>NC_090440.1:1215641774-1217035050 GCF_031143425.1 Pleurodeles waltl
ATCGAAATCATGAACACCATCCACTCCAGCTCTCCATCTGACCCCTGCTCTCACCACATCCTCAACAAAGCAAGCTCTGTCATCATACCCCAACTACGGAAGATCATCAACAGCTTCTTTGAGTCTGCCACCTTCCCGGAGAGCTGGAAACACGCTGAGATCAATGCTCTCCTCAAAAAACCCAAGGCGGACCCAAAGGACCTCAAGAACCTCCGGCCTATCTCCCTGCTTCCCTTCCCCGCAAAAGTCATCAAGAAGACTGTCAACAGACCACTATCCCGCTTCCTCGAGGAGAACTGCACCCTGGACCCTTCCCAATCTGGATTCCACAGCAACCATAGTACCAAAACTGCCCTCATCGCCGCCACCAACTTCATCAGAACCATACTGGACAATGGCGAAACCGTGGCCCTCATCCACCTGGACCTCTCGGCAGCGTTCAACACCATCTGCCACCACACCCTACGCTCACGCCCCAGCAATGCAGGACTCTGCAACAGAGCCCTGGACTGGGTCACCTCCTATCTCACTGGCAGAACCCAGAGAATCCGCCTCCCCCATTTCGTTCGAAGGCCACCGAAATCATCTGCGGCGTACCCCAGGGTTTGTCCCTCAGCTCGACCCTCTTCAACGTCTACATGGCCGTTACGCGCTAACAGCACCGGATCCCACAACCTCAACATCATCTCATACGCTGATGACACCCAGCTGATCCTCTCCCTCACCAAGGACTCCGCCAAGACCTACATCCACGAAGGAATGAAGGCCATCGCCGAACGGATGCAGAGCAGCTGCCTCAAACTCAATTCCAACAAGACGGAAGTCCTCATCTTCGGCTCCACCCCCTCTGCATGGGACGACTCCACTCTCAGAGCCGCTCCGACTCCCACCGACCACGCACGCAATCTAGGATTCATCTTGTACTCCTCATTATCCATGACCCAGCAAGTTAACGGCATCTCCTCCTCCTGCTTCAACACACTCTGCATGCTCTGAAAGATCTACAAATGGATACCCACCGAAACCAGAAGAACAGTCACCCAAGCCCTTGTAAGCATTACACTGGACTACGGCAATGCCCTCAATGCAGGCAGCATGGCCAAACTCCAGGAGAGGCTCCAATGCATCCAGAATGCCTCCACACGCCTCATAATGTACATCCCCGCCACTGCCACATCACAGACCACCTGAGAAACCTGCACTGGCTCTCAGTCAACAAGAGAATCACATTCAAGCTTCTCACCCACGCTCACAAAGCACTGCACAACACCGGACCAGAATACCTCAACAGACGTCTCTCCTTCTACACCCCGAAATGACATGTCCGCTCCACCGACCTGGCCCTCGCAACCATCCCATGCGTCCGCAGAACTACAACCAGCGGCAGATCATTCTCACACCTCGCCGCCAAAACGTGGAACACTCTTCCCACCCACCTACGCCAGACCAAAGACCTACTTAGCTTCAGGAAACTTCTAAAAACCTGGCTGTTTGAGCAGTAGCAGCAGCCCCCTCTTATTCCCCCCACCCCAGCCTCAGCGCCTTGAGACCCTCACGGGTGAGTAGTGTGCTTTACAAATTCCTGAGTGATTCATTGATTGATTCCAAGCACTCTGGGGGCTCCTTAGAAGTCCCCCAACATTGCTACCACCAGTCTTACAGGGTCTCTCAGACAGGTTTCTGCCCTCCTGCTGCTTGATCTGATCAAGCCCCGGAAGGCAGAACAAAGGATTTCCTATGCACTGCGCCTCTTGCAGCTGCCAAGGCTTGTATGCATCTCCTCCAAGGGATAGTACTGAGGCTGGGGGAGGCCAAGCTGAGGCTGCAGCAGCAACAGTTAGCCCTA
The DNA here is from genome assembly GCF_031143425.1 of Pleurodeles waltl. NCBI lineage: Eukaryota > Metazoa > Chordata > Amphibia > Caudata > Salamandridae > Pleurodeles > Pleurodeles waltl. The sequence goes on from NC_090440.1 coordinate 1,215,643,621, forward strand.
GACAGGGATGCCTTGGCAGTAGAGAGAGACAGGTAGGGGTTGGGTTAGCACCCCATGGTGGCAGCAGCTTTGGTTTCAGGGAACCTAGGGTCAGGGAGGAGTCTATTGATTCAAGAAATCCTTGCAAGGTTGTTATCCATACAAGGTGGGGATGACATACAAACGTAGTTCTCTGCACTGGAAAGGGCCTGTAAAGTCCAGATGATCCCCCAGAGACAGTGGGCTGCTATCCTTTGGCTCTCTTTCTCTGACAATGGTAGGGATAGACTTCTTACTGTCAGAGAGGAAGATGCTGACAACTACACAGTTTTAAAGTCTGCTCTGTTAGATGGATTTGGTCTTACCACTGAACAGTACAGAATTAAGTTCAGGGAGACCAGGAAAGAGTCCTCTCAAGATTGGGTTGATTTTGTGGACTGCTCCCTGAAAGCCTAGGACTGCTGGTTACATGGTAGCAAAGTCAGTGATTATGATGGTTTGTACAATCTGATTTTAAGAGAGCATATACTGAACAACTGTGTGTCTGATTTGTTGCACCAGTACTTGGTAGACTCAGATTTGACCTCTCCCCAAGAATTGGGAAAGAAGGCAGACAAATGTGTCAGAACAAGGGTGAGCAGAAGGGCTCTCACAAAGGGTGACAAGGACAAGAAAAGACAAGAAAAGGGAAGCAGGTAAGTCTCAGAAAAAGGGTGGGGCCAAAACTAAAACTAAAGAGTCTTCATCAGGCCAATAAAATACCTCTGGGGGTGGGACCAAATCCTCTTCCCACACCAAATAATCTTGGTGCTATGTTGGCAGAAATAAAGGCCATAGGCCAGGGAACAGCTACTGTCCTGGTAAAGGCCCTGAGCCTTCTACAACTACTACATCCACTTCCACTCCTAGTGCCCCTGGTAGTAGTAGTAATAGTGGTAGGACTACTGGCAGTAGTCAGCCCAAAAGTGTAGTTGGGTTCACGTTTGGGACCATAGTGGAATCTGGGGTAGGTGTAGAAACCCCTAAAACAGTTTCAGTCTCCCAGGGTGGCACTGGCCTTGCCACCCTACCTACTTGTCCCCTTAACATGGGTAAGTACAAGCAGCACATTCAGGTAAATGGTATTGAGGCTGAGGCCTACATGGACACAGGTGCCAGTGTCACCATAGTTACTGAAACGTTAGTGTCACCTGCACAACACCTACTTGCTCACCAGTACCAAGTCACTGATATGAAAAACTCCACTCAGTCCCTCCCCTTAGCTGTAGTACACTCCCTAAACGCTGGCCCTAAACCGGTGGTAGTCTCTCCTAACTTACCTGTTGAGTGTCTCTTGGGAAATGACCTGGAGACATCAGATTGGGGTGAAGTAGGGATCCTTGTCCATGCAGCCATGCTGGGCATCACCAAACATTTTCTCCCTTTACTTTCTAAGCAGACTAAAGAGCAAATTAGGGAAGGAGCCCTGGAGCCTGAAATAATGGCTCAGGACACTCCTAAAAACACAGCAAGCAGGATAAAAAACTATCCCCTGCCCACCCTCCCACTAATTAATCCACTCCTCTGAGGAGGGATGCCATTCCTAGGGCGGAACCTGTACCACAGGAGTGAAAATCTATCACAGCTGAGCTCCCAGGAGTAAAAGTACCCCTCTGGAAGGAACCTAAGACAGAAAAGCAAATCTATACCATCTTAGAAAACTTGGAGCAAACCTCCTGCCCTCCCAAATAAACTTTAGAGCAGCAACCCTGTACCACCCCTGTAGGAGGCTGTACTGGTTTGCAGGGGGTACCTATGGTACTTACACCTTATACCAGGTACAGTTATCCCTTATTAGTGAAATGTAGGCAGTGTCTAGCAGCTTAGGCTGTCTAGGGGTAGCTGTAGCAGAGCACCCTAGGCTGAACTAGGAGACATGCAAAGCTCTTGCAATATCACTATAGTCACACAGTACTTACACACAGTAAAAGACAATATTCAGTGTTACCAAAAATTAAGGTACTTTATTTTAGTGACACAAAGCCAAAAATATCTCAAAGGCAATACGCATACTGGAGGTAAGTATTATACACAATATATACACTAGTAACCAAAATCAGGTAAGTAAACAGTCATAAAATAGTGCAAACAGTGAAAACCCCAATAGACTGCAATGGGCCTAGGGGCAACACAAACCATATAGTGGAATGCGAAAGTCGGATTCCCCCCTAGGCAAGTGTAGTATGTAGAGGGGCGCTGGGAGTGTAAGAAAATACCAAAGGTAAGTAAAATACCCCACCCCAGAGCCCAGGAAAACAGGAGTAAAGTAAAGCAAGTTTCCTCAGGACACACTAGAAGTTGTTGTGAAGGATTATGCAAGAACCAAGCGAGACTGCAAGAAACCAACAATGAATTCCTGGACCTGAAGACCTGTGGAGAGAGGAGACCAAGTCCAGAAGTTGATGAAGAGTCCAGGAAGGACAGGAGCCCCTGCCAACCTTGAAGAAGGTGCAAAAGTGGATTCTCTGATTTGGAAGAAAAGTAGAGAAATGCACCAAAGAAGATAGCTGCGGGTTCCTGCTTGGTGCAGTAGATGTCCCACGTCGAGTCATTGGATGCAGACAGTTTGCTTCACTGGATTCTGCCAACAAGCCTTGGTTCACGCATGGACGCGTTTTGCGTCAAAGAGGTACTGCCTGGACCCAGGAGGGACCTGGGGGTCTCAACTCTGCCTGAGGAAACAGAGGGGGCTCTCCGCACTTCAGAAATCCTCAGAAGACCAGGCAGCACCCACTGGAGTCCCAAGACACGGGGACAAAGGAGTTGCGAAGTGCAATCGTTGCAGCACTACACAGAAGGATCCCATGCTGCCGGAGAACAACTCAGGGAGCTGAGCGGCGCAGGATAGAGTGCCGATGACCTGGGCTACGCTGTGCACAAAGAAATTTTGGAACAAGTGCACAGAAGCCCAAGGAGCTGCAGAAGACGCGATGCACAGGGGTACTGTCGGGCACGGGGAGGCAAGCCCTTACCTTCACCAAATTTGGACAGCTGGACCTTTGGACTGTCAAGATCACTTCAGTCCAGCACCTGTGTCCCAGGGATTACGCTTGTTGACAGGAGAGGAGTCCCAGAGTACCGGTCGTCCTCGCAGAGAGGTGCCTGCAGAAGCAGAGAAGTGACTCCGTCACTCCACGAGAGGTTCCTTTGGTTCTTTTGGTGCAGGGTGAAGCCAGGCAGTCCTCAGAGCATGCACAACCTGGAAACCGTTGCAGTTGCTGGCTGGAGCTGAAGTTTGCAGGTCACAGTAGCCTTCCTGGATACTTTGTTGCAGTTACAGGGGTTCCTGGTGCAGTCTGCGGTTGATCTGATGGTCAGAAGCTGAAGCAGAGGATATAGAGGAGTCATGGAGGAGTCTTGCAAACCAAATCTGAGGAAACACTCAAAGGAGAGACCCTAAATAGCCCTGAGAGGGGGATTGGCTACCTACCCTGGTATGCAACTATCAGGAGGGGTCTCTGACATCACCTGCTGTCACTGGCCACTCAGATGCAACCAGAGGGTCCCCACACATTGGAATCTAAGATGGCTAACGCCAGGGAGTCTCTGGAGGAGCTCTGGGCACCACCCCTGGGGTGGTGATGGACAGAGGAGTGGTCACTCCCCTTTCCTTTGTCCAGTTTCGTGCAAGAGCAGGGACTGGGGGTCCCTGAACTGGTGTAGACTGGATTATGCAAGGAGGGTACTGTTTGTGCCCTTCAAAGCATTTACAGAGGCTCTTGGAGGATACCCCTCCCATGCCTGTAACACCTATTTCCAATGGGAGAGGGTGTAACACCCCTCTCCTAAAGGAAATGCATTGTTCTGCCTTCCTGGGATTGAATTGCTCAGTCCCCAGGAGTGCAGACACCTTTCTATGAGGTGGCAGCAGCTGGGGCTGCAGTGGAAACCTCAGAGAGCTGGTTTGGCAGTACTGGGGATCCATGGTGGAGCCCCCAGTGTGCATGGAATTGCCCCCCCCAATACCAGATTTTGATTGGGGATTCAATTTCACAATCTTAGACACCTCACATGGCCATATTTGGAGGTACCATTGTGAAACTAAATTTATGTATTGACATATTTGTAGTGCACGCTTATAATGGTGTTCACGCACTCTCAAAGTCCGGGAATTTGGGCCTGGACAACGTAGGGGCACCTTTGCTAGTGCAAGAGTGCCCACACACACAGTAACTTTGCACCTAGCCTTCAGTAACTAAAGGTTAGACATATAGGTGACTTACAAGTTACCTGGTGCAGTGAAAAATGACTGTGAAATAGTGTGTGCACTATTTCACTCAGGCTGCAGGGGCAGTCCTGAAAAAAGGTTTGTATGAGTTCCTTATGGGTGGCACAAGAAATGCAGCAGCCCATATGGATCTCCTGGGATCCCAATGCCCTGGATACCTAGGTACCATATGATAGGGACTTATAAGGAGGGTCCAGCGTGCCAATCAGAATTGGAATATAGAGTCACTAAGCTATAGTGACACATTTGGTAAACAGAGAGAGCATAAGCACTGGAGGTCTGGTTAGCAGAACCCCAGTGACACAGTCAAGCATACTGACAACAAACATAGGCCACAAACTATTAGCACTGGGGACCTGGCTAGCAGGATCCAAGTGAGACAGTAAAAACACACTGACAAATAGGTCTCAAACTATGAGCACTGGGGTCCTGGCTACCAGGATCCCAGTGAGACAGTAAAAACACACTGACAAACAGGCCAAAAATGGGGGTTTTGGTTTTCTTGCAGTCTTCTCTGGGTGTCTTCTTTTTCTTATTGTCCTCCTTTTGGGTGGTTTGGGGAAAATCCACTGTTTTACTCCTGCATCCCTGGGGGATAGTGTGTTACTTACCTTTGTGGTTTTCTAGTACTCCCAGCTCCCCTCTACACATTTCACTTACCTAGGTGGGGGTACCTTGTTCACATTCTATGTTTTAAGTATATGGTTTGTGCTTCCCTTGGGGTCTCTATTGGTTATTACTGTATGCACTGTTTTCTAACCTTTTCTATGTCTATTTCTGATTGCTAGTGTATATATTTAGTGTATTACTTACCTCCTAAGGGTGGGTCACCTGTCTGGTATTTTGTGGTGATTTGTACCAAAAATAAAGTACCTTTATTTTTGTACAACTGAGGGCCATATTTATACTTTTTGACGCAAAACTGCGCTAACGCAGTTTTGCGTCAAAACAATTTGCGCCGGCTAACGCCATTCTGAAGCACCATGCGGGCGCCGTATTTATTCAATGACGTTAGCCGGCGTGTGTGAAAAAAAACGACATACACCAGTCAGCTCGGGCGTAGGGGGATATGGAGCTTGGGCGCCAAAAAATGGGGCAAGTCAGGCTGAGGCAAATTTTTCGCCTCAACCCGATTTGCGCCATTTTTTCCGACTCCCAACCCCCATTGAAATGACTCCTGTCTTAGCAAAGACAGGAGTCATGCCCCCTTGCCCAATGGCCATGCCCAGGGGACTTATGTCTCCTGGGCATGGTCATTGGGCATAGTGGCATGTAGGGGGGCACAAATCAGGCCCCCCTATGCCACAAAAAAATAAAATAAAAAAACTTACCTGAACTTACCTTAATGTCCCTGGGATGGGTCCCTCCAGCCTTGGGTGTCCTCCTGGGGTGGGCAAGGGTGGCAGGGGGTGTCCCTGGTGGCATGGGAGGGCACCTCTGGGCTCCTTCCGAGCCCACAGGTCCCTTAACGCCTGCCCTGACCAGGCGCTACAAAATGGCGCAAAAGCGGCCGGATGTCATTTTTTTTTACCCGCCCACTCCTGGGCGTGAATTTTGCCCGGGAGTGTAAATACGGCGCACATGCCTCGGAGTAAATTTTTTAGACGGGAACGCCTACCTTGCATATCATTAACGCAAAGTAGGTGTCCACGCAAAAAAATGACGCAAACTCCATGGACTTTGGTGCTAGACGCGTCTAACGCCAAAGTATAAATATGGAGTTAGTTTTGCGTCGGAATTGCGTAAAAAAAAACGACGCAATTCCGGCGCAAACAGAGTATAAATATGCCCCTGAGTGTTTTCTTTCATGTGCTGTGTGACTACAGTGATATTGCATGAGCTTTGCATGTCTCCTAGATAAGCCTTGGGTACTCCTCTACAGCTACCTCTAGAGAGCCTGGCTTCTAGACACTGCCTACACTCCACTAAGAGGGGAAACCTGGTCCTGGTATAAGATGTAAGTACCATAGGTACCCACCACACATCAGGCCAGCTTTGTACGGTGACTTAATAGTAACTTGCCTGCAGAGACTCTGCAGTCCCGCACATAAAAAGGCACAGTCGTAAAGTTACTATTAAATCGTAGTTCGTGAATTCCGAAAAAGAGTAAACTTACACAAAAGAGTAAGTTTACCTATGTGAATTAGGTATGCCTACATACCTAAAAAGAGCAAAGGTGGCACAAATTGTTAAAAGGTGGTTTAGTGGAAATGAATAACGGATGGTTTAAATGCTGTGCGAAAAAAAGGAGGGAAAGGAGGTATCTCATGAGTTTGGTAAAATGATGCCACAGACGAAAAATGCTCAAAGCGATTAAATGAGCGCAACTGCAAACCAGAAGAAAACAGAAGAGAACATATGAAAAATAAATAATAAAACAGGTAAGACATGAAGCAAGAAGGGGAATAAAAACGAAGAAATTAGACAATCATTTTAAACATAGAGCCACATTTTTTTCAATGCCTGGAATGAATCGTGGACGCAGGCCAGCGTTGTACTGTTTAGCTACATCTTGCTGATTTGGGCAGGGAAAAGTTGTGCGACGATCTGATTATGATTAACAGTTTTCTTTGCTGTCTTTGAAAACACATAGAACTCAAACATTTCATTAACACATCGCCACATGCAAAAGGAGCTGAAGGCATATTACACCTCATATCTCAGCTCCGTCAGTTCGGGCTCACATCTAATAATTGCGAACCCTGCGGAGTGCTCAGGAAGAGTTTCAGTGTGTGGAGTTTTTGTCCCTGCATAATTGTGTGCATGAGGCACTTCTCAAATTAAGTCTCACGCAAGTGTGTCTTTTTTATGTCTGTTCTACAATATTGGAGCATGAAAGTTACTGCTCGCATGTGTTAATTTGAATTGAATAGGGGCCTGTTAAATTTATTGACATGAATTGAGAAATCCACAATGCCGTTTCGCACTGACACTCTACCCAGAAGCAAGAAAATGTAATTAAAAAAAGCAAAAGGAAAAAATAAAAAACACATGGAGACCAGTATGGTGCAAAGTGTGCTGTTATTCAAGGCATTTCTGCAGGAATGCCGCCTCTGCTACTTAATATCCAGGGCACGGTTCACTCCCCCATTTTAAGGCACCATGTCAACTGTTCAATATAAGGAAAGTCGGTGCACCAGAATCCGTAAATTCATTTTCAATGACCATGCTTGAAATATATTGCATAAGAAATGTAGTACAGAAGAACCAGATGAATGCACTCCCACAGTGTCTTCTTATGCTCCACCACCCTTGTGTAAATTCCAGTACTGTGACATTTATTTCAAGTACCTCTGGAAATGAGCAGGTATTATCCCACCCGTGGGGTGACTACTACTACAGGTAGCATTCATTTCACGGGCAGGAAGTTCTGGCTTATAATCCAGAGGGCCCATTGAGAACAGAGAAATTATTGAAAAAAACGGTAATTCTGGGTCCGATTCACTTGACAATTCCTCATTTTACTCCAATCTTTCTACCAGACATTTCCGCTGCTTTCAGTGCTGCCAGCACGTCCTAGCATGAAGAGCAGGCCAACACATATAGCTGCTGTTCCATGCCCCATTGGAATTACCTGGAAACTTGTAGTGCGAGACGTGTCTTTTCATAAGGAATTTAAAATGATTGGTCTACGCTCACTTAGGCACTGTTATGAATCAATTTGTTAAAGTTTATTCCTCATAAACCGATTGTGCTTAATAGCTGATAAAGCCAATAGGCAAAAAATAATGATTCATAAGGCTCCCTTGGCACTGATTGGTGCAAATTCTATGGTGTGTTAGATTGTGGTAGTAAATGCAGTTCAGCTCAGTATTATATAAAGAGACTGTGATGGCAGTATGACTTCTTGTTTTTCCCCACTACTCTCCCGCTGTGCTTCCACTTACACAGGCCCACTGGATGAACAAGAGAGAACATTGCTAAGAAAGCTTCCCATAATCAGTGCTGTCCTTTTACCACTTCTAAAGTCAAAGTCTGTGTACAAAGGCTACATTGCAGTACCATTGCAAACTACAATACATCCTGAAGGTCTTTGCAGAACCAACAAACTGTGATAGTTAACATTCCTTGATGAATGGAGAAATATGGACAGAGGGAAAAGAACGAAACATTGTAACACTGAATTCCTGTGGAAGCTGTTGAAGGCAATTTGTTGTAATGTTCTTGTCACTAGCTTGAGCTAGGCCTGGAACCTCGCATTCTCCTGAGTTCCAGGATTGATTCTGGAGCCTGTGAGACGCTAAGGTTCCAGGTGGTGGATGGTTGGAGTGGAGAGATCGGTTGAGGAGAGACGGAGCATGGATCTATTTATGGGTTGGATTTTATGTCAATAAATCTTCCTTTATTTCGCCTTCTTCGCATCAGCGCTTCATTTCAACACTGGCGACGAGTCACCAACCCTGAACCCACGAACTTACCTTCTGCTGTGACGTTTCTACTAATTCTGGATTCGCGCTACCATCAGTTGTTTTCTTTTCTTGGGGACCTGAAGACGGAGGATTTCCGTTCAAGATCCGCCTGGTCCTGTTCTTGTGAGTGCCTCCGGGTTTTTTTGTTGCTGCTTTTGGGACATGTTGTTGGCACCGGTCTGCCGCTGCTTTTCGTCGAGGCTCGCGCTTTTCCTCGCGCATGTCCTCGCGCTCTCCTCTGTGCGCTAGAACACGCTGGTTCTCGCGTCACGGCCGCAGTCTAGAATCTAGACCGCTACTTTTGCTACGATTTCAGCAGGAAGTGGAGAGGAAAACAAAGAAAAAACAACTACACTGCAGCTCCTACGAAGAAAAAACGACTAGATGCAGTTTCTATGCCACAATTTCAACCAGGAAGTTTGCAAGGTTTTCTCCAGGGGAAAACTAGACCGTAACTATTTTTTTTTCTGCTTACAGTGTTGAACTATTATACGCCTCTGTTTTTAAGATGAACTTGTGTACTTATCAATCTTTCTCTAGTGATTTTAAATAGCTACTGGGCTGTATTTAACTTTTGTTATTTTTTTTCCAAGCCCTGACCATTGTTTTACTATGGCTACACCTACAATGTCACAACCACCTCCATTCTTATCGGACAAAGGTGACCCCATTCTTCCATGGAAACGATGGAAAAATCTTTTTGACTCATATTTAATAGCCATTGGTGGAGAAAAGTTCTCTCCAGCCAGGAAACAAGCAGTTCTTCTACACAACCTGGGAATTGAAGGCAGAAATATATATGACAGCCTGGAACCTTTGTCTATTGGTGGGGCAGATGGTGAACCCAGAGATGTTTATGAGACGTCGGTGCCAATCCTAGCAGCACACTTTGAGTCCAAACTCAATGTTGTGTTAGAAAGACATACATTTTTCACCAGATCTCAGGGTAATACTGAGAGTGTAGGGAATTTTGTAGCTGCCCTACGCACATTAGCACGCACTTGTGATTTCGGTGAAATTACAGACTCTCTTATTCGTGACCAACTTGTGCGTTGCACCAATAACAAGAAGGTTCAAGAGAAACTTTTGACAAAGAACCCTGACTTGAGGAAGGCGATTGCCATTGTAGAAGGAATGGAGAGTACTAGCAACTGGATCAAAGAGATGAATCATACGGAAGGGGACAGTCTCTCTACTGTGCATGTACCCAGGATCCAGGAAGAAGTTCTTAGGGTTAACAGTAACAGTAAGGCACAAGCATCAATTCAAGAAAAGAAGAGAGACATTAAATTTTTGCGTTGTTACCGCTGTGGCAATGCGGGTCATGCAGCAAATAGTTCTAATTGCCTTGCACGAAATTCATTGTGTAGGAAGTGCGGGAAGAAGGGACATTATGCTAGAGTTTGCAACAATGATAGTGGCAATATAGATTTTATCACTGAAGATGTCAGCAAGATGGTATTATATGTGGGGCAGGAGATTGACTGTATCGAACACAATACTGGCATAGTAGATGAGGGTCCTGTGATCATGCCTGAGTGTACTATTAAACTGGATAATAGAACAGTTACTGTTTTAGCAGACTCGGGTTCTCCCTACACCATGGTTGGCGATAAGAACTGGCAGGATATTTTCGGAGAATCTCTAAGCTCCCTTATCAAACGTGACATCAATCCAGTCAGTTATGGGGGTACCAGAATAGAGGTGATTGGGTATAGAGTCATGAAGATCCAGTTCCAAGATAAAGATACCATTGGAAAGGTCTATGTAGCTAAACGTGGTACCAATTTGTTAGGATGGCGACACCAACGGGACATGGGTATTAAATTAGATCCCAATTCGGATAATCAAGTTATGGTGGTAAGCAATGGGGACGATTTGATGGAGATTTGTAAGGAATTTCCTAGTGTGTTCAGTGGGAAGTTAGGTTGCCTGACACATTTTGAACACAAGATTATTTTAAAAAAGAATGCAGTGCCGATTGTTCATAAAGTCAGAAGAGTACCTAGGTTGATGTTGGAACCTCTCAAAGTGGAACTAGATAGGTTACTTAATGCTGGAGTTATTGAGGAGATATAATCTTCTGAGTGGTTGGCCCCTGTTGTATTGGCACCCAAAGATAATGGGAAGAGCATCCGTATGTGTGTGGACCTCAGGGATCTTAATAAGCACATATGGATAGATCGCCAACCTCTACCCAATATAACAGAAGAGTTGTTGTGTCTAGGTGGGTCAAAGGTGTTTAGTGTTCTGGACTTATCCTCAGCTTATCATCAGATTGTTTTGCACCCGGAGTCCAGACATCTCACCTCTTTTATTACACCTTTAGGGGCTTACCAATTTTTGAGGATGCCTTTTGGCCTGGCCTCTGCGGCCGCGTGTTTCCAATGTGGCATGAAAAAAATGTTGGAAGGGATATCTGGCACGTTGTGTTTCCAGGATGACATATTAGTTCATGGTAAAACAGTAGTTGAACACGACAAGGTATTAAGGAAAGTTTTGTGCAGATTAGTAGAGGCCGGTCTTACTGTTAAGAAGGAGAAATGTAAGTTCGGAGTTACTTCAGTGACATACCTGGGACATACTATTTCTGGTGAAGGGATCAGACCGAAGTTGGAACTTGTTGAATCTATAATTCATGCACCTGAACCCAGAGACAAAGATGATGTAAGGTCATTCCTGGGGTTGGCAGAGTATTACTCTAAATGTATCCCCAACTTTTCTAGCGTGACACAACCTTTGAGAGCACTTTTGAAGAAGGGTTGTGAGTTCGTTTGGGAGAATGACTGCATGTCTGCTTTCTCTTTTGTAAAGAACTGCATTGGGATGATGCCCACCTTAGGGCATTTTGATGTGTGTGCAAAAACGTACTTATACACTGATGCAAGCATCAAAGGTTTGGGGGCTGTTCTTGTCCAAAGAGTAGGTCAAGAGGAGAAAGTAATAGCTTTTGCGTCACGTTCTCTCAAGGAGACTGAACAACATTATTCGGTCATAGAGAGAGAGGCTCTTGCCTGTATGTGGGCTGTCAAGCACTGTAAATTTGACTTGTGGGGTCTACCTTTTGTGGTGAGGACAGATCACAGACCTCTCGTCTAAATTTTCTCTCCTATGAAAAATGAAGGGCTGACCCCGAGAATACGAAGGTGGACAGAGGGGTTGTTAGAATATAACTTTGTTGTGGAATATGTGCCTGGGCCGAAAAATATAGTGGCAGATTTCTTGTCATGTTCTTCCGTTGATAGTAGTGAGGAGATTGTAGATGAGGTTACGATTAGTTGGGTAAGAGAGATGGCCCTCAGCGAAGAGGAGTGGAAATTGGCAGTGGAGAGAGACTCAGACAGACATAAGCTTGGAGAATTCATTGTTAAAAGGTGGCCTGAGTTTAGGGACATTCCTGACTCTTTGAGGGGCTATTGGAATGTGAGAGATGAACTTTCCTTAAATGGTAATGAGTTATTTAGGGGAAGCAAATCCATAACTCCTAAGGGGGCGAGGAACAAAATCTTGAATCTGGCTCATAAAGGGCATTTGGGCAGGAGTTTAACCAAATCCAGACTTAGAGCCATTTATTGGTGGCCAGGGTTGGACAGTGAGGCTGAGGCAGTTGTGAAAGATTGTATGAGTTGTGCACATAATGACAAAAGCAAGGTTGTGGTGAGAGTGCCACTTTCCCCTGTTGAGATTCCGGAAAAACCCTGGGTGAAACTAGGGCTAGATTTTATGGGTCCTTTCCATCTTTTACCACCGAATGAAGGTTATGTTATACTTATGGTGGATTATGCATCCAAATGGGTGGTGACCAAATGTGTGAACTTAATTGATACCCGTACGGTAATTGAGTTTCTGGAGGAAGAGTTTTCTAAAGAGGGTATACCCAGTCAGTTAGTCACGGACAATGGAGTTCAATTGACATCACAAGAGATGAAGCATTTCCTAGATTCTCTTGCTATTGTACACTTGAGGACAGCCTTGTATCTGCCACAAGCCAATGGTTTAGCTGAGCGTATGAATAGGATGGTGAAAGCTTGTGTGCAAGAAGCTATTGAAAACAGAACTCCCTTAGCTAACCTTCTGAGAGATTTGTGGTGGGCACATCGTAACACTCCAAACAGCATTACCAATATAGCTCCTTTTGAGTGCATGAGGGGAAGGCTGGGTTGTACTAAATTGTTCCCAGCATGGTTTGGTAACACTTTAGCTCGGGTTGATCTGGATCAGGAAAAATTTGATAAAGTACCCGGTCTCCGAGAGGAGTACCAACGTAATTACAAGTTGCGTTTTGATGCTAAACATTGTGTTACTAGAGCGAAGTGGAGGGTAGGTGACCTGGTGCTGGGGAAAACCCGAGTTTTAAAACCAAAGGTAAATCATCTTTCAAAGGCCCTTTCCGTATCAGAGTAGTAAAGAAAAACATTGTGATTCTCGATAATGGGGATGCATGGAGCATGTCCAGAATTACGAGGTGGACGGGTGCGGAGGACTCCTCTATTTTGAAGGATCTGAGAGGAAATCGTTTCATGGGAGTCTCTGAAGAGTTACCACGTACCAATGTTTCGTCCAGATTACGTTCCAAACCAGTCTGGATGAAAGACTATATACCTTGACTTTCTGTCGTTGAATTTCTGTTTTAACAATGTATATTTTCTCCTACTGCACTTTTGTATTGGCATGGAGGTATTAATGTAAGGGAAGGGGATGTGTTGTAATGTTCTTGTCACTAGCTTGAGCTAGGCCTGGAACCTCGCATTCTCCTGAGTTCCAGGATTGATTCTGGAGCCTGTGAGACGCTAAGGTTCCAGGTGTTGGACGGTTGGAGTGGAGAGATTGGTTGAGGAGAGACGGAGCACGGATCTATTTATGGGTTAGATTTTATATCAATTAATCTTCCTTTATTTCGCCTTCTTCGCATCAGCGCTTCATTTCAACACAATTACAGGGCCATATACCAAACAATAAGTGGAGTAATAATAATACAGTAGATTAAAGTATATTAAAGTGCATTATAAAAAGACTATTAGGTTTTTTATTTATTTAAATTCATTCGGTCTAAAAATGTAGACCATTAAAATTTAAAAAAGTACAAACAGTAGGTTGATACCGTTAAAATTCAGAATAGCAGTTGTACATAATATTAAAGGAGCTGGTGGCCAACAGTCAAGTAAAAATGTTACAGTAAATCCTCGAAAATGAGACTATAATCATGCTTAGAATACAATAAATTAGACATACATAAGATAAAAAGAACTTTGATAAAAACTTATGTCTATCATGCAGGTATATGGAGCTATTGCCTTCCATGGAGCTTTTACTCAGTATCTTGGTCATTTTATGAGCTAATAAAATTCATTGAAGAAAATAAAATGCTTTATCATATGGGGTGCCTCAAGTTCCTAATAAGATTCCTAAAGATACCATATAAAAGTTAAGGCTATACACATCAATATCAGAGTTCAGGCCACCTCTAGAAAGTAAGAAACAGAGAAAAATATGACTTAATAAAATCTCCTTCTGTGGGCAGGTGACTAACCAACTCAAGAACCCTTGGCTGAAATGAACCTGAGACGGATAGACCAAGCCTCAGATAGATATTTGGTTACTGAACTAGCTACCAGTGTAGATGTATCGTATTTACATATTCTAGTGGCGTTGGCTCTATCCTGCAGTGATAGATTTTTACAGAGGGGAATAATCCACCTTCCTCTGGGTCTCCTGTATAAAGGGCAGAAGAACAGCAAATGCTCAATTGTTTCCTTACAATGATGGCAAAATATACAATTGTCAGTTGAAAAGTTGCTTGGTGACCAGCGAGCCGTGTAGCTGTTGATAGGCAAGGTACCATATCTTAACTGGAGATATAGGGCACGGGCATGTGGAGGTATAGAGAGATTCATAAAGTTCTCAGGCCAGGGTTCATGTTTGAGTAGGAGAAATTCTGTTGTTAGTCTGCCCACCCCATTATGGTGCACGGAATCTTCATTGATTTTCTCCCAGTATCTTTTTTTAACAAGTTGCCTTGCATTATTGGGAATCAGTTCCGGCTGTTTCCAGTAGTGGGGAAATCCTATTTCGTCCCAGGCAGATTTCATCTCCTTCAGCCAGAGGATTTTTTCCGGACCCTGGGGAGAAACTAAGAGATCTCTTATCGCCTCCCTGAACGATTGAATTCAATTGTTTTCCATAAACGGATCCAGTAGGAGAGTGGTCTCAGGCCCGCTATAGATTTAATACTATTTAGACCTAGGTCGAGCCTGAGAGGGATCATTGGTGTGCCCATCCCTAGCCAAGAAATCTGTCTGAGAAATTGATTTTCTTTGGTTTGTAGAATGTCCAATTTTCTGTGCAAACCCCAGAGTTCCGCTCCATACAGGGACGCCGCACAAATTTGGACATTATAGATCTCTGCGACTGTATTCAGAGGGGAACTCAGGGCCTTTCTAGACCTGCGTACTAGGGCCCCACCTCTTTGACTTATAATAAGTGCCCCTTTGTCAATAGCTGCCTTCCAATTACCTGAGTTCGAGAGTCTAATACCTAGGTAGTCAAATTCTTCCACTTTCTCCAACGGGATTGAATTCATTTCTATTCTGGCACAAGGACGTTTCCTTGAAGTACTGTATATCAAGAGTTTCGTTTTTTTAGCATTGACGTCCAACCCATAGTCTCTGCAAAAAGCGCAGAATTGGTTGACCAGATTTTGCATTCCCATTGGAGATTTAGCTAACAAGATTGTGTTGTCTGCATATAGCAGACACAGGATTTTCTTTCCAGATGATTTGGGCGAGTCGTTTGTGCAATTCTCTAAATAATGGATACAGTTGTTTATGTAGAGTAAGAAAAGAGTAGGGGCCAGAACACAACCCTGTCTGACTCCTCTCTTGATGGCTACAGGATCAGTCAGCTCACCCTCCTAACCGCATCTAATTTGAGCATAGGTGTTGTCGTGCAATCGAATAATGAGTATCAGAAGGCCAGATGGAACCCCCATGTTAGAGAGTGTTGACCATAACATATTCCCGGGGATCAAGTCAAATGCAGCTCTGAGGTCTATAAAGACCACGTACAGATTTCCGCCCCCCCCCAGGTCCACGTTCTTCCATTTGATTGCCAGGAATCTCAGTGCTTGGTCTATGGTGCTCACAGCTGGTCTGAACCCTGCTTGTAGATTAGACAGAGCTTCAGTCTCCAGAATCCATTCATCAAGATGGTGCAAAAGATGTTTTGCATTGATTTTTTGGGAACTGTCAAGAAGACATATAGGTCGATAATTAGCAGGGTTGTTGGGGCTGCCTTTTTTGAAGATGGGAACTATCTGAGCCCCTTTCCAAGAGGATGGGACAGGGGCTCCTGCTGCAATTGCATTGCAGATTAGATTAAGATAAGGAGCCCATACATTCGGACTTGACTTATATAAATCGCCCGGAATCTTAACTTGAACAGAGGCCTTTCCCCACTTCGATGAGTCTATTGCGGCTCTTGTTTCAGATAGAGTGAATTTAACCAGTGTGGCCCCTGGTAATATGGGAACATCGAAGATCCTGGGAGATACTTCAGATGGGCCTTCGTATAGTAGACTGAAGTGGTCGACCCATGCTGCAGAGAGAATTGAGGTGCCGGGAACAGAGGCAGAATCTCTGCAGTCATCAGCTATTAGTTTCCAGAACCTGGAAGTATCGTTAGATTTGGCAGTCTCTAGGATAGCATCCCATCTAGCCTCTTTCCAGCTTTTACGTGCCTTAGAGCATTCCTTCTTGTAATCCTTCCTAGCTTTTCTTATGGACTAGCTGAACATGGCCTTCTTTTAAAGCTTTCAATATGTTGAGCAGTGCTTCCCTGCATGAGTTGCTGAACCAACGTGCACAGCACTTTTTCTTGGAGTTGGAGTTGCTAATAATCTCTTTCGTGAAGAGATATTTTAAAGAATTAAATAGTGCCGCGTGGGCTGCTAAAAGCCTATTGCCATCAATAGACTCATTGTATCGAAGCATACACTCCATTTGGTTAGCTAACAGGTTATATATTGTTGTAAGATGTTCGGGTGATGAGATAACAGACTCCCATTTTATATTACGTCTATTATTTGTTAGGATAAGCTGTTGAGCATAAGCCTTAGAATGGGGTGCTTCAAGCGAAGGGAAAAGGCCTCTGGTCAATAAAATCAACGGATCGTGGTCGCTCTCATCATATTCTTGTACCCACATGTCAGACATATGGCCCCACAGACGAATGTCACGGAGTATATAATCAATCTGACTCCTATGCCCTCCACGCCTAAAGGTAGGGTGCAAGTTAGTATCTGAGCGGGAGCGACCGTTACAAGTTCGAAGCCCATGCGATAATGTGATGTCAGCCACTAGACGAGCTATTTTATTTAGTCTTGGTCTTTTGTTGGAAACTAGTTGGGGGATGCCCCAATAGGCATCCTTTTCTTTATATATCTCCTGGACCAGGGGATTGGGCTCGAATGTAACATTAAAATCCCCTCCAATCAAGATGAAGTGGGATAAATTGTTTTTAAGGAAGTTGTCCAATAAGGACAGAGCATCAGAGTCATAATGGCTACCCACGCCACTATTGTAGATGTTAATTATTAATAAGGATCTCTCCTCAGAAATCATTACTGATAAGGCCTGTAAATCTGGGCAGCCCATGTCTTTTGCTTCAACTTTGCACCTAAGAGAACTACTTAGCCATATAAGAAGCCCTCCCGATGATCTCCCACAGGGCGTCTTGCGTGCTGCAACCCAGTAGCTTTTAAAGCCTAGTCTGTATTTGGGTCCCAGTGCCCATGTTTCTTGAAAGAGACAAATCTGATGCTCATCAATGAATTGGCCCCATCCCGGGCTCTGCAGTTTACTTTCCAGCCCTGCTATGTTCCTGCTGAGAACCAGATCAGAGTCAATTGTTTTAGTCTATCCAGCTTCTTTCAGGGAATGTATCCTACTGGGAGAGGTAGAGCTAGAAGCCCTGCTATTCCCCACAAACGTACAGTAATCTATGTCTTTCTCACCCTGTAGGTTGTTCGCCTCACTGGATATTACACCAGTCATATTCCTGTCTGGCAAGGTATCCGGGCAGATAGGCCCAGGCTTGCAGGGAGGGATTGACAAAATCGCTTGTTTTACAGAGGTGAAATCACTAAGGGCAGGATGGCTGATGTAATCAGTTTCAAGACTACTCAAAACCACCTCCTGAGGTCCATCACTTAGTCAGTATATCTCGGATAGAGACGCCGGAGAGTGTCTAAGGCCAAACTCGGGGATAGGCTGAATCTGAGTATCGGAGGAAACACTTTGGAATTGCCTGTTCACAGATGGCAGAGAGGGAGCATAGAACACTTGTAGTCTGCACAGGGAGACTTTGGCCCTCATTCTGACCTTGGCGGGCGGCGGAGGCCGCCCGCCAAAGTCCCGCCGTCAGGTTACCGTTCCGCGGTCGAAAGACCGCGGCGGTAATTCTGACTTTCCCGCTGGGCTGGCGGGCGGTCGCCTTCAGACCGCCAGCCAGCCCAGCGGGAAAGAGGCTTCCACGATGAAGCCGGCTCGGAATCGAGCCGGCGGAGTGGAAGCTGTGCGACGGGTGCAGTTGCACCCGTCGTGTATTTCACTGTCTGCGCAGCAGACAGTGAAATACATGTAGGGTCCCTCTTACGGGGGCCCCTGCAATGCCCATGCCAGTGGCATGGGCACTGCAGGGGCCCCCAGGGGCCCCGCGACCCCCCCTACCGCCATCCGGATCTCGGCGGTCCGACCGCCGGGATCTGGATGGCGGTAGGGGGGGTCGGAATCCCCGCGGCGGTGCAGCAAGCTGCGCCGCCGCGGAGGATTCAATGGGGCCGCGGTACACTGGCGGGACCCCGCCAGTGGTGCCGGTCCGACCGCGGCTTTACCGCCGCGGTCGGAATCCCCATTGGAGCACCGCCGGCCTGTCGGCGGTGCTCCCGCGGTCCTCCGCCCTGGCGGTCAAAGACCGCCAGGGTCAGAATGACCACCTTTGTCTGCAAAAGGATAAGGTCTGTTAGCATTTGAAAAAAGCAGCTGTACAAGATCAGGAGAATTAAAGTTGATAAGAATACAGTCCCCTGAGCCAGTTTTTTCTAGAGAAGCCACCCACCCTACCCTTCCCGCCATCAGTATCGAAGGTATCATGGAAAATGCAAGCCCTGCATTGATGTGCAACCAGTGTATGACCTTATTTTCGAGTTCAGTAAAAGATTCAGGGGTTTTAGTTTTAAGTACAGGTACATTAGTAATTACAAGAACATATGGGCATGACTCCGGTGGAAGGTGCTCTCAATCCAATCGAACCATTGATCTGGGCCCTCTTCTGGGGGCCTATTGGTAAATAGTCACAGGTTGAATTGGGATCACCGATGTTGGGTGCTGTGTTGTTGGAGGAAACAATACCTTCTAAAAGAGGGGCTGAGACCTTGGAAGGCTTGTTCTTTGAGATGTTGACTGCTTTAACAGAACTGATCCATTCTTGGTTTTTATGGAAAAGAAGGCTCTTGCCCTTTTGAGCAGAAGGTCTGCTAGCATCAATGTGCTCTTGGTTAAGGTGAGAGTGGTGGGGATAGGAATGGGTATCTACATTAGGGAGAGGTGCTGGCTGTTGGCTCTTAACGAAACCGTCCAGTTTATCCTCTATCATTTGGAGGCGGGCTGCGATGGGAAGAAGCAGCTTAGAAAGCTCTTCTCTTATAAGATCCCCAGTATACTTGTTTGCCTGTCAGCCATTAATGTTTTCTGAGGGGGTTAGAATCACATCCTTGTTAAAGGACAGGGCCGGGTTAGGGGGACTTGAAGTCCTAGATCGTTTGTTTTTGATGACAGGCTCCCTTCGTTTTCTTTTTCCTTTAGTGTTGGGATCTACAATAATTGAGGGTCCTCCTACAGAGGGACTCCGGGTTTGCCTAGATGGCACGGGGAGGGCGTTAGATTCATTAAACATTTTACTGAGTGCTCCTGGGGGATTCTAGAGGGAGAGGAGAGAGCAGTGAACAACACAGTCTGTGATTCCATTCGCAAAGGGGTCTGTAGGGCATCCTCAGCGTGGGCTAGACTGGTGACTGGAGAGGAGGGAACAGCTAGGCGACACTGCACCAACTCTATTTCTTTTTCGAGTGCCCCGACGGCCTTTTGTAAAAAACCATCTAGGGTTTTGTTAGACCCGTGCTTTTCTTCCTCCCCCCCTCTCGCCGTTTACCCATCTTGCCTTCTTAGGTCCGAATACCTCCAGTAGGCCCTAGGATCGTGGCGTGCTTGGTCTACAGGCCCCACCTGCTATAGGTCAGCTAACAATCCCTCACCTCACCTGTAAACTCCTCAGTCCCTGTTGCTGGCGAGTGTAAAGCGAATCCAGGGATAGAGATAAGGGGTATAGCCCGGCCTGGCCTCTTCCGGTCGCTGACGGGCGCAGGAAGGGCCTGCCCTTGGCCCGGGCTTTGCCCAGGCGCATCACGCACGCGTCCCGCGGCAGCGGGCGCACGAAAATCCTTTAAAGGGGCTGCTCCCGCCCCCGGCACAATCAGCGAATGGCAGGGGGGCTTGGCTCCTGCCCCCTGCCTCGCCGTGTGTAGAAAGCGCGTCCCACGGAAGCGGGCGCGTGAAAATCCTTTAAAGGGGCTGCTCTCGCCCCCGGCACAATCAGCGAATGGCAGGGGGGCTTGGCTATAAGACTATTAGGTGATTCAGGCAGTTCAGGAGCAAGCTAGCAAATCTTATAAAGACCCAAATATACTAAGGAACAAGCAGGGAACATGAGAAAAGAACTGGTGGAATCAGTAGCATTTTATGTTGGCTAGGCCAGCAGTGCCCTGGAGCAAATGTGTTATACCACCATCGGATAGGAAATAATGCACATTTTACATAATACCCACTGTGGGTACATAATACCCACAGTGTGTATCTTCCCAACAAAACCTGGACCATTGCCTTGACCATCACCTTGCAGATGTAGTGATTGTTTCATTCTACACATCACCTCGGTTGCCATCGCTGGTGGTCTTGTATATCCTATGCTGACAACACCCTGTCCATATTCTTCCTCTCTGCTAAGATGCCAAACACCCGGACCGAAGTTGCTAGATGGATGAAAAACAGCTGCCTCAAGCTCAACACAGACAGGATGGAAGTAGTGATCTTTGGCAAATACACCTCGCTGTGGGACCGTATGTGGTGGCCTGATGAATTTGGACTCACACCACTCCTGTACAACCTCAGAATAGTAATCAACAACCAACTCACCATAACAGGCCAAGTAAACACAATCTCTGTCTCCTGCTTCCACACACACAAGTTACTCAAGGAGATCTTTAAATGGTTCTCCATCAACACTCACAAAGCCATCGCCCAAGCTTTCATCACCTGCAAGCTGGACTACAGCAATGCACTATGTGCTCAAATCAACACTCATCTGAGCAGGAGACTCTCAACCATAGAAAACTCAGTTTTCAGGCTTGCTCTCAACGTGCCACTCAGCAATCACATCACTCTGCTTCTCTGGCTTCCAATCCGCAAATGACCGCTCTTCAGATTCCTCATACACACATACAAAGCCTCACACAACATTGACCCCCTATGTACCTCAAGAACCACATAAACATATACAAACCTACCAGACACCTCAGCTCAGCCGTAAGTATATTATATAGCCTGATTTAGGGTCAGCCCATATAGCTCCTGCTTCAGTACCAGGATACCCTCCCGGGTGTAGTGCACTATACAAATGCACATAACATAACACCAACATTTAGCACACACAACAGCATTTGCCACATTTGTATAAAGAGGATCACGTTGCAGAATTCAGACAGAATTGCCTGCAGATATAAATCAGTAATGGTTGAATGAGGGTCCCTAAAGAACTTGCATAACCTTAGGATGACAACTTTCTCCAACAAGATGATACTTTAGACTGCAGGAGTGGTCTAGTAACTAGTTCTAAGCGACAACTTCTATTTATCATTGATTCACTTGAAGGAGTCAACAGGTTTGCCCCACTCATCTGTCACCATGTTTTGGCACCAAAATATTATTGTATGATCTATCCCCACTCTGGATGCTACTCACACTTCTCTTAAATAGCTCTACACAATTCTAAGAAAAATATTTTTAAGCACATCCAGGACTTTGTCAGAAAGTGGATTATTATTGGGGATGGGTGACTACCCCCGTGAAGGAATAATCACAACACTTGTCAAAAGGATCCCTCAATGTCATTAAATTTAAACTCCTTGGTAGCTATGGCACAGAGCAGACAAGTTTAACTTTGGACAATTTGTAAATAATTATGAAGTACTAAATCAGTAATGAAGTCAAAAGGCAAACAATAAAAATCCCAAACCAATTTAGAAAAATAGAGTAAAAGCTAATAAACAAAATGACACTAAAATGATAAATATCCAATACAGGCAACTGGAAGTATGAATGTTTTTGATTTTAAGTAGGAATACCACCAAGAAGAATAAAATACAAATAATAGTCAATGGTTGTGGTAGTCCAAGATATAGGCGCAATTTCACACTTTTACACTGGCTGCAATGGAGTGAGAGTCTGATAGACCAACCAGGTTTGTCCTGGTCAAAGTTTCTGCCTTCTGACTTCGGGCCTGATTTAGATTTTGGGAGATGGGTTACTAAGTCACAACGGGGTGATTATTGGTGGCCAAAGTTGGATGTACAGACTAAACATATTATAAGGGAATGTGTGAATTGGTCTTTAAGTGATAAGACCAAGAATGTGAGGATGCCCCTATGGGGGGTACAGATATTCCAACGGTACCTTGGAAGGAAATTGCCCTTGACATATTGGGGGTTCCAAATTGATTTATTTACTTGTGCTAATGGATATGTTCTCCTGGTGGCCTGAATTGGCTATTGTTTCAGATATTATTATGGCATCAGTGATTAGGTTTTTGGAGAAAGTTTCCAGCAGTGAAGGTAATCCAGAGGTCATACTTACAGACAATGGTGTTCAGTTTACATCAAGTGCTATGGAAAAGATCTTGTGTGAGAGGAGTATTTTGCACAAAAAGTGTTCACTTTATAATCCCCAAACAAATGGCATGGTGGTAGAATTCAATAGAACTTTGAAAAAGGGTTTACAAATGTCGAGAATTAATGGGAAAGATTTAAAGGAAGAATTGTGTTACTTTTTCTTGACATCTATTCAAAGTCTGACTTCACCACTGAAATGGATTTTTGGTAACTATTAAAAAGAGTAGATTAACTTTTTTTCTAGCTAGTCCCATTCCCCAGATACAATATTAGGAGTTTACACTGTAAATCAGTTTTTTTACCTCATATAGCCAGCCCTGCCATGGTGAAAATAGCTTAAGGGTGTTAGTTACTGAAAGGACATTGTTAACTTTACCTCTAAAAACCATGTACTCTCCCTTTTATGCTACAAAGCCTACATTGGGGTTATTTATTAATATTTAAAAGGGAAGTTTTCACATGTCAAAAGAGTCTATTTTGACCGGTCGAATTGCAGATTTTACATTTCTACAGTCAGGCTACACTGGTAGGCCTGAAAGGTAGGCCTGAAGTCATTTTTGCACTATCACTGTAGTGGAAGGCACTTAGGTGTTGCAGTCTACTAGTGACATTTAACTTACATACCTCTGTACACATTGTACCATATACTAGGGACTTTTAGTTAAGTTAAATATGCAAATTGGGAGTATACTATTTTCATCATGTTGTAAGGATGAGCACATGTACTTTACCACTAGTTAGTAGTTCTAAAGCCAAAAAAAATATCAGGCCCAGCAAAAGGCAAACAAATTCAGGGTAGCCATGCAGAAAAGATGAATTTCCTACAGATTTATAATTGGGCCTACCATCCATTTGGACTCGGTATTATGGTAGGCTTTCTTCAGCAAATCACACTTGACTTAATTTTTGGAACACCCCATCAACTAGAGGTTACAAATTCACTTCCGCTCTATTGGACAGAATCTTGTTCTTTCTTAATCTATCCAAATGTCAACTGGTCCTATCTACTTCTGCTCTGTTCCTAGGTGAAACTGGTGGCAAACCAATTTTGCTACAGCTTGGAAGCTACTATGTTCTCATTTTTCTCATGCAAAATAATTTTCAGACGTAAATTAGTCTATAAGTGAGTTTACAAAGACATTGGTGGAGCCCTGGACACCCAGGCACCCCTTATGGAGATATGCAGTAGACTTTTTAAAATGCACAATTAGTGGTTTTCCGAATTTCTGCAAAAAGAGTCAATCTCGGACTTACTACTCAGAGGGAATGTGGTGTAAGTCTTACTCTGTAGAGGAGACCTTTGAAGAGCTTCACTTTGGATAGACCTTCTCTCCATTCTATTCTAACTTAAAATGACTTAATTCCACCCCACACCTTACAATTTAATATGCCAATGTTACCCTCTCACACAACCAGAAGTTCTTATGCTACTTTGTATGGTATAGAATACTAGTCACCACAAAGGGCCTGATTTAGATATTGGTGGACGGGTTACTCCGTCACAGCGGTGACAGACATCCCATCCACCGAAAGCTAAATCCCATTATGTCCTATGGGATTTAGATTTCGGTGGACGGGATATCCATCACCGTTGTGATGGAGTAACCCACCCACCAATATGTAAATCAGCTTCAAAGTTATGACAACAGCTGTTCTAAAATTGTATAAACTGTAGAAAATATAAAACATGCTAAAGAAGCAAATAGACAATTTGCAACATAGAAGAAAAGAAAATACTATATGAAGATCTAGTTTTGGGCTTTATGCATCGAAGTGAGCTTGTGTGGGTGTTGAGTTAGCTAAGGCACTTTAGCAAGTCTAATATGGAGGAACATATCTTACAATACTGAAGTAATTTTAAGGTGCTGGGTTAAACACCAACCCTGCCAGCAATATCAACTTTTCACTGGAGATACCTATGAATTTGCAAATGTTATACTCCTGAGCCACACAGCATGCACAGTTGCTGATCTCTGATAGACAAGTGACAAAGTGACAGGGTGCACTGTTGTTACTGGGAGAGGTGTGGAAGGTTGGATGTGGGGGGAGCCACAGACTATGTTGACTCAACTAAATGTATGAAGTTCAATTTCTATAAGGCCTGGGCAAGACATGGGGTGTTGACACAGTATTATAGTAAGGGTATTGCTGACAACTAGCAGTGTTAATGTAGAAAAGTAGGCAGAAGGTCATATGAGAAGATTCTGTATTTCAGTGTATCTCTCTGTAAATAAATAGAACCCACTCTGTACAATAGGATTTGGGCACTATCAGTATCATTATTCAGCAAGCACAGACAAAGCCAATAGGATTGGTGTACATAAAGTGCATGACACAGAGACAAATACCATATAAGTCATATGTGTAAACATAGCACCTGAACACATACGTGCAGACCATCAAACCTACAGATATCATTTCACACAGATGAACAGTCACACATAATACCATGCTGCAGGGGTCTTCGGCTGATGTGCATCAGAAGAGCACAGGATTATGTGCAATAAGGAACAAAGCAGGGGATCAATGGTTACTGTGCATTTAAGTATCACTAGTTATGAACCTCAGGGGATCACTGGCGGATGTGTCTGTTAGGATTGCTGGGTGGTGTGCCATAGGGGAGCATAGAAATTTATGTCTCATTGGAGTACCAGGAGATGTTCCTACCAGAAGGACTCAGAGATATGACTCAAGGTAAGACTAGATGTGGGGGGGCTTTGGAGGGGACAGGATAATGCCTAGTTCAGGGGCAAAGGCTGTTTGCATTATGAGTGTACATGGTGATGTTCACCTAGGGACCTTGACTGATGTGTAATTGAAGCACATCATTGGTACAATTAGGGTCACATGTTGATATGTCCCATTTCATGTTTGACATCTTCCTCCCTGAGATTTTCTGTCCAGTAGCGTCATGCAGCAAATATCAAATTCTAAACCTTACTATACTAAGACAATGATCTCTGTAACTCACAAAGGGCTGGGAACAATGCTACTTGGTTCGTGCTTAGCCTAAGGCTTTATGAACATATCGCTGGCTCCCAAAGAGAAATCACAATTCAACATTCTGTGCACAGGTCATGTCTCCTGATGGATGTGTCCTAAGTTAGCTTACAAAATATTGTACTACTTGCCTCCAGTGCAAACTGCTGATCATAATTAGGGGTGGTCAATATATTCTGCTCCGCCAATGGACTAGGTGGAATTTTTTCACCACTACACATGGTGCCTGTGACACGGAGATCCAGCCAAATTCTGCCAACCACCGGGTAGTGGAGTTTTTTCTCACATGTGGCTCAAAAACAGTAAATTGGCAAGTGCGAGCAAGATTTGGCATCCCTTAGCATGATTTCTGGACGCTAGGAGTGCACCCGGTGAAATTTCTCCACCCTGGGTCGTCCTGACTGTTGTCAGAAAGTTGCTGCTTGAGTAGAAACTCTACTCAAGCTGCAGCAAAATCAGTTTGAGAAGCTGTGCACTCTGGTGCACTGTGTGATGCTGTTTGCACTGATTTGTCAATGCTGAATGAGGTGGCAGGGCTAATTCACAGCACGAGCAGTGCATCATGCCTATTTATTCCCGTTTGTGGAATTCCGTGGAATCGTGCTGAGTTTTTTGTAAATCTGCAGAACTCCATGGAGTAAAGTTCCACGAGTTCTGCCAAGGCCTAGTCATATAATCACTGAGGCTTAAAAGATTTGCCAACTGATTGCTTCTCGTTCTCAACCTGCAGCTAAGGTGTGTGGATTATATCCTAAAGTTATAGCTGAGCTTGAAGTCAGACAATTTCTACTCATTCCGGTTGCAACTCAGAATATTACTAACAAGAATACCAGCTGACATAAATAATATTGCCTAAATATCATTTACAAAAAGATTGCTCCATTGTGTGTAGATTTTTTATTATTATCACCAATGGGGCAGAGTGTAGGTATGCAATGATTAGGCCACAATTACTTTTCAGACATTAATTAGGTAATGCTACTCTACTATCACAACCTCAGCCTATGGTTAAGTCTGTTACTTGATAACCCTTCCCCCAAAACATATTAAAAAGACAATACTGCAGTATGCATAATTCCACAAAAACTCTGAAGTAAGTAACAGCAAAACGTCCAGTCACAGAATGCAAATTCCTTTAGGCTAAAAATAAAGTGTTGTGGGCCACTTGGTAGCTATGCCCATGTAGGGATGGATGTTTTTTGGCTGCTCTAAAGTTTTACTGGTTTTTCACTGCACTGAGTTCCGAACTAAAAAAAAGCAAAAATGCATGTTTTGTCAATTTTTTTATATATTTCCTATTACTACGCTCCTTAAAAATATTTCCCAGGCAGTGTTTACACTGTACCAGAAGCGCAAAAAGTTCCATGCAACAAATGAATGTTAGGGGTGTGTGAAACATAAGATTCGTGCTAAACCTTGTTACCTTCATGTGAATGTATGTAAGTGGTATTTATGAAGACTAAGGCCCTCATTCTGACCTTGGCGGGCGGCGGAGGCCGCCCGCCAAAGTCCCGCCGTCAGGTTACCGTTCCGCGGTCGAAAGACCGCGGCGGTAATTCTGACTTTCCCGCTGGGCTGGCAGGCGGTCGCCTTCAGGCCGCCCGCCAGCCCAGCGGGAAAGAGGCTTCCACGATGAAGCCGGCTCGGAATCGAGCCGGCGGAGTGGAAGCTGTGCGACGGGTGCAGTTGCACCCGTCGCGTATTTCACTGTCTGCGCAGCAGACAGTGAAATACATTTAGGGGCCCTCTTACGGGGGCCCCTGCAGTGCCCATGCCAGTGGCATGGGCACTGCAGGGGCCCCCAGGGGCCCCGCGACCCCCCCTACCGCCATCCGGTTCCCGGCGGGCGGACCGCCGGGAACTGGATGGCGGTAGGGGGGGTCGGAATCCCCTCGGCGGCGCAGCTAGCTGCGCCGCCTTGGAGGATTCAAAAGGGCGGAGGTACACTGGCGGGAGCCCGCCAGTGCTGCCGGTCCGACCGCGGCTTTACCGCCGCGGTCGGAATGCCCTTGGGAGCACCGCCGGCCTGTCGGCGGTGCTCCCGCGGTCCTCCAACCCGGCGGTCATGGACCGCCAGGGTTGGAATGACCACCTAAGTCCCAGATTTATATTTTTGATGCAAAACTGGGCTAATGTAGTTTTGCATCAAAAAGTTTAGAGCCGGCTAGGGCCATTCTGCAGCGCCAGCCGGGCGCTAAGCTTGGGCTAGCCTAAAAAAAGAAGATGCTTGCCGGGGTGGGGTGGCGTTATGGGAAAAGGAGTTTGTGCGACAGAAAATGACAGTAGGCTGGTCAACGGCAAAAATAATGCCGGTAACCAACCTAGAATCTTTTCCTGATGCACAATCACCCAAAAATGACTCCTGTCTTAGTAAAAACAGGAGTCATGCCCACCACCCCAATTGCTAGCACAGGGGACCCGTGTCCCCTGGGCATAGCCATTACACCCGGTGCCAGGCAGGCATGTAAGGGCCCCCAATGGCACTTTAAATAAATATTGAAAAATACGTACCTTACTCACCTGGGATGGGGTCCTCCATCCTATGGTGTCCCTCTGGTGTGGGTGGGGGTGTTCCTGGGGCTTGAGGTGGGCCCCCGTGGGCCCATTCCATGGTATTTGGCCATGGAAAGGGTCTACAGGTACCTTAATGCCTGGTCTGACCCAGGTGTTAAACAAGCTGAGCGTCATTATTTGGGTCCGCCTCCCACCCATGCGTCATTTTTGTACGAGGATAAATATGGCGCTAAGGGCTTAGCATCATGTTTTGGATGGGAACGCCTAACCTGCACCTCATTGACGCAAGGTGGGTTCACAGATCCAATAAATGACGCTACTTGCAATATTTTGACGCTAGACTGGTCTAGCTTCAAACTATAAATATGGAGTTAAATTTGCGACGTTTTAGCATAAAAAAAATGACACCAAAACAGCACAAACAGTATAAATATGACACTAGGTCTTATTTGTCTGCCCCAAACCAATGAACATAGCAAATAGCTAATTTTCCATTTTGTGTTTGGAAAGCTGTACATTGATCTAGGTTTCTCAAGCAATTGCAAAGCCAGGATTTCGCCTGCTTACACCCCCATCAATATAATCACCGGTATGTTTTGTCATATAAATGCTTATTTGAAGTATTCATAAAACAAAACCAAACATTGCACTTGACAGTCACAGGGTACTAGTTATAGTTTTAGAATACAGGGAGTGCAGAATTATTAGGCAAATGAGTATTTTGACCGCATCATCCTCTTTATGCATGTTGTCTTACTCCAAGCTGTATAGGCTCGGAAGCCTACTACCAATTAAGCATATTAGGTGATGTGCATCTCTGTAATGAGAAGGGGTGTGGTCTAATGACATCAACACCCTATATCAGGTGTGCATAATTATTAGGCAACTTCCTTTCCTTTGGCAAAATGGGTCAAAAGAAGGACTTGACAGGCTCAGAAAAGTCCAAAATAGTGAGATATCTTGCAGAGGGATGCAGCACTCTTAAAATTGCAAAGCTTCTGAAGCGTGATCATCGAACAATCAAGCCTTTCATTCAAAATAGTCGACAGGGTCGCAAGAAGTGTGTGGAAAAACCAAGGCGCAAAATAACTGCCCATGAACTGAGAAAAGTCAAGCGTGCAGCTGCCACGATGCCACTTGCCACCAGTTTGGCCATATTTCAGAGCTGCAACATCACTGGAGTGCCCAAAAGCACAAGGTGTGCAATACTCAGACACATGGCCAAGGTAAGAAAGGCTGAAAGACGACCACCACTGAACAAGACACACAAGCTGAAACGTCAAGACTGGGCCAAGAAATATCTCAAGACTGATTTTTCTAAGGTTTTATGGACTGAGGAAATGAGAGTGAGTCTTGATGGGCCAGATGGATGGGCCCGTGGCTGGATTGGTAAAGGGCAGAGAGCTCCAGTCCGACTCAGACGCCAGCAAGGTGGAGGTGGAGTACTGGTTTGGGCTGGTATCATCAAGGATGAGCTTGTGGGGCCTTTTCGGGTTGAGGATGGAGTCAAGCTCAACTCCCAGTCCTACTGCCAGTTCCTGGAAGACACCTTCTTCAAGCAGTGGTACAGAAAGAAGTCTGCATCCTTCAAGAAAAACATGATTTTCATGCAGGACAATGCTCCATCACACGCGTCCAAGTACTCCACAGCGTGGCTGGCAAGAAAGGGTATAAAAGAAGGAAATCTAATGACATGGCCTCCTTGTTCACCTGATCTGAACCCCATTGAGAACCTGTGGTCCATCATCAAATGTGAGATTTACAAGGAGGGAAAACAGTACAACTCTCTGAACAGTGTCTGGGAGGCTGTGGTTGCTGCTGCACGCAATGTTGATGGTGAACAGATCAAAACACTGACAAAATCCATGGATGGCAGGCTTTTGAGTGTCCTTGCAAAGAAAGGTGGCTATATTGGTCACTGATTTGTTTTTGTTTTGTTTTTGAATGTCAGAAATGTATATTTGTGAATGTTGAGATGTTATATTGGTTTCACTGGTAATAATAAATAATTGAAATGGGTATATATTTGTTTTTTGTTAAGTTGCCTAATAATTATGCACAGTAATAGTCACCTGCACACACAGATATCCCCCTAACATAGCTAAAACTAAAAACAAACTAAAAACTACTTCCAAAAATATTCAGCTTTGATATTAATGAGTTTTTTGGGTTCATTGAGAACATGGTTGTTGTTCAATAATAAAATTAATCCTCAAAAATACAACTTGCCTAATAATTCTGCACTCCCTGTAAGTTGAATAAATCACTTAGAGCTGGGTAATGATAGAGGTTTAACTCTACCATTAGCTTGAGTCATCTCAGTCAGCAGCCGGTTCGTAGATTGGACCAATAACCTTACAGACCCAGGAATAAAAAAAACAGTCTATCCCTCAGATAACAAGATGCTGCAGGGGCAGATCACAGATAGAAGAACTACTTTTCATTTTCACCCTGCTAATGCGACAAATCCCTCGAAAACAGATGGAGGAATGTGGGTAAACGACTTCCTGGCAGCAATTAAATTTTTGAGCGGAAGAATTTGATCAGCTATTGACTATACAATAATAAGTGAAAACGTATACCTTTTGGTGAAGTCCTTTCAAATCATCCTACGCCCAGAAAGTGATTACCTTCGTTAAGACCTCACATTAGATGGCAATTTTCCCAAAACAAGAACAGCAAACAACTTAATTTAAAAATCAGTAGCTTACAACTTAATTAGGCTAAAAAGGTGTGGGCGGGCTTAGAACAGATAATGCAGGTGGTTTATCGTCATGCAGGAAATCAAGAAGAGACTAACAAGGGAGCAGCTTCATATAAGGATGCTAGGGCAACTCTCATTACGATACTACTGACAACATTTTCAGCCAAATCTGTACCATTCAAGATGACTGAAGGAAACCATGCCATAGGGGGTTCGGGAAGTGAACCCTTGTATTCCAGAGGGCTAGAGGAATTTAAAAAACCAAATTGCAGGGAAGGGAGAAGACTGATAGTGAGAACAAAGACAGTGGGAACAAAGACAGGGATAAAGACAGAAAAATCTCAGCTGAGAAGTATGAGGCAATTATATCATGAAGAATGCTGGAACGCAAAAGAACAAGCTCCTATGGTCTAGCAATCAGTCAAACAATATTGAATTTTGGGGCACGATACAGGGTGGTCAAAGGACAGGCACACCATCAAAATGCGGGGATCTCAGAGGAAGTTTGGAAGCGTAAGTTTGAGAAATGTATGCCCTTCCAGCAAATGTCTGGATGAGAGAAAGTCAACAAACACAGGAGGCAATGCCGTCAGAGGTAAGGTCCTGGAAGTAAACCGAAAAGCCTCAAGTCTAGTCACAGAGGCAAACAAAATCAGGCCACACAGACTGAAATAAAGAAATTGAAGTCAGAAGTAGTCAATCAATCAATCAGTTTTTGTAGAGTGCAACTACTCAACCGTGAGGGATCAAAGGGAGTTGTCTTGGGAGTGGGGGGACAGACCGAGCCTCATCCAAAGAGCTCCGTCTTGAGGCTCTTTCTGAAGATGATGAGCGATGGGCTTTGTCTGAGGTGCATGGGTAGGTTGTTCCAGCTTTTTGCTGCGAGGTAGCTGAAGGACCTTCCTTCAGTAGTGGTTTTCCCTATGTGTGGGATGGTGGCCAGTGCCTGCTGGGAGGAGCGAAGTGGTCTGGTAGGGTTGTGGAAGAGATGCAGTGATTTAGGTATGCCGGTCTGATGTTGTGAATGGCTTTGTTGGTGTGGGTGAGTAGCTTGAAGATGTTTTGTTTCTCCACTGGGAGCCAGTGGAGGGTCCTCAGGTACTGGGAGGTATGTTCGTGGTCATGGAGGTTCATGACAAGTCTGGCGGCGGTGTTTTAGATGAGTTGCAGCTTTCTGATATTCTTGGTTGTGGTGCCGGCATAAAGTGCGCCAAGCTTGCTTCTGACTAAGGCACGGGTGACTGTCCTGCGGCAGTCTACTGGGATCCATTTGAAAATCTTTTGGAGTTGGCGAAGGGTGTGCCAGCAGGAAGAGGTGACCGAGTTTACCTGTCGTGTCATTGATAGAGAGGAGTCGAGGATGATTCCTAGGTTGCGGGCAGGTCGGTCGGAGAAGGTGGGGCGCTGAGAGATGTGGGCCACCAGGAGTCATCCCAGGCTGGGGTGGAGTTACCGAAGATGATGAGCTCAGTCTTATCCGAGTTGAGCTTGAGGCAGCTCTCCCTCATCCAGGTGGCGACGGCTTCCATTTCTGTGTGGAAGTTCCTCTTTGCCTCGTCTGGGTTTTCAGTGAGGGCTATGATGAGTTGTGTGTCATCGGCGTATGGCACGATGTTCATTCCATGGCCTCTGTCGATGGCTGCAAGTGGGCCCATGTATATGTTGAAGAGTTTTGGGCTCAGGGAGGATTCCAGAGGAATTCCACAGCTGACTTCTGTAGGTTTGGATGTATATGGTGGGAGCCTGATTCTGTGTTCTTCCTGAGATGAAGGAGTGGATCCACTGCAGGGCTTTTCCGCAGATACCTGCGTCGTGGAGTCTGGTGCAAAAGGTGCTGTGGAGACTGTGTCGAAGGCTGCAGAGAGGTCAAGGAAAATGACTGCTGTGGTGTGGAAATGGTCTAGGAGTGTGCGGATGTCGTCAGTGGCTGCAAGGAGAGCTGTCTCCGTACTGTGGTTGCTGCTGAAGCCTGACTGGGAGGTTTCTAAAGAGTTATTGTCCTCAATGAATTGCTTTAGTTATAAGTTGATGGTCTTTTCCAGTACTTTGGCCGGGCAGAGTAACAGCGTGATTGGGCTGGAAATTATTTAGCTCTGATGGGTCTGCCGAGGGTTTCTTCAGGAGGGGGTGTACCTTGGCATTTTTCCAATCTTCGGGGAAGATGGCAGTGTTGATGGACCAGTTAATCGCCTTGCAAAGCTCGGGCGATGGATGTGCTGGCTCTGATGTAGATATGGTGGTGGCAGGGGTCTGTGAGTGCTGTTCATGATGCCTTCTATTTCCTCAGTGGTCAGAGTGAATCAGTTGTGGATGGTTAGGGTGGGTTCTGGGTGGGTATTTTGTGGGTTCTGATGCTGGGCTGGTTCTCCAGGAGGAAACAGTTGTAAATGTCCTTGATCTTGCGGTGGAAGATGGTGCCGAGTCTGTCGCAGAGGTCTTGCGACGGGGATGCTGGTGGCTTCGGAGGGGGGATTGGTGATATCGTTAATAACCATGAAAAGTTCCTTTGTGTTGTGTGTGGAGGAGTTGATGCGCTCCAGGAGTGTGCTTCTTTCATGTTCTTTATGCGTTGGTGGTGGCGGTTTTGAAGTAGGCGAGGTATTTGCTGGTTTGGCTGTTTCTTCTCTAGGCGCTTGGAGGCTCACTTGGATTCTTGGAGTTCGTTGGCAAACCAGCTGGCTTTTTTGGGGATGTTCTTGGTTGATTATGAACAGAGGGGGACTAGGGCGTCGGTGCATTCGGTGATCCAGGAGTTGAAATTGAGTGCTGCGGTGTTGGCATCATCAGAGGGAAGTGGGGGTGATTTGGTGAGTGTCAAGGTGAGTTGCTCGTCAGTGATTTCATTCCATTTCCTGTGGGGGGGCTCTTGGGGTGCAGATGCGGCTGCTGGGTGCGGTGATGGTGAAGTGTAGGCAGTGGTGATCTGTCCAGTCCGGGGTGGAGATGGTCTTGATGGTAATCTGGTTGCTTGAGGTAAAGATGGGATCCAGTGTGTGTCCCGCAGCATGCGTGGGTGCAGTGATCAGTTGTCTGAGGCCGAGGGTGGTGAGGTTGTCAAGTAGGGAAGTGGTGTTTCGGTCATTGTGGTCCTTGAGGTGGAAATTCAGGTCAGAGGATGCCAGGGCTTGGGGGGTGGCGATGTCTACAATGGCATCAATGAAAGCTGGGCGGGACCTGGCAGTCTGTAGATCAGGGGGCCATGGATGGAGGAGTTGTGATCACCGTGAATCAGGAAATGGAAGTGTTCCATTGTGGTGCAGTGTTCTTGAGTGTCGGCCGTGATGTGTAATAAGGATATGTGTACAATGGCAAGTCCTCTGCCTGGACGGGAGGGCAGGTCCTTCCGTAGAATGCTGTAGCTGTCCGGGATGGCAATGGCGATGTCTGGTCCAGAGATGGGGTTGGTCCAGGTCTCGGTAAGGAAGTGATGTCTGGTTGCGCTGCGTCAATCAGGTCCCAGAGTTCAGTGGCATGTTTATGAAGGCAGCGTATTTTGGGAAAGAGGCAGTTGATGAGGTTGTGGTGGGCGTCGGTGTTTCCAGGTGTGGGGTGTTCCTTCTGATTGATGTGGCTGCAGCTGAAGTTTCAGTTCCAGCAGGAGAAAGGTCCGAGGGTGTCCCTGGGCGATGTGGTGCGGCAATCACTGAGATGTTCGGTGTTGAGGCAGTGTAGGGTCTGGGTGAATTAATGGAGGGTGGCCTGGGGACAGCTCGCCAGGGATCCAGGGTTCCTGGTGCTGGGTGTGGTTCAAGTGCAGAAGGGCACAGACGGGCTTGCCTTTGGCCCGCTGTGGCGCCATTAAGAAGGGGAGGAAGGCACGGGGTTCGGTCAGCTGGGAGGCGGGAGGGCGGGAAAGACACTTCGGGGGGAGGAGGGAGGGGTGGTGCCGCAGTGGCAGCAGCGACATGGGAAGGAGAGGGCCGAGCAAGAGGAGGAAAGGCAGGAGAAGGGGGTAAAAGGAGTAAAAGGAGAAAAAGGAGTAAAAAAGGATAACAAAGGAGTAAAAGAAAGGAGTAAAAAAGGATAGAAGAGTGAGTGAGCGGAGATACTTACTGTAGATGGCCACTGGGCCACCAGGGATAAGACGCAGGCAGAAGCCTGCGGATGGAGGAGGGCTTAAACTGAGAGTCAGCAGGCTCTCAGTTCGATCCAAGAAGCAGAGGAGCAGCAGCAGCAGGAGCAACAGCAGGAGGAGCTGGAGAGGGCAACAGACGCTGACCAAAGGAGTGGAAGTCCCAAAGGTCTTCTCAACGTATAATTCAAGTATGATGTGTTTTTTTGGGCCTGGTATTTTAAACCTCCCTTTAACCAAATGTATCATAAGAACATTATACCAGCTCCTTGGAAAGGAAACATTTTTCACCCCACTTTTAAGAATGGAAGTCTTTCATCATTGTGTAATTATGGGTTAATAACGCTGATCGACGTGAACACCAAATTGTACGCATCCTGTATTTTACAAGATCTGCAAGCCTGGGCCAAGGGAAAAACCTAATTCCAAAAACTCAAACAGGGTTTAGGCCAGGCATGGGAAAATCACAAACTTATCAGTACTCACCACCTTAAAATAAAAACGCATCAAGTCACAAAAGTCACTTGTTTGCATGTTTCATTGATCTTAAGTTGCCTTTGATCGAGTAATCAACTTTGGGCCAACTGCCAGAATGGGGCGCCCCGGGGAAAATGCAAAACGTGATCATAGCACTGTACAGTGACACATGGGCACAGGGCAAAAGAGGAGAGGGCAGTAGAGTTAATTCAAGAATTCACAACATGAATAGCTTGAAACAGGAGTGCATCCTAGACTCGGGTCTGTTCCACCTATATTTAGCCGAAAAAAAAAAAACATTTTTTACAAGAGGACAGTCTTCCACCCACCTTGGCTTCAGAGAAAGTAGCATGCTTGCAGTATTCAGACGACATTGGGCGCCACCTATCCTTCAAGCAACACCTTTCTACACTACATTCAAAAGCACTTCAACTAACTTTTGCATTTAAGCTCCTGAAAAATAAAATTAGCTGCCCTTTGCATGGTCATCTGCTAAAGGTAATGGAAGCACAACTTATACCAACATGGCATATGGCTTGGAAAGCATGCACAGAAAGGAATCAGCCTTCCTAAACCAACTACCAACAAATATTTATGAAGCGGTCATTTGTTTGCCAAAATCAACCTCCCCAGCCCAGGTTCAGCTTGAATTTGGACTAAAAAAAATCAAAAGTGACAAAGAATGAACACCTTTGTTAAACTGTGCTAGAAACTTCCACCTCTGAAAGCAGGTCTTTGAACAATCTATGCTGGATTGAAATTGAGGCACAAAAAAGGAAAAATCAAGCAAAATCTTGGGAGAATATCTAAGAAAGGCACTAGATGAACAAGGCATTCTGGACCCATGGGCAAGCAGCACTGAAAGAGCAACCTTAAGCTGAATTATACATTTATTTGCAAAGCATCTGTCACATCTACAGGACACGAATTTATTTGCAAAGAAGGGGCATGCCTGGACAGTGATTCATTCCTACCACAGTTTGAAGCCACACTCTTATGTAACAACACTCTAAAAATACATTTTATGTTATACCGCTTTAGACACTGGGGCACAAAAAGCCTCATTCCAACATGGAAGGGTGGGTTGACACACGTACGCTGTGGGTTATGCGGTTACGAAACAGAGTTGCTATCACATATCCTACGAAAGTGTCCGACAGTTTTAGATGATAGGTAGAAATGGCTCAAACCACTGTTTCAGAAGCTTCACATTCGCACTAGCAGGCAAGCGGTCACCAACTGGTAGTGAGGCGGTTCGATTCCTCTGGCTTCCCAAGGAACACTTTGTTTACACCTGGTAATGAAACTCCTTAGCCACATCGAGATTGAGGCTGATTAGAGAGCTATACTTTTCCATTTGTAATTTAGTTGCAGCAACAAAATGCACATGCACTTGAAGAGCTTTTACAAAGAATTAAGAAGTGAAGGTTTCACAACTTCCCTTGAAAGGGGAACTCTTCGTGGACTCATAACAGTACACAAGGGAAACGAGGCATGAGGTACTTTTTTCTAACTTTGCACATTGTTAATGCACTTTAGAATCCAAGCAGCCCCTTCAAACGCGTAAACTATTGATAAGCTGTCTCTTCATGTGTATGATGTTGAAGGAGTTAATTGTGACTTTTAGTAGAATGGTGGACACAACAAGTGCATGAATCATTTGAATTTTATTCTGATCCGATCAATGGTAATGCACTTTAGAGTTGCTTCACCTTGGTGAAATATTTGGGAAATTATGGAAATATATTTGCAGTGTATCAAGTTGCTGGGGTGTACTGTGTTTTAGCTGAAGGTTCAGCCGACATAATCGCAATAAGTAATGGACTTTTATCTGTATGCAATGGTTTTTATTAACTATGCAATTCAATTTAAACTATAACTATTCTTCAGTTTGTAAATATTGCATGGGTTCTGAATTTAGGTTACATTATGCCTCATGATATACAGACTTTGCAGGCCCAGAATTTAGACAGCAGCGCTATCATTCAGGTAACATTGACATTACTTTCCAAACTATAAAACACAAGATCTATACCAAAGATTACACAGATATTATGGACTCAGTGCCCAGCAGAGTAATCCTTCAGGTTAGATTAGCTTTACAAGCTAAAAACACACAACTATCGGTACGATATACCTACGGCCTGCCACAGTCAACCAAGGCACACCTACGACTACACTTATATTACAGAATCTGCTCCGAATTAGCAGGATTATTTACACAATACACAACTTTTATATACACTGGTGGGCTGGATTTTCCATAATGTGAGGTAGAGCAGAAGAGTTAGGGTGTCATCTAGTGATAGTCTCAAAGTACTCAAAAGACCCAAAGAGTAGCCTATTTCAGTATATGAGTGCTAAAGCAGTCAAAATACTATTTCGCTGGAGTGCTGAATATTTTCTGATTTCAGCAGTGAGCGTCTCCAGATTGGGTAGATGGAGCACGGCCATCCCATAGTTCTCACACTAACAGCTGTATTTGGCCCCAGTTGTCAAAAGCATCCCTCGGAATATAATGGTCTTATAGCCTTCCAAAGCAGGTATGCTATTAATTACTTATAAAGCTATTCCTCAGGATATACAAATCATATTAGTGTAATATAGCGGGCCAACACCAACTGCCTGGAACAAAGAGAGTACACCCAAGCCAGAAACTGCTGCCTACATATTTTGAAATCAATCTTATTTTCCAAAGTCTCTGGTTATTTTTTTAACTAGACGAGATGGAAGTTTCAGCAACAACAGATAAATACAATGGTTCATAAAGAACAGAGCGATTCTTCCAGGGAGTGAAGTGACTTCTGGGAGAAAGTATCACATCTGAATGAGGTACCTTTTTAATATGGTGCAGGACTGAATGTACTAAAGTCTAAAGCGATCACTGACACATATAAGTAAAGTCACAGGAACAAAACTACAATCAAACAAAGGAGTCAAACTGGTGAGAGAGCGTAGTTCAAATATTACATATACTAAAAGTGAAATGCTTATATCAATGCTTAACGATGCTGCATAGAAAACTACAATAAATAGCGATTTGCTTAACATGCATTTGAATTATGACTACAATATGTGAAGTTACCATTGTGTATGCGAACTAATGACAATAATGAGTAAAAATTGTTTGTGTTATGATTAATCAAGCTTACATTAACATTTACGATACTGCATTGAAAATCCTATAGGCCTTAAGTTAGCGTGAGCTGTGGATTTAGCTGCCTAGCTCTCATATTAAATACATTTTTCCTGTTTTTCAGTGTGCTGACTCGCAAAGGGCCATGACCCTGCAAATGTTCCTTTTATTCATTCCATGCATCAACACAGATTCTGTTCTCATCCGCATGCTTGCTGCTTTAGTATGAGTTTTAATACAAAATTGAAACAAAAGTAGATTAATGTAATGTACAAGGACGTTAAACCATGGACAAAGGAACTCATGACCCGAGAAGACGTGCCAAACGGTGAAGTAACCCCCCGAATGTGCCACCTCCGAAGGCGTCAATTATGAAGACCAATCAAAATGTTATGAATTATCGTGGGGTGACAATTGGAATTACCTAATGTATAATTTGATAGGTTAAAGATAGTGGAGTATAGTAAATGTCCAATAGAATTTTGGGGGAAGGTATTACGAAAAAGGGATAAAAACCCCTGTCACAGAAAGGTCGTTAGAACTAGGTAGGGAATGATATTGATTTTATCCAGAAACTCTGTCACTCTGTTTGGTGACTTTGAGACTTATTAAACCATCCTCACCCATAGACTGCCCCTTTACACTTCTCCTCCTTATGAGGGATGTGTCCCCTGTCCTTTAGACGAGTTTAGACTGATGGCGTTTTGACTGATATCCTGAAGACGAAGACTGATCCTATGTGCTGATCTAATCCTTGGAGGGTAATTATGACAATGCAATTTGTAATTTGTCTGTTTGCTTTTCCTTTCTAGGTACCAACTGCTCTTTTGATAGAGACCATAGCTAGATGTTTTTTTAAATTGGTGTTCTAAATTGTTTTGCATGAAGCCCAACATGCGGATGCTAATTAGTGGTTAGGATAGGAAGTTCACTCTGACTGACGCAAATAGACAAATGACTGACGTTACGCTTTGCTGAACTGAGACGTATATGATATTTGTTGTAACCAAATCTATGTTCACGCCATGCTATGTTCTTATGTTTGTGATTCTTGCATTACTGAAATCTTATCACAGTTACCATATTGTGACTATGCTCTTATGCTTTTTGGTATTAAGATTAACTCTTCTGCTCGTAGATTGTAATCAATAGGGAATCAAATTCATAAAATTCTATCAAAAGGTGTGGTTATTCATGACTGAAAGGTCATGGTTGCGTCGACAATTTGATTAATGTCTTTATCCAAAGTAAAGTGCATTGTGGTGATAAATATTGATGATATTATTGATATATTGCTTGACATATTGATCAGTTATCTCGTCCTACGGTGTCTCTCCACTGGGTCACAAGATTAATTGGCCTAAAACGAGTCCTAATGTGTAATAAATTAACATAGAAGGATGCGTTATCACTGGAATGATACAAAAGAATGCCTTGTTGTAGAATACCATTCAATAAAGATTAAATGTGAACTTAAAGGAACCTAGCACCAGTTGAATTGTCATGGTGTTACATTCCGTTATTTTGAGTATATTTATTTGCTTCCAAACTATTTGTTCAAGAATGTTATTGTTAGGAAGAAAACTCATATCATCGTTTTCATCCATTGGTTGTGACATGTCTTGGGAATCATGTTAATGCCTGGAGTTTAAACAGTAGGGACGTGCAGTAAACCTTTCAGCACCTGCTAAATTTGGCATCCTCTTTGCTTGGTACCATACCTTTTTCCTTATTGCAACTTTTTCATAAAGCATAGTAACATGAGGAGGAAAAATTCAAACACTAATATTTTAATGAAACCGGCATTTTGTTTGTATTTAAATGATTGTATGATTATAGAACAGTATACGTGATTTGAAAAAATGCTGGTAGTTTCTATTTTGTTTGGACTTATTTCCAACTGCAGAATGTTTTATTTTCTCCAATGTGTTGTTTGAAAGTCAGCAATTTAGGTAAGAAACCGAGAACACAAAATATTCTCTTACAAGCTTTAGTCGGACAACGCAGCTTTCATTGCACGTATTTTGGAGCAGGGCAGCACCATACATAGCTTAATTAAATCAAAGAGTGGATGTTTAGGGAGGAAAAAACAAACAATCACTGCTCTCTTTTTGGTATAGTTTGGTAATACCATCAGGCAGTTTTGAACAGTGTTATCTTGTTAGCATGGTTACCACCACCGCATTTTGCCTGATATTGATGCCAACTCGACTGAGAACAGCACCAGTGTTCTTTCCCAAAAACTCTACCATTGTTCCCACAATAGGCACACAGTTAAGTCCCTTGCAACAGGTACCCATGGTACCAAGGGCCCTGTGGCCAGAGAAGGTCCCCAAGAGCTGCAGCATGTATTATGCCAAACTGGGGACCCTTCACCAGGCACATGTACACTGACATGGCAGCTTGTGTGTGCTGGTGGGAAGAAAAAGACAAAGTCTACATGGTACCCCTCCAAGGGTGCCATGCCTACCAACCACTGCCTGTAGCACAGGTAAGCCACCCCTCTAGGAGGCCTTACAGCCCTAAGACAGGGTGCACTATACCACAGGTGAGGGCATAGCTGCATGGGCAATGTGCCCCTACAGCGCCTAAGTCATTGTAAGTGCAGTGTGGCCATATTGAGTATATGGGTTGGGAGTTTGTCATTCCGAACTACACAGCTCCATAATGGCTTCACTGAATACTGGGAAGTTCTCAGCACAATAAACCCACACTGATGGCAGTGTCGGATTTATTGAAAAATGCACTCAGAGGACATCGTAGAGATGCCCCCTCTATGTTAGCCAAACTGTTAGTGCAGGACTGACCAGTCTGTGCCAGTCTGCCACTTCCAGATGAGTTTCTGACCCCATGGGGTGATAGCCTTTCTACTCTGTGTGGCCAGAAACAAAGCCTGCACTGGGTGAAGGTGCTTCACACCTCCCCCTGAAGGAACTGTAACACCTGGTGGTGAGCCTCAAACGCTCAGGCCTCTTGTTACAGTGCCCCAGGGCACTCCAGCTAGTTGAGATGCCAGCCCCCGACAAAGCCCAACTTTTGGCAGAAAGTCCGGTGGAAAAATTAGGGAAAACAAGAAGGTGTGACCACCTCAGCTGGGACCACTTCTAAGGTGTCAAGAGCTGAGGTGACCCCCTCCTTGCAAAATCATCCATCTTAGCTTGGAGGACAGGGACCAATAGGGTTAGGTCTGTATCCCCCTCCCTAAAGTTAGTGGACACAGGAAGGGTGTAGCCACCTTAAGGGACAGTAGCCACTGGCTACTGCCCTCTGACCCCTGTAACACCCCTAAATCCAGGATTTAAGGGCTCCCCTGAACCTAGCTCATCAGCTTCCTGATGACCTCACAAGAAGAAAGAAGGATTGCTAAGCTGAACCATATGTGAATTTGTTTTCCTTTGCAGGTTTTCACTTTAGAAATCCACACATGCATTTTGAATTAGAATGATAGCTAGGGATGCCTGACCTAATATTTGATTTTTAATGTATATTAAATGATTGTGATTAATTCAACTGCACCAACTAAATGTACACTGTTTCTATTATTCACTTAATTCTGTTTTTAATCTGTGTTGTTCTTTTGGAGTGTTTAATAATAAATGCCTTGGCAAGATTGGGATTCTTTTTGGACAGCCTGTGTTGTTTCTGTATTTCTATCACTTAGTCTTGAACATTATTTACGTGACTTTAGCATTGTTAATTTGAGGGCAATACATGTTTAAACTTTACTAAACTGGTGTGGTGATTCATGGCCACATAGGTCATGGTGTGTATAACGTATTGACTCCATACTTAATATGTTGATTATTTGATATTATATTTGATGATTATTGGTTTATATTGTCTGATTGGATGATCTCACACTCCTATCTAAGTGAAAAGATTTAAGTCGACCTCTGAGGATAATAGATGTATCTGCCCTATTACATGTCACCTTAGCCTGATAAAGGAGGTCACATGCCCACAATAGGCATGCAAGTTGAAGTAGAATGAGTTGGCCAAGTGAGCCACAAACAATTATTAAAAGTTTGGTAATGAGAGTTTGACCTTCTTTGACTCCCCAATAAGACACTGGACTCATACAAGCTTGGCATCTATGAGGTAGGCTGACTGGTCATGATAGGAAGTGATACTGGAAAAGTAAGGGTTTTCATTTCTTTCTTAAAATTGTCGTAAGGGGATTACCGGCTGGCAAGATGGCCGACCAGCAGCATTAGAGGAGTGCTCTTGGCCCCAGATTCGGCATCCTGCACGATCCTGCCATCCCGGGCCCCCGCAGACCTGGCAGACGGGTACTGGAAGTCCCTGGGGCAGAGAGGAGGACGCGAGGAGCACAAAAAAACGGAGGCAAGCGATGCGATCGCGCCGCGGGGAGCGCAGTAGAGAGCGCCTGACCCCAAGATGGTGGCCGCGATCGCGAGCACAATCCAAAAATGAGTCTAAGTCGACTGATTGAGGCAGTGGAGCGGCGTGACCTAGGGGGGATCGACCCTGTTGGGGGGGCCTCTATGGTGTGGACTCAGTTGTGCTCTAGCGCTGCGCCCCAGCTCAGCTCCCCCCCCTCCCCCTGAATAGAGTGCATGGAGTTGGAGGTGGGCCCTCCCACAGGCCTGGAGGCCCATCAAGGTGA
The DNA here is from genome assembly GCF_031143425.1 of Pleurodeles waltl. Lineage (NCBI taxonomy): Eukaryota > Metazoa > Chordata > Amphibia > Caudata > Salamandridae > Pleurodeles > Pleurodeles waltl. The sequence continues at coordinate 1,215,686,802 of NC_090440.1, forward strand.
ATTGGACGCCGCAAGGTGTAGTTCGTTGGCCTGCTGAGGTGGGTGCCGGGGCTGCCTGAGACGTACGGAGCTGCACTGGACTTTTAAAGGTAGTTGGGGCCTGTTGCTGGACTAGTTTTAGGGGTGTCCCGCCCCTAAAGCGTTGTTCTGACTGGGTGGCCCTGTATTGCCCGGCTCCTGGAGTGCAGGTCTGGCTGGTTGTAATACAGCTACATTGAGCCGAGAACAACGCCTGCGCTGCTCCTGCCTGTGCCGGTATTCGCCCTGGAGTGATCCTGTGAGGGTGAGGCAGTTAGAGACCGAGTGGCGGTGCGTGGAGAGGGTACGGAGTTAGACTTTTTGCACTGCGCCTGGAAGTATGGTGCACGGCAATGGGCGTATTCGTTTGTAGCAGGTGCTTCATCAGGTGTGAACAATGGGCAAGGACAGAGCAAATACGGGAACACAGCAAACGCGGATGGACCAATACACAGCGCAAAGTTCAGGAGCGAGTCTGCAAAAAGATCCCCTGGCCCCTTGGAGAAGAGAGCGGAGCCCACTCGGGTGCAAATCCTGGCTGCTATTGAGTCATCTACTCGGGCAATGCAAACTCAGATTGCGGCCAAAGCGGTCGATGTCAACCTACTCAGAGACGATTTGAGGGTAGTGGCGGAACGATCGGTGGCCACTGAGCAACAAGTGACATGCATGCAGTCTGATATGGACATGCTGAAGGCCTCGGTGGCCATTCTCAAAGCAAAAACGCGCAAACTGGAAGCGCGTGTCAAGGATGGGAAGGGTAGGGCAAGATGTTGTAACCGCCGTATAGTGGCCTTCCCCGAAGGTGTAGAGGGGGCGAATGTTGAAGCCTTCCTAGAAGACTGGATCCGTAAATCATTGCCTGATGCCCCTTGTCGGCTGTGTTTGTGGTGGAGCGTGCACACAGGGCCTTAGCACTGCCACCACTGCCGGGGCCCTTCCACGAACGATCATAGCCAAGGTCCTTAACTATAGAGACCGCAACGCAATTCTGCAGGAGGTGTGCAAACATGGAGATCCTACATTTGAGAATCACACCATCTGCTTTTTTCCTGACTACACCAAGGCGGTGCAGCTCCAAAGACAGTCATATGCTGGTGTTAAACGTAAGCTAAAAGAACTGGGCTATACTTATATGTTGTTGTATCCAGCCAAGTTGAAGGTTCTTCATGTGGGCCGCGCACATTTCTTTCAGTCTCCTGAAGCAGCGTAGGACTGGTTGGAGCAGAATGATGGGACAGGAGTGCCGGAATCCCTGCATGGGTAGAGTGGCAGGAGACCCTGAGGGACAGCGGAAGTGCATGCTGCAGCACGCAGAAGTACCAGTGATTGTTCGCTCGGATGGTACACTGAGTGTAGGAGACAGGAGCGTTAGGAGGATAAACAGTTGGTCCAAATTGTCATGTCGGAGGCGTGATTGTGCTCCGGATCCCCCTGTGTCACGGGTGGATTGTCTCCAGAAGCGGAAAATGAGGAGACCTGAGTGATTCACTGGACCTTCCATTGTGGTTGAAGTTAAGTACTTTGGTTCTGGGTCGATGCTCGGGGTCTTCCCTCTGTTGGCTCTCCTCTCGCCCTCTGACTCTCCTATTTACTGCTGCCTTTTGGTGCTGAGGGTGCAGGGGTCTGGGTTGGTGACTGGACTGAGGCCGTGGCGGAGTGATGGGCCTGTGATACCCCCTGTTATTAGTTCAATTTTTGGGAACAGTGTGTGTGCGGGCCGGACGATTGGTGTATGTTGGGAGTGTTGAAGTGTAATCCGGACCTGAATCTGGCTATCGAGCAGGAGCGGCTATTGTTCCCCACTTCTGGGAACTAGAAGAGATAGCGGGGTACACACACAATTGGGCAGACACTAGTTGTCGGAGGTGTTTACCTGGGGTGGGATGGGGGAGTTTTATGTGGGTTCAAGTTGGAATTGGCATTCTGTTTTTGACACTGTGAGCACTTAGGGCATTCTCCTGTTGAGAAGGCATCAACTTATCAGGTTATGCATCCACCATGCCGGGAGGCGGTGTTGGGGGGCTGTATGTGGGTGGAGAGGGGGCTGTCGAGAGCTGGAGTGGAACAGAATATGGTGGCTACCCTGACACGCATAGTTACATGGAATGTTAGAGGACTGAATTCCTTTGTGAAGCGCTACAGAGTTTTAAATATCTTAGGCGGCTTGGCATACATAATGCTCTCCTACAAGAGACTCATTTGGTAGAAAATGAAGCGCAAAAAGTGAAGAAAAAGTGGAGGGGCAGTTTTATTCATCGACTTATTCCTCCTACGCTAGGGGGGTCTCTGTTTGGATTGCCCAGGACTCCCTTTACGTTAAGAAGTCTAAAAGCGGATGTGCAAGGCCAATACATATTCTTACATGGCGTATTAGTTAGCATGCACCGTGCCGGGAGGCGGTGTTGGGGGGCTGCATGTGGGTGCCGAGGGGGTGGTTGAGAGCTGTAGTGGAGCAGGTGGAGTGGAACAGAATATGGTGGGCATCCTGACACGCATAGTTACATGGAATGTTAGAGGACTGAATTCCTTTGTGAAGCGCTAGAGTACATACATATCTTAGGCGGCTTGGCATACATAGTGCTCTCCTACAAGAGACTCATTTGGTAGAAAATGAAGCGCAAAAAGTGCAGAAAGAGTGGAGGGGCAGTTTTATTCGGCGACCTATTCCTCCTACGCTGGGGGGCGGGTCTCTGTTTGGATTGCCCACGGGACTCCCTTTACGTTAAGAAGTCTAAAAGCGGATGTGCAAGGCCGATACATATTCTTACACGGCGTATTAGATAGACGAAAGCTCTGTCTTTTGAATATTTATGCCCCTAACACTGATGGTGCGGGGTTCTATCATCAGCTCCAACATGAATTAATAACTTACACTGGGATGCCCATTCTGTGGGCTGGTGACTTTAATTGTGTCCTAGACTGAGTACTAGATAGGGACCCGCCAAAGATTAACCCTAAGATGCATATGACTGCCAAATTGCGGAACATTATGAGGAATTTACATTTTGTAGATGTGTGGAGAGAAATGTACCCCACCTGTAAAATATTTTCGTGTTACACGCCGCCTGGATAGATTTCTCCTTCCCAATGATGGATCACTTGACGTCCGCCGATTTGTTTATCAGGTCCGGTTCTCATCCGGCCATGCCCCTCTCCTTTTGGAATGTGAAACACACATACCCAAGCCTGCGATCCCCCTGTGGCGTTTGCGTCCTGACCTACTAGGTGATCCTGAATATAAACAAGATCTTCAGGGTGTGCTGAATGGATATTTTAGTGAAAATTGGGGAACGGCTATGATCCGAGGCATAGAATGGGAGGCACTGAAAGTAGTTATCAGAGGGAAAAGCCTCAGTAAAACATATGGTATCAGGAAGCACCTGGACCGGGAGCTCACGCAGCAGGAAGACGTATTGGCAGCCTTACAGCGCCAAGTAGATAATGGCAACGCGTCGGAGTCGGATTGTCTTGAGGTGGGAGGCAGAATTGTGGACCTGTGGGATGGACTGGATAAATATGTCCGCCGGAATTATAGGCTGCGGCTGTTGCAGCAGGGGGACCCGTCGGGCGTATGTTGGCTTGGCTCCTCTGGCGGGAGCGTCCCATTCCCATCATCCAGATGCTCAGCTGTCCTTCTGGAGAAAAGATTTTAGGACACCTACGGGTGAATTCACACCTGCGAGAGCACCTGCGGAATATTCATGCCACACTAAGGTGGTGACACATTTAGTACAGGGAGATCACTGCAGATTTATACCGGGGAGGGTGACTCATATGAATATACGGCGCTTAACACATATACTACACAAGACTTGTGACTCTATGGCCCATATTTATACTTTTTGACGCAAAACTGCGCTAACGCAGTTTTGCGTCAAAAAAATTTGCGCCGTCTAACGCCATTTGGATGCGCCGTGCGGGCGTCAAATTTATACTTTGACGTACGGCGGCGCAACCAACAGGTGGGCGTCAGGATATTGTGACGCACACAGCGGCGTCAAGTCGTAAGGAAAAACCACGTAAAGGCGACGCACATCACCGTGGGCCGATTTACGACAGCGCAATCGTGAAAGCGCTGGTTTTTCTCACGCAATTGCGTCAGATTCTAGCGCGAAAACTGCAGTGTTACCAGAGAGCCAACATGGATCCCAGTGGACACAACAGAGCCCAGGATGATGACAGCAGACCAGGAACCAGCCAAGAGGTCCCACAAACAAACCAGGATAACCAAAAAAAGAAAAGAAAGTGTCGCTTCAGTGAAGAGGAGCAGGAAATCCTGGTGAGAGAGGTGACGGAACACCAGCACCAACTTTTCATAACATCCAAATTGCCACTCAGTAGGAGAGAGGCCATATGGAAGCAAATAGTGGACAAGATCAACAGTGTGGCTGAAGAACGCCGCACAGTCACTGAGTGTAAGAAACGCTGGCATGACTGTAAACGCAGGACCAAAGAGAAAATGGCCAGGAACAGGAAGGCAGCAATGCAGACTGGAGGTGGGAGTCCAGCACAACAGGAGGCCCTGGACCACATGGAGGAGATGGTTGCAGCCGTCATCCCCGAGGAGATCGTCACAGGGATTCAAGGGCAGGACAGTGCAGACTACCAAGACACAATGCACATGCAGGGTAAGTCGCATGGGGAATTATAATGCACTAATGTTAACTGCAACCAGGGGGGGAATACCTACTACACAATGCATGTAAGTCAGCATATACATAGAGTGGCATGGGTAAAGGAGCACAGTAGGGGGGCATGCCTAGCACACACTGAAGCTGGGGCACCACCAAACACAGCAACAAGTACAGCCCCATGGGGACATCCTGTAAGTACAACAATAGAGCCAAGGGAAAGCAGCGACAGGTAGGAAGGCCACTACAGCAAACTCACATCCAGGCACTTGTTTTGTAAAATCTATCCTACAGCAACTAGGTCCCTATCAGTAACCCAGTAGGCAAAGCAACAACTGCAATGTAACTGCCACAACACCTTACAATAACGCCTCTCATCTCTGTGCAGCTACAGTACCAAATGGCAGCAACCTCCCCATGGAATATACATACACAAATTAGGGGGTGACATTGACATCCGCAACAAGTCAGTGTAAAAATACAAACGCTCCAGTACACTCAAATGCCCAATGTCCATACCTGACACATACATAAGCCAAAGTAAACAGCAATAGGACCCACACAGCACCAACCACACACACATGCTGCATACGTCAGGGTCCCTCACATGCCTGGATAACAAGGCTACATCACTAATGTCATACTGCTCAGACAACACCTGAGGAGGAGACATAGGCAACTGGTCACTCCAACACACCTGCAAAGTCTGACAAACAAATCGGACCTTCATACGATAAACAGGCTTATACAATCAAACACACATGACCCACCTTCATCTTCAAACATCAACAATGTTTACATCCACACCACATCCAAACATGAACATGCATAGGAAATGGCACGGAACATGTACACTGCATGCAATGTGAATCAAAAGTGAATGGGGCAGGTCCTGAGAGGCAAGTGTGTTGGCAGGGCACTCACAACACCCACAGTCAGTCAATGTGTATTCTGGCAAGTGTAATGTATACTTTGCGCATTAGCCTCAGGCTGTAGGCCTTTCTGCACCTTACCCTGAATGTACTCTTACGCATATGCTCACATCTAAGAGCCTCTGAGCACTTTGCACTACATGCTTCTCATTGGCCTTCCTATCAGGAAATATACCAAATACCCAGTCCTAGGGTGTTGTTAATAAGTCCAATCACACTGTTTTGCCTACATCTGCACTGGAGTGTGCCAGAACAGATACACTCTGTGCCCCAGTCAAGGATACAGTCTGGTACTTTGCGGATAGATGGGGTAGGGGTTCTGATTTGCCATTCCTGCGTAGGGAAACTATCTCATCACCATGACTTATGACTTATAAAATCACTTCCTTGTCCCAAGACACACAAGAGGGAGTCTCCAAACAGAGAAACACCAGACGCTGCCTGCCTTGCTGCAGATGCAAAACCAGATCACAGGCCATTGCTCAGATATGACGGATGAAGTCTCCCCAGTGATTCAGACAGGCAGGCTAGAAGCTTAACATGCTGTGCTATAAATAGAACAAGCAGAGGGAGAGTACAAACTGTTAGGCACCATGATAGCTTTCGACCAATGTCTTACTCTCCTGCTGACTATTTCAAGTCTACCATGTTGAAGTATTTGGGTTATTGTGGCTCACACCTAAATATAGACAAGTCAGTTGTTCAAAGAGATCATCATAGGAAACAAATACTGTCTTTGACTTTTGTGTATGAGTTCATACTGGAAAAGAGTGAAGATGTTGGGATCTGAGTGACCACAACTTCCCTGAAAAGTTCCAAAGATGTCATGCGCTCGGATGTATAATCATTCCTTTGCTGTGGGAGACATGAGCCAATGCTAGTTAGCTAGAGCAAAATGAAAGAATCAGGGTGACAGAGTCAATTAAAAGTGGGTCAGACTCAGTCCATCACACCATTAGCTATCCTGCTGCCTCGTAAGCAAGTCAGCTCAGGTCGGATAATGAGAACACACCCTCGAAAATGTCTCTACATAAGAATAGTTAATCACGGAGGGACTAGTAGGACACAAAGATGCCTATTCACAAAATGTTACAAAGCAACACCTAGCGGCAATTAGGCAGACAAGTCTGGTAGCTCCACATCACACATGTGACACACAGGTGGGCCATAGGCCTACAACAATGCCCATATGAAGGACAGCAGATACCCAGAAAAAAACAGACACCAAAGATAAGGCATCCAAACGCCTGTAACTGTTTGCAAACTTGTTACAACACAGACACACTAATTGTACCCTGTTTCATTGCAGAGGAACATGGATCTCCTGCCGATATGCCTGACCCTGATTTCCCTGATGACATCGATGACGACCCCATCAACCTCTCCCCACAAACCCTCAACATGGTCTTAGGAAGCCTCCAAACCCCACCTTCAGTCCCAAGGAGGAGCCCAGAAGAAGCAGCCACCCCAGTAGACCCACCTGCCACCCCAAATGTAATACCTGCCAGCTCCAACACAGCTGAGGACTCCGACGACACTGGAACCAGCTTTGAAAGAACCGTCGTTGGGGTCCAGCGGGAGCTGGCCAAGGAGGTGCGGGTGGGGATGCAAACTATGGCAGCCAGCCTTGAGAGGGTGCGTTCGTGCATGATCCCTCCTGCTGATCAGACAGCTGTGATGCAAGCACTAACATCGCACATGCAGGAACTTGTAGAAACTCAAAAGCAAATCGCCACAGCTGTCATCCAGTTGACGGAACAACTAAGAATGCAAGCCAGTCAACGGGTGCACGAATGCAACATCGAACCCCTCAGGGCTGACCTGGCTGCCTACCATCGGGATGTGGCTGCCATTCTGAGAAACCAGCAGGCCCTCCTTGCTGCAGTATTGCCCTTCCTAAGTCCACAGGGACTAGCCCCCGGGATGTCTGCGTCCATGTCTTCTAACACTGAGGTGTGTGTTGCCCCTTCACAACCAACAACAACAAGGACAGAGGAGGCAACACACACATCAGAAGAAGAAGACGTGGAACAGATAACCTTCACACGGAGGAGTACCCGGAAGCCCTAGTCCCTGCACCATGGCCTACTCTGACCAAGGTCCTGCGTTTAGTCAAAGCCCAGTTTCTGAACACCTACACTCAATGACTGTTTGGCAATCCACTGTTTGACTTGTCCACATTGCCAGTGAATGTCTCTCTCCTACAATTTGGTAATCCTGTCCCTCTGCACTGACACCTTCTATAGGCTCACCAAGAAATGATGCCCCAGAACGGACTCTGCCAAAATGTTGAATGGACAATTTGCACTACAACACCTGTAAATAAATCGCACTTGCTCACCTATTGTGTCTCTGTGTCATTTCACACTTCAACTGTGCAGTACCTAACTCCAAAGTGGCTGTGTGGCAACCCTGTTGAATCTCTATACTACTGTCCTGATGTCATATATTCAGATCCATCTGTGCATTGGCCAGGATTGCATCATAGCCCTACCATACTGAGGGAAATAACTGAGGAAGGAACTAAGCACACACAATCATGCTGTGTTGGTCAGAATGATGCACCATCTATCGCTATTCCAGAGAGCAAATGGTGTCTGGGAAATGTAGGCTCCATGCAAGACTTAAATAAGAATGGATGCCGCTTAATGTAATGAATCGTGTACAAATCACACTGCATTAACTTCCCTTACAGAGTAGGCTTCCATGAAGGAAATTCATGCTGCTTCAGTACACACATGATGTAGCTCAGCAATGAAAGCAGCAATACATGAGTGTGAACAACTCCTCATCTACAAAGATCTCCCTGAGCTTCACACTGCTGTCCGACCTAACAATTAACCCACATTGACATGTAATGAAGCACTCTTTGTGAAGTTGGACACATATCATAACAAAAGCTTGGTGTACAATGCACACTACCAATGGGGAGTCTCCCAATTTGAGGATACTTAACAAGTGAGCACACGGGTAGATGGGATGTTAAACATCCATTCCCAGGGGATGCTGAGCATAGGACACAAATGTCACACTAAATCATTCTGCAACATGGATGTCAAGGCCATGATAAAGTAGCACCTAACGCATCAAGTAAAGGGTTAACAAAATATTTATTTATATCTAGTACTACAAGAGGCAACTAAGGGAAAGGTACACCTACACTAATCTAACCTGACTACTAATAACCCACAACTGTCCCTATCTAACCTAAGCTAAACTTACTCTACACATGTAACGAAACGATCTAAACATCAACCCCCCACCCACCATTATGAGACAGGACACATGCAGGACAAAACATACTAACCTACACACATACTACACTATCCTAAACAAGCAGATAATTTTTTGTATTTTTTTGTTTTACATTTTTTTTGTTTTTTTGTTTTATTAAACATGAATCCCAACATTGCCCCCCACCCACCCACCCACACACAAATATTTGAGAAAAATAACAAGGACCCCCCACCCTCTTCCCTAACACTAACTAAGCTACATACCTATCCTAATCCTAATACTAATCCCCAAAGCCCAACTAACAGGAGAAAAAAAGGAAAGAGGTGAGAGGGGAGGGATAAAAGTTTAAGAGGGCAAACGAACTAGACGTTTGCACTCCTTAGTGTGCGCCTGATGTCGCGGACCCGGGTCTTTACATAGTTCATGTCATCAGTCAGGTTGTCCACCTTCCTCAAAAGTTTGTCCACTTTCTGGGACAATGCCTGGAAGGCTGCAGGGTCCACGGGAGGGTCTGTGGGGAGGGTTTGTGTGCCAGCAGAGGTCGAGCTAGTGGCAGCTGTTGGTGGGACATGTGACTGTCCTGCTGCCAGCACACGGCTGGGTCCAGGTCGTGCTGCATGCGGCGGGTCCATGGCAGCCGAAGTAGATGGGACCACTGGGCCAGACCTGGTGGCTGTGTCGTTGGTGGCTGTAGGTGGCACACTTGTTGGAGGCTGTGGTGTGGCCCACCACGCCCCGGAGGCCCTTTCGGAGTGATACCTGCGGCCCATCCGCCGATACCCAGACTGCACCTGCAGGATGTGCCTGTAACGGATGGCACGCCGCTCAAAATGGATGCGATCGGCCGCCCTCATGTTAGCAGCTGTGAAGAGAAAAGGCAGATATTTACCTTTGGCTTTGCATTGGGTGGGATAGCACAATGGGTTATTTGTACATTACTAGAAATGTATAGGTTGCAGCAATTGTCACAACATAGTTCACAGAAGGGCTCAGAGGAAGTACATGTGAAGCATGCATACATAAGGGCATATCACACCTAGAATATCCAGGTCTCTACAAGATGGATGACATCACCCTACACTACTCATCCTAATCATCCCTACGGTTTTGTACATCATGGCTGCACCTCTTCCGCATACTTACTTCACTACATATGTCACTATATGTGATAACTATCACACTCCTCACTCTAAGCCATCTGGAATTGGTTGTGTGCTAAGATTGAACCAATGGGCTATAACCCAATGTCTACACTAGGGACCAGATGTAGGAAGATGGGAAATGGGACGAACAATCTGCAATGCAGAATGGGGTATCTGACACCGTCTGTGAGTTGCTATGGGGTTGCTAAGAGCCACCTCATTTACATCAATGATGTGGGTTGCAAGTTGCTCCACCTTTGCAACTATGGGCACTCACGGGGATGGAGGCCTGCTGGGAACAGCAGACCTCCATGTCCGTGACGGCTTGGAAATAATGCAGAACATGTTCCCCAAGTGTAGGCCGTTTACCTCAACGGGAAATGAGCAGCACTTAGAAATAAATTACGACAATTTCAATATTGAATAATTTAAGGCACTTAGGCCCGTATTTATATTTGTTGTTGCGCCGCATTTGCGTCACTTGTTGACGCAAAAGCCGCGCAAAATTGCAAATTCCAATTGTAATTTGTAAGTTTGCGCCGTTTTGGCGTCAAAAAGCTGGGCAAATGTGGTGCAAAAAAATTATAAATACGGGCCGCAGTGGTCCCAAGGACCACTGCCTGTTTTGTACAGGATTATTTTGGTACACTCGGAAAGGTGATGGGTTACAATGGGGACCCCTTACTGCTAGCAAGTGGGTTACCATCCACTTAAAGTGGATGATAACTGCGACTCACTTAGCAACCACAAACTTCATTGCAAATGGACTTGCATACCACTGTCAGTTGCAAATAGGACTGGAAAAAGCCTTCATATTTAGGATTAGGAATAAAATCTCCCATATATTTTCATGATCACCTAATACATTTCGGAATAGGAAACAGATGTTTGCAACTCACACACAATAATTATGAGTTTATCAACTTGTACACAGTTTGGCACATCTGGCCCTAGGTTCTGACTCACGACACAAAAGGTGTCAAGTAAGTGTGAGATACTGGTTGCTACAGTCCAAGGTAGCCTGTTTCACATTAACATCCCAGTCGTTGAGGGTGGTGTGGGAAGAACAACCACCAATCCCATGTGAAATGCACACCCAGGAGTGTATTGAACGTTCACCAAGTATGTGCCTTCACACACAAGACCTATGAATGGCTAGCAACACGTTGGACTTAGGCAAACATTGTGACATCCATGGACCACACATGTCACAATGATATGACTTTTGCCAACATGACATACTATCAGTGAGGCATGTTTTACTACACACACAGAGGAGGTGGAACACCCATTCTCATGATTCAACAGAACACATAGGCCATTGCACTCAAGTCACACACACTCCTAGTTCAGCTTGTGTAAGTACATGCCCCCGGAAGATCCAACCTACAGTGTGCACAGTCCATCCTCAACTAGGAAGATGCACTTTTCATCACAGCCATGTGCCTAAGCTATATGGGAGACTGTCAGTCTGATATGCAGACTCAGTTCATGTCAAGTCCGCGACCAAGTCTTACTTTGACCAGTGTATTCTAAGTAACTCATCCCATTCCCCATTGCGGCCCAACTGGAATGTCCTACAGCCCCTCAATCTCAGAGATGGCTAGGTGTTGCTTAACAGAAACATAAGTCCAATTTGATATCACACTAACACGACAATGGCAATGAACGGCCAGCGCATCACATCATGATTTCTCTTGAACACACAGTAGTCCATTTTGCGTCATTGCCAAATAAATATATCAAATAGCACTCAGGCAACACTCACTGTAGGTATCGGGGTCGTCGAAGTGTGCCACCTCTCCCACGGTGTAAGGCTCTGGTCCACCTGTAAAGCATGACAGGAAGAATGTACTCAGACTGGGTGGACTGACAAAATAATTCTGTTACAATGACACTGTGAGAATATGACATGGTAATGATACACTTTCACACATGCTCATACTGCATGGATGAGTTTGTATTCAACATTAACATTGGATGATTCTCCTGCTACAGTTACACACCATACTACACACATGCAGTGGCCAGGACAGTCAGGTGTCGTCCAAGTTTACTCACAATAATTATGCCCCGCCAATATATTTATCCAAACATCTCAGCATGTGCATTCCAGAGAGACATCCAGACACTTGTTCCATGAGGACTGCATGACCACTCACAGTCAAACAGCCTATGTGGACATGTTCAACACACAGCAACCACACACACATGTGACATATCTGTGGAAAACATATCTGACTTCATGTGACGTGTATAAAACACACATGTATATCATCATCATGGGATTCAAATCAGATTTCGAGCGATGGGGTCTACATATGTAGGTATGTTGTTTCGACATGACTTACTCATTGCCCATTATGACATGTAGAGTACAAATAGAGCCATTAACGTGTTGCTTGTCTGACACAAATGCTACACTACATTACATACAGCTACAGCCATCTGGTATGTGTAGAACAACTGAGCCATCTGACTGCTAGCATAGGTCTTCATACACATTGTGCAACACGTACACATTAGGGCACATATGTAAACATTAGTAAGGCAGCATTTGCATCATTGCATCACGCAGAGATGGGCCACACCTGCCAAATACAGATATATGTATTAAGTTTCTGCTGTTTGAGGGAGAAAAAGTGTAGCCAATTTGGGGATATCAATATATATTGACAAGGGCCTAGGTTTCCCTAGCATTACACATAGGCAGCTCCTTATCTAGCAGATTGGGTAACATTCATCACATGTTCACACACAGATTACTATCATGTCCATGTAATTGATTGCTACTCACCAACAGGGCCACCAATCCTGACTCCCAGGTGGTCCAGCAGGTCCTGTTCCCTCGTGATCAGATCGGCCCAGCGGTGTTTCAACTGATGGACATTCCGCATGGTCCCATGGACCCGGACCATGTGATGGCGCACCTTCTCCCAGCGAATTTTCCGGGCCTCCGTGTGATACCCCTGTATCACACGGCCCCCAGCCTCCAGCATCAGCGGGAGGAAATGGCACACTAGCCAGATAAATCCCCCCAATTCATCTTCGCCCATCCTGGACAGGCGAGGCCTCCCTGACATTATGACTGATGACTAACAGAAAAAATAAAGTAGGAAATGGGGAAAGGTAGAGGTGTGAAGTTAAGAAAAGGAGAAAATAGCCCAACTAACCCCAATAACTACCCTAGCCACAACAGACTCCCACAGACAATACAAACAAATACAGGAATGGACAAAACTAGACTTAACAGACTGAGACAATGATACACAACAATATTAGACTGAACAAAGTACAAAAGACAAGCTACACAGGACAACAAAGCAGTAATTCACAGGACAACACTCTTCACTGAACCACACAGTCTAGAAAAATCTGAGACTGAAAAGTGAAAGTGAAAGTCAACTTCCAATACAGATTTGGCAAACAGGATATCCTATTACATCACTTCCTGCATAAAATGGCCGCCGTTTTTTAATCGCGGTTTGCGTCGTATTTTCACGCATACATAATTTCGCGTCATTTTTTATGACGCATAATATTGCACATGCTGCTGAGTGTAAAAATATGATATGAATATTACTATTTATTTACTGTACGAGATGTCCAAAAATATGTGCAGGTTGCGTCATTTTTTCCGACGCATACATGATGGGCGTCATATTTTATCCACCTACAGGAGTGCTAATGCTGCTGAGTGAAAAAATATGATATGAATATTAATATTCATTTACTGTATGAGATGTCCGAAAATATGTGCATGTTGCGTCATTTTTTCCGACGCATACATGATGGGCGTCATATTTTATCCACCTACAGGAGTGCTAATGCTGCTGAGTGAAAAAATATGATATGAATATTAATATTCATTTACTGTACGAGATGTCCGAAAATATGTGCATGTTGCGTCATTTTTTCCGACGCATACATGATGGGCGTCATATTTTATCCACCTACAGGAGTGCTAATGCTGCTGAGTGAAAAAATATGATATGAATATTGTGAGAAGGTAGCCTCTTTCTAGCCTTGTTACCCCCACTTTTGGCCTGTTTGTGAGTGTATGTCAGGGTGTTTGTCACTGTTTTCACTGTCTCACTGGGATCCTGATAGCCAGGCCTCAGTGCTTATAGTGAAAACACCATGTTTTCAGTATGGTTGTTATGTGTCACTGGGATCCTGCTAGTCAGGACCCCAGTGCTCATAGGTTTGTGGCCTATATGTATGTGTCACTGGGACCCTGTCACACAGGGCCCCAGTGCTCATAGGTGTGCATGTATATGTTCCCTGTGTGGTGCCTAACTGTCTCACTGAGGCTCTGCTAACCAGAACCTCAGTGGTTATGCTCTCTCATTACTTTTAAATTGTCACTAACAGGCTAGTGACCATTTTTACCAATTTACATTGGCTTACTGGAACACCCTTATAATTCCCTAGTATATGGTACTGAGGTACCCAGGATATTGGGGTTCCAGGAGATCCCTATGGGCTGCAGCATTTCTTTTGCCACCCATAGGGAGCTCTGACAATTCTTACACAGGCCTGCCACTGCAGCCTGAGTGAAATAACGTCCACGTTATTTCACAGCCATTTTACACTGCACTTAAGTAACTTATAAGTCACCTATATGTCTAACCTTTACCTGGTAAAGGTTAGGTGCCAAGTTACTTAGTGTGAGGGCACCCTGGCACTAGCCAAGGTGCCCCCACATTGTTCAGAGCCAATTCACTGAACTTTGTGAGTGCGGGGACACCATTACACGCGTGCACTACATATAGGTCACTACCTATATGTAGCTTCACCATGGTAACTCCGAATATGGCCATGTAACATGTCTATGATCATGGAATTGCCCCCTCTATACCATCCTGGCATAGTTGGCACAATCCCATGATCCCTGTGGTCTGTAGCACAGACCCTGGTACTGCCAAACTGCCCTTCCTGGGGTTTCACTGCAGCTGCTGCTGCTGCCAACCCCTCAGACAGGCAGCTGCCCTCCTGGGGTCCAGCCAGGCCTGGCCCAGGATGGCAGAACAAAGAACTTCCTCTGAGAGAGGGTGTGATACCCTCTCCCTTTGGAAAATGGTGTGAAGGCAGGGGAGGAGTAGCCTCCCCCAGCCTCTGGAAATGCTTTGTTGGGCACAGATGTCCCCAATTCTGCATAAGCCAGTCTACACCGGTTCAGGGACCCCTTAGCCCCTGCTCTGGCGCGAAACTGGACAAATGAAAGGGGAGTGACCACTCCCCTGACCTGCACCTCCCCTGGGAGGTGTCCAGAGCTCCTCCAGTGTGCTCCAGACCTCTGCCATCTTGGAAACAGAGGTGCTGCTGGCACACTGGACTGCTCTGAGTGGCCAGTGCCACCAGGTGACGTCAGAGACTCCTTGTGATAGGCTCCTTCAGGTGTTAGTAGCCTTTCCTCTCTCCTAGGTAGCCAAACCCTCTTTTCTGGCTATTTAGGGTCTCTGTCTCTGGGGAAACTTTAGATAACGAATGCATGAGCTCAGCCGAGTTCCTCTGCATCTCCCTCTTCACCTTCTGATAAGGAATCGACCGCTGACCGCGCTGGAAGCCTGCAAACCTGCAACATAGTAGCAAAGACGACTACTGCAACTCTGTAACGCTGATCCTGCCGCCTTCTCGACTGTTTTCCTGCTTGTGCATGCTGTGGGGGTAGTCTGCCTCCTCTCTGCACCAGAAGCTCCGAAGAAATCTCCCGTGGGTCGACGGAATCTTCCCCCTGCAACCGCAGGCACCAAAAAGCTGCATCTCCGGTCCCTTGGGTCTCCTCTCAGCACGACGAGCGAGGTCCCTCGAATCCAGCGACACCGTCCAAGTGACCCCCACAGTCCAGTGACTCTTCAGCCCAAGTTTGGTGGAGGTAAGTCCTTGCCTCACCTCGCTGGGCTGCATTGCTGGGAACCGCGACTTTGCAAGCTTCTCCGGCCCCTGTGCACTTCCGGCGGAAATCCTGTGTGCACAGCCAAGCCTGGGTCCACGGCACTCTAACCTGCATTGCACGACTTTCTAAGTTGGTCTCCGGCAACGTGGGACTCCTTTGTGCAACTTCGGCGAGCAACGTTTCACGCATCCTCGTAGTGCCTGTTTCTGGCACTTCTCCGGGTGCTACCTGCTTCAGTGAGGGCTCTTTGTCTTGCTCGACGTCCCCTCTCTCTGCAGGTCCAATTTGCGACCTCCTGGTCCCTCCTGGGCCCCAGCAGCGTCCAAAAATGCCAAACGCACGATTTGCGTGTAGCAAGGCTTGTTGGCGTCCATCCGGCGGGAAAACACTTCTGCACGACTCTCCAAGGCGTGGGGGATCCATCCTCCAAAGGGGAAGTCTCTAGCCCTTGTCGTTCCTGCAGTATTCACAGTTCTTCAGCCTAGTAAGAGCTTCTTTGCACCAACCGCTGGCATTTCTTGGGCATCTGCCCATCTCCGAGCTGCTTGTGACTTTTGGACTTGGTCCCCTTGCTCCACAGGTACCTTCAGACAGGAATCCATCGTTGTTGCATTGCTGATTTGTGTTTTCCTTGCATTCTCCCTCTAACACGACTATTTTGTCCTTAGGGGAACTTTGGTGCACTTTGCACTCACTTTTCAGGGTCTTGGGGAGGGTTATTTTTCTAACTCTCACTATTTTCTAATAGTCCCAGCGACCCTCTACAAGGTCACATAGGTTTGGGGTCCATTCGTGGTTCGCATTCCACTTCTGGAGTATATGGTTTGTGTTGCCCCTATTCCTATGTTTCCCCATTGCATCCTATTGTAACTATACATTGTTTGCACTGTTTTCTAAGACGATACTGCATATTTTTGCTATTGTGTATATATATCTTGTGTATATTTCCTATCCTCTCACTGAGGGTACACTCTAAGATACTTTGGCATATTGTCATAAAAATAAAGTACCTTTATTTTTAGTATAACTGTGTATGGTGTTTTCTTATGATATTGTGCATATGACACTAAGTGGTACTGTAGTAGCTTCACACGTCTCCTAGTTCAGCCTAAGCTGCTCTGCTAAGCTACCATTATCTATCAGCCTAAGCTGCTAGACACCCTATACACTAATAAGGGATAACTGGGCCTGGTGCAAGGTGCAAGTACCCCTTGGTACTCACTACAAGCCAGTCCAGCCTCCTACAAATATTAATATTCATTTACTGTACGAGATGTACGAAAATATGTGCATGTTGCGTCATTTTTTCCGACGCATACATGATGGGCGTCATATTTTTGAAACGTACAGGAATGCACATGCTGCTGAGTCAAATCTGAAATATGATGTAACTTATATTTTGCTGTCTAAATCTGTGAAATTTTTGTATACATTCAGATTTGACTCTGCATTCTGTGCACTCATGTACGTGACCAAAATATGACACCCATGCTGTATGCGTAGAATTATGATCAAATCTTTTTGTTACGTCTTCATGTTTTTAACTTGGGGAAGGTGATTTGTCAGGGTCAAACGGGGCAATGTGATACACATTTGTGTTTGGATATGCCACATGTCCATTGTTGTATGTATGGCAGGCATTCACACAGTAATGGTGTGGATACGTTACATAATGTCTTTTCCATATTTGTCAACATATTTGTGGCATTTGCTGATGGCTGTTTGGAAATGATGGATGGGATACCATGATGTATTCCTTCTCCAAATTTGGTCCACACTTATGATGGTGATGCTTTTATCTGGAGTCCTAACAGGGAGTGCAATGGTCACTTACAGTTATTATGGGGCTAACCATGTCCTAGCCTCATTTTGTGTTTGTGCTTTGTGTTCTACTCTTGACATGTAGGCCACACATGTACCTTATGCATGTGTTTGGCTCACAAGTACAGGATTTGTGTATGTTTGTGGGACCGTAGAAGTGGACTTAGGCCCCCAGCACCCTAGGATTTGACCATCCTGATTAGTTACAGTATCCATGGCTTGGCTTAATATTTTATGGGAAACCTGCAGCAGCAGGCTAATGTAAGGCCATATGGTATGTATGACTGTTGACCATTCATTCATCTCATTAGCCCATTAGAAGTTTGCAGTAATGATGATTTTGAGCTGACATGCCTACCATTTCCCAATGACTATGTTTGGAAGACTCTGAGCGTTCCTGATGTTCTGGGGAATATTCTTTAGTGGGTGTCTGTGTCCCTTTCTGCATTAACTGGTTAAGTGGCATGTCACATTCTTCCTGCTAGGTTCAAACTGGGACCCGACTGTGATGGTCTACTTTCAATAATTTGGTTGATTGTATGACATATGTGTACATGTGTGTTGGTATGTGGATCCACTATCACCTGTCTGGGTGTATGTTGTCACTGTGACATCCAGGTCTCCTCCTGAGTTAGTGGCAGCTAATGTTGTCCCAATTGTGTTTTGCTCATATCACCCACTGGAGAGAAGCCATTGATGACATGGTGACGTACACATGGATGGTCCCACCCTGTCTCTGACCACATGTGATGTGACTTTCACATGATCTACTTTTTTTGTCTGGGTGCAAGACTGTCTCAGGTGTTTTGATGTAGCATGTGGATTTGCCACATTTGTACTCATGTGGGCCTCTGTGTATGGCAATGTATCATGTCACATCCTACCCTCTGTGCATACAATTGAAATGTTCTTTTTTGTTGTGATGATTGTTATGGCATTGTTGGTCAAGGAGACCACATTCTTCGTCAGCATTTTATAAGTAAAGGTGCTCAGTAATGCATGGACCAAAGCATGATGTGGTGTTTGATATCTGTGTTTATTTACAATAGTGTAATACAGGTGATTATTATACATTAAGCAAAAAAATTATTTACAAGCTGCTGGCGCCTACGCTGTCCTGCTGCCGTGTTGGGTTGTCCCCCCTCCTGTTGCGGCCCAGCATCCTCCTCTTCGTCATCCTCAGGCATGCCTGGGTCCAGTTCAAGGAGGGGAATGTTCCTCTGGACACATATATTGTGCAATATGGCACAAGTGAGGATGATTTTGCACACCATCTCTGGGGAATAGAGTAGGCTCCCGCCAGTGATGTCAAGGCAGCGGAACCTAGACTTTAGGATCCCAAAGGTCCTCTCCACAATGCTGCGGGTCCTCTTGTGGGCGTCATTGTATGCCCGCTCTGCAGCAGTGATTGGGTTCCCGAATGGTGTCATCACCCAAGGCTGGATGCCATACCCCTGATCAGCTGAAAGAGAAAGAGAATGGATTGAATTAGATGTAGGAGGCAGAGTTGTACGGTTCTTTGATGGCTGTAGTTGTCTTGTGTTGTCTGTGACTCTTTTGTGTACTAATGTTCCAACCTATGGTTGTTATTGAAAACTTTGCTTTGATATATTTTCCCTTGGCTGAGCAAGTGTTTGTTGGCTAACCGTTTGTCAGAAGGACTGTTTTTGTTGTTGCAGTAGAGTGTTCCCTCCCTAGCATTGTGACTAGTGATACAGTTGTCTGTGTGTCCTCACTGGGGGTGTGATGTTAGTTCCATGCCGAGTTAAAACGTGAAAGTGTATTTGACACCTTCATGTGTATGAGCCCAGGCCATCCCATACCTTTTGACTTATGCATTGTATTAGTGTACAGGTTATTTTGAGACTTCCAATCTGTAAAGTGACATTTGGCCAACCACACTCATTGATGTCTTCACATTAGGCTGTGGATTAAATTCCAATGTGTGACAGGTTAAATGTTGACTTCTGACACATGGCTAGTGATGTGAGTACCTCAGTGTGTTCCTGGCTAGGTGTTGCTATTGTGGTGTATGTGTTGTTTGTCCTAGAGGGTTTGTGTGCGGTGTGTGTATGGGTTTGTTTTTTGTCCTTACCAACAAGTAGTCCATTGCCATAGCGTCCATCCTGGAAGTGTTGGTTGATGGTGGAGTGACGGAAGATGAATGCGTCATGTACACTCCCAGGATATTTGGCCACGATGTTGGTGATCAGTCCTTGGTGATCGACTATGGCCTGCACGTTGATTGAATGTG
Source organism: Pleurodeles waltl (assembly GCF_031143425.1). Taxonomy (NCBI): domain Eukaryota; kingdom Metazoa; phylum Chordata; class Amphibia; order Caudata; family Salamandridae; genus Pleurodeles; species Pleurodeles waltl. Next base: position 1,215,706,739 of record NC_090440.1, read on the forward strand.
TGTGCTTCCTGTTGCGGTAGAGGTGTTCTGAATCAGCAGGTGGCACAAGGCGTACGTGTGTGCAGTCGATTGCACCAAGGACGTGCGGGAAGCCACTGATGGCGTAGAACCCCTGTTTAATTTCCTGCTGCTTCTGCAGTGTGTTAGGGAAGCAGATATGGCGGGGTGTCAGGCGAATGATGGCATCCAGGACTTTAGGCAGGAATGCAGAGAATGATGGTTGGGATATTCCACCAACCAGGGCACCAGTTGTCTGAAAGGAGCCACTTGCCAGCAGGTGTAGTACGGCAAGCAGCTTTGTTTCAGTTGGGATAGTGCGGGGTGTCACTAAAGTGGGGGCCAACTGTTGTTCGATATTTGCCAGCAGCTGCTGAATGGCCTGCCAGTTCAACCGGTACCTCTGGATGATGTCCCGTTCCCTGAGGCCATGCAGGGTTGTTCTTGGGCGGAATATCCTGTCCTGCCTTCTGCGCTGTCTTTGGGGTCCCTGCTGTTGTTGTTGTAGCTGCTGTTGTTGCTGCAGGGCTCTGCGTCTACGTGCACGTTGAAGAAAAAGCACCTCCATAGCTCCCTGTTGCTGCTCTGCTGCTCTGTTGTTTGTTCTGTGTGTTCTGCTTAAGTACAGGTGTGTTTGCCCCATTTTAACGCCTGCCCTGACCCAGGCGTTAAAATTTAACGCTATTCGTGCTTTGCGTCATTTTTTTGCGCCGCCTACGGCCGGGAGACATTTTTGCCCGGAAGCATAAATACGACGCACCGCTGTATGCGTGGGTTTTTGGACGGGAACGCCTACCCTGCATGTCATTAACGCAGGGCGGGGTGCCGCTTCCAAAAACTCACGCACATAGCGCCATTCCCCTTGTGCGCCGCATCGGGCGTCAGGGTATAAATATGGGGCATCGTTTGCGCTGAATGTGCGTCAAAATTTTTGACGCACATTCGGCGCAACCGGAGTATAAATATGGCCCTATGTTTCCCGCAGCTCTGGTGGCTCTTGATATGGAGAAAGTGTTTGACACCTTATCCTGGGAATACTTATGGGAGGTGATGCGCAGGATGGGCATAGGCCCCGTCTTTCTGTCCTGGGTGCGTCTTTTGTATACAGCGCCTCGGGCGAGAGTGCGAATGGGGGCGATGGTGTCAGCGTCCTTTGCTATTGAAGGAGGCACACAGCAGGGCTGCCCCTTGTCACCACTGCTGTTGGCTTTGGCTATGGAGCCTCTGGCCATACAACTACGGTCTGGTCTGGATAGGTGGGGCATCCGTGTGGGGACGAGAACGCATATAATATCACTGTATGCAGATGATGCCCTGGTGTACGTCACAGACCCAAAGCGAGCGGTCCCCCTCTTGTTGGGTATGATTGGCATTTTTGGGCAGGTGTCGGGCCTCCGAGTTAATCGGCACAAAATGGTGTTATTCCCGATGACAGGTCTGTCGACGATGGCAGCTTCAGAGTTACCCCATTTAGGTCTGTCCAGGGAGACGGAGTCCTTTTCATATTTAGGCATTCAAGTGACGCACTCCCCACAATTGCAATTTACTTTAAACATGGGAAGAGTACTGGAGGGCCTCCATGCCTATGTTCAATTCTGGACCTCTCTCCCATTATTGGTTATGGGTAGAATCACACTTATTAAAATGATTGATCTTCCTTGGTGCCTGTATGTTATGCAGAAGTCACTCTGTGAGCTCCCTCTTTCACTATTCCGGAAGCTGGATAAACTGCTATTATCCCTATTCTGGGTGGTTAAAAGATGTAGAGTCCGCATGGAACTCTTGAAGTTAGACCTGGTTAGTGGGGGTCTGGGACTGCCAGACCTATATTTATATTACCTAGCTTGGTTACTACAGTATGCAGTCCAGTGGTGTGAGGATACCCCCAATTGGAAAAAAGATTCATTGGCTGGCTCCGTCTGTGCGAAGCGCCTCCTGCATATACTAATGGGTGGCTCTGGGGTTCAGCAGGGTTCCCCCTACTTGGTGGAGCAGGTATCGAGAGCTTGGGAGAGTGCGGTTGTGCGGGTTCTACGCAGGGCCCCGTACGCGCGCCTGCTTCCACTTTGGTGGATCCGACCCTTTGTCAAGGCCGCTGAAGTGATGGATTTTGCGAAGTGGGATGTAATAATGCGGGTGATTATACCACAATGGCACATTCATTATGAGGGAAGAAGCGGAGTCCCTGTTTGGAGTGGGTCAGGGGCAGTTCCTACAGTATGCGAACATTTCGCAGACGGCCAGAGAGATTTGGGCGTCCTTTCCAGAGGAGCCGGCTGAATCCTACCTCCTGGTGAAACTTCTTGATCCTGGAGGTGACCGCGGTCTCCTGTCCCGAACTTATAAAGTTTCAAGGGTGACAGCCTAACTGGTACGGAGGGGATCAGGGGCTGCTGGGAAGCTGACCTGGGAGTGGCACTCACGGATGGGGAATGAAATAGAGCCTGTTCACTGGTGCGGGATGCGACTAGCAATGCTAGATTTAAGTTGACGCACTTCTATTACTTGCATAGAGCATACCTGACACCTCAACGCTTGCATAGAATATCCCCCTCAAGACCTGACAGCTGTAGCCGTTGTGGGGTGCCGTCGGCTTCATTTGATCACATGGCCTGGGTCTGTGGCTTTGTCCAACCCTTTTGGCGTCAAGTAGTGAAGGCACTGAGAGAGGTGGCGGCTGTGCGAGTGCAGGCGACGATGAAACACTGTCTGCTGGGCCTACTCTCCGTCCTTAAAAAGGGTCATAAAATGGCGTGTAGGTTTGCACAGCTGGGGCTTATTTTGGCAGAAAGGCGCACTGCAATCTGATGGGCTAGCCCGCACCCCCGCTGCATGTTGCTTGGCTGAGTGATTTGGAGCTCTGGCGTGCCATGATTAATGAGTTATCTGGTGTGCGAGAGAGCGAGGGGGAGGACCCCTTTACAGACGCTTCTGCTAGCTGAGGTCTGGCCATAGTTAGGCCATTCAAGGAATGAGTTTGGGGGTTATGGAGGCATAGATGTGAGTTTTGGTGTTTTATGGTGGGTGTGCTTCCAGAATTTGGCTCTTGGTGTGGGGATCGTCATGAGTGGGCCTCCTCCTCATCTTAGTCCCTGACTTGTTTATGGGCTGTTGTCCAGTTGCCCCCCCCCGGGCGTCCCCTTGGCCGCATGTGCGTGATGCCTTCGATGTGGGATGGACATTCGTTGCACTATCTTCTGATCTGTCGGTGCTCGCTATAATCACAGTGTTCTGTTTGTTTCATAGTTAATGTATTGAAATGTACTGCACTGAATTTGTAGGGGGCTAATCACTGTGCCTGCTGAGTCTGTGGTGGTTGGGTCGACCTAGTCTAGTACGATAAATGTTTTAATTCTTTATGCTTGCTAGGTGAGAGCACAATGTGTAGACTCGGGTTGGGGTCACAAACTGTTATAGCCATCGGCCGGGCGGCTGGACTGTAACTTCCGCCTAAATGTAATCTGCTATAATGTAGTGCATAGAGATATGTGTTCTTTTCTATGCATAAATAAACAATTAAAAAAAATTGTAAGGTGGTTTGTCCTAAACTCTGGAAGAATGGAGTTTCAAATTGTTGGAGCCTTCCCTGAGAAATCTTGCTTCAGAGTTTTGGCTATGCTGAGGAGAGGGATTTCGAGCTGGAGTAGGCCTAAACTTTGTAGGGAGTGGGAGCTTCCTGATATGATTAGTTTGTGTGCTAGACACCTTGGTACCTCAGTCAGTGGAAAGATACATAAACAAACATCTAGCCAACTTAAACATCTAGCCTCATAGAAAGCTAGTTCAAAGTTATCAGAAATCAAAGAAAGAAAGGAAGAGAAAAAGTCTGAACAAGAAATAATGAAAACGTTCTATGGTGGCACTGGCATACTCAATACAGGAAGTAGAGTTCATCCTCAGACTCTGGTGGTTCTCCCAGACGTTGGTCAGTTAACACGCTTGATTCTGACCAATCATCCTCTTCCTCCCCCTGTGGTGTTTCAGGAATTGTGTAATCAGGTGGTATAAAATGCTGGTTCATTTTGATCATGATCAATCTCGCCACGTTTTGAGGCAAGAGACTGGTCCTTCTCACGGTAACAACTGCACCAGCTGCAATGAACACAAATTCAGCAGACACGCTGGCTACAGGACAAGGCGGAATAATTGTCAGCCTACTGAGCTCTGGCCATTGACGCATCTTTCCATACCAATACATCAATGGGTGTTTATCCACATACACCCCTTTCAGGTCATCCAGATACTCCTGGAACATCCTCTGAATGGTCAAAGGTGCTGCCAACTGCTCGACTGCTTTTTCCTTCACCTCTGCACTGGACTTAAGACTTGCCACTTGAAACCAGCCAATGCAGACATTGGGTCTGATTCATCTGTTGCTGTTGTACCTGGTTTTCTTCTTAGTGGGGTTGGCGGATGTTGAGACAAGACTGCTCTCTCTGGCAGTTGAAGGTGGCACCCCGGAACTATGGAGTGGTGTTTTTCCAGTTCTCCTGCTTGCCAACAATCCACCTCTTATACTGTGAAACATCCCCTTCAGAAAAAGGAATGATAGCAGAAAGAATTGGGGAGGAGTACCTTCCTATTGGGCCACTTCCAATGCCTGAAGAAGAACTGGATGTAGTTGGGTGTGTTGATTGCCTCTTTGCAGTGCATACCTCAATGACTGGTTTATAGTCATCATCCTCCTCATCATCATCCCCTTCGATGATTTTAGGGCTTTCTGGAACTCTTCTTTTCCTTTGCCTCTCCTGGTGTCTCCCGGACTCTGCTGGGGTCCACTCCATGTCCCTATCATCGTCATCAGAAGTGGCACTTGGAGAAGATGGTAGAGTAGTATCCTTCCTTTTCTTGCTGGAGATCTGAGAGCCATTGATTCTAAAAGAAGAGGTTCTTGCTCAGCAGGAAGCTCGGCCTCCTGTTCTGCTCCAACTTTGGGAAGGACTGGCTGCAGCTGTTGTCCCCTTTGCTCTGTTTCCTGAAGCAATTGGATACTACTTTGCGAAAGGGACTAACCCAATTCAACATCGCTGCTCGTCAGCATCGCCATGATTGCAGTGATTGCCTCAATGACAGACATGGTGTTGGGCTTGGGTTGGGGCGAAACTGTTGATGCAGGAGTGCTGCATCTAGGTTCCTTCCCGAAGATCGGTATGGCAGACACACGTCTCCCGAAAAAGATTGAGGTTGGCACTCCACTGGCAGAAAGCTACTTCTTCCCACTGGCCACTTTCTTGGGAGCAACTTTCTTTGGGGCCATCTTAAGCTCTAGGTTGGCAGTGGCACTGAAATGCACAAGCAAAAGAGTTTGGTGCCTGTGGACCGAAGTAACTGTAAGGCCTTCCCTTTGGCAGTACTGCGGGTGATGTGGGGCCTCTTCTCTTCTGCGTCTAAAATAACTAAGCAAGAAAAGCATGCAGTTAATTAAATGTGGCATTGTTGCAGGTTGAAATAGTACAGGGAAATGCAATCTTAGTGCGGTTGGTTACTTATGTAATATACCTATTTAATCAAACATTGTAAAGACAAACCACACCATAAAAAACGTAGATTTCAAATCAGACAGCAGAACAGGCAGATCTAGCTCTTTGCTTTATATCCACCTGTTTTAAGGAAGACACCAAGGGTAGTCAGAGAGAGGTGTAGGGGTAAATGGAATAATCTTTAAATTACCTATGTGTCAAGGTCATCCAGGGGAAAGGAAATAATCATTAACAAAATAAATTATGCTGTTGATTTGTCTGCTGTGCTCCACAGTCATGGTGTCCTAGAGGAAATGGATTTACACCTAAAGAAACTGAATGCTGTAGTGCAGCTGTGCGTCTTTGGTGGACGGAAGGATACATCGATGCAGGAACGGATCAGATGGATGTGGCTGGATGGATCAAGGTAAAATGCGGAATTATATAAAAATTGAAATAAGAATGAAAATTATAAAAAATATATATATAAAAAAATTCAAACAAAATTATTAAAAATGAAAATTAAAAAAAGTAAAAACTAAATGAAAAATTATTAAAAAAAATAAAACAAAAATATAAAAATTAAAATAAAAACAAATTTTAAAATGAGATAAAAATGGCATAAACAAATACAACTAAGAATGTAACAATTAAAATAGAAAACAAATAAATCTAGAAACGTAAAAAACAAATGATCAATAATAAATGATGTTTCTATGTAAGCCTATGTCAAAGACATACTGGCTGCACATACAAAATGGCTGCCAGCCAGCCACATGGTCAAACAATAACAAGGAGCAAGGAGGAGGAATGAAGAACAAAGAACACATGCAAGCCTATGGCAAGGGAGACTGGCTGAATTGACAAAATGGCTGCCAGCCAGCCACATGGTCAAACAGCAACAAGGAGAAAGGAGGAATGACAAACAAAGAACACATGCAAGATTATGGCAAGGGGACAGTGGCTGCATGCACAAAATGGCTGGCAGCCACATGACCAAACAACAACAAGGAGCAAGGAGGCATGGCAAACAAAGAACACATGGAAGACTAGGGCAAAGGGACACTGGCTGCATGCCCAAAATAGCAGCAAGCCACTCCCTAACCCTTTCCACAGACTCTTCCCTCCTCCATCCTCCTTTACTCATCCCAAGCCTACATCCCATTACCATAAACTCCCAATTAACACTTCTGGATTCTTTCCTCCTCCACCCCTCCATTACTCGAGTCAATCTAACTAACAAACTCTCATATCAGCGGCTCGAATTAACTTGTAATAATACTAAAACTGTACTCATATTTCCCTATACTTATCCATCACTAATTCTTGTTCGGTTTCAGGGTAGCGTGAAACTCACCAAAAAGCGCTTCAACGCCTTGTCAGGGTTAGTAAGCGCTATATAAATACTATTACAATACAATACAATACATGGTCAAACAACATCCTTCTATGCCATCAAATATTATTACCCCACAAAATATACACTTTTCGCAAAAAAATGAAATGCCAACAATAGCCAACATTTTCAATTTAATCCAATGCTATCCCTGCCCTAAATGAAGTTTTAAAAACATATACCACAAAAACATTTATATCATGCACTGATGACTTCTAGTACTGGGCCTACTGGCTAAATGGCCCTTTGGAAATCTAGGCCACGTACTAAAATCATATAGCAAATGTTACAAACACGTAGAAAAGGTACTGAGCTGTGCAACAACTTTCCTTTATCAAAAGGTGAAAAATTAATGAAATGCAAAAATAAATAATAACTAGGCCCATACTTAAACTCCAGCCCACCCAGCACTCTAAAATTTTAAAATCAAATATTAAATTAAAGCCAAGGAAATACTGGTGCATGCCCAAGCAACATGCTTATACAATAGTTTTTTAACTTACTTGTGTGATTCAACAAAAACAAAGTCCTTATCCAAAGGTTAATCTGGGAGACAAAGAGAGGGATCCTTCCACCTTGGAATCCAAGTGAAAAGTGACCAGGACATTGGCAAAGCACTGATCCGAGCCTGCTGGACAGGAACATGAGGTTGGATTCTCTGACACACTTCCTTCATGTTAGGAAAAATAATTAAAAGGTTTCTCAATCTAAAAAACATATTGCAAGGTCCATTGTGGAAACAAATCTAGTCACAATATCTATCTATCCATCTATCTATCCATCTATCTATCTTTATAGACATATATCCCAATTCCGCCATTCTGACATTTATACCATTTATACAGCAAAGTCTTAAAGCAAAGGGTTTTGGCTTATATTTGGTGCTCCCTTGTGCCCGGACAAAGCTAAACCTCTCTGAAGAGCTATAATAATAGTGATACATGTGTCAGGGGTTGCTTTTGCTCATTCAAGGTTGGCTTGAATGGTATTTTACCATTTCAAAGTTGTAATGTTGTGCCTGGAGTGTTGAAAGACTTTTGTCTTGGCAAGGATGGCACTGTGCTGATCCCATGCTTAAAAAAATTGGTTTATAAATGGCAAAATACTTTGTCCCTTTCAAGCTCATCATGGATGGCACTGAGCGAATCCCATGTTTAAAAACTTTGCTAGTAAAGCAGACATTTAGGGTTAGTAAATTTAGAGGGTCGCCCATGTTGTAGGGTGCTCTATATTGGAGCTGCTCCCACCTAAACATGGGAATTGCTCAGAGTTCTCTCTTCTCATATATATATATATATATATATATATATATATATATATATATATATACCCACACGTACATGAATATATAAACTTACCTTATTGATACAATAAATCGACTTTCTATGTGTTGAAAAAGTCATGCATGGTAAAGATGGTAAAGGCATTTGTGTGGTTAAAAAATTGAGTAGTAAAAAATGTGTGGTAAAGGCATGCATAGTTTTATTCTCCATTGTAATGCCAAATAACCTAGTCACAGTCCATTGGTTAAATTATGCAAAAGTTGTGTTAAAATAATGTGGTGATTTTTTAAAAAGTGTCAGATTCACATAGCAATTTGTGAACTTAAATTCAATTCAGGTGTGCAGGTTTTATAACTTAAGGGAGCAAATTCAGGTTTATGACTTGTAAAATGTGAAAAACTATTTATTCAGATATATTATTATACCAGTATGGTGTAATACCTTGTAGTAAGTTAGCTCCCATGAACTGTGAATAATTCTCCAATGGCGGAGTTGCCTTACAAAATAGATGAAAATCCACAAACCTGCTGGTCTGTGGTTATTCACAAATTTAACAAGCCATTTCCCACCCTAGATTTGATAAGAGATACACTCATGTCAATGACAAGAGTAACTTTCTATGAAAGGTCTCCAAAACTGGTATGGTTGCAGTGGAAGGAGCTTTGCCAGAGGGAAAAACAATTTACAGATTAATGTTAGGTCAGGGATCTTCACTTCATCAAATGTATTCATTCGTATTTGCCCATTCAAGAATCATTTTTCAAAATAAGACCAGTACACGTGAAAAATGCAACAGTACTTTTAAAATCCTTAGTGAATTCAAAAAATATCACAAATGTACTTTAAATGTATGAGAAATGTTATATATAGAAGTTTCTGCCCTTTCTTTATACGGTCGAGCTTGCAATAGCATGTGCTAGGGCATGCATATCACCTGCGAGATGCTGTTGTATTTAGAGAAGGGCTTTGAGCCTGCCTGTTACTTATGATTTGATGGATTGTGTGGCACTCTTCTTTACAGCCTCGCAGTAGGTCACTGCTGGCATATCATCATTTCCGTTCCTGTCCATCGATCAGGGACCAAGCACTGATTTATTCAACTTAATCAGTGCTCATTCATTGCTCCTGACATGACTGAAGTACTATTTTGTTCCTTTTAACTTCGAGTGTCCTGCAAACAAAAGGTGTGTGACTGGCAAAAACATGCTCAGCAGGACAAACACAATTGCAAAGTTGTATTTTCTATAGCTAATGTTTTATTTTGCAGATTCTTCTTTTCTCACTTTGCACTTATGTTTTATTTTTGTTGATGGGTTGTTTTAAAAAAATTACTACTATATTGATATAACTAGTGCAAAGCAAAATCTTTTTTCTTATATGATCCAATCTGTCCCACTCAAATCCAAACCACTCACTGCAATCTACTTCAATTCATCACACTCCAATACTCCTAACCCATTCCATTTCACACTGCCCCACTCCAATCCAAAATAATCTGCCCCAGACCACTACAGTGATCCAAAACAATATGCCCCACTCTAAACCACAGCAATTTGCTCCACCTCAATCCAAAACAATTTGCCCCACTATTTCAATCCAAAACAATCTGCCCCACTCCAGTCCAAAACAATCTGCCCCAATCAATCCCATCCAGCTCCAATCCAAAACATTCTGTCCCACTCCAATCCAAAAGAATCTGCCCCACTCCAATTAGCCCCAATCCATCCCGATCCACCCCACTCCAATACAACAATCCAAAACAATCTGCCCCGCCCAATCCAAAATAATATGCCCACTTCAATCCAAAACAGTCTGACCCACTCCAACCTGCCCCACTCCGATCCACAACAATCTGTCCCACTCTAATCCAAAACAATCGGCCCGACTGCAATCTGCCCTACTCCAGTCCAAAACAATCTGCCCACTCTAATCTGCTCCAACCCAAAACAATCTGCCCCACTTCATTCTAAAACCACCTGCCCTACTCCAGTCTAAAACAATCTGCTGCACTCCAATCTGCTCCACTCCAATCCAAAACAATCTGCCCCATTCCAATCCAAAGCAATCTGTCCCACTCCAGTCCACTCCACTCCACTCCAATCTCCCCCACTCCAATTCAATACATCCTACTACAGTCCAGTTCACCTCACCTCGATCAACCCCACCCAAATCTGCCTCACTCCAATCTGCCCCACTACAAACTACCCCACTTCGATCCAAAATAATCAGCCCCACTACAGTCCAAAACAATCTGCCCCACTCCAATCCAAAACAATTTGTCCCACTACAATCCAAACCAATCTGCCCCAGAACAATCCAAAACAATCTGCCCCAGAACAATCTGTCCCAGTACAAGCCAAAACAATCTGCGTCACACCAATCCAAAACAATCAGCCCCACACCAATTCAAAACAATATGTCCTACTCCAGTCCAAAATAAAATGCCCACTCCAATCCAAACCAGTCTGCCCCCACTCAAATCCAAAACAATCAGCCCCATTTCAATCCAAGTCAATCGCTGTAAGGAAATGCCTCCTTGGCATGGTTGCCCCCTGACTTTTTGCCTTTGCTGATGCTATGTTTACAATTGAAAGTGTGCTGAGGCCTGCTAACCAGGCCCCAGCACCAGTGTTCTTTCCCTAACCTGTACTTTTGTATCCACAATTGACAGACCCTGGCATCCAGATAAGTCCCTTGTAACTGGTACTTCTAGTACCAAGGGCCCTGATGCCAAGGAAGGTCTCTAAGGGCTGCAGCATGTCTTATGCCACCCTGGAGACCTCTCACTCAGCACAGACACTCTGCTTGCCAGCTTGTGTGTGCTAGTGAGGACAAAACGAGTAAGTCGACATGGCACTCCCCTCAGGGTGCCATGCCAGCCTCTCACTGCCTATGCAGTATAGGTAAGACACCCCTCTAGCAGGCCTTACAGCCCTAAGGCAGGGTGCACTATACCATAGGTGAGGGTACCAGTGCATGAGCATGGTACCCCTACAGTGTCTAAACAAAACCTTAGACATTGTAAGTGCAGGGTAGCCATAAGAGTATATGGTCTGGGAGTCTGTCAAACACGAACTCCACAGCACCATAATGGCTACACTGAAAACTGGGAAGTTTGGTATCAAACTTCTCAGCACAATAAATGCACACTGATGCCAGTGTACACTTTATTGTAAAATACACCCCAGAGGGCACCTTAGAGGTGCCCCCTGAAACTTAACCGACTATCTGTGTAGGCTGACTAGTTTTAGCAGCCTGCCACAAACCGAGACATGTTGCTGGCCCCATGGGGAGAGTGCCTTTGTCACTCTGAGGCCAGTAACAAAGCCTGCACTGGGTGGAGATGCTAACACCTCCCCCAGGCAGGAATTGTCACACCTGGCGGTGAGCCTCAAAGGCTCACCTCCTTTGTGCCAACCCAGCAGGACACTCCAGCTAGTGGAGTTGCCCGCCCCCTCCGGCCAGGCCCCACTTTTGGCGGCAAGGCCGGAGAAAATAATGAGAAAAACAAGGAGGAGTCACTGGCCAGTCAGGACAGCCCCTAAGGTGTCCTGAGCTGAAGTGACTCTAACTTTTAGAAATCCTCCATCTTGCAGATGGAGGATTCCCCCAATAGGGTTAGGATTGTGACCCCCTCCCCTTGGGAGGAGGCACAAAGAGGGTGTACCCACCCTCAGGGCTAGTAGCCATTGGCTACTCACCCCCCAGACCTAAACACGCCCTTAAATTTAGTATTTAAGGGCTACCCTGAACCCTAGAAAATTGGATTCCTGCAACTACAAGAAGGACTGCCCAGCTGAAAACCCCTGCAGCGGAAGACCAGAAGACGACAACTGCCTTGGCTCCAGAAACTCACCGGCCTGTCTCCTGCCTTCCAAAGATCCTGCTCCAGCGACGCCTTCCAAAGGGACCAGCGACCTCGACATCCTCTGAGGACTGCCCCTGCTTTGAAAAGACAAGAAACTCCCGAGGACAGCGGACCTGCTCCAAGAAAAGCTGCAACTTTGTTTCCAGCAACTTTAAAGAACCCTGCAAGCTCCCCGCAAGAAGCGTGAGACTTGCAACACTGCACCCGGCGACCCCGACTCGGCTGGTGGCGATCCAACACCTCAGGAGGGACCCCAGGACTACTCCGATACTGTGAGTACCAAAACCTGTCCCCCCTGAGCCCCCACAGCGCCGCCTGCAGAGGGAATCCCGAGGTTTCCCCTGACCGCGACTCTTTGAACCTAAAGTCCCGACGCCTGGGAGAGACCCTGCACCCGCAGCCCCCAGGACCTGAAGGACCGGACTTTCACTGGAGAAGTGACCCCCAGGAGTCCCTCTCCCTTGCCCAAGTGGAGGTTTCCCCGAGGAATCCCCCCCTTGCCTGCCTGCAGCGCTGAAGAGATCCCGAGATCTCTCATAGACTAACATTGCGAACCCGACGCTTGTTTCTACACTGCACCCGGCCGCCCCCGCGCCGCTGAGGGTGAAATTTCTGTGTGGGCTTGTGTCCCCCCCCGGTGCCCTACAAAACCCCCCTGGTCTGCCCTCCGAAGACGCGGGTACTTACCTGCAAGCAGACCGGAACCGGGGCACCCCCTTCTCTCCATTCTAGCCTATGTGTTTTGGGCACCACTTTGAACTCTGCACCTGACCGGCCCTGAGCTGCTGGTGTGGTGACTTTGGGGTTGCTCTGAACCCCCAACGGTGGGCTACCTTGGACCAAGAACTGAGCCCTGTAAGTGTCTTACTTACCTGGTTAACCTAACAAATACTTACCTCCCCTAGGAACTGTGAAAATTGCACTAAGTGTCCACTTTTAAAACAGCTATTTGTGAATAACTTGAAAAGTATACATGCAATTTTGATGATTTGAAGTTCCTAAAGTACTTACCTGCAATACCTTTCGAATGAGATATTACATGTAGAATTTGAACCTGTGGTTCTTAAAATAAACTAAGAAAAGATATTTTTCTATATAAAAACCTATTGGCTGGATTTGTCTCTGAGTGTGTGTACCTCATTTATTGTCTATGTGTAGGTACAACAAATGCTTAACACTACTCCTTGGATAAGCCTACTGCTCGACCACACTACCACAAAATAGAGCATTAGTATTATCTCTTTTTGCCACTATCTTACCTCTAAGGGGAACCCTTGGACTCTGTGCATGCTATTCCTTACTTTGAAATAGCACATACAGAGCCAACTTCCTACATTGGTGGATCAGCGGTGGGGTACAAGACTTTGCATTTGCTGGACTACTCAGCCAATACCTGATCACACGACAAATTCCAAAATTGTCATTAGAAATTCATTTTTGCAATTTGAAATTTTTCTAAATTCTTAAAAGTCCTGCTAGGGCCTTGTGTGTTAAGTCCCTGTTTAGCATTGTCTTTTAGAGTTTAAAAGTTTGTTAAAAGTTTGAAATTAGATTCTAGAAACAGTTTTAGATTCTTTAAAAAGTATTCCAACTCTTAGCAGAATAATGTCTGATACAGAGATGCAGGTGGTGGAACTCGACACCACACCTTACCTCCATCTTAAGATGAGGGAGCTAAGGTCTCTCTGTAATATCAAAAAAATAACCATTGGCTCCAGACCTACCAAAATTCAGCTCCAGGAGCTGTTGGCAGAGTTTGAAAAAGCCAACCCCTCTGATGATGACATCACAGAGGAAGAAATTAGTGACTTGGAGGCCAATGTCCCTCCTCCAGTCCTAAATAGGGAGAACAGGACCCCTCAAGTCCTGTCTCCAACTGTGTTAGTCAGAAATAGTGAGTCCCTCACAGGAGGGTCCCACATTTCTGAAATCACTGAGGATGCTCTCAGTGAAGATGACCTCCTGTTAGCCAGGATGGCCAAAAGATTGGCTTTAGAGAGACAGCTCCTAGCCATAGAAAGGGAAAGACAAGAGATGGGCCTAGGACCCATCAATGGTGGCAGCAATATAAATAGGGTCAGAGATTCTCCTGACATGTTAAAAATCCCCAAAGGGATTGTGACAAAATTTGAAGATGGTGATGACATCACCAAGTGGTTCACAGCTTTTGAGAGGGCTTGTGTAACCAGAAAAGTGAACAGATCTCACTGGGGTGCTCTCCTTTGGGAAATGTTCACTGGAAAGTGTAGGGATAGACTCCTCACACTCTCTGGAAAAGATGCAGAATCTTATGACCTCATGAAGGGTACCCTGATTGAGGGCTTTGGATTCTCCACTGAGGAGTACAGGATTAGGTTCAGGGGGGCTCAAAAATCCTCGAGCCAGACCTGGGTTGACTTTGTTGACTACTCAGTGAAAACACTAGATGGTTGGATTCAAGGCAGTGGTGTAAGTAATTATGATGGGCTGTACAATTTATTTGTGAAAGAACACCTGTTAAGTAATTGTTTCAATGATAAACTGCATCAGCATCTGGTAGACCTAGGACCAATTTCTCCCCAAGAATTGGGAAAGAAGGCGGACCATTGGGTCAAGACAAGGGTGTCCAAGACTTCAACAGGGGGTGACCAAAAGAAAGGGGTCACAAAGACTCCCCAGGGGAAGGGTGATGAGACAACCAAAACTAAAAATAGTAAAGAGTCTTCTACAGGCCCCCAAAAACCTGCACAGGAGGGTGGGCCCAGAGCCTCTTCACAAAACAATGGGTACAAGGGTAAAAACTTTGATCCCAAAAAGGCCTGGTGTCATAGCTGTAAACAGCATGGACACCAAACTGGAGACAAGGCCTGTCCCAAGAAAGGTTCCACTCCAAACTCCCATCCAGGTAACACTGGTATGGCTAGTCTCCAAGTGGGATCAACAGTGTGCCCAGAGCAAATCAGGGTCCACACTGAAGCTACTCTAGTTTCTGAGGGTGGGGTGGATTTAGCCACACTAGCTGTCTGGCCGCCTAACATGCAAAAATACAGACAGCAACTCTTAATTAATGGGACTAGAATAGAGGGCCTGAGGGATACAGGTGCCAGTGTCACCATGGTGACAGAGAAACTGGTTTCCCCTGGCCAATACCTGACTGGAAAAACTTACACAGTCACCAACGCAGACAATCAGAGAAAAGTGCATCCCATGGCAATGGTTACTTTAGAATGGGGAGGGGTCAAGGGCCTGAAACAGGTGGTGGTCTCCTCAAATATCCCAGTGGACTGTCTGCTTGGAAATGACCTGGAGTCCTCAGCATGGGCTGAGGTAGAACTAAAAACCCATGCAGCAATGCTGGGTATCCCTGAACTGGTGTGTGTGAAAACAAGAGCACAATGCAAGGCACAGGGTGAACAAGTAGAGCTGGAGTCTGGAAGAATGGCCCAGCCTACCAAGAGAACAGGAAAGTCAGTTGGGAAACCAACTACAACACAGCCAAAGAAAGGGAACCTCTCTTCTCAGGAAGAAGTTCTGCCCTCTGAGGGAACTGAGCCTTTGGAGCTTGAACCTTACCAGGTTGAGCTCTTGGGCCCAGGGGGACCCTCAAGGGAGGAGCTGTGTAAGGGACAAGAAACCTGTCCCTCTCTTGAAGGCCTTAGGCAGCAAGCTGCTGAAGAGTCCAAAGGCAAGAAAAATGGAACACATAGGGTCTATTGGGAAGATGGACTCCTGTACACTGAGGCCAGAGACCCCAAACCTGGTGCCACTAGGAGAGTGGTAGTGCCTCAGCTGTTCAGGAAGTTCATCCTAACATTGGCCCATGACATTCCCCTTGCTGGACATTTGGGACAAACCAAGACGTGGGAGAGGTTAGTCAACCACTTCTACTGGCCCAATATGTCCAACATGGTTAAGGAGTTTTGCCTCTCCTGCCCCACCTGTCAAGCCAGTGGTAAGACAGGTGGACATCCAAAGGCCCCCCTCATTCCACTTCCAGTGGTGGGGGTTCCCTTTGAAAGAGTGGGTGTGGACATAGTTGGTCCACTAGAACCTCCCACAGCCTCAGGAAATATGTATATCCTGGTAGTAGTGGATCATGCTACCAGATATCCTGAAGCTATTCCCCTTAGGTCGACTACTGCCCCTGCCGTAGCCAAGGCCCTCATTGGTATCTTTACCAGAGTGGGTTTCCCTAAGGAGGTGGTGTCTGACAGAGGTACCAACTTCATGTCAGCATACCTAAAGCACATGTGGAATGAGTGTGGAGTGACTTATAAATTCACTACACCATACCATCCACAAACTAATGGCTTGGTTGAGAGATTCAACAAGACATTAAAAGGCATGATCATGGGGCTCCCAGAAAAACTCAAAAGGAGATGGGATGTCCTCTTGCCATGTCTGCTTTTCGCTTACAGAGAGGTGCCACAGAAGGGAGTAGGATTCTCACCCTTTGAACTTCTGTTTGGTCATCCTGTAAGGGGACCACTTGCCCTTGTTAAAGAAGGCTGGGAGAGACCTCTCCATGAGCCTAAACAGGACATAGTGGACTATGTACTTGGCCTTCGCTCTAGAATGGCAGAGTACATGGAAAAGGCAACCAAAAACCTTGAGGCCAGCCAACAGCTCCAGAAGTTTTGGTATGACCAAAAGGCTGCACTGGTTGAGTTCCAACCAGGGCAGAAAGTCTGGGTTCTGGAGCCTGTGGCTCCCAGGGCACTCCAGGACAAATGGAGTGGCCCTTACCCAGTGCTAGAGAGGAAGAGTCAGGTCACCTACCTGGTGGACCTGGGCACAAGCAGGAGCCCCAAGAGGGTGATCCATGTAAACCGCCTTAAACTCTTCCATGACAGGGCTGATGTGAATCTGTTGATGGTAACAGATGAGGATCAGGAGGCAGAGAGTGAACCTCTCCCTGATCTTCTGTCATCAGACCCAAAAGATGGCACAGTAGATGGAGTGATCTACTCAGACACCCTCTCTGGCCAACAGCAAGCTGATTGTAGGAGAGTCCTACAACAGTTTCCTGAACTCTTCTCCTTAACCCCTGGTCAGACACACCTGTGTACCCATGATGTGGACACAGGAGACAGCATGCCTGTCAAAAACAAAATCTTTAGACAGTCTGACCATGTTAAGGAAAGCATCAAGGTGGAAGTCCACAAGATGCTGGAATTGGGAGTAATTGAGCGCTCTGACAGCCCCTGGGCTAGCCCAGTGGTCTTAGTCCCCAAACCTCACACCAAAGATGGAAAGAAAGAGATGAGGTTTTGTGTGGACTACAGAGGGCTCAATTCTGTCACCAAGACAGATGCTCATCCAATTCCAAGAGCTGATGAGCTCATAGATAAATTAGGTGCTGCCAAATTCTTAAGTACCTTTGACTTGACAGCAGGGTACTGGCAAATAAAAATGGCACCTGGAGCAAAAGAGAAAACAGCATTCTCCACACCTGATGGGCATTATCAGTTTACTGTTATGCCCTTTGGTTTAAAGAATGCCCCTGCCACCTTCCAAAGGTTGGTGAATCAAGTCCTTGCTGGCTTGGAGTCCTTTAGCACAGCTTATCTTGATGATATTGCTGTCTTTAGCTCCACCTGGCAGGATCACCTGGTCCACCTGAAGAAGGTTTTGAAGGCTCTGCAATCCGCAGGCCTCTCTATCAAGGCATCCAAATGCCAGATAGGGCAGGGAACTGTGGTTTACTTGGGACACCTTGTAGGTGGAGGCCAAGTTCAGCCACTCCAACCCAAGATCCAGACTATTCTGGACTGGGTAGCTCCAAAAACCCAGACTCAAGTCAGGGCATTCCTTGGCTTGACTGGGTATTACAGGAGGTTTGTGAAGGGATATGGATCCATTGTGACAGCCCTCACTGAACTCACCTCCAAGAAAATGCCCAAGAAAGTGAACTGGACTGTGGAATGCCAACAGGCTTTTGACACCCTGAAACAAGCAATGTGCTCAGCACCAGTTCTCAAAGCTCCAGATTATTCTAAGCAGTTCATTGTGCAGACTGATGCCTCTGAACATGGGATAGGGGCAGTTTTGTCCCAAACAAATGATGATGGCCTTGACCAGCCTGTTGCTTTCATTAGCAGGAGGTTACTCCCCAGGGAGCAGTGTTGGAGTGCCATTGAGAGGGAGGCCTTTGCTGTGGTTTGGTCCCTGAAGAAGCTGAGACCATACCTCTTTGGGACTCACTTCCTAGTTCAAACTGACCACAGACCTCTCAAATGGCTGATGCAAATGAAAGGTGAAAATCCTAAACTGTTGAGGTGGTCCATCTCCCTACAGGGAATGGACTTTATAGTGGAACACAGACCTGGGACTGCCCATGCCAATGCAGATGGCCTTTCCAGGTTCTTCCACTTAGAAAATGAAGACTCTCTTGGGAAAGGTTAGTCTCATCCTCTTTCGTTTGGGGGGGGGTTGTGTAAGGAAATGCCTCCTTGGCATGGTTGCCCCCTGACTTTTTGCCTTTGCTGATGCTATGTTTACAATTGAAAGTGTGCTGAGGCCTGCTAACCGGGCCCCAGCACCAGTGTTCTTTCCCTAACCTGTACTTTTGTATCCACAATTGACAGACCCTGGCATCCAGATAAGTCCCTTGTAACTGGTACTTCTAGTACCAAGGGCCCTGATGCCAAGGAAGGTCTCTAAGGGCTGCAGCATGTCTTATGTCACCCTGGAGACCTCTCACTCAGCACAGACACTCTGCTTGCCAGCTTGTGTGTGCTAGTGAGGACAAAACGAGTAAGTCGACATGGCACTCCCCTCAGGGTGCCATGCCAGCCTCTCACTGCCTATGCAGTATAGGTAAGACACCCCTCTAGCAGGCCTTACACAGCCCTAAGGCAGGGTGCACTATACCATAGGTGAGGGTACCAGTGCATGAGCATGGTACCCCTACAGTGTCTAAACAAAACCTTAGACATTGTAAGTGCAGGGTAGCCATAAGAGTATATGGTCTGGGAGTCTGTCAAACACGAACTCCACAGCACCATAATGGCTACACTGAAAACTGGGAAGTTTGGTATCAAACTTCTCAGCACAATAAATGCACACTGATGCCAGTGTACACTTTATTGTAAAATACACCCCAGAGGGCACCTTAGAGGTGCCCCCTGAAACTTAACCGACTATCTGTGTAGGCTGACTAGTTTTAGCAGCCTGCCACAAACCGAGACATGTTGCTGGCCCCATGGGGAGAGTGCCTTTGTCACTCTGAGGCCAGTAACAAAGCCTGCACTGGGTGGAGATGCTAACACCTCCCCCAGGCAGGAATTGTCACACCTGGCGGTGAGCCTCAAAGGCTCACCTCCTTTGTGCCAACCCAGCAGGACACTCCAGCTAGTGGAGTTGCCCGCCCCCTCCGGCCAGGCCCCACTTTTGGCGGCAAGGCCGGAGAAAATAATGAGAAAAACAAGGAGGAGTCACTGGCCAGTCAGGACAGCCCCTAAGGTGTCCTGAGCTGAAGTGACTCTAACTTTTAGAAATCCTCCATCTTGCAGATGGAGGATTCCCCCAATAGGGTTAGGATTGTGACCCCCTCCCCTTGGGAGGAGGCACAAAGAGGGTGTACCCACCCTCAGGGCTAGTAGCCATTGGCTACTCACCCCCCAGACCTAAACACGCCCTTAAATTTAGTATTTAAGGGCTACCCTGAACCCTAGAAAATTGGATTCCTGCAACTACAAGAAGGACTGCCCAGCTGAAAACCCCTGCAGCGGAAGACCAGAAGACGACAACTGCCTTGGCTACAGAAACTCACCGGCCTGTCTCCTGCCTTCCAAAGATCCTGCTCCAGCGACGCCTTCCAAAGGGACCAGCGACCTCGACATCCTCTGAGGACTGCCCCTGCTTCGAAAAGACAAGAAACTCCCGAGGACAGCGGACCTGCTCCAAGAAAAGCTGCAACTTTGTTTCCAGCAACTTTAAAGAACCCTGCAAGCTCCCCGCAAGAAGCGTGAGACTTGCAACACTGCACCCGGCGACCCCGACTCGGCTGGTGGCGATCCAACACCTCAGGAGGGACCCCAGGACTACTCCGATACTGTGAGTACCAAAACCTGTCCCCGCTGAGCCCCCACAGCGCCGCCTGCAGAGGGAATCCCGAGGTTTCCCCTGACCGCGACTCTTTGAACCTAAAGTCCCGACGCCTGGGAGAGACCCTGCACCCGCAGCCCCCAGGACCTGAAGGACCGGACTTTCACTGGAGAAGTGACCCCCAGGAGTCCCTCTCCCTTGCCCAAGTGGAGGTTTCCCCGAGGAATCCCCCCCTTGCCTGCCTGGAGCGCTGAAGAGATCCCGAGATCTCTCATAGACTAACATTGCGAACCCGACGCTTGTTTCTACACTGCACCCGGCCGCCCCCGCGCCGCTGAGGGTGAAATTTCTGTGTGGGCTTGTGTCCCCCCCCGGTGCCCTACAAAACCCCCCTGGTCTGCCCTCCGAAGACGCGGGTACTTACCTGCAAGCAGACCGGAACCGGGGCACCCCCTTCTCTCCATTCTAGCCTATGTGTTTTGGGCACCACTTTGAACTCTGCACCTGACCGGCCCTGAGCTGCTGGTGTGGTGACTTTGGGGTTGCTCTGAACCCCCAACGGTGGGCTACCTTGGACCAAGAACTGAGCCCTGTAAGTGTCTTACTTACCTGGTTAACCTAACAAATACTTACCTCCCCTAGGAACTGTGAAAATTGCACTAAGTGTCCACTTTTAAAACAGCTATTTGTGAATAACTTGAAAAGTATACATGCAATTTTGATGATTTGAAGTTCCTAAAGTACTTACCTGCAATACCTTTCGAATGAGATATTACATGTAGAATTTGAACCTGTGGTTCTTAAAATAAACTAAGAAAAGATATTTTTCTATATAAAAACCTATTGGCTGGATTTGTCTCTGAGTGTGTGTACCTCATTTATTGTCTATGTGTAGGTACAACAAATGCTTAACACTACTCCTTGGATAAGCCTACTGCTCGACCACACTACCACAAAATAGAGCATTAGTATTATCTCTTTTTGCCACTATCTTACCTCTAAGGGGAACCCTTGGACTCTGTGCATGCTATTCCTTACTTTGAAATAGCACATACAGAGCCAACTTCCTACAATCGCCCACACTAATACAAAATAATCTGCCCCACTACAACTGAAATCAATCTGCCTCACTCCAATCCAAAACAATCTGAGTCCTTCTAATCTATAACAACTGCCCCACTCCAATCCATAATAACCTACCCCACTCGTCTGCCCCACTTCAATCCAAAACAATCTGGCCAAAACAATCTTCCTGAGTCCAGTCAAAAACAATCTGTCCCACTCTAATCCAAAACAATCTATCCCACTACAATCTGCCCCACAGCTATTGAAAACAATCTCCCCCTCTCCAATCCAAAGCAATCTGCCCCACTATAGTCCAAAACAATCTGCCCCACTGTAAGAAAAAATTCTACAGTCCGATTTGCCCCACTGCAAACCAAAATATTCAGCCCAACTCTAATAAAAAATAACCTATTCCAATCCAAACCCACCCCACTACAATACCTCCCTCCCTACTACAGTCTGACCCACCCCACTCCAACCTAGCTCATCCCACTCCATTCCACCACATTCCAATTCAACTCACCCCACTCCATTCCAACCCATTCCAATCTAACCTACTCTACTCTAATGCAGCCCACACCAATCCAATCTAACCCAATCCACCCATCTCCAATCCTCCTACCTCATTCCAGTCCATTGCACTCCAATCCAATCCACAGCAATCCAACCCTATCCAATCCAATTCACCCTAATTCACCCCACTCCATTCCATTAAACCATGCTTCACACCAATATAATCCAGCCCTCTCCAATCTAATTCATCCCACTCCAGTCAAATCCATCCCATTTCAATCCAATCCAACCCACCCAATCCAATCCAACCCACTCCAAACCACACCACTCAATCCAACTCACTCCATTCCTGTCCACCTCAATCCAGTTCACCCCACTCAATCCAATCCACCCCACTCCAATCCACCCCACCAAGACCACCCCACCTCATTTCAATCCACTCCAAACCAATCCACTCCACCAACTCCAATCCACCTCACCTCACTCTATTCTAATCAACCTCACTCTACTCTAGTCCATCCCACTCTACTACAATCCACCCCTCTCTAATCCAATCCTAGCCACTCTAATTCAATATACCCCAATCTACTCCAATCTACCCCACTCCACACCAAGCCATCCCACTCCACTTTACTCCAATCCACCCACTCTACCCCAATCCACCCCAACCCACACAACCCCTGTCCAGTTCACAAATACAGTCTACCTTAATCCATCCCACTCCTGTCCAATTCACCCTATCCATCCCTCTCCAACCCATCCCATTCAAATCCACCCCACACCAATCCAAACCACACCAATCCAATTGACCCCATTCAACCAGTCTGCCCCACTCAATCCAATCCACCCCACTCTATTCCAATCCACCTCGCTCCAATCCCCCATTCCAATCCAATCCAACCCACCCCAGTCCACCCCATACAACTCCAGTACAATCCACCACAGTCCACCCTACTCAAATCCAGTCCATTCCAATCTAATCCACTCCACCCCACTACAAAAAATCATTCCACTCCAACCCTCCACCCCATCACACACCAATCCACCCCACCCCAATGAAACCCAGTCCAATCTACCTCAATTCAAGTCACCCCAATCTAATACATCCCACTCAATCCAATCCACCCCACTTCATTCCACTCCACCCTAGTGACCACAAAATATCTCTTTTAACAGACATTGGAAGAGTATGTAAATTATCTGACCCCACCCCAATTCAATCCAGTCACCCCACTCTGATCAACCTCATTCCAATCCACCCCAACCCACTACAATCCACCCACTCCACTATAGTTTAATCCACCTTACTATACCCCAATCCACTCCATCCCAGTTCAATTCACCCCACTCCAATCCATCTATCCCATCCCACCACACTCCAATCCACCCCACTCCAGTCCAATCCACTGCATTCCAGTCCAATCCACCACACTCTGGTCCAGTCTAATCCACCCCATTCCAATTCACCTCACTCAAAACGACCCCAATCCACATACCACATTCCAATCCACTCCACCCTAGTCCTATTGCTTCAGGCCATTCCACCCATCCCAATCCAATCTAATCACCCCACAAAAATCCATCTCACCCCATTTCAATCCACTCTACCCCATTCCAATCCACCCACCCCACTCAAATCCATCCACTCTACTCCAATCCACCCCCCTACATCAATACACTCCTTCTCATTCCACCCTATTCCACCCCACGCCACTCCATGCCACAACGCTCTCTGCCATTGAAACCTTGAAACTGACTCTCCTCCACTCAGGTCTATGACACTCTATTCCCCTAATCCACTCTACAACCCTCTACTCCCCCACTCCAATCTACCACACTCCACGCCACTAACTTGTAGCTATGCTGAACAGCAGCCACACTGATGTACAACATCACAAAAACACATTGTCAAAGCCAATAGCCCTTGTACAAGAGAGACCTGTTGACTTTGCCAATGCCTGTTTAATTAGGGTGTCACGTCTTCAGTCATAAATGCACACAATAGGGTAGATTCTGGTTGTATATCTAAACAGAGTAGGATCTAAGCGATGCCGGTGTACTGATTTATATCAATGAACACATTTATTAAAGAGTTGCTGTGTCTCAGCTCTAAAATGCAAGGAAAGTGAGCTTTCTTCAGGGTGTGGTAGCATTTAGTACTTGGCTGTATGTCAGAATATCGGTAAAAAAATATCATTTGCCATGAATATTGTGGCCTACATATTGTTTACAAACAAATCACCTCTTAGATGTAGATTTCTATTATGAACTCCAAAGGGTCGACATAATTGTAAACTATATTTTTGAGGTATTATTTTTTGCAAGATGTTTAGGCCACGATATTTTGGAACCATACAGGATAACTCAATGGGAGTCAGTATAGCACCTTCCTGATGCTGAGGATTGTAAGACTTTAGGGGTGCTGGGACATGAACTATTCTGTGATACTGGCATCGCAGTACCGCACTGTGTCACTTTGGAAACTCAAGTGTATTCTGTACTTATTAGAATACGCTTCCCCCCTTTGTTTCCCCCTGGTCTTGTGCTAAATTGAGCTGCCTAGCGCCAACCAGGTGTACTTGCACCATCGTGCAAGGTTGTCTGCATTGAGGGGTTTGATTGTTTATGTGCGGAAGGTGTCCCTTACTGCACATAAACAATCACTAATGCAATTTGGCACTTCTGTGTGTGCTTCAGAATGCAGCACACACAGAAGTGCCAAAGCCCCATGTTGAAATGATTGTTTATGTGCAGGAGGGGACGGACACGTTCCCGCACATAAGTAATTATTTCTGGCATTATTCTCTTTCTATGCATGCTGCAGGATGCAGCACACATAGTGAAAGCAAAAAACGAGGAGGAACAAAAGTATTCCTCCTAGTTGCGCCTTGCTAACCCCACCCCTGGGGTGGCATTAGATTTTGGCACTGCCTCAGATTTACGAAAACACGTACATGAGGGGCAGTGTCAAAATGCAATGGGTGTTGCTGTGGCACGCCCACAGCAACACCCATTGCACGCCCCTTCGAAGCAAAGTGCTGCGTGTGAAGGGGCCATATTTACAAGGTGATGTTAAGCCACAAAAAGTGGGTTAACGCCACCTTGTAAATACGGTGCAGGGCATAGCGCCACCGGAGCATCACATAAAGTGATGCTCTGGTGGCGCTAGGGGTTCATAAATATGCCCACAAATAAGGTACAGTCACACACTCCCTTAGCTGAGGTGAACTGCACATGCCCTAGAGAACCTCTGGTTATTTCCTTAGTGCAGCACGATTATAGGGCACACCCAGCTTGCACACCTCTTCACTAACCAGAGTTGTTCAGCTTGTACAAATATTAAACCAAAGCCTGATGAACTCTCTCATTCTTAATCCACCGCTGGTTAGAATAGGACTCCAAAAGACACAAGCATCCACTCTGTCCTTTCTATAGGCGTCATGTTTTGAACCCTCTTATTACCTCTAACAACCAAACTTAACACTGGAACATCTATTTCATCAACTTGCATAAATGGTGGCAACATGTTTTCTAAACTCATTTGAGTAGAATTTTCCTGCCGTGCATTATGACATGTTTTCTAAATTTCCTTTTCTCTTTGATTCATGCTCACGAAAGTGAGAAATAAAAGTAAAATCTTGCATAGGGTAATTGTAAGTAGCAAGTGAAGTTATTAAAAGAACAATATGGAAAGTAAGAATGCTAAAATAACTGGTGTGTTAGTAAGGTCCTATCCTGTAGCAGAGATAAACTTCCATTTCAGTGATATAAGCTTCCATTTTAGTGGTATAATCTCTCAGGTTGTTAGGCATGAAACACCTTTTTCTTCATCGCAAGGGTATCACTCAATAAATGGTCTCAGTATTTTTCACCAGTAATGCATGTATTGTAACTGTTCTTCTAGTAATCCCAAATTTAGGGTAAAGGCGAAAGGGGCCCCAATACCTCAGAGATCCGTGTGAGTATTGGAGCAAATAATAGACATAAGGCTTTGTTTAAGCCTCTTATTCACTTGTATTTGAGTTTTTTTTAAATCACAGTCATTGCACCTTCCCACAATTCTTTAACCCCTTAGCTGCTTGCCCCCCCCGTGCTCAGCCCTTTTTGGGCTATTTGGAGTAGTTCGTGCTTAGAACCCAGTAATTTTTTGTGCACATAAATTATCCACGCCAAATTTGCGTCCTTTTTATCCAACATTCTGGGGATTGTAAAGGTTCCCAGACTTTGTTGGTTTCCCTGTAGGAGACCAAGAAATTAACCAAAATACAGCTAAAATTTCTTTTGAAAAAATGGGAGAAAAGTGCGGCAGAGGAAAGCATCGGTTTTTTATCCTGCAGATGGCATCAACAAAGGGTTTTCGGTGCTAAAATCACCATCTTTTCAGCTTTCAGGAACAGGCAGACTTAAATCAGAAAACCACATTTTTCAACAGTTTGGCATTTTACTGGGACATACCCCATTTTTAATATTTTTTGTGCTTTCAGCCTCCTTCCAGTTAGTGACAGAAATGGGTGTGAAACCAATGGTGGATCCCAGACAGATAAATATTCCTGAAAAGTAGACAACATTCTGAATTCAGCAAGGGGTCATTTGTGTAGATCCTTCAAGATTTTCCTACAGAAAGTAACAGTTGATATAATCAAAATATTGAAATAGAGTTGCAAAAAACAAGCCCTTTCTGATTATGGTTTCTTCCGTAACTATAATAGATTTTTGAAAGCAATATACTGTTATGTTTGCTGGACCCTCCTAGCTGCAGGGATATGTAGGTCCTGTAGGTTCTTCAAGAATCTAAGCTACTGAGAGCCAATAAAGCTGCACCTTGCAATGGGTTTTCATTGTATACCAGGTATAGAGCTAATTATTTAGTAAAATATAAAGAGTGAAAAATAGGTATCAAGGAAACCTATGTATTTCCGAAATGGGCACAAGATAAGGAGCTTAGAATCAGTAGTTATTTGCACATCTCTGAATTCTGGGGTCCTCGTACTAGTGTGTGAATTATAGGGCATTTCTCAAAATGATTTCTTTCTTACACACTGCCTTACATTTGGAAGGCAAAAATGTAGAGAAAGACAACTGGCAATAACACTTGTTCTTCTATTCTGTGTTCCCCTAAGTCTCCTGATACAAATGGTACCTCACTTGTGTGGATAGGCCTAGTGCCTACGACAGGTAACACCCCAAAACGAAACATGGACACATCACATTCTTCCACTGAAAAATGATGTGTTTTTTGCAAAGTGCCTAACTGTGGATTTTGGGGTGTAGCTCAGCCGGCACGTAGGGAAACCTACTAAACCTATACATTTACAGAAAGTAGACACTTAGGGGAATCCAGAATGGGGTGACTTGTGGGGCTCTCACTGGGTTCTGTCACCCAGAACCTCAAAGTTGGGCAAAAAAACACTTTTTCTCACATTTCGGTACTGCAAAGTACTGAAATCTATGGGGAGCCACAAACTTCCTTCCACTCAGCATTCCGCCAGGTCTCCCGATAAAAATGGTACCTCACTTGTGTGAGTAGGCATAGTGCCTGCGACAGGAAATGCCCCTAACTTGTTTTTTGCACAGTCCCTAGCTGTGGATTTTGGCCTGTAGCTCAGCCGGCACCTAGGGAAACCTACCAAACCTATACAGTTATGGAAAGTAGACACCTAGGGAATCCACAGTGCAGTGACTTGTGGGGCTCTCACCAGGTTCTGTCACCCAGAATCCTTTGCAAACCTCAGAATCTGGCTACAAAAACACAAATAAGCCGCACATTTCGGCGATGGAAAGTTCTGGAATCTGAGGGAAGTCACAAACTTCCTTCCACTCAGCAGTCCCCCAAGTCTCCCGATAACAATGGTACCTCACTTGTGTGGGTAGGCCTAGTGCCCGTGACAGGAATGGATCACACAATGGTCAATGTGAGTCCTTACATGAGGGCAACTGTTGACCCTGGGGTGATCCATTCCTGATGCAGGCACTAGGTCAGACACTCAAGTGGGGTAGCGGTTTTATCAGGACAGGTGTTGAAACACTGGGTGGTAGGAATTTTTTGGATCCCAGCATATTCCTGTAGTTTGTGTGACAGAAATGCAAGAAAAATTAGAGTTTTTATTAAACATTTCACCTTTGCAGGGTACTCTGGTTAAGAAAAAGTTGGAGAATCCACACAAGCCACACCTCCGAGGACTCCCCTGAGTGTCTAGTTTCCAGAAATGTCTGGGTTTTGTAGTTTTCCTTATATGGCTGCCGAGCCCAGGAACAAAAACGCAGGTGCCTGCCTTACAAAACCAGGTTGTTTTGTAATAGATAATTTTGATGTCTCCACAATACAATTTGGGCGGTGGAATTTGGGGATGAACTTAATTGGGGAGCTCCCAAGAGAGCACTCTCTCTGTGCTTGCCGCCGCATGCACCTGCTCTCTGGGTTGGGCTAACCCGCTATTGTCCCAATGCACAGACTGTGCTTGTGAAGGGACAGCACAACGGTCCTCATCACCTCCCTCAGAATTACTGGAAGAGGAGATGTTGGATGGGACTCCTCCAACTGAAAAATCACTCTCAGAGTCTGCTCATTTGTCCTATCCCTCAGATACTGTCTCAGTATCTGATGTCCATTGACCTAGTCAGTGAACTGTTCTGCCTCCCATAGCTCCACCTCCTAAGTAGAGCCCTCGTTTCTCTGAACTCCTGACCTCTGTCAGGAGTTCGAGATCCTCCTCCACCCGCAGGCTTCTGCCTGAACCTCATCCCTGGTGTCTAGTGGGAGAGCTCTGCTTTCCCAATAGGCTTCCTCTCTCCTCCTTTTCTCTGCTTCTCTCTCTGTGTGCGCTCTCTTCCGTGCCTGACCCCTGTGCCCTTTTTTGCAGTTTTCTCTCCTCTGTGCTCTTTTTGACTTTTGCTCTACTTCTGCACTTTTCCCTCCACTCCCTCTCTCACTGTTGCTCTCCCGCCTCTCTCTCTCCACCGCCGCTGCTGCCCCTGCACCCCCCTCCTCTTTCTCGCACTGCACTCCATCAGCTGCTGTCCCCATGGCCCGCCCGTGCCCTTTTTTGCCATTTGCTCTCCTCTGTGCTCTTTTAGACTTTTGCTCTACTTCTGCATTTTTACCTCCACTCTCTCTCTCAACTCTCGCTCTCCAACCTCTCTCTCTCCCCTGCCGCTGCGGCCACGCCCCCCCACTTCTCACTTGCGCTGCACTCCCGCAGCCGCTGTCCCCGCGGCCCGCCCCTTTTTAGTCCCATTTTCGCCCCCATCCCCGCCTCCCAGCTGTCCTCTCCTCCCCCCACTCCCTACTTGATGGCGGGAGCTGCACCGCTGGCACACCACTGGCGGGCCAAAGGCAAGCCCGTTTGCACCCATCTGCTCCTGGACTGCGCCCAGCGCCAGAACGCCTGGCTCTCACCCCTCCCACCGCCGCTCCACCCGTGTTCATTACGACACCACCACCCTCCATGCCCTCAACACCGGCCGCTCACCCGCCTGCCATCAGGCCACCCCGCAGCTCATCCGCGGACGTTCTCCTGCCGGAACTGCACCTTCACCAGCCTCCACGCCAACAACCCACCCCCCAAGGCAGGACACAACCACCTCAGATGCATCCTACTCAACACCCGCTCCATCCTCAAACACGCCGATGAACTTTGGAATCTACTCAACTCAGCTTCCCAAGATGTCGCCTTCCTGACCGAGACCTGGATGAACCCCTCCTCAGCAACAGACATTGCCATAGCCATCCTGGACGGCTACAAGATCGTCCACAAGAACACCCTCAGGATCACGACCAGCACTGAAGACACCCTCAGCACCGCCGAACACCTGCACTTCCAGATCCACACCGACCCAAACACCATCCTCCGAGTTACCCTTGTTTACAGAGCCCCCCCCAGACCCCAACAGCAGTTCAGCGACTATCACCGATGTCATCAGCACAAACGCTTTCGTATCTAAGACTACATTTTACTTGGGGACTCGACTTTCAACCTTGAGAAAACCAACGATAACAACGCTACCACCCTGCTTAACAACCTCTCCAACCTCGGCCTCAACCAGCTTGTCACAACACCCACCCCCCCCAGGACACACACTCGACCTCATTTTCTCCGTCAGCAAACACGTCTCCTTCAGCCACACCACTGAACTCCATTGGACCGACCACCGCTGCATCCACTTCTCCTTCGAAAAATCCACAAAACATCATTACCCGCAACAGATTCCCCACCGCAGATGGAACGAGGTCACCAAAGACCAACTAATCACTACCCTTTCCCGGAACCCACCCATCAACACCACTGACACAGCTGCCCGCAACCTCAGGCATTGGATCGACGACTGTGCCATCACTCTCGCCTGATCAAAAATCCTTCCAACCGACACACCGACAGAAAGGCCTTCTGGTTCACGGCCGACCTCCAAGAATCAAAGCAGAAATGCTGAAGACTCGAAAAGAAGTGGTGCCAAGATCAGACACCGGACAATCACACAGCCTTCAAAAACACCTTTCGCAGACACCACCAACTCATCTGAACCGCCAAGAGAACTTCCTTCAAAGAACACATCAACAACAATGCACACAGCCACAAGGAGCTCTTCAACATCGTGAAGGAGCTCTCCAACCCCGGCTCCAGTGTCAATGACATCCCGCCATCACAAGACCTCTGCGACTCCCTAGCCACCTTGTTCCACCGCAAGATCGCAGACATCTATGACAGCTTCAGCACTCAGAGCTCCCCGTCAACCACCGACACCACAGACTCACCACCCACCAGCCTACTGCTCTCCTGGACCCACGTCAAACGACAACAACACCATCAAAATCATGAACACCATCCACTCCGGCTCACCATCCGACCCCTGCCCTCACCACATCTTCAACAAAGCAAGCTCCGTCATCGCACCCCTACTCCGGAAGATCATCAATAGCTCCTTCTAGTCCACCACCTTCCCAGAGAGCTGGAAACACGTTGAGATCCACGCCCTCCTCAAGAACCCCTGGCGTACCCAAAGGACCTCAAGAACCTTCGGCCCATCTCCCTGCTCCCCTCCCCGGCAAAAGTCATAGAGAAAATTGTCAAGAAGCAACTGACCTGTTTCCTCGAGGAAAACAGCACTCTGGACCCATCCCAATCCGGATTCTGCAGGAACCACAACACCAAAACTGCCCTCATCGCCGCCATCGACCACATCAGAACCATACTGGACAACGGCAAAACCCCTGCCCTCATCCTCCTAGACCTCTCAGCTGCATTCAACACCATCTGCCATCACACACTACGCACACGCCTCAGCAACAATGGGAACTAGCAACAGAGCCCTGGACTGGATCACCTCCTTTCTCACCGGCAGAACTCAGAGAGTCTGCCTCCCTCCATTCCGCTCTGAAGCCACCAAAATCATCTGCGGCGTACCCCAGGGTTCGTCCCTCAGCCTGACCCTCTTCAACATCTACATGGCTCTGCTCGCTAACATCGCCTGATCTCACAACTTCAACATCATCTCAGCCGATGACACCAAGCTGATTCTCTCCCTCACCAAGGACACTGCCAAGACCAACCTCCACAAAGGAATGAAGGCTATCGCCGAATGGATGAAGAACAGCTGCCTTAAACTAAATTCCGACAAGACTGAGGTCCTCATCTTCGGCTCCACCCCCTCCGCAAGGAACAACTCCTGGTGGCCTGCCACACTGGGAACAACACTGACACCCACCGACCACGCACGCAACCTGGGATTCATCCTGGACTCCTCATTATCTATGACCCAGCAAGTCAACGCCATCGCCTCCTCCTGCTTCAACACTCTCGGCATGCTTTGGAAGATCTACAAATGGATCCCCACAGAAACTAGAAGAACAGTCACCCAAGCCCTTGTAAGCAGCAAACTGGACTAAGGCAATGCCCTCTACACAGGAACCATGGCCAAACTCCAGAAAAGAATGCAACGCATCTAGAACGCCTCCGCACACCTCATCCTTGACATCCCCCGCACTGCCACATCAAAGCCCACCTGAGGGACCTGCATTGGATCCCCGTCAACAAGAGAATCACCTTCAATCTTCTCACCCACAAGGCACTGCACAACACCGGACCAGAATACCTCAACAGACAGCTCTTCTTCTACACCCCGACCCGATAGCTTCGCTCTGCCGACCTTGCCCTTGCCACCATCCCAAGCATCCGCAGAACAACCACCGGCGGCAGATCATTCTCGCACCTCGCCGCCAAGACGTGGAACACTCTTCCCACCCACCTGCGTCAGACCAAGGACCTCCTTACCTCAGGAGACTTTTCAAGACTTGGCTGTTCGAGCAGTAGCAGCCCCCCCTCAGCACCTTGAGACCCTCACAGGTGAGTAGTGCCTTTTACAAGTTCCCTGATTGATTGATGGCTCAGGCTCTGATCCTATGTCAGAGCTGTCCTCCATAACCTAATTTAGGGCTTGAGCAGCAGTCATCTAACGAGACGCCATCTCTGCTATTGGCTAAACTGTCCCTCTAAAACACTAGCCTAAGTAGACAGTCACATAATTGCTGGTGTGTTTGTGTGTGATGCGTGTAACAGTAATGGTCAGTCACCTTATCTTCGTTTCTTCCCAGGTTCTCTCAAGACACTCAAAAAAAGATACACTATTATTTCACCTTGTGACATACCCATCGTCACAGTCTTTAGCGCCTGTGGTGCCCAGCCCAACAAACAGTATTGGTGCTCCCACTCCCATGACCTCCTCCTCGGATTCCCTCACTAAAACCAAGCAAAAGTGCCCTTCATCTCTCCATAGCGACCCTTGCACATACAGTTCGTTTTTATATTAGGGAAGGTTAAAGCTGGCTTTACTAATCCACTCAGATATTCACATAAATGGCTAGACCCTGACAGTGCTCTTCAAAGCAACTTTCCCAGCAGGCATGCTTATGTGTGGCACCTACCTGCTAGAATGTCACAAGGACCCTGCAAGCGTGTGTGGTACACATATCTCTCTGCTTGGGAAGTTGCTTTAAAGTGCACTGTCAGCTGTTTTGGCAGTGTATTCATCTTAATGCAGTTAGCATTATAGTAAATGCATTGCCTGGCCCCTCATAGTGCTTCTAAAACAAACAGTGCTTTTGGAGTGCTTTTTTGCCTATGGAGAAATGGATCAGTCCCAAATCTGCTCTGTGGGTGGAAAGGAAACAGGTCAAATTACCACATTTTATTTACTGCAAGGGAAATTTGCTCATCTTTAGCGCCCACATCGAGGGCTCCACTCTCTTCCTCTTGCGTTTCAAGACATTGGGCCTGATTACAACTTTGGAGGAGGGTGTTAATCCGTCCCAAATGTGACGGATATCCTGCCCACCGTATTACGAGTTCCATAGGATATAATGGACTCGTAATACGGCGGGTGGTATATCCATCACATTTGGGACGGATTAACACCCTCCTCCAAAGTTGTAATCAGGCCCATTGTGTTGTGTGTCACTGTGTGTACATGTGCGTGAGTGTGTCTTTAGGACATGAAAATTTGGAAATTGTTGTGATGAGTCTTTGAGAGTGTGCAGAGTTAGATGTGAGATAAGTTGTGTTTTTGTAAATTATTAACAATTTGTAATTTTCTATGTGTTCATGTTATACTTATATTTTAATCATGTGAGTTGTATAGATGTCGGCTTTATTTACAGTTAATTAACTTTCTCTTTTATTATTTTATTTGTCCACATTTATAAAATTCGATTTTTACAATATGATGTATATCTGAGTCTGCAATGTGTAGAATGTTTTTATTTTATTTTCATTTTTCAGTTTGTAAGCTTTGTTAAGTGGCCATATGAGGTATGTGACACATTATGAACCTTGGTTGAAGTAGATTTCAACCTGTTTGTGGAAAATGGAACATTGAGACATAGGACAGTGGTAGGCATAGACTTTTGTGAGTCAGGTCCACGGCTTCTATTCTATAAAGTTGGCTACTTCCATCTCCTTCTTTACTGAATACACAACACTAATTGGTTACCTTTCCTCTCTCATCTTTGACAGAAATTTATGTTTGTATTTGTATACTCATAATTGATTAAAAGAATAAAACCCAGTTTTAAAAAGTTGCAGATTTGTATCATTCAAGTTAAAGACAGTTTAGTCAAATAGTGGCAAATAACAGGAGAATAACTGTCCGATTCATAAAGCACTTGCTGCAACACTTTGGGGCTTATTTATATTTGTGGTTTGTATCTACAAGATACAGTGTATTTCTGTCCTCTCCCCCTGAGCTGGAGCTAAATTTATCTGCCTAACGCCAATGCAGGCACCCTTGCACTATGGTGCAAGGGTGGCCTGTGTTGCAGGGAATGATTGTTTATGAAATGCAAAATGCAGCACACATAGAAGTAGCAAATCGTCATTATTTAATGACTGTTTATGTGCAAACAATCAATAATGGCGTTCTGCTTTTTCTATGTGTGCTGCAGAATGCAGCACACATAATAAAAGCAAAAATGAGGAGATATAAAAGTATTTCTTCTTGTTGCACCACTCTAGTGCCAGCCCTGGGGTGGCAATAGTTTTTGGCGCTGCCTCAGATTTATGTTTTTTCAGTAAATCTGGGGAGTGTTAAAAGCAATGGGTGATGCATGGAAACGCCCACAGCAACACCCATTGCACACCCTTCTGCCGCAGAAAATCTGCATGGGGGGGGCCATATTTACAAGGCTGCGCTAAGCCACGCAAAGTGGCTTAGCGCCACCTTGTAAATGTGGAAATGGGCATAGTGCCACCGGAGTGTCGCTGAAAGTGAAGCTCCAGTGGTGCTAGGGGCTTGTAAATAAGCCCTTTGGTCTTTTAATCCTGATGAAAGCTTGAGTTACTTGTGAAGTTTCAGAAGAGAATCAGACTTAACATCAAACAAATCAAAATATGATTAAAATGTTAACAGTATTTATAATTATTTATAATTTAAAAATGGTTCATTGACACTAGGGTTGCAGCACTGAAACGTAGATCAGCTTTAACCTGAGAGAAGGCTGCCTGCAGAGTCCAGTGGGTCATTTTGGAAATGTTACTCTTTGCCAATTGTTTACATGCCATAAAGACGGAAATTCAAAATATTGCTGTATATTTTTCTGATGACTCTAAAACAGTTCCCTTCTAAATGCAAAGGAATCTATAGAGAGTAGGTACAGGCTGGTTATAATTCTAAAACGGGTACAAAGCTGAGCAAAAAAACCTCCAAGTAGTGAAACATGAACTAAAGTGTGTAACTATTCTGATTCAGTAGCAAGAAAAAAGAAGGCGCAAACAAGTTTGAAGGACAAGAAGAGATCAAAAGATAATGAGTAACACTTAGCTTTTAACACCATGGTAGCTACCTGTTGAAAAACAATACAGTGGATAAATACATAGGGCTTTGGGCCATTCCCTCTTCATAATGGGATTACTTTCTGCCTGTTTCCCTTCCCTGCTTCTAATTTGATTGGTTTCCTCCCTATACGTGTGTTGTTCATTTCAAGGAGCATTTCATTCTCACTTTGTTTTGAATGGGTGGCATGTAGCAGTCCATTGCTGACATCAGACTTTGAATTGCAGTATATAGGATGGTCTATTTTCTCTTCCTCTGCCTTCCTCCTTCCTTGTCCACTATTTTTATTAAAAAACTATTGTCTAACCAGTGCTTGCCCTGCAAGTCTCTTTTTTCCCTGAGAGTTGCCTGTCACTATATGAGTGGGAGACCATTTTAAATTGTTATTTTATAACTTTTCCAAGATTTCTATCCAGGCATGCTCAGGCACACACAAGTGTGACAGACATTTCATTGTGTTTTCTTTTAAGAAAGCTATTTAAAAATGGTCCCCAAGCATGCATGCACACTTGCAGTGGATATTGTGAATGAATCTGAAAAACAATGGCTGTCCGGTGGGTGCATACAAGTGAAACAGCCATGTTTGAATGGTTTTCTTTTATCAAAACAAATTCATTCAAAGATGACCGTTGTGTATGCATCTTGTGGGAAACAGGATTTGAGAAGTCCAAGTATACATTTAAAATCAGGTGAGCCTTATACTAAATAATTGTAGTACTAGCAGTTCAGCAAATTATACTTTACTTCAGTGGTGCTTTTTACACATACATGGGCAGATCAGGAATACATTTATCTGAAATGGGTTGTTGTGAGTACATCCATTTATGACACAGTTTGAACCACAGTAATGGGCATTATGCATTGTAGTATTGTCATGAGGCTTTCTTGGGCCCACCTTAGTTCTCTATTTTAGCTTCCCATCTCATACATTTTAGGTTGACATCGTTTTTAGCGTTTTTCTTTATATGTTTTAATCTTGCACACTAATATTCTGAGAATACACTGTATACGTTGCTTGTTTCCAGTAAGCCTTTCTTGCCATGTAAGGTGTACACTCTCTTCAAGGCTAGGAACATAGAACAAGATATCCTACTACTTGCATTGTCTGACATATCATGGCAGTAGAGCTGCACCTCCAACACAGGGAGGTTTTAATTATTTAAATGGTTAACTGCGCTACACATGTCAGAGGAGCACTCTGGCCGTGAGTGTCCTGGAAGGAATCCTGTGTTCGATTTGCAGCTCTACTGACGTTAACCTTTCATCTTGCAGAGAAGGAATGCCAACTCTACTCTGGACTGGCTCCCTGGCCCAGCAATCAAGGTATGCGTGGTTTCAGGCTAAACTTCAGGATCTGGCAGAGGGAACTCTCAGAGTGATAGGTAGGGATATATAGCAAAAAGAGTGCCATGGTTGGATTATTTATTCTGTTCACTATGTTGGTAATGCTGGTTACAATGCTTTGTCTCATCTGCCTAATAATTGCAGCTCATTTTCTATGTGCAAGAATACATTTATTTCAATAAATGTTCGATAACCTTTATTCTTATCTTTCGTGTGTTTACCCTGGGCATGCATGAGTAAACAGCAAAAAGATAAGATGTATTTCCACAATTTCCTTGGGAATCAGAGTGGCCATGTTCAAGGTTGCCAAAATCATCTCTTACCCTGGGAAGTTTAGGAGTTCAGGTGAGGCACCGTGAGCTAGCTAGGAATGGGGCTGACATTTCCTGATGGTGTAGATGGACTCAGTCCCTTCATACTGAAGTTCTGTTACACTAATACCAGTCCTACCTTTTGTGGGAACAGTATAACAGCTGAGAAATCCGGGGTTGGAGTATCACAGGCTGAAGGAACTGTAGCCGGTAGGGGCTAATAGTGTATCTGGTAGGTCTGCCATTTGAGTATTTCTTAAGGACGGCTTTAAGATATAATAGATCTTGATTATCTGAATATACATCTGCAAAAACTGCTGGTGCAGTCAGCAGTTCACCTACAACTGTGATACTTATATGCTACTGTTATGACTAAAAGTTAAGCTTTGTGGGCTTTTATTTTAATTGGTGCTGGGATCATATGGGAATGTTGTAATAAGCATTCAGGCAGTGTAGCTGTCTTAATAATATGCTTTAGGATCTTGTTATTTAATGTTTGACTAGGTAATTATGTTACTACACTGTATATGTCAATAATGCAAACATTTTAGATGCGACTAATAAACTGTTTGAATGACTTACTAACTAAAATCAGTAGACTCCTACCTCAAAGATGGTGGAAGGGGAACCCGAATCATTGCTGGGGTTGCAACAGCTGAGTGCAAAAAATGGGTAAAAAGTGTCAGAACTTTTCAAGATATCGAGGGAACAATGGTGTGGAGAGAAATGCTCACCAGAATTAATGAAGCATTGGGATAGGCACCAATGTCAATGAGGTCAACACTGAAAGTAGTAGGAAAACTAAACCAATAATGCAGAAAGAAATAGACATTCTTTGTTGAATAATGAGATCAAGTCATTCTATTGAAGATATTAGAGGATTCTCAGTAGCAAGTAGTCCAAGGTGCCACTCATTACTTGCCCTAAACAGATTACTTCAAGATGCTTTAGTGTTTGAGATTACTTGAACACATTTACTGCCTCTGGGTCTCTGGTGAAGACTGTCAACACCTGATTTTCTGAGATGTTGCTACAAACAATTATTGACCAAGTTTCCATTGGTAGCCTTTGGTGCCTATGTGTTATCCAGCTACTTTATTTTCAACATTTTCGGTAGTTTAAATACCATTTTGTAATCAGTAACCCTGGTTCACTCAGACTCTGAGAGTGTCAGTATTTTATTGTGTTGATTGTAAGAATTTGTTTCGAGTGTTTTATAAAGCACAAACATGAACCAAGGGTATCAGAGCTCTGTACAGACAAAAGCCATAACCTGTTTCATAAACAAACATTACTAAGTAATGGCAAAAACAAAGCTCGTGAAAAAAAACTGAGAACAAGAGAAAGCCATAACCTATTCCTTGACTATATTATATCATGACAGGGGAGCAAACTCCACTCCTAAAACATGTCGTCCATGATTGCACTTTGGGCGTTTAATAGATCGGCGCAGCCTATGGTAGCCATGGTAACTGTAGCTCATAGAGAGTATGTCAGGTGATAATGGTGTTCCCCCAACCATTGCTATGGAAGTAATCTGTTTCGTAAAATTATTTTCTCCTCCTTCTTCAAGGTTCTGGTCTAGGAGTTTGTTTGAATTTCCGAGAGGGAGTTCGAGAGTCTCAGGGCAGCTCCTCTTTAGAGTATAAAAGAGGAAAACTATGCACGCTTCAGCGCATGTACCTGTAGCAATAGCCTTCATGGTGAAACAGATGGAAGGTCCCTAAAACAGGGATCTCAGGATATTTGTAAAATTTTAATTCGTACATTAGGCTAGTGAAACTTCCGGCAAAATTACTGGCCTGGTGCCAATCATTTCTGCGGTTTCATCTCTACAGTTCTACAATATGATGGTATTAGCAGCATCTCTGAAGCTTACTGGGATACAGAAACCCAATCTGTGACTGATTTGTGGTAGCCTAAAAATACTAATATTTAAAAGAATGTAGTATCCTATAAAAAGAGAAAGATGGTTTCAACACACTTTTTTGTGATATATTTGTCTTTGAGTACAAAGCAAAAATAACTGAACATACAGCTCTAATTATGAAAGTAAGATCTGAAGAGAAACCTCGGCGTTTTAGTACCTGTACACGGCGCGCTTATCAGCCTCCAATTGTGCTTGTGGATCTAGGGTGACACTGGGTGGAACAGGGGTGTTGGCTGCTGTGGGAGGTGCAGGGATGCGGACTGGTTGGGCCTTGGCAGTTTGTTGAGTGGTGGCCGTCATCTACCAAGAAAAGGCAAGCAATTATCAATGAGTCAGAAACACGAAGGTATTCAAACACAAGGCAAGAAAGAGAAGTATCAAAGATGAATTGGATACGACAATGTCAACAAACTGCAAATATTATATAATAAACATGTTCATTTTTGATTAAATAAAACCTCTCAAACCATTACGTTACGGAAACAGCATTACGTTATTCTATGAAACTACATTTAATTGTAAGTTTCATTACAAAATAAATCAATATGAAACAAGAACACAAAGTTTGGTCGCACTTCTATTGTCTAGCATGCTACAAATTTACTGTATCATACTGCATAGCACACCTTAATATAAATGAGCAACTTCTCTCATATCCAATAGCTCTTCTGCCTTTTACATTTTCTTGCCCTTTCTGCGCTGGTATCGTTTTGAAACTTAATTACATTAACAAAAAAATGTGTTTTCTAACACTTTCATAAAAGGGGTAGGAGAGTCTATCATTCTTGTATAACAAGGAAGCAAAGTCCATTCCATACAACTCATACCAGGATGGCAAAGAATAAACAAGCAGCGGCGGTCCCTCCGCTTAGGTGGGGGAGCATTGCCCTACTGCTAATAAAGGCAGCAGAAAAACAAAATGGTAATACATTATTGTAATTTTATTTTTCTGCTATCTAGGGTTTGTGCTGTCTAGGGTCGGGCAGGGAGGGCCAGCATCCTATGTGTCAGGAGGGAGGCTGAGTAGTGGTGCACTCTAAGTGCACATTTCAGTTTGACCAACTGTCTAAGGCCGGCCAAACTGACATGCGCACTTAGAACTCACCCCCCAAGCTGTATTTTACAGCCAGGTGGAGACCAAGTGCAGGCTCCAAGTCCCTCCCTGAGTGGCATTTCAGCCCACTCAGGCCAATCCCAGTGCTTCTCTCATGCTGTGTATCAGCATGAGAGAAGCTTCTGGATTGGGTGGAAAGGAAAGCCAAGCAAGCATTGAAGCGGTGGGAGCAGCTGAGGTGAGGTGGGCAGGTAAGTGCAATTAAAAAAAAATATTATTCTCCCCCTGCTCCAGGCGCTGCCCCACCAGCCCATCCTGGTAGCAGCTGCCACTGTGAACAAGTCTTAGCTAATAAAATTCCCATCTAAAGACTGGTCATTATTTTGTACTTAAAATGTTTTCCAATCTGTAGCCTTAATTTAGCAGAAATGTTTTAAGGTTTTAAATTCAACTGTATAGGTTGGTGGAGGACCTTTAGCTGGTTTTTTTATATTTTTTTTTTATTTGAGGAAAGTGTCGTCTGTCAGTAGAATACACTCAACAATGTCTGGGTGGCAGATAACCTAATTTCACCACTTGGGTAAGGCATTGCTTTACACCAAATACACGTTTGAAAAAATTTCTGGATGAAATAGCAACTTCATGCCCTAAAATTGTTGTCTGAATGCTTGAACCGGCACAACCCAAGACATTTGTCTGTGCAAAACCTGTCAATGTAGGTTTTATAAAAGGTGCCCTACCCTCTTCAGCAGTATTGAATATACTTCCAGAATTCATTTATGAGCCTTTTTCCAAAAGTGGCATTTCCTAACGTCAATGGATGATCTCCACATCAGAAATGGGGAGCTGCTGCCTTCCTTCTTCCACCTATTATATATTTTCTTTATGGTAATTGCTCGCCCCATGTGAATCACAAACTAAGCATCATCAGAAGCATGATCTAAGGGCCTGATTTAGATCTTGGCGGATGAGTTATTCCATCACAAATGTGACCGTTAGTCCATCCACCTTATTACAATTTCCATAGGATGTAATGGCATCGTAATACAGCAGGCAGAATATCCATCACGTTTTAGACAGAGTAAACCTATCCTCTAAGATCTAAATCAGGCACTAAGATATGCATCAACCACAGATGTTTTTAAATGAGGGCTGTAAGCACCCTCAAGATATCCATGAAACCAACTATTGGGCCTGTATGGTGAGCCATATTACATTGTTCATGTCACAATATGTAGTGGATCCCAATGCTTAAAAGGGAAGGGAGGGAAATACAGTGGACACTGTATCATCTTTATGCACATGTCAAGATAAATTGCCAAATCTGTTAGTAGAAGAACATGAGATGAATTCATTCATTTACCGAACAAAACAGTGACAATACGTTTTAGAATCAAAAACCCAAATGATTAATTTGTAATATCCCTCAGTACAAAGGAGGACATAGTTGGAGTTTTATATATGCATTGTTAATGAAGGGGATCTAGACCTTAGAAGTTGCCAACTTGTACCATACAACCTGTATATTTTGCTACTGTAACACAGATTCCTTACTCACATGAGGTCGCAGATGCAGATTTTACACCTTATTCTCTAACAACTTTTACAATCTCTGCTGGTCAGAGACCACCAGGTGAATGGTAGAAAGCCACACTTCATGATTTTTGGATAATTTACCTGACATTCATCACCTCCTATGCGAAGAGATAGTACCTGAATACTCGATCCATCAAGGTGGGGTGTAGAGAAGAGGCTTGTCATATATAGAACAGTCATTTAATAAGCAAACCCTTCATTCAATTTAGCTTTGTGTAAACACCTTAAATCTGGTACTGAATAAACTTAAGAGTCCTGCCTACTCTCTGTCATGTGCACAGAGTACATTGCAGGTGCATTTGTGCCTTCAAATAATATGGACTGCTACATGAAGCCTTGATTGTAGTTATCACATTGGTGCATGCAGGCAGGGTTCCATGTTTCTAGTCCTCGCCCTTTACAAATCATTTTATCAAGTGACTGACAGCCTCATGTACTAAACATGAGTCGCAAAAGAGGCAGCCATGACAGCAAATTAATAAAGCAAGATGAGCCAAGCAAGTATTGTATTGTATTGTATTTATATAGCGCTTACTACCCCTGATGAGGCGTTGAAGTGCTTTTCGGCAAGTAGCACGCTACTCCGGAACCCAAGAGGAATTAGTGGTGGATTAGTATAGGGAGATAGGTTTACAGTTTTAGTATTATTATGAGGTGATTTGAGCAGAGGGTATGTGAGTTTGTTAGTTGGATTGACTAGAGTTATGGAGGGATAGAGGAGGGAAGAATCCAGAAGTGTTAACCATGAGTTTATAGAAATAGGATGAGGTTTGGGATGAGTAAAGGAGAGATGGAGGAGGGAAGAGTCTGTAGAAAGGGTTAGGGAGCTTATAGTAGCAGGAGGGGTTTTGGATGAGTCAAAGGTGAAATAAATGTGAGAGAACTTAGTAGGGTTGTCTGGGAGATCATGGTATTAAACTGAGGTTTGGGTGAGCTAGATGTGAAAGAGGAGGGAAGAGCTTAGGCAGGGTTATTTTGGAGACGAAAGTAGTAGAATGGGTTTGGGATGAGTCAGAGTGGGGATGGAGGATAGATTGATAGAGACATGACATATGGTGATGGGAAGACAAAGTAAAGCTTACAAGAGAGTACATTTATATTATTATTTTAATTGATAATTTTATTTATATATATATATATATATATTTTTTTGTGTGTGTTTGTTTAATCATTATTTTTATTTTCATTTAATTATTTATTAAATTAGTATTAATATTTTCATTTTTTACTTTAATTTACTTATTTATAATTTAAATTTTATTTATAGATTTTGTTTATTTATTTTTATTTAATTTTTCTCTAGTACAGCAGGACTAGAGTAATAAATAAAATAGATATGCAAATACATAGTAAGGGAATATACAGTATGTTCAAGGAATATAATAATGGGTATAATAATGTGAGAAGAAAATAAGTTTTGTATAAACACAGACTTTCAAGATTTGTAATATTTGAAGTTAATTAATAAGTGTACTTTTCTAACACTTATTTCTTTCCTCAATTTTTGAATAGTGAAATGCTTATGATAATAAAACATATGATTAGTGTCATATAAAAACGAGAGAAGGGATTCATAAGTATCTAATATAATAACTTATCTAGGAGCTATGCAATGACAACGCATCAGGCTCAACTTCGAGTTTATGCCATGAAAATGCTTGCCATGTATACTGTGCAACAAACAATGTAAAAATATAATACATACTCTTTAAAATTAAAAATGAATTAAAGATCTCTCTCTCTCTACAGATATATATATATATATGTATAAATATATATATATATATATATATATATATATATATATATATATATATATATATTTCTTTAACATGTGGAAGTGTTTCATCTTAGAAAATCAGAATATATCACTACATAGACAGTCATTTATAAAAGTGATAGTTTTTAAACCTGAAATTAGAAATATTAATGGCTTGTCCCATCCCCCACAGACCATGGCTTTAATGAGCTATGGCAACTCGTTAGTCATGTAAACCCTAAACGTGGCCTAGATTCTTAGTATAGTTGAAGCTACGAAATACTATATTAAAGCCAACAGAAGAGGTACTTGTACAGGGCACATCCTGTACTCAAGTATTTAAAAGTGCCCTCATACATGATAATTAGGGCCACTAAAATCATGCATTTTTGCAGATGTTACGATTTTCGCAGTTATCGATTTGCTGCATGTGCCACATAATCCATCATTTGCCTCTTAATATGCAGATGTTATCAAAACAAATGTTGTTTCTAGCACAAATGGATGAAAAATTCTAAACACTATGGCAACTCAGGTTTCTACACACCGGAAGGATTTTCACAAAAGCTGACTGGTCATCTTTCAGTTGCTAACTGCTGTACATGGGTGTTACATTGGTACTAATTGCGGTGAATTCTTTTCCCAGCCACAGTTACCATTGTAAAAATGACAAAAAGATGTAATAATATCACAAAATGTACAACATTTGGCTATTTTTCCACATAATTTATTCAGCCCTGCCACATAATTTGGTCATTCTCTGCTGCATAGTGGCTCTGATGATATCAAAGAACAAGCATTTGCAATGCAATGAGTCTCACATTTGCTAAAGTTAGAGCTATTAGCATTATAAACTCCTAACAGGACTTTTCTTGCCACATAAACTGAAAATTAAAAGTAAAAAAGCTTCACATAAGGGAGCCGACGGCCACCATGAGCGTGAAGGAGAGACACAAAAGGAAACAGAAGTTCGCTCGTAGTCAAACGTATAGGCAAAAGTGCAATTATCCATGTTACATGGCCAATGTCATGCAATGAGCTTGATTACTGCCCAGCTGAATCGCCCTGCGTTGGTAAATTAAAAAAAAAGTAATACAGAAGCCATGCGGAAAACATGGAGCCTTGTATGTTTTCAGTAGTTTACCGGTGCACTCGAGGAGGGCTATACACCAGAGAAGGCATGACGTATGCATGCCTTTCACTAATGAAATCAATTCAATTTTAAAAGGCAAGCCCACAAACCAACCAAACTGATGGGTGTGATTAAAAGACCACAGAGAGATTACAACAGGTGCCAGAGCGCTTGCGCGCTCAACCCTAAAAAGGAGGCTCTGTGAGATGAAATGTTTGCTTTGGGTCACGGAATTTGGACAAGCAGGAGCATAATTGATTCCATGTTATTTTGGTTCATATTTTGAAATTCAGCCGCCCAACGCATAACGATCTCTCTCTACTGTTCTACATCAGAGATCACTGTTTTAATCTTGGCACATAACAAAAGACTCCGACACAGAGATAGCAAACTGGACTCAGGGCCCCATGTCCAACTGCCAATCAAGGAAAGTATTTTTGGACCTACGCCCCTGCCAGAGCCCCACAGCCCATAAATAGTAGTTTTTATAACCAGTGATTTACCATAATTGTAACATGGTCATGGCTACCATTGCACTAAGCTTGTGATATATAGTCCAGTCACCCTTGACATGGTGATGAACGCACTATTTAAAGGTAAATACATAGTACAGAAGAAACCTTATATTGTAACAACAAAGGGACAACTCAGAA
Organism: Pleurodeles waltl; assembly: GCF_031143425.1. Taxonomy (NCBI): domain Eukaryota; kingdom Metazoa; phylum Chordata; class Amphibia; order Caudata; family Salamandridae; genus Pleurodeles; species Pleurodeles waltl. The sequence goes on from NC_090440.1 coordinate 1,215,751,444, forward strand.
CACTAAGATTGCAACTGTTATAAATTACGTATGCAAATAAGGAAACACTTGTTCCAGAATTCATTGCATCCCTGAAACCCATATTCCAAACTCAAGCTCTCAGGTACTTCTTCTGTTGTCAAAAACACAAAAAGGTATGGGGTTCACTTATAATGAGGAGCCATACCCGGGGGAAATTTTCCTGGAGCTCCTTAACCTCACTAGGTGAGTAAATGGTGAATGAGTGCTGTGAAGGGTCGTGACGTGGTGATGGGGGGTATTTCCTTTACGGACTAAGTGGTCTCACACACTATATAGTGTCATGCTTCATCATTTGACACCTAGCCCCACCCAGGTAGGACAATGCCACCTGGGTGGACTAAACCTCACCGTTAAAGGAACGGGAGGGAGTGCGTACATTTTTACTTTCTGGAAATTGTGGGATCCAGCTAAGCTAGGGAAAATATAGAAACACCTAGGCAGTTACCAGTGTGAAATGTACACTTTTAATAATGGTGTCTGCTGGTGTGTTAAAAACAAGGATGGGACACCTCTGTGAGAACTAGGACTCACTGGGTCACCTATCTAAAAATAAATGGCCAACATGTTTCTGCCCTCTACAATGAGCCAAGGAAGGTCTGGGGGCATTCTTCAGGGCCTAGGATCCCTTAAAGTCATGCATTGCAGAGAAAAACATCCAACACTCAGTAAGAGAGTGGGTAAAATATAGTGAGAATTAATGTGGCCTACCTGAAGCGAGGAACTACCTAGAGTAGGTCCCAAGTCTAAAGGCTACTTGCCCCAAAACTCCAGGAGGGGGAGTGTCCCCTTATAGTCACACATGCATCAAAGGAGGCGCTTGCTGTGCGCCTAACCCGGCCCCTCACTGGACCGCTTGCATTGCAACTGTTATAAATTGCGTATGCAAATAAGGAAACACTTGTTCCAGAATTCATTGCATCCCTGAAACCCATATTCCAAACACAAGCTCTCAGGTACTTCTTCTGTTGTCCACAACTTATTCCACCTGTGACTGCTGGTTTCTCTCTCACCTTCTGCTTTCCCCTTGAAGTTTTAGCTCACTCTCATTACTTCTCTTCCTGTAATTTTTGGGCAACATTGGCTTGATGGTGTCCACCTATAAGTAATGCTGATGGTAAATTAATAAATTAGGTACATATGTGTGTGAGTGTGTGTGTATATATATATATATATATACAGGGAGTGCAGAATTATTAGGCAAATGAGTATTTTGACCACATCATCCTCTTTATGCATGTTGTCTTACTCCAAGCTGTATAGGCTCGAAAGCCTACTACCAATTAAGCATATTAGGTGATGTGCATCTCTGTAATGAGAAGGGGTGTGGTCTAATGACATCAACACCCTATATCAGGTGTGCATAATTATTAGGCAACTTCCTTTCCTTTGGCAAAATGGGTCAAAAGAAGGACTTGACAGGCTCAGAAAAGTCAAAAATAGTGAGATATCTTGCAGAGGGATGCAGCACTCTTAAAATTGCAAAGCTTCTGAAGCGTGATCATCGAACAATCAAGCGTTTCATTCAAAATAGTCAACAGGGTCGCAAGAAGCGTGTGGAAAAACCAAGGCGCAAAATAACTGCCCATGAACTGAGAAAAGTCAAGCGTGCAGCTGCCACGATGCCACTTGCCACCAGTTTGGCCATATTTCAGAGCTGCAACATCACTGGAGTGCCCAAAAGCACAAGGTGTGCAATACTCAGAGACATGGCCAAGGTAAGAAAGGCTGAAAGACGACCACCACTGAACAAGACACACAAGCTGAAATGTCAAGACTGGGCCAAGAAATATCTCAAGACTGATTTTTCTAAGGTTTTATGGACTGATGAAATGAGAGTGAGTCTTGATGGGCCAGATGGATGGGCCCGTGGCTGGATTGGTAAAGGGCAGACAGCTCCAGTCCGACTCAGACGCCAGCAAGGTGGAGGTGGAGTACTGGTTTGGGTTGGTATCATCAAAGATGAGCTTGTGGGGCCTTTTCGGGTTGAGGATGGAGTCAAGCTCAACTCCCAGTCCTACTGCCATTTCCTGGAAGACACCTTCTTCAAGCAGTGGTACAGGAAGAAGTCTGCATCCTTCAAGAAAAACATGATTTTCATGCAGGACAATGCTCCATCACACGCGTCCAAGTACTCCACAGCGTGGCTGGCAAGAAAGGGTAGAAAAGAAGGAAATCTAATGACATGGCCTCCTTGTTCACCTGATCTGAACCCCATTGAGAACCTGTGGTCCATCATCAAATGTGAGATTTACAAGGAGGGAAAACAGTACACCTCTCTGAACAGTGTCTGGGAGGCTGTGGTTGCTGCTGCACGCAATGTTGATGGTGAACAGATCAAAACACTGACAGAATCCATGGATGGCAGGCTTTTGAGTGTCCTTGCAAAGAAAGGTGGCTATATTGGTCACTGATTTGTTTTTGTTTTGTTTTTGAATGTCAGAAATGTATATTTGTGAATGTTGAGATGTTATATTGGTTTCACTGGTAATAATAAATAATTGAAATGGGTATATATTTTTTTTTGTTAAGTTGCCTAATAATTATGCACAGTAATAGTCACCTGCACACACAGATATCCCCCTAACATAGCTAAAACTAAAAACAAACTAAAAACTACTTCCAAAAATATTCAGCTTTGATATTAATGAGTTTTTTGGGTTCATTGAGAACATGGTTGTTGTTCAATAATAAAATTAATCCTCAAAAATACAACTTGCCTAATAATTCTGCACTCCCTGTATATATATATATATATATATATATATATATATATATATATATATATATATATATATATATGTGTGTGTGTGTGTGTATATATATGTGGGTGTGTATAAGTGAACATATATGCACACATATTTCTATCTCTCTCTCTCTCTCTCTCTCTCTCTCTCTATATATATATATATATATATATATATATATATATATATATTCACCGAAAAAAAACAAAGGCTACATTATAGTAGGAAATCGAACTGTAAATAAATTTGAATTATTTAAAAACAAAGGTTAGAGGGCTGTTATAATTAGGCTAATATTTTAAATGTACCAAACCGTAGAGACGCCCCTGTAACTGTTGTTTTTTAAAGTGAGTTTGTAGGGTTTTTTTTTAATTCTATTTCCCAACTACAACATCTCTGTAACCTTTGCTTATTCAGTCAATTGTTATGGTTTTTTGATCGTAACGTAATTTTCAATACTATACGTTAATCCAACCACTGCCGTGCACGGCCTTTGGCCGTACGTGACTGCAGTTGGACGCAGTGTCTGGCTTGTGGCCAGACGCTATGGTCAAACCCCCTAACCAACGACCCTACACTGCACACAGTCCTTTGGAGGTGAGTGGCGGGAGTTGTCCGCAGCCTGTCTTCCTAGGTGTGAGAATAGGTGTGAAAGGGTATATCTGTGGGTGAGAGTGGCCTTAAGATTGTCTGTCTGGGTGTGTGAGTGGGTGTATAAGTGTCTTAGTGGGTTTGTCTGTTTTTGCGTGGGTCTGTGAGTCAGTGCGTGAGGGTTTCAGTGGATCTGTGAGTGGGTCTGTGAGAGTCTGAGTGGGTGTATGTGTCTGAGTGGGTCTGTGAGTGGGTGGCTAAGGGTCTGAGTAGGCAGTGAGTGGGTGGGTGTATAGGAGACCGAGTGGGTCTGTGAGTGGTTGTGTAAGGTTCTGAGTGGGACTGTGAGTGGGTGAAAGAGATTGAAAAAGAGAAATTGAGAGAAAGATAGACAGAAGGAGAGTGAGAGGGAGAGATAGAGAGTTTGTTTTGCTTTGGTGAGTGATATACTTAGAATGAGATATTTCTGGACAAACTAAAAAGAGAAATGTACTTGTCAATTAAAAGTGAGATCACCTTGCATTATGAACCTTAAACTTTTGAAGTTGAAAACAAATTAAAGTAGGGAAATGACCACAAACACACCCGACTAGAACCCTTAACTTTCAGTGCGAAGGGTATGTGATTTTAATCTTTAGGCCATAGGTGACTCCTTACTCTGATGCTTCCAGACTTACCTATGACAGTCAACCCACACATGTGATTGGATAAAAATGTGAATGTTCCATCACTAGGAACGTTTAACAGTCAAAACACCAGTAAATAAACAAACACACTGCTAAGCAATACTAGGATTTGAACCTTCAGCCTTCTGAGTGACAGCACAAGGGGGTGAACATTAGGCCAGAAGTGACTCTGTTCCGCTCTGCATCGAAATATAACTATACATTCGTACTAAGCATCTTGATAGTCTTACTCTTTGAAGTCATTGCATGGAGAGACCATTACAATAATAATCACGCTCTCTCTTTATTCCATCTCATCATGGGATGGAAGAGAGAAAGACGGAGCTTCAAGGCCCCCGTGGTCCTAGCCAGCTACCCCCGTCCTGCAGGAGCAAACATTGTTCGCACAAGCAGGGAGCTGCTTTAAATAGCAGCTCCCTGCATGTGGAAGCAATATTTTGATCTGTCTTCCCGGCACGCATATTTGCACGCAGGGAAGACAGATGAAAACTCCACTTTCTGACTGTCAGAAAGCAGACTTTATTTGCTTTTGCTTGGTGGGGTCTGTCAGCTTCCACCAAGCAAAAGCAAACAGCTATGTCCGGGGGTGGGCACCTTGGGACATAGCAGGAGCAGACCCCGGGGGTGACGGTCCCCCTCCAGAATTCTATTTGCTCCAGGGAGTTGGAGGTCCTTGGGACTGTGGGGGGGGCCCATGAGGTCCCCCTGCGTTTCATTTGAAAGAACCCCCAGGAAAGTGGCTGTCCCCAGGGCTGAGGGAGGCAGGCCCCCCCCACGTTAAGCATGATTTAAGTCTCAGGGAGGTGGCAGGCTACAGGGCTGCAGGGGCCAGATGCCCCCCTGCATTGAATATGATATAAGCATCAGAGAGGTGGTGATCCCTGGGCCGCAGGGGGGCCAGATTGCCCTGCATTAAATGTTTTAAACACCAGGGAGGTGGTGGTTCCTGGGGCTGAGGGAGCTGGGCGGCCCCGGCATTAAAATGGCAATGCTCCAGCAACTTGGCCCATATGAGATCTGCCACGACTTGATGTGAAAATTAAAAAAAATGCTTTTTAGTTTTTGGGGGGGTCCCTCAGGGCTCCCATCACCAGAGCTAAGTGGTCAGGGTATCTCTATACTGGTCTCTTTCCTTTTCTTTATGTTTCTGGGACTCGGCCGAAGCTGAGTTCCGAGATGGCTGCCAATATTTCCTTGTTGAAGTGTTGTCAGCCAATCAGATCTCAGCTCGAGATCGGGAGGGTTTGCAAAGCCTTTGCACCCTTATATATATAAATTTGGATTTTCTTTATTTCAGATTTACATCAAATAACAAAAAGGGTGCTTTCTGGATCAAGAGCTACCTGTCTGCCAAATTTGGTGCAATTCCGTCTGGTGGGCCGGGCGCTATCGCTGTTCAAAATCCCTATTCAAATTAGCATGGGAAATGCTCCTTTTTTTGCCCCCCCACCCTTTTCTCGGCCTCACTTGATGAATTATCCAGCAGCTGGCGTGATTGCTTTTACTATAGAAATTAATTCCTAATATATATATATATATATGTATATATATATATATATACATATATATATATATATTTATATATATATATCCACAACAGATGAGGTTGCACTCAACATCCGGCTGCACTGTAGAAAGGTTACGCCACTGCCACCACAAAAGAGATCATTATCAGTTCATTATCTATTTATTCCAAATAAAGTGCAAGTGCAGTGCTGCTTCCAAAACTGGAATGTCAACGCGTTTTGCCTGACATCTTCAACTGGACACTCCCCGCACAATTCTAAACAACCTCAAATAGCCAACTAGTCCTTTATCTATTTTTAACTTCCACACAGTGTAGATCCCTAGAGCGGCCATCTTATAACATCCAAGTGCTCTTATTTCTATCAATCCTTATAGCATGTTGATTCCTACTTTTCAATAATCAAGTAACAATTGACATATATCAATTCTATCATATACATAGTTATTATAAAATAAAATCAGCCATGCTATAAAATAAACACATCTCCATACAGGAATGAGTTTCACATAATTACAATGGTTATTACAATTGTGGTTTCTACTGTCTCCAATATCTTAACTTAAATACATGCATGAATATTAATTCACCTATCTCAATATTTGTTACTGTATGATATATTTTTTAAGTGATCTTGTGCATGTTCTTGAACCAAAAGGATCCCATGATTATGTGGCTCATATTCAACACAAATTCTCCTACTTAATATAAATGAATTGATGAACCACATCAAATCATATCCGTCATTCAACTACCTAGACAGTATATATATCTTTGTGCTGTATGTAATATGCATAACATCTATTTCTTTTCTATCTTGTTCAAAAATGACTATATGCAATCTATCCACAGGAGACATTTATATGGTTACCTTTGCATGTGTCTTATAGCACCATATTCTATGGTCCTCACATATAAATACATGTATTCCAATGGGCCACATTCTGTTGTTCATTCAAAATAGCTCTACATGATCTAATCAATCAAAACTTTCAAACAAATAAAAATACTACATAGGCTAAATGAAGTGCCATCTAAAAAGGGATCTACCAATATGAAAAAGAAAAAGAGAAAGTTAAAGAAAAAGAAAAAGTTATCCTAAAATACAACATTGAATTTTGACAAGCCTGATTTCTATTCCCATCTTATAAAACATCTCATTATGGAATGTATGTGATATATAGTTCTAATGTATCCTAAAGAAATATGGCCAATCTTTTGAGACAAAACCAAAGAAGGGGGATATGGATACAAGACTCTGAAAGATCGCTTAAGATCCCCAACGCTCAAATTGTTATCAACAACTTTCTTCATAAATACACATATAATTCAGCATCCAAATTATGTCCCCAAGGATTCTCTGAACCAAGTGATAGAAGCATCTTCAATACCATCCGACTTAGTTCTAGTGTCCTATCACCCAATCTGGGACCTAATTTGATCGATCTGATCCCATAGAAGCGAAGGGTGCTGCAGTCTCCCCCATGTACATCCCAGATCCCAGAAATGTTTGGCCAGAGGGTAGGATCTGTCTTGATTTGTAATTGCTCTAAGGTGTTGTAAAAATCTACTCTTCAGTTTATGAATGGTGCTGCCTATATAATACTTATGACAACCACATTCAATAACATAAATAGTATATTCAGTTTCACATGTAATTCTGTCTCTGATCAAACACTTTCTTCCTTCAAATGTTTCAAACCTTTGCTTGTTCACAGCATATTTACAGGCCTCACACCGACCACATCTCCAGAATCCCACGCTCTTTTCGGTAAACCAAAATGTTTTTTTTTTTTAATTTTCATTATCAATAAATAGACTCTTAGTCAAGAGGTGTCTAAATGAACAAGTCTTCCGATAAGTGATTTGTGGATGGACCAATTTCTCTTTTTATATGTTGATCATTTAGTAACACGCCAATTACACTGTAAAATGTTCTTCAATGCTGTGTGTTGATGATTATATTCCAAAAAGAGTCTAGGAGGAGATCTATTGGTCAGTATTTTCTCATTGACAAACTGATTTTTAAAGAGCAGTTTCTCTCTTGTTTTACATTTCACTCTATGATGTGCAGCAATCAAAATCTTATGTGGATATCCCCTTTCCATAAATCTTTGTGACATGGCCATGATTTATTTTCTAAAAATAACCTCATCTGAACATATCCTGCGAGCCCGCAGAAACTGACTGTATGGTATACTCCATTTTAACGCTTTTGGGTGTGCACTGTTACCGTGCAATATAGAGTTACAGCAGTATCATTCTTTACCTCTAATAGGACGTCCAAAAACTCAATTTTATTCCTACTCCATGTTGTTTCAGGTAGAATATAGTATATATATATAACATTTACCACCATTATTGCAATGGCAGTATTATTTACATGTGGACACCACCAGCAAATTTTTGCAGATTTAAGTGGAGCAGCATAACATGTTTGGTCACCAATGCATTTCCCATAGTCTTTATACTCATCCGTAATGCAAAAACAGCTGGACAGATTTGAATGAAATATGTCAGTACTACACATTATGGTGCAATGAGGATCCTTTTGGGTACTACAGGTAATTAGGGTAAGTATTTTTAAGTTAGGAGCTATTTTAACTAGGTGATATCTGTAGTCGCTGTATTTTTGTGAAATGTTATGGTATTTTGTAGTATTTTGCGGAAGTACTGCTTTACATAGAGAATGCAAGTCATAATGTGATTGGCTAATGACTGCCTTTACAAACATTAAAGGCAGCTCTGTTGTTTTTAGGTACATGTTGGCCGTGTTCTGCGTTACGACTTCAGATACAGGTAAGTAAATATTAGGTTTAATATTTTTTCCTACTTAGTGCCACTTTATTAGGGTCGAGCGCAAAGCGCTCTGTCCCTGGTGTAATCTCTCTATGGGCTTTTAACCATGCCCTGTCAGTTTGGTTAGTTTGTGGGCTTGCCTTTTACAATGCGCTTCATTTCATTAGTGAATGGTATGCATACATCATGCCTTTTCGGGTGTTTACCCCGCCTCGAGCGCACTGGCCAACTACTGAAAAAACATATGAGGCGCCATGTTTTCTGTTTGGTTTCTGGACTACTTTTTCTCTTTATTTCGCAGCTGGGCAGTAGTCGTGCGCTTTGCATGACACTGACCCTGTTACATGGCTAACTGCACTTTTGCTGGTTACATGGATAATTGCACTTTTGCTGATACGTTTCACTGCAAGCGAACTTCTGTTTCCTTTTGTGTGTCTCCATCATCCTTCATGGTGGCCGTGGGCTTGCTTATGTGAAACTGTTTGACTTTTTCAGTTTATGTGACATGAAAAGTCCGGTTAGGAGTTTAAAATGCAAATAGCTCTAACTCAAGCAAACGCGAAACACATTGCATTGCAAATGCTTGTTAAATTTTTTAATAAGTAGAGAAATATATTTATACGTTTCTGTATATTTTTTAAAAAAGTGTATGGAGCAGAACAGCATAAAGTGGAGTGGTGTAGACTGGAATGGTATACACTCTACGCTATTCTACTGTATGCCATTATACTGTACCTCACTCCACTGGATCCCTTTCCACTATATGCCGGGGCACTCTATGTTACTCAAGTGTATGCTATATCACTCTACAACACTCTATTCTAAGCCACTCTATTCTTTACCGCTCCACTGTATGTTATTCTACTGTACACTTCTCCACTCTATGCCACCACAGTTTACAACACTCCACTATATACTATGGCAATTCACTGTTCGCGAACCCACTATACGTCACGCCACCATACCCCCTACGGCACTCAACTATACAGTTTTCCACTATACGCAGCTACACACAACACTCTACACCACTCAACTCTACACTATTTAACTGTACATCACTCCACTCTACCCCACTCCATATCATTCCAATGTACATCATACCAAGATACGCTACTCCACTGTACCCGATTCCACTCTCTGACACTCCACTGAACGCCATTTCACGATACGCCACTCCACTGTATGCTATCCCAATCTACACCACTGGTGAACACCACTAAAGTGTACCACACTCCACTGTACCCTACTCCACTGTGCACTATTTCAGTGTATGGTACAAAACTGTACATTATTCCACAGTAGACCACTCCACTCTACACCAGTCCACTGTGTGCTATTCTGCTGTATGTCATTACGTTCTACCACACTTCTTTTTTCGCCACTCCACTCTATGACACTCCCCAGTATACCACTTCACTTTGTTCTTTTTCACTGTATACCAATCCATCACTGTAGGCTAATCTACTATATTTTACTTCAGTCTAAGACACTCAGCCGTACACTACTCCACTCAATGCCAATCCACTCTAAGCTAATGCACTGTATGTAACTATACCAATCACTGCTCCATTCTGTGGTGGCACTACTACATATAAAGCCGCAAGCCCACATCTCCCCTGCCTTGAGAGCACTACACTGGTTACCCGTTGCCAGAAGATGCACTTTCAAGCTGCTTTGTATCACCCACAAAGCTATACATGGAACAGGACCGCTTTTTATCAGAAAGAAAATTACCAAATACATCCAACAAAGAACCCTCCGCTCAAGACTGGCACCCCGCCTTAGAACACCACCATACAAGAAAAAGACTGTAGGTGGTACATCCTTCTCCGTCCAAGCAGCCAAACTATGGAATTCATTACCCCCAACTATAAGAGCCACAGATAACTTTCTTGTCTTTAGAAAACTACTCAAGAGTTGGCTCTTTCCTTCATAACCACCTTTTTCAAACAACTATGAACTGCATATGCCTATGTGGATAAATATTTTTTTCAGATTATATGTATATTTCTATTTATTTATAGTTTCTTTGGAAAATATGTACTGCTACTGTCATAACAATAAAATACACACACTCTTTTAAACCTGTCTGACTAAGTATTTTTTACCCATGATTCTAATTATGTATTGTATGTGCATATGTGTGTGTATTCATGTGTGTGTGTGTATATATATATATATATATGTGTGTATGTATGTGTATATGTTGTTTCTGTGCTTGGCATGTTCGTGGATCATTGCATGGCTCCTGTTTTTTTTTGGGTTGTTATACTAGATATCTATGAATTCCTGCTCTCATCTTATCACACTTATCTACTCATCACTATTATGTCATGTCTCTATCAAACTATCCTCCATTCTCACTCTGACTCATCCCAAATCCCTTCTACCACTTTTATCTCCTAAATATCTCTGCCTAAGCTCTTCCCTCCACCTCCACATCTAACTCAACGAACCTCACTCTACCTCTGTGACCTCCCACACAACCCTACTAAATTCTCCTGCACTTATCTCACCCTGCTACTATGCTCTCCCTAACCCTTCCACATACTCTTCCCCCTCCGCCCCCCTTTATTCATCCCAAGCCTTTGGGTTGAGTAAATGAAGGATATACTCCCAATTAACACTTCTGGATTTCTTTCCTCCTCCACCCCTCCATTACTCCAGTCAATCTAACTAACAAACTCTCATATCCGCGGCTCAAATTAACTCATAATAATACTAAAACTGTACTCATTATTAAATGATACTAATCCATCACTAATTCTTGTTGGGTTCCAGAGTAGCCTGCTACTCATCAAAAAGCGCTTCGACGCCTCGTCAGGGGTAGTAAGCGCTATATAAATACGATTACAATTACAATTACAATTCTATGCTGTTGCATCTTTCCCTGCTCTGCTATACGCCACTCCAAAGTATGTCAATAGAGTGTGCACCACTCCAAAGTACTCTACTCGACTGTACACTATTCCACTCTGCAGCAGAGCACTCTACATCACTCCAATTTATGCTATTCCACTGTATGCCACTTCAGTCTACGCCACTCCACTATACGCTGTTCCACTTTACGGCACTCCCATGTACGCTTCTTTGCTGTACCTCACTCCACTGTATTCTATTCCACACTAGCACACTCCACTGTATGCTTATACACAACTGCACTGTATTCTATTACACTTTGTGTCATTTCATTGCCCAGCACGCCACTGTACATCACTCCATTTGTATGCTATTCCACTGAACATCACTCCACTCTACATTATTCCACTGTATGCCACTTCACTCTACACTACTTCACCCAATGCCACTTTATGCCACTACACTAAACAACAATATATGCCACTCCACTGCAGCACACTGCACCACACTTTAGTCTACTCTACCTCACGCCACTCTTCAACACTATGCTCTACTCTCCACCACTACATTTGACTCCACTCAGACAGTTTCAAAGTCTCTACACACGGCACACCACTCCACTGTTCAAGATGTCACTCCACACTATAACAATTTGCTGCTCTTAATGCTGTGCCACAACAGTGTACCACACTGCACAGCATTGTACTATATAGAGGAGTGAGAAAAATATGACACTTTATCCTCTTTACGCTATGCCACTCCACTCGGCTAAACTGTACAACAGTTTAATGTACCTCACACCACTGTACTGCCCTCCAATGTACACTGTTTCACTCTACAACACTTTACTATTCCATATAAAACTGCACTATACAATATTCTACTACACTCTGTCAGTGTAAAACATCACACTACACTGTATGTCCCTACACTGCACTGCACAATCCTCTACTCTCCATACTATTCCATTACTCTATTCAGCTCTGTGCCACTCTACCACATTCCACTCCATGACACTATACTCCACTAGATGACACTCAACTGTATTGTATGACATGCCATTCCACTGTAAAACATGTCACTACACTCTACAATACTCCCCTCCACTATACTACACATCACACACCACTCCACTATATAAAACTTTTCTCCACTATATGTAACTCCACTACACTACGCTCTTCTCCACTCCACTGTATTTCACTCCACACCACAAGAATCTATGACACTGTACTCTACGACACTGTCCTTTACTGTACTGTACGGTACTGCAGTTAGCAGCACCCAATTAAATGACACTCAACAATATGATTTCAAATACATTTTTATTAAAAAATAAAAAACATTTAAATGTAACTAAAAAAACTGAGTTAAAATATAAGTCAAAGTTAGGAAAACATTATTTATTTTTTAAACTATACAGTCAGGAGAAACAATAAAGTTGTAGTTATAACTTAAATTTCTAATGTACACACCCCTAGAGAGAACTTACATTTATGATTTATGCACAGCATTCAAGTTACTATATGTCACGCACTTCCATACACATTCTTCTTGCATCTATCACTACACTACATTAACTATAACCTACCACACTACCATGTGCTATGTTTTGACAAATTATGTCATTTTAGATGTCATTACTGATTATATCTGCTATTATTTCACATGCTCTCAATGATATAATATGCAAGAGAATAATCAGTTCACGGAGAAACAGCAGATAACGGAGTTATAGTTCATGTAGTGCGATGATTGATGCACACACACACACACACACACACATATATATTCTTAAATACGCTCACCTCGTTTTAGGGGTTATTGATCCATTTATTGCCTAAAAACAGCATGGCAGTCAAAATACCAAACACGTTTCGGTCCCCATGGACCTTTATCTCCGCTTACCTATATATACATATATATTCACTGAACAAAATAAGATTACAGGGGCGTTACAGATTGGTTCTGAAATTACATGCACACAACCAGAGAAATTCAGCTGTTACTTCAAGTAACTATAACTTGTGCCCTAAGGTAACTATAACTCGACCTTTGCCATGCACAGGTTTCTCATCAATAATTTTATTGGAAATGCTGCAGTCATAATATCAACGATGCCAAAGAAGATGTCATGAATGATGTCATTTGTAATTAGCTGTGCATGGTGAGGGCGAGAGTTATAGTTACCTTAGGGCCCCTCCTTTTGTTTGCACAGGGTGAGTGCTGGAGAGGTGGTGGTCCCCGGGCCGTATATAATGACCCTCCCCCTTTTGAGAATCCTGGTCCTCCAAGAAGGTGGCCATACCCAGGGCAATTTGGCAGCAAAGGAGGGGGAGGTCCGTGCAGCCCCCATCATTTATATATAGGCTTTGTCCCAGGAAGGTGGTGGACCCTGGGGCCTGTAAAGGCCTAAGGAGGGGGACCACATGACTTGCATTTCAATGCATAAAAGCCCCAGGGAGGTGTCAGTGCCTGGGACATAAACAGCCCTGAGGGAGGGGGGGCCACATGTGCCTCCCTCCCAAATTATATTCTTTGGATATGCCCTCAGGACTTGGCACACCTATGGGCTAATCTTTAAAGAAGCACATGGGACCATGCTTGTTTCTTTAAAAAAAGGAAAAACACAGATTTGCAGACCCTTTTCGATTTTGCTGCAAACATAAAAAAAAGAGTTATTGCCCTGGCAGGGTCCCTGGGAACCCCCATCACCAGGGCAAAGGGGTCAAGATATTTCTACCCTGCCCCCTTTTATTTTATTTTTTTACTTTATTTATGTGACTCGGCTCAGTCTGAGTCCCAAAATGGCTGCCAATACTTCCTGGTTGAAGTGTTGGTATCCAATCAGATTGCAGTATGAGATCTCAGGATCTAGAGAGGCTCCACGTCCTTAGATATGAAAAATAGTTTTTTTCTTTAATTATTCAAAAACTACTGATTGGATTAGCACCAAACAACAAAAAGGGCTCTTTATGGACCAATGGCTACCAAGTAGCTACCAAGTTGCATGTAGCAAGAGCAAGAGCTACCTCTCTGCCAAATTTGCTGTAATTCCATCCAGCTGTTCGGACTGTAGCCATATATATACACTCCCTTTTTGTTAATTTACTCCCATGAACTCATAACTTTGCTCTACCTATATAATCAATAAAAGGTACAAAGGTGGCGCCCACTGATGCATACATTATTACTGGCTCTAAGGAAAGGTTTTCATCCACACATGGAATACTTAGAGAACCCAAAAGATTGAGGTTGTAGTTGACTGGTTTGTGACTGATTTAACCTAATTGTACAGCCTTTTTCCCCTGGTTGCAGGAGATGCCTAGATCTACTTCCTTTGCACTATATGTTTAATCTTGAATTTTGCAAATAGCAAGACAAACTATCTCAATACATCCATTGTAGTTTTATTGTTTTACAACACTTCTTATAAATAATGTTTATGTGTCTTGTTACTAAGCACTGGATATAATCTAACAATGTCCTAGATACATCTTTTATGTTGATTTGGATGGTACTGAATTATCTATTAAGATTAATTTTCTTTTAAATTACTTTTATATGTAGTTCTATGGTTATGAACAACCGAAATAAAGTTTCTTAAGTTAAGAAAATCCATAGTTTCCTGCTCCCAAAATATATAGTCAACAAATCATTTTTTGACGAACTAGAGTACTGCAAGAATTGGACCTGATAAGTAGCTGCTGCTGACACAATAGGGCAAAGGCTTTGATTACATTATTCAGAAAACAATTAGCAATCATTGCACGGCTATTAACCACTTCACTTGAACTGAACAGGCACAAATGACTGAATAGATCTGCTACACACTGCTGGCCACTAAAGTATCCACCCTGCAGGACACGACTACCTCCATACACTTATCACTACCTGATAACTTTAATAGGAGGAATGACTGCAAAGTAGTTTATCCAAGTAGTTCTCTGACACCTCCTATTTCCACCGAACTCAGCCTAGGTCCATAAAAGTGGTTGATGCAGTGCTGCAACTAGCAAACTGGAGAGAACAAGTAAGGAATTCATAGTAAAGGAACCTGCAGAACTGATTAAAAGCTGCTAGTATACATTAAGCCACTTCTTCAAATATCACACCGTTTAGAGCTACATCACATAACATGATAACCTCACCTCTGTAGTCATCATGCATGATGTGTACTTTCAATGTAGGATCAAAACCAAATACAACACCATTTCAGTCACATACACTCTACATAGTGTATTGTGGGCTAATACTTCAGTGGCCCACACAGAGTTAGTAATTACTATATACATGTAACACAATACAATAGAATTGCTTCTCTCTCTGGAGCCTATATGAACTAAGTTGTCTTTAGCATTCCTGTTCCTGCTTAAGGCAACCAAAGACTTTTATAGGATCTTCATAGTTGCTGGCAAAGGAAGTTGCCAATTAGAGTATATAAAATACTCAACACAACTGTTAATATTAAAAAATGATTAACAAAATATCCTCTCTTTTTCTCTTTGTTCGTTTCAGGCAATAACATAGCGCATTGGTTAAAGAACTGTACCTTTTGCATCGGTGTACAATAAGGTATTTAGGATAACTCTGGAGCAGGAGTTTTTTTTAAAGAAATACTGAATGTATTAAATATGTTCCACATTGGAGTAGATCTTCCGAAGTCAGAGGAGTTGCCCAATGCAAGGTTTTCTCTCTGACTTTGTTTGAGAACTCAAAAAATGCAATAGATTAATTTGGGCCTGCCCTCTCATGTGACTTTCTCTCCACCACCAGGGTCTGGTGACCAATAATTCAGGTCCCAGCCTCAATGTGCACCATCAGAGAGTTTTATTCACTTCTTATTCATCTACTCTTCCAATTTCATCAGGTAGGTCCGTAAGGCATCAAGATGTCACTTGGCCTCTTCAACTCATATGATTACTTGGTTGTTGCTCGAGCTCATCAAGGATGGGAAATGAACATTAAACAATGCTATGAAGCCCCGTTGAACCCTGCACATCACCTGTGACGTGTAGAGACAAAACAAACAGTGTTATATGCTATATTATATTTTCAAGAAAGGATGAAAAAATCCTATGGTGCTGCCCCAAAGTCCTGTCATGGTACGGTGGATGAGTAGCCTATGATCCATCATGAGAAGCTGCTGAAATGTCCAGAGGGCGCAGAATCGCAATCCCTCTTTCAACTGCAATATGGAGTAGCTCAATGATTACATTTGGTAAGGCTGTCTCCTTTCTCTGCCCTGCTCTCTCACCTCATTTTCTGTTGGCAAGAACATTATGCATAGATAAATGTTCATTCAGGTGTACTAGCTTGAGTTTTTCAATTACTTGGATAGTTAGTTCCAAGATGACCTGAATTCAGAAAGTGTTTTTAGTAGTGTAATTAACGGAGTGTTTATGGGACTGACTACCTCAAAGTGTTATTGTGAAGGTGTTGCACTATTTCTTCACATCCTGCTTGAGAAAAAGCAGTGCATAGCAATAAAGATTCTGGGGGTTATTAAGAGTTTGGGGTGGCAAACTCTTCCCGCCATCAGATCGCCTGTGCGGCCTGAACCCTAATTAGACTTCACCAGGGCCTTAACATTTACGCCAGCGCCAATGTGATGGTGCAGCGGGGTCAGTGGAATGAGCAATGGGGCTGTGCATGGGGGTCCCTGCACTGCCCATGCCAAGTGCATGGGCAATGCAGGGGCCCCCAGGGACCCCGAGTCCCCCATTCCACCAAACCTTTCGCCATGGAAAGGCTGTCGGATGGGGACTCCTAATCCCCAGGGTGGCGTTGCATGCTGCACTGGAGGATGTGAATCCACTGAGACCGCCAGGCTGTCAGCTTGTGACCGCCTGGCAGTGTCAGTGGTCTGACCATGGCGGCTCTACCACTGTCATAATGTGGCAGTCCCACCACCAGCCAGTTGGCGGTGGGACCGCCACTGCGAGTCTGGCGGTCATGAGACTGCCAGACTCGTAATGACCCCCTCTGTGTGTAGGTTCAAGGTTTTTATTTAGGATTAAGAAACTCTGAGGAGGTCCACATAAAAACAATTATAAAAAAACACCAATGGGAATAAAATCATTAAGTACACAAAATAAGAATACACAAGATCAGATTCCCACTAAATATTTTGAATACTTCAGACCTATCATCAATATAAATTTAAAAACATTTAAAATAGTTACAAATACTATAACAAAACATTTTGTTCAGAGGCATATAAAGTGACTGTAGTGCTTCTGCAGCTGAATGTATAGAGAGTCATAAGTAAATTGGTCCCAGTCATCTTCGTCATGGAAATTGAAGTGCAGTGCAGACAAACAGGACATGCTTCAAATCCTGGTGCCCATTGTTATATAAATTATAGATTGGTGGGGCCATACCACTTAGTCAGAAGGGAATTAAGCGGTAACAACCCCAGCCTCAACAGGATCCAAAAATACCTCAACCCATGAGGTTGATTCCAGCCAATAAAAGTTTGTACCTTCCTTACAGAGACAGAGTTCCTAATATCTTGAAAATCCCTGTGTCTTTGACACCTTTCTATATCCAGATGGAAGCTTAGCGCCCAAGTAGCCTGTTTTAGGATGCCTTTTAACTGTTCCGCCGTGAGAGATAAGACTAGGACAGGGCCAATATTTACCAGATCAGCCGCCATTATAAAATTCATATAGATTACTGATCTATCCTTTCTTCCCTCCAACAGCTTTTTCTTCATTACGTGCTGTAAGCAATTTTCTTTACTCTTTGCAAGCTATCCAACGCACTACCCCAGCCAGAGCCTGAACATACACATCTGTTAGTCCCATTTCTAACCTCAAGGCTGCAGCTGAGGTCAAAGAAATTACAGAGGTGATAGTTTCTAATAATTGTCCCTCCATTATGTTTAGTAAGCCCCATTTGGCCACTTCAATTGTCTCCACTCCATACAGTAGAGAGGCAGGAATTTGTGCTTGTTAAACTTCTAGCAGAAAAAGGAAGTGTCTTCTGCCCAAAGCCCTATACAGACCAACCTTTCCTGAGCCCGGGCTTTGTGTTTGTGGTTCTCTATATGGGGCCTATCTCTAAGGTTACTGCACAGTGCCCTCACCAAAAAGGTGTACGAATGTATAGTTTCTAGTTTTTGGGAGCCCACCATCCAAGGGAAGTTGTTGAATTTAGGTTTCGGCCTGCCGTTAAAACACATTATTTTGGTTTTCGTACTATTAATCCTTAAGTGATGATTCCTAGAAAATTGTTGTAAGGCTTTCAAACGGTTGTTCAAACCTGTAGGGATAAGGTCTAAAACTATTATATCATCTGCATAGAGCGGACAAACTAACTCTTTACGGGCAATGGATGGAGCAATATCCTCATTCCAGGACAGATAGCCTGGGAGGTCCGAAATACACAACGAAAAGAGGGTTGAGGCTAAAAGATACCCTTGCTTTAGACCATGTGGGGTTGGTATTTTTGCAGAGACCCTGATCGACCCAAGTAACACTACATCATGTAGAAGAGTGAAGAGTGATTGTTAGTTCTCACAAAGTATGAGGCATTCCCAGCCTTACCAACTTCTTCCACAGCAAGGGGCAGTCAACTTTGTCATGAGCTGTGGAGATGTCTATAAATGCTGCATAGATTGCCCCTCCCCTCTTATCCTTACATACTTTCCAGTGAGTAACTGAGGAGCTGCTATATTATCACTTGTACCATGATTTTTCCGGAACCCGGTTTGCTCCAGAGGAAATGTGTTGTTGTGTTCTGCCCAGTCATTTATTTGCGTCAGGAGACAGTTTGGAAACACTTTACCCACAGCACCAAGGAGAGCTATCTGTTAATAATTCTTAGGCAGTTTTTTGTCCTCTTTTTATATAGCAGGACTACAATACTTCCCATCCAGGAAGGGGGGACTTTCTATTCTTATAGCAGCCTTTATAGACCGAGTGCAATATTTTGCTCCATAATATAGGCTGAGAAGGGGACTTCATCAGGCCCCATTGCTGCTGATCTGCACATCCCTTGGATGGCTGCTTTAATTTCACTTGCTGACAGGGGAAGATTGGGGCAATTACCCCTTTCTAAGTTAAGGAATTAAAATGTTCCCCATTTACTGCATATAACTTGTGAATGAAGTTGATCCATTTAACTTCTTCAATATCCAAGGGAAGTGACCTTACTCGTGTTCGACAGCCATACACAACTAAGGATGACAACAAATGCATTTCCCTCTTCCTCACTGCTTCTCTCAGATTTATCCAAAGTCGATCCTGTTTCTCTTTTCCCAGACTCATCTTAAGCCTCTTCCTTCTCCTCTTTAATAATAACATTTTTGTCTCCCTTTCACTCGAGAATGTTAGATATTGTCTTCTGACTAAGTTGCTGTAAGGAAATGCCTCCTTGGCATGGTTGCCCCCTGACTTTTTGCCTTTGCTGATGCTATGTTTACAATTGAAAGTGTGCTGAGGCCTGCTAACCAGGCCCCAGCACCAGTGTTCTTTCCCTAACCTGTACTTTTGTATCCACAATTGGCAGACCCTGGCATCCAGATAAGTCCCTTGTAACTGGTACTTCTAGTACCAAGGGCCCTGATGCCAAGGAAGGTCTCTAAGGGCTGCAGCATGTCTTATGCCACCCTGGAGACCTCTCACTCAGCACAGACACCCTGCTTGCCAGCTTGTGTGTGCTAGTGAGGACAAAACGAGTAAGTCGACATGGCACTCCCCTCAGGGTGCCATGCCAGCCTCTCACTGCCTATGCAGTATAGGTAAGACACCCCTCTAGCAGGCCTTACAGCCCTAAGGCAGGGTGCACTATACCATAGGTGAGGGTACCAGTGCATGAGCATGGTACCCCTACAGTGTCTAAACAAAACCTTAGACATTGTAAGTGCAGGGTAGCCATAAGAGTATATGGTCTGGGAGTTTGTCAAACACGAACTCCACAGCACCATAATGGCTACACTGAAAACTGGGAAGTTTGGTATCAAACTTGTCAGCACAATAAATGCACACTGATGCCAGTGTACATTTTATTGTAAAATACACCCCAGAGGGCACCTTAGAGGTGCCCCCTGAAACTTAACCGACTATCTGTGTAGGCTGACTAGTTTTAGCAGCCTGCCACAAACCGAGACATGTTGCTGGCCCCATGGGGAGAGTGCCTTTGTCACTCTGAGGCCAGTAACAAAGCCTGCACTGGGTGGAGATGCTAACACCTCCCCCAGGCAGGAATTGTCACACCTGGCGGTGAGCCTCAAAGGCTCACCTCCTTTGTGCCAACCCAGCAGGACACTCCAGCTAGTGGAGTTGCCCGCCCCCTCCGGCCAGGCCCCACTTTTGGCGGCAAGGCCGGAGAAAATAATGAGAAAAACAAGGAGGAGTCACTGGCCAGTCAGGACAGCCCCTAAGGTGTCCTGAGCTGAGGTGACTCTGACTTTTAGAAATCCTCCATCTTGCAGATGGAGGATTCCCCCAATAGGGTTAGGATTGTGACCCCCTCCCCTTGGGAGGAGGCACAAAGAGGGTGTACCCACCCTCAGGGCTAGTAGCCATTGGCTACTAACCCCCCAGACCTAAACACGCCCTTAAATTTAGTATTTAAGGGCTACCCTGAACCCTAGAAAATTAGATTCCTGCAACTACAAGAAGAAGGACTGCCCAGCTGAAAACCCCTGCAGCGGAAGACCAGAAGACGACAACTGCCTTGGCTCCAGAAACTCACCGGCCTGTCTCCTGCCTTCCAAAGATCCTGCTCCAGCGACGCCTTCCAAAGGGACCAGCGACCTCGACATCCTCTGAGGACTGCCCCTGCTTCGAAAAGACAAGAAACTCCCGAGGACAGCGGACCTGCTCCAAGAAAAGCTGCAACTTTGTTTCCAGCAGCTTTAAAGAACCCTGCAAGCTCCCCGCAAGAAGCGTGAGACTTGCAACACTGCACCCGGCGACCCCGACTCGGCTGGTGGAGATCCGACACCTCAGGAGGGACCCCAGGACTACTCTGATACTGTGAGTACCAAAACCTGTCCCCCCTGAGCCCCCACAGCGCCGCCTGCAGAGGGAATCCCGAGGCTTCCCCTGACCGCGACTCTTGGAATCCAAAATCCCGACACCTGGGAGAGACCCTGCACCCGCAGCCCCCAGGACCTGAAGGACCGGACTTTCACTGGAGAAGTGACCCCCAGGAGTCCCTCTCCCTTGCCCAAGTGGAGGTTTCCCCGAGGAACCCCCCCCTTGCCTGCCTGCAGCGCTGAAGAGATCCCGAGATCTCCCATTGACTTCCATTACGAACCCGACGCTTGTTTCTACACTGCACCCGGCCGCCCCCGCGCCGCTGAGGGTGAAATTTCTGTGTGGGCTTGTGCCCCCCCCGGTGCCCTACAAAACCCCCCTGGTCTGCCCTCCGAAGACGCGGGTACTTACCTGCAAGCAGACCGGAACCGGGGCACCCCCTTCTCTCCATTCTAGCCTATGCGTTTTGGGCACCACTTTGAACTCTGCACCTGACCGGCCCTGAGCTGCTGGTGTGGTAACTTTGGGGTTGCTCTGAACCCCCAACGGTGGGCTACCTTGGACCAAGAACTGAACCCTGTAAGTGTCTTACTTACCTGGTAAAACTAACAAAAACTTACCTCCCCCAGGAACTGTGAAAATTGCACTAAGTGTCCACTTTTAAAATAGCTATTTGTGAATAACTTGAAAAGTATACATGCAATTGAAATGATTCAAAGTTCCTAAAGTACTTACCTGCAATACCTTTCAAACAAGATATTACATGTTAAATTTGAACCTGTGGTTCTTAAAATAAACTAAGAAAAGATATTTTTCTATACAAAAACCTATTGGCTGGATTTGTCTCTGAGTGTGTGTACCTCATTTATTGTCTATGTGTATGTGCAACAAATGCTTAACACTACTCCTTGGATAAGCCTACTGCTCGACCGCACTACCACAAAATAGAGCATTAGTATTATCTCTTTTTGCCACTATCTTACCTCTAAGGGGAACCCTTGGACTCTGTGCATGCTATTCCTTACTTTGAAATAGCACATACAGAGCCAACTTCCTACATTGGTGGATCAGCGGTGGGGTACAAGACTTTGCATTTGCTGGACTACTCAGCCAATACCTGATCACACGACAAATTCCAAAATTGTCATTAGAAATTCATTTTTGCAATTTAAAATTTTTCTAAATTCTTAAAAGTCCTGCTAGGGCCTTGTGTGTTAAGTCCCTGTTTAGCATTGTCTTTTAGAGTTTAAAAGTTTGTTAAAAGTTTGAAATTAGATTCTAGAAACAGTTTTAGATTCTTTAAAAAGTATTCCAACTCTTAGCAGAATAATGTCTGATACAGAGATGCAGGTGGTGGAACTCGACACCACACCTTACCTCCATCTTAAGATGAGGGAGCTAAGGTCTCTCTGTAATATAAAGAAAATAACCATTGGCTCCAGACCTACCAAAATTCAGCTCCAGGAGCTGTTGGCAGAGTTTGAAAAAGCCAACCCCTCTGATGATGACATCACAGAGGAAGAAATTAGTGACTTGGAGGCCAATGTCCCTCCTCCAGTCCTAAATAGGGAGAACAGGACCCCTCAAGTCCTGTCTCCAACTGTGTTAGTCAGAAATAGTGAGTCCCTCACAGGAGGGTCCCACATTTCTGAAATCACTGAGGATGCTCTCAGTGAAGATGACCTCCTGTTAGCCAGGATGGCCAAAAGATTGGCTTTAGAGAGACAGCTCCTAGCCATAGAAAGGGAAAGACAAGAGATGGGCCTAGGACCCATCAATGGTGGCAGCAATATAAATAGGGTCAGAGATTCTCCTGACATGTTAAACATCCCCAAAGGGATTGTGACAAAATTTGAAGATGGTGATGACATCACCAAGTGGTTCACAGCTTTTGAGAGGGCTTGTGTAACCAGAAAAGTGAACAGATCTCACTGGGGTGCTCTCCTTTGGGAAATGTTCACTGGAAAGTGTAGGGATAGACTCCTCACACTCTCTGGAAAAGATGCAGAATCTTATGACCTCATGAAGGGTACCCTGATTGAGGGCTTTGGATTCTCCACTGAGGAGTACAGGATTAGGTTCAGGGGGGCTCAAAAATCCTCGAGCCAGACCTGGGTTGACTTTGTTGACTACTCAGTGAAAACACTAGATGGTTGGATTCAAGGCAGTGGTGTAAGTAATTATGATGGGCTGTACAATTTATTTGTGAAAGAACACCTGTTAAGTAATTGTTTCAATGATAAACTGCATCAGCATCTGGTAGACCTAGGACCAATTTCTCCCCAAGAATTGGGAAAGAAGGCGGACCATTGGGTCAAGACAAGGGTGTCCAAGACTTCAACAGGGGGTGACCAAAAGAAAGGGGTCACAAAGACTCCCCAGGGGAAGGGTGATGAGACAACCAAAACTAAAAATAGTAAAGAGTCTTCTACAGGCCCCCAAAAACCTGCACAGGAGGGTGGGCCCAGAGCCTCTTCACAAAACAATGGGTACAAGGGTAAAAACTTTGATCCCAAAAAGGCCTGGTGTCATAGCTGTAAACAGCATGGACACCAAACTGGAGACAAGGCCTGTCCCAAGAAAGGTTCCACTCCAAACTCCCATCCAGGTAACACTGGTATGGCTAGTCTCCAAGTGGGATCAACAGTGTGCCCAGAGCAAATCAGGGTCCACACTGAAGCTATTCTAGTTTCTGAGGGTGGGGTGGATTTAGCCACACTAGCTGTCTGGCCGCCTAACATGCAAAAATACAGACAGCAACTCTTAATTAATGGGACTAGAATAGAGGGCCTGAGGGATACAGGTGCCAGTGTCACCATGGTGACAGAGAAACTGGTTTCCCCTGGCCAATACCTGACTGGAAAAACTTACACAGTCACCAACGCTGACAATCAGAGAAAAGTACATCCCATGGCAATGGTTACTTTAGAATGGGGAGGGGTCAATGGCCTGAAACAGGTGGTGGTCTCCTCAAATATCCCAGTGGACTGTCTGCTTGGAAATGACCTGGAGTCCTCAGCATGGGCTGAGGTAGAACTAAAAACCCATGCAGCAATGCTGGGTATCCCTGAACTGGTGTGTGTGAAAACAAGAGCACAGTGCAAGGCACAGGGTGAACAAGTAGAGCTGGAGTCTGGAAGAATGGCCCAGCCTACCAAGAGAACAGGAAAGTCAGTTGGGAAACCAACTACAACACAGCAAAAGAAAGGGAACCTCTCTTCTCAGGAAGAAGTTCTGCCCTCTGAGGGAACTGAGCCTTTGGAGCTTGAACCTTATCAGGTTGAGCTCTTAGGCCCAGGGGGACCCTCAAGGGAGGAGCTGTGTAAGGGACAAGAAACCTGTCCCTCTCTTGAAGGCCTTAGGCAGCAAGCTGCTGAAGAGTCCAAAGGCAAGAAAAATGGAACGCATAGGGTCTATTGGGAAGATGGACTCCTGTACACTGAGGCCAGAGACCCCAAACCTGGTGCCACTAGGAGAGTGGTAGTGCCTCAGCTGTTCAGGAAGTTCATCCTAACATTGGCCCATGACATTCCCCTTGCTGGACATTTGGGACAAACCAAGACGTGGGAGAGGTTAGTCAACCACTTCTACTGGCCCAATATGTCCAACATGGTTAAGGAGTTTTGCCTCTCCTGTCCCACCTGTCAAGCCAGTGGTAAGACAGGTGGACATCCAAAGGCCCCCCTCATTCCACTTCCAGTGGTGGGGGTTCCCTTTGAAAGAGTGGGTGTGGACATAGTTGGTCCACTGGAACCTCCCACAGCCTCAGGAAATATGTATATCCTGGTAGTAGTGGATCATGCTACCAGGTATCCTGAAGCTATTCCCCTTAGGTCGACTACTGCCCCTGCAGTAGCCAAGGCCCTCATTGGTATCTTTACCAGAGTGGGTTTCCCTAAGGAGGTGGTGTCTGACAGAGGTACCAACTTCATGTCAGCATACCTAAAGCACATGTGGAATGAGTGTGGGGTGACTTATAAATTCACTACACCATACCATCCACAAACTAATGGCTTAGTTGAGAGATTCAACAAGACATTAAAGGGCATGATCATGGGGCTCCCAGAAAAACTCAAAAGGAGATGGGATGTCCTCTTACCATGCCTGCTTTTCGCTTACAGAGAGGTGCCACAGAAGGGAGTAGGATTCTCACCCTTTGAACTTCTGTTTGGTCATCCTGTAAGGGGACCACTTGCCCTTGTTAAAGAAGGCTGGGAGAGACCTCTCCATGAGCCTAAACAGGACATAGTGGACTATGTACTTGGCCTTCGCTCTAGAATGGCAGAGTACATGGAAAAGGCAACCAAAAACCTTGAGGCCAGCCAACAGCTCCAGAAGTTTTGGTATGACCAAAAGGCTGCACTGGTTGAGTTCCAACCAGGGCAGAAAGTCTGGGTTCTGGAGCCTGTGGCTCCCAGGGCACTCCAGGACAAATGGAGTGGCCCTTACCCAGTACTAGAAAGGAAGAGTCAGGTCACCTACCTGGTGGACCTGGGCACAAGCAGGAGCCCCAAGAGGGTGATCCATGTGAACCGCCTTAAGCTCTTCCATGACCGGGCTGATGTCAATCTGTTGATGGTAACAGATGAGGATCAGGAGGCAGAGAGTGAACCTCTCCCTGATCTTCTGTCATCAGACCCAAAAGATGGCACAGTAGATGGAGTGATCTACTCAGACACCCTCTCTGGCCAACAGCAAGCTGATTGTAGGAGAGTCCTACAACAGTTTCCTGAACTCTTCTCCTTAACCCCTGGTCAGACACACCTGTGTACCCATGATGTGGACACAGGAGACAGCATGCCTGTCAAGAACAAAATCTTTAGACAATCTGACCATGTTAAAGAAAGCATCAAGGTGGAAGTCCACAAGATGCTGGAATTGGGAGTAATTGAGCGCTCTGACAGCCCCTGGGCTAGCCCAGTGGTCTTAGCCCCCAAACCTCACACCAAAGATGGAAAGAAAGAGATGAGGTTTTGTGTGGACTACAGAGGGCTCAATTCTGTCACCAAGACAGATGCTCATCCAATTCCAAGAGCTGATGAGCTCATAGACAAATTAGGTGCTGCCAAATTCTTAAGTACCTTTGACTTGACAGCAGGGTACTGGCAAATAAAAATGGCACCTGGAGCAAAAGAGAAAACAGCATTCTCCACACCTGATGGGCATTATCAGTTTACTGTTATGCCCTTTGGTTTAAAGAATGCCCCTGCCACCTTCCAAAGGTTGGTGAATCAAGTCCTTGCTGGCTTGGAGTCCTTTAGCACAGCTTATCTTGATGATATTGCTGTCTTTAGCTCCACCTGGCAGGATCACCTGGTCCACCTGAAGAAGGTTTTGAAGGCTCTGCAATCTGCAGGCCTCTCTATCAAGGCATCCAAATGCCAGATAGGGCAGGGAACAGTGGTTTACTTGGGCCACCTTGTAGGTGGAGGCCAAGTTCAGCCACTCCAACCCAAGATCCAGACTATTCTGGACTGGGTAGCTCCAAAAACCCAGACTCAAGTCAGGGCATTCCTTGGCTTGACTGGGTACTATAGGAGGTTTGTGAAGGGATATGGATCCATTGTGACAGCCCTCACTGAACTCACCTCCAAGAAAATGCCCAAGAAAGTGAACTGGACTGTGGAATGCCAACAGGCCTTTGACACCCTGAAACAAGCAATGTGCTCAGCACCAGTTCTAAAAGCTCCAGATTATTCTAAGCAGTTCATTGTGCAGACTGATGCCTCTGAACATGGGATAGGGGCAGTTTTGTCCCAAACAAATGATGATGGCCTTGACCAGCCTGTTGCTTTCATTAGCAGGAGGTTACTCCCCAGGGAGCAGCGTTGGAGTGCCATTGAGAGGGAGGCCTTTGCTGTGGTTTGGTCCCTGAAGAAGCTGAGACCATACCTCTTTGGGACTCACTTCCTAGTTCAAACTGACCACAGACCTCTCAAATGGCTGATGCAAATGAAAGGTGAAAATCCTAAACTGTTGAGGTGGTCCATCTCCCTACAGGGAATGGACTTTATAGTGGAACACAGACCTGGGACTGCCCATGCCAATGCAGATGGCCTTTCCAGGTTCTTCCACTTAGAAAATGAAGACTCTCTTGGGAAAGGTTAGTCTCATCCTCTTTCGTTTGGGGGGGGGTTGTGTAAGGAAATGCCTCCTTGGCATGGTTGCCCCCTGACTTTTTGCCTTTGCTGATGCTATGTTTACAATTGAAAGTGTGCTGAGGCCTGCTAACCAGGCCCCAGCACCAGTGTTCTTTCCCTAACCTGTACTTTTGTATCCACAATTGGCAGACCCTGGCATCCAGATAAGTCCCTTGTAACTGGTACTTCTAGTACCAAGGGCCCTGATGCCAAGGAAGGTCTCTAAGGGCTGCAGCATGTCTTATGCCACCCTGGAGACCTCTCACTCAGCACAGACACCCTGCTTGCCAGCTTGTGTGTGCTAGTGAGGACAAAACGAGTAAGTCGACATGGCACTCCCCTCAGGGTGCCATGCCAGCCTCTCACTGCCTATGCAGTATAGGTAAGACACCCCTCTAGCAGGCCTTACAGCCCTAAGGCAGGGTGCACTATACCATAGGTGAGGGTACCAGTGCATGAGCATGGTACCCCTACAGTGTCTAAACAAAACCTTAGACATTGTAAGTGCAGGGTAGCCATAAGAGTATATGGTCTGGGAGTTTGTCAAACACGAACTCCACAGCACCATAATGGCTACACTGAAAACTGGGAAGTTTGGTATCAAACTTGTCAGCACAATAAATGCACACTGATGCCAGTGTACATTTTATTGTAAAATACACCCCAGAGGGCACCTTAGAGGTGCCCCCTGAAACTTAACCGACTATCTGTGTAGGCTGACTAGTTTTAGCAGCCTGCCACAAACCGAGACATGTTGCTGGCCCCATGGGGAGAGTGCCTTTGTCACTCTGAGGCCAGTAACAAAGCCTGCACTGGGTGGAGATGCTAACACCTCCCCCAGGCAGGAATTGTCACACCTGGCGGTGAGCCTCAAAGGCTCACCTCCTTTGTGCCAACCCAGCAGGACACTCCAGCTAGTGGAGTTGCCCGCCCCCTCCGGCCAGGCCCCACTTTTGGCGGCAAGGCCGGAGAAAATAATGAGAAAAACAAGGAGGAGTCACTGGCCAGTCAGGACAGCCCCTAAGGTGTCCTGAGCTGAGGTGACTCTGACTTTTAGAAATCCTCCATCTTGCAGATGGAGGATTCCCCCAATAGGGTTAGGATTGTGACCCCCTCCCCTTGGGAGGAGGCACAAAGAGGGTGTACCCACCCTCAGGGCTAGTAGCCATTGGCTACTAACCCCCCAGACCTAAACACGCCCTTAAATTTAGTATTTAAGGGCTACCCTGAACCCTAGAAAATTAGATTCCTGCAACTACAAGAAGAAGGACTGCCCAGCTGAAAACCCCTGCAGCGGAAGACCAGAAGACGACAACTGCCTTGGCTCCAGAAACTCACCGGCCTGTCTCCTGCCTTCCAAAGATCCTGCTCCAGCGACGCCTTCCAAAGGGACCAGCGACCTCGACATCCTCTGAGGACTGCCCCTGCTTCGAAAAGACAAGAAACTCCCGAGGACAGCGGACCTGCTCCAAGAAAAGCTGCAACTTTGTTTCCAGCAGCTTTAAAGAACCCTGCAAGCTCCCCGCAAGAAGCGTGAGACTTGCAACACTGCACCCGGCGACCCCGACTCGGCTGGTGGAGATCCGACACCTCAGGAGGGACCCCAGGACTACTCTGATACTGTGAGTACCAAAACCTGTCCCCCCTGAGCCCCCACAGCGCCGCCTGCAGAGGGAATCCCGAGGCTTCCCCTGACCGCGACTCTTGGAATCCAAAATCCCGACACCTGGGAGAGACCCTGCACCCGCAGCCCCCAGGACCTGAAGGACCGGACTTTCACTGGAGAAGTGACCCCCAGGAGTCCCTCTCCCTTGCCCAAGTGGAGGTTTCCCCGAGGAACCCCCCCCTTGCCTGCCTGCAGCGCTGAAGAGATCCCGAGATCTCCCATTGACTTCCATTACGAACCCGACGCTTGTTTCTACACTGCACCCGGCCGCCCCCGCGCCGCTGAGGGTGAAATTTCTGTGTGGGCTTGTGCCCCCCCCGGTGCCCTACAAAACCCCCCTGGTCTGCCCTCCGAAGACGCGGGTACTTACCTGCAAGCAGACCGGAACCGGGGCACCCCCTTCTCTCCATTCTAGCCTATGCGTTTTGGGCACCACTTTGAACTCTGCACCTGACCGGCCCTGAGCTGCTGGTGTGGTAACTTTGGGGTTGCTCTGAACCCCCAACGGTGGGCTACCTTGGACCAAGAACTGAACCCTGTAAGTGTCTTACTTACCTGGTAAAACTAACAAAAACTTACCTCCCCCAGGAACTGTGAAAATTGCACTAAGTGTCCACTTTTAAAATAGCTATTTGTGAATAACTTGAAAAGTATACATGCAATTGAAATGATTCAAAGTTCCTAAAGTACTTACCTGCAATACCTTTCAAACAAGATATTACATGTTAAATTTGAACCTGTGGTTCTTAAAATAAACTAAGAAAAGATATTTTTCTATACAAAAACCTATTGGCTGGATTTGTCTCTGAGTGTGTGTACCTCATTTATTGTCTATGTGTATGTGCAACAAATGCTTAACACTACTCCTTGGATAAGCCTACTGCTCGACCGCACTACCACAAAATAGAGCATTAGTATTATCTCTTTTTGCCACTATCTTACCTCTAAGGGGAACCCTTGGACTCTGTGCATGCTATTCCTTACTTTGAAATAGCACATACAGAGCCAACTTCCTACATTGGTGGATCAGCGGTGGGGTACAAGACTTTGCATTTGCTGGACTACTCAGCCAATACCTGATCACACGACAAATTCCAAAATTGTCATTAGAAATTCATTTTTGCAATTTAAAATTTTTCTAAATTCTTAAAAGTCCTGCTAGGGCCTTGTGTGTTAAGTCCCTGTTTAGCATTGTCTTTTAGAGTTTAAAAGTTTGTTAAAAGTTTGAAATTAGATTCTAGAAACAGTTTTAGATTCTTTAAAAAGTATTCCAACTCTTAGCAGAATAATGTCTGATACAGAGATGCAGGTGGTGGAACTCGACACCACACCTTACCTCCATCTTAAGATGAGGGAGCTAAGGTCTCTCTGTAATATAAAGAAAATAACCATTGGCTCCAGACCTACCAAAATTCAGCTCCAGGAGCTGTTGGCAGAGTTTGAAAAAGCCAACCCCTCTGATGATGACATCACAGAGGAAGAAATTAGTGACTTGGAGGCCAATGTCCCTCCTCCAGTCCTAAATAGGGAGAACAGGACCCCTCAAGTCCTGTCTCCAACTGTGTTAGTCAGAAATAGTGAGTCCCTCACAGGAGGGTCCCACATTTCTGAAATCACTGAGGATGCTCTCAGTGAAGATGACCTCCTGTTAGCCAGGATGGCCAAAAGATTGGCTTTAGAGAGACAGCTCCTAGCCATAGAAAGGGAAAGACAAGAGATGGGCCTAGGACCCATCAATGGTGGCAGCAATATAAATAGGGTCAGAGATTCTCCTGACATGTTAAACATCCCCAAAGGGATTGTGACAAAATTTGAAGATGGTGATGACATCACCAAGTGGTTCACAGCTTTTGAGAGGGCTTGTGTAACCAGAAAAGTGAACAGATCTCACTGGGGTGCTCTCCTTTGGGAAATGTTCACTGGAAAGTGTAGGGATAGACTCCTCACACTCTCTGGAAAAGATGCAGAATCTTATGACCTCATGAAGGGTACCCTGATTGAGGGCTTTGGATTCTCCACTGAGGAGTACAGGATTAGGTTCAGGGGGGCTCAAAAATCCTCGAGCCAGACCTGGGTTGACTTTGTTGACTACTCAGTGAAAACACTAGATGGTTGGATTCAAGGCAGTGGTGTAAGTAATTATGATGGGCTGTACAATTTATTTGTGAAAGAACACCTGTTAAGTAATTGTTTCAATGATAAACTGCATCAGCATCTGGTAGACCTAGGACCAATTTCTCCCCAAGAATTGGGAAAGAAGGCGGACCATTGGGTCAAGACAAGGGTGTCCAAGACTTCAACAGGGGGTGACCAAAAGAAAGGGGTCACAAAGACTCCCCAGGGGAAGGGTGATGAGACAACCAAAACTAAAAATAGTAAAGAGTCTTCTACAGGCCCCCAAAAACCTGCACAGGAGGGTGGGCCCAGAGCCTCTTCACAAAACAATGGGTACAAGGGTAAAAACTTTGATCCCAAAAAGGCCTGGTGTCATAGCTGTAAACAGCATGGACACCAAACTGGAGACAAGGCCTGTCCCAAGAAAGGTTCCACTCCAAACTCCCATCCAGGTAACACTGGTATGGCTAGTCTCCAAGTGGGATCAACAGTGTGCCCAGAGCAAATCAGGGTCCACACTGAAGCTATTCTAGTTTCTGAGGGTGGGGTGGATTTAGCCACACTAGCTGTCTGGCCGCCTAACATGCAAAAATACAGACAGCAACTCTTAATTAATGGGACTAGAATAGAGGGCCTGAGGGATACAGGTGCCAGTGTCACCATGGTGACAGAGAAACTGGTTTCCCCTGGCCAATACCTGACTGGAAAAACTTACACAGTCACCAACGCTGACAATCAGAGAAAAGTACATCCCATGGCAATGGTTACTTTAGAATGGGGAGGGGTCAATGGCCTGAAACAGGTGGTGGTCTCCTCAAATATCCCAGTGGACTGTCTGCTTGGAAATGACCTGGAGTCCTCAGCATGGGCTGAGGTAGAACTAAAAACCCATGCAGCAATGCTGGGTATCCCTGAACTGGTGTGTGTGAAAACAAGAGCACAGTGCAAGGCACAGGGTGAACAAGTAGAGCTGGAGTCTGGAAGAATGGCCCAGCCTACCAAGAGAACAGGAAAGTCAGTTGGGAAACCAACTACAACACAGCAAAAGAAAGGGAACCTCTCTTCTCAGGAAGAAGTTCTGCCCTCTGAGGGAACTGAGCCTTTGGAGCTTGAACCTTATCAGGTTGAGCTCTTAGGCCCAGGGGGACCCTCAAGGGAGGAGCTGTGTAAGGGACAAGAAACCTGTCCCTCTCTTGAAGGCCTTAGGCAGCAAGCTGCTGAAGAGTCCAAAGGCAAGAAAAATGGAACGCATAGGGTCTATTGGGAAGATGGACTCCTGTACACTGAGGCCAGAGACCCCAAACCTGGTGCCACTAGGAGAGTGGTAGTGCCTCAGCTGTTCAGGAAGTTCATCCTAACATTGGCCCATGACATTCCCCTTGCTGGACATTTGGGACAAACCAAGACGTGGGAGAGGTTAGTCAACCACTTCTACTGGCCCAATATGTCCAACATGGTTAAGGAGTTTTGCCTCTCCTGTCCCACCTGTCAAGCCAGTGGTAAGACAGGTGGACATCCAAAGGCCCCCCTCATTCCACTTCCAGTGGTGGGGGTTCCCTTTGAAAGAGTGGGTGTGGACATAGTTGGTCCACTGGAACCTCCCACAGCCTCAGGAAATATGTATATCCTGGTAGTAGTGGATCATGCTACCAGGTATCCTGAAGCTATTCCCCTTAGGTCGACTACTGCCCCTGCAGTAGCCAAGGCCCTCATTGGTATCTTTACCAGAGTGGGTTTCCCTAAGGAGGTGGTGTCTGACAGAGGTACCAACTTCATGTCAGCATACCTAAAGCACATGTGGAATGAGTGTGGGGTGACTTATAAATTCACTACACCATACCATCCACAAACTAATGGCTTAGTTGAGAGATTCAACAAGACATTAAAGGGCATGATCATGGGGCTCCCAGAAAAACTCAAAAGGAGATGGGATGTCCTCTTACCATGCCTGCTTTTCGCTTACAGAGAGGTGCCACAGAAGGGAGTAGGATTCTCACCCTTTGAACTTCTGTTTGGTCATCCTGTAAGGGGACCACTTGCCCTTGTTAAAGAAGGCTGGGAGAGACCTCTCCATGAGCCTAAACAGGACATAGTGGACTATGTACTTGGCCTTCGCTCTAGAATGGCAGAGTACATGGAAAAGGCAACCAAAAACCTTGAGGCCAGCCAACAGCTCCAGAAGTTTTGGTATGACCAAAAGGCTGCACTGGTTGAGTTCCAACCAGGGCAGAAAGTCTGGGTTCTGGAGCCTGTGGCTCCCAGGGCACTCCAGGACAAATGGAGTGGCCCTTACCCAGTACTAGAAAGGAAGAGTCAGGTCACCTACCTGGTGGACCTGGGCACAAGCAGGAGCCCCAAGAGGGTGATCCATGTGAACCGCCTTAAGCTCTTCCATGACCGGGCTGATGTCAATCTGTTGATGGTAACAGATGAGGATCAGGAGGCAGAGAGTGAACCTCTCCCTGATCTTCTGTCATCAGACCCAAAAGATGGCACAGTAGATGGAGTGATCTACTCAGACACCCTCTCTGGCCAACAGCAAGCTGATTGTAGGAGAGTCCTACAACAGTTTCCTGAACTCTTCTCCTTAACCCCTGGTCAGACACACCTGTGTACCCATGATGTGGACACAGGAGACAGCATGCCTGTCAAGAACAAAATCTTTAGACAATCTGACCATGTTAAAGAAAGCATCAAGGTGGAAGTCCACAAGATGCTGGAATTGGGAGTAATTGAGCGCTCTGACAGCCCCTGGGCTAGCCCAGTGGTCTTAGCCCCCAAACCTCACACCAAAGATGGAAAGAAAGAGATGAGGTTTTGTGTGGACTACAGAGGGCTCAATTCTGTCACCAAGACAGATGCTCATCCAATTCCAAGAGCTGATGAGCTCATAGACAAATTAGGTGCTGCCAAATTCTTAAGTACCTTTGACTTGACAGCAGGGTACTGGCAAATAAAAATGGCACCTGGAGCAAAAGAGAAAACAGCATTCTCCACACCTGATGGGCATTATCAGTTTACTGTTATGCCCTTTGGTTTAAAGAATGCCCCTGCCACCTTCCAAAGGTTGGTGAATCAAGTCCTTGCTGGCTTGGAGTCCTTTAGCACAGCTTATCTTGATGATATTGCTGTCTTTAGCTCCACCTGGCAGGATCACCTGGTCCACCTGAAGAAGGTTTTGAAGGCTCTGCAATCTGCAGGCCTCTCTATCAAGGCATCCAAATGCCAGATAGGGCAGGGAACAGTGGTTTACTTGGGCCACCTTGTAGGTGGAGGCCAAGTTCAGCCACTCCAACCCAAGATCCAGACTATTCTGGACTGGGTAGCTCCAAAAACCCAGACTCAAGTCAGGGCATTCCTTGGCTTGACTGGGTACTATAGGAGGTTTGTGAAGGGATATGGATCCATTGTGACAGCCCTCACTGAACTCACCTCCAAGAAAATGCCCAAGAAAGTGAACTGGACTGTGGAATGCCAACAGGCCTTTGACACCCTGAAACAAGCAATGTGCTCAGCACCAGTTCTAAAAGCTCCAGATTATTCTAAGCAGTTCATTGTGCAGACTGATGCCTCTGAACATGGGATAGGGGCAGTTTTGTCCCAAACAAATGATGATGGCCTTGACCAGCCTGTTGCTTTCATTAGCAGGAGGTTACTCCCCAGGGAGCAGCGTTGGAGTGCCATTGAGAGGGAGGCCTTTGCTGTGGTTTGGTCCCTGAAGAAGCTGAGACCATACCTCTTTGGGACTCACTTCCTAGTTCAAACTGACCACAGACCTCTCAAATGGCTGATGCAAATGAAAGGTGAAAATCCTAAACTGTTGAGGTGGTCCATCTCCCTACAGGGAATGGACTTTATAGTGGAACACAGACCTGGGACTGCCCATGCCAATGCAGATGGCCTTTCCAGGTTCTTCCACTTAGAAAATGAAGACTCTCTTGGGAAAGGTTAGTCTCATCCTCTTTCGTTTGGGGGGGGGTTGTGTAAGGAAATGCCTCCTTGGCATGGTTGCCCCCTGACTTTTTGCCTTTGCTGATGCTATGTTTACAATTGAAAGTGTGCTGAGGCCTGCTAACCAGGCCCCAGCACCAGTGTTCTTTCCCTAACCTGTACTTTTGTATCCACAATTGGCAGACCCTGGCATCCAGATAAGTCCCTTGTAACTGGTACTTCTAGTACCAAGGGCCCTGATGCCAAGGAAGGTCTCTAAGGGCTGCAGCATGTCTTATGCCACCCTGGAGACCTCTCACTCAGCACAGACACCCTGCTTGCCAGCTTGTGTGTGCTAGTGAGGACAAAACGAGTAAGTCGACATGGCACTCCCCTCAGGGTGCCATGCCAGCCTCTCACTGCCTATGCAGTATAGGTAAGACACCCCTCTAGCAGGCCTTACAGCCCTAAGGCAGGGTGCACTATACCATAGGTGAGGGTACCAGTGCATGAGCATGGTACCCCTACAGTGTCTAAACAAAACCTTAGACATTGTAAGTGCAGGGTAGCCATAAGAGTATATGGTCTGGGAGTTTGTCAAACACGAACTCCACAGCACCATAATGGCTACACTGAAAACTGGGAAGTTTGGTATCAAACTTCTCAGCACAATAAATGCACACTGATGCCAGTGTACATTTTATTGTAAAATACACCCCAGAGGGCACCTTAGAGGTGCCCCCTGAAACTTAACCGACTATCTGTGTAGGCTGACTAGTTTTAGCAGCCTGCCACAAACCGAGACATGTTGCTGGCCCCATGGGGAGAGTGCCTTTGTCACTCTGAGGCCAGTAACAAAGCCTGCACTGGGTGGAGATGCTAACACCTCCCCCAGGCAGGAATTGTCACACCTGGCGGTGAGCCTCAAAGGCTCACCTCCTTTGTGCCAACCCAGCAGGACACTCCAGCTAGTGGAGTTGCCCGCCTCCTCCGGCCAGGCCCCACTTTTGGCGGCAAGGCCGGAGAAAATAATGAGAAAAACAAGGAGGAGTCACTGGCCAGTCAGGACAGCCCCTAAGGTGTCCTGAGCTGAGGTGACTCTGACTTTTAGAAATCCTCCATCTTGCAGATGGAGGATTCCCCCAATAGGGTTAGGATTGTGACCCCCTCCCCTTGGGAGGAGGCACAAAGAGGGTGTACCCACCCTCAGGGCTAGTAGCCATTGGCTACTAACCCCCCAGACCTAAACACGCCCTTAAATTTAGTATTTAAGGGCTACCCTGAACCCTAGAAAATTAGATTCCTGCAACTACAAGAAGAAGGACTGCCCAGCTGAAAACCCCTGCAGCGGAAGACCAGAAGACGACAACTGCCTTGGCTCCAGAAACTCACCGGCCTGTCTCCTGCCTTCCAAAGATCCTGCTCCAGCGACGCCTTCCAAAGGGACCAGCGACCTCGACATCCTCTGAGGACTGCCCCTGCTTCGAAAAGACAAGAAACTCCCGAGGACAGCGGACCTGCTCCAAGAAAAGCTGCAACTTTGTTTCCAGCAGCTTTAAAGAACCCTGCAAGCTCCCCGCAAGAAGCGTGAGACTTGCAACACTGCACCCGGCGACCCCGACTCGGCTGGTGGAGATCCGACACCTCAGGAGGGACCCCAGGACTACTCTGATACTGTGAGTACCAAAACCTGTCCCCCCTGAGCCCCCACAGCGCCGCCTGCAGAGGGAATCCCGAGGCTTCCCCTGACCGCGACTCTTGGAATCCAAAATCCCGACACCTGGGAGAGACCCTGCACCCGCAGCCCCCAGGACCTGAAGGACCGGACTTTCACTGGAGAAGTGACCCCCAGGAGTCCCTCTCCCTTGCCCAAGTGGAGGTTTCCCCGAGGAACCCCCCCCCTTGCCTGCCTGCAGCGCTGAAGAGATCCCGAGATCTCCCATTGACTTCCATTACGAACCCGACGCTTGTTTCTACACTGCACCCGGCCGCCCCCGCGCCGCTGAGGGTGAAATTTCTGTGTGGGCTTGTGCCCCCCCCGGTGCCCTACAAAACCCCCCTGGTCTGCCCTCCGAAGACGCGGGTACTTACCTGCAAGCAGACCGGAACCGGGGCACCCCCTTCTCTCCATTCTAGCCTATGCGTTTTGGGCACCACT
Organism: Pleurodeles waltl; assembly: GCF_031143425.1. Classification (NCBI taxonomy): domain Eukaryota; kingdom Metazoa; phylum Chordata; class Amphibia; order Caudata; family Salamandridae; genus Pleurodeles; species Pleurodeles waltl. Next base: position 1,215,788,667 of record NC_090440.1, read on the forward strand.
TTGAACTCTGCACCTGACCGGCCCTGAGCTGCTGGTGTGGTAACTTTGGGGTTGCTCTGAACCCCCAACGGTGGGCTACCTTGGACCAAGAACTGAACCCTGTAAGTGTCTTACTTACCTGGTAAAACTAACAAAAACTTACCTCCCCCAGGAACTGTGAAAATTGCACTAAGTGTCCACTTTTAAAATAGCTATTTGTGAATAACTTGAAAAGTATACATGCAATTGAAATGATTCAAAGTTCCTAATGTACTTACCTGCAATACCTTTCAAACAAGATATTACATGTTAAATTTGAACCTGTGGTTCTTAAAATAAACTAAGAAAAGATATTTTTCTATACAAAAACCTATTGGCTGGATTTGTCTCTGAGTGTGTGTACCTCATTTATTGTCTATGTGTATGTGCAACAAATGCTTAACACTACTCCTTGGATAAGCCTACTGCTCGACCACACTACCACAAAATAGAGCATTAGTATTATCTCTTTTTGCCACTATCTTACCTCTAAGGGGAACCCTTGGACTCTGTGCATGCTATTCCTTACTTTGAAATAGCACATACAGAGCCAACTTCCTACATTGGTGGATCAGCGGTGGGGTACAAGACTTTGCATTTGCTGGACTACTCAGCCAATACCTGATCACACGACAAATTCCAAAATTGTCATTAGAAATTCATTTTTGCAATTTAAAATTTTTCTAAATTCTTAAAAGTCCTGCTAGGGCCTTGTGTGTTAAGTCCCTGTTTAGCATTGTCTTTTAGAGTTTAAAAGTTTGTTAAAAGTTTGAAATTAGATTCTAGAAACAGTTTTAGATTCTTTAAAAAGTATTCCAACTCTTAGCAGAATAATGTCTGATACAGAGATGCAGGTGGTGGAACTCGACACCACACCTTACCTCCATCTTAAGATGAGGGAGCTAAGGTCTCTCTGTAATATAAAGAAAATAACCATTGGCTCCAGACCTACCAAAATTCAGCTCCAGGAGCTGTTGGCAGAGTTTGAAAAAGCCAACCCCTCTGATGATGACATCACAGAGGAAGAAATTAGTGACTTGGAGGCCAATGTCCCTCCTCCAGTCCTAAATAGGGAGAACAGGACCCCTCAAGTCCTGTCTCCAACTGTGTTAGTCAGAAATAGTGAGTCCCTCACAGGAGGGTCCCACATTTCTGAAATCACTGAGGATGCTCTCAGTGAAGATGACCTCCTGTTAGCCAGGATGGCCAAAAGATTGGCTTTAGAGAGACAGCTCCTAGCCATAGAAAGGGAAAGACAAGAGATGGGCCTAGGACCCATCAATGGTGGCAGCAATATAAATAGGGTCAGAGATTCTCCTGACATGTTAAAAATCCCCAAAGGGATTGTGACAAAATTTGAAGATGGTGATGACATCACCAAGTGGTTCACAGCTTTTGAGAGGGCTTGTGTAACCAGAAAAGTGAACAGATCTCACTGGGGTGCTCTCCTTTGGGAAATGTTCACTGGAAAGTGTAGGGATAGACTCCTCACACTCTCTGGAAAAGATGCAGAATCTTATGACCTCATGAAGGGTACCCTGATTGAGGGCTTTGGATTCTCCACTGAGGAGTACAGGATTAGGTTCAGGGGGGCTCAAAAATCCTCGAGCCAGACCTGGGTTGACTTTGTTGACTACTCAGTGAAAACACTAGATGGTTGGATTCAAGGCAGTGGTGTAAGTAATTATGATGGGCTGTACAATTTATTTGTGAAAGAACACCTGTTAAGTAATTGTTTCAATGATAAACTGCATCAGCATCTGGTAGACCTAGGACCAATTTCTCCCCAAGAATTGGGAAAGAAGGCGGACCATTGGGTCAAGACAAGGGTGTCCAAGACTTCAACAGGGGGTGACCAAAAGAAAGGGGTCACAAAGACTCCCCAGGGGAAGGGTGATGAGACAACCAAAACTAAAAATAGTAAAGAGTCTTCTACAGGCCCCCAAAAACCTGCACAGGAGGGTGGGCCCAGAGCCTCTTCACAAAACAATGGGTACAAGGGTAAAAACTTTGATCCCAAAAAGGCCTGGTGTCATAGCTGTAAACAGCATGGACACCAAACTGGAGACAAGGCCTGTCCCAAGAAAGGTTCCACTCCAAACTCCCATCCAGGTAACACTGGTATGGCTAGTCTCCAAGTGGGATCAACAGTGTGCCCAGAGCAAATCAGGGTCCACACTGAAGCTATTCTAGTTTCTGAGGGTGGGGTGGATTTAGCCACACTAGCTGTCTGGCCGCCTAACATGCAAAAATACAGACAGCAACTCTTAATTAATGGGACTAGAATAGAGGGCCTGAGGGATACAGGTGCCAGTGTCACCATGGTGACAGAGAAACTGGTTTCCCCTGGCCAATACCTGACTGGAAAAACGTACACAGTCACCAACGCTGACAATCAGAGAAAAGTACATCCCATGGCAATGGTTACTTTAGAATGGGGAGGGGTCAATGGCCTGAAACAGGTGGTGGTCTCCTCAAATATCCCAGTGGACTGTCTGCTTGGAAATGACCTGGAGTCCTCAGCATGGGCTGAGGTAGAACTAAAAACCCATGCAGCAATGCTGGGTATCCCTGAACTGGTGTGTGTGAAAACAAGAGCACAGTGCAAGGCACAGGGTGAACAAGTAGAGCTGGAGTCTGGAAGAATGGCCCAGCCTACCAAGAGAACAGGAAAGTCAGTTGGGAAACCAACTACAACACAGCAAAAGAAAGGGAACCTCTCTTCTCAGGAAGAAGTTCTGCCCTCTGAGGGAACTGAGCCTTTGGAGCTTGAACCTTATCAGGTTGAGCTCTTAGGCCCAGGGGGACCCTCAAGGGAGGAGCTGTGTAAGGGACAAGAAACCTGTCCCTCTCTTGAAGGCCTTAGGCAGCAAGCTGCTGAAGAGTCCAAAGGCAAGAAAAATGGAACGCATAGGGTCTATTGGGAAGATGGACTCCTGTACACTGAGGCCAGAGACCCCAAACCTGGTGCCACTAGGAGAGTGGTAGTGCCTCAGCTGTTCAGGAAGTTCATCCTAACATTGGCCCATGACATTCCCCTTGCTGGACATTTGGGACAAACCAAGACGTGGGAGAGGTTAGTCAACCACTTCTACTGGCCCAATATGTCCAACATGGTTAAGGAGTTTTGCCTCTCCTGTCCCACCTGTCAAGCCAGTGGTAAGACAGGTGGACATCCAAAGGCCCCCCTCATTCCACTTCCAGTGGTGGGGGTTCCCTTTGAAAGAGTGGGTGTGGACATAGTTGGTCCACTGGAACCTCCCACAGCCTCAGGAAATATGTATATCCTGGTAGTAGTGGATCATGCTACCAGGTATCCTGAAGCTATTCCCCTTAGGTCGACTACTGCCCCTGCAGTAGCCAAGGCCCTCATTGGTATCTTTACCAGAGTGGGTTTCCCTAAGGAGGTGGTGTCTGACAGAGGTACCAACTTCATGTCAGCATACCTAAAGCACATGTGGAATGAGTGTGGGGTGACTTATAAATTCACTACACCATACCATCCACAAACTAATGGCTTAGTTGAGAGATTCAACAAGACATTAAAGGGCATGATCATGGGGCTCCCAGAAAAACTCAAAAGGAGATGGGATGTCCTCTTACCATGCCTGCTTTTCGCTTACAGAGAGGTGCCACAGAAGGGAGTAGGATTCTCACCCTTTGAACTTCTGTTTGGTCATCCTGTAAGGGGACCACTTGCCCTTGTTAAAGAAGGCTGGGAGAGACCTCTCCATGAGCCTAAACAGGACATAGTGGACTATGTACTTGGCCTTCGCTCTAGAATGGCAGAGTACATGGAAAAGGCAACCAAAAACCTTGAGGCCAGCCAACAGCTCCAGAAGTTTTGGTATGACCAAAAGGCTGCACTGGTTGAGTTCCAACCAGGGCAGAAAGTCTGGGTTCTGGAGCCTGTGGCTCCCAGGGCACTCCAGGACAAATGGAGTGGCCCTTACCCAGTACTAGAAAGGAAGAGTCAGGTCACCTACCTGGTGGACCTGGGCACAAGCAGGAGCCCCAAGAGGGTGATCCATGTGAACCGCCTTAAGCTCTTCCATGACCGGGCTGATGTCAATCTGTTGATGGTAACAGATGAGGATCAGGAGGCAGAGAGTGAACCTCTCCCTGATCTTCTGTCATCAGACCCAAAAGATGGCACAGTAGATGGAGTGATCTACTCAGACACCCTCTCTGGCCAACAGCAAGCTGATTGTAGGAGAGTCCTACAACAGTTTCCTGAACTCTTCTCCTTAACCCCTGGTCAGACACACCTGTGTACCCATGATGTGGACACAGGAGACAGCATGCCTGTCAAGAACAAAATCTTTAGACAATCTGACCATGTTAAAGAAAGCATCAAGGTGGAAGTCCACAAGATGCTGGAATTGGGAGTAATTGAGCGCTCTGACAGCCCCTGGGCTAGCCCAGTGGTCTTAGTCCCCAAACCTCACACCAAAGATGGAAAGAAAGAGATGAGGTTTTGTGTGGACTACAGAGGGCTCAATTCTGTCACCAAGACAGATGCTCATCCAATTCCAAGAGCTGATGAGCTCATAGACAAATTAGGTGCTGCCAAATTCTTAAGTACCTTTGACTTGACAGTAGGGTACTGGCAAATAAAAATGGCACCTGGAGCAAAAGAGAAAACAGCATTCTCCACACCTGATGGGCATTATCAGTTTACTGTTATGCCCTTTGGTTTAAAGAATGCCCCTGCCACCTTCCAAAGGTTGGTGAATCAAGTCCTTGCTGGCTTGGAGTCCTTTAGCACAGCTTATCTTGATGATATTGCTGTCTTTAGCTCCACCTGGCAGGATCACCTGGTCCACCTGAAGAAGGTTTTGAAGGCTCTGCAATCTGCAGGCCTCTCTATCAAGGCATCCAAATGCCAGATAGGGCAGGGAACAGTGGTTTACTTGGGCCACCTTGTAGGTGGAGGCCAAGTTCAGCCACTCCAACCCAAGATCCAGACTATTCTGGACTGGGTAGCTCCAAAAACCCAGACTCAAGTCAGGGCATTCCTTGGCTTGACTGGGTACTATAGGAGGTTTGTGAAGGGATATGGATCCATTGTGACAGCCCTCACTGAACTCACCTCCAAGAAAATGCCCAAGAAAGTGAACTGGACTGTGGAATGCCAACAGGCCTTTGACACCCTGAAACAAGCAATGTGCTCAGCACCAGTTCTAAAAGCTCCAGATTATTCTAAGCAGTTCATTGTGCAGACTGATGCCTCTGAACATGGGATAGGGGCAGTTTTGTCCCAAACAAATGATGATGGCCTTGACCAGCCTGTTGCTTTCATTAGCAGGAGGTTACTCCCCAGGGAGCAGCGTTGGAGTGCCATTGAGAGGGAGGCCTTTGCTGTGGTTTGGTCCCTGAAGAAGCTGAGACCATACCTCTTTGGGACTCACTTCCTAGTTCAAACTGACCACAGACCTCTCAAATGGCTGATGCAAATGAAAGGTGAAAATCCTAAACTGTTGAGGTGGTCCATCTCCCTACAGGGAATGGACTTTATAGTGGAACACAGACCTGGGACTGCCCATGCCAATGCAGATGGCCTTTCCAGGTTCTTCCACTTAGAAAATGAAGACTCTCTTGGGAAAGGTTAGTCTCATCCTCTTTCGTTTGGGGGGGGGTTGTGTAAGGAAATGCCTCCTTGGCATGGTTGCCCCCTGACTTTTTGCCTTTGCTGATGCTATGTTTACAATTGAAAGTGTGCTGAGGCCTGCTAACCAGGCCCCAGCACCAGTGTTCTTTCCCTAACCTGTACTTTTGTATCCACAATTGGCAGACCCTGGCATCCAGATAAGTCCCTTGTAACTGGTACTTCTAGTACCAAGGGCCCTGATGCCAAGGAAGGTCTCTAAGGGCTGCAGCATGTCTTATGCCACCCTGGAGACCTCTCACTCAGCACAGACACCCTGCTTGCCAGCTTGTGTGTGCTAGTGAGGACAAAACAAGTAAGTCGACATGGCACTCCCCTCAGGGTGCCATGCCAGCCTCTCACTGCCTATGCAGTATAGGTAAGACACCCCTCTAGCAGGCCTTACAGCCCTAAGGCAGGGTGCACTATACCATAGGTGAGGGTACCAGTGCATGAGCATGGTACCCCTACAGTGTCTAAACAAAACCTTAGACATTGTAAGTGCAGGGTAGCCATTAGAGTATATGGTCTGGGAGTTTGTCAAACACGAACTCCACAGCACCATAATGGCTACACTGAAAACTGGGAAGTTTGGTATCAAACTTCTCAGCACAATAAATGCACACTGATGCCAGTGTACATTTTATTGTAAAATACACCCCAGAGGGCACCTTAGAGGTGCCCCCTGAAACTTAACCGACTATCTGTGTAGGCTGACTAGTTTTAGCAGCCTGCCACAAACCGAGACATGTTGCTGGCCCCATGGGGAGAGTGCCTTTGTCACTCTGAGGCCAGTAACAAAGCCTGCACTGGGTGGAGATGCTAACACCTCCCCCAGGCAGGAATTGTCACACCTGGCGGTGAGCCTCAAAGGCTCACCTCCTTTGTGCCAACCCAGCAGGACACTCCAGCTAGTGGAGTTGCCCGCCCCCTCCGGCCAGGCCCCACTTTTGGCGGCAAGGCCGGAGAAAATAATGAGAAAAACAAGGAGGAGTCACTGGCCAGTCAGGACAGCCCCTAAGGTGTCCTGAGCTGAGGTGACTCTGACTTTTAGAAATCCTCCATCTTGCAGATGGAGGATTCCCCCAATAGGGTTAGGATTGTGACCCCCTCCCCTTGGGAGGAGGCACAAAGAGGGTGTACCCACCCTCAGGGCTAGTAGCCATTGGCTACTAACCCCCCAGACCTAAACACGCCCTTAAATTTAGTATTTAAGGGCTACCCTGAACCCTAGAAAATTAGATTCCTGCAACTACAAGAAGAAGGACTGCCCAGCTGAAAACCCCTGCAGCGGAAGACCAGAAGACGACAACTGCCTTGGCTCCAGAAACTCACCGGCCTGTCTCCTGCCTTCCAAAGATCCTGCTCCAGCGACGCCTTCCAAAGGGACCAGCGACCTCGACATCCTCTGAGGACTGCCCCTGCTTCGAAAAGACAAGAAACTCCCGAGGACAGCGGACCTGCTCCAAGAAAAGCTGCAACTTTGTTTCCAGCAGCTTTAAAGAACCCTGCAAGCTCCCCGCAAGAAGCGTGAGACTTGCAACACTGCACCCGGCGACCCCGACTCGGCTGGTGGAGATCCGACACCTCAGGAGGGACCCCAGGACTACTCTGATACTGTGAGTACCAAAACCTGTCCCCCCTGAGCCCCCACAGCGCCGCCTGCAGAGGGAATCCCGAGGCTTCCCCTGACCGCGACTCTTGGAATCCAAAATCCCGACACCTGGGAGAGACCCTGCACCCGCAGCCCCCAGGACCTGAAGGACCGGACTTTCACTGGAGAAGTGACCCCCAGGAGTCCCTCTCCCTTGCCCAAGTGGAGGTTTCCCCGAGGAACCCCCCCCTTGCCTGCCTGCAGCGCTGAAGAGATCCCGAGATCTCCCATTGACTTCCATTACGAACCCGACGCTTGTTTCTACACTGCACCCGGCCGCCCCCGCGCCGCTGAGGGTGAAATTTCTGTGTGGGCTTGTGCCCCCCCCGGTGCCCTACAAAACCCCCCTGGTCTGCCCTCCGAAGACGCGGGTACTTACCTGCAAGCAGACCGGAACCGGGGCACCCCCTTCTCTCCATTCTAGCCTATGCGTTTTGGGCACCACTTTGAACTCTGCACCTGACCGGCCCTGAGCTGCTGGTGTGGTAACTTTGGGGTTGCTCTGAACCCCCAACGGTGGGCTACCTTGGACCAAGAACTGAACCCTGTAAGTGTCTTACTTACCTGGTAAAACTAACAAAAACTTACCTCCCCCAGGAACTGTGAAAATTGCACTAAGTGTCCACTTTTAAAATAGCTATTTGTGAATAACTTGAAAAGTATACATGCAATTGAAATGATTCAAAGTTCCTAATGTACTTACCTGCAATACCTTTCAAACAAGATATTACATGTTAAATTTGAACCTGTGGTTCTTAAAATAAACTAAGAAAAGATATTTTTCTATACAAAAACCTATTGGCTGGATTTGTCTCTGAGTGTGTGTACCTCATTTATTGTCTATGTGTATGTGCAACAAATGCTTAACACTACTCCTTGGATAAGCCTACTGCTCGACCGCACTACCACAAAATAGAGCATTAGTATTATCTCTTTTTGCCACTATCTTACCTCTAAGGGGAACCCTTGGACTCTGTGCATGCTATTCCTTACTTTGAAATAGCACATACAGAGCCAACTTCCTACATTGGTGGATCAGCGGTGGGGTACAAGACTTTGCATTTGCTGGACTACTCAGCCAATACCTGATCACACGACAAATTCCAAAATTGTCATTAGAAATTCATTTTTGCAATTTAAAATTTTTCTAAATTCTTAAAAGTCCTGCTAGGGCCTTGTGTGTTAAGTCCCTGTTTAGCATTGTCTTTTAGAGTTTAAAAGTTTGTTAAAAGTTTGAAATTAGATTCTAGAAACAGTTTTAGATTCTTTAAAAAGTATTCCAACTCTTAGCAGAATAATGTCTGATACAGAGATGCAGGTGGTGGAACTCGACACCACACCTTACCTCCATCTTAAGATGAGGGAGCTAAGGTCTCTCTGTAATATAAAGAAAATAACCATTGGCTCCAGACCTACCAAAATTCAGCTCCAGGAGCTGTTGGCAGAGTTTGAAAAAGCCAACCCCTCTGATGATGACATCACAGAGGAAGAAATTAGTGACTTGGAGGCCAATGTCCCTCCTCCAGTCCTAAATAGGGAGAACAGGACCCCTCAAGTCCTGTCTCCAACTGTGTTAGTCAGAAATAGTGAGTCCCTCACAGGAGGGTCCCACATTTCTGAAATCACTGAGGATGCTCTCAGTGAAGATGACCTCCTGTTAGCCAGGATGGCCAAAAGATTGGCTTTAGAGAGACAGCTCCTAGCCATAGAAAGGGAAAGACAAGAGATGGGCCTAGGACCCATCAATGGTGGCAGCAATATAAATAGGGTCAGAGATTCTCCTGACATGTTAAACATCCCCAAAGGGATTGTGACAAAATTTGAAGATGGTGATGACATCACCAAGTGGTTCACAGCTTTTGAGAGGGCTTGTGTAACCAGAAAAGTGAACAGATCTCACTGGGGTGCTCTCCTTTGGGAAATGTTCACTGGAAAGTGTAGGGATAGACTCCTCACACTCTCTGGAAAAGATGCAGAATCTTATGACCTCATGAAGGGTACCCTGATTGAGGGCTTTGGATTCTCCACTGAGGAGTACAGGATTAGGTTCAGGGGGGCTCAAAAATCCTCGAGCCAGACCTGGGTTGACTTTGTTGACTACTCAGTGAAAACACTAGATGGTTGGATTCAAGGCAGTGGTGTAAGTAATTATGATGGGCTGTACAATTTATTTGTGAAAGAACACCTGTTAAGTAATTGTTTCAATGATAAACTGCATCAGCATCTGGTAGACCTAGGACCAATTTCTCCCCAAGAATTGGGAAAGAAGGCGGACCATTGGGTCAAGACAAGGGTGTCCCAAGACTTCAACAGGGGTGACCAAAGAAGAGGGTCACAAAGACTCCCCAGGGGAAGGGTGATGAGACAACCAAAACTAAAAATAGTAAAGAGTCTTCTACAGGCCCCCAAAAACCTGCACAGGAGGGTGGGCCCAGAGCCTCTTCACAAAACAATGGGTACAAGGGTAAAACTTTGATCCCAAAAAGGCCTGGTGTCATAGCTGTAAACAGCATGGACACCAAACTGGAGACAAGGCCTGTCCCAAGAAAGGTTCCACTCCAAACTCCCATCCTGGTAACACTGGTATGGCTAGTCTCCAAGTGGGATCAACAGTGTGCCCAGAGCAAATCAGGGTCCACACTGAAGCTATTCTAGTTTCTGAGGGTGGGGTGGATTTAGCCACACTAGCTGTCTGGCCGCCTAACATGCAAAAATACAGACAGCAACTCTTAATTAATGGGACTAGAATAGAGGGCCTGAGGGATACAGTGCCAGTGTCACCATGGTGACAGAGGAACTGGTTTCCCCTGGCCAATACCTGACTGGAAAAAACTTACACAGTCACCAACGCTGACAATCAGAGAAAAGTACATCCCATGGCAATGGTTACTTTAGAATGGGGAGGGGGTCAATGGCCTGAAACAGGTGGTGGTCTCCTCAAATATCCCAGTGGACTGTCTGCTTGGAAATGACCTGGAGTCCTCAGCATGGGCTGAGGGTAGAACTAAAAACCCATGCAGCAATGCTGGGTATCCCTGAACTGGTGTGTGTGAAAACAAGAGCACAGTGCAAGGCACAGGGTGAACAAGTAGAGCTGGAGTCTGGAAGAATGGCCCAGCCTACCAAGAGAACAGGAAAGTCAGTTGGGAAACCAACTACAACACAGCAAAAGAAAGGGAACCTCTCTTCTCAGGAAGAAGTTCTGCCCTCTGAGGGAACTGAGCCTTTGGAGCTTGAACCTTATCAGGTTGAGCTCTTAGGCCCAGGGGGACCCTCAAGGGAGGAGCTGTGTAAGGGACAAGAAACCTGTCCCTCTCTTGAAGGCCTTAGGCAGCAAGCTGCTGAAGAGTCCAAAGGCAAGAAAAATGGAACGCATAGGGTCTATTGGGAAGATGGACTCCTGTACACTGAGGCCAGAGACCCCAAACCTGGTGCCACTAGGAGAGTGGTAGTGCCTCAGCTGTTCAGGAAGTTCATCCTAACATTGGCCCATGACATTCCCCTTGCTGGACATTTGGGACAAACCAAGACGTGGGAGAGGTTAGTCAACCACTTCTACTGGCCCAATATGTCCAACATGGTTAAGGAGTTTTGCCTCTCCTGTCCCACCTGTCAAGCCAGTGGTAAGACAGGTGGACATCCAAAGGCCCCCCTCATTCCACTTCCAGTGGTGGGGGTTCCCTTTGAAAGAGTGGGTGTGGACATAGTTGGTCCACTGGAACCTCCCACAGCCTCAGGAAATATGTATATCCTGGTAGTAGTGGATCATGCTACCAGGTATCCTGAAGCTATTCCCCTTAGGTCGACTACTGCCCCTGCAGTAGCCAAGGCCCTCATTGGTATCTTTACCAGAGTGGGTTTCCCTAAGGAGGTGGTGTCTGACAGAGGTACCAACTTCATGTCAGCATACCTAAAGCACATGTGGAATGAGTGTGGGGTGACTTATAAATTCACTACACCATACCATCCACAAACTAATGGCTTAGTTGAGAGATTCAACAAGACATTAAAGGGCATGATCATGGGGCTCCCAGAAAAACTCAAAAGGAGATGGGATGTCCTCTTACCATGCCTGCTTTTCGCTTACAGAGAGGTGCCACAGAAGGGAGTAGGATTCTCACCCTTTGAACTTCTGTTTGGTCATCCTGTAAGGGGACCACTTGCCCTTGTTAAAGAAGGCTGGGAGAGACCTCTCCATGAGCCTAAACAGGACATAGTGGACTATGTACTTGGCCTTCGCTCTAGAATGGCAGAGTACATGGAAAAGGCAACCAAAAACCTTGAGGCCAGCCAACAGCTCCAGAAGTTTTGGTATGACCAAAAGGCTGCACTGGTTGAGTTCCAACCAGGGCAGAAAGTCTGGGTTCTGGAGCCTGTGGCTCCCAGGGCACTCCAGGACAAATGGAGTGGCCCTTACCCAGTACTAGAAAGGAAGAGTCAGGTCACCTACCTGGTGGACCTGGGCACAAGCAGGAGCCCCAAGAGGGTGATCCATGTGAACCGCCTTAAGCTCTTCCATGACCGGGCTGATGTCAATCTGTTGATGGTAACAGATGAGGATCAGGAGGCAGAGAGTGAACCTCTCCCTGATCTTCTGTCATCAGACCCAAAAGATGGCACAGTAGATGGAGTGATCTACTCAGACACCCTCTCTGGCCAACAGCAAGCTGATTGTAGGAGAGTCCTACAACAGTTTCCTGAACTCTTCTCCTTAACCCCTGGTCAGACACACCTGTGTACCCATGATGTGGACACAGGAGACAGCATGCCTGTCAAGAACAAAATCTTTAGACAATCTGACCATGTTAAAGAAAGCATCAAGGTGGAAGTCCACAAGATGCTGGAATTGGGAGTAATTGAGCGCTCTGACAGCCCCTGGGCTAGCCCAGTGGTCTTAGCCCCCAAACCTCACACCAAAGATGGAAAGAAAGAGATGAGGTTTTGTGTGGACTACAGAGGGCTCAATTCTGTCACCAAGACAGATGCTCATCCAATTCCAAGAGCTGATGAGCTCATAGACAAATTAGGTGCTGCCAAATTCTTAAGTACCTTTGACTTGACAGCAGGGTACTGGCAAATAAAAATGGCACCTGGAGCAAAAGAGAAAACAGCATTCTCCACACCTGATGGGCATTATCAGTTTACTGTTATGCCCTTTGGTTTAAAGAATGCCCCTGCCACCTTCCAAAGGTTGGTGAATCAAGTCCTTGCTGGCTTGGAGTCCTTTAGCACAGCTTATCTTGATGATATTGCTGTCTTTAGCTCCACCTGGCAGGATCACCTGGTCCACCTGAAGAAGGTTTTGAAGGCTCTGCAATCTGCAGGCCTCTCTATCAAGGCATCCAAATGCCAGATAGGGCAGGGAACAGTGGTTTACTTGGGCCACCTTGTAGGTGGAGGCCAAGTTCAGCCACTCCAACCCAAGATCCAGACTATTCTGGACTGGGTAGCTCCAAAAACCCAGACTCAAGTCAGGGCATTCCTTGGCTTGACTGGGTACTATAGGAGGTTTGTGAAGGGATATGGATCCATTGTGACAGCCCTCACTGAACTCACCTCCAAGAAAATGCCCAAGAAAGTGAACTGGACTGTGGAATGCCAACAGGCCTTTGACACCCTGAAACAAGCAATGTGCTCAGCACCAGTTCTAAAAGCTCCAGATTATTCTAAGCAGTTCATTGTGCAGACTGATGCCTCTGAACATGGGATAGGGGCAGTTTTGTCCCAAACAAATGATGATGGCCTTGACCAGCCTGTTGCTTTCATTAGCAGGAGGTTACTCCCCAGGGAGCAGCGTTGGAGTGCCATTGAGAGGGAGGCCTTTGCTGTGGTTTGGTCCCTGAAGAAGCTGAGACCATACCTCTTTGGGACTCACTTCCTAGTTCAAACTGACCACAGACCTCTCAAATGGCTGATGCAAATGAAAGGTGAAAATCCTAAACTGTTGAGGTGGTCCATCTCCCTACAGGGAATGGACTTTATAGTGGAACACAGACCTGGGACTGCCCATGCCAATGCAGATGGCCTTTCCAGGTTCTTCCACTTAGAAAATGAAGACTCTCTTGGGAAAGGTTAGTCTCATCCTCTTTCGTTTGGGGGGGGGTTGTGTAAGGAAATGCCTCCTTGGCATGGTTGCCCCCTGACTTTTTGCCTTTGCTGATGCTATGTTTACAATTGAAAGTGTGCTGAGGCCTGCTAACCAGGCCCCAGCACCAGTGTTCTTTCCCTAACCTGTACTTTTGTATCCACAATTGGCAGACCCTGGCATCCAGATAAGTCCCTTGTAACTGGTACTTCTAGTACCAAGGGCCCTGATGCCAAGGAAGGTCTCTAAGGGCTGCAGCATGTCTTATGCCACCCTGGAGACCTCTCACTCAGCACAGACACCCTGCTTGCCAGCTTGTGTGTGCTAGTGAGGACAAAACGAGTAAGTCGACATGGCACTCCCCTCAGGGTGCCATGCCAGCCTCTCACTGCCTATGCAGTATAGGTAAGACACCCCTCTAGCAGGCCTTACAGCCCTAAGGCAGGGTGCACTATACCATAGGTGAGGGTACCAGTGCATGAGCATGGTACCCCTACAGTGTCTAAACAAAACCTTAGACATTGTAAGTGCAGGGTAGCCATAAGAGTATATGGTCTGGGAGTTTGTCAAACACGAACTCCACAGCACCATAATGGCTACACTGAAAACTGGGAAGTTTGGTATCAAACTTGTCAGCACAATAAATGCACACTGATGCCAGTGTACATTTTATTGTAAAATACACCCCAGAGGGCACCTTAGAGGTGCCCCCTGAAACTTAACCGACTATCTGTGTAGGCTGACTAGTTTTAGCAGCCTGCCACAAACCGAGACATGTTGCTGGCCCCATGGGGAGAGTGCCTTTGTCACTCTGAGGCCAGTAACAAAGCCTGCACTGGGTGGAGATGCTAACACCTCCCCCAGGCAGGAATTGTCACACCTGGCGGTGAGCCTCAAAGGCTCACCTCCTTTGTGCCAACCCAGCAGGACACTCCAGCTAGTGGAGTTGCCCGCCCCCTCCGGCCAGGCCCCACTTTTGGCGGCAAGGCCGGAGAAAATAATGAGAAAAACAAGGAGGAGTCACTGGCCAGTCAGGACAGCCCCTAAGGTGTCCTGAGCTGAGGTGACTCTGACTTTTAGAAATCCTCCATCTTGCAGATGGAGGATTCCCCCAATAGGGTTAGGATTGTGACCCCCTCCCCTTGGGAGGAGGCACAAAGAGGGTGTACCCACCCTCAGGGCTAGTAGCCATTGGCTACTAACCCCCCAGACCTAAACACGCCCTTAAATTTAGTATTTAAGGGCTACCCTGAACCCTAGAAAATTAGATTCCTGCAACTACAAGAAGAAGGACTGCCCAGCTGAAAACCCCTGCAGCGGAAGACCAGAAGACGACAACTGCCTTGGCTCCAGAAACTCACCGGCCTGTCTCCTGCCTTCCAAAGATCCTGCTCCAGCGACGCCTTCCAAAGGGACCAGCGACCTCGACATCCTCTGAGGACTGCCCCTGCTTCGAAAAGACAAGAAACTCCCGAGGACAGCGGACCTGCTCCAAGAAAAGCTGCAACTTTGTTTCCAGCAGCTTTAAAGAACCCTGCAAGCTCCCCGCAAGAAGCGTGAGACTTGCAACACTGCACCCGGCGACCCCGACTCGGCTGGTGGAGATCCGACACCTCAGGAGGGACCCCAGGACTACTCTGATACTGTGAGTACCAAAACCTGTCCCCCCTGAGCCCCCACAGCGCCGCCTGCAGAGGGAATCCCGAGGCTTCCCCTGACCGCGACTCTTGGAATCCAAACTCCCGACACCTGGGAGAGACCCTGCACCCGCAGCCCCCAGGACCTGAAGGACCGGACTTTCACTGGAGAAGTGACCCCCAGGAGTCCCTCTCCCTTGCCCAAGTGGAGGTTTCCCCGAGGAACCCCCCCCTTGCCTGCCTGCAGCGCTGAAGAGATCCCGAGATCTCCCATTGACTTCCATTACGAACCCGACGCTTGTTTCTACACTGCACCCGGCCGCCCCCGCGCCGCTGAGGGTGAAATTTCTGTGTGGGCTTGTGCCCCCCCCGGTGCCCTACAAAACCCCCCTGGTCTGCCCTCCGAAGACGCGGGTACTTACCTGCAAGCAGACCGGAACCGGGGCACCCCCTTCTCTCCATTCTAGCCTATGCGTTTTGGGCACCACTTTGAACTCTGCACCTGACCAGCCCTGAGCTGCTGGTGTGGTAACTTTGGGGTTGCTCTGAACCCCCAACGGTGGGCTACCTTGGACCAAGAACTGAACCCTGTAAGTGTCTTACTTACCTGGTAAAACTAACAAAAACTTACCTCCCCCAGGAACTGTGAAAATTGCACTAAGTGTCCACTTTTAAAATAGCTATTTGTGAATAACTTGAAAAGTATACATGCAATTGAAATGATTCAAAGTTCCTAATGTACTTACCTGCAATACCTTTCAAACAAGATATTACATGTTAAATTTGAACCTGTGGTTCTTAAAATAAACTAAGAAAAGATATTTTTCTATACAAAAACCTATTGGCTGGATTTGTCTCTGAGTGTGTGTACCTCATTTATTGTCTATGTGTATGTGCAACAAATGCTTAACACTACTCCTTGGATAAGCCTACTGCTCGACCACACTACCACAAAATAGAGCATTAGTATTATCTCTTTTTGCCACTATCTTACCTCTAAGGGGAACCCTTGGACTCTGTGCATGCTATTCCTTACTTTGAAATAGCACATACAGAGCCAACTTCCTACATTGGTGGATCAGCGGTGGGGTACAAGACTTTGCATTTGCTGGACTACTCAGCCAATACCTGATCACACGACAAATTCCAAAATTGTCATTAGAAATTCATTTTTGCAATTTAAAATTTTTCTAAATTCTTAAAAGTCCTGCTAGGGCCTTGTGTGTTAAGTCCCTGTTTAGCATTGTCTTTTAGAGTTTAAAAGTTTGTTAAAAGTTTGAAATTAGATTCTAGAAACAGTTTTAGATTCTTTAAAAAGTATTCCAACTCTTAGCAGAATAATGTCTGATACAGAGATGCAGGTGGTGGAACTCGACACCACACCTTACCTCCATCTTAAGATGAGGGAGCTAAGGTCTCTCTGTAATATAAAGAAAATAACCATTGGCTCCAGACCTACCAAAATTCAGCTCCAGGAGCTGTTGGCAGAGTTTGAAAAAGCCAACCCCTCTGATGATGACATCACAGAGGAAGAAATTAGTGACTTGGAGGCCAATGTCCCTCCTCCAGTCCTAAATAGGGAGAACAGGACCCCTCAAGTCCTGTCTCCAACTGTGTTAGTCAGAAATAGTGAGTCCCTCACAGGAGGGTCCCACATTTCTGAAATCACTGAGGATGCTCTCAGTGAAGATGACCTCCTGTTAGCCAGGATGGCCAAAAGATTGGCTTTAGAGAGACAGCTCCTAGCCATAGAAAGGGAAAGACAAGAGATGGGCCTAGGACCCATCAATGGTGGCAGCAATATAAATAGGGTCAGAGATTCTCCTGACATGTTAAAAATCCCCAAAGGGATTGTGACAAAATTTGAAGATGGTGATGACATCACCAAGTGGTTCACAGCTTTTGAGAGGGCTTGTGTAACCAGAAAAGTGAACAGATCTCACTGGGGTGCTCTCCTTTGGGAAATGTTCACTGGAAAGTGTAGGGATAGACTCCTCACACTCTCTGGAAAAGATGCAGAATCTTATGACCTCATGAAGGGTACCCTGATTGAGGGCTTTGGATTCTCCACTGAGGAGTACAGGATTAGGTTCAGGGGGGCTCAAAAATCCTCGAGCCAGACCTGGGTTGACTTTGTTGACTACTCAGTGAAAACACTAGATGGTTGGATTCAAGGCAGTGGTGTAAGTAATTATGATGGGCTGTACAATTTATTTGTGAAAGAACACCTGTTAAGTAATTGTTTCAATGATAAACTGCATCAGCATCTGGTAGACCTAGGACCAATTTCTCCCCAAGAATTGGGAAAGAAGGCGGACCATTGGGTCAAGACAAGGGTGTCCAAGACTTCAACAGGGGGTGACCAAAAGAAAGGGGTCACAAAGACTCCCCAGGGGAAGGGTGATGAGACAACCAAAACTAAAAATAGTAAAGAGTCTTCTACAGGCCCCCAAAAACCTGCACAGGAGGGTGGGCCCAGAGCCTCTTCACAAAACAATGGGTACAAGGGTAAAAACTTTGATCCCAAAAAGGCCTGGTGTCATAGCTGTAAACAGCATGGACACCAAACTGGAGACAAGGCCTGTCCCAAGAAAGGTTCCACTCCAAACTCCCATCCAGGTAACACTGGTATGGCTAGTCTCCAAGTGGGATCAACAGTGTGCCCAGAGCAAATCAGGGTCCACACTGAAGCTATTCTAGTTTCTGAGGGTGGGGTGGATTTAGCCACACTAGCTGTCTGGCCGCCTAACATGCAAAAATACAGACAGCAACTCTTAATTAATGGGACTAGAATAGAGGGCCTGAGGGATACAGGTGCCAGTGTCACCATGGTGACAGAGAAACTGGTTTCCCCTGGCCAATACCTGACTGGAAAAACTTACACAGTCACCAACGCTGACAATCAGAGAAAAGTACATCCCATGGCAATGGTTACTTTAGAATGGGGAGGGGTCAATGGCCTGAAACAGGTGGTGGTCTCCTCAAATATCCCAGTGGACTGTCTGCTTGGAAATGACCTGGAGTCCTCAGCATGGGCTGAGGTAGAACTAAAAACCCATGCAGCAATGCTGGGTATCCCTGAACTGGTGTGTGTGAAAACAAGAGCACAGTGCAAGGCACAGGGTGAACAAGTAGAGCTGGAGTCTGGAAGAATGGCCCAGCCTACCAAGAGAACAGGAAAGTCAGTTGGGAAACCAACTACAACACAGCAAAAGAAAGGGAACCTCTCTTCTCAGGAAGAAGTTCTGCCCTCTGAGGGAACTGAGCCTTTGGAGCTTGAACCTTATCAGGTTGAGCTCTTAGGCCCAGGGGGACCCTCAAGGGAGGAGCTGTGTAAGGGACAAGAAACCTGTCCCTCTCTTGAAGGCCTTAGGCAGCAAGCTGCTGAAGAGTCCAAAGGCAAGAAAAATGGAACGCATAGGGTCTCTATTGGGAAGATGGACTCCTGTACACTGAGGCCAGAGACCCCAAACCTGGTGCCACTAGGAGAGTGGTAGTGCCTCAGCTGTTCAGGAAGTTCATCCTAACATTGGCCCATGACATTCCCCTTGCTGGACATTTGGGACAAACCAAGACGTGGGAGAGGTTAGTCAACCACTTCTACTGGCCCAATATGTCCAACATGGTTAAGGAGTTTTGCCTCTCCTGTCCCACCTGTCAAGCCAGTGGTAAGACAGGTGGACATCCAAAGGCCCCCCTCATTCCACTTCCAGTGGTGGGGGTTCCCTTTGAAAGAGTGGGTGTGGACATAGTTGGTCCACTGGAACCTCCCACAGCCTCAGGAAATATGTATATCCTGGTAGTAGTGGATCATGCTACCAGGTATCCTGAAGCTATTCCCCTTAGGTCGACTACTGCCCCTGCAGTAGCCAAGGCCCTCATTGGTATCTTTACCAGAGTGGGTTTCCCTAAGGAGGTGGTGTCTGACAGAGGTACCAACTTCATGTCAGCATACCTAAAGCACATGTGGAATGAGTGTGGGGTGACTTATAAATTCACTACACCATACCATCCACAAACTAATGGCTTAGTTGAGAGATTCAACAAGACATTAAAGGGCATGATCATGGGGCTCCCAGAAAAACTCAAAAGGAGATGGGATGTCCTCTTACCATGCCTGCTTTTCGCTTACAGAGAGGTGCCACAGAAGGGAGTAGGATTCTCACCCTTTGAACTTCTGTTTGGTCATCCTGTAAGGGGACCACTTGCCCTTGTTAAAGAAGGCTGGGAGAGACCTCTCCATGAGCCTAAACAGGACATAGTGGACTATGTACTTGGCCTTCGCTCTAGAATGGCAGAGTACATGGAAAAGGCAACCAAAAACCTTGAGGCCAGCCAACAGCTCCAGAAGTTTTGGTATGACCAAAAGGCTGCACTGGTTGAGTTCCAACCAGGGCAGAAAGTCTGGGTTCTGGAGCCTGTGGCTCCCAGGGCACTCCAGGACAAATGGAGTGGCCCTTACCCAGTACTAGAAAGGAAGAGTCAGGTCACCTACCTGGTGGACCTGGGCACAAGCAGGAGCCCCAAGAGGGTGATCCATGTGAACCGCCTTAAGCTCTTCCATGACCGGGCTGATGTCAATCTGTTGATGGTAACAGATGAGGATCAGGAGGCAGAGAGTGAACCTCTCCCTGATCTTCTGTTATCAGACCCAAAAGATGGCACAGTAGATGGAGTGATCTACTCAGACACCCTCTCTGGCCAACAGCAAGCTGATTGTAGGAGAGTCCTACAACAGTTTCCTGAACTCTTCTCCTTAACCCCTGGTCAGACACACCTGTGTACCCATGATGTGGACACAGGAGACAGCATGCCTGTCAAGAACAAAATCTTTAGACAATCTGACCATGTTAAAGAAAGCATCAAGGTGGAAGTCCACAAGATGCTGGAATTGGGAGTAATTGAGCGCTCTGACAGCCCCTGGGCTAGCCCAGTGGTCTTAGTCCCCAAACCTCACACCAAAGATGGAAAGAAAGAGATGAGGTTTTGTGTGGACTACAGAGGGCTCAATTCTGTCACCAAGACAGATGCTCATCCAATTCCAAGAGCTGATGAGCTCATAGACAAATTAGGTGCTGCCAAATTCTTAAGTACCTTTGACTTGACAGCAGGGTACTGGCAAATAAAAATGGCACCTGGAGCAAAAGAGAAAACAGCATTCTCCACACCTGATGGGCATTATCAGTTTACTGTTATGCCCTTTGGTTTAAAGAATGCCCCTGCCACCTTCCAAAGGTTGGTGAATCAAGTCCTTGCTGGCTTGGAGTCCTTTAGCACAGCTTATCTTGATGATATTGCTGTCTTTAGCTCCACCTGGCAGGATCACCTGGTCCACCTGAAGAAGG
Organism: Pleurodeles waltl; assembly: GCF_031143425.1. NCBI lineage: Eukaryota > Metazoa > Chordata > Amphibia > Caudata > Salamandridae > Pleurodeles > Pleurodeles waltl. The sequence goes on from NC_090440.1 coordinate 1,215,809,053, forward strand.
TTTTGAAGGCTCTGCAATCTGCAGGCCTCTCTATCAAGGCATCCAAATGCCAGATAGGGCAGGGAACAGTGGTTTACTTGGGCCACCTTGTAGGTGGAGGCCAAGTTCAGCCACTCCAACCCAAGATCCAGACTATTCTGGACTGGGTAGCTCCAAAAACCCAGACTCAAGTCAGGGCATTCCTTGGCTTGACTGGGTACTATAGGAGGTTTGTGAAGGGATATGGATCCATTGTGACAGCCCTCACTGAACTCACCTCCAAGAAAATGCCCAAGAAAGTGAACTGGACTGTGGAATGCCAACAGGCCTTTGACACCCTGAAACAAGCAATGTGCTCAGCACCAGTTCTAAAAGCTCCAGATTATTCTAAGCAGTTCATTGTGCAGACTGATGCCTCTGAACATGGGATAGGGGCAGTTTTGTCCCAAACAAATGATGATGGCCTTGACCAGCCTGTTGCTTTCATTAGCAGGAGGTTACTCCCCAGGGAGCAGCGTTGGAGTGCCATTGAGAGGGAGGCCTTTGCTGTGGTTTGGTCCCTGAAGAAGCTGAGACCATACCTCTTTGGGACTCACTTCCTAGTTCAAACTGACCACAGACCTCTCAAATGGCTGATGCAAATGAAAGGTGAAAATCCTAAACTGTTGAGGTGGTCCATCTCCCTACAGGGAATGGACTTTATAGTGGAACACAGACCTGGGACTGCCCATGCCAATGCAGATGGCCTTTCCAGGTTCTTCCACTTAGAAAATGAAGACTCTCTTGGGAAAGGTTAGTCTCATCCTCTTTCGTTTGGGGGGGGGGTTGTGTAAGGAAATGCCTCCTTGGCATGGTTGCCCCCTGACTTTTTGCCTTTGCTGATGCTATGTTTACAATTGAAAGTGTGCTGAGGCCTGCTAACCAGGCCCCAGCACCAGTGTTCTTTCCCTAACCTGTACTTTTGTATCCACAATTGGCAGACCCTGGCATCCAGATAAGTCCCTTGTAACTGGTACTTCTAGTACCAAGGGCCCTGATGCCAAGGAAGGTCTCTAAGGGCTGCAGCATGTCTTATGCCACCCTGGAGACCTCTCACTCAGCACAGACACCCTGCTTGCCAGCTTGTGTGTGCTAGTGAGGACAAAACGAGTAAGTCGACATGGCACTCCCCTCAGGGTGCCATGCCAGCCTCTCACTGCCTATGCAGTATAGGTAAGACACCCCTCTAGCAGGCCTTACAGCCCTAAGGCAGGGTGCACTATACCATAGGTGAGGGTACCAGTGCATGAGCACATGCTCCCTACAGTGTCTAAACAAAACCTTAGACATTGTAAGTGCAGGGTAGCCATAAGAGTATATGGTCTGGGAGTTTGTCAAACACGAACTCCACAGCACCATAATGGCTACACTGAAAACTGGGAAGTTTGGTATCAAACTTCTCAGCACAATAAATGCACACTGATGCCAGTGTACATTTTATTGTAAAATACACCCCAGAGGGCACCTTAGAGGTGCCCCCTGAAACTTAACCGACTATCTGTGTAGGCTGACTAGTTTTAGCAGCCTGCCACAAACCGAGACATGTTGCTGGCCCCATGGGGAGAGTGCCTTTGTCACTCTGAGGCCAGTAACAAAGCCTGCACTGGGTGGAGATGCTAACACCTCCCCCAGGCAGGAATTGTCACACCTGGCGGTGAGCCTCAAAGGCTCACCTCCTTTGTGCCAACCCAGCAGGACACTCCAGCTAGTGGAGTTGCCCGCCCCCTCCGGCCAGGCCCCACTTTTGGCGGCAAGGCCGGAGAAAATAATGAGAAAAACAAGGAGGAGTCACTGGCCAGTCAGGACAGCCCCTAAGGTGTCCTGAGCTGAGGTGACTCTGACTTTTAGAAATCCTCCATCTTGCAGATGGAGGATTCCCCCAATAGGGTTAGGATTGTGACCCCCTCCCCTTGGGAGGAGGCACAAAGAGGGTGTACCCACCCTCAGGGCTAGTAGCCATTGGCTACTAACCCCCCAGACCTAAACACGCCCTTAAATTTAGTATTTAAGGGCTACCCTGAACCCTAGAAAATTAGATTCCTGCAACTACAAGAAGAAGGACTGCCCAGCTGAAAACCCCTGCAGCGGAAGACCAGAAGACGACAACTGCCTTGGCTCCAGAAACTCACCGGCCTGTCTCCTGCCTTCCAAAGATCCTGCTCCAGCGACGCCTTCCAAAGGGACCAGCGACCTCGACATCCTCTGAGGACTGCCCCTGCTTCGAAAAGACAAGAAACTCCCGAGGACAGCGGACCTGCTCCAAGAAAAGCTGCAACTTTGTTTCCAGCAGCTTTAAAGAACCCTGCAAGCTCCCCGCAAGAAGCGTGAGACTTGCAACACTGCACCCGGCGACCCCGACTCGGCTGGTGGAGATCCGACACCTCAGGAGGGACCCCAGGACTACTCTGATACTGTGAGTACCAAAACCTGTCCCCCCTGAGCCCCCACAGCGCCGCCTGCAGAGGGAATCCCGAGGCTTCCCCTGACCGCGACTCTTGGAATCCAAAATCCCGACACCTGGGAGAGACCCTGCACCCGCAGCCCCCAGGACCTGAAGGACCGGACTTTCACTGGAGAAGTGACCCCCAGGAGTCCCTCTCCCTTGCCCAAGTGGAGGTTTCCCCGAGGAACCCCCCCCCTTGCCTGCCTGCAGCGCTGAAGAGATCCCGAGATCTCCCATTGACTTCCATTACGAACCCGACGCTTGTTTCTACACTGCACCCGGCCGCCCCCGCGCCGCTGAGGGTGAAATTTCTGTGTGGGCTTGTGCCCCCCCCGGTGCCCTACAAAACCCCCCTGGTCTGCCCTCCGAAGACGCGGGTACTTACCTGCAAGCAGACCGGAACCGGGGCACCCCCTTCTCTCCATTCTAGCCTATGCGTTTTGGGCACCACTTTGAACTCTGCACCTGACCGGCCCTGAGCTGCTGGTGTGGTAACTTTGGGGTTGCTCTGAACCCCCAACGGTGGGCTACCTTGGACCAAGAACTGAACCCTGTAAGTGTCTTACTTACCTGGTAAAACTAACAAAAACTTACCTCCCCCAGGAACTGTGAAAATTGCACTAAGTGTCCACTTTTAAAATAGCTATTTGTGAATAACTTGAAAAGTATACATGCAATTGAAATGATTCAAAGTTCCTAATGTACTTACCTGCAATACCTTTCAAACAAGATATTACATGTTAAATTTGAACCTGTGGTTCTTAAAATAAACTAAGAAAAGATATTTTTCTATACAAAAACCTATTGGCTGGATTTGTCTCTGAGTGTGTGTACCTCATTTATTGTCTATGTGTATGTGCAACAAATGCTTAACACTACTCCTTGGATAAGCCTACTGCTCGACCACACTACCACAAAATAGAGCATTAGTATTATCTCTTTTTGCCACTATCTTACCTCTAAGGGGAACCCTTGGACTCTGTGCATGCTATTCCTTACTTTGAAATAGCACATACAGAGCCAACTTCCTACATTGGTGGATCAGCGGTGGGGTACAAGACTTTGCATTTGCTGGACTACTCAGCCAATACCTGATCACACGACAAATTCCAAAATTGTCATTAGAAATTCATTTTTGCAATTTAAAATTTTTCTAAATTCTTAAAAGTCCTGCTAGGGCCTTGTGTGTTAAGTCCCTGTTTAGCATTGTCTTTTAGAGTTTAAAAGTTTGTTAAAAGTTTGAAATTAGATTCTAGAAACAGTTTTAGATTCTTTAAAAAGTATTCCAACTCTTAGCAGAATAATGTCTGATACAGAGATGCAGGTGGTGGAACTCGACACCACACCTTACCTCCATCTTAAGATGAGGGAGCTAAGGTCTCTCTGTAATATAAAGAAAATAACCATTGGCTCCAGACCTACCAAAATTCAGCTCCAGGAGCTGTTGGCAGAGTTTGAAAAAGCCAACCCCTCTGATGATGACATCACAGAGGAAGAAATTAGTGACTTGGAGGCCAATGTCCCTCCTCCAGTCCTAAATAGGGAGAACAGGACCCCTCAAGTCCTGTCTCCAACTGTGTTAGTCAGAAATAGTGAGTCCCTCACAGGAGGGTCCCACATTTCTGAAATCACTGAGGATGCTCTCAGTGAAGATGACCTCCTGTTAGCCAGGATGGCCAAAAGATTGGCTTTAGAGAGACAGCTCCTAGCCATAGAAAGGGAAAGACAAGAGATGGGCCTAGGACCCATCAATGGTGGCAGCAATATAAATAGGGTCAGAGATTCTCCTGACATGTTAAAAATCCCCAAAGGGATTGTGACAAAATTTGAAGATGGTGATGACATCACCAAGTGGTTCACAGCTTTTGAGAGGGCTTGTGTAACCAGAAAAGTGAACAGATCTCACTGGGGTGCTCTCCTTTGGGAAATGTTCACTGGAAAGTGTAGGGATAGACTCCTCACACTCTCTGGAAAAGATGCAGAATCTTATGACCTCATGAAGGGTACCCTGATTGAGGGCTTTGGATTCTCCACTGAGGAGTACAGGATTAGGTTCAGGGGGGCTCAAAAATCCTCGAGCCAGACCTGGGTTGACTTTGTTGACTACTCAGTGAAAACACTAGATGGTTGGATTCAAGGCAGTGGTGTAAGTAATTATGATGGGCTGTACAATTTATTTGTGAAAGAACACCTGTTAAGTAATTGTTTCAATGATAAACTGCATCAGCATCTGGTAGACCTAGGACCAATTTCTCCCCAAGAATTGGGAAAGAAGGCGGACCATTGGGTCAAGACAAGGGTGTCCAAGACTTCAACAGGGGGTGACCAAAAGAAAGGGGTCACAAAGACTCCCCAGGGGAAGGGTGATGAGACAACCAAAACTAAAAATAGTAAAGAGTCTTCTACAGGCCCCCAAAAACCTGCACAGGAGGGTGGGCCCAGAGCCTCTTCACAAAACAATGGGTACAAGGGTAAAAACTTTGATCCCAAAAAGGCCTGGTGTCATAGCTGTAAACAGCATGGACACCAAACTGGAGACAAGGCCTGTCCCAAGAAAGGTTCCACTCCAAACTCCCATCCAGGTAACACTGGTATGGCTAGTCTCCAAGTGGGATCAACAGTGTGCCCAGAGCAAATCAGGGTCCACACTGAAGCTATTCTAGTTTCTGAGGGTGGGGTGGATTTAGCCACACTAGCTGTCTGGCCGCCTAACATGCAAAAATACAGACAGCAACTCTTAATTAATGGGACTAGAATAGAGGGCCTGAGGGATACAGGTGCCAGTGTCACCATGGTGACAGAGAAACTGGTTTCCCCTGGCCAATACCTGACTGGAAAAACTTACACAGTCACCAACGCTGACAATCAGAGAAAAGTACATCCCATGGCAATGGTTACTTTAGAATGGGGAGGGGTCAATGGCCTGAAACAGGTGGTGGTCTCCTCAAATATCCCAGTGGACTGTCTGCTTGGAAATGACCTGGAGTCCTCAGCATGGGCTGAGGTAGAACTAAAAACCCATGCAGCAATGCTGGGTATCCCTGAACTGGTGTGTGTGAAAACAAGAGCACAGTGCAAGGCACAGGGTGAACAAGTAGAGCTGGAGTCTGGAAGAATGGCCCAGCCTACCAAGAGAACAGGAAAGTCAGTTGGGAAACCAACTACAACACAGCAAAAGAAAGGGAACCTCTCTTCTCAGGAAGAAGTTCTGCCCTCTGAGGGAACTGAGCCTTTGGAGCTTGAACCTTATCAGGTTGAGCTCTTAGGCCCAGGGGGACCCTCAAGGGAGGAGCTGTGTAAGGGACAAGAAACCTGTCCCTCTCTTGAAGGCCTTAGGCAGCAAGCTGCTGAAGAGTCCAAAGGCAAGAAAAATGGAACGCATAGGGTCTCTATTGGGAAGATGGACTCCTGTACACTGAGGCCAGAGACCCAAAACCTGGTGCCACTAGGAGAGTGGTAGTGCCTCAGCTGTTCAGGAAGTTCATCCTAACATTGGCCCATGACATTCCCCTTGCTGGACATTTGGGACAAACCAAGACGTGGGAGAGGTTAGTCAACCACTTCTACTGGCCCAATATGTCCAACATGGTTAAGGAGTTTTGCCTCTCCTGTCCCACCTGTCAAGCCAGTGGTAAGACAGGTGGACATCCAAAGGCCCCCCTCATTCCACTTCCAGTGGTGGGGGTTCCCTTTGAAAGAGTGGGTGTGGACATAGTTGGTCCACTGGAACCTCCCACAGCCTCAGGAAATATGTATATCCTGGTAGTAGTGGATCATGCTACCAGGTATCCTGAAGCTATTCCCCTTAGGTCGACTACTGCCCCTGCAGTAGCCAAGGCCCTCATTGGTATCTTTACCAGAGTGGGTTTCCCTAAGGAGGTGGTGTCTGACAGAGGTACCAACTTCATGTCAGCATACCTAAAGCACATGTGGAATGAGTGTGGGGTGACTTATAAATTCACTACACCATACCATCCACAAACTAATGGCTTAGTTGAGAGATTCAACAAGACATTAAAGGGCATGATCATGGGGCTCCCAGAAAAACTCAAAAGGAGATGGGATGTCCTCTTACCATGCCTGCTTTTCGCTTACAGAGAGGTGCCACAGAAGGGAGTAGGATTCTCACCCTTTGAACTTCTGTTTGGTCATCCTGTAAGGGGACCACTTGCCCTTGTTAAAGAAGGCTGGGAGAGACCTCTCCATGAGCCTAAACAGGACATAGTGGACTATGTACTTGGCCTTCGCTCTAGAATGGCAGAGTACATGGAAAAGGCAACCAAAAACCTTGAGGCCAGCCAACAGCTCCAGAAGTTTTGGTATGACCAAAAGGCTGCACTGGTTGAGTTCCAACCAGGGCAGAAAGTCTGGGTTCTGGAGCCTGTGGCTCCCAGGGCACTCCAGGACAAATGGAGTGGCCCTTACCCAGTACTAGAAAGGAAGAGTCAGGTCACCTACCTGGTGGACCTGGGCACAAGCAGGAGCCCCAAGAGGGTGATCCATGTGAACCGCCTTAAGCTCTTCCATGACCGGGCTGATGTCAATCTGTTGATGGTAACAGATGAGGATCAGGAGGCAGAGAGTGAACCTCTCCCTGATCTTCTGTCATCAGACCCAAAAGATGGCACAGTAGATGGAGTGATCTACTCAGACACCCTCTCTGGCCAACAGCAAGCTGATTGTAGGAGAGTCCTACAACAGTTTCCTGAACTCTTCTCCTTAACCCCTGGTCAGACACACCTGTGTACCCATGATGTGGACACAGGAGACAGCATGCCTGTCAAGAACAAAATCTTTAGACAATCTGACCATGTTAAAGAAAGCATCAAGGTGGAAGTCCACAAGATGCTGGAATTGGGAGTAATTGAGCGCTCTGACAGCCCCTGGGCTAGCCCAGTGGTCTTAGTCCCCAAACCTCACACCAAAGATGGAAAGAAAGAGATGAGGTTTTGTGTGGACTACAGAGGGCTCAATTCTGTCACCAAGACAGATGCTCATCCAATTCCAAGAGCTGATGAGCTCATAGACAAATTAGGTGCTGCCAAATTCTTAAGTACCTTTGACTTGACAGCAGGGTACTGGCAAATAAAAATGGCACCTGGAGCAAAAGAGAAAACAGCATTCTCCACACCTGATGGGCATTATCAGTTTACTGTTATGCCCTTTGGTTTAAAGAATGCCCCTGCCACCTTCCAAAGGTTGGTGAATCAAGTCCTTGCTGGCTTGGAGTCCTTTAGCACAGCTTATCTTGATGATATTGCTGTCTTTAGCTCCACCTGGCAGGATCACCTGGTCCACCTGAAGAAGGTTTTGAAGGCTCTGCAATCTGCAGGCCTCTCTATCAAGGCATCCAAATGCCAGATAGGGCAGGGAACAGTGGTTTACTTGGGCCACCTTGTAGGTGGAGGCCAAGTTCAGCCACTCCAACCCAAGATCCAGACTATTCTGGACTGGGTAGCTCCAAAAACCCAGACTCAAGTCAGGGCATTCCTTGGCTTGACTGGGTACTATAGGAGGTTTGTGAAGGGATATGGATCCATTGTGACAGCCCTCACTGAACTCACCTCCAAGAAAATGCCCAAGAAAGTGAACTGGACTGTGGAATGCCAACAGGCCTTTGACACCCTGAAACAAGCAATGTGCTCAGCACCAGTTCTAAAAGCTCCAGATTATTCTAAGCAGTTCATTGTGCAGACTGATGCCTCTGAACATGGGATAGGGGCAGTTTTGTCCCAAACAAATGATGATGGCCTTGACCAGCCTGTTGCTTTCATTAGCAGGAGGTTACTCCCCAGGGAGCAGCGTTGGAGTGCCATTGAGAGGGAGGCCTTTGCTGTGGTTTGGTCCCTGAAGAAGCTGAGACCATACCTCTTTGGGACTCACTTCCTAGTTCAAACTGACCACAGACCTCTCAAATGGCTGATGCAAATGAAAGGTGAAAATCCTAAACTGTTGAGGTGGTCCATCTCCCTACAGGGAATGGACTTTATAGTGGAACACAGACCTGGGACTGCCCATGCCAATGCAGATGGCCTTTCCAGGTTCTTCCACTTAGAAAATGAAGACTCTCTTGGGAAAGGTTAGTCTCATCCTCTTTCGTTTGGGGGGGGGGTTGTGTAAGGAAATGCCTCCTTGGCATGGTTGCCCCCTGACTTTTTGCCTTTGCTGATGCTATGTTTACAATTGAAAGTGTGCTGAGGCCTGCTAACCAGGCCCCAGCACCAGTGTTCTTTCCCTAACCTGTACTTTTGTATCCACAATTGGCAGACCCTGGCATCCAGATAAGTCCCTTGTAACTGGTACTTCTAGTACCAAGGGCCCTGATGCCAAGGAAGGTCTCTAAGGGCTGCAGCATGTCTTATGCCACCCTGGAGACCTCTCACTCAGCACAGACACCCTGCTTGCCAGCTTGTGTGTGCTAGTGAGGACAAAACGAGTAAGTCGACATGGCACTCCCCTCAGGGTGCCATGCCAGCCTCTCACTGCCTATGCAGTATAGGTAAGACACCCCTCTAGCAGGCCTTACAGCCCTAAGGCAGGGTGCACTATACCATAGGTGAGGGTACCAGTGCATGAGCATGGTACCCCTACAGTGTCTAAACAAAACCTTAGACATTGTAAGTGCAGGGTAGCCATAAGAGTATATGGTCTGGGAGTTTGTCAAACACGAACTCCACAGCACCATAATGGCTACACTGAAAACTGGGAAGTTTGGTATCAAACTTCTCAGCACAATAAATGCACACTGATGCCAGTGTACATTTTATTGTAAAATACACCCCAGAGGGCACCTTAGAGGTGCCCCCTGAAACTTAACCGACTATCTGTGTAGGCTGACTAGTTTTAGCAGCCTGCCACAAACCGAGACATGTTGCTGGCCCCATGGGGAGAGTGCCTTTGTCACTCTGAGGCCAGTAACAAAGCCTGCACTGGGTGGAGATGCTAACACCTCCCCCAGGCAGGAATTGTCACACCTGGCGGTGAGCCTCAAAGGCTCACCTCCTTTGTGCCAACCCAGCAGGACACTCCAGCTAGTGGAGTTGCCCGCCCCCTCCGGCCAGGCCCCACTTTTGGCGGCAAGGCCGGAGAAAATAATGAGAAAAACAAGGAGGAGTCACTGGCCAGTCAGGACAGCCCCTAAGGTGTCCTGAGCTGAGGTGACTCTGACTTTTAGAAATCCTCCATCTTGCAGATGGAGGATTCCCCCAATAGGGTTAGGATTGTGACCCCCTCCCCTTGGGAGGAGGCACAAAGAGGGTGTACCCACCCTCAGGGCTAGTAGCCATTGGCTACTAACCCCCCAGACCTAAACACGCCCTTAAATTTAGTATTTAAGGGCTACCCTGAACCCTAGAAAATTAGATTCCTGCAACTACAAGAAGAAGGACTGCCCAGCTGAAAACCCCTGCAGCGGAAGACCAGAAGACGACAACTGCCTTGGCTCCAGAAACTCACCGGCCTGTCTCCTGCCTTCCAAAGATCCTGCTCCAGCGACGCCTTCCAAAGGGACCAGCGACCTCGACATCCTCTGAGGACTGCCCCTGCTTCGAAAAGACAAGAAACTCCCGAGGACAGCGGACCTGCTCCAAGAAAAGCTGCAACTTTGTTTCCAGCAGCTTTAAAGAACCCTGCAAGCTCCCCGCAAGAAGCGTGAGACTTGCAACACTGCACCCGGCGACCCCGACTCGGCTGGTGGAGATCCGACACCTCAGGAGGGACCCCAGGACTACTCTGATACTGTGAGTACCAAAACCTGTCCCCCCTGAGCCCCCACAGCGCCGCCTGCAGAGGGAATCCCGAGGCTTCCCCTGACCGCGACTCTTGGAATCCAAAATCCCGACACCTGGGAGAGACCCTGCACCCGCAGCCCCCAGGACCTGAAGGACCGGACTTTCACTGGAGAAGTGACCCCCAGGAGTCCCTCTCCCTTGCCCAAGTGGAGGTTTCCCCGAGGAACCCCCCCCCTTGCCTGCCTGCAGCGCTGAAGAGATCCCGAGATCTCCCATTGACTTCCATTACGAACCCGACGCTTGTTTCTACACTGCACCCGGCCGCCCCCGCGCCGCTGAGGGTGAAATTTCTGTGTGGGCTTGTGCCCCCCCCGGTGCCCTACAAAACCCCCCTGGTCTGCCCTCCGAAGACGCGGGTACTTACCTGCAAGCAGACCGGAACCGGGGCACCCCCTTCTCTCCATTCTAGCCTATGCGTTTTGGGCACCACTTTGAACTCTGCACCTGACCGGCCCTGAGCTGCTGGTGTGGTAACTTTGGGGTTGCTCTGAACCCCCAACGGTGGGCTACCTTGGACCAAGAACTGAACCCTGTAAGTGTCTTACTTACCTGGTAAAACTAACAAAAACTTACCTCCCCCAGGAACTGTGAAAATTGCACTAAGTGTCCACTTTTAAAATAGCTATTTGTGAATAACTTGAAAAGTATACATGCAATTGAAATGATTCAAAGTTCCTAATGTACTTACCTGCAATACCTTTCAAACAAGATATTACATGTTAAATTTGAACCTGTGGTTCTTAAAATAAACTAAGAAAAGATATTTTTCTATACAAAAACCTATTGGCTGGATTTGTCTCTGAGTGTGTGTACCTCATTTATTGTCTATGTGTATGTGCAACAAATGCTTAACACTACTCCTTGGATAAGCCTACTGCTCGACCACACTACCACAAAATAGAGCATTAGTATTATCTCTTTTTGCCACTATCTTACCTCTAAGGGGAACCCTTGGACTCTGTGCATGCTATTCCTTACTTTGAAATAGCACATACAGAGCCAACTTCCTACATTGGTGGATCAGCGGTGGGGTACAAGACTTTGCATTTGCTGGACTACTCAGCCAATACCTGATCACACGACAAATTCCAAAATTGTCATTAGAAATTCATTTTTGCAATTTAAAATTTTTCTAAATTCTTAAAAGTCCTGCTAGGGCCTTGTGTGTTAAGTCCCTGTTTAGCATTGTCTTTTAGAGTTTAAAAGTTTGTTAAAAGTTTGAAATTAGATTCTAGAAACAGTTTTAGATTCTTTAAAAAGTATTCCAACTCTTAGCAGAATAATGTCTGATACAGAGATGCAGGTGGTGGAACTCGACACCACACCTTACCTCCATCTTAAGATGAGGGAGCTAAGGTCTCTCTGTAATATAAAGAAAATAACCATTGGCTCCAGACCTACCAAAATTCAGCTCCAGGAGCTGTTGGCAGAGTTTGAAAAAGCCAACCCCTCTGATGATGACATCACAGAGGAAGAAATTAGTGACTTGGAGGCCAATGTCCCTCCTCCAGTCCTAAATAGGGAGAACAGGACCCCTCAAGTCCTGTCTCCAACTGTGTTAGTCAGAAATAGTGAGTCCCTCACAGGAGGGTCCCACATTTCTGAAATCACTGAGGATGCTCTCAGTGAAGATGACCTCCTGTTAGCCAGGATGGCCAAAAGATTGGCTTTAGAGAGACAGCTCCTAGCCATAGAAAGGGAAAGACAAGAGATGGGCCTAGGACCCATCAATGGTGGCAGCAATATAAATAGGGTCAGAGATTCTCCTGACATGTTAAAAATCCCCAAAGGGATTGTGACAAAATTTGAAGATGGTGATGACATCACCAAGTGGTTCACAGCTTTTGAGAGGGCTTGTGTAACCAGAAAAGTGAACAGATCTCACTGGGGTGCTCTCCTTTGGGAAATGTTCACTGGAAAGTGTAGGGATAGACTCCTCACACTCTCTGGAAAAGATGCAGAATCTTATGACCTCATGAAGGGTACCCTGATTGAGGGCTTTGGATTCTCCACTGAGGAGTACAGGATTAGGTTCAGGGGGGCTCAAAAATCCTCGAGCCAGACCTGGGTTGACTTTGTTGACTACTCAGTGAAAACACTAGATGGTTGGATTCAAGGCAGTGGTGTAAGTAATTATGATGGGCTGTACAATTTATTTGTGAAAGAACACCTGTTAAGTAATTGTTTCAATGATAAACTGCATCAGCATCTGGTAGACCTAGGACCAATTTCTCCCCAAGAATTGGGAAAGAAGGCGGACCATTGGGTCAAGACAAGGGTGTCCAAGACTTCAACAGGGGGTGACCAAAAGAAAGGGGTCACAAAGACTCCCCAGGGGAAGGGTGATGAGACAACCAAAACTAAAAATAGTAAAGAGTCTTCTACAGGCCCCCAAAAACCTGCACAGGAGGGTGGGCCCAGAGCCTCTTCACAAAACAATGGGTACAAGGGTAAAAACTTTGATCCCAAAAAGGCCTGGTGTCATAGCTGTAAACAGCATGGACACCAAACTGGAGACAAGGCCTGTCCCAAGAAAGGTTCCACTCCAAACTCCCATCCAGGTAACACTGGTATGGCTAGTCTCCAAGTGGGATCAACAGTGTGCCCAGAGCAAATCAGGGTCCACACTGAAGCTATTCTAGTTTCTGAGGGTGGGGTGGATTTAGCCACACTAGCTGTCTGGCCGCCTAACATGCAAAAATACAGACAGCAACTCTTAATTAATGGGACTAGAATAGAGGGCCTGAGGGATACAGGTGCCAGTGTCACCATGGTGACAGAGAAACTGGTTTCCCCTGGCCAATACCTGACTGGAAAAACTTACACAGTCACCAACGCTGACAATCAGAGAAAAGTACATCCCATGGCAATGGTTACTTTAGAATGGGGAGGGGTCAATGGCCTGAAACAGGTGGTGGTCTCCTCAAATATCCCAGTGGACTGTCTGCTTGGAAATGACCTGGAGTCCTCAGCATGGGCTGAGGTAGAACTAAAAACCCATGCAGCAATGCTGGGTATCCCTGAACTGGTGTGTGTGAAAACAAGAGCACAGTGCAAGGCACAGGGTGAACAAGTAGAGCTGGAGTCTGGAAGAATGGCCCAGCCTACCAAGAGAACAGGAAAGTCAGTTGGGAAACCAACTACAACACAGCAAAAGAAAGGGAACCTCTCTTCTCAGGAAGAAGTTCTGCCCTCTGAGGGAACTGAGCCTTTGGAGCTTGAACCTTATCAGGTTGAGCTCTTAGGCCCAGGGGGACCCTCAAGGGAGGAGCTGTGTAAGGGACAAGAAACCTGTCCCTCTCTTGAAGGCCTTAGGCAGCAAGCTGCTGAAGAGTCCAAAGGCAAGAAAAATGGAACGCATAGGGTCTATTGGGAAGATGGACTCCTGTACACTGAGGCCAGAGACCCCAAACCTGGTGCCACTAGGAGAGTGGTAGTGCCTCAGCTGTTCAGGAAGTTCATCCTAACATTGGCCCATGACATTCCCCTTGCTGGACATTTGGGACAAACCAAGACGTGGGAGAGGTTAGTCAACCACTTCTACTGGCCCAATATGTCCAACATGGTTAAGGAGTTTTGCCTCTCCTGTCCCACCTGTCAAGCCAGTGGTAAGACAGGTGGACATCCAAAGGCCCCCCTCATTCCACTTCCAGTGGTGGGGGTTCCCTTTGAAAGAGTGGGTGTGGACATAGTTGGTCCACTGGAACCTCCCACAGCCTCAGGAAATATGTATATCCTGGTAGTAGTGGATCATGCTACCAGGTATCCTGAAGCTATTCCCCTTAGGTCGACTACTGCCCCTGCAGTAGCCAAGGCCCTCATTGGTATCTTTACCAGAGTGGGTTTCCCTAAGGAGGTGGTGTCTGACAGAGGTACCAACTTCATGTCAGCATACCTAAAGCACATGTGGAATGAGTGTGGGGTGACTTATAAATTCACTACACCATACCATCCACAAACTAATGGCTTAGTTGAGAGATTCAACAAGACATTAAAGGGCATGATCATGGGGCTCCCAGAAAAACTCAAAAGGAGATGGGATGTCCTCTTACCATGCCTGCTTTTCGCTTACAGAGAGGTGCCACAGAAGGGAGTAGGATTCTCACCCTTTGAACTTCTGTTTGGTCATCCTGTAAGGGGACCACTTGCCCTTGTTAAAGAAGGCTGGGAGAGACCTCTCCATGAGCCTAAACAGGACATAGTGGACTATGTACTTGGCCTTCGCTCTAGAATGGCAGAGTACATGGAAAAGGCAACCAAAAACCTTGAGGCCAGCCAACAGCTCCAGAAGTTTTGGTATGACCAAAAGGCTGCACTGGTTGAGTTCCAACCAGGGCAGAAAGTCTGGGTTCTGGAGCCTGTGGCTCCCAGGGCACTCCAGGACAAATGGAGTGGCCCTTACCCAGTACTAGAAAGGAAGAGTCAGGTCACCTACCTGGTGGACCTGGGCACAAGCAGGAGCCCCAAGAGGGTGATCCATGTGAACCGCCTTAAGCTCTTCCATGACCGGGCTGATGTCAATCTGTTGATGGTAACAGATGAGGATCAGGAGGCAGAGAGTGAACCTCTCCCTGATCTTCTGTCATCAGACCCAAAAGATGGCACAGTAGATGGAGTGATCTACTCAGACACCCTCTCTGGCCAACAGCAAGCTGATTGTAGGAGAGTCCTACAACAGTTTCCTGAACTCTTCTCCTTAACCCCTGGTCAGACACACCTGTGTACCCATGATGTGGACACAGGAGACAGCATGCCTGTCAAGAACAAAATCTTTAGACAATCTGACCATGTTAAAGAAAGCATCAAGGTGGAAGTCCACAAGATGCTGGAATTGGGAGTAATTGAGCGCTCTGACAGCCCCTGGGCTAGCCCAGTGGTCTTAGTCCCCAAACCTCACACCAAAGATGGAAAGAAAGAGATGAGGTTTTGTGTGGACTACAGAGGGCTCAATTCTGTCACCAAGACAGATGCTCATCCAATTCCAAGAGCTGATGAGCTCATAGACAAATTAGGTGCTGCCAAATTCTTAAGTACCTTTGACTTGACAGCAGGGTACTGGCAAATAAAAATGGCACCTGGAGCAAAAGAGAAAACAGCATTCTCCACACCTGATGGGCATTATCAGTTTACTGTTATGCCCTTTGGTTTAAAGAATGCCCCTGCCACCTTCCAAAGGTTGGTGAATCAAGTCCTTGCTGGCTTGGAGTCCTTTAGCACAGCTTATCTTGATGATATTGCTGTCTTTAGCTCCACCTGGCAGGATCACCTGGTCCACCTGAAGAAGGTTTTGAAGGCTCTGCAATCTGCAGGCCTCTCTATCAAGGCATCCAAATGCCAGATAGGGCAGGGAACAGTGGTTTACTTGGGCCACCTTGTAGGTGGAGGCCAAGTTCAGCCACTCCAACCCAAGATCCAGACTATTCTGGACTGGGTAGCTCCAAAAACCCAGACTCAAGTCAGGGCATTCCTTGGCTTGACTGGGTACTATAGGAGGTTTGTGAAGGGATATGGATCCATTGTGACAGCCCTCACTGAACTCACCTCCAAGAAAATGCCCAAGAAAGTGAATTGGACTGTGGAATGCCAACAGGCCTTTGACACCCTGAAACAAGCAATGTGCTCAGCACCAGTTCTAAAAGCTCCAGATTATTCTAAGCAGTTCATTGTGCAGACTGATGCCTCTGAACATGGGATAGGGGCAGTTTTGTCCCAAACAAATGATGATGGCCTTGACCAGCCTGTTGTTTTCATTAGCAGGAGGTTACTCCCCAGGGAGCAGCGTTGGAGTGCCATTGAGAGGGAGGCCTTTGCTGTGGTTTGGTCCCTGAAGAAGCTGAGACCATACCTCTTTGGGACTCACTTCCTAGTTCAAACTGACCACAGACCTCTCAAATGGCTGATGCAAATGAAAGGTGAAAATCCTAAACTGTTGAGGTGGTCCATCTCCCTACAGGGAATGGACTTTATAGTGGAACACAGACCTGGGACTGCCCATGCCAATGCAGATGGCCTTTCCAGGTTCTTCCACTTAGAAAATGAAGACTCTCTTGGGAAAGGTTAGTCTCATCCTCTTTCGTTTGGGGGGGGGTTGTGTAAGGAAATGCCTCCTTGGCATGGTTGCCCCCTGACTTTTTGCCTTTGCTGATGCTATGTTTACAATTGAAAGTGTGCTGAGGCCTGCTAACCAGGCCCCAGCACCAGTGTTCTTTCCCTAACCTGTACTTTTGTATCCACAATTGGCAGACCCTGGCATCCAGATAAGTCCCTTGTAACTGGTACTTCTAGTACCAAGGGCCCTGATGCCAAGGAAGGTCTCTAAGGGCTGCAGCATGTCTTATGCCACCCTGGAGACCTCTCACTCAGCACAGACACCCTGCTTGCCAGCTTGTGTGTGCTAGTGAGGACAAAACGAGTAAGTCGACATGGCACTCCCCTCAGGGTGCCATGCCAGCCTCTCACTGCCTATGCAGTATAGGTAAGACACCCCTCTAGCAGGCCTTACGGCCCTAAGGCAGGGTGCACTATACCATAGGTGAGGGTACCAGTGCATGAGCATGGTACCCCTACAGTGTCTAAACAAAACCTTAGACATTGTAAGTGCAGGGTAGCCATAAGAGTATATGGTCTGGGAGTTTGTCAAACACGAACTCCACAGCACCATAATGGCTACACTGAAAACTGGGAAGTTTGGTATCAAACTTCTCAGCACAATAAATGCACACTGATGCCAGTGTACATTTTATTGTAAAATACACCCCAGAGGGCACCTTAGAGGTGCCCCCTGAAACTTAACCGACTATCTGTGTAGGCTGACTAGTTTTAGCAGCCTGCCACAAACCGAGACATGTTGCTGGCCCCATGGGGAGAGTGCCTTTGTCACTCTGAGGCCAGTAACAAAGCCTGCACTGGGTGGAGATGCTAACACCTCCCCCAGGCAGGAATTGTCACACCTGGCGGTGAGCCTCAAAGGCTCACCTCCTTTGTGCCAACCCAGCAGGACACTCCAGCTAGTGGAGTTGCCCGCCCCCTCCGGCCAGGCCCCACTTTTGGCGGCAAGGCCGGAGAAAATAATGAGAAAAACAAGGAGGAGTCACTGGCCAGTCAGGACAGCCCCTAAGGTGTCCTGAGCTGAGGTGACTCTGACTTTTAGAAATCCTCCATCTTGCAGATGGAGGATTCCCCCAATAGGGTTAGGATTGTGACCCCCTCCCCTTGGGAGGAGGCACAAAGAGGGTGTACCCACCCTCAGGGCTAGTAGCCATTGGCTACTAACCCCCCAGACCTAAACACGCCCTTAAATTTAGTATTTAAGGGCTACCCTGAACCCTAGAAAATTAGATTCCTGCAACTACAAGAAGAAGGACTGCCCAGCTGAAAACCCCTGCAGCGGAAGACCAGAAGACGACAACTGCCTTGGCTCCAGAAACTCACCGGCCTGTCTCCTGCCTTCCAAAGATCCTGCTCCAGCGACGCCTTCCAAAGGGACCAGCGACCTCGACATCCTCTGAGGACTGCCCCTGCTTCGAAAAGACAAGAAACTCCCGAGGACAGCGGACCTGCTCCAAGAAAAGCTGCAACTTTGTTTCCAGCAGCTTTAAAGAACCCTGCAAGCTCCCCGCAAGAAGCGTGAGACTTGCAACACTGCACCCGGCGACCCCGACTCGGCTGGTGGAGATCCGACACCTCAGGAGGGACCCCAGGACTACTCTGATACTGTGAGTACCAAAACCTGTCCCCCCTGAGCCCCCACAGCGCCGCCTGCAGAGGGAATCCCGAGGCTTCCCCTGACCGCGACTCTTGGAATCCAAAATCCCGACACCTGGGAGAGACCCTGCACCCGCAGCCCCCAGGACCTGAAGGACCGGACTTTCACTGGAGAAGTGACCCCCAGGAGTCCCTCTCCCTTGCCCAAGTGGAGGTTTCCCCGAGGAACCCCCCCCCTTGCCTGCCTGCAGCGCTGAAGAGATCCCGAGATCTCCCATTGACTTCCATTACGAACCCGACGCTTGTTTCTACACTGCACCCGGCCGCCCCCGCGCCGCTGAGGGTGAAATTTCTGTGTGGGCTTGTGCCCCCCCCGGTGCCCTACAAAACCCCCCTGGTCTGCCCTCCGAAGACGCGGGTACTTACCTGCAAGCAGACCGGAACCGGGGCACCCCCTTCTCTCCATTCTAGCCTATGCGTTTTGGGCACCACTTTGAACTCTGCACCTGACCGGCCCTGAGCTGCTGGTGTGGTAACTTTGGGGTTGCTCTGAACCCCCAACGGTGGGCTACCTTGGACCAAGAACTGAACCCTGTAAGTGTCTTACTTACCTGGTAAAACTAACAAAAACTTACCTCCCCCAGGAACTGTGAAAATTGCACTAAGTGTCCACTTTTAAAATAGCTATTTGTGAATAACTTGAAAAGTATACATGCAATTGAAATGATTCAAAGTTCCTAATGTACTTACCTGCAATACCTTTCAAACAAGATATTACATGTTAAATTTGAACCTGTGGTTCTTAAAATAAACTAAGAAAAGATATTTTTCTATACAAAAACCTATTGGCTGGATTTGTCTCTGAGTGTGTGTACCTCATTTATTGTCTATGTGTATGTGCAACAAATGCTTAACACTACTCCTTGGATAAGCCTACTGCTCGACCACACTACCACAAAATAGAGCATTAGTATTATCTCTTTTTGCCACTATCTTACCTCTAAGGGGAACCCTTGGACTCTGTGCATGCTATTCCTTACTTTGAAATAGCACATACAGAGCCAACTTCCTACATTGGTGGATCAGCGGTGGGGTACAAGACTTTGCATTTGCTGGACTACTCAGCCAATACCTGATCACACGACAAATTCCAAAATTGTCATTAGAAATTCATTTTTGCAATTTAAAATTTTTCTAAATTCTTAAAAGTCCTGCTAGGGCCTTGTGTGTTAAGTCCCTGTTTAGCATTGTCTTTTAGAGTTTAAAAGTTTGTTAAAAGTTTGAAATTAGATTCTAGAAACAGTTTTAGATTCTTTAAAAAGTATTCCAACTCTTAGCAGAATAATGTCTGATACAGAGATGCAGGTGGTGGAACTCGACACCACACCTTACCTCCATCTTAAGATGAGGGAGCTAAGGTCTCTCTGTAATATAAAGAAAATAACCATTGGCTCCAGACCTACCAAAATTCAGCTCCAGGAGCTGTTGGCAGAGTTTGAAAAAGCCAACCCCTCTGATGATGACATCACAGAGGAAGAAATTAGTGACTTGGAGGCCAATGTCCCTCCTCCAGTCCTAAATAGGGAGAACAGGACCCCTCAAGTCCTGTCTCCAACTGTGTTAGTCAGAAATAGTGAGTCCCTCACAGGAGGGTCCCACATTTCTGAAATCACTGAGGATGCTCTCAGTGAAGATGACCTCCTGTTAGCCAGGATGGCCAAAAGATTGGCTTTAGAGAGACAGCTCCTAGCCATAGAAAGGGAAAGACAAGAGATGGGCCTAGGACCCATCAATGGTGGCAGCAATATAAATAGGGTCAGAGATTCTCCTGACATGTTAAAAATCCCCAAAGGGATTGTGACAAAATTTGAAGATGGTGATGACATCACCAAGTGGTTCACAGCTTTTGAGAGGGCTTGTGTAACCAGAAAAGTGAACAGATCTCACTGGGGTGCTCTCCTTTGGGAAATGTTCACTGGAAAGTGTAGGGATAGACTCCTCACACTCTCTGGAAAAGATGCAGAATCTTATGACCTCATGAAGGGTACCCTGATTGAGGGCTTTGGATTCTCCACTGAGGAGTACAGGATTAGGTTCAGGGGGGCTCAAAAATCCTCGAGCCAGACCTGGGTTGACTTTGTTGACTACTCAGTGAAAACACTAGATGGTTGGATTCAAGGCAGTGGTGTAAGTAATTATGATGGGCTGTACAATTTATTTGTGAAAGAACACCTGTTAAGTAATTGTTTCAATGATAAACTGCATCAGCATCTGGTAGACCTAGGACCAATTTCTCCCCAAGAATTGGGAAAGAAGGCGGACCATTGGGTCAAGACAAGGGTGTCCAAGACTTCAACAGGGGGTGACCAAAAGAAAGGGGTCACAAAGACTCCCCAGGGGAAGGGTGATGAGACAACCAAAACTAAAAATAGTAAAGAGTCTTCTACAGGCCCCCAAAAACCTGCACAGGAGGGTGGGCCCAGAGCCTCTTCACAAAACAATGGGTACAAGGGTAAAAACTTTGATCCCAAAAAGGCCTGGTGTCATAGCTGTAAACAGCATGGACACCAAACTGGAGACAAGGCCTGTCCCAAGAAAGGTTCCACTCCAAACTCCCATCCAGGTAACACTGGTATGGCTAGTCTCCAAGTGGGATCAACAGTGTGCCCAGAGCAAATCAGGGTCCACACTGAAGCTATTCTAGTTTCTGAGGGTGGGGTGGATTTAGCCACACTAGCTGTCTGGCCGCCTAACATGCAAAAATACAGACAGCAACTCTTAATTAATGGGACTAGAATAGAGGGCCTGAGGGATACAGGTGCCAGTGTCACCATGGTGACAGAGAAACTGGTTTCCCCTGGCCAATACCTGACTGGAAAAACTTACACAGTCACCAACGCTGACAATCAGAGAAAAGTACATCCCATGGCAATGGTTACTTTAGAATGGGGAGGGGTCAATGGCCTGAAACAGGTGGTGGTCTCCTCAAATATCCCAGTGGACTGTCTGCTTGGAAATGACCTGGAGTCCTCAGCATGGGCTGAGGTAGAACTAAAAACCCATGCAGCAATGCTGGGTATCCCTGAACTGGTGTGTGTGAAAACAAGAGCACAGTGCAAGGCACAGGGTGAACAAGTAGAGCTGGAGTCTGGAAGAATGGCCCAGCCTACCAAGAGAACAGGAAAGTCAGTTGGGAAACCAACTACAACACAGCAAAAGAAAGGGAACCTCTCTTCTCAGGAAGAAGTTCTGCCCTCTGAGGGAACTGAGCCTTTGGAGCTTGAACCTTATCAGGTTGAGCTCTTAGGCCCAGGGGGACCCTCAAGGGAGGAGCTGTGTAAGGGACAAGAAACCTGTCCCTCTCTTGAAGGCCTTAGGCAGCAAGCTGCTGAAGAGTCCAAAGGCAAGAAAAATGGAACGCATAGGGTCTATTGGGAAGATGGACTCCTGTACACTGAGGCCAGAGACCCCAAACCTGGTGCCACTAGGAGAGTGGTAGTGCCTCAGCTGTTCAGGAAGTTCATCCTAACATTGGCCCATGACATTCCCCTTGCTGGACATTTGGGACAAACCAAGACGTGGGAGAGGTTAGTCAACCACTTCTACTGGCCCAATATGTCCAACATGGTTAAGGAGTTTTGCCTCTCCTGTCCCACCTGTCAAGCCAGTGGTAAGACAGGTGGACATCCAAAGGCCCCCCTCATTCCACTTCCAGTGGTGGGGGTTCCCTTTGAAAGAGTGGGTGTGGACATAGTTGGTCCACTGGAACCTCCCACAGCCTCAGGAAATATGTATATCCTGGTAGTAGTGGATCATGCTACCAGGTATCCTGAAGCTATTCCCCTTAGGTCGACTACTGCCCCTGCAGTAGCCAAGGCCCTCATTGGTATCTTTACCAGAGTGGGTTTCCCTAAGGAGGTGGTGTCTGACAGAGGTACCAACTTCATGTCAGCATACCTAAAGCACATGTGGAATGAGTGTGGGGTGACTTATAAATTCACTACACCATACCATCCACAAACTAATGGCTTAGTTGAGAGATTCAACAAGACATTAAAGGGCATGATCATGGGGCTCCCAGAAAAACTCAAAAGGAGATGGGATGTCCTCTTACCATGCCTGCTTTTCGCTTACAGAGAGGTGCCACAGAAGGGAGTAGGATTCTCACCCTTTGAACTTCTGTTTGGTCATCCTGTAAGGGGACCACTTGCCCTTGTTAAAGAAGGCTGGGAGAGACCTCTCCATGAGCCTAAACAGGACATAGTGGACTATGTACTTGGCCTTCGCTCTAGAATGGCAGAGTACATGGAAAAGGCAACCAAAAACCTTGAGGCCAGCCAACAGCTCCAGAAGTTTTGGTATGACCAAAAGGCTGCACTGGTTGAGTTCCAACCAGGGCAGAAAGTCTGGGTTCTGGAGCCTGTGGCTCCCAGGGCACTCCAGGACAAATGGAGTGGCCCTTACCCAGTACTAGAAAGGAAGAGTCAGGTCACCTACCTGGTGGACCTGGGCACAAGCAGGAGCCCCAAGAGGGTGATCCATGTGAACCGCCTTAAGCTCTTCCATGACCGGGCTGATGTCAATCTGTTGATGGTAACAGATGAGGATCAGGAGGCAGAGAGTGAACCTCTCCCTGATCTTCTGTCATCAGACCCAAAAGATGGCACAGTAGATGGAGTGATCTACTCAGACACCCTCTCTGGCCAACAGCAAGCTGATTGTAGGAGAGTCCTACAACAGTTTCCTGAACTCTTCTCCTTAACCCCTGGTCAGACACACCTGTGTACCCATGATGTGGACACAGGAGACAGCATGCCTGTCAAGAACAAAATCTTTAGACAATCTGACCATGTTAAAGAAAGCATCAAGGTGGAAGTCCACAAGATGCTGGAATTGGGAGTAATTGAGCGCTCTGACAGCCCCTGGGCTAGCCCAGTGGTCTTAGTCCCCAAACCTCACACCAAAGATGGAAAGAAAGAGATGAGGTTTTGTGTGGACTACAGAGGGCTCAATTCTGTCACCAAGACAGATGCTCATCCAATTCCAAGAGCTGATGAGCTCATAGACAAATTAGGTGCTGCCAAATTCTTAAGTACCTTTGACTTGACAGCAGGGTACTGGCAAATAAAAATGGCACCTGGAGCAAAAGAGAAAACAGCATTCTCCACACCTGATGGGCATTATCAGTTTACTGTTATGCCCTTTGGTTTAAAGAATGCCCCTGCCACCTTCCAAAGGTTGGTGAATCAAGTCCTTGCTGGCTTGGAGTCCTTTAGCACAGCTTATCTTGATGATATTGCTGTCTTTAGCTCCACCTGGCAGGATCACCTGGTCCACCTGAAGAAGGTTTTGAAGGCTCTGCAATCTGCAGGCCTCTCTATCAAGGCATCCAAATGCCAGATAGGGCAGGGAACAGTGGTTTACTTGGGCCACCTTGTAGGTGGAGGCCAAGTTCAGCCACTCCAACCCAAGATCCAGACTATTCTGGACTGGGTAGCTCCAAAAACCCAGACTCAAGTCAGGGCATTCCTTGGCTTGACTGGGTACTATAGGAGGTTTGTGAAGGGATATGGATCCATTGTGACAGCCCTCACTGAACTCACCTCCAAGAAAATGCCCAAGAAAGTGAATTGGACTGTGGAATGCCAACAGGCCTTTGACACCCTGAAACAAGCAATGTGCTCAGCACCAGTTCTAAAAGCTCCAGATTATTCTAAGCAGTTCATTGTGCAGACTGATGCCTCTGAACATGGGATAGGGGCAGTTTTGTCCCAAACAAATGATGATGGCCTTGACCAGCCTGTTGTTTTCATTAGCAGGAGGTTACTCCCCAGGGAGCAGCGTTGGAGTGCCATTGAGAGGGAGGCCTTTGCTGTGGTTTGGTCCCTGAAGAAGCTGAGACCATACCTCTTTGGGACTCACTTCCTAGTTCAAACTGACCACAGACCTCTCAAATGGCTGATGCAAATGAAAGGTGAAAATCCTAAACTGTTGAGGTGGTCCATCTCCCTACAGGGAATGGACTTTATAGTGGAACACAGACCTGGGACTGCCCATGCCAATGCAGATGGCCTTTCCAGGTTCTTCCACTTAGAAAATGAAGACTCTCTTGGGAAAGGTTAGTCTCATCCTCTTTCGTTTGGGGGGGGGTTGTGTAAGGAAATGCCTCCTTGGCATGGTTGCCCCCTGACTTTTTGCCTTTGCTGATGCTATGTTTACAATTGAAAGTGTGCTGAGGCCTGCTAACCAGGCCCCAGCACCAGTGTTCTTTCCCTAACCTGTACTTTTGTATCCACAATTGGCAGACCCTGGCATCCAGATAAGTCCCTTGTAACTGGTACTTCTAGTACCAAGGGCCCTGATGCCAAGGAAGGTCTCTAAGGGCTGCAGCATGTCTTATGCCACCCTGGAGACCTCTCACTCAGCACAGACACCCTGCTTGCCAGCTTGTGTGTGCTAGTGAGGACAAAACGAGTAAGTCGACATGGCACTCCCCTCAGGGTGCCATGCCAGCCTCTCACTGCCTATGCAGTATAGGTAAGACACCCCTCTAGCAGGCCTTACGGCCCTAAGGCAGGGTGCACTATACCATAGGTGAGGGTACCAGTGCATGAGCATGGTACCCCTACAGTGTCTAAACAAAACCTTAGACATTGTAAGTGCAGGGTAGCCATAAGAGTATATGGTCTGGGAGTTTGTCAAACACGAACTCCACAGCACCATAATGGCTACACTGAAAACTGGGAAGTTTGGTATCAAACTTCTCAGCACAATAAATGCACACTGATGCCAGTGTACATTTTATTGTAAAATACACCCCAGAGGGCACCTTAGAGGTGCCCCCTGAAACTTAACCGACTATCTGTGTAGGCTGACTAGTTTTAGCAGCCTGCCACAAACCGAGACATGTTGCTGGCCCCATGGGGAGAGTGCCTTTGTCACTCTGAGGCCAGTAACAAAGCCTGCACTGGGTGGAGATGCTAACACCTCCCCCAGGCAGGAATTGTCACACCTGGCGGTGAGCCTCAAAGGCTCACCTCCTTTGTGCCAACCCAGCAGGACACTCCAGCTAGTGGAGTTGCCCGCCCCCTCCGGCCAGGCCCCACTTTTGGCGGCAAGGCCGGAGAAAATAATGAGAAAAACAAGGAGGAGTCACTGGCCAGTCAGGACAGCCCCTAAGGTGTCCTGAGCTGAGGTGACTCTGACTTTTAGAAATCCTCCATCTTGCAGATGGAGGATTCCCCCAATAGGGTTAGGATTGTGACCCCCTCCCCTTGGGAGGAGGCACAAAGAGGGTGTACCCACCCTCAGGGCTAGTAGCCATTGGCTACTAACCCCCCAGACCTAAACACGCCCTTAAATTTAGTATTTAAGGGCTACCCTGAACCCTAGAAAATTAGATTCCTGCAACTACAAGAAGAAGGACTGCCCAGCTGAAAACCCCTGCAGCGGAAGACCAGAAGACGACAACTGCCTTGGCTCCAGAAACTCACCGGCCTGTCTCCTGCCTTCCAAAGATCCTGCTCCAGCGACGCCTTCCAAAGGGACCAGCGACCTCGACATCCTCTGAGGACTGCCCCTGCTTCGAAAAGACAAGAAACTCCCGAGGACAGCGGACCTGCTCCAAGAAAAGCTGCAACTTTGTTTCCAGCAGCTTTAAAGAACCCTGCAAGCTCCCCGCAAGAAGCGTGAGACTTGCAACACTGCACCCGGCGACCCCGACTCGGCTGGTGGAGATCCGACACCTCAGGAGGGACCCCAGGACTACTCTGATACTGTGAGTACCAAAACCTGTCCCCCCTGAGCCCCCACAGCGCCGCCTGCAGAGGGAATCCCGAGGCTTCCCCTGACCGCGACTCTTGGAATCCAAAATCCCGACACCTGGGAGAGACCCTGCACCCGCAGCCCCCAGGACCTGAAGGACCGGACTTTCACTGGAGAAGTGACCCCCAGGAGTCCCTCTCCCTTGCCCAAGTGGAGGTTTCCCCGAGGAACCCCCCCCCTTGCCTGCCTGCAGCGCTGAAGAGATCCCGAGATCTCCCATTGACTTCCATTACGAACCCGACGCTTGTTTCTACACTGCACCCGGCCGCCCCCGCGCCGCTGAGGGTGAAATTTCTGTGTGGGCTTGTGCCCCCCCCGGTGCCCTACAAAACCCCCCTGGTCTGCCCTCCGAAGACGCGGGTACTTACCTGCAAGCAGACCGGAACCGGGGCACCCCCTTCTCTCCATTCTAGCCTATGCGTTTTGGGCACCACTTTGAACTCTGCACCTGACCGGCCCTGAGCTGCTGGTGTGGTAACTTTGGGGTTGCTCTGAACCCCCAACGGTGGGCTACCTTGGACCAAGAACTGAACCCTGTAAGTGTCTTACTTACCTGGTAAAACTAACAAAAACTTACCTCCCCCAGGAACTGTGAAAATTGCACTAAGTGTCCACTTTTAAAATAGCTATTTGTGAATAACTTGAAAAGTATACATGCAATTGAAATGATTCAAAGTTCCTAATGTACTTACCTGCAATACCTTTCAAACAAGATATTACATGTTAAATTTGAACCTGTGGTTCTTAAAATAAACTAAGAAAAGATATTTTTCTATACAAAAACCTATTGGCTGGATTTGTCTCTGAGTGTGTGTACCTCATTTATTGTCTATGTGTATGTGCAACAAATGCTTAACACTACTCCTTGGATAAGCCTACTGCTCGACCACACTACCACAAAATAGAGCATTAGTATTATCTCTTTTTGCCACTATCTTACCTCTAAGGGGAACCCTTGGACTCTGTGCATGCTATTCCTTACTTTGAAATAGCACATACAGAGCCAACTTCCTACATTGGTGGATCAGCGGTGGGGTACAAGACTTTGCATTTGCTGGACTACTCAGCCAATACCTGATCACACGACAAATTCCAAAATTGTCATTAGAAATTCATTTTTGCAATTTAAAATTTTTCTAAATTCTTAAAAGTCCTGCTAGGGCCTTGTGTGTTAAGTCCCTGTTTAGCATTGTCTTTTAGAGTTTAAAAGTTTGTTAAAAGTTTGAAATTAGATTCTAGAAACAGTTTTAGATTCTTTAAAAAGTATTCCAACTCTTAGCAGAATAATGTCTGATACAGAGATGCAGGTGGTGGAACTCGACACCACACCTTACCTCCATCTTAAGATGAGGGAGCTAAGGTCTCTCTGTAATATAAAGAAAATAACCATTGGCTCCAGACCTACCAAAATTCAGCTCCAGGAGCTGTTGGCAGAGTTTGAAAAAGCCAACCCCTCTGATGATGACATCACAGAGGAAGAAATTAGTGACTTGGAGGCCAATGTCCCTCCTCCAGTCCTAAATAGGGAGAACAGGACCCCTCAAGTCCTGTCTCCAACTGTGTTAGTCAGAAATAGTGAGTCCCTCACAGGAGGGTCCCACATTTCTGAAATCACTGAGGATGCTCTCAGTGAAGATGACCTCCTGTTAGCCAGGATGGCCAAAAGATTGGCTTTAGAGAGACAGCTCCTAGCCATAGAAAGGGAAAGACAAGAGATGGGCCTAGGACCCATCAATGGTGGCAGCAATATAAATAGGGTCAGAGATTCTCCTGACATGTTAAAAATCCCCAAAGGGATTGTGACAAAATTTGAAGATGGTGATGACATCACCAAGTGGTTCACAGCTTTTGAGAGGGCTTGTGTAACCAGAAAAGTGAACAGATCTCACTGGGGTGCTCTCCTTTGGGAAATGTTCACTGGAAAGTGTAGGGATAGACTCCTCACACTCTCTGGAAAAGATGCAGAATCTTATGACCTCATGAAGGGTACCCTGATTGAGGGCTTTGGATTCTCCACTGAGGAGTACAGGATTAGGTTCAGGGGGGCTCAAAAATCCTCGAGCCAGACCTGGGTTGACTTTGTTGACTACTCAGTGAAAACACTAGATGGTTGGATTCAAGGCAGTGGTGTAAGTAATTATGATGGGCTGTACAATTTATTTGTGAAAGAACACCTGTTAAGTAATTGTTTCAATGATAAACTGCATCAGCATCTGGTAGACCTAGGACCAATTTCTCCCCAAGAATTGGGAAAGAAGGCGGACCATTGGGTCAAGACAAGGGTGTCCAAGACTTCAACAGGGGGTGACCAAAAGAAAGGGGTCACAAAGACTCCCCAGGGGAAGGGTGATGAGACAACCAAAACTAAAAATAGTAAAGAGTCTTCTACAGGCCCCCAAAAACCTGCACAGGAGGGTGGGCCCAGAGCCTCTTCACAAAACAATGGGTACAAGGGTAAAAACTTTGATCCCAAAAAGGCCTGGTGTCATAGCTGTAAACAGCATGGACACCAAACTGGAGACAAGGCCTGTCCCAAGAAAGGTTCCACTCCAAACTCCCATCCAGGTAACACTGGTATGGCTAGTCTCCAAGTGGGATCAACAGTGTGCCCAGAGCAAATCAGGGTCCACACTGAAGCTATTCTAGTTTCTGAGGGTGGGGTGGATTTAGCCACACTAGCTGTCTGGCCGCCTAACATGCAAAAATACAGACAGCAACTCTTAATTAATGGGACTAGAATAGAGGGCCTGAGGGATACAGGTGCCAGTGTCACCATGGTGACAGAGAAACTGGTTTCCCCTGGCCAATACCTGACTGGAAAAACTTACACAGTCACCAACGCTGACAATCAGAGAAAAGTACATCCCATGGCAATGGTTACTTTAGAATGGGGAGGGGTCAATGGCCTGAAACAGGTGGTGGTCTCCTCAAATATCCCAGTGGACTGTCTGCTTGGAAATGACCTGGAGTCCTCAGCATGGGCTGAGGTAGAACTAAAAACCCATGCAGCAATGCTGGGTATCCCTGAACTGGTGTGTGTGAAAACAAGAGCACAGTGCAAGGCACAGGGTGAACAAGTAGAGCTGGAGTCTGGAAGAATGGCCCAGCCTACCAAGAGAACAGGAAAGTCAGTTGGGAAACCAACTACAACACAGCAAAAGAAAGGGAACCTCTCTTCTCAGGAAGAAGTTCTGCCCTCTGAGGGAACTGAGCCTTTGGAGCTTGAACCTTATCAGGTTGAGCTCTTAGGCCCAGGGGGACCCTCAAGGGAGGAGCTGTGTAAGGGACAAGAAACCTGTCCCTCTCTTGAAGGCCTTAGGCAGCAAGCTGCTGAAGAGTCCAAAGGCAAGAAAAATGGAACGCATAGGGTCTATTGGGAAGATGGACTCCTGTACACTGAGGCCAGAGACCCCAAACCTGGTGCCACTAGGAGAGTGGTAGTGCCTCAGCTGTTCAGGAAGTTCATCCTAACATTGGCCCATGACATTCCCCTTGCTGGACATTTGGGACAAACCAAGACGTGGGAGAGGTTAGTCAACCACTTCTACTGGCCCAATATGTCCAACATGGTTAAGGAGTTTTGCCTCTCCTGTCCCACCTGTCAAGCCAGTGGTAAGACAGGTGGACATCCAAAGGCCCCCCTCATTCCACTTCCAGTGGTGGGGGTTCCCTTTGAAAGAGTGGGTGTGGACATAGTTGGTCCACTGGAACCTCCCACAGCCTCAGGAAATATGTATATCCTGGTAGTAGTGGATCATGCTACCAGGTATCCTGAAGCTATTCCCCTTAGGTCGACTACTGCCCCTGCAGTAGCCAAGGCCCTCATTGGTATCTTTACCAGAGTGGGTTTCCCTAAGGAGGTGGTGTCTGACAGAGGTACCAACTTCATGTCAGCATACCTAAAGCACATGTGGAATGAGTGTGGGGTGACTTATAAATTCACTACACCATACCATCCACAAACTAATGGCTTAGTTGAGAGATTCAACAAGACATTAAAGGGCATGATCATGGGGCTCCCAGAAAAACTCAAAAGGAGATGGGATGTCCTCTTACCATGCCTGCTTTTCGCTTACAGAGAGGTGCCACAGAAGGGAGTAGGATTCTCACCCTTTGAACTTCTGTTTGGTCATCCTGTAAGGGGACCACTTGCCCTTGTTAAAGAAGGCTGGGAGAGACCTCTCCATGAGCCTAAACAGGACATAGTGGACTATGTACTTGGCCTTCGCTCTAGAATGGCAGAGTACATGGAAAAGGCAACCAAAAACCTTGAGGCCAGCCAACAGCTCCAGAAGTTTTGGTATGACCAAAAGGCTGCACTGGTTGAGTTCCAACCAGGGCAGAAAGTCTGGGTTCTGGAGCCTGTGGCTCCCAGGGCACTCCAGGACAAATGGAGTGGCCCTTACCCAGTACTAGAAAGGAAGAGTCAGGTCACCTACCTGGTGGACCTGGGCACAAGCAGGAGCCCCAAGAGGGTGATCCATGTGAACCGCCTTAAGCTCTTCCATGACCGGGCTGATGTCAATCTGTTGATGGTAACAGATGAGGATCAGGAGGCAGAGAGTGAACCTCTCCCTGATCTTCTGTCATCAGACCCAAAAGATGGCACAGTAGATGGAGTGATCTACTCAGACACCCTCTCTGGCCAACAGCAAGCTGATTGTAGGAGAGTCCTACAACAGTTTCCTGAACTCTTCTCCTTAACCCCTGGTCAGACACACCTGTGTACCCATGATGTGGACACAGGAGACAGCATGCCTGTCAAGAACAAAATCTTTAGACAATCTGACCATGTTAAAGAAAGCATCAAGGTGGAAGTCCACAAGATGCTGGAATTGGGAGTAATTGAGCGCTCTGACAGCCCCTGGGCTAGCCCAGTGGTCTTAGCCCCCAAACCTCACACCAAAGATGGAAAGAAAGAGATGAGGTTTTGTGTGGACTACAGAGGGCTCAATTCTGTCACCAAGACAGATGCTCATCCAATTCCAAGAGCTGATGAGCTCATAGACAAATTAGGTGCTGCCAAATTCTTAAGTACCTTTGACTTGACAGCAGGGTACTGGCAAATAAAAATGGCACCTGGAGCAAAAGAGAAAACAGCATTCTCCACACCTGATGGGCATTATCAGTTTACTGTTATGCCCTTTGGTTTAAAGAATGCCCCTGCCACCTTCCAAAGGTTGGTGAATCAAGTCCTTGCTGGCTTGGAGTCCTTTAGCACAGCTTATCTTGATGATATTGCTGTCTTTAGCTCCACCTGGCAGGATCACCTGGTCCACCTGAAGAAGGTTTTGAAGGCTCTGCAATCTGCAGGCCTCTCTATCAAGGCATCCAAATGCCAGATAGGGCAGGGAACAGTGGTTTACTTGGGCCACCTTGTAGGTGGAGGCCAAGTTCAGCCACTTCAACCCAAGATCCAGACTATTCTGGACTGGGTAGCTCCAAAAACCCAGACTCAAGTCAGGGCATTCCTTGGCTTGACTGGGTACTATAGGAGGTTTGTGAAGGGATATGGATCCATTGTGACAGCCCTCACTGAACTCACCTCCAAGAAAATGCCCAAGAAAGTGAACTGGACTGTGGAATGCCAACAGGCCTTTGACATCCTGAAACAAGCAATGTGCTCAGCACCAGTTCTAAAAGCTCCAGATTATTCTAAGCAGTTCATTGTGCAGACTGATGCCTCTGAACATGGGATAGGGGCAGTTTTGTCCCAAACAAATGATGATGGCCTTGACCAGCCTGTTGTTTTCATTAGCAGGAGGTTACTCCCCAGGGAGCAGCGTTGGAGTGCCATTGAGAGGGAGGCCTTTGCTGTGGTTTGGTCCCTGAAGAAGCTGAGACCATACCTCTTTGGGACTCACTTCCTAGTTCAAACTGACCACAGACCTCTCAAATGGCTGATGCAAATGAAAGGTGAAAATCCTAAACTGTTGAGGTGGTCCATCTCCCTACAGGGAATGGACTTTATAGTGGAACACAGACCTGGGACTGCCCATGCCAATGCAGATGGCCTTTCCAGGTTCTTCCACTTAGAAAATGAAGACTCTCTTGGGAAAGGTTAGTCTCATCCTCTTTCGTTTGGGGGGGGGTTGTGTAAGGAAATGCCTCCTTGGCATGGTTGCCCCCTGACTTTTTGCCTTTGCTGATGCTATGTTTACAATTGAAAGTGTGCTGAGGCCTGCTAACCAGGCCCCAGCACCAGTGTTCTTTCCCTAACCTGTACTTTTGTATCCACAATTGGCAGACCCTGGCATCCAGATAAGTCCCTTGTAACTGGTACTTCTAGTACCAAGGGCCCTGATGCCAAGGAAGGTCTCTAAGGGCTGCAGCATGTCTTATGCCACCCTGGAGACCTCTCACTCAGCACAGACACCCTGCTTGCCAGCTTGTGTGTGCTAGTGAGGACAAAACGAGTAAGTCGACATGGCACTCCCCTCAGGGTGCCATGCCAGCCTCTCACTGCCTATGCAGTATAGGTAAGACACCCCTCTAGCAGGCCTTACGGCCCTAAGGCAGGGTGCACTATACCATAGGTGAGGGTACCAGTGCATGAGCATGGTACCCCTACAGTGTCTAAACAAAACCTTAGACATTGTAAGTGCAGGGTAGCCATAAGAGTATATGGTCTGGGAGTTTGTCAAACACGAACTCCACAGCACCATAATGGCTACACTGAAAACTGGGAAGTTTGGTATCAAACTTCTCAGCACAATAAATGCACACTGATGCCAGTGTACATTTTATTGTAAAATACACCCCAGAGGGCACCTTAGAGGTGCCCCCTGAAACTTAACCGACTATCTGTGTAGGCTGACTAGTTTTAGCAGCCTGCCACAAACCGAGACATGTTGCTGGCCCCATGGGGAGAGTGCCTTTGTCACTCTGAGGCCAGTAACAAAGCCTGCACTGGGTGGAGATGCTAACACCTCCCCCAGGCAGGAATTGTCACACCTGGCGGTGAGCCTCAAAGGCTCACCTCCTTTGTGCCAACCCAGCAGGACACTCCAGCTAGTGGAGTTGCCCGCCCCCTCCGGCCAGGCCCCACTTTTGGCGGCAAGGCCGGAGAAAATAATGAGAAAAACAAGGAGGAGTCACTGGCCAGTCAGGACAGCCCCTAAGGTGTCCTGAGCTGAGGTGACTCTGACTTTTAGAAATCCTCCATCTTGCAGATGGAGGATTCCCCCAATAGGGTTAGGATTGTGACCCCCTCCCCTTGGGAGGAGGCACAAAGAGGGTGTACCCACCCTCAGGGCTAGTAGCCATTGGCTACTAACCCCCCAGACCTAAACACGCCCTTAAATTTAGTATTTAAGGGCTACCCTGAACCCTAGAAAATTAGATTCCTGCAACTACAAGAAGAAGGACTGCCCAGCTGAAAACCCCTGCAGCGGAAGACCAGAAGACGACAACTGCCTTGGCTCCAGAAACTCACCGGCCTGTCTCCTGCCTTCCAAAGATCCTGCTCCAGCGACGCCTTCCAAAGGGACCAGCGACCTCGACATCCTCTGAGGACTGCCCCTGCTTCGAAAAGACAAGAAACTCCCGAGGACAGCGGACCTGCTCCAAGAAAAGCTGCAACTTTGTTTCCAGCAGCTTTAAAGAACCCTGCAAGCTCCCCGCAAGAAGCGTGAGACTTGCAACACTGCACCCGGCGACCCCGACTCGGCTGGTGGAGATCCGACACCTCAGGAGGGACCCCAGGACTACTCTGATACTGTGAGTACCAAAACCTGTCCCCCCTGAGCCCCCACAGCGCCGCCTGCAGAGGGAATCCCGAGGCTTCCCCTGACCGCGACTCTTGGAATCCAAAATCCCGACACCTGGGAGAGACCCTGCACCCGCAGCCCCCAGGACCTGAAGGACCGGACTTTCACTGGAGAAGTGACCCCCAGGAGTCCCTCTCCCTTGCCCAAGTGGAGGTTTCCCCGAGGAACCCCCCCCCTTGCCTGCCTGCAGCGCTGAAGAGATCCCGAGATCTCCCATTGACTTCCATTACGAACCCGACGCTTGTTTCTACACTGCACCCGGCCGCCCCCGCGCCGCTGAGGGTGAAATTTCTGTGTGGGCTTGTGCCCCCCCCGGTGCCCTACAAAACCCCCCTGGTCTGCCCTCCGAAGACGCGGGTACTTACCTGCAAGCAGACCGGAACCGGGGCACCCCCTTCTCTCCATTCTAGCCTATGCGTTTTGGGCACCACTTTGAACTCTGCACCTGACCGGCCCTGAGCTGCTGGTGTGGTAACTTTGGGGTTGCTCTGAACCCCCAACGGTGGGCTACCTTGGACCAAGAACTGAACCCTGTAAGTGTCTTACTTACCTGGTAAAACTAACAAAAACTTACCTCCCCCAGGAACTGTGAAAATTGCACTAAGTGTCCACTTTTAAAATAGCTATTTGTGAATAACTTGAAAAGTATACATGCAATTGAAATGATTCAAAGTTCCTAATGTACTTACCTGCAATACCTTTCAAACAAGATATTACATGTTAAATTTGAACCTGTGGTTCTTAAAATAAACTAAGAAAAGATATTTTTCTATACAAAAACCTATTGGCTGGATTTGTCTCTGAGTGTGTGTACCTCATTTATTGTCTATGTGTATGTGCAACAAATGCTTAACACTACTCCTTGGATAAGCCTACTGCTCGACCACACTACCACAAAATAGAGCATTAGTATTATCTCTTTTTGCCACTATCTTACCTCTAAGGGGAACCCTTGGACTCTGTGCATGCTATTCCTTACTTTGAAATAGCACATACAGAGCCAACTTCCTACATTGGTGGATCAGCGGTGGGGTACAAGACTTTGCATTTGCTGGACTACTCAGCCAATACCTGATCACACGACAAATTCCAAAATTGTCATTAGAAATTCATTTTTGCAATTTAAAATTTTTCTAAATTCTTAAAAGTCCTGCTAGGGCCTTGTGTGTTAAGTCCCTGTTTAGCATTGTCTTTTAGAGTTTAAAAGTTTGTTAAAAGTTTGAAATTAGATTCTAGAAACAGTTTTAGATTCTTTAAAAAGTATTCCAACTCTTAGCAGAATAATGTCTGATACAGAGATGCAGGTGGTGGAACTCGACACCACACCTTACCTCCATCTTAAGATGAGGGAGCTAAGGTCTCTCTGTAATATAAAGAAAATAACCATTGGCTCCAGACCTACCAAAATTCAGCTCCAGGAGCTGTTGGCAGAGTTTGAAAAAGCCAACCCCTCTGATGATGACATCACAGAGGAAGAAATTAGTGACTTGGAGGCCAATGTCCCTCCTCCAGTCCTAAATAGGGAGAACAGGACCCCTCAAGTCCTGTCTCCAACTGTGTTAGTCAGAAATAGTGAGTCCCTCACAGGAGGGTCCCACATTTCTGAAATCACTGAGGATGCTCTCAGTGAAGATGACCTCCTGTTAGCCAGGATGGCCAAAAGATTGGCTTTAGAGAGACAGCTCCTAGCCATAGAAAGGGAAAGACAAGAGATGGGCCTAGGACCCATCAATGGTGGCAGCAATATAAATAGGGTCAGAGATTCTCCTGACATGTTAAAAATCCCCAAAGGGATTGTGACAAAATTTGAAGATGGTGATGACATCACCAAGTGGTTCACAGCTTTTGAGAGGGCTTGTGTAACCAGAAAAGTGAACAGATCTCACTGGGGTGCTCTCCTTTGGGAAATGTTCACTGGAAAGTGTAGGGATAGACTCCTCACACTCTCTGGAAAAGATGCAGAATCTTATGACCTCATGAAGGGTACCCTGATTGAGGGCTTTGGATTCTCCACTGAGGAGTACAGGATTAGGTTCAGGGGGGCTCAAAAATCCTCGAGCCAGACCTGGGTTGACTTTGTTGACTACTCAGTGAAAACACTAGATGGTTGGATTCAAGGCAGTGGTGTAAGTAATTATGATGGGCTGTACAATTTATTTGTGAAAGAACACCTGTTAAGTAATTGTTTCAATGATAAACTGCATCAGCATCTGGTAGACCTAGGACCAATTTCTCCCCAAGAATTGGGAAAGAAGGCGGACCATTGGGTCAAGACAAGGGTGTCCAAGACTTCAACAGGGGGTGACCAAAAGAAAGGGGTCACAAAGACTCCCCAGGGGAAGGGTGATGAGACAACCAAAACTAAAAATAGTAAAGAGTCTTCTACAGGCCCCCAAAAACCTGCACAGGAGGGTGGGCCCAGAGCCTCTTCACAAAACAATGGGTACAAGGGTAAAAACTTTGATCCCAAAAAGGCCTGGTGTCATAGCTGTAAACAGCATGGACACCAAACTGGAGACAAGGCCTGTCCCAAGAAAGGTTCCACTCCAAACTCCCATCCAGGTAACACTGGTATGGCTAGTCTCCAAGTGGGATCAACAGTGTGCCCAGAGCAAATCAGGGTCCACACTGAAGCTATTCTAGTTTCTGAGGGTGGGGTGGATTTAGCCACACTAGCTGTCTGGCCGCCTAACATGCAAAAATACAGACAGCAACTCTTAATTAATGGGACTAGAATAGAGGGCCTGAGGGATACAGGTGCCAGTGTCACCATGGTGACAGAGAAACTGGTTTCCCCTGGCCAATACCTGACTGGAAAAACTTACACAGTCACCAACGCTGACAATCAGAGAAAAGTACATCCCATGGCAATGGTTACTTTAGAATGGGGAGGGGTCAATGGCCTGAAACAGGTGGTGGTCTCCTCAAATATCCCAGTGGACTGTCTGCTTGGAAATGACCTGGAGTCCTCAGCATGGGCTGAGGTAGAACTAAAAACCCATGCAGCAATGCTGGGTATCCCTGAACTGGTGTGTGTGAAAACAAGAGCACAGTGCAAGGCACAGGGTGAACAAGTAGAGCTGGAGTCTGGAAGAATGGCCCAGCCTACCAAGAGAACAGGAAAGTCAGTTGGGAAACCAACTACAACACAGCAAAAGAAAGGGAACCTCTCTTCTCAGGAAGAAGTTCTGCCCTCTGAGGGAACTGAGCCTTTGGAGCTTGAACCTTATCAGGTTGAGCTCTTAGGCCCAGGGGGACCCTCAAGGGAGGAGCTGTGTAAGGGACAAGAAACCTGTCCCTCTCTTGAAGGCCTTAGGCAGCAAGCTGCTGAAGAGTCCAAAGGCAAGAAAAATGGAACGCATAGGGTCTATTGGGAAGATGGACTCCTGTACACTGAGGCCAGAGACCCCAAACCTGGTGCCACTAGGAGAGTGGTAGTGCCTCAGCTGTTCAGGAAGTTCATCCTAACATTGGCCCATGACATTCCCCTTGCTGGACATTTGGGACAAACCAAGACGTGGGAGAGGTTAGTCAACCACTTCTACTGGCCCAATATGTCCAACATGGTTAAGGAGTTTTGCCTCTCCTGTCCCACCTGTCAAGCCAGTGGTAAGACAGGTGGACATCCAAAGGCCCCCCTCATTCCACTTCCAGTGGTGGGGGTTCCCTTTGAAAGAGTGGGTGTGGACATAGTTGGTCCACTGGAACCTCCCACAGCCTCAGGAAATATGTATATCCTGGTAGTAGTGGATCATGCTACCAGGTATCCTGAAGCTATTCCCCTTAGGTCGACTACTGCCCCTGCAGTAGCCAAGGCCCTCATTGGTATCTTTACCAGAGTGGGTTTCCCTAAGGAGGTGGTGTCTGACAGAGGTACCAACTTCATGTCAGCATACCTAAAGCACATGTGGAATGAGTGTGGGGTGACTTATAAATTCACTACACCATACCATCCACAAACTAATGGCTTAGTTGAGAGATTCAACAAGACATTAAAGGGCATGATCATGGGGCTCCCAGAAAAACTCAAAAGGAGATGGGATGTCCTCTTACCATGCCTGCTTTTCGCTTACAGAGAGGTGCCACAGAAGGGAGTAGGATTCTCACCCTTTGAACTTCTGTTTGGTCATCCTGTAAGGGGACCACTTGCCCTTGTTAAAGAAGGCTGGGAGAGACCTCTCCATGAGCCTAAACAGGACATAGTGGACTATGTACTTGGCCTTCGCTCTAGAATGGCAGAGTACATGGAAAAGGCAACCAAAAACCTTGAGGCCAGCCAACAGCTCCAGAAGTTTTGGTATGACCAAAAGGCTGCACTGGTTGAGTTCCAACCAGGGCAGAAAGTCTGGGTTCTGGAGCCTGTGGCTCCCAGGGCACTCCAGGACAAATGGAGTGGCCCTTACCCAGTACTAGAAAGGAAGAGTCAGGTCACCTACCTGGTGGACCTGGGCACAAGCAGGAGCCCCAAGAGGGTGATCCATGTGAACCGCCTTAAGCTCTTCCATGACCGGGCTGATGTCAATCTGTTGATGGTAACAGATGAGGATCAGGAGGCAGAGAGTGAACCTCTCCCTGATCTTCTGTCATCAGACCCAAAAGATGGCACAGTAGATGGAGTGATCTACTCAGACACCCTCTCTGGCCAACAGCAAGCTGATTGTAGGAGAGTCCTACAACAGTTTCCTGAACTCTTCTCCTTAACCCCTGGTCAGACACACCTGTGTACCCATGATGTGGACACAGGAGACAGCATGCCTGTCAAGAACAAAATCTTTAGACAATCTGACCATGTTAAAGAAAGCATCAAGGTGGAAGTCCACAAGATGCTGGAATTGGGAGTAATTGAGCGCTCTGACAGCCCCTGGGCTAGCCCAGTGGTCTTAGTCCCCAAACCTCACACCAAAGATGGAAAGAAAGAGATGAGGTTTTGTGTGGACTACAGAGGGCTCAATTCTGTCACCAAGACAGATGCTCATCCAATTCCAAGAGCTGATGAGCTCATAGACAAATTAGGTGCTGCCAAATTCTTAAGTACCTTTGACTTGACAGCAGGGTACTGGCAAATAAAAATGGCACCTGGAGCAAAAGAGAAAACAGCATTCTCCACACCTGATGGGCATTATCAGTTTACTGTTATGCCCTTTGGTTTAAAGAATGCCCCTGCCACCTTCCAAAGGTTGGTGAATCAAGTCCTTGCTGGCTTGGAGTCCTTTAGCACAGCTTATCTTGATGATATTGCTGTCTTTAGCTCCACCTGGCAGGATCACCTGGTCCACCTGAAGAAGGTTTTGAAGGCTCTGCAATCTGCAGGCCTCTCTATCAAGGCATCCAAATGCCAGATAGGGCAGGGAACAGTGGTTTACTTGGGCCACCTTGTAGGTGGAGGCCAAGTTCAGCCACTCCAACCCAAGATCCAGACTATTCTGGACTGGGTAGCTCCAAAAACCCAGACTCAAGTCAGGGCATTCCTTGGCTTGACTGGGTACTATAGGAGGTTTGTGAAGGGATATGGATCCATTGTGACAGCCCTCACTGAACTCACCTCCAAGAAAATGCCCAAGAAAGTGAACTGGACTGTGGAATGCCAACAGGCCTTTGACACCCTGAAACAAGCAATGTGCTCAGCACCAGTTCTAAAAGCTCCAGATTATTCTAAGCAGTTCATTGTGCAGACTGATGCCTCTGAACATGGGATAGGGGCAGTTTTGTCCCAAACAAATGATGATGGCCTTGACCAGCCTGTTGTTTTCATTAGCAGGAGGTTACTCCCCAGGGAGCAGCGTTGGAGTGCCATTGAGAGGGAGGCCTTTGCTGTGGTTTGGTCCCTGAAGAAGCTGAGACCATACCTCTTTGGGACTCACTTCCTAGTTCAAACTGACCACAGACCTCTCAAATGGCTGATGCAAATGAAAGGTGAAAATCCTAAACTGTTGAGGTGGTCCATCTCCCTACAGGGAATGGACTTTATAGTGGAACACAGACCTGGGACTGCCCATGCCAATGCAGATGGCCTTTCCAGGTTCTTCCACTTAGAAAATGAAGACTCTCTTGGGAAAGGTTAGTCTCATCCTCTTTCGTTTGGGGGGGGGTTGTGTAAGGAAATGCCTCCTTGGCATGGTTGCCCCCTGACTTTTTGCCTTTGCTGATGCTATGTTTACAATTGAAAGTGTGCTGAGGCCTGCTAACCAGGCCCCAGCACCAGTGTTCTTTCCCTAACCTGTACTTTTGTATCCACAATTGGCAGACCCTGGCATCCAGATAAGTCCCTTGTAACTGGTACTTCTAGTACCAAGGGCCCTGATGCCAAGGAAGGTCTCTAAGGGCTGCAGCATGTCTTATGCCACCCTGGAGACCTCTCACTCAGCACAGACACCCTGCTTGCCAGCTTGTGTGTGCTAGTGAGGACAAAACGAGTAAGTCGACATGGCACTCCCCTCAGGGTGCCATGCCAGCCTCTCACTGCCTATGCAGTATAGGTAAGACACCCCTCTAGCAGGCCTTACGGCCCTAAGGCAGGGTGCACTATACCATAGGTGAGGGTACCAGTGCATGAGCATGGTACCCCTACAGTGTCTAAACAAAACCTTAGACATTGTAAGTGCAGGGTAGCCATAAGAGTATATGGTCTGGGAGTTTGTCAAACACGAACTCCACAGCACCATAATGGCTACACTGAAAACTGGGAAGTTTGGTATCAAACTTCTCAGCACAATAAATGCACACTGATGCCAGTGTACATTTTATTGTAAAATACACCCCAGAGGGCACCTTAGAGGTGCCCCCTGAAACTTAACCGACTATCTGTGTAGGCTGACTAGTTTTAGCAGCCTGCCACAAACCGAGACATGTTGCTGGCCCCATGGGGAGAGTGCCTTTGTCACTCTGAGGCCAGTAACAAAGCCTGCACTGGGTGGAGATGCTAACACCTCCCCCAGGCAGGAATTGTCACACCTGGCGGTGAGCCTCAAAGGCTCACCTCCTTTGTGCCAACCCAGCAGGACACTCCAGCTAGTGGAGTTGCCCGCCCCCTCCGGCCAGGCCCCACTTTTGGCGGCAAGGCCGGAGAAAATAATGAGAAAAACAAGGAGGAGTCACTGGCCAGTCAGGACAGCCCCTAAGGTGTCCTGAGCTGAGGTGACTCTGACTTTTAGAAATCCTCCATCTTGCAGATGGAGGATTCCCCCAATAGGGTTAGGATTGTGACCCCCTCCCCTTGGGAGGAGGCACAAAGAGGGTGTACCCACCCTCAGGGCTAGTAGCCATTGGCTACTAACCCCCCAGACCTAAACACGCCCTTAAATTTAGTATTTAAGGGCTACCCTGAACCCTAGAAAATTAGATTCCTGCAACTACAAGAAGAAGGACTGCCCAGCTGAAAACCCCTGCAGCGGAAGACCAGAAGACGACAACTGCCTTGGCTCCAGAAACTCACCGGCCTGTCTCCTGCCTTCCAAAGATCCTGCTCCAGCGACGCCTTCCAAAGGGACCAGCGACCTCGACATCCTCTGAGGACTGCCCCTGCTTCGAAAAGACAAGAAACTCCCGAGGACAGCGGACCTGCTCCAAGAAAAGCTGCAACTTTGTTTCCAGCAGCTTTAAAGAACCCTGCAAGCTCCCCGCAAGAAGCGTGAGACTTGCAACACTGCACCCGGCGACCCCGACTCGGCTGGTGGAGATCCGACACCTCAGGAGGGACCCCAGGACTACTCTGATACTGTGAGTACCAAAACCTGTCCCCCCTGAGCCCCCACAGCGCCGCCTGCAGAGGGAATCCCGAGGCTTCCCCTGACCGCGACTCTTGGAATCCAAAATCCCGACACCTGGGAGAGACCCTGCACCCGCAGCCCCCAGGACCTGAAGGACCGGACTTTCACTGGAGAAGTGACCCCCAGGAGTCCCTCTCCCTTGCCCAAGTGGAGGTTTCCCCGAGGAACCCCCCCCCTTGCCTGCCTGCAGCGCTGAAGAGATCCCGAGATCTCCCATTGACTTCCATTACGAACCCGACGCTTGTTTCTACACTGCACCCGGCCGCCCCCGCGCCGCTGAGGGTGAAATTTCTGTGTGGGCTTGTGCCCCCCCCGGTGCCCTACAAAACCCCCCTGGTCTGCCCTCCGAAGACGCGGGTACTTACCTGCAAGCAGACCGGAACCGGGGCACCCCCTTCTCTCCATTCTAGCCTATGCGTTTTGGGCACCACTTTGAACTCTGCACCTGACCGGCCCTGAGCTGCTGGTGTGGTAACTTTGGGGTTGCTCTGAACCCCCAACGGTGGGCTACCTTGGACCAAGAACTGAACCCTGTAAGTGTCTTACTTACCTGGTAAAACTAACAAAAACTTACCTCCCCCAGGAACTGTGAAAATTGCACTAAGTGTCCACTTTTAAAATAGCTATTTGTGAATAACTTGAAAAGTATACATGCAATTGAAATGATTCAAAGTTCCTAATGTACTTACCTGCAATACCTTTCAAACAAGATATTACATGTTAAATTTGAACCTGTGGTTCTTAAAATAAACTAAGAAAAGATATTTTTCTATACAAAAACCTATTGGCTGGATTTGTCTCTGAGTGTGTGTACCTCATTTATTGTCTATGTGTATGTGCAACAAATGCTTAACACTACTCCTTGGATAAGCCTACTGCTCGACCACACTACCACAAAATAGAGCATTAGTATTATCTCTTTTTGCCACTATCTTACCTCTAAGGGGAACCCTTGGACTCTGTGCATGCTATTCCTTACTTTGAAATAGCACATACAGAGCCAACTTCCTACATTGGTGGATCAGCGGTGGGGTACAAGACTTTGCATTTGCTGGACTACTCAGCCAATACCTGATCACACGACAAATTCCAAAATTGTCATTAGAAATTCATTTTTGCAATTTAAAATTTTTCTAAATTCTTAAAAGTCCTGCTAGGGCCTTGTGTGTTAAGTCCCTGTTTAGCATTGTCTTTTAGAGTTTAAAAGTTTGTTAAAAGTTTGAAATTAGATTCTAGAAACAGTTTTAGATTCTTTAAAAAGTATTCCAACTCTTAGCAGAATAATGTCTGATACAGAGATGCAGGTGGTGGAACTCGACACCACACCTTACCTCCATCTTAAGATGAGGGAGCTAAGGTCTCTCTGTAATATAAAGAAAATAACCATTGGCTCCAGACCTACCAAAATTCAGCTCCAGGAGCTGTTGGCAGAGTTTGAAAAAGCCAACCCCTCTGATGATGACATCACAGAGGAAGAAATTAGTGACTTGGAGGCCAATGTCCCTCCTCCAGTCCTAAATAGGGAGAACAGGACCCCTCAAGTCCTGTCTCCAACTGTGTTAGTCAGAAATAGTGAGTCCCTCACAGGAGGGTCCCACATTTCTGAAATCACTGAGGATGCTCTCAGTGAAGATGACCTCCTGTTAGCCAGGATGGCCAAAAGATTGGCTTTAGAGAGACAGCTCCTAGCCATAGAAAGGGAAAGACAAGAGATGGGCCTAGGACCCATCAATGGTGGCAGCAATATAAATAGGGTCAGAGATTCTCCTGACATGTTAAAAATCCCCAAAGGGATTGTGACAAAATTTGAAGATGGTGATGACATCACCAAGTGGTTCACAGCTTTTGAGAGGGCTTGTGTAACCAGAAAAGTGAACAGATCTCACTGGGGTGCTCTCCTTTGGGAAATGTTCACTGGAAAGTGTAGGGATAGACTCCTCACACTCTCTGGAAAAGATGCAGAATCTTATGACCTCATGAAGGGTACCCTGATTGAGGGCTTTGGATTCTCCACTGAGGAGTACAGGATTAGGTTCAGGGGGGCTCAAAAATCCTCGAGCCAGACCTGGGTTGACTTTGTTGACTACTCAGTGAAAACACTAGATGGTTGGATTCAAGGCAGTGATGTAAGTAATTATGATGGGCTGTACAATTTATTTGTGAAAGAACACCTGTTAAGTAATTGTTTCAATGATAAACTGCATCAGCATCTGGTAGACCTAGGACCAATTTCTCCCCAAGAATTGGGAAAGAAGGCGGACCATTGGGTCAAGACAAGGGTGTCCAAGACTTCAACAGGGGGTGACCAAAAGAAAGGGGTCACAAAGACTCCCCAGGGGAAGGGTGATGAGACAACCAAAACTAAAAATAGTAAAGAGTCTTCTACAGGCCCCCAAAAACCTGCACAGGAGGGTGGGCCCAGAGCCTCTTCACAAAACAATGGGTACAAGGGTAAAAACTTTGATCCCAAAAAGGCCTGGTGTCATAGCTGTAAACAGCATGGACACCAAACTGGAGACAAGGCCTGTCCCAAGAAAGGTTCCACTCCAAACTCCCATCCAGGTAACACTGGTATGGCTAGTCTCCAAGTGGGATCAACAGTGTGCCCAGAGCAAATCAGGGTCCACACTGAAGCTATTCTAGTTTCTGAGGGTGGGGTGGATTTAGCCACACTAGCTGTCTGGCCGCCTAACATGCAAAAATACAGACAGCAACTCTTAATTAATGGGACTAGAATAGAGGGCCTGAGGGATACAGGTGCCAGTGTCACCATGGTGACAGAGAAACTGGTTTCCCCTGGCCAATACCTGACTGGAAAAACTTACACAGTCACCAACGCTGACAATCAGAGAAAAGTACATCCCATGGCAATGGTTACTTTAGAATGGGGAGGGGTCAATGGCCTGAAACAGGTGGTGGTCTCCTCAAATATCCCAGTGGACTGTCTGCTTGGAAATGACCTGGAGTCCTCAGCATGGGCTGAGGTAGAACTAAAAACCCATGCAGCAATGCTGGGTATCCCTGAACTGGTGTGTGTGAAAACAAGAGCACAGTGCAAGGCACAGGGTGAACAAGTAGAGCTGGAGTCTGGAAGAATGGCCCAGCCTACCAAGAGAACAGGAAAGTCAGTTGGGAAACCAACTACAACACAGCAAAAGAAAGGGAACCTCTCTTCTCAGGAAGAAGTTCTGCCCTCTGAGGGAACTGAGCCTTTGGAGCTTGAACCTTATCAGGTTGAGCTCTTAGGCCCAGGGGGACCCTCAAGGGAGGAGCTGTGTAAGGGACAAGAAACCTGTCCCTCTCTTGAAGGCCTTAGGCAGCAAGCTGCTGAAGAGTCCAAAGGCAAGAAAA
This sequence comes from Pleurodeles waltl, assembly GCF_031143425.1. Classification (NCBI taxonomy): domain Eukaryota; kingdom Metazoa; phylum Chordata; class Amphibia; order Caudata; family Salamandridae; genus Pleurodeles; species Pleurodeles waltl. The sequence continues at coordinate 1,215,853,718 of NC_090440.1, forward strand.
ATGGAACGCATAGGGTCTATTGGGAAGATGGACTCCTGTACACTGAGGCCAGAGACCCCAAACCTGGTGCCACTAGGAGAGTGGTAGTGCCTCAGCTGTTCAGGAAGTTCATCCTAACATTGGCCCATGACATTCCCCTTGCTGGACATTTGGGACAAACCAAGACGTGGGAGAGGTTAGTCAACCACTTCTACTGGCCCAATATGTCCAACATGGTTAAGGAGTTTTGCCTCTCCTGTCCCACCTGTCAAGCCAGTGGTAAGACAGGTGGACATCCAAAGGCCCCCCTCATTCCACTTCCAGTGGTGGGGGTTCCCTTTGAAAGAGTGGGTGTGGACATAGTTGGTCCACTGGAACCTCCCACAGCCTCAGGAAATATGTATATCCTGGTAGTAGTGGATCATGCTACCAGGTATCCTGAAGCTATTCCCCTTAGGTCGACTACTGCCCCTGCAGTAGCCAAGGCCCTCATTGGTATCTTTACCAGAGTGGGTTTCCCTAAGGAGGTGGTGTCTGACAGAGGTACCAACTTCATGTCAGCATACCTAAAGCACATGTGGAATGAGTGTGGGGTGACTTATAAATTCACTACACCATACCATCCACAAACTAATGGCTTAGTTGAGAGATTCAACAAGACATTAAAGGGCATGATCATGGGGCTCCCAGAAAAACTCAAAAGGAGATGGGATGTCCTCTTACCATGCCTGCTTTTCGCTTACAGAGAGGTGCCACAGAAGGGAGTAGGATTCTCACCCTTTGAACTTCTGTTTGGTCATCCTGTAAGGGGACCACTTGCCCTTGTTAAAGAAGGCTGAGAGAGACCTCTCCATGAGCCTAAACAGGACATAGTGGACTATGTACTTGGCCTTCGCTCTAGAATGGCAGAGTACATGGAAAAGGCAACCAAAAACCTTGAGGCCAGCCAACAGCTCCAGAAGTTTTGGTATGACCAAAAGGCTGCACTGGTTGAGTTCCAACCAGGGCAGAAAGTCTGGGTTCTGGAGCCTGTGGCTCCCAGGGCACTCCAGGACAAATGGAGTGGCCCTTACCCAGTACTAGAAAGGAAGAGTCAGGTCACCTACCTGGTGGACCTGGGCACAAGCAGGAGCCCCAAGAGGGTGATCCATGTGAACCGCCTTAAGCTCTTCCATGACCGGGCTGATGTCAATCTGTTGATGGTAACAGATGAGGATCAGGAGGCAGAGAGTGAACCTCTCCCTGATCTTCTGTCATCAGACCCAAAAGATGGCACAGTAGATGGAGTGATCTACTCAGACACCCTCTCTGGCCAACAGCAAGCTGATTGTAGGAGAGTCCTACAACAGTTTCCTGAACTCTTCTCCTTAACCCCTGGTCAGACACACCTGTGTACCCATGATGTGGACACAGGAGACAGCATGCCTGTCAAGAACAAAATCTTTAGACAATCTGACCATGTTAAAGAAAGCATCAAGGTGGAAGTCCACAAGATGCTGGAATTGGGAGTAATTGAGCGCTCTGACAGCCCCTGGGCTAGCCCAGTGGTCTTAGTCCCCAAACCTCACACCAAAGATGGAAAGAAAGAGATGAGGTTTTGTGTGGACTACAGAGGGCTCAATTCTGTCACCAAGACAGATGCTCATCCAATTCCAAGAGCTGATGAGCTCATAGACAAATTAGGTGCTGCCAAATTCTTAAGTACCTTTGACTTGACAGCAGGGTACTGGCAAATAAAAATGGCACCTGGAGCAAAAGAGAAAACAGCATTCTCCACACCTGATGGGCATTATCAGTTTACTGTTATGCCCTTTGGTTTAAAGAATGCCCCTGCCACCTTCCAAAGGTTGGTGAATCAAGTCCTTGCTGGCTTGGAGTCCTTTAGCACAGCTTATCTTGATGATATTGCTGTCTTTAGCTCCACCTGGCAGGATCACCTGGTCCACCTGAAGAAGGTTTTGAAGGCTCTGCAATCTGCAGGCCTCTCTATCAAGGCATCCAAATGCCAGATAGGGCAGGGAACAGTGGTTTACTTGGGCCACCTTGTAGGTGGAGGCCAAGTTCAGCCACTCCAACCCAAGATCCAGACTATTCTGGACTGGGTAGCTCCAAAAACCCAGACTCAAGTCAGGGCATTCCTTGGCTTGACTGGGTACTATAGGAGGTTTGTGAAGGGATATGGATCCATTGTGACAGCCCTCACTGAACTCACCTCCAAGAAAATGCCCAAGAAAGTGAACTGGACTGTGGAATGCCAACAGGCCTTTGACACCCTGAAACAAGCAATGTGCTCAGCACCAGTTCTAAAAGCTCCAGATTATTCTAAGCAGTTCATTGTGCAGACTGATGCCTCTGAACATGGGATAGGGGCAGTTTTGTCCCAAACAAATGATGATGGCCTTGACCAGCCTGTTGCTTTCATTAGCAGGAGGTTACTCCCCAGGGAGCAGCGTTGGAGTGCCATTGAGAGGGAGGCCTTTGCTGTGGTTTGGTCCCTGAAGAAGCTGAGACCATACCTCTTTGGGACTCACTTCCTAGTTCAAACTGACCACAGACCTCTCAAATGGCTGATGCAAATGAAAGGTGAAAATCCTAAACTGTTGAGGTGGTCCATCTCCCTACAGGGAATGGACTTTATAGTGGAACACAGACCTGGGACTGCCCATGCCAATGCAGATGGCCTTTCCAGGTTCTTCCACTTAGAAAATGAAGACTCTCTTGGGAAAGGTTAGTCTCATCCTCTTTCGTTTGGGGGGGGGTTGTGTAAGGAAATGCCTCCTTGGCATGGTTGCCCCCTGACTTTTTGCCTTTGCTGATGCTATGTTTACAATTGAAAGTGTGCTGAGGCCTGCTAACCAGGCCCCAGCACCAGTGTTCTTTCCCTAACCTGTACTTTTGTATCCACAATTGGCAGACCCTGGCATCCAGATAAGTCCCTTGTAACTGGTACTTCTAGTACCAAGGGCCCTGATGCCAAGGAAGGTCTCTAAGGGCTGCAGCATGTCTTATGCCACCCTGGAGACCTCTCACTCAGCACAGACACCCTGCTTGCCAGCTTGTGTGTGCTAGTGAGGACAAAACGAGTAAGTCGACATGGCACTCCCCTCAGGGTGCCATGCCAGCCTCTCACTGCCTATGCAGTATAGGTAAGACACCCCTCTAGCAGGCCTTACAGCCCTAAGGCAGGGTGCACTATACCATAGGTGAGGGTACCAGTGCATGAGCATGGTACCCCTACAGTGTCTAAACAAAACCTTAGACATTGTAAGTGCAGGGTAGCCATAAGAGTATATGGTCTGGGAGTTTGTCAAACACGAACTCCACAGCACCATAATGGCTACACTGAAAACTGGGAAGTTTGGTATCAAACTTCTCAGCACAATAAATGCACACTGATGCCAGTGTACATTTTATTGTAAAATACACCCCAGAGGGCACCTTAGAGGTGCCCCCTGAAACTTAACCGACTATCTGTGTAGGCTGACTAGTTTTAGCAGCCTGCCACAAACCGAGACATGTTGCTGGCCCCATGGGGAGAGTGCCTTTGTCACTCTGAGGCCAGTAACAAAGCCTGCACTGGGTGGAGATGCTAACACCTCCCCCAGGCAGGAATTGTCACACCTGGCGGTGAGCCTCAAAGGCTCACCTCCTTTGTGCCAACCCAGCAGGACACTCCAGCTAGTGGAGTTGCCCGCCCCCTCCGGCCAGGCCCCACTTTTGGCGGCAAGGCCGGAGAAAATAATGAGAAAAACAAGGAGGAGTCACTGGCCAGTCAGGACAGCCCCTAAGGTGTCCTGAGCTGAGGTGACTCTGACTTTTAGAAATCCTCCATCTTGCAGATGGAGGATTCCCCCAATAGGGTTAGGATTGTGACCCCCTCCCCTTGGGAGGAGGCACAAAGAGGGTGTACCCACCCTCAGGGCTAGTAGCCATTGGCTACTAACCCCCCAGACCTAAACACGCCCTTAAATTTAGTATTTAAGGGCTACCCTGAACCCTAGAAAATTAGATTCCTGCAACTACAAGAAGAAGGACTGCCCAGCTGAAAACCCCTGCAGCGGAAGACCAGAAGACGACAACTGCCTTGGCTCCAGAAACTCACCGGCCTGTCTCCTGCCTTCCAAAGATCCTGCTCCAGCGACGCCTTCCAAAGGGACCAGCGACCTCGACATCCTCTGAGGACTGCCCCTGCTTCGAAAAGACAAGAAACTCCCGAGGACAGCGGACCTGCTCCAAGAAAAGCTGCAACTTTGTTTCCAGCAGCTTTAAAGAACCCTGCAAGCTCCCCGCAAGAAGCGTGAGACTTGCAACACTGCACCCGGCGACCCCGACTCGGCTGGTGGAGATCCGACACCTCAGGAGGGACCCCAGGACTACTCTGATACTGTGAGTACCAAAACCTGTCCCCCTTGAGCCCCCACAGCGCCGCCTGCAGAGGGAATCCCGAGGCTTCCCCTGACCGCGACTCTTGGAATCCAAAATCCCGACACCTGGGAGAGACCCTGCACCCGCAGCCCCCAGGACCTGAAGGACCGGACTTTCACTGGAGAAGTGACCCCCAGGAGTCCCTCTCCCTTGCCCAAGTGGAGGTTTCCCCGAGGAACCCCCCCCTTGCCTGCCTGCAGCGCTGAAGAGATCCCGAGATCTCCCATTGACTTCCATTACGAACCCGACGCTTGTTTCTACACTGCACCCGGCCGCCCCCGCGCCGCTGAGGGTGAAATTTCTGTGTGGGCTTGTGCCCCCCCCGGTGCCCTACAAAACCCCCCTGGTCTGCCCTCCGAAGACGCGGGTACTTACCTGCAAGCAGACCGGAACCGGGGCACCCCCTTCTCTCCATTCTAGCCTATGCGTTTTGGGCACCACTTTGAACTCTGCACCTGACCGGCCCTGAGCTGCTGGTGTGGTAACTTTGGGGTTGCTCTGAACCCCCAACGGTGGGCTACCTTGGACCAAGAACTGAACCCTGTAAGTGTCTTACTTACCTGGTAAAACTAACAAAAACTTACCTCCCCCAGGAACTGTGAAAATTGCAGTGTCCACTTTTAAAATAGCTATTTGTGAATAACTTGAAAAGTATACATGCAATTGAAATGATTCAAAGTTCCTAATGTACTTACCTGCAATACCTTTCAAACAAGATATTACATGTTAAATTTGAACCTGTGGTTCTTAAAATAAACTAAGAAAAGATATTTTTCTATACAAAAACCTATTGGCTGGATTTGTCTCTGAGTGTGTGTACCTCATTTATTGTCTATGTGTATGTGCAACAAATGCTTAACACTACTCCTTGGATAAGCCTACTGCTCGACCACACTACCACAAAATAGAGCATTAGTATTATCTCTTTTTGCCACTATCTTACCTCTAAGGGGAACCCTGGGACTCTGTGCATGCTATTCCTTACTTTGAAATAGCACATACAGAGCCAACTTCCTACAGTTGCTAATTTCTCAATTTAACAGGAGAAGGGACAAGGGGATTGGGTCAAAATTCCTCCGGCATGGTCTTTGTTTTACACTCATTACTAACTGCTTCATAAATGCCGAAAAACTGTCCAATTCGGCCCCCTCTCAGGATTCTAATTTTTCAAGAGTGGATTCTGGTATGTCCTTTAATTCAATAAATCCTATGATTCCACTGCGTTCAACCAGTTTAAACAAAAATTAAATTTAGATAAAGAGCCATCAAAACTCCAGGAGCAGAGAGATGTCATATTCATGCCCAGAGTAAAAGATCACCAAACTATGGTCCACATTTACAAGAATCTAGCGCATGAGTACTGATGTTCCAGATTTCTTACGTCCCACCGCCACCGAACTACACCATGGATGTGCTGTATTTACAATATGGCGCACGATGGCGCATGTTAGGTCATTATTATCAACATTTTTTACGTTATTGTGGAGCTTAGCTCCACTAGCATCAAAATTGTTGATGCTAGTAGAGCAAAGTGCAAGGAGGCCCATTGATTTCAATAGGTGCGCCCTTTTAACGCCTGCTTTCAGCAGGTGTTAAAAATTATGCCAAAATGGCGCAATTAAATCTTGTAGATTTCATTTTGCCATTTTTGCGGGCCTCCTAACACCAGAACGGCCCCTTGCATACATTATTCCTGGCGCAGGCATAATGTGGCACAAGGGGTTGAAAACTGGCCAATGCATGCATTGAGCCACTTTGTAAATATGACGTAGTGATTTCTGCCTCATTAAGCCACATTAGCTTAAAAAGAAATATGCTAATGTGGCACAAGGAGGCACTAGGGCATTATAAATCTGGCCCTTTGATCGCTAATGGTGACATCAACTATTTATAGGTCACATAATAAATTAAAAGAAGTACATCCAAAACCACATAATCCATAATAGAACCACTGTTTGAAGAGTTTTGTGTGAACTGCAACGGGATGTCAGAACATAGCCATCCATTTAGGATGACACAATCACTGTCTTTCATATGATCTCATAGAAAAATCCCTCTTTTATTAGATTTTATTTTTAGAGGAAAAGAAATGGGGGAATCTGGAGAGCTTCCTCTCTTTCAACATCACACGTTTGGTTCAGAGCAAACTTAAAACGTTTGCAGTTCAAGTCCCCAACCAAAATTACATGAGGAGGGGGATTCTTATCAAGGATGTTTTTTAATAAAAGAAAATACCTCATGTACCAAAGCATCATAGATAGCCTTGGGAGGAATACAAGCATTTGCAAGTAGTAGGGGAGAAATCCCCTCCACTCCATCTGGCTGAAGCAGCATTAATGCCATAAATAAATCTGAGGAATCTCTATAGCACCTATACTTTCAATTACAACTACTGGTTAACACAAATTCTACAACCCCCTTTGCATGTCCCCTTCTAGAAGGATTAGCTTTACCATCAACAAAAAGGTGATAAGTACACTTTATCTTCATATCACACCTAGGCCCATATTTATACTTTTTTAGTGCTGCATTTGCGTCAATTATGTTTTGTAAGTTTGCGGTGCTTTTTCGTCAAAAAATGACGCAAATGCAGCTTTAAAAAAGTATAAATATGGGCCCTGGTCTCCTGGATACAAATCACATCTAATTGTAGGGATGCTAAAGCTGAATCTTTTCCCTGCTATTCTTTATACCAGCGTCATTCCAAGAAGCAACCTTTAGTTTGTTGCTAAATCTGGGTCCAATAGGGACGATGATTCATACTAGCATTACTTAGGACCCCAGCAAAAAATTCCACCTCTGTACATCCCCACAAGAATTAGAATCTGATTTAACTTTACTGTCCCTAAAGACTATCTACCTGCCATTTTTCAGAGGGATATTTGTAAGGCCTGTGCATCAATTCATAACACATCCTTACTATGCTGGGACGGGGACAGTTCTCTAATTTGAACGTTACCACCCTCAAACCCCTCCCTCCCTTCTAGAACAGAAAAAACATCAATTCCTCCATTGTAAACATTCAACATTCTGTAAAAGTAACCTCAATTTAGTTGCAGTTCCAGTGCATTGTAAGGATATAAGATTGGAGTCGCTACTTTGGATAGAATTCAGTGACTCAATGTCCTTCAAGCAAGACAACAGCACGTGCTGATTCAGGATTACATCTGAATAAAATCCAATGTGCTGGTCTCGACATTATGTTCTATTTGCACTTTAACGGGTGGCTTCAATGAAGTCTGTGCTGGTTTCCATGAAGCCTCAGGACCCTCCTCAGTGTTACCCCACTTAGCTGTGGTAGTTTCTGTATTCAGCTCAAAAATATGTTTCATAAAGCAAGTTGGACTTTCCACAGCATGTAGTTCTTCCTCACTAAGTTTACAATTTGGTTTCCCTGCTTGGGAATAGACGTCCTTCTGTGAAAAAACCCTCTTTAAAGCATCTTTTCCACCAAACTGGAATGGCATGACAAGTAAATAAACGGATGGATTAAACCCAGATCTGTGACTGGGGGTGAATATTTGATTTGCTCTGCATTCCGTCCATAATCTGTTGCTTTTGCATTTGTCGCCCCAAGTGGGAAAGGTATGCCAAGACATGGGTCTCATGCTTGCTATGCCACCAGATTCAAGCTAGCCTGGTTAATGAAGGGTGATACCCTGAAACGGTCCCAGGATGCTTGTTTCTGGTCCAGGGAGGACCTGGCCTGGCACTTCGGGCTGAACTGTTCCCATGGGGAACAGAGTCAAGACTGATTTGCACATGGCTGTGTCAAAACTGGAATGGCATGGCAAGCAAAACAACTGATGGATTAAACCCAGATCTGTGACTGGGGGTGAATGTTTGGTTTGCTCTGCATTCTGTCCATCATCTATTGTTTTTGCATTTGTCACCCCAAGTGAAAGGGTGTGCCCAGACGTGGGTCCCGTGCTTGCTATGCCACCCAATTCAAGCTAGCTTGGCTGATGAAGGGTGACATTCTGAAGCCAGGCCCAGGATGCTTGTTTCTGGTACAGGGAGGACCTGGCCTGGCACTTCGGGCTGGACTGTTCCCATGGGGAACAGAGTCAAGACTGATTTGCACATGGCTGTGTCCAAACTGGAATGACATGGCAAGCAAAAAAAATGATGGATTAAACCCAGATCTGTGACTGGGGGTGAATGTTTGGTTTGCTCTGCATTTCGTCTATCAACTGTTGTTTTTGCATTTGCCTTTAAAAACAGTCACTAAGGGGTTTCTGTTGTGAAAGAAGTTAGTTCGAATTTTTGCGCAGGACTGCCCTGGTAGCAGTCGTCCAGATCTTAGATTCTTTGCTGTCATTATTCTCTTAGCTTTCCCCCACTGCAATGCTGGAACTATGTGGTGTGCCTTCTTAGGTTTAGATGCACTACAGGTCTACTTGGTGGGCCGGACCTTTATCAAGGGTTAGACTACTTTTTACAATGAACCACAGGAAGTCCGATGTAAACTTAGCAGTGCAACTTCAATTCCGGCTTTATATCAGTGCCAAATTTGCCTCTATAGAGAACACCAAGGGGCATGTCACGTTCTTCCTGGTGAACACACAGTTCTATGTTACTAAAGGACCCCCTAAAGAGCTAGAATTGGCAGGACTTCAAGACTTAGAAAAAAAGGGGGGCAGCCAATAGCAAGATGCATAGGCAAGAACACCCCAATTACTGGTACAGAGAAACGGAAGAAGAGGTGGAGGGAGGGAACAGTATGAGGCAACAAGATGCACAGCGACCTGGCGTGGCTGTCTCTGTTGTCAAACGCACTATCCTCCTGGCAAGGCCCCCCTAATGTGGAACCTTGACCACAACCCCACTTCGTCTCATCTCCCCACTGCCGAGTTCCACAGGCTTTCTAAGCCACAGCCACCTCCAAGCCCTAGATGGGCAGCACAGATCCAAAGCTAAAAGGCAGCCAAAAAAATTTGGTATCAAAGTTGAAGCCAGAAGACCTCAGTGATCCATGGCCCACTCAGTAAGCACCCTTCAATGCCGCTCCAGACTGTCCTGTTCCGCCGTTGCAGCCTCACAATAATCCTCAGATGAAGTGAGGCTATTCTGCCATTCACACAGGTTCAGTTTGAGCCACTCCTCGCTTGCGGCGTTGTCATGGTGTTCTCCAGGCCTTGCAGCTTCACAGCCTCATTGCCTCCAACGGGTCCCCCGGCGCTAGGAGCAGTGTCTGAAGCTGAATCAGATGCTGCGGGGCTGCAAAGCTGTGGTGTCCTGCGACGACTTACGTGTCTGCACCTGCATCTGCGTCTGCTCACTCAGCCTCAGCATTCAAAAGAAAGTTTCCCAAATTATGTATCATGTCAGGCTGACAAATTAGTGCCCATTGTCTCAGTTTTTTGCTTGTCAGTGTAGTTGGGGTGAGATCTCAGCTGCGTGTAGAATCCAGTCTGCTCTACGAATTAAAAGGACCGTTGAACTCGGCTGCATATCCAGCACTTTTTGTTGCCAGATTTCTGCCTCAATGTTTTAAAGCTTATTTCTACATTTCCTTTCAACCATTTGCCCTCTTGTTTAGTTGTTGTAATTTCTTGTCTAAACTAACTGTTTTAAGAGTCTGGAGTAGGGTGACCACCTGGCATTGAGGCAGATTCTGGATAGGACTGTTAAAAATTCAGGACAAAGGGTAAAAAATCACTATTTATTCACTGTGGACCTTTTGTGATTGCCTCCTGGTATGCTACATTCAGGTGTCACATTACGTCCTTGTTCAGTAGTAAATTAATGCCCTTCAGTACTGCGGCAAGGCCATCACCCCTACCCAAATCTACCCGATATTTCCTGAAGAGAAAGTAACAGCAACATTTTGATTATGTTTCTGAACATTTTAAAACCCCTGGCAAACAGTTTGGGACACATTAAGGTAATTAACCTTATGCTAGTTTAAACAAATTGAACAAAAACATCTGGCTTACTCCAACCGCCCATGGACTTTCAACCTAATTTTTTTTTAAAGAGGCAGGGCAGATGGTGTGGGCGGCAGTCTCACACCTAATGTCAGGATGTGACGTACCCATAACTTGTCTGTAGTCTCACTGCACTAGAGTGTATGAATGGCACTCTACATTTATCTCAGAAATGGGAGCCCGGACTACCAGTCAAAGATAATAAAAGAGGAGGATGAAATCGAGATCAAATGTGAGATCCACGGCAATTAATTCAAAGGGTTGTTGCTAAAAACTGGATACATAAAGAAGAGAAGAACAAGGTGGGACAATTCCTAAAATCAGACAAGATGGGTCCACCAAGACTACAGTATTCGAAGGTATTGGGTACCTGGGGAGTTGTCTCTGCACACAGGAGCGAAACAGAAGGGGCACTGTCAAGTTGTTGAACAAGCAAACCCCATCCACCTTAGCAAACTCTTCTGGTGCAATGGTCCTCTGTTAGTGCTTTTGAAGGGTGAGTAGGGGCCAGACCCCTTGCAAGGTTGTGCAAGGCAATTGCCCCCTTTGTCCATGTCTTTATATGGTTTTGAAATTGAGCAAAAGCCAAACTAGAGATCTGGGTTATCTCTAAGTGTCAAGTACACATAGAATCTTCAAAATATTTGGGATGTAAATTGTACAAACAAAATTTAGAAATTTTAAAATTTAATTAGTGTTTCTTTAACATATGGCACTGTTTTCACCTTCACATACAATTAGATCTCAGATTAGACTGGGAACCAGTTACCTTTTGATACCCAGTGATTAATATCTACCATTCTTACACTGATTTCCAGGATGAAAATCTCGGCAGAGCGAACGGTCCCTCCAAGCCCAGTTTGCTTTTTGGTCTTCTCTTCTGCTTTCTGTAAAGGCCACGTGGCACTAGTGAAGATGGTGTGCTACCCCAATGATAGTATTATTGTGCAAACCTTCCCCTGCTCGTCCTTCATTCCTTCTTCAGATAGGCCACACATCTGATTTGGTCACTGCGGCGCCATCTGGACCTCTTTCCACTTTGAAGCTAACTGTGACTGCGGGTGGATTAGGTCTTGTGGACTTAGAATGCTATTATTCAGCTGCACAGGTCCAATGGGTGGCTCACTGGCTTTCTGCCCACCTCCCTGCATGAGATGGGGTTTACCAGTAAAGACTTTTAAGGAAAGCTTAATGCACTGCTCATTGTTTCCTCCTGACCATTCTATGGATCACCATCCGGGGTTATCATGCACGGCTTTCTCTTGCCTTGCCAGAACCTGAAAACTGACACAAAGAAACACTATGCTCCTGCACTACCTTTGCTAAGCCTTCCCACTCGCACAGGATGGCTGTGCTCAGAGCAACTCCATCAGTGGCATGTTGCAGGTGTCTTAAAATTGGGGACTTTGTTTCTGAACAGTGAGCTACTAAATTTCCAAACCCTTGTGGCAGACTACCATCTTCACCCCAGTCAACTCCTTACTTACAACCACCTTAAATAATCATTAAATGCCCTATTTCATGTCTGCCACCTAGCACTAACCCTACAAGAGGTGTGCCAGAAGCTCTGTACCATAGGAAATGGTGGTAAACTGATAGAATGGGTGTTCAGACCTATCCTGCAACATGGAAACCACTCCAGGTCTTCTCGTCATACTACCTAGGTGATTGATGTAGCCAAACCTCTGCAAGATATGGACTAAAATACTGGACTTTCCCCCACAAAGTACCCCACAGCTGTCACTTTAAGTAAATTCATAGTTCTTCCTTGTGAATGCATTCTGCCCGTTGCTTGCCATTGACCTTGTGTTTTGAAACTCACAATTTGTTGCTTTCAATTTGCTGGCTTTATTTGTTTTAGGCTATGCAGCTTGAATTCGCCCCTTCCCTTGCCAAAACCTTATTTACAGTATCCTGTTGAGTGCTCTCTTTCTGTAAACAGGCCTGTAAATCTCGTTCTTATCTTATCATATTTGCTGTGCATTCAAAGAACAAAGTAAAATGGCAGGCTCTGTCTTCGGTGGGAACTTAGTGTTTACTTTCCTTTCTCTGACTTCAAAGTGAGAGGATTTATGCGACAATCTTGCTGGATACTGGGGTTAGGAAAGAGTTTTTTCTATCACATGACAACATTTAAATAAACTTCAGAATAAATCAGAATTAGAAGTACAAATCAAGCACATTTTTGTTAATTCTGAACAGTGCTGGAAACAAATACCTTTACATGATTAAAACAAATCATTGCATTAGGTGATGGAATTTCCACACATCATTGTCTGTGCACAGTATAGTTTGATTTGAAAAACTGTATATCTGGGCAAATGTAATGGTCATTTCAATCAAAAATGTGTTGTCTGTAATGGCAGTGTGTTAGCATATCATCCACACTGCACTCCACTCTGCTCTGCACCACTAGACGCCACTGCACCCTACTCTGTATCACTCTACTTTACTCCACTCCATGCCACTGCACTCTTCTCCATTCAGAACCACTCCACATTATGCCACTGCACTCTATGCTACTTCACACTATGCCTCTCTACTCTCCTCTGTACCACTGCACTTTATGCCTCTCTACACCACTGCGCTCTGCTCGTCTGCACGCCATACCACTCCAGTCTAGGCAACACCAATCTAATCGCACAACTCCACTCTCTGCCACTCTGCAACACTGCACTGTACACCACTGCACTCTAAGCTAATACACTCTATGCTAATGCACTTTACTCTGTAACACTCAACTCTATGCCCCTGCACTCTACATCAATACACTGTACATCACTCTAATCTACTCTGCACCTCTGCATTCTATGCCACGGCACTCTACACTACTTTACTCTATGCCATCACACTCTATGCCACTTTATGCAACTCCACTATAACCTGCACCTCTCCACTCTAAAGCCACCTCACTCTACTGTGAAATAATCTACTTTATGACACTGCACTCTGTGCCACTACATTCTATTCCACTGCACTCTCCGTGCACCTCTACACTCTATGCAACTGCACTCTACTCTGAAACAATCTATTCTACGCCATTGTACTCTATACCACTCTGACCAATGCACTCTAGTTCAATGCACTCTACACCACTGCAAGCTGACACTCTGCAACACTGCACTGGCACCACTATACTCTACACCACTCTGCTCTGTACTACTGCATTCTGCACCAATATACTCTATTCCACTGCATTATATGCCAGTCTACTCTGCCCAATGCCACTATATGCACCTGCACTCTACACCAGTGCACTCTAAACAACTGCCCTTTACTCTGCACCACTGTACTCTATGCCACTGTTCTCTGTACCACTCTACACCACTACACTGACACTCTACTCTGCAACTCAGCACTCTACACCACTCTACTCTATGCCACTGCACTCTAGGCACTATACTCTACTCTACTCTACAATACTCCACTCTGCACCACTCTACACCACTGCACTCTATGCACTCTATGCCACATGAGTCTACTCTGCAATCTATGACACTGCACCACTCTGCATTACTGCACTCTGCTACTCTATTGTATGCCACTCTACTCCGCTGCACTCTATGTAACTCTACCCCATGCCACTCTATGCCACTGCACTCTGTGCCAATGCACTCTAAACAACTGCACTGTATGCCACTGCCCTCTACTCTGTACCACTGTACTCTACGCCACTGCTCTCTGTGCCACTCTACTCCACATCACTGCACTGACACTCTACTCTGCAGCGTTGCACTCTCCACCACTGTACTATACACCGTTCTACTATGTACTACTGCATTCTATGCCACTGCACTCTATGCAACTCTACTCTGCATCACTCCACTCTACAGCACTTTGCTCTACTCTGCACCACTCTACACTATGCCACTGCACTCCCTGCAACTTGAGTCTACTCTGCAATCTATGCCACTGCACCACTCTACGCTACTGCTCTCTCTGCCACTCTAATGTATGCCACTCTACTCCACTGCACTCTATGCCACGCTACTCTGTCCCACGCCACTTCATGCCACTGCACTCTAAACCACTGCACTCTACGCTAACGCACTCTAAACAACTGCACTGTACCCCACTGCACTGTACTTTGCACCACTGGGCTCTACGCCACTGCTCCTATGCTACTCTACTTTACTCCACACCACTATGCCACTAACTTTAAGCCATGCTGAACAGCAGCTACTCTGGTGTATAACATGGCTAATGGCTAAAACACATTAGCAAAGCCAATAACTCTTTCGTAGATGAGACCTATTGCTCTGCCAATGTTTGTTAGTACTATGAAGTACCGAAGTACCTGAAAAAACTGTGAAAAATACAATTACATCATAATAAAGGCTGCTACAAAATGCGCAAATACATTTTGGTTAAATAAATAAAAAAGTGCTTCTAAAATACAGATTTGAATAATATACAGTTTATCCCTAGTACAAAAAAAATGTATAACACTCCATTAAAACCACACACTCCTCAGCTCACCTTGGAACACCATTACAATACCTCTCTAAAAGAAATATCTTTGCCACCAGAAAACTTCAAGTGACTCCTTTCAGTAAAGTCAATGCAGGTTTTCAAGCCCTTTTGTATTTGCAGATTTACCAGTTGGGCACATTTGCATGTCTTTAGGGAAGGAGACCCCCTGGCAAGAAGGTCTGATTCTTATCTGTCTGCCACTCCCTCAGAGCACTGGAGACTCCCTGCCTTCCAGTCCAGCTGGGGAAACTGATCTGCCCATAATTTCGCCCTGCCTCCGTTGCCCCTTAGATGAAAGGCTAAAATTACGGACAAATGCCGTCCGTTAAAGCTTTCATCACGGACAACGGACGGCAGGGCGAAATTACGGACAGTCCGTGAAATTTACGGACGGGTGGTCACCCTAGATGGAGTTCACTTGACCGACTTCGGACAATCTCACCCAGAAGCTATTTGTATTTTCTTAAGGAGGAAAAACTTAACAGTTAATTGTAAACGGGTCTGCCAGTGCTTTATCTCATCGTTTTTTTACAGTTCGTATTAGTACATTAATAGCAGGAAAGGAACCTCCTGTGATTTTGATGTATAAGTAAGAAATGCTGAAACATGATAAAGGTCCACAATAAAAGGAGCCAATTTTCAATAGAATTAAGTTCTACAATCCTTGTTAAGAGAAGATCCACAGTACTTCCGGAATCAGATGTGGCATTATTTACCGCCTGAATGAACTGTATGGACTCTAACTGCAGCCGCAACCTATTGGCTTGTGTACTGAGGGGCCTCTTCAGTGGGGTAATAAAAATCTCTCACAGTTGTGCAGGTTGAATGTTTATTAGTAACCTTGCAAGACTTTCTAGCCAAACTGGTGGAATGTTGTTACTATACCCGGTTGGGCGATAGACCAGGATTCATCTTGTAGAGTATGTTTCAAATGCCCCCTAGGTTCAATGTCTCCATTTACTCCAATCTTCACAAAAGCTTAGAGACTTGGCTAATTTTATTGATAGTTTCCCTGAAAAGATAACTGCCACCCCTTCTCAGTGATCTGTTCACAGGGTTTTATCTCTTATCTAAGGTCACCCATGTGTTAATGATGGAACCATTTGCATTGAGCAATCATTTTTCAGTAATAGAAAAGGCCTCAATTAGAGTATCACAAATAAAATCATGAATATCTCCAGTAGGACTGCAATTAGATTTTATCATACTATGTAAAAATTGTTTGTGGAGTTTCCTTAAGAGATGTTCTAGTGCCCTAAGAATTAAGGCCCTAGAAACCTCGCAATGAAGTACTGTCTTAAGGTCAGTGGTATCAAAGGCAGCTAACAGGCAAAAAAGGATTCGGATGCAAGCACTGGCCTATAGAGCTAAATATCACCTAAAAGGCTACCAATTGCATGATTCATCTGGGAAGATTGCTGTGGTTAGACGTGTGTTAGAAGTTGGGAGAAGGCCGCTTTTACCATGATGTTGTATCTTATAGTGAGTGGGTGGTTGCCTATCAGAGTCTCGAGGTTACAAATATCGACCTACAAAATGTCACTGCAGAATACCCACTACAACTATAACATTAATTTCACTACATATTGGTAAGTACAGGTCTTAATTCCAAAGTTCTGTACCTTGAAGACGAATACTGCAAAGGTATATAGATGTGGAGTTGGGAATAGGAGGAGATCGTTACCTCATTGTTACACACCAACATGATGCCACAGACATAGTCAAAAGCCAGGAGTTAGTTTTATTGTAAATTGATGTGAAAAACTCAATATTCTAGTGAGCTGGAATTTAGACTGAGATTTATATGGTGGTATGAAGTGGGTGCTGCAAATTGTTTCTAGAAGGGGATTTCTTCCTTTAAGTTTTAATTTGAAGCCATGTCAATTGGGATGTTGTACTCATTTACGACTGCACTTTAATTTCCAGACGCGTGACTAAGGGCAGAGTCATACCTTTTCTGCTTCTCAGATGTTTTTAAGACATATTAATCCTATAAGATAAAGTGACAAAAATGATCCCTGGTTTATGATTCCTGCATATGGCCAAAGCAGGATAAGGAAGGGAAGACCTACTTTCTGCAACCATCAATAAGACTTATTGTAGCAGGAGAAGCTTGTTAGAGCCTTCATCGTCTTTTGCCAAATGGATAGGATGTGTCAATAGATCATCTATACCCATGCCCTCTAGGGTTGCAATGCAAATATGTCACTAGGAACTTACGAAGTGTGAGGGTGTAAGGGGCTATGAGGGTTACTCAGATAGTGGTGTCTTCTTGAGTGGTGGCAGTGATTAAAAACAATAACGTCTGGCATTACATGCATAAATAATGTGATGCAGAAATTAAATACAACAACCACTCAGTATTTAATTCCTGGCATTCATGTGTAGGACAGGAGGATTTTATTATTATGTATTTATTATTATTTATCCAAGCCTTCTCATTTAGAGTTTTTTTTTATGTAAACAATGTGGTAATTTTTCATTGTAGAAAGGAGGCATTCCTTCAATCAGTATACAATACAGAACATTTAAGTAATTCAGTTAAAAAAACTGCCGCCATTCTGTAAGAGCAACTCAGCGGCACAGAGGTCTGTGCTAAAATGGGCCATTAAATGGAATGGTCTTGCTTTGTCGTGGGCTTGTGGACTTCAAGAATTATTTTCATGTAGTTCTTCATATCGGTCTTCAGTTTATCAGATTTAAAAATTACGTGTAAAACGAATACTTAAATAGCAACTAAATTACCAATTTCCGGATGAGTCGGTCTTGCAGTGATTCAAACTTGTGATCTGCAAATCAGGCCAGGTCCAAGTATTTAACTCACCGAGCCCAGTTAAACTGCTGAAGGGTCTAATGGGGTTGCATATTAGCATTGTTTATGAGTGTGTTATACCTCACTAATTTTGATAATTATTTAATAATCAATCTGATAAATCCAGCACAGAATGGAAACCCACACGTTGGTGCCTTGCCGTGCAAAAAAAACCCCACATAAAATGTTCAGCCAGTTGTCGGGCTAGGAAGAGCCTTGTTATCTGTCCATGCGCAACATTATAATCTGTGTATCAGAGTAACAAAGATGAAAGCTGCATTTTGGTTTATAACCCTATTTCGAGGAATGGTATACCTGTAATAATTGATGTGAATAAGTTGATCAAGCTTGTTATCTGGGAATGGATAATGACAGCAGGGGCATATCGCAGATCTCTGCAGCCCACGTGCACATGGGAGCCCCAAACCTTCAGGGGGCCCCATTCAGCCCAAGACCATTGGATATTTGTGAGATAAGGGAGAGTAAGCGGTCCTTCAACATCTTCTACAGTGGGGCGCCATCATTTTGTGCCACATACCAGATCAATAGCAAACTTACATGGAACCCAGTCCTGCATAATAAAGAAGGACAGCTAAGGTCCAGTCGAGAGTCTTGTCCAAATGTGATGTTGCTTTTGGTGATCTTCTACAACTTGACTGATACAAGTCTTTGAAGCAAAAGCGTTTAAAGGAGTTAGTTCTAGAGTTCTGCCTTCCTTCCTTTTATATATTAGCAAAGCTCAGTTCTGATGAATCTCCCTCGAGGTGGTGAGCTCTGACCCTAAAATACGAAATTCCTGTGAAATGATTTTAATCAGAATAGGATATAAAACTCCTCGGATCGTCTGGTCGATAACTATGTTATTATGGTAATTCTCCATTTATTGGGTAGATAAGAGTGTAATGCTACAGATCATATGGAAAGATGTAAGTAATAGCAGCAGTCAAGTAACTGATTGCACTATAATAGGGTTTAATGGCCAGATGTATCAAAGGGTTTTACCCATTCTGTGTCTATGGGAAAATGCTTTAGTACATATAGCCCTGGTGGAAGTTGTGTGGTTAATAACGTCAGCAAGCTTGCAGTGGGTGCATAGGAAGAAAAGAGCATGTCAGCTGTGTGGTGGCCCGGTTGAAATACAGCTTCACTGCTTACTATTTTGTCTCAAATTGAAGTATCACATTCACATCACAAGAAACACATTTTCTAGTCGCAAACCCTGCAATTTGGTAAATCGGAAGGTTTGCGACAAAAAATATGTGTTTTTCAAATATACTAAACCCATTTAGCTATTCAGTAACTTGTCACTGAATTGCTCAAAAGGATGAGTAAACTATTAGGAATCGCTATTTGGAAGGGGTGTGTTTAGCGATTCCTTGAGGTATTTATTAAAAGTTTTGAGACCACAATCCAGTTATGTTCTGTGTGATGCTTTTAAAGCGTACCACAGCAGAGCCATCAAAACCTGCACAGTTCACCTTGAGCAAAGGGCTAAAATGGAAAAACGTGCGTAATTTCCATGATCGGCAATCTCCCAATGAGCCACGTGCACGAATCAGATTTGTAATATGTCAAGCCATATTAAATGACTATGCCCTGCTCGGAGCACACTAATAGGATATATTAAATAGCTTTGAACAAGTTTGCTCTACAACAAACTAAACCTCTTGGATTTGTGGAAATTTGTGGGAATACTTTAGCGTGGCAGAAAAGTATGGCAGCCAGACAGCTAGTTAAGGAAATTAAAATACTTTGCCATTTATAACCAGCAGAGGGAATACAGGAAGCATTTGTTAATTAGTTTGCTCGAATATACAAGGACTTTCTCTTGTTTCTTCCGCTGATGTGGCAGCATTTCAGTTCAAATCTGACTCTCCTCTTTTTGAGAGAGAAACATCAAGGCCCTGATTTAAGAGGGCCTAGCTCCACTTTAGCGTTGCCTTAGTGCAATTTTTTTTATGCAAAGGCTGCACTAAGGGTGGCCTTTACCCCATGCCATATTTACAAAGAGGCACAATGCATGCATTGCGCCACTTTGTAACTCTTTGCGCTACATTATGCCTGCGACAGGCATAATGTATGCAAAGGGGGTGTTCCCCCTTACGAGGGGGCGAAAAAATGGCACAAAGAAATCTGAGAGATTTCTTTACGTCATTTTTTTCGCCACTTTTAACGCCTGGTAAGAGCACTCGTTAAAAGGAGGCACACCATTGATCAAAATGGGCCTCAATGGGCTTTGCAGGATTAACATCAACATTTTTTACACTAATCTTGCAAAGCTCCGAATAAGCGTTGAAAATGATGATGCTAGTTCCCTAACTACCACCATGGTGTGCCGTATCTTAGATAGGGCACACACATAGTGGCGTTAGGGGGGCACTAGAAAAGTTGCATGGTACTGGGTGCAGCTCCAGTTTTCTTAAATTTGTCCCCAAGTATTTTCATCAACACCGTGATCCGAGGTCCTGGAGGTATTCCGGGAGTTACACAGTGCAAAGACTATTGAATCAGGTGACCTGAAACTAGAACTATGGAAAGTATTAAAACGAGAGATAGCTCTTCCACTGATGGCCATGTGCAGGGGGATAGCTTCATCGGGGTGTTTGGAGTGTTACACCCCCCTGATAAATGTAGTTTCAGGAAAACAGGTATGGTGAGGTGTCAGATTTCACAAGGAATGTTTACATAAACAGACAAAAGACAAAAACGCACACACACCCTCCCTCTCTGCTTTGAAAGTCTTCATAAATGTTGGTTATTTTACAAAATATTGTGTTTTCTCTCGCTTAGTAGCCCTACCGAGCCATGTTAGTCTCCCTTTCTCCTGCCCCTTAGGTCCCTCTCTTGGGTCCTGCTCGTCATGTAATGTACTTTGATATTATATGTCCACATGATTGTTGAAAAATCTGAAGATCACACCCCTCAATCTTACTGACCAAGCTACTACCCTGCACGTGTGTTCTCAGGTATTTACTTCTAGGCTTTTCACAAGTTCATCAAAGGAAGCATTGATCACCCTTGTTCATCACCTGGAAAAAACATTAGCAGCTTGCTCCGCATATCGACATATTTGACCTTCAGACACAAAAGCTATATCTAGTTAAGTGCCACTTAATGTAATTTCAATTTCAATTTCAGCTTTATTTCAGTAAGACAATACCATAAAAGCATACCGACACAAATCATACATTTCTAAAAGAAAACAGAAGCAATTTGATAAAAGCAGTAAAACCAAACCCATCATAAGATTAAAAAAATAAAAATCCAGGACTCCCCCAAGGTCATACAATACAATTAGATAAAAGAAAAGAATAAGCAATTGATCGATTAAAACGTTGTAGAAATACACAGTACACATCACTTTACAAAACACCAAGAATATTATAGAATCACCATAAATACAATCTGTGTGCACAAAACAAATGGGATTGATATCTGACTGTTAATAGGAGTGGCTGTGTACTGGCAAGAAAGTTCACTTGGTCTCTTGAACTATAAGTACGCACAAATAATGATCATTGTAAAAATAGAATTTCGTGCTTCTTTTGTAAGACATTTGTCCCTAGCATACCAAAGTGCCTCTAAGAATCTTGGCAATGTGCCTACCACCATCACATGTGGTCTTGTTTTGCTAGTTTTTAAGAGCTGAGTGAGAATCTCTAATGCCCAACGATTTCTTTTTCCCATACATGCCTATACTCGGCTGAAGGCTGAATTGCTTTTGCTAATAGCCCAGAGAGGAATATTTAAGATTTGTTAGGCTGTGGTAAAAGATTAAAAAGCATAACTTTTTGGAATCAGAATTAGGAAAATGGTGAGCATGAAGCTGTGAATAACAGTTGGTGGCACATGATATGGCATTGCACTGCATCAAGGGTTTATCTTGCTAGGGCAATGTTCGTGATAGAAAAGAATTTGTACTTTACGAACTTTTAAATGATTCCATTTTATTATAATGTTGCAATTTTGTATTTTTTGTATTAATAGGAAACAAAAGATACCGCTGGAGAGGGGTGGAAGTAGATTACAAAAACAAATTAACAGCAAAATTGTTCCTCAGATTGAAATATGGTTTATGAACATGACAATCTCTTCAAGATAACAACCAAACACATTTTCAGTAGGTCAGTAGACGAGCTAGATCAAAATTATAAATATTCCTCTGTGGAATGCGCTTTTTTCCTTCTTTCTACCTCTTATTATTCTGTGTGTGTGTATCTTTTTGAGTTTAGTAATCTATCAAATTATTTTCCCTCATTCCTGTATTTGTATTATTTACATTGTTACCAGATATTTTAAGCTGGCCTTTTAGAACTAAGAACGCTAACTGCAGCTTGGATTTTGTTAATAATTAAATAAATTATATTTTAAAAATATTTTTTAAAGTAATATATTCATATTAATAAAAATATTGTATGCCTTTCTACTGGATGCAGAGCTTATTGCTCTTTTCTACTGGCATTTCAGGTGCAGGCTCATTATCTCATTGACCTCCGAGATGGCACAGACCTAAAAAACAAACATTGGAGGGACACCACCCTTGACAATTTTGCATCATACTCATGATTGGGTACAATTTTTATGGCACACACATACATCAGTAGGACAGTCAATGGGTTAGATAAAAAACATATCCAGCCTATAAAATCGTACTGCAAAAAAATGCATTTAAAAAGTCATATATCCACAATAATTGCCAATAGTATATTTTTTATTAAGTGCCCTCCCAAAAGCTATTGAAATATTTGGATAGCCAGAAAAATGTCACTGTGATGCATATGTTTGTATTCAAATCAATAGTGCAAGGTTTTCTATTTTGATAGGATCCTTTGCCTATGTAAAATTCAGCCCCTTCTGTGTTTCTTTACTTGCAGACTTTCTTCGGTGTGCACGACTCTCAGATAGTGTTCCCTCAGTGGAGAATCTCATCAGTTTAGAAACATGCAACTACAAAGAAAGAATTGTGATCCACTAAGTGCAAGAACAAGGTCCTTTCTTTGACGTGTGGAGCTAATACCCTGTTAAAAAGATGCTATCAGAAGAGATACACATGCCACTTGCCAGCGTGGATAATAAACTGACAAATGTCCTAACAGGAGCTATCCCACATATTAAATGGCCACAACAAGAAACGATGATGACTAAGCCTCTTCTGTCCTCACACATGCCACTACGCCTTAGAGCCTCTTGATTAGAAGGGAAGTTATCCTATCTATGTAATACTCTCTATATTTAATGCCAACCAAAAAAGGAATCTTTGTCATATATTGCAGGGATACTATTGAGTGGTATGAAGCTGGATATTTATTGTCCCCTAGCCTATCAGAATTACCTCCCAATCTCGCACTTTTACGATCCCTGGTCGCTGTGTATTGTCAATGCATAGTTCTGCATTGTTTGCATTTGTCTTAATATAAAAATTAAAAATATAATAAAAACAAAACAAACATGCAACCTCAGACACTTGACAAATTTTACAGTCTCTATATTGGTAGGTGGTGGTGATATTGATGGTATACCACTTAGGGCCTCATCTACAAGGACATGGCACAGGGTGGTGTCGTAAGCGATCTTGCTGCACCAAGCTGCATCATTTCCAAAATGCAGGGATGGGCCATATTTAAAAGAATATGGTGCATCCCTGTGTATCCCCCTGCCTGGTGCCAAATTAGCTGCCTAGCACCAATGCAGCCACATTGCATTGCAGGGGAGATTGTTTTTGTGGAGGAAGCGACACCTTCCTGCACATAAACAATCTTTAATGGTGATTTGCTCCTTCTAAGTGTGCTGCAAAATACAGAGAAAGAGCAAAAAACGAGGAGAAATAAAAGTATTTCTCCTCATTGCACCATTCTAACGCCTTCCATAGGAAGGCTTTAGTTTTTGGCACTGCCACAGGTTTACGATTTCTCGTAAATCTGAAGCAGTGTCAAAAAGCAATGGTTGTTGCGTAGGTATGCCCACAGCAACACCTACTGCATGCCCTTTAGCCTCAGAAAACTGCGTTGGAGGTCCATATCTACAAGGTCACAAAAGGTGGCTCCGCTGGCGCCAGGGCATCGTAAATGAGGCCCTTAGTTTCAAAACTGAGTTTTCAAGAGTCCTCAGGTCTCTAGGACTTTCAAGGTTCCTCCAAAGTTCTCTGTTATTGTTCCCGACAATCACATAAATGGCACTTCTTTGATTCATGTTTAAAATATTTTTCTTCTTAAGAGAGAATTCTGTATTTTTTTTCTATGTGTCTTATAAACAAAATCGCTGAGCATTTTACCTAGCAGTTCACCTAGTATGGTACTAGTTCTGATCTGGCTTTCTTTGTTCCCCTTCCTTTCCAATTGCCAGAGTCTCTATGTCAAAACTAGTCACAGCCACTTGATTTGCTAAAACGTTATACTTCAGTGCATGAAGCGGGGGACCTTTTAGGCAACTGCGGGGGAGATAAGCACACTAACTGGCCTAAGAGGACTCACAGCACCAGATTTCCCTGCATCAGAAACAGCCCTACCTAACTCACTCAGAAAGAGGTTGTGCCACGGTAACAGGATTCACAAGCATCTGTAATGCTACAGCATGTGAGTAGAGTACTTTCAGACACATATCAGGGGCTCCCACCACAGGAGTTGCCTACTTCAAAACTAGTACCATCCACAACTCACTTTTAAGTGACACCTCAGCACATGGAATGTGCAAATTGCAAAAGTCCAGATTTTTGGGGAATAACGTGGAAATCTGGCATTCCGTTACAATTGCCATACGATTTTCCCTTGGCCTAAGGTAACTATAACTCCTGACCTCGCCATGCAGAGATTTTGTTCAAATGTTTTAATTCTAATGTTTCATTGATATCTTTATGGATGTTACAAAATTTGTGATGAGTGCTGTAATATCTGGGGTAATTAGCAGTGCATGGAGAAGGCGGGAATTAAGTTACCTAAGGCCAAGATTGATAGTTACTTGAAATAACTCTAACTATAACCGCTGAATTTATCTTGTTTTGTCCAAGTAAATTCGGAAGCTAACTATAACATCCCTGTAACCTTTTTTAGTGAATTTCTATGTTTTTTTAAATTCTATTTCCTACCTATATTGTTCCTGTAACCTTTATTTTTTTTCAGTGAATTTCTATGTTTTTTTAACGTAAAGTAATTTTAATTACCATAGGTTAATCCAACTACCGCCTCACATGGCCTTCGGTAGTGCATGTTGGGGTTGGCCACAAGGCCTGGCTTGCGGCCAGGTCCTGTGGCCAACTCCGTATAACCACCCAACCCCATGTCAGACATGGCCAGCTAAACCTACAGCCAACCCCTCTAACCACCGAACCCTGCTCTGCGCAAGGCCTTTGGCAGTGCGTGGCGGGAGTTGGCCGCAGGGCCTGGCTCTCTGGGTGTGAGAATAGCTGTGAGACGGTTTCTCTGGGTGTGAGAGTGGGTGTGAAGGTGTCTGCCTGGGGGTGAGAGTTGGTGTGATAGGGTTTACGTGGATGTGAAAGTGGTTATGCGAGTGTCTGTCTGGGTGTGAGAGTAGCTGTAAAAGGATATCTCTGGGTGTGACAGTGGGTGTGAGAGTGTCTCTGTGAGTGTCTGTCTGCGTCTGTGAGTGTATGTGTGAGAGTCTGAATGGGTCCGTGAGTAGGTGCATGAATGTCTGCATGGGTCTGTGAGTGGGTGTATGAGTGCCTAATTGGGTCTGTGAGTCTGAGTGGGTCTCTGAGTGGGTGCATGAGTCTCTGAGTGGGTCTGTGAGTGTGTGCATGAGTCTCTGATTGGGTCTATCAGTAGGTATGTGAGTCTCTGAGTGGCTCTGTGAGTGGCTGCTTGAGTCTTTGAGTGGGTCTGTGAGTAGGTATGTGAGTCTGAGTGGGTCTATGACTATGTGATTGAGTCTTTGAGTGGGTCTGTGAGTGGGTGCGTGAGTCTCTGAGTGGGTCTGTGATCAGGTGCGTGAGGGTCTCTGAATGGGTGTGTGAGCCTCTGAATGTGTCTGTAAGTGGTGCATGAGGGTCTGAGTGGGACTGTTAGTGTGTGCCTAAGTGTCTGAGTGGGTCTGTGAGTAGGAGAGTGAGTGTCTAAGTGGGTCTGTGAATGGGTGTGTGAGCATCTGAGTGGGTCTCTGAGTGGATGCATGAGTCTCTGAGTGGGTCTGTGAGTGAGTGCATGAGTGTCTGAGTGCTTCTATGAGTGAATGATTTACTGCATGAATGAGTCTGCAAATTTTGTTGTAAAAAATTTGTCAGCGATATTAATCAATGTGCTGCGACGTTACACATGGGGGCCGCGCTGTGCACTGCAACGTATTCTCGAATATTGTGCGTCATGAAAAACAATCTTCATACGGTCAGAATTTGACCCTGAAAGACCACTATATCAATTCCCTGGGGTCAGGGTACTTCCACCCTGATCCCTTATTCTACTTTTCATTAGTTTTTTCAGCCCTGGGGACCGTGACCCATTACCTAAAATAACGGCCACAACTTTCTGGTTAGGTTGCAGATAGCCAATCAGAGCATTGCTGTTGATGCGTGCATTCATAAATTTGCCATCATTGCTGCGAAAACGCCATGACGGATCCACGGCCCTGGATATACACATTTATTTTCCGATTAACATCTAAAAAACTACTGAATGGATTTGCACCAAATATTCAAAAGCGTAATCTACATACAGAAACCTACCTTTCTGCCAAATTTGGTGTTATTCAGTCCATCGGTTTGAGAAGGAGTTGCGTTGAAAACTCCTATGGGAATTAACATGGGGAAACACACGTTTTCTGATCCCCACTGTTTCTTGGCCCCCACTTGACAGATCACCGCAAAACTATCCATGCACAACAAGAATCAAAGGTACACTTTATTGTTGGAACATTTCATGAAGATTCGTCAAACGGTGCCAAAGATATAGACAAGTCAAAAATGCTTTTTCCATGGAGACATGGTCCTAATTATATATATATATATATATATATATATATATATATATATATAAATAATTTACCGAAAGTATTCACTGCACTCCATGAAGTTTCAATAGTGCCTATTTATTGATGCCAAACTAACAACCACCAACGCGTTTCAACTCCCCAAGGAGTCTTGTTCACAGTGAATGAGTCCCTTTTCCCTTTTACTATTTATATTTCGAGATTGGTCCTCTCCGTCACGAGCACCGGCAGTGGAGTGCACCACCCAGCAACCTTTAGACCATCTTTGTTTGAAGATATATATATATATATATATATATATATATATATATATATATATATATATATATATATATATATAATCGGGAATTCCATAAATTATAAAACGTTTCCTTACCAAATAAAAGGAAAACAGTCAGGACACTACCAGCCAATTGCAAATATATTTACTGTCATAAAGTTCGTTCGTCCCAACGCGTTTCAGCTGTAGCCTTGTTCACTTAAGAAAACAAAGCTTACACGGATGCTATAGTTAGGCTTACATTTCACTTGTACAAAACCATTGAAATTCAGTAGTTAGGAGTGAACGACTGGTTGAGTAGGTGGCTCTATGGGTGAGTGAGTGGCTGCTTGAGCTGATTTTTTTTAAGTGAGTTGCTGTGTGAGTGGCTGTATTGTAGAGTAAGTGTCTGTGTTAATGGATGTATGGGTGAGTGAAAGGATGTGTGAGTGCTTGTATGGATGTGTGAATGTGTATGTAAGTGGTTGTGTGGCAGTGCGATTGAGTGTGTGAGTGCTTGCGCGGGTGATTGAATGGCTGTGTTGAGAGTCTGTGTGGGTGTATGAGTGGCTGTATAGGTGAGTAAGTGGGTGTGTAAGTAGCTATATAGGTGAGTGTGTGGCTCTGTGAGTAGCGGTATGGATTAGTGAGTGGTTGTATGAGTGCCTGCATGAGTGAGTGAGAGGGTCTATGAGTGGCTCTATGGATGAGTGAGTGGTTGTGAGATTGCTTGTATGGGTCTGTGGATGGGTATGTGAGTGGTTGTGTGGGTGCGTGAGTGGGTGTATGAGAGGTTGTATAAGGGTGTGAGTGGGTGTCTGGGTGCCTCTGTGGATGATGTCATCAGTGATATCACCAGTGATGTCATTTGAGATGTCATCAGTGAAGCCACTGACCATGTCATGAATGATGTAATGTGATGTAATATGAGAGGTCATAGGCACTGCATTGGGGGGTGTAAGTATAGTTAGCTCAGATAACTATAACTGCTAAATTTCAATGGTTTTGTACGAGTGAAATGCGAGCTTAACTATAACGTCCCTGTAACCTTTGTTTTTTTCACTGAATTTCTAAGGTTTTTTAAATTTTATCTCCTAACTGTACCTCTAACCTTTGACAGTGAGTGTGTGAGCGAGTGCATAAGTATCTCAGTAGGTCTGGGAGTGGGTGCATCAGCCTCTGAGTGGGTTTGTCAGTGGATGAGTGAGTGTCTAAGTGGATCTGTGAGTGAGTGCAAGAATATCTGAGTAAGTCTCTGAGTGGGTACATGAGTCTTTCAGTAGATCTGTGAGTGAGTACTTCAATCAATCAATCAATCAGTGCGCGCTACTCACCCGGGAGGGTCTCAAGGCACTGAGGAGAGGGGGAGGAGGAGCTGCTACTGCTCAAAACTTGAGTTTCTAAGTGGGTCTGTGTGAGAAAGTAGCCTCTTTCTAGCCTTGTTACCCCCACTTTTGGCCTGTTTGTGAGTATATGTCAGGTGTTTTCACTGTCTCACTGGGATCCTGCTAGCCAGGGCCCAGTGCTCATAGTGAAAGCCCTATGTTTTCAGTATGTTTGTTATGTGTCACTGGGACCCTGCTAGCCAGGACCCCAGTGCTCATAAGTTTGTGACCTATAAGTATGTGTTCCCTGTGTGATGCCTAACTGTCGTCTCACTGAGGCTCTGCTAATCAGAACCTCAGTGGTTATGCTCTCTCTGTACAAATTGTCACTAACAGGCTAGTGACCAATTTCACCAATTTACATTGGCATACTGGAACACCCTTATAATTCCCTAGTATATGGTACTGAGGTACCCAGGGTATTGGGGTTCCAGGAGATCCCTATGGGCTGCAGCATTTCTTTTGCCACCCATAGGGAGCTCTGACAATTTTTACACAGGCCTGCCATTGCAGCCTGAGTGAAATAACGTCCACGTTATTTCACAGCCATTTACCACTGCACTTAAGCAACTTATAAGTCACCTATATGTCTAACCTTTACCTGGTAAAGGTTGGGTGCTAAGTTACTTAGTGTGTGGGCACCCTGGCACTAGCCAAGGTGCCCCCACATTGTTCAGGGCAAATTCCCCGGACTTTGTGAGTGCGGGGACACCATTACACGCGTTCACTATACATATGTCACGACATATGTATAGCGTCACAATGGTAACTCCGAACATGGCCATGTAACATGTCTAAGATCATGGAATTGTCACCCCAATGCCATTCTGGCATTGGGGAGACAATTCCATGATCCCCGAGTCTCTAGCACAGACCCGGGTACTGCCAAACTACCTTTCCCGGGGTTTCACTGCAGCTGCTGCCAACCCCTCAGACAGGTTTCTGCCCTCCTGGGGTCCAGCCAGGCTTGGCCCAGGAAGGCAGAACAAAGGACTTCCTCAGAGAGAGGGTGTTACACCCTCTCCCTTTGGAAAAAGGTGTCAGGGCTGGGGAGGAGTAGCCTCCCCCAGCCTCTGGAAATGCTTTCATGGGCACAGATGGTGCCTATTTCTGCATAAGCCAGTCTACACCGGTTCAGGGATCCCTCAGCCCTGCTCTGGTGCGAAACTGGACAAAGGAAAGGGGAGTGACCACTCCCCTGACCTGCACCTCCACTGGGAGGTGCCCAGAGCTTCTCCAGTGTGCTCCAGACCTCTGCCATCTTGGAAACAGAGGTGCTGCTGGCACACTGGACTGCTCTGAGTGGCCAAGGCCAGCAGGTGACGTCAGAGACTCCTTCTGATAGGCTCTTACCTGTGTTGCTAGCCTATCCTCCTTCCTAAGTAGCCAAACCTCCTTTTCTGGCTATTTAAGGTCTCTGCTTTGGGGAATTCTTTAGATAGCGAATGCAAGAGCTCATCAGAGTTCCTCTGCATCTCTCTCTTCACCTTCTGCCAAGGAATCGACCGCTGACTGCTCTGGAAGCCTGCAAAACTGCAACAAAGTAGCAAAGACAACTACTGCGACCTTGTAACGCTGATCCGGCCGCCTTCTCGACTGTTTTCCTGGTGGTGCATGCTGTGGGGGTAGTCTGCCTCCTCTCTGCACTAGAAGCTCCGAAGAAATCTCCTGTGGGTCGACGGAATCTTCCCCCTGCAACCGCAGGCACCAAAGAACTGCATCACCGGTCCTCTGGGTCTCCTCTCAGCACGACGAGCGAGGTCCTTTGAACTCAGCAACTTTGTCCAAGTGACTCCCACAGTCCAGTGACTCTTCAGTCCAAGTTTGGTGGAGGTAAGTCCTTGCCTCCCCACGCTAAACTGCATTGCTGGGAACCGCGTGTTTTGCAGCTGCTCCGGCTCCTGTGCACTCTTACAGGATTTCCTTTGTGCACAGCCAAGCCTGGGTCCCCGGCACTCTAACCTGTAGTGCACGACCTCCTGAGTTGTCCTCCGGCGTCGTGGGACCTTCCTTTGTGACTTCGGGTGAGCTCCGGTTCACTCTTCTTCGTAGTGCCTGGTCCGGCACTTCTGCAGGTGCTGCTTGCTTCTGAGTGGGCTCTTTGTCTTGTTGGACGCCCCCTCTGTCTCCTCACGCAATTGGCGACATCCTGGTCCCTCCTGGGCCACAGCAGCATCCAAATACCCTAACCGCGACTCTTGCAGCTAGCAAGGCTTGTTTGCGGTCTTTCTGCACGGAAACACCTCTGCAAGCTTCTTCACGACGTGGGACATCCATCCTCCAAAGGGGAAGTTTCTAGCCCTTGTCGTTCTTGCAGAATCCACAGCTTCTACCATCCGGTGGCAGCTTCTTTGCACCCACAGCTGGCATTTCCTGGGCATCTGCCCACTCCCGACTTGATCGTGACTCTTGGACTTGGTCCCCTTGTTCCACAGGTACTCTCGTCAGGAAATCCATCGTTGTTGCATTTCTGGTGTTGGTCTTCCTTGCAGAATTCCCCTATCACAACTTCTGTGCTCTTTGGGGAACTTAGGTGCACTTTGCACCCACTTTTCAGGGTCTTGGGATGGGCTATTTTTCTAACCCTCACTGTTTTCTTACAGTCCCAGCGACCCTCTACAAGGTCACATAGGTTTGGGGTCCATTCGTGGTTCGCATTCCACTTCTAGAGTATATGGTTTGTGTTGCCCCTATCCCTATGTGCCCCCATTGCATTCTATTGTGACTATACATTGTTTGCACTGTTTTCTATTGCTATTACTGCATATTTTGGTATTGTGTACATATATCTTGTATATATTTGCTATACTCATACTGAGGGTACTCACTGAGATACTTTGGCATATTGTCATAAAAATAAAGTACCTTTATTTTTAGTATATCTGTGTATTGTGTTTTCTTATGATATTGTGCATATGACACTAGTGGTACTGTAGGAGCTTCACTCGTCTCCTAGTTCAGCCTAAGCTGCTCTGCTAATCTACCTTTTCTATCAGCCTAAGCTGCTAGACACCCCTCTACACTAATAAGGGATACCTTGACCTGGTGCAAGGTGTAAGTACCCATTGGTACCCACTACAAGCCAGGCCAGCCTCCTACAGTCTGTGAGTGGGCGCCTGAGCCTGAGTGGGTCTGTGAGTTGGTGGATGAAAGTCTGAGAGAGTCTGTGAGTGGGTGCATAAATGTCTGAGTGGGTCTGTGAGTGGGTGCATGAGTGTCTAAGTAGGTCTATGAGTGGGCTTGTGAGTTTCTGAGTAGGTCTGTGTTGGAGTACATGAGTCTGTGAGAGGGTGCATGAGTGTCTGAGTTTGTCTGTAAGTGGGTGTGTGAGTGTCTATGTGGATGTGTCAGTAGCAGTCGGCCACAAAGGAACCACACCTAACTGTTTATCCCTCAAGAGTCCACAGTTTTGCACAAAATATCTACCCAACTGAAGTACTTTCTACTGGCTAGTTGATAAGTGCTACCTAGTTGGGTAAAACCCTAGTGTGCGTTCTGCACTTCAGCTGTGTAATGGACCACAAGGAAATGTCTCCAGCAACCTTGTGTGCATTTGGCAATGTGAATGTTCCTCTTGCGTCTTTCTCCAGAATTCTGTGATGAAATGTATCCTCCTATAGAGAGGCCAACAAGACTACAAAGACATAAAACTCCACCAAGCCAGGGTCCTTCCTCTTAGCTATATGACCTAAGTGCTTCTTTGTTTGGTGGGCATAGCCACATATTCCTCAGCGTTAATACCGTGCCACCAAAATTGTTGGGAAGTGCACTGGGGGCCCTTTGGTTAGCTGTCTATCATCCTGGCCCAAGGCGGGAAGACCTTTGCATACTACTAAGGTGGACAGGGTGGGGCCAAATGTGCAGAGATTCCATGTGATTTGCACATTTGCATGCTCAGAGGAATTTAACAGGAGAACCATGGACTCTGCTCCCACCAGGAGAGGACAAGAAAGAACCCAATCTTCACAGTCACATACAGATTCCAATAGATGAAAGATGCATTCACCTCCATAACGCATGAAATTGCAGAGTGAACACACTTGCTTTGCATTCCCCAAGCCGATAAAAGTTAGGATAATTTGTCCTTTACAGAAGTGAAGCTTCAACTACGGCATGTGCAACGTTTATGTTTGTAGGTGCTTCCTGCTGAGGTTTAATTTCTGTGAAATGAACATCCAACAAGAGTCCACAGTTTTGCACAAAATGTGTATCCAACTGGAGTACTTTCTACTGGTTAACTACTAAGTACAACCCTGTTGGGTAAATCGCCGGGGTCCAGGAGCGGGGCCACACGGTCCCCCTCCCTGGGCCGATCTCAGCCCTGGGTACCCCAGCCCCTGGAGACCAGCCTTCATTAGATGGAGAAGGGCTAATTTTGGCCCCGGGGACCCCATCACCTCTGGCCCAGCCATCTGGGAGGTGGTTGTCCCCGGGGATCTGGGAGGATTGTGCGGGCCCCCCTGCACAAATTCTGTAAATTGACCAGAGGAGGTGGTGGTCCCCAGGGCTGTGTGGGAGGCCTTACGGGCTTCCTCCATATTAAATAAAGATGTAGCCTCGGGGAGGTGGCAGCTCCTGGGACTGTAGGGGACTATGCAGCCCCCCTCACAAATTCTATATTTATCTCCAGGGAGGTGGTGGTTCCCAGGACTAGGGGGCCTCCTGGGCACCCATGCAAAAAAATTGTAAATTGCCTCAGGGAGGTGGTGGTCCCTGAGGCTGTGGGGGGGCCCACAAAATAAAGATTTTGCCCCGGCGAGGTGGTGGCCCCCAGAGTGCGGGGGACGCATGGCCATTCACACATTTTTGGCTAATCACCCAGAGGAGGTGGTGGTCCCTGGGGCTAATATAAGCCCTTGGAGGGGAGCCCCATGTGCCCCTTCCTTTTTCAATCTCCTAATGCTCCCAGGACCTGGCCCACCTGGGGCCCAAATAAAAGAAAAGGGCGAGAGACTGACCTTTTTTTTAAACTTATAAAAATCTGCAGATCCAGATCTGCCGATTTGTCAGAGATTTAAAAAAACAAAATGCTTTTTAGTCCTGGTGAGGTCCGTAGGGGATCCCAAGATCAAGGCTAGAGGCTCAGGGTGAGCCTACCCTGGCCCCTTTTCTTTTTTTAAACTTTTTTTGTGGGACTCGGCTCAAGTTAAGTCCCAAGATAGCTGCCAACACTTCCTTGTTGGAGGGTTGGCAGCCAATCATATATCAGCACAGGGATAGATGGTTTTAACAAAGATCTGCAGATATCCATATTTTTTTATCTATAATTACTCCAAAACTACTGAACAGATTTACGCCAAATCACAAAAAGCACACTTTCTAGACCAAGAGCTAGCATTCTGCCAAATTTGGTGCAATTCCATCCAACGGATCGGGCTGTAGTTATATTCAAAATCCCTAAGGGAAAAACTTGTTTCGGGGCCACACCTTTTTCTCGACACCCACTTGACAGATCACCCCAAAACTTTGAGAACAGCAGCTGAACCCACAGAAGTCTAACATTTTGACATTTCGTGAAGATTCGTCAAGCGGCACCAAAGTTATTGGCAATATGCTCTTCCTATGGAAACTATGTCCAAACTATAACTACCTATTGATGACCACCATGTAAATAGGGACAGGGGCTGAGAATAAGGGGAAAATTGTACTGCGATATCACAAAAACTGCTAAATGAAATTGCACCAAATTTGTCAGAAAACTAGATCTTGTGGCCTGATTTAGAACTTGTGGATGGGTTACTTCGTCATAAGGGTGACAGATATCACATCAGCCGAAATATAAATGCCATTGTGATTTAAATTTTGGCAGATTTGATATCTGTCATCGTTGTGTCAGAGTAACCCATCCACTGACTTCTAAATCAGGTCCTTGGTCTAGAAAGTGTGCTTTTTGTGATTTGATGTAAACCTGTGCAGTCGTTTTGTGAGACATTAAGGATCTGATTAGCTACAACTACAACAAAAATATGTGGCAGCAGCCATTTTATGAATCAGGGACTGAGTGCCTAGTACTGCTAAGGTTTAAAAAAGACATAAGGGAGCAGGATAGGGATACCCTGTGCCCCATAGGCCCGGTGGGGCGTCCCAGAGTGACCCTTCCGTTGCCAAAAACAATTTTGAAAAGGAAATTTTGTGCACATTTGTGGTATAGCCATGAATTCACTATACAACTTTTTAAAAAGTGTTTCAAAAAATAAAAATCCACAGGTGGGCCATGGCCTGTGGGGCGGAGCACTACATTTTGTATGGGAGGAAGGCATTCCATCTCTTTCCCCCTGTCTTCCTTAGGACCCCATCCTCCGGTTCAATGCCTAATTAAAGGGGAGTGGGAATGAGGTCTCCCTCCCTGAACCTCAGAAGGCCCTGGAGAAACCATCCCCCAGGGTCATATGTAATTAACAAGGAAAGGGGGAGATGGCCCACGTCCCCAAGACTCAGAAGGCCCCTGGGGCTGTTATTTTAAAAGTGGAGGGGTTTGCACTATTCCTCCAGTCCCACTATTTTAAAAGAGGAAGGGAACTTTTGCCTCCCTACCCAAGTCTCAAAAGACCCCGGGGACACCATGCCCAGGGGCAGCGCAATTACTGTGTTCCCGGAACACTGTTTCCACTCCAAGCGAAAATGCATGCAGGGAAGATTGGTATGCTCCCATCCAGCGGCAGCTGCCAAGGGAGTCCCACCCGGCGGGGGAGGGGCAGGAAAGAGAAGCAATTCTGCTACAGCCAGGCAGGAGCAATGCCAGCTTTCACTGCACCAAGGATGGATGCATGCAGGGGTGCAAGTGGGACCGGGACTGTGGGCCCCCCTGTAGCAGCCAAAGTTGGGTGTTGGGGGTGCTCAGGGTGGAAAAAGGCCACCCATCTTAGTCCCCCAGAGATGGTGTCCTGGAGGCCAGTATTGGCTCTCAGAGGGGGCCCACATGAATGCTCCCTTTACAATGAATGTTGGCCCCAGGGGATGGAGTCCCCAGGAGATGGGATCCCCAGAGCCACATTTGGCTCACGGGAGGAGGGTTCAGCACACCCACATTCCCTTTAAGTGAATGTTGGCCCTGTGTAATGGGGTACCAGGGCCAGTATTCGCTTGGGGTAGTACACACCCCCTCCCCAATATAAAAATAAAAATAAGAATTGTTGGCTCTTGCCAGCAGACAGAATGCGTGTATCAGGGGGCCTGGTGAGGCCAATGGGTCGTGGAACCCAGGGCTCCCTTTGCAGGCCCCAGTGAAAATGAAAAGATGTGAGTGTCCCAGGTGGGCCAGAAATACTCACTATACTATTAAAATAAATTTAAAAATGTGGAAAAATGAATAATAAATGAGCAGCAAGGCCTGCTTGTTAATTATTCACTGCTCCTAGCAATGAGTGCCCCATAATGCCCTCAGGCTTTTTTCAAACACTTATTTTTTTGCTGGTGGTGGCTCTAGATGGGGCAGGGGGACCATCAAATGTGTTTTTTAAAGTTCTGGGGGCTGCAGGGAGTGCAACAGACAATTAGCAAAATTAGAAAAAAAACAGGAAGTCTCCTGGCTCATTCAATTTATGATCCCAGGAGAGCTGTATACTCTTTGGCTGGACTGTGGGTCCCGTTAGTGTTTGGTTCTATGGTTATACTTTGTGCCTTGAAAATTGTTAAAGGTAAGACTCAAAGATATGTTTTTTTTTAGTCTTTAAGCTAAATATTTTTTGACAATCACTTTTGTTAAACATTGCAATGTGTGAATTTATGAACTATACTTTTGATTATAGGTATTGGTGACTGTTTGGCAAAATAAGTGTGTCTCCTTTACAAAAAGTGACACCCTTCATATTGTTACACATAGTTAGCCGTGCACAGGCCCTCAGCCAAGTCCAGCACCCAACTCACCCCTGCACCCAACTCATTGTTAAAAGCACTGTGTCCAACTCCTCCCTGGGATGGCCTGCACCCAACTCCCTGCTCCACCCAAATCCCAAGGTCCA
Source organism: Pleurodeles waltl (assembly GCF_031143425.1). Classification (NCBI taxonomy): domain Eukaryota; kingdom Metazoa; phylum Chordata; class Amphibia; order Caudata; family Salamandridae; genus Pleurodeles; species Pleurodeles waltl. The sequence continues at coordinate 1,215,889,879 of NC_090440.1, forward strand.
ACTCCCTTCTGTCGCCAACTCTCCGCTGCATTCAACTGCATGCCCTGCAGGACTTGACTGCCATTGGGGAGCTCAGTACAGGGCCTAGCCATAGGTCAGGCCCTGTGTCCAACCACATGCCATGTACTGTGATGAACATTTTACTTTACGTCTAAAAAACACATAGAAATTTACTAACAAAATAGTAAAAGTTATTTTATATTTAGGAATGGTAATAACATCTTAGTTTGCATAAAAAAGGGGACCTAAAGAATTTTCTGGAAAAACAAAGTTTTAAGGAATGTCAAAGTTAGGTGAAAATATTAGTTAAAACATACCATTTTTAATGAAAAAACACTGAAATTCACCAGTTATACTAATCTAAAGTAACTATAACTCTGGCCCTAAAGTAACTATATCTTGTGCTCTCTCCATGCACGGCTAACTATCTCCAATATTACATCATTCATGACAGGCTCTGTGGTCTCATTGACAACATCACTGCAATATCTGAAATGAGATCATTGATAACAACACTGAGCATGGGGGACATAAGTTATGGTTACTTTAGGGCACAAGCAATAGCTACTAGTCCTAAAACGCATTTTGTCACCAACGCATTTTTCATAGACTTTCTACATTGGATATAGCGCGAAAACGTCAAGACGAATTTGGAAGAAATTTGGCAGGTTGGTATATTATGGTGTGCAGAGGTAAGTAGGTAAGTATTTTTAAGTTATAAGGTTTAAAACGTGGTGGTATCTGCTGTTGCTGTAGTTTTATGGTAATTTTGCAAAACTACCGCAGTACATGCCCATGACAGGGCAATATCTCACTGATTAATGACTGCCTTTACAAAAGGGAGCCATGTTGTTTTTTGTGCAATTCAGCTGTGTTTTGGGTTGGGGGTATAAAACAGGTAATTTGTTGTATTTAATATTTTTCACTACCTATTATCACTTAATTTAAGTAGTAATAGGTAGAAATAAATAATTATGATGTTTGATACTTTGTGAAAAATATATGACAGAGTACTGCGGCACTGCCTTGGAGGTACAACTGTACGGAAAACAAATAAGCAAACAAAATAATACAAATGATTAAAACATTAAGAAAAACACTGTGATACACCATATTTTAAGAATATAGGCCCACATTATGACATTGGCAGTAAATGCCGCTTACTGCCGCTGTGACGGCCACCAACATACCGCTGCAGTGGCGAATATCCGTTTATATTATGACACACACATACTAAACCGACAGAATACTGCCACATACACAAATCTGCCAGCCCAAAGGTCAGTGGTAAAGTGTTGGTATGAACACCCATACCGTTGCACCAACAAAACAACGCCCACCACATTATGACCCACGAATCACCACAGTGGACATTCAATGGCAGTAAACCATTGGCGGTACACACCGGCGCGCTCAGAATGCCCACCCAATTACAAAACAACACAACATTGGCCAAAACTAAAATCACACACTTGACACTCATACACACACCACACCTGCCCACCTGTAGCACTATAAAACACCCACCCACATTATACACCACCCTTTACAAATACCAATACGCGCCACAAGACTAATACGAAGACCACTGAGACAACTACACACACCACAAACACCCATCCATCTGTCACGCACCCCATATCCCACACGCTACCATATCACTTAACACCCCCTGCACAACACACACCACACAACACCCATGTCTCCCCTAAAGACACCCCTGTTTCACAGATGAGTAGCTGCGGGTCATGGTCGAGGAAATAGTCAGGGTTGAGCCACAGCTGTTTGGAGCACAGGTACAGCAAATATCCAATGCCAGGAAGATGGAGATATGGCGGAGAATTGTCAACTGGGTGAACGCTGTGGGACAGCATCCAAGAACAAGGGACGACATCAGGAAGAGGTGGAACGACCTACTGGGGAAGGTACGTTCTGAGGCAGCAAGGCACCAGCTCGCCATCCAGAGGACTGGCAGTGGACCCCTACCTCCTCCCCCACAGCTGACAGCATGGGAGGAGCAAATCTTGGCAATACTGCACCCTGAGGGACTCACTAGAGTAGCCAGAGGACTGGACACTGGTGAGTCAATATTTACTACTTATCACCCCCCATACCTGCATGCCATCCCACCCCTTCACCCTCACTCCCATCACTCCACTTTGTCCCACACACTGCACCTACACATCTGACTAACCCCAATGCCAAGCGCTGCATGCAATACCAATGCATAGACAGCCCTCCCAGACCAGCCTGGACACCCATCACCAAAGCATCCACAGCATGGAGAACTAACAATCACACAATCCATCACCATACACAAAGGTCATAGACATGAAGTATAATACATCACTTACATCCCCACAGGTGCCCCAGCCAATCTCAGCGGCGAGGAGGTGCCAAGACAAACCAGTCCCCCAACAGAAGATGCCCCCAGTGATGACAGTAACTCTGGAGTTCTGGATCTGGATGAATTACATGGCCCCTCAGGGACCACTGGCCATTCGGCCACCCCATCCCACTCACAGTCCACCACAGAGCCTCCCCCATCAGTATCCAACACCACAACACCCATCCAACATCCCCACACCTCTGTCCCCAGGACACGTCAATCAGCAGTGTGCTCACCTGTTCAGGGACCCCAGTCCACACCTCACACCCAAAACAATCATCAACCTGGGGTCAGTGGCAGTGGGCCCACCGTTCAAGGGACAGAGGCACAGGGGAACAGGGACACTGGGGGGACCGCTATGCCCCAGGGGGAGGACAGGCCCATGGAACCGACTCTCCAGGAGGTACTCACTAATGTCCTGGGGGCTTACCAACAATCCCAGGACAAGATGGGCCAGATCCTTACTAACATGTAGAAGAACAAGCGGCTGCAGGAGGTACACCATCAGGAGATCAGGGAGGATTTGCAGGTCCTCAATACTACCATGGTCTCCATAGCAGGGGTAATGGCAGATATGGTCAACATCATGAGGGAATGGCCAGCACACCAGTGGGCCCCTACCACTAGCCAGTTTACTGACCAGCCCACCACTTTTGCTCCAGCTAGTGGGCAGGAGGCCCTGCCACAGGACCCACAGGTCACCAGCACCCCTCCTCCTGCAGAAGGTGAACCACCCCGCAACCGTTCCCTGCGACCCAGACAGAAGGTAGATACACTTGCCAAGACCCAGACCACTGCCAGGAAATGAGATCCTCCTGAATGTCCCCCTTGTGTTCCACCTTGTCACCTTGTCCACTTTGAACTGCCTTTCCTCCCCTTCCTATGGCCCCTTGGACACTGGACTTGTGCTACAAACAGACTGGAACAATACCCTGGACTTTCCTCAACCATCACCCCATTCCATTGCACTTTTCCGTCAATTATTTTCACTACAATAAACATCATTGAACACGACTTGAGTGAAAGTGTTTTATGTGAAGAAAATGTGCATATATGGAAACAGTCACATCATGTGCAAATGGTCTGAGCACTGTGATAGCATACATTTAATGACCTGTACCCTTCTGTAGTCATCATATCAGTACAGAGTTGTCATATCACCAACAACAGCAAAATGAGAAGCCATAGGTGACAGTAGGTAGAGATGCAAAAGAAGTGAATGCCATCCTGCTACAGCCACACACAGAACATCAATAATCAGAGGAACGGTGAGTTCCACTGTCTCACCTGTGTGTCACTGGAAGTATTGATGTATAACTGATGTGCTGTTGTCCACATACTCATCCTCTGCCTCCTCATCATCACTGTCCTCAGGGTCCACTGCTGCCACAGGGGCATTTCCAGTCTCCTCCTCCTGCAGATAAGGCACATGTCATCTGAGTACCAGGTTGTGCTACATACAGGCTTCTCTGGTGAGTAGCACAGGGATCCACTGGTTAGATGGAGGCATCTGAACCTGCCCTTGAGGAGGATGAAGGTCCTTTCAGTAATTCTCCTGGTTCACCCATTTGCATCATTATAACAATTCTCAGCCCCTGTACTGGCATTCCTCACAGGGGTCAGGAGCCACGATAGATTTGGTTAGCCAGAGTCACCTGCAAGTATTGAGGGACAAACATTAGCCTTGCACAATGGTATGGGGTGAACACCAGAAGGCATACACTGACATACACTGGGTGGGGAGTCAGGCTCACCAATTAGCCACACCCGGTGACTCTGTAGTTGTGCCATCACAATTGGGATGCTGCTATTCCTCAGGACAAAGGCGTCATGCACAGACCCAGGATACTTGGCAGTGACGTGGGAGATGTACTGGTCAGCCAGGCACACCATTTGCATATTGAGTGAGTGGAAACTCTTCCGATTCCTGAACACTTGTTTATTCTGGCGGGGGGACAAATGCAACATGTTTACCGTCAATCACCCCAATAATGTTGGGTATTTGTCCCATTGCATAGAATCCTGCCTTCACAGTTGCCAAGTCTTCCACCTGGGGGAAAGCAATGTAGCTGCACATGTGTTTCACCAGGGCAGACAAAACCCTTGCCAGCACAATTGAGAACACTGGCTGTGATATTCCTGTTGCCAAGCCCACTGTCACTTGGAAAGAACCAGTAGCCAGAAAATGGAGCACTGACAGAACCTGCACTAGAGGGGGGATCCCAGTGGGATGACGGATAGCTGATATCAGATGAGGCTCCAATTGAGCACACAGCTCTATGATTGTGGCCCTGTCCAGTCTATAGGTGAGTATTATGTGCCTGTCCTCCAGTGTAGCCGAGTCCACAAGGGGTCTGTACACAGGGTCTTGTCTTCTCCTGCGATTCCTCCGCAGTGGTAGGTAGCTAAGGTACACAAGAGTGAGTAGACTGTCACAATCTGAACAATGGAACCACAACCTCAGTGTACATAGAGCAGTAACATGATGGGACATTGGGAATGGCAATGTATGAGCAAATTATAGAAATTATGCATTTCTTGATTATGTGAATATTGTCCACCACCATAAAATGGTGGCCGCCTGTCCTGTATGTTGGGACAGGTGGAAGTGAGGTAACTTCGCCAGTGTTTCATATCATGGCAGAAAGCGGTCTTGCACTGCCATGCTATTCCTCATTGGATAACATGGGGCTCTATGGAGTACAGTGGCCAATGGGGATCACCAGCAGTGGTGACGATGTACACCAGCCGCGGGCGTGACTGCCATTTTCTGTCCATATCCTCACTTGATTCCTGATTTTCCACAGGACAACACCTTCGCTGCGTGTGCTGCTGTGACCTGTGTCTGGATCCTGCCATGGCTCGTGTGACCGGGAAAAGGGCCCCTGCTTTACCTTCGGAGGAGTGGGAGCCTTTGGTAGATGGGGTCCTACCCCAGGATGGGCCTCCAGACTAACAGGTGAGTACACCTTGGGCACGAGGCATGTGACAAGGTTGCATGAAGATGTGTGTGCAAGCATCATGTCATTTTGGGAGGGTCGTATGTCTGGTGGTAGTGTACATGGTGGATGCTGGGTGATGTGTGTGCCAATGGTGATGGAAGGGGATTTGTGGGCCATATGTGGGACAGGCTGGATTGTATGTGCAATGGTGCCCTCCTGTCTGTGTTTCCTCTGCAGGTCAACGCCCATCAGAAGAAGGGATTGTGGCGTGCCATCGCCAAGGACGGCGCACCCACTGTAGGAAGAGGTGGAGGGACCTGGGATGCTGGGCCCCGAAGATCACGGATGGTAAGCTTGGGATGGCCTCCCACCAACGGCGGGGTGCCCGTAGGAACCTGACCCCCTGATGGCCCGCATACTGGCGGTGGCCTACCCAGAGCTAGATGGGCGCTTGAGGGCATCACAGCAGCCACAAGGTGGTGGATACAGTGTGCGTTACAACTATGATTGGTAGGTGGCATGGGAACCTGATGGTGGTTGTCAGTTAGTGGGTGCCCCTTAATGCCAGGTCAGAGATCTTAACGTGATACAGCTCAAGTATGATGGTTATATTGCTAAATCTGGTAACCTAGCTAGGTTGCATTCCACGTCAGACAGGGCTTAGTGACTCCCAGGAGGGATGCAGTTGGTGGGGGCTGGCTCACATCTTGCTGTGGTACCTAGACAATGTAATGCCAGCGCAATGCATGGTGCTCAATCCTGATCCCTGTGTGTGACGGTAATGTGTATGCCATCTGAGGTGTTGGTGCTGCAATTGACCCAGTGCTCCCTTTCTCTCTCTCCCTCCTTTTTAATTCTGTCATCCTTTCCATGTGTGCATTAGCATCATCTGGCGGAGGAGCAGGGGTACAGGCGACAGAGGGAGCTACATCCCACAGGACCCAGGAGGCAGAGTCCACTGACGTCGAGGGGATCAGTGGGACGTAGGGCGAGGGGAGCACCACGGCGGAGACACGAAGTGACAACACTGACTCAAATACCCCCTCCTATGGAAGCTCCCTGGTGGTGGCAGACACCTCTGGGACCACCCCAGCTGCCACCCCCCCACCAGCACCACCCTCCCAGTAGCACCTCACTGAGTTGCCTGTGCCCGCTCTCCCATGAGGGTGGGCATCTCCTTTGCCCCAGGCACCTCAGGCCCTGCCCCAGTGAACCCTGCTGTCCTCAGTGAGGAGGCTATTGACCTCCTGAGATCCATCTCTGTAGGGCAGTCAAACTTTGTGAATTCCATCCAGGGGCTGGCATCCCAGGTGCAGCAATGCAATGCATTCCTGGAGGGCATTCACTGTGTATTGGCGGCCCAACAGAGATCGTTCCAGACTCTGGCCTCCTCTCTGATGGCAGCCATTGTCCCTTTTCCTACCGCCCCCCCTCCAACTACCACTTCCCAGTCCCAATCTCCTCAACCCCAACCCATCCCATGAACACATACAGACAAGCATGCACACATAACATCACACAAGAGTGGCACAGACAAACACGTCAGGCCACAAGCACTCACACAAAGAACAGACAGTTGCACACACAACAACATCCACTGAGTCCACTGTCTCCCCCTCCTCCTCCTCTCTCACTGTCACATCCGCACCTACACCTGCATGCACTGTATCAACAGCCACCACCACCATCATCACACCATGAAGCACACACACCTCCCTTGCAGACATCTCCACAACATCCATTTACGTGTCCCGTGTCCTCTCCCACCCTGTCTGCCCCCCTCCTAAGAGACACAAACAGATGCACTCAGACACCCAACAGCCATCCACCTCACATCAGCAAACTGTCCATGCACCTGCACCCAAGTCCAGCAGACACAGACCTCCGACAGCCACTCCCTCATCCCGCCACACCATCCCTTTTCCTTGCCCAACTTGACCTCTTCCCTCCCCCTCCACTACCCTGTCATGCCCGTAAGAGCAGGGTCACAACGATCAAGCCCAACACCTCAGCCAAACAGCCCACGGGACAGTGGAGGCAAGAAAGGAAAGGATCCTACTCCACCACCCAAGAGGGGGAAGGATCCCTCTCCACCACCCAAGAAGGGGAAGGATCCCACTCTACCACCCAAGAGAGGGAAAGATCCCACTCCACCACCCAAGAGAGGACAATGATCCCACTCCACCACCCAAGAGAGGGAAGGATCCCACTCCACCACCCAAGAATGGAAAGGATCCCACTACACCACCCAGGAAAGGGAAGGTTCCCACTACACCAACTAAGAGAAGCAAGAGGCCCCCTCCAATAGCAGTGGGCAAGGTGCCCTCACCTCCACCAGAGGCTGGCAGGGTTTTCCCTCCAACAGCAGTGGGCAAGGAGCCCTTACCTCCAGCAGAGGCTGGCAGGGTCTCCCCTCCAACAACAGTGGGCAGGGAGCCCTCACCTCCAGTTGGGACACAGCAGCCCTCACCTCCACCTGGGACACAGCAGTCCTGACGTCCAGCTGGGACACAGCAGCCCTCAACTCCAGCAGGGACACAGCAGCCCTCACCTCCAGCTGGGACACAGCATCCATCACCATCAGCTGGGACACAGCAGTCCTCACCTCCAGCAGAGGGCATGTAGGCCACCCTACAAGGACTGTTGTACAAGAAGCCCCCTCCAGAACCAGTGGGCAAGTTCCCCAACTCAGAGACTGTGACCTTGCACTCTCTAGCAAAGTGAAATGGGCATGGAGCCCCCTCTAGAACCAGTGGGAAAGTTCCCCAACTCAGGGACTGTGACCTTGCACTCCCCAGCAAAGTGAAATGGGCTTGGAGCCCCCTCCAGAACCAATGGGCAAGTTCCCCAACCCAGAGACTGTGACCTTGCACTCCCCAACAAAGTGAAATGGGCATGGAGCCCTCTCCAGAACCAGTGGGCAAGTTCCCCAACTCAGAGACTGTGACCTTGCACTCCCCAGGAAACTGAAATAGGCATGGAGCCCCCTCCAGAAAAAGTGGACAGGTTCCCCACTTCAGCTGAGGTGCCCCCCTTCCCCCAGAGGTGCCCGGCCATTTCCAACATGATGCCCCTGCACAGTGTAGTGCGGATTACGTCAGGGAACGAGTTGGGCCTTGGACTTTGCCCTGGGCCATGTGGGCCTTTTGTACTTTGGACTGGCTATTGGCCTTTTCTGAACAGTGACTCATGTATTTCTTGTCACATGGACAATATGGCTGCTGTTAGCATCAAATTACACTATCAGTTCTGGATAAATGTAGTCCTTGCATTATTATGATGTGTGTCCTGTGAGACCGGCTTTCCTCTGAAGCTGGTTGTGTGCATGGTGTGTGTGTGAATGGTGTGTGTTGTGCGTGTGTGTGTCACTCTCCTTTTCCTCCCTCCCTTGTGTGCTAGGCGGCTGTACTCACCGTCGTCGTCTTCGTCGGCATTGGTGTTCCAGGTGGAGCATGGCGTAGTAGAGCATCGGGAAGACTTGAAGTTCCAGTTCCATGGCGGCGTTGATCTTCTCTGTTTCACTGTTGGTGAGTCTTTCGTCTTCTGTGTTCTGTTTCCACCAGGCTTTTGATGCCGTGTGTACCAACCCAGAAATGTGGCGGTTTGCTATGTCTTAATATGGTGGGCGGTACCTTGTTTTCCGCCTGGCTGTTGATGGCTACTGCCGTGGTCAGTGGTGTTAACGCCCTGGCAGTTGGTGTAGTATATTATCTGTCTATGGGAGTTATCACCGCCATGGTCATAATTTGGCGGTAATTACCGCCAGCCTGTTGGTGGTATTACCACCACTTTAACAGTCACTGCCAATGTCATAATGACCACAATAATGTACTGCATTGCATTTTATGTTTTTTACATATTTAAAAACAATTTGCAAATTGTGCTAAAATACCGCAGAAGTTTAAAAAATCAAAGAAAACAGGCAAATTGGTTAAAAAACGAACAGTTGCTTGCTAACTACTAGTGCACTGCACCACAAACTTTAAAAAAAATATAGAAAAATACAAATTATTTTTCATATACCTTTTAACACTTTAACAAAGTGGTAATAGGTAGGGAAAAGAAGAAAACCTACTAGTTACATAAATAATAAGGCACTAACCCAAAATAGAGCAAAAATGTGGGACTAATTAGGTAATACCTTCCCATCACAGTATACCACAAAATCACAGCGCGATACAGTGGCCCAATGTATCACTAACACACAGATTTATTATTGTTATCTGTCACCCATACTGTAGCATGGCAATAGTTAGGAGCGACTTACAAATGTTTGCAGGGGCACCATGCATCAATCAATCAATCAATCATTCATTTGTAGAGTGCATTACTCACCTGTGAGAGTCTCAAGGTGCTGAAGGGGAGGTGGGGGGGGGCGCAGATGCTACTGCTCGAACAGCCAGGTCTTGAGGTGTTTCCTGAAGGTCAGCAGGTCCCAGGTCTGTCATAGGTGGATGGCGAGGGTGTTCCAGATCTTGGCAGCGAGGTGGGAGAACTATCTGCCGCCTGCTGTAGTCCTGTGGATGTAAGGAACGGTGGCGAGGGCGAGGTTGGCAGAGCGCAGTTGACGGTTGGGGGTGTACAAGGTGAGTCGTTCATTGAGGTAAGCTGGGCTGGCATTGTGGAGTGCTTTGTGGCATGGGTGAGGAGCTTGAAGGTGATCCTCATGTTGACGGGGAGCCAGTGTAGGTCTCTCAGGTGGGCTGAGATGTGGTTGCGGCGTGGGATGTCGATGATGAGGTGTGCGTAGGCATTCTGTATACGTTGCAGTCTTTTCTGGAGTTTGGCCATGGTTCCCGCATAGAGAGCGTTGCCGTAATCCAGTCTGCTGCTGACAAGGGCCTGGGTGACCGTCTTTCTGGTTTTGGTGGGGATCCACCTGAAGATCTTGCGGAGCATGTTGAAGCAGGATGATGAGGCAGCATTGAATTGCTGGGTCATGGTGAGCGATGAGTCCAGGATGAATCCCAGGTTGCGTATATGGTTGGTGGGCGTCGATGCGGTTCCTAGGGTGGCCGGACACCAGGAGTCGTCCCAGGCGGAGGGGGTGGAGCCGAGGATGAGGATCTCCGTCTTGTCCGAGTTCAGCTTCAGGCGACAGCTCTCCATCCAGTAGGCGATGGCCCTCATTCCATTGTGGAGGTGAATTTTGGCGGTGGCGGGGTCCTTGGTGAGTGAGAGGATCAGCTGGGTGTCATCGGTGTAAGATACGATGTTGAGGTTGTGTGATGCATGGCCCACTCCATTCAATGCCAATCCACACTATGCTACTCCACTCAATGCTATTCCACTGTACACCACTCCACTGCACATAACTCTAACTCTATTGTACACCACTACACTCAGCACCAATCCACTGTATGCAACTACTCTATATTCTTCTCCACTCTATGCCACTATAATGTATGCCACTACACTCTACACCAATTCACAATATGCCATTGTACTCTAAGCTGTGCCACTGTTAACAGCTCCACCTTATGCCACTCCACTGTATGGTACTCCACACCACCCCACTCCAGTGTATGCTGCTGCACTGTATGCTACTCCAGTGTAAGCCATTCCACTATACAACATTACACCCTATGGTATTTCACATACGCCACTACAGTGTACCGTGTACAGTGTACAGCGTACAGTGTACACCATTTCACTCAATACCACTTCACATTACCCCTCCTCACTCTATGCCACTCCAATCTACACTTTTACACTGTATGCAACTTCACTCTATACCACTCCACTGTGTGGTATTTCACTCTACCTCATTCCACTCTACACTTCTCAGGTCTATGCCACTCTACTGTACTCCACTCCAGTATATGCTATTTCACTCTACACCACTCCACTCTATGGCCACTCCAATCTATGCAATGTTACTTATGCTACTCCACTGTAGCACAGTCCACTGTACTCTATTTCACTGTACACCACTCCAGTGGATGTTACTCCACTTTACGCCAACAACAGTGTATACCACTGCAGTGTATGACACTCCTCTCTATGCCACTCCTTTGTACACTATGGCCTTGGACGTCATTCCACTCTATGCCACTCACCTGTAGTCTATTTCACTCTACCATATTGTACAGCAAGCCACTTCAGTCTACGGCTCTCCAAGGTATGCCACTCCTATGTACGCCACTCTACACGATTCCACTGTACTCCAGTCCACTGTACTGATATTTATGCTATTCCATTATACCATACTCCACTCTATGCCACTCCACTCTAGAATGTTACACTGTACACAACTCCAGTCCACATTATTCAACTCTACCCCACGCTACTGTACGCTAATGCAGTCTACACCACTTCACTCTATGTTATTAGGCTGTAAGCACTCCATTCTATGCCAGTTCATTGTATGTTATTCCACTCTATCCTATGCCACTCAACTATAAGCTACTCCTGTAAATGTGATTCCACTCCACTCTACGCTATTCTAGCTTATGCCACTCCACTCTCCAACACTCCACTGTTCACTAATCCACTGAATGCCACTCCACTAGATGCTTCTCCACTGTACTCCACTTCAGTGTATACCATTCTACTTTATACCACCCTATTCTACACTATTCCATTGGACAACACTTCACCGTATTATATTCCCCTCTATCTCTCTCTCCAGTGTATGCTACTCAACTGTATTCCACTTCACTGTTTGCTACTGTACTATGTGCTATTCCACTGTACACCACTCCATTGGACGCTACTCCAATGTACGCCACTACAGCGTATACTCAATACTATGATTTGAAATGTACTTTTAATAAATAATAAAAACCACTGACAATCAATGGAAAAACCAAAGGTTGGGGATAAGTTATAGTTAGGAAAAATGTATTTATTCTTTCTATACAAACCCAGCTTAAACTAGACAAACATTAGAAATTCAAAAGTTATAGTTATGCCTTAGATATATAATTTACACACCACTTTCAAATAATTATAAGTCGTATACCTCAGTATTCAGTGTTGTCACCTCACTTGCCACGCTACATTAATTATCTCACACCTTCTCTGCGCACTTTGTGCTCATAAATTCTGTCATTTCAGATGTAAGTGTTGTTGTAAATGCCTTGATTCACATTGTGTAAGTGATGTAATATGGAAGGGTATAAACAGTGCACCAATGAAGGCATATGTTTTTTTTCAGAGTGTAGATGATACTGTAGTATGTGGACACTATCTATTTTAACAAATATTGTAATAAATTAATTTAAAATTTCTAAGATATGCAAGGATGCCATTTTAATGCCTGTGGCTTTTAAAATATCAAAATATTTCTGCCTGGAATACCTGTTTCAGCTATCTGAAAATGACACTTTGATTTGGCTTCATCTCAAGTTGTTATCACAGAACGATATACACGGTGGTAAAGGCTCAAATGATAATTAATTATGACATTTACATTGTTAAAGATCATCATCAATTAAAGGCAAAGCACCTTAGAGAAATGTATGTGAAATTGAATTTCTAAACTTTTAAAGTTTTTGTAAAAGATTGAATCTTTAGCGTTTTATATATCTTTTTATGGATTTGCACATCTGAAATAAGCTTGACAAGGGCTGACATGAACAAACTGGATTTTTCCATAAGGGTCAGTTTGGTGATCATTAGAAGGACTAAGGCCCGGATTTACAAAAGTGTCACGCAACACAGCAGTCAAAAGTGCTGTGCTGCATTACATTCTAGGGATAGAGTAGGAAGGTGCCTTATAAACAGAGATATGGCACTCTTCTCCTCTGTCCCTAACACTGCTGCAGAATTTTGCTGCCAAGCACTATGCACACCCGTGGTGCCATAGTACAAGTATGTGTGCGTGAGTCTAGCATAGGTTTGTACTGGAAGGATTTTGTTCCAGTACAAAATACCACACCAAGACACATTTTACAACTTTTCCTACTTTGTATGTGTGCTGTTAATTTGTACCATAAAACCCTATCCACTATTTCTAGTAGTTACGGTGTTGCATCACAAACCATAGGTGGTGGCATGGGAACACCCATATACCTCCCATGGAACGGTCACTTGATGCAGAGTAACACACAGCACGGCTTCACTCTGAATTGATTAACTTTTCCTTACAAACCAACACAAATAATTTCTCATGTTTGTTTGTAAATGCCAAAAAGATCTAGTTTACATCAAAAAGGTCATGCAAACCCAACTCAAAATCTTTCTAAATCTGTCCCTTTGAGTTCAAGGTGGGGGAGGTCTGCTGGTATGTGGTACAGATTATGGGGAGAATACTTTGTAAAAAATAGGGGGGGGGGGTGAGGTGGATGATCAACAAGATGAGCAGTGAGATTATTTGTTATGGGGATCATGGGTGAGGTACTGGGGCCAATTAATTGAGGTATAGTTAAGGAGCTTTAAGAGGAAGATGTAATTACAGGATTACAAGGGGATAGCTGGAAAGAAGTTGGAACTGAAAAGGACCTGAACAGAGAACAACATACCAGCCTATACTCCTGTGTATTGACAGAGTGTCAGTGCATTGAAGTTACAATTACCATGAGAAGAAAGAGATGGTGATATGCAGCTCACCCTTGACATGTTTGTGTTATCCTAAGTAATAAATGGGACAAAAACAAATACTCCATTGATCGATCGGCTGGAGAAAGATTGTTAGTTTAAAAGAGCTGGTGTAGATTGTCACGTGGAGGCACTGATGAACCCGACCTTTTAAAGGTTGAGCCCAATACCACTTTCTTTTTTTGGGCCCTTGTTATTGTGTGGTCATTCATAGAGGATTAAAGGGCCACAGGTGTAAACAGCATTCATTTTGTTTTTAAATTGATTTTCCAGGAGATCAGGGCAATGTATGCTTTAATTTAAGACTTGTATGGTGGGGAGGAGTTGAGATTTTTAGTTAGTTTAGATTGAGGCCCTTATTACGGCTTCAGCAGTCTTTTTGTAAGACTGCCAAAGCTGCTGCAGCCAACAGACAGCCAGTGTTGGCGGTCTGCTGACTGCCATATTCGGAGCAGGGTTGTGGAATTTCATAAAATATCTACTTGTCCAGGGGACAGGTTGCTTCTTAAATCTACTTGTCCTGTAAAAAAATGTACTTGTCCCTCTGGTGCCATGTAGTGCGGTGACAAATTATGGCAGCAATCTCGTTCTGTAAGAGCTCTGATAATTGCCTCCCTGATCATGCCAGGGCAAATACTATGATAGGACTTGAATAATTGCAATTTCAAACCCTACTATAGCAATTTCTTTATTTTGCTACTTTTCCGCAGATCTACATATTGGGATGGAGGAAGCAGTAAGCAATAGTTCCAGGGCTGAAATGCCTTTGTGTCTGCAAACCTACTAACGTGCATGCTTTAAGGATGTTCACCAGCTGTTTTCTAATCTTTAACCATTCTGAGAAAGGTTGGAAATGTATTCCTGACAATGGCAGAAGTAGAAGTTCTTCCAGGGTTGGGAAAAAAGTGGTTGGAGTCAACATGAACTTGTAAACGCTCAATAGATTTTCGCATGAGCAAATCTACACATGCATAAGTGCTTGTGCTAAAATACAGTTCACAGATATTTTCTAAGAGTATGATTTCCTTGTCTACTCCTGTAAGTTCTTGTGAATTCAAGAAAGCCACTAATTCAAAGACATATAGCATGGGTGCACTTTTGTGACTTTCTTTAAGAATTGGGTCCCTAATTAGGTCTGACGTTGACCAAGATATTTTGTTTTTATTAATATTCTATTTCTCTCTCTATCTATCGGCTGGCTTTACTGTGAGTGATCGCATTCTGGTGTTCTGCAAGGAGAATATTGGCATACAAAGTATTGTTTTTGCAGTGCGAGGCACTACTGTGGCAATCAGTGGCGTAACGAAACTGTTGCAAGAGACCTACTTATTAGGTATGAGATGTCTCTTTTTATCCTGCGGAAACTACATGAGAGTATACAATGGCACCTACACCAACGTTTCTGGGGTAAACCTGTCCTCATACACAAACACCTTCCATTGCAATTTATGAAAACACATTACAAGGACCTAGGCAGATTTACAGCGTGAGTGGGGAAGATGGGAAAAGCGTACTGATCCAGTGTGTGGGTTTGTGCTGTGCCTCCCGTGATAGAGGATTCAGTATAAACACTCTCAAAAGTGCTCCTCCTGCCTCCTGCAGGACACACATTAGTGGGGGACACTTTAACTCAGTCATGGGTCTGGGGATGACACCAATAGTAACCAAACTCATGAGACTATTATCCTCAATGCATTATATATAATTATATTGCAATAGTGATTAAACAGACAAGGCGTAAAGAAACTTTAAGAGACAGAAACTGGTATAAATAAGGCTGAAAGAAGCTGGCACGGACTCCAGATGTTCAATTAAGGTAAAAAACTAGGGGGTGATGATGCTATCGCTTCGACAGAAATTGCTGGACTCTGCATCCTTAGCAAACACAGCTACACAATACAAATTTTATAAAACTGGTGTCAAGGCAGGAAAACTGCTGTACTGCCAGAAAAACAAAGACCAGGCATTAGAATAGTCCCCAATATTCTCTCCCAAACAGCACAAACTCACACAAACCCCAAATCAATTGCCCAGGAATTTGTGTTTTACTATGCTTACCTTTATGCAAAGCAGCTTTCAATCACAGCCAAAGACAGACACTCGATTACAGAAGCTCTAATAATACACAGGCTCCCTGAAAATAGATAGACAAAGGCTGAGGGAACCACTGACTGAAGTAGTATTTCTAAGTGCCATTCACTCATTTCCTGCTGGAAAACCTTTAGTCGAAATGGATACCCGCTTGAGGTCTTCAAGAAATATGCATCTCACTTAGGGCTGGATTTAAATGTTGGATGTAAGGAGACTCCGGTGCACTAGTGACATAGTATCCGTACCTCCAACATAATGGTCAAACTCTCAGCTTAAATGCAGGTGGATCAAAGGTTTGGCTACAGTGTTGACTTCTCCATCATTCCCATTGCCAAACCTCTCTGAGGGCCTAATAAAGTAAGGGTGGTATATGTCCACGCACTCAATCAGGGTGGGCAAACGTATAACCACCTTTACTGCCCTTCACCCATCGGCAAACCCTGGTGGTGTGCGATAATAAAATGCTAATAATGCCCACCCTGCCATGGGAGATGACTCCGATGGCAAGAAGAGCATTTTATATTTTATTTTCAAAACGAAAATCCTGTTTCAAGATTTTCTTTTTGAAAATAAAAAAAGAAAACTGTTTGGTGTAGGGCTGCATCATGTCGATCAGCCCTGCACAGAACAGCAAATGCATTGGCAGGAACTGTGACAGTGATGACGGAGGTTCCTTCCAGTGCATTATTAATCACCACCTGCTTGGCCAAATAATAACAAGGCCCTTAGTCTCTTCACTTCAGGTAATGTATACAGACAACCTGTTGTCTGGGGAAATGCCTTATGATTTACAAGGAGCTATAACCTCTGTAATTTTGAAATCAGGGAAAACACTGGGCAGGTAGGAATTATAGAGGCCTATTTACCTAATTAACCTAGAGGTAAAGATCCTTACGAAAGTGCTGGCAAACAGACTGATAAAGGTGAATAGAACTATGTTAGCTGTGGTAGAGGAGTAGAGTGCCCTACTTCCCTAGACTTTAAAAAGGCGTATGATTTGGTTTGATAGAACTTTATGTTCTGCTCATTGGAATGCATGAACTTTGGCACCCTTTGCTGCAAATATGCATCAATACTTTATGCCAAACTGTGGGCGAGGGTCAGTGTGAACGTGGAGTTATTTCCCCTCTTTTGCCACTGAGTGGGGTACCTTGCAGGGGTTTTCCCCTATCACCTAATTTTTGTTCTGGTTACAGAGACGCTAGCGAAGTGGGTTAGATCAGCAATAAAAGAATTTCTGTGGGTGGAAGGCCACCCTTGAAATGCATATCACTGATGTATATTTGGTCCATAAGAGGGGGCCTGTTAATTGCTAATGTTAAATTGTAATACTGGGCCAGCACCATTGTACCAAATATTGATTGACTGTTTGCAGGTCGGGAGACCCAGCAATGGCCTCAATGCTCATGGCCATTAAGCACCATGGTCTATTTTATCAATTATATGGTTCACATAAACACACTGAACTCCCTCGTGCAATCCAGACATCAAGATTGTGTTGGCATCAGAAACTGAAATGGATTAGAAAGGATGGAGTGCTGACCGCAGAAAACCTGTTATAGAATGGAAACTAGGTAAAGCACATAGTAAAATTAGAAGGTTTTTGGGGATTGGACATTATAGGAATGTGTAAGTCAGCCGATGTCTGGGAGGGAAGTTCTACACGCATATTTACACATCTCACTGACACGTATGACACGCACAAAACACAATTTTACAGCTATTTAACACTGCATTGTGCCCTTAGACATAGCAATAAGATCTGTAGACCCTCAGGGTAGAAAAACCCTTTGGAAGCACGAATCACAATGGCAGTGCTAAGTGAGAAGAGGATTTCAAAAATGTACCCTGAAATCAAGATGCGCGTTCCCTGGAGGCGAAGGATTGGGTAGAGGCTAAAATGACCCCAGAGTGATGGCGGCAAGGGTGTAACAAAGGCTCCTGCAGTGCGGGGGGGGCGAGCTCCAGGCGGCCTCCTCAGCACTGTACACTGTGCACGGGCAGCAGGACCCTGATTAGGTCCAGGTCGAAGGGGGCCCCTTAAGGGTACTTTGTAGCGGGCCACTTTTAGTTTTATTACAACACTGGTTGGCGGTGTCCATGAGACTGAGTTCGATCCAACTTAGATTCTTGCAAATGATTTATTACAGTCCCACAAGACTAGTAAAATGTGACGCGGCATAGACTTCCATTGCCTGAGATGGAAGACGGACTTTGGAAAGTTCTATCACATGATATGGGAGTGCCCCACGATACAGAAATACTGGAGCAGTATATGTGCAATTTTATTTCAAGTAATGGGAAAGCCGATCACGCCAGAGTAAAAAATGACGCTGTTGGATTTGATGGATAAAAAGTGAAGGCAGGTTAAATATTAGATTATTTGTTGGCACGGGATGCATCATTGCCAACAAAGACAATAAATGACAACAGACATCAGAATTAGCCCAGTTTGCGGCAGAGTGAACTTGCGGGGTGGACTATTGTACCCAGGCAGAACAATTTTAAATAAGTAAAGGGGTGTTTGTTGAAACATCAACAAGTCTGGGGAGATCTGAATAGCTAGTTTGCAAATGTCAATATGTGATATATGCATAGTTAACGCAAATCTTGAGTATATATTATAATCATGAGACCGTGTTTGTTGTGTTCCTATAATTTATGCTTTATTGACATACATATATACATTTATAGTACGAACAAAATCAATAAAGAGTGTTATAAAAATATTGCAACATTTGCACATTGTTTCATCAATGGTACAAAAAATACATTTTCAAAGTTGGCAATATCAACCTTAGTAAGAATTCATATGACACAGATGCATATCAAGAGAGCATGAGTAAGTGTTTATGAAATAATAATTATGAATCTGTTTTTAAAATAATGAGAGCTATTTGCTACTGTGACAGTTATACATTACCAAATTTGGAATGGCTCTCATTTTATCTTCCTCAACATGAGAGGCGGAATCAACCTTGGCAGGTCTGGAACCTGCAACCTTTTGTGACACCTTAACCAGCCAAGCACTCTCACTAGCCTAAAGAAGCAAAGTAGATAACTTAGGAAACTTAATTCATGAGGTGACAATGAAAAACTATTATTTGGCCACATTTTACTGGTGCATGTAGAACGTTTTAGAATTTTTGCACAAAACAGCAGAAATGTATCAAATTAAATTCACAAACATCAGTTTAAAAACCCATGTCATGTCACAGAACAGTAATGCATTAATACAAAATATACGCAATATGCTTAAGATTTTTTTTTTTATAAACAAGATATTTACCCTTGAACAGAAAGTTCTTACTAACGAATATTTGTTCAGATTTCTTGTCAATTTACTTCATCCTAAAGTTATACAAATGTTCTAGACAATAACTTAAGTTACTTATCTGCTTTAAGAGTAAGATGGAGCAGGAAATGGGTGACAAAGAAGCCTTTTACTAGACTTATCAACACATAAAAAGCAACACAGTATGCAACTACATAAGACTGAGGGCCTCATTCCGACCCTGGCCGGCGACGGTAGCCGCCGGCCTGGCGGGGCCCGCCAGAATACCGCCACGGGTATTCTGGGTTTCCCGCTGGGCTGGCGGGCGACCGCCAAAAGGCTGCCCGCCAGCCCAGCGGGAAACACCCTTCCACGAGGATGCCAGCTCCGAATGGAGCCGGCGGAGTGGAAGGGGTGCGACGGGTGCAGTTGCATGGCAGACACTGAAAATCTTTGTGGGGCCCTGTTACGGGGGCCCCTACAGTGCCCATGCCATTGGCATGGGCACTGAAGGGCCCCCAGGGGCCCCACGACACCCCATACCGCCATTCTCTTTCCGGCGGCCGAAACCGCCAGGAACAGGATGGCGGTATGGGGGTCGGAATCCCCATGGCGGCGCAGCAAGCTGCGCCGCCATGGAGGATTCCCCAGGGCAGCGGGAAACCGGCGGTACACCACCGGTTTTCCGTTTCTGACCGCGGCTGTAGCGCCGCGGTCAGAATGCCCATGGGAGCACCGCCAGCCTGTTGGCGGTGCTCCCGCGGTCGTTGGCCCTGGCGGTTTTTACCGCCAGGGTCAGAATGACCCCCTGAGTCTTGGGGTCAGAATATGTAAATTGTACAGGCTTCAAGCAATTTGAACCAGTGCAACACAACTGCATAGTCATTTGAATTAGCTGAATGATGCAAAATGTTTTTGCGCTGATGCCTGGAGCACATTTTGTTTCTCAGTTTCACTGCACTGGTGAAATTTTCTGTCTGTGACTTAGCTGTCAATCTTGGCTATACATTAGTGATATCTCTTGATTGGAGTTAGCTTGACCAGGTTTGGGTAGAAGGGTACCTGATTATTTTGGCACAGTTTTCTTAAATAGGGCTTCAGTACATGGGCCATATTTTCAAAGTGGGAGCACAGCGGGAATGCCATGGGTACAGTAGAACGATGTAACCCATTTAAAAAAGTGAAAAATCAGTTCACATGCAGACTTCCCATCATTGCAAGAGTGGTTGGACCACAGGGGTAAGTGCAGTCAGGGACGGCTCCTCCACTATGGTGGAGGAGCATCGCCCCCCTTCCCCACCAGCAGCTGCAAACCTTTTACTATAAAACAATAATTACCAATGTTTATTATTGTTTTATTGTGAAAGGGGTGGGGGCTGTGATGAGGGGGAGTGTACAGCACTCCCTCTCAGTGCACATGTATGTTTGGCCGGTTGTCTCGGGCTGGCCAAACACACATGCACCATTGGGCTCTCTGCAACCCAGCGACGCAGGCACTGCAGCAGGCAGAGACTTCCAGTCTGCCATGGAGCACCCAGGGTGCTTCGTCGAATCCTAACTCTGCTTTCATGCTGCCCGCTTAGGAGTTAGGACTGGACGTCGGGCACCCTGGGAGCCTGTGCTTGCAGTTCAATCTGGAAGCAAAAAGGTAAGTTTTTTTTTCATTATACATTTTTTTTTAAGTTGTTTTTCCAAACCCTCCCCTTTCCCGCCCCTTTTCCCTCCAGCGAGCCGCTACTGAGTGAAGTGCGAGATTACATTCATTCTCATGGGGCACAAACCTCCGGCTTAGAAGACGGATGAATGGTGCACTTGTGTCAATAATGACGTGGGGAAGCAGGCATGTGGACTGTATCTGCAAGTGCGCACCTCAATCTTGATTTGAAATGGGAGCATGCAGTGAGATAATCTCTCCTTTGGGGCCCTAGAAAGTCTCAGGGATCTACTGTGTCCCTTCTTAAAGAATGCAGTGGAATTGGGGTATTGTATGCAGGGGTACATTGCAGGTAAAAGACATTAAGCATGACGCATCAGGCCCTTTTCAACCCACTGCATGCTGTCATACTTGCAAAGAGATTGCACTTTTGAATAGAGGCAAAATCCCATGCAAATGAGAAAATGTCCACATTGAAATGGGAGACGCAACAAAAGATGGCATGCATAAGTGTTAAAGAAGGGCTCTTTTTTAATAAAAGTTCGGGACCCACGCAAAGCAAACGGCCAAGAGGGCAGATTATAAAGGAGGCACATTTTTGATAGCCTATCCCATGGTTCTTGTCCTGAATCTATTATTTTGTTTGCTTTCTTTTACTGCCCTGCTAAATATTTTATCCTTTTTTGACTTGTATGGGTTAATAAATGTCTATGCATTAGGTTTGGGCTCCCCTACATCTCCTTTGGACATACAACTCAAAGATTACTATTCACATGCTTTAGTTGAGGAATTATACACAAGGAACTACGTTTGATTAGTTCTTTCAGGACTGACTTCTAATGACCCAACGGTTCTATGATCCATAGTTTAGCTCACCCGATCGGTGTTTCAATGTTTATCTATTTCGGCCCTGCCTTTAATCTTAATTATTTAGGGCAGAGGTCTTCAAACTCTGGGGTGTGCTTGTTGGGGGCCCGTGAATATGTTCCCAAGGGGAGGGGGGGGGGGGGGGGGAATTGAGTGTGTAATTACTAGTAAATGAAGATAGCCCGGAAGCCTGACAGGCGCTATTCCAGACTATCTTCATTTACAGCAACAGTTAAAGTGGCATGAAAGGAGTGTGTGATATATGCTATTGAGGACGATGGGGAAGGTTAGTGAGTATGGAGATGGGGGTAAAAGACATGGCTAAAACGAAGAAAATATTTGCATTTAATAGTTTTCTTTTCACCTTTAGGTAACTGCATATAAAATAACATTTAAAACTCTAATTAAAAATATATGCAAGTCAAACTAATCAAATGGAATTATACTCTTTTATTCTATCCCCGGCCCTCCAAATGTATAAACTTCGAGCACACGGAGAGGGCTTTATATGGTGGGGAACTTTGAGGGCACGAGAATACTACCGATGTGGAGCTGGTTGAGAAGGAGGTTTACAACTCCACACCAATCTCCAAGCTAGTACCCCACTTATCCCCCTCTGCATGGAATTTAGATAGAGGCCCTTTAGCCACAGGGCAGGATTCAGACTTCTGCTGTAGTGGAGGAGGATCTGGGCTTCTGCAGATTTAGCATCCTTTAGGATGGGGCTTGAGGACATTTTAAAGCTTCCTTGGGTTGTCAAGATTCTGTGGCTTGGGAACATTATATCCCACCTGTCAGAGCGAGGATGTGAGAACCTCTGAACGAGTCCCACAATTGCATGAGGACTCCCAAAGTCCCTCTTCAAAGGGATCTATTGGAGGCATATGTATGGTGGGTTACACTGAACAGGGAGGCTGGGCTCTCTGACCAGTGCTTTTACGGAGTTAAAAGATGTCTACTCTTTAGAAGATAGCAAACATCCTGTGAGAAGGCGTTTCTTCTTTAGTTCTTTAACCCTCGCTCTGCTTCACAGCAGAGGACAGGAGCTATTCTTACCCTCAATAAGTGGCCACTGGACCCAGGTTATGCCAGCCTTACTATGGAAAAGGACGAAGGAGTGTATTTTCCTTGCTAGCATTATAGCCCTTGTCACCAATGCTGTACACTTGTCGGAGCCCAAGCAACAGAGGGTGGGTGAGTGTTGGGGGGCTAAATGTGTATTTTATTCTTCTCGTTTTTTTCACAGATCAACTTAAAGCCTGCTTTGGGCATCTGGCTTAGAAGTGATGACCCCGTTGAGTGAGCAGAGTAGACAGCCTGCTTCTTGGAGCTGTGGGTATCATTAGTGGTGCAATCGCATTACAAGCCCAGGTCATACTTGCTGTGCCAGTATTTCTTTCAAAGCTTGGAGCAATGATCCAAGGGTAAGGAAAACCGAAGCAGAAAAGACACATGGATTTGAGCATCAGAGAGATGAGAAGAAGAGGGATGATGAGAGATGAGAGGGATGGTATGAGATGGAAGCCCGTGTTGCTAACAACGCTCAGAGGTGAGAGCTTGCTTTGCAAGGCATTAGCTATTATTAGTAAAGCAGGTGCAGGGACATTTTTGGTCCAGGGCCAACTTCATCACAATTATGAATGCTTTACAATAAAAGGTGAGCAAGGGGCTTATTTTCCTTGCTTGTTTCAGGGCAGATCGAACCTTTGGCACAAAAAGGGTGACAACATGAGTAGCTCATATTTGGAGAAAAAAAAGAGAGAGAGCTAGTTTCAAAATTAAAGTGAAGGTCAGGCATGGTGGAGAAGGTGTGAAAGAAGAAGAGGAGCTATCCTACTTCTCAGGGTTATAACCATCATTAGTGCAGCAGGTGGAGTTGTATTGGGGACCACAGCACTCCAATTATGGGGAACAGTGTTTTGGTATATTCTGTTTTTGTTTGAAGCTGTTGCTCTTTTCAAAGTCTTTCATTTAGAGTGGATTACGAGCTACAGAAAAGCACCCCCAAAATGATCTAATGATCCCTTCCCCCTGCGATCATCCCACCGCCTGCTCTCCCGATCTTTGCCATAAGATTGAAGGGGGGGCCTACCTTAAAAAATGCTGCTTAGGGGGTGGTCAGAGAAACAAAATGAAAACATGTGAAGATCTCTGGCTTAGGGGAAGTGGCATTTGCTACTTTTTGAAAGGTGTTATATGTTATTCTTACAACTATCATCTAGTCTGGGCAACAAGGACAGAATATTTACTAATTCATAAAATATTTTTTCCATTAAAATGTATTTAGTGCAGTAAAAGAATGGTCATGGTAGTACCTATACTATAATTAAAAATCAATTGCACTATTTATTCAAGAACAAAAAAATAGATTCCTCCATACTGTTGTCTAATGTTTTCATTAAACAGCATCATCAACAATGATATTAATATTATTATTTTGAATAATAATAATAGTATGCTACAGAGTGCTCAGCATCCCTGCTTTTGTCATTTCTAAAAGCTATAAAGATCAGGTATTACTGAAAATAGGATGGATGGAAAGATGGAAGGGTGAAAGACATTCAGATCACACTTGGAGCTGGGGTACGTAAGTGCTCTTGGGAAATAAGAGACTTTTACACTTGTTTAGCATCCGCCCCTGTGGCATATCCGTTTTAAAGAGGGGTCCACAGATGCTTGTAGAACCTGTCTTGTGTGTTGCCTTTTTTCTTGCACAATGTAATGTAGGGTGGCCCAGTGCAAATAAGGAAACACCTTATTACTACATCACACATGGGGCATCTTGAAAGGGCGTGGGAAGCTCAGCCCATGCTAAGAAGGCAGGTCAGTCCACTGAAAGAGAAAGATGGTACATCATTTAAAACTACTCTTTCCCTTTTACTGCTGTGTTCTCCCAGTGCAGGTGCCCGCAAAGAGGAAAACACATTCCTTGTTTATTCCGGTTGTGGTCTGTGCCAGCTGCACAAACAGAAGCTGTGTATGCCACAGACCAGAACAATGGGCCTGATTATTGTAAAGTGGTGCCAGATGTCAACAGAGAGATGGGGAAGACTTCTCATCGACTAAGACGATCTTTGGTAACAAATGTAGAATGTAACTCAAGCAATAGAGGAAAAGGTTTCTCTACTCTGGGTTCTGCTCTTGGCCTGTAACTTGTAGATCAGCCTTTTTGCTTGACAAGTCTTATCTCTACGGGGATTTTTTTCTCCGTACAAATAGTATCCAGGTCAGCATTTGACCCTGCGGTTACATGCTTAGCACCCTTAGGAATCTGTGTTACATTGCTGCGCCCATAATCAGCGTGAAGTATGATGTGAATGAATGTCATTTATACAACTGGTAGGATGGAGACCCCTCCTTTCCTTTTTGGGATTTTACCCTCATGTTGGTCTATCTGATGTGCCCTGAGGAAGGTGCGTGGTCGTTGGGCCACCTTGCACCAAAACGGGTGTTGCCACCTGTGCAACAGCCTCTCCAGTCTAGGCTGCAACAGTGAAGATTAAGAATAATACAGATGATTCGTTTGCATAGTTCTATTTTCTTCCATATGTATTATTTTATCTTGTTTGGTTTTGGGAATAGGACCTACCGATGAGAAATAGGCCTAATAAGCCCTATTACGGGTCAGAATAATTACAAATGTGACTTATCTTTCTGATATTAATAGGGATTTTTCTGTTTGTTTGTTTGTTCGACTTCTGATCCAATGATGCCAATTTGGCGTTGCATATTTTCATCAACCAAGTTCTGTGTGAAGTATGAATGGTATCTTTGGTATTTATGAGTGTCCTATATTTTAATGCTCTAGGGCTGAAGGGTTCTTTGTGTGTATATCATCTGTTTATCAAAATTGGTTTTGCATGTCTGAACTTTAAAACAATATGCAAATATTTGTTTGCTTTCAGTCCATGTGTTAGCTGTACATGTTGAGAAATAGGGATTATTTTTTCTTTCTGCAGTGCAGTGACTTTTGTATATATTGCCTCCCCTGGGGTTATTCTTACTATTCTTTTATTGTCTAACTCCTTTAGTTGCAACAAAGATTTATGATGTGTACTTGTTTATTCATGTACCTGGTCTTGTATCTCTCTTGTCACTTTAACACTTTACTTTTTAGATCTTGACTACAGACAGCTCCATCTGTGTATTATCAAAAAACCTGTGGTCTACAATACAATAAAGCAATACGTACAGTGGTCTTGAGCTCAGCCCCTTATTCATGGCTGGATGACTTTCTTGTCTGTCTCAGTTCCATGCTCCTTATTTAATGAATTTCCTCCTCATATTTTGTTGTTCGTCCACTTTCTGGAGGATTTCTTCTTTACCATGTTTCTGATTGGATGAGCTGCAGCCTGCCACTACTGATATCATAAGACTACTGTTTGATTTGTTATTCAAAACTCAAACCCAACGCATGCATTTCCTTGATTTCTCCTCCCTCATCTTTTTACCCCTCACACACCTGCATTCTCTCTGGAGTAGTCCCACTCATCTACTCATCTAGTTTCAACACAGCTTCTTCCCTTTGGGCACCACACACTCTTTTTAATTAATCAATTCATGTTTTTTAAATGAAATTACTACTGTGAAGTCATAGCATCTGCACACTGATACCAGGCTGCTTGTTTCTTTTTCTTTCTGCATCATTGCATGCATACTTTTATTTTAAATGTATCACTGTAAACCGGTGATGGTTAGAGAGGTAAATTATAATTTAATATATATGCCAAAGTGACTGCTAGTGTGTTATGATGCACGTGCATGCATGCAGGATTATCTATAGCCATCTCGGAATCCTTTTTTCTTTATCTTCATTAGAAAAAGAAATCTAAAGTGACCTACCGGCCATGTGAACATATTATGAAACGCTGGTGGCCATCTTGAAATGATTTCTCCTATTCGCAAAACACAGTCCAAATTTGCAGCTCATGCATGAGTGTGTGTAAACGTGCATCCTAACACACCATTGGCCGTTTTTTTGTTCCTTTAGCAAATGTTACCTTTTAAATGCGAGATATTTTGGAGTGTCGCCCTCTTGAAAGTAACCTAGTATGTTTGCATTTTAGTTATATAGTTACCAAATGCAACTGATTTTTTAATTGTAAACTTGCAAAAAACTTTAGTCCATCATTCCACTATATAAAAAGGCAAAAATAAACAATGATAGTACGTTCCCAGCATTTGTAAACATCGCCTCGGTACAAACTACTAGGGAGATGGTAAAGTAGTTAGAATGCTCCTGTGGTAGAAATTGTTTTCTTCAGCCCAACACTAAGATTAAATAGTTTAGAAATGTGAAAAGCAATAGAAAATACCCAGATGAAAATCAGGAACCAGCTGATCTAGTGAAATATATAGTTCTTCATATTATTTTCATGATGGACGTCATTAACGTGAATGAAACCTCAGTGAAACAGGCGGTTATCTCAAAAACAAAATCGCAGCCTATTTTCTCTTCAAGGATCCACCAGCTGAGCAGAAGCAGCTAATGGTTTTGTGATTTCCTCTGTGGAGATTAGTCGATCTGACACTTGCTGTAATACATAAAGCTCCTAAGGGAGCACAACTGACCAGTTTCATTCTGTGATCTGCATTTCTCTCTAAATAGGTTTGATTTCAGAACAATTGATCTATTTATTGCAATAACCGGAGCAGTCAGAAAAAATGCAAGCCTTCTGCAGGAGTTTTTCATGTGCCGGCAACACAGAATAAAAGTAGTTAAAATACACACAGGGTACTGAAATGAAATTGGTTTAATTAGACAAAGCTACTATTTCAACGAGCAAGATCACAAGCAAGTATGAGGGTTTATGAGGTGTGCTACCAACGCAGTAATTCGAGACTTCTTCATGGGCCCTTTGTGCACTACGTCTGCGTCTTACAAGCTCGTAAAATGAGGCAGAGTAAATGTAATGTTTCCAGAGTAGAAATTTGCTCTCAAGGAGTTGGTAATTACTTAACTTTTAACAACTTTCTTAACGATGGGAACTCGTTTACCATGCACATCTATGGTCCATCTACTGCCAAACTGCAGGTCAGCTCATTGATAGGAGGTCGACATTGTAACTAGGTGAAGCTGAACCTAGCCAGAACGGGGCCAACGGCATTCAATAATGTAATTTCCCACAGACTAACAATGTTTGATGGTGGTCAGACATGGATCACTCATGGCTAGTCAAACATAATTCTTGCAATGTAATATGAACATTGACCATACTGAAATAATGAGAATACAAAAATACGATTAGTAGAATGGCAGTCCAATATCAGTAAAATGTGATAACGCATAGATCCTCTTTCTCCATAAGTGCCTCCTATTTTGATCCACCTACTACTTAAATATCTTTGCAACACATTTCATAGACTTAGGAACAAGCTGTCCCACAACTCTTCTATAAGTATTATATAACATGTCGCGATGAGGTCAATACAAAGTATAGAGACAGTAATATCATGCCACTGTACGTTTTATAGAGAAAAACAAAAAAGTTATGGGTGAAATACTTGAATCAATCTCATCCACTGGTAATTTGCATTGCCTTCCAACCCATCGTTTTGTAAGCCCATTGTGCATTTTACACTACTTGAACATGAGGCAATGGACCATTGTCAATCCTTCACTTTGAAAGTTTTTCCATCATTCAAAAACATCCTTCTGCTTATACACCCGTCCTTCAGTTCTGAAAGTTGACACTCAATCAGTTTGCAAGTTAAAGAACAGCAAGAGTGGTAATGGAAAGTTTATGTCAGCTCAGAATGATATATGGCTTGCCTTGGGTATTTGGGTTACTTGGTGTAAGGAAATGGGTTCTGCCCATCAAACCCACCTGGACTTTTTGCTTTTTGATCAATTGGTGTGTGACCTTTTTACTGTGCGTGAGCCTCACAACCTGTGACTCACACATGGTAAACTCATGTGAAATGGACTGCGTGTGTTTATCATCAGTATCTGTCTTTTAAGATAAGGCTGCTGTGATGCAGCAAGGGTAAAGGACACTTGGCTGCTTACTAGTAAACACATGTGCACGCACAAATGTAAGGGTTGCACATGGGAGACTCAGTCATGAGCAGCCTGGTAGCTATGTACAAGCAGCCTGGAGCAGAGGGCACTCTGCAGGACTGGATATTGACCTGGGGTAGGCCACATAACGTTAGTGTACACTCATAGAAAAAGTCCTTGTAGTTGACTGCAGTGACACTTCATTATACACCCGGGGGGAAAACTTCCTTAGAGTGCAGCTTCACTTCTCTTTGGCCTACAGTGCCATATTGAATTGTCATGAAGTTATGTGTGAAATCAACTCTTCAAGTTCCAAAAAGATGCCTGTACTGCTAATGGATCATCCAGGGTTGTCATATTTCTCGGGCTCAGGTCAGGATCAGAGCCCAGACCTTTTGTCACCCTGCTGTGCCAAGTTAATTACATTTCTCACCAGCAGCAGGAACAAAGGCCTCCCCACACAAAGGGAGCAAATAACAGTGCTTTATTCAGCTTCTGAGGAGGAAAGGGGTGGGAATGAAGGATGTGCAACAATCGATCAGCTGTCACACTGTACCAGGGATGGGCCAGCCCAAGCTCATTGAACGGAGGAGGGAGCCCAGACCTCTTGAGAAAGACCCCGGAAGAGATGTCAGTCAGGGGCGGAGCTGAGACCCCCAGAGCATATGAGTCATGGGTGAAAACATTTTTAAATATCCTAGTAGGATGTGCAGGAAGGTTGGTACAGGGGTGGAGAGGTGATGTGGCACCCCAGGATAGGTCAGATGTGCCTCACATTTGGATCCTTCTGCCCCCACTTGAAAGATTTTGTGTTAGGGGAAGAGCTCTCGCTTGGTTTTGACTTTCTGCTGGATGCTAGACCTGGAGGCAGCAGCCATGGACATTTGTAAGGAAGAACCCCCTGATGACCATCTGGACTAAGGACACTAGCTTCAGTTGACCCCAGGACCAGTGAGGCTTCCCGAGGATCAGGGATGTTGGTCCTCTTATATCCCAATAAGGACTAGCTGGGGAAAGACCTGCACTTCTACACCAAGAAGGAGAGCAGCCCAGAGGACTTCAAAGATGAAAGACTGGCACAGGGAGCCAGTGGAACCAGCTTAGTACCAAGTTAGATACCTTAGAGGCCTGGAGGCCTAAGGAAAGTGCTGCAGGTGCCTAGGGCTCGCCACCCAGAGCAGAAGGAGCCCAAGGCATGCAAAACAGCTCAACAGGGCCCGTGATATGAGCCGGAGAAGGCTTTTACCCTCCAGCGTGACCCTGGAGCCCACAGAGCTCTGCTGCCCAGCTGTTCTTAATCCCCCAGCTAGGCAAAGGCTCAGGGGTCACTACAAAAGTAGAAGATTTATTTTGCCTGTGTCCCCTCTCCCCAGTGCTAAGAGAGCTCAGGAATCCCAACCCCCGGGCTAGATTTCATCAATGCGGGGGCTATAACCCCTGTTACCCCCATCGCCACAAAGATGCAGTGAGTGCTCTTGCACCCTCCCCAGGATAAAGCCAGGGGCCTGGGATCCCCATCTCTGTGCCCGACAGCAGAAAAGGAAAGGAAAGTGCCACCACACTCCCACATGTGTGACTGGCCTGCCCCATTCCCTGTGCCCTTGTCCAGGGGAAGTTGGTACCTGCTGCACAAGGCTACATCGTGCCCACAGGAGTGAGCAGGGAAAGAGACAGCAATGGCTCCTGCCACCACACAGAGAAATGCGAGCTGCGTGGGGAGCCAACTGAGGACGGCCAGGCTCCCTGGGCTGCCCCTTAAGACAAGAGGCTCGTGGTGGTACTCGGGTAGGACCTAGAACCCCCCCAAAAAATAGAAAAGAAATGGTTAAGAGGTGCAAGCCTGTGCAACAATGAAAACAAAAGGAAACAAAGACAGCAGCTCTCCCCAGAGCCGTGGAAGAGCCGCTCATCAAATTTGCACACTGCAGGAGGAGCTCATCATAATGCCTTGTGGAGTCTGATGTTGGAGCAATTTCTGCTGTTTGTGGCAGTCCTTGGATGGTGGGGCCACTACCCACTTGTGAAAGAAAGCACTAGGGAGCTGCAGAAGCACTCTGAGAAAGACCAAGAAGAAGTTATCCAAAGTGCCGACTCCAAGTTAGAAGGATCAGTGGAAAGAAGGACCAAATTAGGATTTTCTTTGGTTCTTTAAGCACACCCCAGGCTGGACAGGAGCTCTACATCTGAGAGTGCAGTGACCTTTCGGGGCTAAGTATATAGCTGCAGTTATTGTGGCCTGAAGTATTTAATGGAAGATACATGTGTACAGGGCCCTCTAGGGCTCTACGGTTACATGTTGTGTGATCAAAATGTGATGCCCCCAGGTGCTGAATTTATAATTACATTTCCAGGTGTTGAAAGTATATGAGAAACACACAGGCCCAATGGAATTTCACTTTCTTTGTAAACCCTTTATTTCAATAATAATTTTGATATTGACTATTGATCACCATTCAGGTACTTTATTAACATTAGGAAGTGCATCCACACATGGTTATTTTTGATTATTGCATTTACTTCTAAAATGATGATGTTTTGACATGTGGTTTATTGAACTTGAACCATTGACCAAGTCAATATACTTACCTGATGTGTTTGTATGACCCTTCAGGGGGAGAGAGGTATTTCCAGCAGCCTTATGTACACATATAACTTACTGCACAGTATTGAGTAGTATTTGTGTAATAAATGTACTTTTACTTTTCTAAAGGAAAAAGCACAGACTGGACAATTATTTATTGAGTGTTATTATTACTGCATGTCAATGAATGGTGATTACTATCCCACACCACCTCCATTGAGAGGCATTTGGCTGCTCTGCTTTGCTTCCTTAAGAGAGTCAAGTGCTACATTGGAGTGTTTGTTTCCCAGTGGAGGGCAAATGTGGACCCACTACAAAACTAATGGCCTGTTTCCTTACACTTGAAAATCATAACAACCTGGATCTGAAAACCACAACTGCACTGGACAGCAATGTATCTTGCCAGCCTTCATCCTGGGATATTTTCCTTTCAGGTGTGGTGTAAAGACAGCTTAAACTAGCTGATAGATCTCAAGTAATCACAAGCATTTGCAATGCAATGTGTCTCACGTTTGCTCGAGTTAGAGCTGTTAACGTTGTAAATTCCTAACTGGACTTTTCTTGCCACTTAAACTGAAAATGAAAAGTAAAACAGTTGATATAAGCGAGCCGATTCAAAGCGATATGACTGCCATGAGCATGAGCGCGGAGGAGAGACACAAAAAGAAAAGGAAGTTTGCTCGCAGTCAAACTTATCAGCAATCGTGCAATTATCCATGCAACAGAGTCAATGGCCAAGGTGGTAACAAAACTGTCCCAAGGAGAGACAAACGTAAAGCATTTACCAATGACAACAAAGGATTTTTGAAAGGCAAGTCCACAAATGAGTGATAGTGATGGGCGTGAGTTGGGTATGGTTAAAAGCCCACATATAGATTACAACAGGTCGGAATGCTTGCACTCGACCTAAAAAAACATGTATATAGAAGGACCCCTGACTCTTTCACCCATTTCTTTTTGGAAGCATTTGGAACAGCACACACTGCTGCCATTCAATGTCAAAAGTGTCACCCACAATTGATGTAATTTAACCTCTCTAAGGCAAGAGAGCATTTGATTGGGCTTCAGGTGTATGAGTTTGCCTTATGAGAATCATATTCTTTTTTAGTCCAAAGATGACACATCATCTTCTCTCTGCCTATCCATGCATTTGTTCATCCAAGTCGGAATGTCACTACAACATCAGAATCTGCATGTTAAGGAGCTGACTCATACCTATCAATTGCCAAATTAGCAGGCTGACTTTGGTACTAGAATGGAGTCAGGCATAGCTCTGCCACAATAGGAGTGAGGCGCTGCAAAGTGGTGTCACCAATGCAGAGGACTGCTTCGCCGATGGCCACACTATAGAGTTAGTTTCATGGAACATTATTTGTGCTGGGACTCAAGGCAGATTTGTTCAGGTGTGCAAAAATACAGAGCCTCTGCATCAAACAGCAAGGCCAAGGGATCCACTAAAATGGTGATGTGAACTTTGAAAGGAAATCCTTCAACCAATGACTTCATGGTGCTTGTTAAGAAACCAAGTTGCCCTGTATCTCTTGCAAGAAGCAAGTGTGATCATTTCGATATCATAATTTCCTCAAACACACATATATTTCCAACTAGGCCTCCATTGCTTCACGCAACAAATCCTTTTTTAGCATTTGAAGCACTTTAAGTTTTGAAACGGCTACTCCAGGTATGTAAAGATGCCCAATACGGCGTAGCTTGTTGCCCATGTAGGCAACCAATTCAGAGCCCCACACTGGGATATCAAATGCTATACAAATGCATCAATACAATACAATGGAGATGCTCTACAATTGCTTAAATACAATGCAGTGGAAATGAGCTTGTCCCTGCAATGTTCACAGGTGTGGCCGATGGAAGAGTTGCTGACAGTGTACAGAGCTGCCGATGTTGCTGAGTGAAGAGTCAGGCTTTTGGCAGCTCAGGCTGATTTTTAATGACAGCAGTAGTGTTCTGGTGTGACCTGGCCCGTTCGCGGTTGCAAAGAGCCTACAAGCTAGATTCATAGAGCCTGTGAGACACACCAAAGGTCTAGGATGTGAAAAGCACAACTTGAGGGGCCAGAAACAACCTGAAGAAGGGTCTAGGAGCTGTTTGGGGAGCCTTTTCTCTCCCTGAGGCTCAGATGAGGAGGCCAGCAGACTAGCCCTTTGAGCTGCTCTGG
Organism: Pleurodeles waltl; assembly: GCF_031143425.1. Taxonomy (NCBI): domain Eukaryota; kingdom Metazoa; phylum Chordata; class Amphibia; order Caudata; family Salamandridae; genus Pleurodeles; species Pleurodeles waltl. The sequence continues at coordinate 1,215,923,394 of NC_090440.1, forward strand.
GGTCCTAGTTTCAAGATGAAGTTGCAACTCCAGTTCTTCATCACCAGACTTGAGGGTATTGGCAGCAGGTCACCACCGCAGGGCAACAGTTACTTCAAAGTAGACACAGCAGCCCTTCCTCCTTGCAGAGTGTCCACAGGTCCACAAGTGTAGTGAAGTGGTGGTGCCTGATGCCTTTCTTTTATACGCTGTTGTCCCTGATCCTTGGGAAAGCCCCTGAAGAGAGAAGAGGGTCCTAGAGACATGCCTTTGAAGTGCACAAATGTCCTACCTTCTCTGGCTCCAGACTAACTATAGGGGGTATGCAGCCCTTTGTGTGGAGACAGGACACAGCCTATTGAAGTGTAAGTGGGGCGTGCTCCCCTTCTCCCTCCCATCCTTCCAGGGATGGCCCATCCAGTCATACCTAAGCTCCTAATGTGTGTGGCTGTCAACAAAGAATACGCAAAGCCCAACTGTCACCTACACTCAGTCATATAACTCCTGTATAATTCCTGGCTTGGCTTCAAGAGAACATACCCTTAATACATTATGCTGTCCAAGGACACATTTGGCTATTATTACCATGTTTAAAATACTTCTCATTATCAGACATCACAGAACCCTTTCCATTTCCCTCACACTTTGTTATATTTAGCGGGGCACCCTCGCGACTCATATACTAGCTTTTCCTGCTGAGCACACCAGTCCACTCCTTGCCTCCACCGAGCAAGCAATGGCCCTGCATCCGAGTTCCAGCTAGCAGCTATATCACGCTTGGTCACATGGCATGATATCCCCAGAAAGATACGGTCCGCCTTGCTGTTCCCCGCTTCCTTGAGGACACCCAAAAGGATTGGAAACCTCTACCACCAGTACCCTGAAAAGTTCAGCAGTAACTGCTCGCCAGTAGGCTGCTATGCGTGGACAAGCCCACACCATGTGGTAAAAGTCTGCATTGGGTCTTGAGCAACAGGGGCAATCAGCATGAGGTCAGAGACCTGCTCTTTGCATTTTGTCAGAGGTATGGTATGCAATGAGTAGGTAATATATTTGTACCAATCGGAGGTGGGTAGTTATGGTCAGGCTCCTTGAGGCCCCATTAATTCGTACCGCTAGTCCTCTTCTTCCATCTGACTCAGCAAGCCCTCTCATCGCTTTCTGAGACTCGTGAGCGGCTTTGCCGTGTTGGTGATCAAGGTACGGTATACCTGGGACACCCCACCATTGCCCAAGTCACCCATTAGGACCTTCACCTCTGCCGGACTAAACTCATGGAGAACACTAACAGCCTGGATGTGGCCACCTAGTGCATGTAGGAGCTGCAAGTTTTTATGAACCTGGGTTTTGGAGTGAGTACTGCTGTTGGAGTTCCTGGAAGGACAGCAAATGGAAACCCATCCAGATGTCCCCTAGAAGTGAAATGCCAATGTTATCCCATTAATGGAACCCCTCCAAGGTGAAGACTTCACGTAGCCACGTTCCCCGCCACAGTGGAGTTTGCTGGGTGAGACTTGCCCACCACCCTGTTTCCCGTTGCACTGTTCGCCACCCTGTAAGTACCATTCTCGTCTCTTCAGGAATCTCTCGTTGGGGGGGGGGGGAGCGGGGGGCACCATATAATGGCTCAAGTAGCTTGGGGAAGTCAACTGTCAGGAGTTCAAGCCGGTATGCTAGGTCTGACCACCCTCCTCCCAGCCAATCATTAGGTTCCAGCAGTTGTGTAGCTACACAACTGAGATATAAGTTGGACATTCCAAGCCCCCCCTTCATGTACGTCGCGCTGAGAAGTGTGGAGTGCGAGTTGTGGGTGAGAGTTATGCCACAGAAATTGCCGTGCCACTGTATCCATTTATTTAAACCATGGCTTGGGGAGCTGATAGGGAAAGTTCTCGAGAAGGTAAAGGAAACAGTGTAGGATCATCATCTTATACAGCGCTATTCTTCCCAGGATATTGAAGGGTAGGGTCTGACATTTCTTGAGGTCATCCCTAATCTTCTGGGTGAGCGGTGTGATGTTAAGTGACCATGCTAACTCAGGCAAAAGGACTACAGGGATAGCCATGTATCGGAAGCTGTAACGTCGAATAGGGATGCTGTCCTGCCAATCATAGCAGTCCCTAGCAGGATGTAACAGGACTAGTATGGACTTGCTGGGGTTAAGCGTCAGGACCCGGGCCTCAGAGAATAGTTTCAGTAGTTGCAGACACCGGGGTCCACTACTGGCTGCGTTGATCAGATAAAGGAGTACATTGTCAGCGTACAAGGCAAGGCGGTCCTCACATCTGGTGGACCAAACCCATCTGCTGATTAGCGGGTCTTCCCTTAAGATTTTTGCCAGCTGTTTGATCACTAGGGTGAAAAGAAGCGGGGATAATGGGCATCCCTGGCGGGTCCCCCAGCAGATAGAGAAGGGGGCTGAAACTACCCCGTTCTTCTGTACGCGGGTGGTTGGGTTGGAATAAAGGAGCCGCACCAGCCCCGGATATCTAGGGCTAATCCCTATTTTTTTGAGCACCTGGAAGAGATACAAACAGTCAACAGTATCAAATGCTTTTTCAAAGTCTATGAGGAGTATTGCCAGGTGTGGGGGCAAAGAATGACGGTGGGCCAATGCTGTATGAAGCCGCCAAAGGCAGTGCCGGGTGCTTCTGGTCGGCATGAATCCACATTGAGCTGGGTGCATTAGGGAGGGTAGCGCCCACTTCAACCTAGTAGCCAGTATTGTGGAGAGAATTTTTACTTCGGTATTGGGGAGCTAAATGGGGTGGTAGGCTGAGCAGGATAGTGAGGGTGGATGAGACTTCGGAATCACTACAATAGTGGCCTAATCGAGGTCCGAGGGGAAGTTTCCTGTCTGCTCGGCTTCCACATACAGGTTCAACAAGTGTGGGGCTAAAAGGTTACCGCACTTACTAAAGAGCTTTGCCGGGAATCCATCCGGGCCTGGGTTCTTACCCGGGGCCAGTGCTGAGATAGCCTCTCTAATTTCCTCCACCACTATGGGTTCATCACTGTCTTTTTTCCCTGCGGTTGAAATGCTTGGGAGGGACACATTGCGCAACAGTGGGGCCTCCCGTTTCGATTGGGGTTGCGGACGCTGTGTATAAAGCCCTCCGTAGTAAGCGGCAAAGCCCTGGGCGATATATTGGGGCATCTTGCAAGAGATAGCCGAATAGTCAATGATTTAGGGGACAATTCTACCAGCCAGGCGTCGGGACTCCAGCCAGTGCAGTAGCTTACCATTTGTGTCACCCCACCCATATACTCGAGCTGTCGAGGCATGCCACAGGTGCTGTGCAGATTCAAAGGTAAGATGACAGATTTCCTCCCTAATTAGTCCCACGTGCCTGGTAGCGGATGCACGATTGGTGGGGGAGAGTTGCATTTCCAGACGTAGGGCTTGGGTCTTGAGGCTCGGTACTTGCTGATTCCTCACGCGCTCTTACACTCGGAGAAGACGTCTGGCATGCACTAGGAGGGTGGCCTTCCAGGCAGCCCATATTGTGCCCGATTATTGCACGGAACCAATGTTGTGTGTGAAATAGTGGGTGAGTTCCTCTCTCAGAGCTTGGACATAGGCATTGTCCTGGAGGTACCAAGTGTTCAGCCACCACAGGGGGTGTTGGGCCTTGCCAGGGTCGTCTATCTGCACAAGAAGTGGTGCATGACCAGAGATCCCAAACTGGAGTATCCCAGTGCTTGTGACGCGGAGGATATCCCGAGCTGGCATGAAAAGGAGGTCTATTCTCGCGTGCATGTGATGCGCCGCCGATGTGTGTGAACAGCTGCATTCTGGGGTGCCAAACCCACCACACGTCCGAAGACCCATCCCATCTGCCCAGCGGTATAGTTGCTTGGCTCTGCATTCCGACTCACTGATGGCGTACCGGTGGCTTCGGCCTCCAGGTTCATGATGGCATTAAAGTCACCCACTAGGAGTGCAAGCCCGGGGTGAGTTGTGCTACAACCTCCTAGAGGATATCCAGGAATCCTTCGAGTGCACCGGGGGAGGGTGTACACTCTCAGGAGATTAACCGACTGGCCGCTTAGTGTGGCAGATACGGCCACATATCGGCCTTGCGGGTCTAGCTTAGTTGCGTTGATCACTATGTGTACTGATCAGTGCAATAGGACCGCCACTATCCTCTAGGGAACCCCGCATGGTATACTCTATCGTAGCCACCTCACGAGAGCATAGGGCAACGAGTGCCCAGTAAGTGTGTTTCCTTATTCCTTACCCTATAGAGGGGGCAAAGCGACGAATGGCACCAAAAACAGTGTAGTGCTTTATCTTGTCTAGGAGTCTATTAACATTCCAGTAAAGGACATTCTTTAAGGGACCCCAAAGTGTGCGGGGAAACAGTGTTTGAATGCATTTAGGACTGTGTGTGTGTAAGTTTTCCCAAAGGAAGAGGTCTGTGCGAAGGAAGTCCCTCTAGGGGGATCATGTATATGATGTAGATCTAGGGGTATGATGTGACCACCTGAAAGAAAAGTGTTAATACATATGAAACACAACTGTAACATGACTTTAAAACATACTTCCCCAAATCCCCCAACTGCCCACCACCTCATACTTCCATCCCCAAAGCATCTGTCACCCAAACACACAAATGAAACCCCCAAACCAAAGTGTCTGTACTAGATGTGGAGTGGTGGACTACTCAATATAGTCAGATTTCTGCAATAAGGCCCCTATCTAGGTTCTGTTACTGGCCATAAAATCTCCCTCTCAGTTCCTCAAGACTCACAGGGAGGAACGTTTGTTTTGTACTTCATGCCAGAGGAGGAGTTTGGCTAAGGCGGCAATCAACTTGAAACACGAGGTCCTGTCCCTTCTCCGATCGAGCGGTCGCGGCTGGCTCCGACTGAGCCAAGGGTCTCACAGAGTCAGTCTCAGATATCCTGGTCTCCTCAATTTGTTTCCGCTGGACCGTGTGCGCCCTCGCCTACGCCTCAGAGCCAGCGAGTCATCGCATCTGAACTTCGGAGAACCCCCCCAGGATGAGGGGAGGGTCCTCTTATGGCAACTTGGTGCTCTTCAGTGAGCCAGTCCCAGGCAGTTTCTGGTGTGTTGAAAAGAAAGGATTTCCTGTTGAAGAGGACCTTGAGGTGAGCAGGGAACAGCAGCTTATATGCAGTTGCATCGTTCTGAGTTTCAGCGTAACTGCTTCTGAGGAACGGCGCTTGTTCTGCACCTCATGGGTGAAATCCGGAAATATCACAATTTTGTGGTTCTCCCACCAGAGGTCAGTCTGTATTCTCGCTTCCACAAGGATGGCATCTCGGTCCTTGAAATGTAGAAATCTGGTGATTATTGGCCTCCTTTATCCTCCTGGCAGAGGTTTGGGCGCAAGTGATCTGTGGGCACACTCAACAGCAAACCATGGGGACAGCTTTTGTGCCAGTAGCCAGGTTTGGAGCCACTTCTCCAAGAACTCGGCAGGCTGGTTCTTCTCCACGTCTTCAGGGAACCCTACAAAATGCAAATTATTGCGGCAGGGTCAGTTTTCTGTGTCTTCAGCTCTGCGGTGGAGTTTGCCTGTGCGTATCAATAGCTGGGACACCTTGGATTTAAACTCAATTATTTGATCTTCAATGGTTGAGACGGGGTCATCTGCCACTTTAATACAGCCTACTGCTGTCCGGCGGTCTTGCCGAAGTAGGCCCACATCTTCACGCACTTCACCGATTTTGTTTTCAACAGCTTGTTGTAAGGACTGAATCGCCTGGAGGATGGTGTCTAGCCCTTCCACCGCTAGGGTCCCAGGTGTCGAGGCACTATTCCCCAGGGGGTTCGATTGGGTGGCATACTGGTCAAAGCACTGCTGTGATGCTGGTGGTTGTTTATTGAGTTTGTTCTTCCCCATGGTGGGACCAGTGGAGGGGCCCAGGAGTACAGACCTATCCCTGTTACTTTGACGCAAGGTATACCAATTATTATATGGGGTACAAGCTGAGCGCTGGTGCTGTCCATTTATCTCCTTGGCACCTAGGTTGTACCCTAGTCCAAGAGGTCTCCCAGGGACAATCGATGAAAATGGGGAGGGGAGGGGGGAAGTATAACCTGGACTGCCATCCAAATGGAGGCCCTCACCATCTCCCCCATCTCTCTTGTTGACTTCTTCACTGAGGGTCACCCAGGGCCCCAGCAATTCCCGTGGTCACGCATTTACTGCTGGTTGCATGTCAGTATCTGTCGGCAGGTTAGCGGGGCCCTCATGGGTGCCCCCGGCCTGTGGCACCAGGGTGGAGCATGCCCTGCAGTCTCACCCCAGGCCACACCTTCACCGCACTCTTCGCACACGCTTCCTCATCCAGGTGGCCTGGCCAGTTTATTCTTCTTGGGTGGCTTCCTCTTGTGCCATCACCTCTGCACACACTCTTGGGACCTGCTGCTCCCTGCATCCTCGCTCCAGCCCACGCCACGTGCCTGGCCACCAGTACAACCACACTGCATATCAGGCCCAAAGTGGGGGACTTGGTGGACCCAGTTCCATCCAGTGCCGCTGTGGTGCCGCACTCGTGGCCTGGGCTCCCCTGCTGGCCGGACCCTCAGCCGGACGCTTGCAGATACTAAGTTCGCCGCAACCCCTTTATCTCGTCACAGGGGGTCACGATCACAGCGGATGCAATTTTAAGTGCAGGATATCTCTTAGAGTCCGACCGCCATCTTGACGCCAGAAGCCATGCCCCCCAATAGTGGATATTTTTAAGAAAGGGTTTTTATTTTGTGCCATCTTTAAGAAAACCTATGTGCCTGTCCATCTTTCTGTAGTGAACAAAAAAACTTTAAATCCATCAATACGTTATAATGGCTACAAAGTAAAACAGGTGAACACTTAAAATCAGTTAGCACATATCATTAGCCTTCATGAAAGATGAAGACACCCAAGCAGCAAGTGTTTTCTAAACTCCACCAGCCCACAATGCAGCAGGTGCAGTCACTCCGGTGTAAAAAAAACTCTCATGAATTTTGACACATTTACAGACTTACTAGAACGCGCCAAAATGCTAAGCCTTCCCAGGACATGCGTAATGAGGAGAATATCTTTATTTCGCCTTCTTACGTCCTTTTTCTATGTGTGGTGCACTCTGCAGCACATATAGAGGAATATGCGTCAGGGGATTGTTTTTGTGCAGGGAAGTGTCTCTTTCTGCACAAAAACAATCCTGCATGCAATTAGGCACCCTTGCACCACAGTTCAAGGATGCCTGCACTAGCCCTAGGCTGCCAAAAGGGGGCCAGCATAGGGGAGAAGGCAGGAATGAACCATACTGATTTAAATATGGCACATTCCTGCCCTTTCCCTGTTATGGAGTGCAGCGAGCAATGTGACTTGCTGAGCTGCACTAGCGACAATCTCATAAGTACGCCCCCAATTGTAATGGGGATGTTCATTTTTGAAAATAGGTCTGTGTCTTTATTGCAATTGCTCACTTTGTGTAATAAGACACTAATTTTACTCAACAGTATCTTTCAAGTAGCTATGAAATAGCATGAAAGGTGAATGGAAAGGCTGATGTCTTAAATGTTGGATTTAATGGGGGCACAAAAACGATGATACATATTCACAGTGCAGGAGGTTCTTTTCACAACTGGGTGTCGTTACACAAAAAACAATGTGCCTCTAGATGTGAAAATCCAGTAGGTTTTACCATTCCTTCACTGAAATACAGTAATGGCACTGAAATGAACTTCCACAGCTCCCCAGAAGGATATGGAAAATATAATGCAGAAACTTGGGGTGATTGAGCCAACTCTATCAAGGAAGCTTGAACGCAATTCACAGCTAGCTGACCAAAGATCCACTGAACAGAAGCGGAAGATGCCGAGGGTTTCAAAGGAGATGACAGCATTGAAAAGGGAGAGTTAAGACATTTTATTGTGCAGATGTTTCACGGTTACACAGCTCTACCACAGAGCATTCCTTAACTTATCAGCTCCTTTAGGCACATTTACGAACTACTGCCTTAATTCAAATGATGATAATTTACTTTCCTAAAAGCGTTCCCTGTTTCACATTGTCAGTTCACTTTGGTTGCCTTTCAAAAAATGCTCCTAAGTAACACAATCCAGCATTATTTAAAACTTCTGTATGTTAAACTGTTCAGAATTCTTACTCATCACAATGTGAACATAGGCCCCAGAAAACGACATAAATAATGTATCTCTCTTTAAAACAAATTTTTTCGTCTTTGTTGATTTTAAGCGAGCTTCGGTTGAAGGATTTTTTAAAATATAGATGGAGTACATTGTAAGATAAATGACATCAATATGCAGCGTTCTTGAGACACATGTATGCTTCTTGTAGGATGACATATGACCATATTAACTGATAGAACGTTGTTCTGTGTTGTTAATGATGTAATTGCTTTATACAGTTTCTAAATTATTTTTCCAAGTATGTTTTACATACATTGGAAATGCATACAAATGGAGGAAGTTGTGCTGGATGACCTTCAGTGATGAGTTTAGTCTGGACATGATTTAGGGCCACATTTATACTTTGGCAGTCTGCCTGTCCTCCACCAGGTTCCTGCCAATGCATTGTAAGTTTGCCATATGACTCCATAAAGATGACGGAGCTGCACGGCATTTTATTTTCAAATAAAAAATCTCAAAGTGAGAGTTTCTTCTCGAAAATAAGAAAAATACCCCCCCCTCGTAATGGGAGTTTCCTCCCATGTTAAAAGGTGCACTGAGCACTTTTCAATGCTCCTTACCTTCAGGGTTTTCCCCAGTGGTTACAAGCACTGAAAAACTGCTATGTGCCCACTCATCTAAATTAAGTGGGCAAACATATAGCCAGACTACCGACAGTAGTCTCTGCCATCCCCTAATTAGTGTATGCCCGAATTTAAATTGGGCGGGCAGACCATAGTCTTGGTGGGGAGAGAACTCTGTCACTGTTGTGACGGAGTTCCCTCTCCACCAAGACCTAAATAAGGCCCTAAATTCTGATGTAAATGTGTCAATATTTCTTCAAAACTGTCTGTTTCTTTGGATGCTGTGGGAGCTGTTGCAGTGCATTTATTATTTTCTTTGCTATGTCCCCTCCTTTTGCATTTACTTTGATGTGTCTCAAATTACCAGTGCCGTCTGCCGCTCAAAGGGGTGGCAGGGCAGGACATGGGACAGTGGGCCAAATAGACATGCACACTGTGTGCAGCAAAAGTTCTCCTCCATCCCCCTCACTCAAGTCCAGTCCCGCCCCTTACTCCCATGAAAAATAAAATGGTAATAACATTGCATCATTATCATTTCATTTTTCCTTTCCCCACAATCCAGTGCTGCGATGCTCCTCCGCCTTAGCAGAGTAGCCGTCAGGATAGCTTTAGACGAAAGGACATAATTCAGAACTGGTATGTCCGGCAAACTGCCATAAATTGGTAGCTCTACTATCGGCACAAACCTGACATTTCACAGCCTCATTTGGAGGTGTGGGAATCACTTCAGGTTATGACTGGTGGTGTAGCAACCACAGGCTCTGCTGACAGTCAATCAAAGACAACAACTGATCGTTCATTGGGATATCAAGTTTCATCAGTCTGGAATTGCATCTTATTTGAGGCCTTCTGGTGTTTTTTTACCCTTGCCAGAGTCCGGATTCAGGTACTGAAAATGCACAATGGCCTCCACATTAGTGTCATTTTGATCATTTTTCCCTAGACTGGGATTTGTTTCTGACATATATTAATCAAAGGCTCTGAAGGACACTCCAAGATGGAGACCTGATCAGCATTGGCCCACAAGCGACATAAGCTTTTCAATAAAGATATCCCCTGAAGGCAGGTGATGCTCTCTCAAAATGGTGGGTGGTCCCCCAGTAGGGCAGGTTAGAGTTAAAAATGAAGAGCCATGCCACTTTCATTTCGTTAAAGAAATGTGAAGGGCTCAACAGCTGAACTCAAAATTTTTGAATAAGAACAGGGCATTCATAGTACTCTTGTTGGTAAGAGATGTTTCATACTTTATGAGTAGAAAATACAACGTTAACTTTACATGGGTTTGACTACCAGTTGAGGGGTGGTTAGTTCTTTTACATAAATATTTCAGATTTAAAATAGAGAATGAAGAGGTGGGGAAGAAGGAAACTAACTTTGAAAGTGTATTAATTGTTTCGTTTACACTACTAATTTCACATTGCAGACTTTTTTCTTTAAATATATTGCCTAAAAACTTACCTGAATCAAAATATATTATCATGGATTGAGATTTAACTGTGATTTTAGATGTAAAAAGGATAGGTTGAGTTATTCAAATTTGTGAGACACTAATCCTAATCACTTACTACTTCAAACAAAATGTTTAAGCATGTGCCGCCCCACTGAAAAGGATTGCTCTTTCGATGTAGAGAATGTAAGAAGCCAAATGTGGGGTACAATGGACTTGTGCTCATCTTGATATATGAATTGAAATGCTTATCCATGAACATCCCAGTTTAAAACCCAGTGGTCATTGAGTCCACAACTCTTAATCAATTTTTGTTTTAAAAGGACAGCATAGAACCAAAATACCTTTATTTATGGAAGAAAGGCCCAAACAGTTAAACAATTAGATTGGGACAGATTAAAGTCAATATTTTCAGGGGAAAAGGCAGCTCTTTCTACTCCTTTTCTCCAAGCTAACACTCATTCATTTAGCCTCTTATAAAATGAAGAAAGAAGAAAATAAGTTATCTAAGTTGTAAAACAGTGGCAAAACATTAATACATGGAAACTGAAGAAAGTGAGAATAACCTTAAAGGAAACATTTAAATGTATCTCACAACACACAGGAAAGGCATGGAGTATATATTAGCAAGTCAGGTGTCTTGGTTATTTGGAAAGTGGCAGGGCTAACCTCTGTCCAGTACACCCATAAAAATGCAAACTACCAGAAACATTTTCTTGGTTTAGGAAGCTGGCTCTGTATATATCAAAATGAGATATAGTGTGCACAGAGTTCGGGAGTTCCCCAGAGGCTTAGCAAAGGCTAAAGAAGATAATACTAATGCTCTCTTTCGTGGTAGTGTGGCAAACATTTAGGCTTCTCAGAGGGTAGTGCAAAGCATTTGTTGTACACACACAGCCAATAAAGGAAGGGCACACTCAATGACTAACTCCATGCCAATGGTTTTTATATAGCAAAAATATATTTTACTACTTTATTTCTAGAACCACAAGATTTAGTTTGCAGGTATGTAAATTTGCAAGTAAGTATCAAACATATGTATCAACATCACTTTGTTTCAGTTTGGCAAGTTAAACAAAAAAGCAAATATCTGTTCTAAAAGATGACACTGCAATTTTCAGAAACTGTTCTAGGGGGCAAGAAAAGTCAGTATGGTTCTGAGGTAAGTACAAGACTTACAGTTCCAGTCTCTGGCGGTTTGATGTCCACAGGTTGGTGTTCAAGTTAAGCTGAAACATGCATCACCAGCAACACTGGGCTGGCCAGGTGCAGAGGTCAAATATGATGCAAGGTTTGAAATGGGCGTCTATGGAGACTGGGGGCACTCCTAATCAGGCCTGCTTGCACTTAAGTACCCATGACTTCGGAGGGCAGACCTGGGGGGTTTAGGTGAGCACTGGCGGGGGCCACAGGTCAGTACCAAACACACACCCTCAACGGCACAGGGGCAGCCGGGTGCAGGGTGCAAACATCACGTCAGGCTCCCAATGCTTTTTGGTAGGGGGACTCCGTGGGTCACAAAGATGCTGCAGGCTAGGTCCAGGGGGGTCGGCTGCAGAAAAACACAGGCTGGACAAGGAGGAGGGCTGCCTGCTGAACATTGCTGGACTGGTGGTCGGATTCCCCAAGGCCAGAGGGCAGCGGGTGCAGGGGTATCTTTAGGCATTGGGAATCTTCATCCGGCTCTCTCGCGGTCAGGGGGGTCCTCCGGATTTAGGCTGTAAGCATCATCATGTTGGCCAGGAGGGGTCAACCCAGGGTGGACACTATGGGGGTCATTCACCGCCAGGGCCGGGGACCGCTGGAGCACCGCCAACAGGCTGGCGGTGCTCCCTTGGGCATTCTGACCGCGGCGGTTCGGCCGCGGTCAGAAGAGGAAAACCGGCGGTCTCCCGCCGGTTTTCCGCTGCCCTGGGAATCCGACCCCCTCACCGCCATCCTGTTCCTGGCGGTTCCGCCCACCAGGAACAGGATGGAGGTGAGGGGTGTCGTGGGGCCCCAAGGGGGCATGACTCCTGTCTTTGCTAAGACAGGAGTCATTTCAATGGGGGTTGGGAGTAAAAAAACAATGGCGCAAATCGGGTTGAGGCGAAAATTTTGCCTCAGCCTGACTTGCCCCATTTTTTGATGCCCAAGCTCCATATTCCCCTACGCCGTCGCTGCCTGGTGTAAGTCATTTTTTTTTACGCACACCAGGCAGCTCCGCCGGCTAATGTCATTGAATAAATACGGCGCCTGCATGGCGCTTCAGAATGGCGTTAGCCGGCGTTAGATTTTTTGACGCACAACTGCGTTGGCGCAGTTGTGCGTCGAAAAGTATAAATATGGCCCTTAGTCAGCTCACGCCATCACATGGTCTTTGTGTCCAGATGGGAAAGACTGGACAGATTGGCCTTATAGTCCTTTTCTGGCTTAAAATTCTGTGATTTAAATAAAGGCACATAAATGGGGCAAGTGTGGTGCATATCACCGATACACTGATTCCCAAATCGTCTAATTTCTGAATTTTACACCCTGCTTCCAGTCATGCATTATGGCCTCACAGTCATCTGACACTGGATGCCACTACTTTTACTCACAAGCCCAATTTAATTAAAACAAACTGAGTTCTTTTACTTTCCATACACAGCTGCGCTTAAATCTCTGTTGACGCCATCCTCCTTCCCCCAGAAATTCACCCCATGATGCAGAACTTCCCAATTTTCTTCTGCCTCTCCGTGAAGATAAACACATTCATTGCAAATGGAGCCACTACAATGCGCTTTCAGTTACTCAGCATACACAAGGTCTACTCACTTATATCATTCCGCACTGCCAAAGTTTTCATAACTGTATTGGTATTTAGTATACTGGAATACTACTAATCTTATGCACTACTAGACAAGGTTAAAAACTTTGCCACAATCTTCTTGCAAAAACAAATTCATTGAGTGTTGCCTTCAGTGTCTGTGACTTCCACCACCTAGGCCCCCTACACTGGAACACCCCATCTTCCAGCAAAGCCCACTGGCACTCTCCGTGAGCTCCAAGAGTCAACAGATGCAACTGAAAAGATGCAAGTGTTAATCATCCCACACTATATTAAATGTTTAGTTAAGGGCGTAGCCTAGCAGAGGATGGAGTAGATTGCAAACTCTTGCAGCTCCGCTCATCCCAATTCTTTCTGTACTCAAAAGTATTCCAAACTGTACCACCGGCTTGGGGGGGCCACGAAAAGGAATAGGAACTAACCTGCCTCCCGGAATACTTTGCTCTTCCCTATGGGCAGGCGGAATGTGATGGGACATGCATCTCTCTCTCGCAGCCAGCAAGGCCGAAAGTACTGAGCAGTCAGCTTGTGACTTACGCTCCAGCTACAGGCCAGAATGATCTGTGGCCTATCCAGGGAGGTCTGAACAGATGGGAGGAACAAGGCCAGCCAAAGACACACATTGGAGCAGTGCAGACCCCCGTCAGCACGAACAAGGGGCTCCCTCCTACCCAAACAGGCAGACCACTGGGTCTCAGACACAGCCTTCAATGAGTCCCTTCTCCTGTTGCCCTATCCCCAGCATACTAATGCTTCTGGGCCTCTACCCTGCACCAGTTCAGACACTAAAAAATGCAACATTGAGTAGCAACCTCTCCACCCAGGCTATGTAGCAGCACACCAGATATCCCCATCAGCGGAGCCACCACCACCACCTTTTCCCTACTCAGACTGGACTGATGCAGCAGACAGACATCAACCCTTTCAGGACCTTGGGATGCTGGTTTCAGCCTCAAGAAAGAGAAGAGACTGGGAAGCACCCAACTATCTACCAACAGTAGTTATGCCCCAGGCCCTCCCTATGTCCTAGTTTTGATGTATTACAGCAGCCTCCTTGTGCCTGCCCTGCCATTCACAGCAGTCCTCTGGCCGCTCAGACCATATGATTGCAATGCTCAAACACAGCAATTGCGCCTTTAAGACTACAACCGGGGCAAGGGGCATAGCTTGCACCTCTACCACTCTGCGGCACAAGAGGGTTAGCATTCTCAATGCCAATGATACACCCCATAGTCACATCTCTGATGCGTGTAAAACTATGATGTGGGAGATGTGCCCCAGAACTCCCACCTATGAATTTTTTTTCCCCCTGCTTTGCCCATCCCTGGCTCCGACCCTGCCCCCAGACCCAGAAGCATACATGTTTATGGGCAAACAACACTAAGAAGGCTCTGTGGCTGATATCTGAAGATGTAATGCCACAGGGCAGATTCGAAATAGGATGAGATCTCTTCCAAGACCCAAGAGACTGTGTCCACCACCCCCATTACTCAGGAGTTTATGGACAGTTTCCTTACGGAGATACAGACTGAGATTGGCCTGTTCAAATATGAATTCACATCGTTCTTCCACGAAGCCTGTAAATAAGTCACTGAACTGGGCGATAGAGTTAACAACATAGAACACCCTCTGTAGTTGTTTGGTCCGAAAAGCAGGAGACACTCTTGCACGGAATTCAAATGCTTAAAGAACAACACATCAACCTCCAAATCAAGCAGGAAGGCCTGGAAAAGAGGAGCAGCCGCACCAGCATTTGCATCAGAGGCTTACCGAGATGGGTAGAAGAAGACAGCCTGTTCTTTATACGCAAATTACTCCAGACAATTAGGGGTCTACTGGATGCCCCCTCTCTAGCTGGACAGAGCTCACAGATCCACACCCAGCACACTTTACAGCAAGAGTGCCCCGAACATTTTCATCCAGGTCCATTTCTTTGAGGAAAAGTAATTGATAATACGCAATGGCAGAGGCTTGACCATCCAACTATTCTAAATCATGTTGTCCATTACACTTAAAAAGTACATAGTCTTAAAACACATCAATGACTACCTCAGAGAGCACAATGTGAAATACCAATGAAATCATTCCTTCAGGTTCATCTTCCCCTGGAATAGCAAAAACCAGACCGATTTGTTTCCTAGTAGAGGCCAAATCACTGTTAGGACTTCTTATGGAATTGGATAAGATGAACACAATTCAAACAAGCGTATTGAACTACACTCTCAATGTCCAACAGTACATCACTTCCGTAGATCACACAGAGCCACTTCCAGGTCAACTGATGATGCTAAGGTAGACGTTATCACACTTCTTCATAGCATGAAGATGGAACTTGCCCATTTGAGGAACCACAGGGAGTCTCCTGATCAGTTCTTGTGATCATAGTATACCTTTCCCAATATGCGCTATAATCCAGGCCACGTTAAGTGTGTATACTCGAGATTTTGATTTTCGTCCCTTCACACTCCTGACTCCTAATGATCTCTTCATTCCTGCTTCACCTCTTCATGACATCCTGCTTTCAGAAAGGGTAGCATTTTTGTTGGTCTAATGCCTTTCCCTTTTATGTTTGTGTCTATAATTTGGTTCCCAGGAGGAGTGCAATGGGAATGGGGTCAGCTGGTATCTCCAAGGGTCTACTTCTTACAGTGCTTTATCCTTTTCTGAACTAGCTGATGGAGACACACGCTCTCTTAAACCACTTTCCTTTAGCATTTGGGATCTTAATTCACCCACCAAACCCATACAGCCCATCAACAGCCATTGTATAAAGACAGGGAGGGACACTTCATCAAGATACACATCCATAGGGCAGATACACCTTTGAACCTATTAAACGTGTACACACCCAACTCAGCACAAGATGCCTTCTTACGCTCTCTTCTCAGAGAACAATTGAAATATGTTAAGGCAATATCATAGTAAGGAAGGGTGTTAATACGGTATGGGAGCAAACTCACAGTAGGAGTCAACTAATTCCAGGGAGTATGGAGATGTCAGTGCAGCTAAAAAAAGATAGCCAAGCTGGGCCTGGTGAATAATATGTGGAGCCATAAGGACTACTGCCACTTATTGAATGTCCACGAATCCTATTCTAGAATCAACAATACACTCACCACCCACTCATTTCTTAGGTCGTTGAGCTTGACAGAGATCTCAGGCATCTCTATCTCTGGCCATGCTAATGTAGAACTCGTCTGGTCTAATAGCTCCTGTCCGCCCTGGAACGTCCCTCTGGTGCCTGAAGCCAGACATCTTACAGGTCCAAGTGAAAAGGGGCGCCAGAGTGACTGCTATCAAGAAATACTTCCTGACAAACTCCCTGTGCGACACACCACTTCACAAACTATGGGATGCATTTAAGGTCACAACTAGGGTTCCCGTCTAATCCTTGTGATAGACAGAGCACAGGAAATCTCTTCTGCTCGAGTACACATTCATCTCCGAAATAAAATCATTGGAAAGTCAGAGCAAAAAGGATCCCTCCAAAACCACAAAGAGGAAGTTAGCCATATTGCATAGCCAGCTCTGATCACATTTGAGGAATTGGGCAGAACACCTGTTGCTATAACTGAAGAAGTGCTTTCATGACAAGGGGAACACAATGAGGACATTGTTGGAACATAAAATCCAACTCCAGTGGGCCAAGACATTTATCCAACAACTTAAGTTCCTATAAAAACAGGGTGAATAATGCACAACTGTAACCCAGGGCTACCTACACTTGTGTGATTGGCCACTCCTCTAATCAGGTACCTGATGGCTCACTGCTCTCTTTCCGTAAGATTTTCTCGCCCCTATTTCTAAACCAGCTCACCTCCCTATTTAACTCCTTCACCTGAGACATGAAAATGACTCCCACCAAGCGTGAAAAGGAAAGTGCGCTCATTCCTAAACCAGGGAACCATCCTACCCAATGTACTTCTTATTGCCTCAAAGCATTGAACATGGGCACCAAACTGTACACTAAAGGCTTGGCACAGCAATTAGAACCCCCTACTTTTGAGCCTGATCAAGCCTGGCCAAGTCAGCTTCACCAGAAATTGCCAAGGGGCAGACAACCTCAGACCCCTCACCCACCTTGTCAACAAGGTGTATAGGCCTAACACTACATCTCTGCTCCTCTCATTTAACACAAAGAAGGCTTTTGATAGGGTCAGGTGGGCCTTCCTTTAGGGAGGTAATGGGTAAGAAAACACTAGACCCAAAAATTATAATGAGGATAATTGCAGTGTATGCATACCAAACGCCATTATGCGTCTCAATGTCTTATGCACCGTGCCTATTTAGATCACGAGAGGAACCAGACAGGGTTGGCCCCTCTCCCCCTTCCTTTTTGCCCTGGTGCAGGAACCAATAGCTTTCCACATCAAAACCTCAACTGGGATTGTGGGGATAACCTTTGATTAACACACTCATAAGGTGAACCTCTTTGCCAATGACCTCCTGCTCACTCTGATGAATCCCTCAGGCTCCCTAACAGAGATGGTCACACGTCTTCATCAGCTTGAGAGGACCTTGAGTTTCAGGGTCAACAAAGACAAATTTCATGCACTTCACCTTAACATCTTGAAAGATCTGGTGCCTCACGTAAGATCCCTTGCACCCTCTGTAGGAGGCTGGCCTGGCTTGTAGTGGGTACCAAAGGTACCTACACCTTGTGCCAGGTCCAGTTATCCCTTATTAGTGTAGAAGAGGTGTTTCTAGCAGCTTAGGCTGATAGAAGGTAGCTATGGCAAAGCAGCTTAGGCTGAACTAGGAGACATGTAAAGCTCCTACTATACCACTGGTGTCATATGCACAATATCATAAGAAAACACAATACACAGAAGTACTAAAAATAAAGGTACTTTATTTTTATGACAATATGCCAAAAATATCTCAGTGAGTACCCTCAGACAAGATATATGTACACAAACCAAATTTATGTAGATAATAGCAAAAGGAAGTAATGCAAGCAATGTAAAGTTACAGTAGATTGCAATAGGAGCACATAGGTATAGGGGCAACACAAACCATATACTCCAAAAGTGGAATGCGAACCACGAATGGACCCCAAACCTATGTGAGCTTGTAGAGGGTCGCTGGGACTGTAAGAAAACAGTGAGGGTTAGAAAAATAGCCCACCCCAAGACCCTGAAAGGTAGGTGTAAAGTGCACCTACTACCCCCAGAGAGCTCAGAAGTCATGATAGGGGGATTCTGCAGGAAGAACACACACCAGCAATGCAACCACTGTGGATTTCTGGACCTGAGTACCTGTAAGACAAGGGGACCAAGTCCAATAGTCGCGACAGTGTCGAGAGTGGGCAGGAGCCCAGGAAATGCTAGCTGAGGGTGCAAGGAAGCTGCCACCGGTTGGAAGAAGCTTGGAGTTCTGCAAGAAAGAAGAGGACTAGGAACTTCCCCTATGGAGGATGGATGTCCCACGTAGTGAAGAAGCTTGCAGAGGTGTTCCCACGCAGAAGGACCGCAAACAAGCCTTGCTAGCTGCAAGGGTCGCAGTTAGGGTTTTTGGAGGCTGCTGTGGCCCAGGAGGGACCAGGATGTCAGGGAGCCCTCACAGAAGGAGGCAGCACCCGCAGAAGTACCTGAACAGGCACTTAGAAGAAAAGTGAACCGGAGTCCACCCGAAGTAACAAAAGGGAGTCCCACGACGCTGGAGGACAACTCAGAAGGTTGTGAACTGCAGGTTAGAGTGTCGGGGACCCAGGCTTGGCCGTGCACGAAGGAAATCCCGGAAGAGTGCACAGAAGCCGAGCAGCTGCAAATCATGCGGTACCCAGCAATGCAGTCTAGCGTGGGGAGGCAAGGACTTACCTCCACCAAACTTGGACTGAAGAGTCACTGGACTGTGGGAGTCACTTGGACAGAGTTGCTGAGTTCCAGGGAACATGCTCGTCGTGCTGAGAGGGGACCCAGAGGACCGGTGATGCAGTCTTTTGTTGCCTGCGGTTGCAGGGGGAAGATTCCGTTGACCCACAGGAGATTTCTTCAGAGCTCCTGGTGCAGAGAGGAGGCAGGCTACCCCCAGAGCATGCACCACCTGGAAACAGTCGAGAAAGCCGGCAGGATGAAGTGATACAAGGTTGCAAGTAGTCGTCTTGCTACTTTGTTGCGGTTTTGCAGGCGTCCTGAGCAGTCAGCGGTCGATCCTTTGGCAGAAGGTGAAGAGGGAGATGCAGAGGAACTCTGGTGAGCTCTTGCATTTGTTATCTGTTGAGACCCCCAAAGCAGAGACCCTAAATAGCCAGAATAGGAGGTTTGGCTATCTAGGAAGGAGGATTGGCTACCAAGAGAGGTAAGAGCCTATCAGAATGAGCCTCTGACGTCACCTGCTGGCACTGGCCACTCAGAGCAGTCCAGTGTGCCACAAACACCTCTGTTTCCAAGATGGCAGAGGTCTGGGACACACTGGAGGAGCTTTGGGCACCTCCCCTGGGAGGGGCAGGTCAGGGGAGTGGTCCCTCCCCTTTCCTTTGTCCAGTTTCGCGCCAGAGCAGGGCTGGTGTATCCCTGAACCGGTGTAGACTGGCTTGTGCAGAGATGGGCACCATCTGTGCCCATCAAAGCATTTCCAGAGGCTGGGGAGGCTACTCCTCCCCAGCCTTCACACCTATTTCCAAAGGGAGAGGGTGTTACACCCTCTCTCAGAGGAAGTCCTTTGTTCTGCCTTCCTGGGCCAGGGCTGCCTGGACCCCAGGAGGGCAGAAACCTGTCTGAGGGGTTGGCAGCAGCAGCAGCTGCAGTGGAGACCCCGGAAAGGCAGTTTGGCAGTACCCAGGTTCTGTGCTAGAGACCCGGGTATCATGGAATTGTCCCCCCAATGCCAAAATGGCATTGGGGGAACAATTCCATGATCTTAGATATGTTACATGGCCATGTTCGGAGTTACCATTGTGAGGCTGTACATAGGTAGTGACCTATGTACAGTGCACGCGTGTAATGGTGTCCCCGCACTCACAAAGTCCGGGGAATTTGCCCTGAACGATGTGGTGGCACCTTGGCTAGTGCCAGGGTGCCCACACACTAAGTAACTTTGCACCCAACCTTCACCAGGTGAAGGTTAGACATATAGGTGACTTATAAGTTACTTAAGTTCAGTGGTAAATGGCTGTGAAATAACATGGACGTTATTTCACCCAGGCTGCACTGGCAGGCCTGTGTAAGAATTGTCAGAGATCCCTATGGGTGGCAAAAGAAATGCTGCAGCCCAAAGGGATCTCATGGAACCCCAATACCCTGGGTACCTCAGTACCATATACTAGGGAATTATATGGGTGTTCCAGTATGCCAATGTGAATTGGTAAATTTAGTCACTAGCCTGTTAGTGACAAATTTGGAAAGCAGAGAGACCATAACCACTGAGGTTCTGGTTAGCAGATCCTCAGTGAGACAGTTAGGCATCACAAAGGGAACACATACAGGGCACATACTTATGAGCACTGGGGCCCTGCCTGGCAGGGTCCCAGTGACACATATACTAAAACAACATATATACAGTGAAATATGGGGGTAACATGCCAGGCAAGATGGTACTTTCCTACACCCTTCCATTGGGCCCCCTGCTTCATCTGATTTCTAGGCCTCACCATAAACCCCCACTTGAAAGGATGGGCAAGGCCAACTGGCCAGCTCTTCGCAATAACATCCTGGAAAACCTGCAGAAGTGGAGACTCTTATAACTTTGTTGGCCGGAGGAAATTAATGTTAAAGAAAATGAATATACTCCCCAGAGTCCTCTATCTCTTTCTGTCTTTGCCCAACCCAAATCCTGAATTCTTCATCAGTGCCCTGCAACCTATACACCTTTATCTGGGTGGTATGAAGCCTCATATATCCAATACGGTCCTGATGCTGCCGCTCTCACAGGAAGCTCTGGCATTCCCCAATATGATGGAATACTGTTAGGCAGCTCATCTATGTTACATTTCAGAGGGGATGGTCTAGGAGAGCAAATCGACGTGGCTAAATATGTACAGAGCGGTCATGTGCAGGTCACAGTGGGACGGGATTTAGCTTGGCTCCCCAAACACAGTTGCCCCAAGAGAACATACCTAGCGACCTCGCAAGAGGACTGTCCTGGATATCTGAGACCACATCGCCCTCAACTGGGGCTTTACCACTGTCTCCTCACCTACCACGTCCCTGGCCTGCAACCCAGACTTTTTACCAACTCTTGATCCCAAAGTGGGCTCAAAGAGACTCTAGAGCTCTGAGCGACATCTTAAAAGCTGAACTGTCAAATCTTTTGAGAAATGCAAGTGTTTTTGATTAACTGATTTTCGTCTCCCAATGTATGCACAGCTGGGACATGTGGGTTACTCTGGCTGGCCGCCAATGAAAACTTTTGGCCTCACCCCCTAGCCACCTCTAACATGCACCCTGTGGTGAGGCATTTCCTCCCTTCTCCATTCAATCTCAGCTGGGTGCCTGACTCCCTTGCCTTTGCGGTTCTGGGATAAGTCAGGAACAGACATGGACCCTCCCCTAGATGTTCTATATTTCCCCATTCTTTATTTAATGTTGACTGCCGACCTGGGTCACACATGACCGGAGAGTCTGCAGGAGAGTCATTTTGGCTCCTCCACAAACTGTTGAACAGATCTAATGCTACAAGAAAATAATTTTATGGGTGGTCGCACTTGTCTGAAATGGGGTCTCTAGCTGGGAGTCGGTTTGCACCCTGTTCAAGTATGGACCCTCATTGTAGTAATGATAATGGTGAAACTCAGCTCAGATAACACCTGCTCACTTCCTCGGTAGCTTCAGACAAGCAGTCAGGCATATGTCAGAAGCAAAGTGTAAAGCATTTGCACATAGCACACAGTTATACACTGAAAACACTATAAAAGGACACCACACCAGTTTTAGAAAAATAGCCAATATTTATCTATGTAAAACAAGACCAAAACAAGAAACATCCAAAATACACTAATAATGATATGAATTTTGCAAGAATTAACTTAAAAATACAGTTCCTTGAAGTCAGTAGCTCAGTCTGGAGCTATCACCGCGTTGTGAACGGCAAATCCAATAGTTCAGACCGGCCGTGGTGTCGTGGGCCAACTACGGTGTTGGGGAGACCTGCAAACAGTACTTTGGAAATGTAGGGTGGCGTGATACTCACAATGAGTTCCGGAGTGGGCGTTGCAGTTGTCTGCTCCGGAGGTCGGTGCAGGGGTCGTCAGGCCCTTAAAGACACATGCGTTGCAGATCGAACTCTGGGCTGATGACGAAGTCAGGAGCGGTGGCATGGATGGCATCGGGGCAGTGGTGCAAAGCGGGACAATGTGACGCGTGGTGCCACAGTGCAGGAGGCGTCTCAGTGATGGCATCCTGCGGCATCGTTCAGACCAGGGCTTCTGTGTGAAGCAGGTGGTGTGACGTTCCGCTTTCTCCGGGTCACGGTGCAGGCAGCGGGATCGTCGTTGCTGAAGCGCTGTCACCGGTAGGCACAAGATAGCAGGGTGGGCTCTGTGCAGTGCCCACAGGTCACAGTGCAGACAGGGGCATCTGTTGACGACACTGGAGTTGATGGCGCTGGCGTCAGTGGACCGGGTCTGCGTTGCAGGTCAGGATGTTGCTTTGTGTACCTCACGAGAGGTGTCCACAGGCAGCGGTGCCAGCGTCTTCGGGGATGCCAAGGCTGCGGTGTGAACAATGCGATGTGGAGGCCGTGGTCCACAGGTCACAGTGCAAGCAGTGACTTGATGATGGCATCAGGTGGCAGCGTCAGTGATACCAGGGTTGTGGGCAACATGGGGCACGGCTCCTTGTGGCATCGTCAGGTCACAGTGCAGGCAGCGGCATCGTTGATGTCATCATGGTGGTTTTTCTTCTGTTTCAGCACAAAACACACAGGGGGTGATTTTAACCTTGGCGGACGGCAGAGGCCGTCCGCCAAGGTACCGCCGTGAAATGACCGCACCGCGGTCAAAAGACCGCGGCGGCCATTTAAACATTTCCTCTGGGCCGGCGGGCGCTCTCCGAAAGAGCGCCCGCCGGCCCAGAGGAAATGCCCCTGCAACGAGGACGCCGGCTCAGAATTGAGCCGGCGTAGTTGCAGGGGTGCGACGGGTGCAGTTGCACCCGTCGCATATTTCAGTGTCTGCAAGGCAGACACTGAAATACTTTGCGGGGCCCTCTTACGGGGGCCCCTGCCGTGCCCATGCCATTGGCATGGGCACGGCAGGGGCCCCCAGGGGCCCCGCGGCACCCCCTACCGCCATCCTGTTCATGGCGGGTTTCCCGCCATGAACAGGATGGCGGTAGGGGCTGTCAGAATCCTCATGGCGGCGGAGCGCGCTCCGCCGCCATGAAGGATTCCCCCGAGCAGCGGTAAGTCGGCGGGAGCCCGCCGACTTGCCGCTTCTGACCGCGGCTGAACCGCGGCGGTCAGAATGCTCGTGGGAGCACCGCCAGCCTGTTGGCGGTGCCCCCGTGGTCGGTGGCCCTGGCGGCCACCGGCCGCCAGGGTCAGAATGACCCCCACAGTTCTCAGTGCTGTAGGCTGATGAAGCTGAAGTTTCTGATATCACCGAGACTTCCAACAGGAGTCAAGCTCTACCCCAAGCCCTTGGAGAAACTTCACAAGCAGGATACCCAGCAAAGCCAGTCTGTGCCCTCTTTAAGGCAGAAGCAGCTACTACAGGCCAACACAGCAAAGGGGCAGTGCTAAAAGTCTGGGCATTTGGTCCACTACTTACAGCCAGTTCTGCCTTTGATGTAGGCAAACTTCAAAGGAAAGTCTCTGTTGTTGACAAGATCCTGCCTTGTCCAGGCCTGGCCCCAGACACACACCAGGGGGTTGGAAACTGCATTGTGTGAGGGCAGGCACAGTCCTTTCAGGTGTAAGTGACCACTCCTCCACTCCAGCCCAGATGGCCCATCAGGATATGCAGGCTACACCCCAACTCCCTTTGTATCCCTGTCTAGAAGAAATTCACAACAGCCCGACTGTCAATCGGGCTCTGACGTGGAATACACAAGCAGGCAGCGGCACAGAATGGTTTAAGAAAGTAAATGCCCACTTTCTAAAAGTGGCATTTTCAAACTGATAATCTAAAAAACAGCTTTATCAAAAGGTGTAGTTTTAAATTGTGAGTTCAGAGACCCCAAACTCCACATCTCCATCTGCTCTCATTGGGAAACTGCACTATATAGATATTTAAAGGCAGTCCCCATGTTAACATATGAGAGAGATAGGCCTTGCAATAGTGAAAACCGAATTTGGCAGTATTTCACTGTCAGGATATGTAAAACACATCAGTATATGTCATACCTTTAACATACACTGCACCCTGCCCATGCGGCTACCTAGGCCTTACCTTAGGGGTGCCTTACGTGTACTAAAAGGTAAGGTTTGGGCCTGGCAATTGGGTACACTTGCCAGGTCAAATTGGCACTTTAAAACTGCAGACACTGCAGTGGCAGGTCTGAGACATGTTCACAGGGTTACTGATGTGGGTGGCACAATCAGTGCTGCAGGCCCACTAGTAACATTTGATTTACAGGCCCTGGGCACACATAGTGCACTTTACTAGGGGCTTATGAGTAAATCAGATATGCCAATCATAGATCAACCAATCTCCATAACAATTTACATAGGGAGCACTTGCTGTTTAGCACTGATCTGCAGTGGTACAGTGTGGAGAGACAATAAACCAGCAAAAACAAATCAGAATAAATAGGAGGATGAAGGCGAAATGTTTGGGGGTAACCCTGTAAAAATTGCCATTTCCAACAGCACACATCTACTGATATGCAAGGCCAATGGTCCATGTTTTGTTGTGTATCATAAAAAGCACCAATACAGATATTACCACGGACAAAATATGTGCAGTTCAAGTCATT
Organism: Pleurodeles waltl; assembly: GCF_031143425.1. NCBI lineage: Eukaryota > Metazoa > Chordata > Amphibia > Caudata > Salamandridae > Pleurodeles > Pleurodeles waltl. The sequence continues at coordinate 1,215,948,217 of NC_090440.1, forward strand.
TCCATTAGCTGATAGATATTTAGAGCCTGATTCACAAAGATAAGCTTACTCCTTTTGTGAAAGTTTATGATTGTTTGCTATTCACAAAGGGATATACGAGTAGTATCTTTATGAGTGCAGAGTATCTGCACATAAAAAGATAGGACTGCCCTAACATGTTACGTACAGAGATTCTGCACTTGTAAATACACTACTCGTAAATCCCTTTGTGAATACCAAACGCTTGTAAACGTATACAAAAGTTTAAGTTTACATTTGTAAATCAGGCCCTGAGTATCACTTAGCTTCCTACATAACCAGTGGATAGATTTTTTTTCTCTGCCTATTATACAATGCTGCAATTTATCAAAACGTAACTTTTATTTTGCTTTGAATTGAAAATAGCTTTAAAATCGTTGCTTCTAAAGAAAGCAACAATGAAATAATAAAAGAAACACCAAAAGAAATAAAGAGAGACAAACTCAGTGTGCTCATGGTGGGGCTTTCTCCCATGCCCTGCCTGTGCTTTGGCTATATGGAGAATGTGTGCAGGCAAAGGGATTCTCTCTTAAGCATGAGGTCGCACCCATACGCAAGTGAGGAATTGTCCACATTTGCTTTTGATAAGATAAAAAAGCACCATAGGAATTCCTTTATAATACAAGAGTACTACGCTTTCAGAGCATGCGTGTTTTGTCTATTTTTCTAAATTAACTTAGATGTAGATTGCCTAAGTAAGTAAGTGTAAGGAAATGCCTCCTTGGCATGGTTACCCCCTGACTTTTTGCCTTTGCTGATGCTATGTTTTGATTTGAAAGTGTGCTGAGGCCTGCTAACCAGGCCCCAGCACCAGTGTTCTTTCCCTAACCTGTACTTTTTGTTTACACAATTGGCACACCCTGGCATCCAGTTAAGTCCCTTGTAACTGGTACCCCTGGTACCAAGGGCCCTGATGCCAGGGAAGGTCTCTAAGGGCTGCAGCATATCTTATGCCACCCTGGGGACCCCTCACTCAGCACAGACACACTGCTTGCCAGCTTGTGTGTGCTGGTGAGGACTCCCCTCAGGGTGCCATGCCAACCTCACACTGCCTATGAAGTATAGATAAGTCACCCCTCTAGCAGGCCTTACAGGCCTAAGGCAGGGTGCACTATACCATAGGTGAGGGCACCAGTGCATGAGCACTGTGCCCCTACAGTGTCTATGCAAAACCTTAGCCATTGTAAGTGCAGGGTAGCCATAAGAGTATATGGTCTGGGAGTCTGTCAAACACGAACTCCACAGCACCATAATGGCTACACTGAAAACTGGGAAGTTTGGTATCAAACTTCTCAGCACAATAAATGCACACTGATGCCAGTGTACATTTTATTGTAACATACACCCCAGAGGGCACCTTAGAGGGGCCCCCTTAAACCTTAACCAACTACCCGTGTAGGCTGACTGGTTTTAGCAGCCTGCCACACTCGAGACATGTTGCTGGCTACATGGGGAGAGTGCCTTTGTCGAGTGACTAGTAACAAAGCCTGTACTGGGTGGAGATGCTTAGCACCTCCCTCTTGCAGGACTGTAACACCTGGCGGTGAGCCTCAAAGGCTCACCCCCTTTGTTACAGCGCCCCAGGGCATTCCAGCTAGTGGAGTTGCCCGCCCCCTCCGGCCACAGGCCCACTTTTGGCGGCAAGGCCGGAGGAGATAGTGAGAAAAACAAGGAGGAGTCACTGACCAGTCAGGACAGCCCCTAGGGCAACCTGAGCTGAAGTGACTCTGACTTTTAGGAATCCTCCATTTGCAGATGGGAGATCCCCCCATAGGGATAGGAATGTGACCCCCCTCCCCTTGGGCGGAGACACAAAGAGGGTGTAGCCACCCTCAGGGCTAGTAGCCATTGGCTACTGCCCTCCCTGACCTAAACACACCCCTAAATTCTGTATTTAGGGGCTCCCCTGAACCTAGGAACTCAGATTCCTGCAACCTAAGAAGAAGAGGACTGCTAAGCTGAAAAACCCTGCAGAGAAGACGGAGACACCAACTGCTTTGGCCCCAGCTCTACCGGCCTGTCTCCCCACTTCTAAAGACACTGCTCCAGCGACGCTCTCCCAGGGACCAGCGACCTCTGAAACCTCAGAGGATTGCCCTGCATCTAGAAGGACCAAGAACTCCCGAGGACCGCAGCTCTGTTCACCCAAGACTGCAACTTTGTAACAAAGGAGGAACTTTAAAACAACTTGCGTTTCCCGCCGGAAGCGTGAGACTTGACACTCTGCACCCGACGGCCCCGGCTCGACTTGTGGAGAACAATCACTTCAGGGAGGACTCCCTGGCGACTGCGAGACCGTGAGTAGCCAGAGTTGACCCCCCTGAGCCCACACAGCGACGCCTGCAGAGGGAAACCCGAGGCTCCCCCTGACCGCGACTGCCTGCCTCAAAGACCCGACACCTGGTAAAGGCACTGCATCCGCAGCCCCCAGGACCTGAAGGATCCAACCTCCAGTGCAGGAGCGACCCCCAGGTGGCCCTCTCCCTTGCCCAGGTGGTGGCTACCCCGAGGAGCCCCCCCCCTTGCCTGCCTGCATCGCTGAAGAGACCCCTTGGTCTCCCATTGCTTTCTATTGAAAACTCGATGCTTGTTTGCACACTGCACCGGCCGCCCCCGTGCCGCTGAGGGTGTACTTTCTGTGTTGGCTTGTGTCCCCCCCAGTGCCCTACAAAACCCCCCTGGTCTGCCCTCCGAAGACGCGGGTACTTACCTGCTGGCAGACTGGGACCGGGGCACCCCCTTCTCCATTGAAGCCTATGCGTTTTGGGCACCACTTTGACCTCTGCACCTGACCGGCCCTGAGCTGCTGGTGTGGTAACTTTGGGGTTGCTCTGAACCCCCAACGGTGGGCTACCTTGGACCCAAACTTGAACCCCGTAGGTGGTTTACTTACCTACAAAAACTAACAAATACTTACCTCCCCCAGGAACTGTTGAAAATTGCACTGTCTAGTTTTAAAATAGCTATATGTGATTTATTTGAAAAGTATATATGCTATTGTGATTATTCAAAGTTCCTAAAGTACTTACCTGCAATACCTTTCATTTGAAGTATTACATGTAAAATTTGAACCTGTGGTTCTTAAAATAAACTAAGAAAATATATTTTTCTATTCCTCATTTATTGCCTGTGTGTGTACAACAAATGCTTAACACTACTCCTTTGATAAGCCTACTGCTCGACCACACTACCACAAAATAGAGCATTAGTATTATCTCTTTTTGCCACCATCTTACCTCTAAGGGGAACCCTTGGACTCTGTGCATACTATTCCTTACTTTGAAATAGTGCATACAGAGCCAACTTCCTACAGTAAGCTTGTGCCTATGGCCATGTCTTAACATGAGACCTTGGTGTCATTTGGAATTTTAATGTGGAATTTGCATTCCTGGTCAGTGGTGACAGAGCAATGAGTGTAGGATTGCAAGAACCTGTGATAAGCTTCCAATCTCTTTTTACCTGTGACAGCTCTGATGTTTTTCCAGAAGTGACCAAGTCAACTCCATTACTGCCCTGATGCTGTGGAAACAAGGTAGCACAGGGTTGTAAGCTCTCAGATGAACATACTTAGGTCAGACTGAGCCATTCTGAGAACCGCATTATTGTTCTGTTGTTCCCAGTTTGCCAGGACAGAAATAAAGTAGACGTCCTTGTGACAGGACATCAATTCACCAATATGGTAGGAATAGCAGAAGTGATCTCACATACCCTATGACCTTAATGACATCATAGGAAGTTATTTCATGGGACCCTTGACTATGACTTTTCCCAGGAGTAATGTCACATGACTTTAAACTGGATTACATCACAATAATTGATATTGCTGATGTTCCATAATAACTGCATGATTAAAATAACAACACAAATGTCTATTTTAGATACTATGGCCCTGATTTGAGAAAAGTGGCGCTGCACCCTTAGCACCCCACTAACGCCAAGATACGGCACACCCTGGCGGTAGTTAGGAGAACTAGCGTCAAACTTTTTGAAGCTATTTCGGAGCTTTGCAGGATTAGCTTAAAAAATGTTGATGTTAATCCTTAAAAGTCCATTGAGGCCCATTGAAAACAATGGCATGCCTCCTTTTAATGCCTGCTCTGAGGAGGCGTTAACAGGACTGAAATGAACGATGTAAAGAAATCTCTTAGATTTCTATGCACCATTTTTCCAGCCCCCCCTAATGGGGGAACACCCCTTTTGCACCCATTGTGCCTGGCGCAGGCTTAATGTCGCACAAAGGGTTACAAAGTGGCACAATGCATGCGTTGCACCACGTTGTAAATTTGGCACATCGATTTTGGCCTCGTTGGGCCACATTAGCTTAAAGAAATGACGCTAATGTGGCGCAAGGAGGCACTAGGGCTCTTAAGTCAGCCCCTATCTACTTTAGGGTGCCAGCAAGACGTTGTGAAAGAGAAGGGGTATCATACTTGTCCCAAGTTGTAGTGAGAAAGCTATGCCAGTGGGCCAGACCTCTAATAAGAGGGCCTTGGGGGGTTCTCCTCCGAGGAAAGTATGAAAAAATGGGGTAAAACAGTACATTATAAACCACAATTTTACATAAATTTGCTAAAATGCCATGGACTTAGAAAGGGTATTTGTTAAATGTTCAAGTCACTTCATGGTGTACCAAGCCAATGAAACCACAGGATTTTACTCAGTTGTTTTCACACAATTTGCTATGGGTGCCCGCATTTTTTTTAAAAACTTTGTTTATTGTATTTTTTTTTTTTTTTTACATCTGTTAATAATCACTGGTACATATACATACTCTTCCATATAAGCCATAATTATGGATTCATTTTATACATTCCGGTCGCAGATAAATGGGTGCCCGCATATGTCAAAAATTATCTCCATTGTGCCAGGGTCAGCATTTTGTCATGGGTGCCCTCATATGCTGTGGTGCCTCAGTATGCCGCAAATTACTTGCAATATGCAAGTGGTAGAATGTTGCCTTCAGTATTTTGTCATGTCATGTTCCCTATCATATGCCACGGTTGTCCTTCCTTATGACAAGAATTGCTACAAGAGTGTTAGTGCCAATAATTTGGCCATGCGTGCCCCCAATGCCAAAAATGTCCTCTACTGTGCCAACACCAGTATTATTCAATAAATACTCCAATTGTGAAAGAACTACCTCTAGTATGCTAGTACCTGCATTTTAAAATGGGTGCCCCTTATGCCAAAACTTACCTCCAGCATGCGGATGTCAGTGTATTGTCACAAATGCCTGTCATGCTAAGAATTTCCTCCAGTATGTTAGCACCAATATTTTGCTATGGGTGCCTTTACAAGCCAAGAATTACCCTCACTTACCCTCACTGTGCCAAGGTCAAAGGCAGACTCACAAGTGTAACACCACATTCTCATTCACGCTCATTTACAATTAGGCACTCACTTGCACTCATTCACTCACTGAATTTCACTCCCTCATTCCCACACATTCTGACCAAATTTCACATGCACTGACTCACTCAATCATACTCAGCCACTCTCATTCATATTCATTCTTACCCTCAGGCATACATTCTCATTCACACATTCTCACTCTTATTCTTTTTCTCAGTTACAATATCTGTCATTTTCACTCACATGTATTTTCACTTTCACCCTAACACTGTCCCACCTTCTTTGTTGCTTATTTATTCTTACCCACTTCCAGTCACTTATAATCACTCTTAATCATTCTCTCTCACTCTGACTCAATTATATTCACTAACACGGTCTCACTCATTCACTGTCACTGACACTCTCACTTGCAAAAATGCTTACAACATACTTTTAAAAGCATTTTCACCTACCTCAGCTGCCAGCAAAGATCCTGCCATGCATCCTATTGCTTAATTTTTCAATTGTACTAATAGTGAATAATAAACTATTATTCATTATTAGTGTAATAAAAATGGGGATATAACAAGAAGAGCGACCCGCCCTTGTTCTGGACACTGATTTTGCCACTTCTCATGCCAGAGGTTGTAAACGGCAAGCGTGAGGGCACAACTGCGACCCCTGAATGATGTTCATGCCCGTGAGAGCAAAAGGCGCTTCAGGGTGCAGACGCATGTATGAGCAACATGAAAGACTTTATGTAACTGAGGTTGCTAAGACTCCTCTCACCATAACGTTGCAATTTATCTTGATTTAGGATTACTTATTCTTTAAATTATTTAGCTGGTGGGCGCTAAATTTATAAAGTCAAGATGCATTAATTAAGTATCTCTAAAGTTAAAAAAAAAAAAAACTGACGTACTCCTTGATTAAAAAATGGATCTGATGTTAGGTCCTTGACACTCCCTGGACATACTACATTGTAAGATAGTTAGGGAAAAATATTCCTCTCCTGATTAGGTCTGCCAGGTTGCAGCTGAACGCCCGGCTGTCCAGCGTTCGGTTTATTAGACACGACTTGTTATGTAAATCAGCTCTTATAAGACGTTATTACCAGGTAAAAACAACCAGAAGCAGGACTGAATGCAAGTCCTTTGGCACATTCTAAGTGTGGAAAATCGCTCAATGGCTAAATTGTGGAGGAAGTGCCGATAGGCTGCAATGGATAAGATAAGACTAGCATTGATATGGGCTGAAAATCCCTCATACCTGGGATTTAGAGCACCTGTAACATGCTAACATCACAGCTGCTTTTGAATTCCCGGGTTATAGACGTGCCAGAATAGGAACAAAAGAAGTATTCTGACTTATTAATATAATCGCATAACACTTTAACATTACAATATTATTTTACAGAGCAACTGAACACCATATGTATCATGAAGCAATCCCAATGCATCTCCTGCTATTTCCTTTATGAGAATTCAGAGGGAGATGGGACAAATAGGAAAATTTAAATATTAGTTGCAGAATGTGCGGCTCTAAATTAATTAATCTTGCACTTATGTTTCTGTTCATAACTGCAAATGGGAAGAAGAATATTTTTAACACATATTTTATGTTATGGCTTTAAAAGGTGTAAATGTGTGTTGACACTGTTAAATACGAATAATAGTTTAGAATCAAAGCTGTGAAGATTATTTTTTTATCTAGTTTTTCGTAAAACGTCCAGCAAAGTATGTTTGATCAAATGTATGGATTAATTTTATATTAACCTTTGCTAGAGAAATACATTTTTAGTTATTAAATTTTAGTATTGTTATTGCGGCTCGAGGGACACCCGTATTTTACTTTTTGGATTGCCAAGGATGGTCACAACGTGCTACACAGTGATATCAGTTAATGTTTTTTTTTTTTTAATGAGTGACATGTTTTATGGATTGTTGCAATGATTTTAATTGATTGAGACAAGGAACTGACCAGCAAAAGAGAACAAACATTTGCAATGCAATGGGTCTCGCGTTTGCTCGAGTTAAAGTTATTAGCGTTGCAAACTCCTCTTGCCACATAAACTGAAAATGAAAAGTAAAACAGTTTCACATAACAAGACTTTTCTTGCCACATAAAGTGAAAATGAAAAGTAAAACAGTTTCACATAAGCGAGCTGACGGCCACCATGGGCGCAAAGCAGACACACCAAAGGAAACAGAAGTTTGCTCGCAGTGAAACGTATCAGCAGAATTGCAATTATCCATGTAATTGGCTAAAGTGCAAATATCCATGTAACAGGGTTGGTGTCATGCAAAGTGCTCAACTACTGCCCAGTGAGATCACGCTGCCTACGAAATAAAGAGAAAAAGTAGTCCAGAAACCATACCGAAAACATGGAGCCTTGTGTTTTCAGTAGTTGGCTGGTGCGCTCAAGGCAGGCTAATCACCACAAAAGGCATGACGTATGCATGTCTTTCACTAATTATATCAGGTGAATTTTAAAAGGCAAGCCCACAAACCAACCAAACTGATGGGTGTGGTGAAAAGTCCACAGAAAGATTACATCAGGGACAGATTGCTTTGCGCTCGACCCTAAAAAGGAAGAAACAACGAAAAAAAGAAAGAATGGAATTCCGTGTGCTCTCATTAGGCGCCTTACCTCTGTATACACATTGGTCATGTGAAGCCCGTGAGCAGGCATGCATTCCCGCCTAGGCACAGTCACACCTTTCGGCAAGTGGGGAAATACCCACATTTGGATTGTGTGCCTCCAGCTAGAACAAACTTACCATAGGATCCCACAGAAAAAACATGAGCTCCCCTTTTTAGTACAGAGTACTGTCCATTTATGGCAAATGCCAGTATTTGCTGTTTGTGCTGGACCCCAATTTTCTGAGAAGCGACCCTCGGGCAAATAACTCTAAGGGCTTACCCTAATTCTTGTTGTAAGTTAGTAAACATCCGTGGGCAGTATTACATAAAGGAAAGACGGAGAGCACATTACTTTAAAAGAGGTATTTGTCACATTTTTGGCTGATTGGTGTCGTAAAGAGTTGAAACAGCTGGAGCAGTACTATTTTATCACCTTCGACAGAATGAATAGTGGTTGGTCACAAGGAAATGTTGCAGTCTTTGTTGACATATCTAAAGTAAAGGTCAGAACATAGCACAATAACATGCACAAATACAACACTACATTTAGAACATAGCAGGGCACAATACAACCATAGTACAGCAAAATATCACATAACAATAATAATGATGCACAAAAACAAGGCACCGTAAAAACAAAAGAAAATATCACAGCCACACCGTAGTAAGAGGTGTTTGTACCAAGCACTACATTGGTTTACCAGCAGGATATGAGATAGCCTCAGTCAAAAATGCTTTTTGATTCAATCTCCTTTCTGTTCTGGTTTTCACTTATCGCTATTCATTAAAAAGAGCCCTTTTTCTGTAAATGCTGGCATATGTTACTTTTATTTGACATGAACCAAAATTTCAATCGTATCCAGAAACCTTTACATCCACTGATATTTCTTTTCTCAGGTAAACTCCAGCTCAGACCTAAATTTAATTACTACATGTGAGGTTGCTGTGATGTATTTATCTCGAAATAATTTGACTATAAAGTGAGATTGGACATTGTTAGACTATAGCTTTTGGTTTTTCGAGTAGGGCACGTAAAGCTGATATTTAAGATGCTGGAACATGGCAGAATGCTGCTTTATTTCTACTCCCTTATGGTTCTGAAAATCTTTTTTCTTTCTTTTTTTATGATGGAGTTAGTGAAATTAGCACATTATGAGCCTCTGTGAAGCACAGATGAGTCCCTTTATGTACATCTGCTGAAAGTGGTCCCCTGGTAGAAAAGGTCACTTTGTGAAAACGATGTCTTTGAGCTTTTTATGGTTTCTAACTCTTCAGTGCCAGCATTTGCCTGGTTCTCAGTTCCCGTTTCTTTTATCCCTCGCCAGTGGTTATATGGTAACCCTTTCCCTTCCATCTTGCCTTTGCACTGCCAAGCAGGCCTCAGGCCTGGGCTGTATCATGGCCTGCTTCTATGTCGTGCCATCCATACTTGTCTGGGGGCACAGAGGAGAGAGCTAGATCTTGGGGACTCGCACAGAAGGGCAGCGTTTGTTTAATGATATTGGTCACACTGTAAGTGATACTTGCCACTGTACAGGACAGTTTCATGGTGTGCGTGTTTTATAGCGCACCATACGTTATGTTCATAGCCAAACTCTGTTGGGTTTCTCAGAATGCTTGGCGCTGGTGAGCCAGTAGGGGTTCGATCTCATGAGCTTCTACCACAAACTGTGCTCATCTGCTTTTCCACATAAGGCCTCGTTATAACCTCCTTACAAGGTCCCTGGTAATAGTACTGGTAATTACGGACCCCAGAGTTAGCCAGTATAGTAACACTGTGTGCTGGAAAAACGGTGCCATTACGAGGCAGAAACTGAAGGTTCAATAGGAAATGAGGAATAGCCCCCAGTTCCTCCAGTCTATTCCTCATTAACAGCTGTACTGTCACCTGGGGAATTAGACTGCTTGGTATGGGCTTGTGGTATTCACACTACTTGTGATCCTGATGCACCCAGTAATTCTCATTACTGTGCCATGTGGAGATACAAAGTTACTCATAATAAAGAGTTTACCCTGTGCACCATCTTCAACCATATGTGCTCTTGCTTTTCTTGGTTCTTGTCTTCTTAAGAAGACTCTGCATTGCCACTGATTTGTTTACATGATCTTGTTTCCATGTACTTTCATCTGAAGACTGTGGCTCGTCTCCATGAATACTATATTCCAAGAAGGAGGGAGTGACCTTCCCAAACATCTAACCATAGAAAAACAACAGGAGAGAAACCCTACTGTGCTTAGTCTATCTCTCCATACCAGTAAAGACAGGAGTCATTCCCACCACCCCAAAGGACATATGTCCCCTGGACATCGCCATTGGGCCCAGTGCCATGTAGTGGGCCCAAGGTAGGCCCCCCATGGCACTTTGAAAAAAAATATAAAAATACTTACCTGTACTTACCTTGCTTACCTGGGATGGGGTCCCCGCATCCTCTGGTGTCCCTCTAGTGTGAGTGGAGGAGTTCCTGGGGCTAGGGAAGGGCACCTGTGGGCCCAGTCCATGGTCTCTGACCATGGAAATAGACCCACAGGTCCCTTAACGCCTGCCGTGACCCAGGTACTCTGCTACTTGTAGATCTGCTGCGGTGAATAGAGGTCAATAAAAGTGTACCCCCAAATCAAATAGGGTTTACCAAAGGGGCAGGTACAGCAACTAACATTCTTGCCTTATCATTAATAATGGACAAACTGAAGCAAAAAAAAGCAACCCCTCTATCTCTGTCATGTTGATTATAAGGCTGCCTTTGAATGTGTGCAATGTAACCTCTTTTGGCAAAAGTTATCATCCAAGGGTATTTCACTTCATCTCTTAAAAGCCATGCAGTTATTTTATATGGACACATGGGTAAGGGTGCGAATCAGAAATGGCTCTGTTTTATCTACAAAAATGTATACGTTTCAGGGGCTAAAGCAAGGTTGTGTTTTGGCCCCATATTTGTTTAATTCGTTTTTATCTGATTTAACGCTCGACCTGGATGAGGTCCATTTGCATGCCCCTAAAATATGTCCTATGCACATTTCAAGTTTATTAAATGTGGATGGACCATGGTGGTTTTGCTTAGCCAGACAAAATTAGGGCTGCAACAACTCACAGATAAATTGTTCTTATATTTTTCAACCAACGGCATGACAGTAAATCAAAATAAAACAAAGATAATGGAAGTTAGTTGCAGAAAAAATAAAAGTTATAAATTGTTTTTGAATGATACTACTGGAGCAAACAACAACTTGTATGTATCTAGGAGTTCTCTTTGATGACAGAGGTACCTTTAAGCAGAACAGAAAAGATCTGATGAGGAAAGGCAATACTCTGATCCGGGTTTTTCGCACCCTAAAAAAAAGCACTGGATGGTCCGAACTTTCAACCTTTGTTTAAAATATTAGCAGCAAAACCTATTCCGAGTGTCAAGTATGAAAACGTAGCCCTTCGGGGCAGAGATGCAGTGCTCAGAAATTCAATTTAATCCTGAGTATTTCGATTGCTGTTTCGTCTCTTCCAAATGCTTTCCTAGCCCAGATTAGGTTGGAATTTGGATTATCTAACCAGTTAATAGCAAGAAAGGGGGACTATGTAAAAACCTGAAAAATAATCAGTTCTGCCTCGGGAAGTCAACTGTGTCAAGCCCTGTGGCAGGAACTGCAAATAAATGAAACTGCAACTGCACACCGCTATATTGACCTGACCATTAAAGAGCTAGGGATTCAAATAATGTGGGAAAACTCTCCCTCTCAAACTGCTTTTAAAAAAATGATCAATGCTATAAATAGGAAAACAGCCATGCTCATGGATAAATATTCGCTATCATGTAGATCGCATGCCTGGGCAATTCTAAAAGGATACAAGATGCTCAAGTGCCAAGCTTACTTAGGGGCTGGATGGTCAAGGCAGTTAAAATTGACTTTATGCACTATCACTCTGGCCTCTACCCAGTTGAAACTAATAGAGAAACATGTAATGATTGTTGCAGATTGTGTAACTATAGAGAAGAAAATATTATACATATTACCTGTTTGTGCCCAGCTTTCTTACAAGAAAGAAAAAAGTTGTTGAAAATTCCCTTTAATCAGCGAGGGATTCAGACCTGCAGGCGGGCAGTGATTGCAAGCCTATAATCTGGGGACGATATGCTCAACTGTCGATTTATGACATTTTAAAGAATTGTTGGAAAAAAATTGTCATTTATGCCTTGTAGTCTTGAAAAAAATTTGCTTTCCTTTTAGTTTTGTATGGAAATTATGAATTTTGTATCTTATTGGTGCTCTATGATATTACAGGAAATAGGTATTATGCACTGCCTTGTTAGATGCACACTTTTAAGGCTATATAAAGTGATGCAGTATTAGTTATTTAAATGGAAAAGTGCTCCATATTTGTATAAAATATATTTCTACTGATGTTTGTGGCTGGAAATATGTATTTTCAAATTTTTGCACTTTCCCTTGAGTTATAGGGATTTTGGAAGGGTCGGAGTACTGAAGATTTGCATGTGTTAGTGGCAGGCATGGATAGAAATGTGTTTATTAATAATTTTTATAAATTGCTATAAAAAAATCAAGGATTGTTTTATGGGATAGTTTTTATAGGAAATGTGTTTGCAAAATTACAAACAATTTGTAAGGGTTTTTATTAAATGTACAATAACATGATTTGATTTGATAGGCAAGGAACCCATCTCCTATTCCCCACTTACTTCATCCAAGCTCTACATGAATTACATCAATGACAGGCTAAAGTGTTGCCAACTTTTGCAGGTGTGGCATTTTTATTGATTCGTTGGTTGTGGCATTTGTGCCAGTGTTTGGTAGAGCAGTAACAATACATGGTGGTATATCATTCTTGTGATGTCCTCCTAAATTTGGTGCCTGGTTATGTCTGCCTTCCTTCATACGTTCAAGTTTGTGGTTATGGAGGTTGTAGCAAGTTGTAGGAGTGTTTTCAATAGAAAATATATTTTCCTCATTTCTCATGGCTCAGTATAAGTTTAATTAGGCTGACACTTTTTATCATAACATATATTGTGGTGTGACCATTTGAGTAGTGGTGGGCGGAACTCACACATTTCTCTCTGTGGAATTCTGCAAAGTTACATAAAAACTCCCCAGGATTCTGCAGAGTCGTGCCCACCCTTAATAATGCCCCTGCGGATTGTTCTCCTATCCTCTATTATCCCTAAAACAATGGGAATTGTTCATAGGACAGTAATCAGTGGAAACTCCATTTCACAGTAATTCCACTTGCGCCTTCCCTAATTTAAATATTCATAGAATTAGCTTGTTACAGTACATCAACTTGTTTACCTGTCAGTATTGTATGTAAAATCTTAGTTGTTTAGCTACCCAGTTAGCAAGCTACGAGTTATAGGTAAGCGAAACATAAATAATACTGCATGTGACGTATTTTCCAATACCCAATAAATGAATGAATACCCTTCCCGGCTCTGTACTTGTTGCAGTACAATCACAGAAAATGGTTGGAAGCAAATCTATGCAAACTCCCGATATCCCAAAGAACAAAAATTGTCAAACAGGGCATGCACTGTCAGTGCTATCCAGTTCTGATTAAGGTTCATGACCAGGGCTTTCAACAGAGCTTGCAACCTTGGGCTCCCTTGCCTTGCTCCAGCTTCGAAATCCCTAAGCTAAAAGCAAAAATCGTTACTTCCGAAAGTCCGACGTTTACAGAAGAACCCCCATTTACCATGGTAAGAAAGCAGGCACGGAGCAGGCGAGAATTCTAGTCACTCTGCAGCTGCAACCTCCACACTGGCTCAGGTCACCAATCGGGGAATCAGGAGAGGACCAGCAGGAGAACAAATGACATTGAATGATCTTTGACTGCTGACGCACATTGTACCAGAAATGAGGAAGAATGAGGGTTGCAGTCTTATAACGCCAAGTCTGTTGTTTCAAAGCGCAATGTGCCATACAAAAACTACATCACCCAAAAGATTGATAGACAGGGACTTTTTGATCTATAGCGCGCTAGGAGATGTAGTATTTTATTGTGATTAGCGTCAAAGGAAGCGTAGTTCGTCCCAGGAATAAAAATAGTTATTTACACAATAATGCTATCCCTGAACCGTAGTTGTTGATTTGTTGCTTTTCTCTGAGAGGTTACGCTGGGAGAGAGGGCAAAATAAAGGAATGTTTGCCTGGCAGGAAGTGGTCACATCCATGTTGTAAAGTGCTGAATGATTTTGCCGATGGAGCAGAATTCATTAGTAATTCCACGTTACAAATGTGTAATTGCTAGATTTCTCCAATTCTGCTGATGGAATTAAAAATTCCACCCACCCCTACATTTGTGTAGTATAAGTCAAGAAGTGTGCACAGCCAAGCTAGGCCTGCAACCTAGAGGCCTATTTCAGAGAACAGGATGTTGTCTTTCTCTTGCTGGGGTAACCTGAAGTTGTGCAGTTAGATCTAGTTTCTGACTGCAGAATGTTTTGTTATGTTGAACACTTTACAGAGTACAACAAGTACACCAAAGGGTATCCTAGTGCTAGAACTGAGTATTGACATACAGGAGAAAGAATCCTTTTATTTCAAATGACAAAACCTGATAGAAAGCCCTAGTTTCTAAAATGCTAGCCCTTCAAGGCCACCCTAAAGTATAATAAAGAGGGCATCTTTTGCAAGTTACAGGGGAGCTCATTTCAGAGTTTGTCTGCTCAGACTGAAAAAGCATTAACCCCCTAGTAACTACATTTGATTCCGTCTTCGACCAGCAGTGGAGTCTCAGAGGAGTGCAAGCAACATGGAGGGTTGTATTTGAAATTGTTTTCTGATAAATAGACCGGCCCCCAAAAAAAGAACTGCTTAAAAAACATGGCAGAGATATTTAAAAGCCACTCTTTTTTCCACCGGAATCCAGTGAAAGGATGTAAGAGCACCTGAATCAAAGGAAAATGGCGGCCGCGTTCTGAACCCTCCTCACCTTCCTCATTTGACACATATCCATCCCCAAACGAGGAAGTTGAAATGTATCACCAAACTTTGTGAGGAAGGGCAGAATTTTCTTAAACCTTTGAAAGAGAGAAGCAGGTTGAAACGAAATGTGTAACTTTTCCAAGTAATGAAAGCTCTAGCTGCAAATATACCCTACATTTTTAATTTCATTGGCATGGGCAGGCCGGACGGACCAGGAAGGAGGCCAGCTGTCCAATGCAACGAGCTTGGAATGCGAGTGTTTATCCAAATTACTTCTGTTTTTGTTAAACTTCAAGGAAATTTGTTGTAGCTAGGCTGATACCGGCATTGATAGGGACACCTTAAGGATTTTGGGGGCTCTGGGCCAAACATAATTTAGGGGCCCCTTCTAGGAGCAGGTTTGAATTTATGATACAGTTTCAGCTTTTTCCATACTCTCTTTGACCAGGTCACTGAGAGTACACAAAGCACTGGTTCAAATACTAAGGGGGTCATTCTGACCCGGGCGGGCACCGCCAAATGGCCGCTCCGCGGTCAGAAGACCGCGGAGGCCATTCTGACATTCCCGCTGGGCCGGCGGGCGCCCGCCAAGGGAGCGCCCGCCGGCCCAGCGGGAAAGGCCCTGCAACACAGAAGCCGGCTCCGAAAGGAGCCGGCGGTGTTGCAGGGGTGCGACGGGTGCAGTTGCACCCGTCGCGATTTTTACTGTCTGCTATGCAGACAGTGAAAATCATGCTGGGGCCCTGTTAGGGGGCCCCTGCACTGCCCATGCCAGTGGCATGGGCAGTGCAGGGGCCCCCATGGGCCCCACGACACCCGGGCCCCACGACACCCGTTCCCGCCATCCTGTTCCTGGCGGTCAAAACCGCCAGAAACAGGCTGGCGGGAAGGGGGTCGGAATCATGGAGGTTCAGCCCAGCCAGGGGAATTCCGGCGGGAAGCCGCCGGATCCCCTTTTCTGACCGCGGCTTTACCGCCGCGGTCAGAATGGGCACTGAAGCACCGCCAGCCTGTTGGCGGTGCTTCCGTTGGGGTCGGAATGAGGGCCTAAATATATTCCCATCTAATATTCAGATAGTGATGTGCGTTTTCAAAATTGTGAAATAGCAACAGGTCACTAATATTATTGCAAATAATCACTGTAACTCACTGTCATTTCTCATATCTGAGACCCTCTTTTAATCTAGAAGGAACTTTTTTTATGGATGCTACATGGTGTTGAAAAACATAAACACAATATTTATCTGCAAAATGTGTGTAATAGACTCCCACACATTACCCATATTAAAGATAAGTTAAAGGAAAATCGTATTTAAAAGAATCTGTGGCCCTCATTATGACACTGGCGGTAAGTTCTGCTTACCGCAATGCCAACTGCAGCCAACATACCGCTGCTGCGGCGAATTACTGCTACCCATATTATGACACACAAATAGCAATCCGTCACTATACAGCCACACACAAGTCCGCCAGCCCAAAGGTCGGTGATAAACCGGCGGTATCCGAACCCACACCGTTACGCCAACAGAACTATGCCTACAACATTATGACCCCCAAATCACCACAGCGGACATTCAGTGGCGGTAAACCATTGGCGGTACATACCGCTGCACTCAAAATACACACACACATACAAAACAACACCACATTGGACTATTTAAACTACACACACCTGACACCCATTCAAAATACCACACCCACCCACTCACACCACTATAAAATACACACCTACATTACCCACAACCCTTTACAACTAAAAACAAGTGCCACAAGAGAGATAGCAAGACCACAGACAAGAGTACAGCCTCACACAACCATCACCTGTACACCATCCACGCACCTTACATCACACACCCCAACACATCACCCTACACACCCTCATCAACACAATGCACACTACACCCATGGCACCACAACGACACCCCAGGTTCTCAGAGGAGGAGCAAAGGGTCATGATGGAGGAAATCATCTGGGCAGAGCCACAGCTATTCGGATCACAGGTACAGCAGACATCCATTGCTAGGAAGATGGAGCTATGGCGGAGAATCGTGGACAAGGTCAACGCCGTGGGACAACACCCCAGAACAAGGGATGACATCAGGAAGAGGTGGAACGACCTATGGGGGAAGGTGCGTTCTGTGGCAGCAAGACACCAAATAGCTGTACAAAGGACTGGCGGTGGACCCCCACCTCCTCTCCCACAACTAACAACATGGGAAGAACAGGTCTTTGCAATCATCCAACCTGAGGGCCTGGCAGGAGTAGGAGGAGTACTGGACTCTGATAAGTCAAACCTTTACTACTTTCACCCCCCCCTACCTGCATGCCATCACATACCCCCACACTTACCCTCACTCCCATCACTCCACCCCCTCCCACACACCCCACCATCACAACCCTCCCATACCAATACCAAGCCCTGCATGGAACACCAATGCATGGACACCCATCATAGACCTGCATGGACACCTATCACTAAAGCATGCACACTAGAGGGAAACAGCAGGCCCACCAAATAACTCACACAAGGCAAAGCTGCCAGGGCAACACACCCATGCACAAGATGTCACACGCAGAAACAATAACACTGCATTTACATCCCCACAGGTCCCCCAGCCAATGTCACCGGAGAGGAGGTGCCAGCAACATCCAGTCCCCTCCCCCCTCCAGAAGAGGCACACAGGGATGACAGCAGCTCTGGACGCCTCGATCTGGATGACCAACCTGGCCCATCAGGGATCTCTGGACAGTCGGTTACCCAGGCACAGTCCCATACCACCACAGAGCCTCCCCCCTCAGGAAACATCAGCACAGTACCCACCCAGCGGGCCCATACCTCTGTCCTTAGGACATGTCAATCAGCAGTGTGTCCACCACTACAGGGACCCCAGCCACCCCACAAACACAGGACGATCCGGGACCTGGGGTCAGTGGCAGTGGGCACACGGTTCAGGGGACAGAGGCACAGGACAACAGGGAAGCTGGGAGGACTGCTGTGCGACAGGTGGAGGACAGGCCCAGGGAACAGACTCTCCAAGAGGCACTCACCGCGATCCTGGGAGCATATCAACATTCCCAGGAGACGATGGGCCAGATACTGGACAAGATGCAGGAGAACCAGCGGCTGCAGGAGGGACAGTACCTGGGGATCAGGGAGAACCTGGAGGACATCAACACCACCCTGGTCACCATTGAAGGGGTGCTTGCAGACATTGATAACACTATGAGGGAGGCAGTGGCACAACACCGAACCCCTACCACTAGCCAAACCGATGAACAGCCCTCCACCTCCACTGCTGCTATTGGACAGGAGGCCCCGCCACAGGACCAACAGGCCACCAGCACCCGTCCCCCTGCAAAAGGAGAACCACCCCATAAAGTTCTGTGTGATCCAGGCAGGAGCCAGAGACTATTGCCAAGACCCCGCCAGGAAATATGACTCTCCTGAATGTCACTCTTGTGTCTCACCCTGTCCACCTTGAACTGCCATTGCTCCCCTTCCTATGCCCCCCTGGACAATGCACCTGTGATCCACATAGACTGGATTTTATCATGGACTTTCCTCCACCATCACCCCAGCCCATTGCACCCCTCCTCTACTTATTAGCACTTAAATAAACACCCTTTGAAATACAAGTATGGAATATGTCAAATGATTTAACTATGTATTCGTTTAACAAGGTTTAAACACTGCAATTCAACTGTACAGTAATGTATACATGGGAATGACCTGTAGTTGGCTGCAGTCAACACACCAGAAGCAATAGTGGGGCACAAATATCTGCAAATAGAGATGGGGTGGGCACAGAGGTGTACGCCACCACTAGGGAGCTTCCATCTGAGGAGGTTTCAATGTCCGGATTAGAAATAGAGTACAGTGAGTGGCCATAGAAGTGGGAAAAACAGCCTGCCAGTGACAATGTCAAACACAAAACTGTCAATTAAAAGTGAAGTTACTCAGTCTTACCTGTGTGTCACTGGAAGTATTGACAAATATTGCACTTCTGTTGTCCTCATCCTCATCCTCTGCCTCCTCATCTTCACTGTCCACAGGGTCCACTACTGCCACACACCCATCCCCAGCTTCATCCTCCTGCAGAAAAGTCACCTGGCGACGTAAGGCAATGTTGTGCAACATACAGCTTGCCACGATGATCTGGCAGACCTTCTTGGATGAATAGCACAGGGAACCACCTGTGAGATGGAGGCAACGAAACCTAGCCTTCAGGAGGCCGAATGTCCTCTGAATAATTCTTCTTGTTTGCCCATGTGCCTCACTGTAACGTTCCTCTGCCCTTGTTCTGGGATTCCTCACAGGGGTCAGTAGCCATGAGAGGTTGGGGTAACCAGAGTCACCTGCAAATATTAAGGGACACCTTTTAGCCACACACTATCCCTTAGGGCCCACACCATACCCATACACCAACATACACTGGGTAGGAACCAGGGCTCACCTATTAGCCACACCCGATGCCTCTGGAGTTGAGCCATCACATATGGGATGCTGCTATTTCTCAGGATAAAGGCATCATGCACAGACTCAGGATACTTTGCATTGACATGGGAGATGAATTGGTCCGCCAGGCACACTATCTGCACATTCATTGAGTGAGAGCTCTTTCGATTTCTGAACACCTGTTCATTTCTCCAGAGGGGGACAAATGCAATATGTGTACCATCAGTTGCCCCAATAATGTTGGGGATATGTCCCATTGCATAGAAATCAGCTTTCCCTGTGGCCAAATCCTCCACTTGGGGAAAAACAATGTACCTGTGCATGTGTTTAATCAGGACAGACAACATTCTAGTCAGCACTATTGAGGACATTGGCTGAGACATTCCTGCTGCCAAGCCCACTGTCACTTGGAAGGAGCCAGTTGCCAGGAAATGGAGCACAGATAGGACTTGCACAAGAGGGGGGATCCTGTTGGGGCGACGGATAGCAGATATCAGGTCAGGCTCCATTTGGGAACACAGCTCTGTGATAGTGGCCCTGTCCAGTCTATAGGTGAGGAAAAAGTGCCTGTCCTCCATTGTTGCCAAGTCCACCAGGGGTCTGTACACGGGGATGTCTTCATCTCCTATTCATCCGCAGCGGTTGCAATCTATGGAGCAAAATGGTGAGCAGCTGGTCATTATTTCCAACCACTACACTTGTGATTGTAACAGTATTTTTTTGGGAGTGGTCAAAATGGTGCATATGTGTACTGTGACGCAGCTAGGAGCCATGGCCTGCACCCCCCCTGAAATGGCGTCTGCCTGTCCTATTTGGAGGGACAGGTGGAAATGAGGTAATTCTGCCGACGTTGTGCACTGTTGCGGGAGGTGGTCGAAAACCGCTGTGCAACTCCTCATTGGTTAACATTGGGCCTCTTGGGGTACAGTGGCCAATGGTGATGCACGGCGATGGTGACGGTACGCACTGTCACGGACGTGACCGCCATTTTCTATCTGTTCTCTCACTTGCAACCTGACCTTCAACAGGAGAGGACCTACATTGCATGTGCTGCTGTGACCTGTGTCTGGAACCGACCATGGCGCGTGTGACTGGGGAAAGGGCCCCTGCCTTCACCTCGGCGGAGTTGGAGAGACTGGTGGATGGGGTCCTATCCCAGTACCGAATGCTTAATGGGCCTCCAGACCAACATGTAAGTACACTGTGAGCACAATGCATGGGGCATAAATGCATGGAGTGGTGTGTGTTAAGGTCTCATGTAGTGGGGGGGTTGGTGGATGGGCCCTGGGCACTGTGCTGCATGTATGCTGGGCCATGTCTGTGCGTAACGGGATGTGAAGGACTATGGTTGGCCATGAGTGTAACAGGCAGGACGGTCTGACTGATACCTTTTCCTATGTGTATTTCTCTGCAGGTCAGCGCCCATCAGAAAAAGGGTATATTGCATGCCATCGCCAAGGACGTGCGGACCCTGGAGGTCTACGACAGGAGGAGCACCCACTGTTGGAAATGGTGGGAGGACCTGAGATGCTGGACACGGAAGATGGCGGAGGCCCAGCTGGCGATGGCCTCCCAATGAGGAAGGGGTGCCAGTCGAACTCTGACCGCCCTGATGGCCCGCATACTGGCAGTTTGCCTATCCGGAGATGCATGGGTGCTTGGGGGCATCACAGCAGCCGCAAGGGGGTGAGTACAGTGGCCCAATATACTACTTGCGCGTGGTGGAGTAGTATCCGGGTGGGGGGTGTGGGCCTGTGGGTGCCCCTAGGCCAGGCCAGACATAGCAGGGTAGGCCCCATGTTGGGCAGGGTCAGATGTAAACATTCTCCAACCAAGCTAGTAGGCATCCACTACTGCGCAGGGGTCTTTGGGTCTCAGGTATGCTGCAATTGGTGTTAGCTGTCCATGTCCGTAGGCTGGTGACTAGTATTGTGACTGGTGGTGCACTGCCTAGTGCGTAGGACTGTTCCCTGTGTGTGTGTATTGTGTACGCCATTGACCAAGTGTATCCTTTGTCTCTTCTCCCCCCCCCTTTTTGTTTTGTCACCCTGTCCTTATGCGCATTAGCATCATCTGGCGGAGGAGCAGAGGCACCGGCAACGGAGGGAGCTGCATCCCACATCCCACAAGACCCAGGATGCCGAATCCACTGACGGTGAGGGCACTAGTGGGACAGAGGGCGAGAGGAGCACCACGCCGGAGACTGGAGGGGACAGTCCAGAAAAGTGATACCTCCTCAGATGGAAGCTCCCTAGTGGTGGCATACACCTCTGTGCCCACCCCAACTACAGGTACAGCTGCCACCCCCATACCAGCACCGCGCTCCCAGCAGCCCCTCAGCGTGTTTCTTGTGCCCACTTACCCAGGAGGGCGGGCATCTCCTTCGCCCCAGGCACCTCAGGCCCTGCCCCAGTTAGCTCTGCTGCACTGAGTGAGGAGGCTATTGACCTCCTGTGATCCATCTCTGTTGGGCAGTAAACCATTGTGAATGCCATCCAGGGGCTGGCAGCCCAAATGCAACAGACAAATGCATTCCTGGAGGGCATTCACACTGGCATGGCGGCCCAACAGAGATCAATCCAGACTCTGGCCTCCTTTCTGATGGCAGCCATTGTCCCTGTTTCTAGGCTCCCCCTCCAACGTCCTCTACCCAATCCCATTCCCCTCAACTCCAACCTATCCCAAGCACACTGGCAGACCAGCATCCACACAAGAAAACACACAGGAGTGGTTCAGGCAAACACAAGCACCACACATCATCCCACAAGCACTCACACAAACACCATCCAGATGCAGACATCCCAACATCCACTGCCTCAACTGTGTCCCCCTCCTCCTCCTCATCCACCTCCCTCCCAGTTGCATCTACACTCACACCTGCACAACATCCTCATCCACTACCACCATCACACCTATCACTACACGCCCCTCACTGGCAGTCACCACCCCAACATCCATGCACACGTCCCCTGTGTCCTCTCCCACTGTGTCTGTGCCCCCTCCTCCCAAAGTACACAAACGCAAGCACTCAGACACACAACAGCCATCCACCTCACAACAGCATCCAGCCCATGCACATGCACCTAATCACAGCAGACAGACACCTCCTACAACCACTTCCACTTCCTCTTCCTCCACTCCCAAACCCTAACCCTCTTCCCATCCCAATGTCCCTAAGAAGCTTTTTCTCTCCACTGTTGACCTTTTCCCTACCAGACCCCCCACCCCCCGTCCTTCACGTCGGGCCAGGGTGGTCAGAACCCAGGGGAGCACCTCAGCCACCCAGTCCACGGCCACAATAGTGTTGACAACTACTCCAGGTGGGAGAGGATACCAGGCAGCCACACTGAAAGGGTGTCTGCACCAGGTGGTGCAAGGAAGGCCGAGGAGGCACCCCCAGCTGCCTCAAGGAAGGGCAACGAGGCACCCCCAGCTGCCTCAAGGAAGGGCAAGGAGACACCCCCAGCTGCTTCAAGGATGGGCAAGCAGGCTCCCCCAGCTGCTTCAAGGAAGGGCAATGAGGCACCCCCAGCTGCTACAGGGAAGGGCAAGGAGCAATCCCCGGCTACTGTCAGGAAGGGCAAGGGGCCTGCACCAGCAGGCAGGAAGGACAGGAGGCCTGGTAGTGGGACTCATTCAGAGCCCCCACCACCAACCATGGTGGTTCAGCCATCGGAGGCTGCAGGGGAAGGGCTGGAGCCTCCCCCCAACACTGCCAGCACCGCTGCCTGCAGCAGCAGCCCCAGGGCAGCCATCCCAGGCTGCAGGGGAAGGGCTGGAGCTTCCCCCCACCACTGCCAGCACTGCCGCCAGCAGCAGCAGCCCCAGTGGGCAGCCGTCCGAGGCTCCAGGGAAATGGCTGGACCTCCCCCCACCACTGCCAGCACAATCAGCAGCAGCAGCCCCAGTGGGCAGCTGTCCGAGGCTACAGGGGATGGGCTGGAGCCTCCCCCCACCACTGCCAGCACCGCCACCATCAGCAGAAGTCCCAGTGGGCCTCCCCCCAGCACTGCCACCATCAGCAGGTGGCCTCCCCCCACCACTGCCAGCACCGCCACCATCAGCAGAAGCCCCAGGAGCCTCCCCCCAGCACTGCCAGATCCGCCACCAGCAGCAGTAGCCCCAGTGGGCAGCCGTCCGAGGCTGCAGGGGAAGGGCTGGAGCCTCCCCCTACAACTGCCAGCTCAAACGGCAGCACCACTGCCACCTCTAAGCAGCCATCACCTCCGACTGACAGTGTGTAGTCCTGCATCCATGGGCTGTTGTGCGGCCTGGCCCCTGCAAATCCTGTGGGTCTGACACCCAGGTGAGAGACTGTGACCTTGCACTCCCCAAGATCTGCATCACAGGGCACAATGCCCCCTCCAGAGCCAGTGGAAGAAGCCATCCACTCACCCCATCCTTCCCAGAATGAAGCACACTGGGCACAATGACCCCTCCAGAACCAGTGGAAGAAGCCATCCATTCACCCTATTCTTCCCAGGATGAAGCACACTGGGCACAATGCCCCCTCCAGAACCAGTGGAGAAGCCACCCACTAGAGTGACTGTGGCCTTGCACTCCCCAGGACTAAGCAGTGGGCAAATCACCCACTTGAGAGAATGTGTCCTTGCACTCCCCAGGACCAAGCAGTGGGCAAATCACCCACTTGATAGACTGTGGCATTGCACTCCCCAGGACCAAGCAGTGGGCAAACCACCCACTTGAGAGACTGTGGCCTTGCACTCCCCAGGACCAAGCAGTGGGCAAACCACCCACTTGAGAGACTGTGGCCTTGCACTCCCCAGGACAGCGCACAGGGCATGTTGGCTCCTCCAGAATCAGTGGTGTTGTACCATCTTCCGGCTGAGGTGCCCCCTGTTCCCCGTCCCCCTGAGGTGCCTGGCTATTTTCGACATGATGCCCCTGCAGCGTTCTCTCCGTGTTGTTGCAGGAGTGAGGTGGGGCCTTGGCCTATGTGTTGTGGCCCTGTGGCCCACGGACATTGAGGGCTGGGCAGTGTTCCTACATTTGTAAATATGTATATAAATTTGGATTTTGATGCACTTATTCATAGTATTTTATCGTATTACACTCACTTTCTTCAAATCGTTTTGCCTTTGCATTATTCCTGAGGGGTACGGGGTAAATATGTTATAATGCTGCATCTGGTTGTGTATATGGTGTTGGGGGTGGGGTTGTGTGTGTTGCGTGTGTGTGTCACTCTCTTTTTCCTACCCCCCTCCCTTGTGGGCTAGGTGGAAGTTCTCACAGTGGTCGTCTTCACCAGCGTTGGTGATCATAATGAAGCAGAAGGTAGACGAGCATGGGGAAGACATGCAGCTCGGGCTCCATGGCGTCGTGGTTGTTCCCTGAGTCTCCACAGGTGAGTCCTTTGACTTCTGAGATCTGTTTCCACCAGGCTTTTGATGTCGTTGGTACCGCCCCGGAAAAGGTGGCGGATAGGTCGGTCATAATAGAGTTGGTGGTACATTTGTCTTCCGCCTGGCTGTTGGTGGTTGCTGCCATGGTGCTTGTTAGTTCCGCCCTGGCAGTCGGTGTGTTAAAGTGTCTGTCTGAGCGGTTTCCGCCGTGGTCATTATTCCATTTTTGTTACCGCTGGCCTGTTGGCAGTATTACCGCTGCTTTAACACCGACCGCCAGGGTTGTAATGAGGGCCTATATTTAAAAAATCATTCAAAGTCATCAGGCTGGACTGTGTGGATAACAGATCTATAAAGCGACCCCCTGAAAGGCTGGGGCCCTGGGCCAGAGCACACTTTGTGCAAGCCTTAAAATGTCTGTGCACAAATGTAAAGGCACAAAAGAGTCACCACTTCACCTATCCAAAGGTCATCATTGTCTGAGTATCATCGGCATAACTCGTACACCGCAGGCAAAACAATTTTATGAGTTTTAATAAAGGGCATATGTACATATAAAAATGTCAAGCTAAGAGCTGACTCCTGAGGAACTCCTTGCAGCAGAGTCTTGTTTTCTTACTCATACAGAGGTATATAAACTGCCTGTAACCTTTTTGTAAATAGGATGTTCACAAGTTTAAAGCCCTGCCTCCAGCAGTGGCGTAATAAAGCCCCCCGCATTGCAGGGGAGGGGGGCCTGAGCTCCATGGGAGCCCCTCAGCAGAGTACCTGGGCCTGAGAGCTCCTGAGTAAGCCCGGAGGGGCCCCTACATGTACTTTGCATGGAGGCCTCCTCAAGTTTCGTTAAGCCACTGCCCTCCAGTCCCAATTTCCTGCAGCCTGGCAAGAATGACGCTATGCAATACTGTCTTGAAAGCTGTGGACGTATCTGATAGCACTAGGGCTGAAGGCTCTGCTTCATTCATCAGCATTCAAAGGTCTTCCTCCCCAACTAGCAGCGCAGTCTGTACTGTGTGAGGGGTGAAACCCCGACTGTGCTGAATCTAGAATTTGGCCCTTAGCCAACACCTCCGATAGGATTGGATTAATAGGTGTTGCTCACCGAAGTACCACAACCATAAGCAATTTAGAATCCTGTGCTCCAGCTCATATTTGTGAAAAACACTTTGATACATTGTACGGGGCTCACAAATCCCCCAATAAGACTCTAGCTCTGCCCAAGGCCAGTCCTATTTTCTTGCCAAAATGGGATTGCCCAAAAGACTCATTTTCTGTTTTTTTTACACTTGAAAATGCACGCAGAGCTATTAATTGCCTCCAACCTGGGTAAGCCAAAGGTCCCATTCCGGGTGATTTATATCGATCTGAGACAATGATCTGGGTACCTTATATTAACAAAGGATGAAACAATGATATCCCTGATACTTGGTGTCGAGCTGGAGTCATTCCTGTGTACAAAAAGGGGGCTAGAAGCAAACCAGGGAATTACCGCCCTATAAGCCTGATTGACAACATCCAGGAGCTGTTTTGTCAGCAGGTTTTAGATAAGTTGCACTGTGGGGTAACTTAAGCTAATATCCTGTCTCTCTTTCACCTTGCCACTGTCGAAATAGCTCCACTTAACAACAGACCATCTGTATGTGGCCTTTCTTGATCTTAAAATAGCTTTTGACCTCGTTCGGGGGGTCAAACTGTGGTATATCCTAGGGCAGATGGGAATGAGTCCAGACCTGCCGAATGTCATAGTAAGATTGATTACATGAATCAAAATATGCCCAAGTGAGGTGGGGAACAAGGGGGCATGGGGGACTAGCGAATCATATAAAAGTAGAGAGAGGTGTCCATCAAGAATGTGTGTTGTATTCTACCTGTTAGAAATGGGGTTTTTGGTTGGCAGTCAGGTTGCCCTCTGTCCAAGCAAGAACCCTCACTCTAGTCAGGGTAAGTCACACACAATCCAAAATCAGCCTGTGCCCACCCTCTGGTAGCTTGGCACGAGCAGTCAGGCTTAACTTAGAAGGCAATGTGTAAAGCATTTGTGCAATAAATCATACAATACCATAATATAACACCACAAAAATACACCACACAGTGTTTAGAAAAATATATAATATTTATCTGGGTATTTGCAGGTCAAAACGATTAAAGATGCAATATGAATTTGTAAAGATATCACTGAAAAGTGATAAAAAGTGTCTTAAGTCTTTAAAAAGCAAACAAAGTCTCTTTCAAGCACAAAGTACCTGGTTTCTGGTGGAAAATCTCCGCAGAGGGCCGCAGAAGAGGAGATGCGTGGAAAAATGGTGTGTGCGTCGGTTACGCCCCTTCACACACGGACTTGCGTCGTTATTTTTCACTCGGGGAAGACGTGCGTCGTTTTCCGGCACGCGGACCGTCTCCTTCTATGGGTCGCGGGGATTACCAGATGTCCCGGGTCTGTGCGTGGATTCTCCTGCTTGTTTTCCGGCTGCGCGTCGTTCCGCGGGGCTGTGCGTTGAAATGTCACTCTCACAGCAGGCGTCGCGTTGATTTCTCCTTGGAAGTCGGGCGGCGTTGTCCTTGCGAGGCCGTGCGTCAAAGTTTCGGTCGTCCCGAAGGCGTCGCGTCGATCAGCGTCGGTGTGCGGCGTTTTTCTCGCCGCGGAACAAGCTGTGCGTCGGAAATTTCGGCGCACGAAGCGTCCAAGTGAAAGAGAGAAGTCTTTTTGGTCCTGAGACTTCAGGGAACAGGAGGCAAGCTCTATCCAAGCCCTTGGAGAGCACTTTCACAGCCAGACAAGAGTTCAGCAAGGCAGCAGGCCAACAGCAAGGCAGCAGTCCTTTGTAGAAAAGCAGACAGGTGAGTCCTTTGAGCAGCCAGGCAGTTCTTCTTGGCAGGATGTAGTTTCTGGTTCAGGTTTCTTCTCCAGCAAGTGTCTGATGAGGTAGGGCAGAGGCCCTCTTTTATACTAAGTTGTGCCTTTGAAGTGGGGGTGACTTCAAAGAGTGTCTAAGAAATGCACCAAGACCCCTTTCAGTTCAATCCTGTCTGCCAGAGTCCCAGTAGGGGGTGTGGCAGTCCTTTGTGTGAGGGCAGGCCCTCCACCCTCCCAGCCCAGGAAGACCCATTCAAAATGCAGATGTATGCAAGTGAGGCTGAGTACCCTGTGTTTGGGGTGTGTCTGAGTGAATGCACAAGGAGCTGTCAACTAAACCTAGCCAGACGTGGATTGAAGGGCACAACAAGATTTTAGTGCAAAGAAATGCTCACTTTCTAAAAGTGGCATTTCTAGAATAGTAATATTAAATCCGACTTCACCAGTCAGCAGGATTTTATATTACCATTCTGGCCATACTAAAAATTACCTTCCTGCTCCTTTCAGATCAGCAGCTGCCACTTCAACAGTGTATGAGGGCAGCCCCAATGTTAGCCTATGAAGGGAGCAGGCCTCACAGTAGTGTAAAAACAAATTTAGGAGTTTTACACTACCAGGACATATAACTACACAGGTACATGTCCTGCCTTTTACCTACACAGCACCCTGCTCTAGGGGTTACCTAGGGCACACATTAGGGATGACTTATATGTAGAAAAAGGGGAGTTCTAGGCTTGGCAAGTACTTTTAAATGCCAAGTCGAAGTGGCAATGAAACTGCACACACAGGCCTTGCAATGGCAGGCCTGAGACAGGGTTAAGGGGCTACTGAAGTGGGTGGCACAACCAGTGCTGCAGGCCCACTAGCAGCATTTAATCTACAGGCCCTAGGCACATATAGTGCACTCTACTAGGGACTTATAAGTACATTAAATAGCCAATCATGGATAAACCAATCAATAGTACCATTTACACAGAGAGCATATGCACTTTAGCACTGGTTAGCAGTGGTAAAGTGCCCAGAGGTCAAAAGCCAACAACAACAGGTCAGAAAAAATAGGAGGAAGGAGGCAAAAAGTTTGGGGATGACCCTGTCAAAAAGCCAGGTCCAACATGACCCCCTACCAGCCTAAAGCCAGGGGAGAACAATCACTATCCTGATGTACTTCCCTGTTTGAGGCGACAGAACAAGGACCCAGGCCCACAACAGCAGGGGCATGCTCCAGTTCTTCGCCTTCCTGACTCCAATTGGATCCCTCTGTCCATACTCTCAGGGCCCACTAAGCCAACCCATGGGGAACCTTTCTCCTTACCTGCGGATCCCATCTGTGCAGCACCTAACCTTACTTTGCTCACAGATGTATCCCAGGAGCAGGATAGTACCACCATGACCAATACAGTGGTGTTGCCCACTCTACCCCCGGGGTGTGACACTTGTCCCCTCCCCAGGGATAACTCTGTCCACCCGGACAGCAAGCCACAGTGGTTACTGACAGCTGCCAGGGATGAGAGCCAGGCCCCAGGCCTCTCAAAGCTCTCCCACCACTGTGGCTGTGGAGAGTGGGGGGCGGTAGCCCCAGGTGCTAGGCACCCTTTAACCACTCTCCCTTCCACCAGGTCAGGGATGACAGCCTGAACCTGGTCCTCCGCTCTGATGCTCTGTACCCTCCCTCCTGGAGCGGTACCCCCAGAGTCCAACATGGTCAGGGTGCTTATAGAAGTCGCCCTGTACCATTCCTCCACCAGTGCAGGGCTGTTAACCTGCAACTGGCCCTCCAACCTGGGGTCTGTACCTTCAGGTTGGACTAGGGCCCGGGGTGAGGCTTCCCTCCCCCTGCCCTCCCTTCTGGGGTCCAGCACCCTCCAACTAGGAGTGGCCTCCTCAGAAGACAACATGATAGGGGCACTGTTATCAGTAGCCCCTCCCTCCAGGTCCGGGGAGACACCCTGAACCTTGTCTTCCAGCCCAGGGTCTGTACCCTCAGACTGCATCACTGCCTGGCAAACCAGGACTTTCTGGGAGGCACACCTACCCCCCACCAGGTCAGAGTTTAACCTCTGCACCTGACCATTCAACCCAGAGTCACCACCCTGAGGTTGAACAATTGCCTGGCACGCCAGGACTTCCTGGGGGGCACACCTACCCCCCACCGGGTCAGAGTTTAACCTCTGAACCCGGTTCTCCAACCTAGGGTCACCACCCTGAGGTTGAACAACTGCCTGGCACGCCAGGACTTTCTGGGGGGCACACCTACCCCCCACCGGGTCAGAGTTTAACCTCTGAACCCGGTTATCCAACCCAGAGTCAACACCCTGAGGTTGGACAACTGCCTGGTACACCAGGACTTTCTGGGGGGCACACCTACCCCCCACCGGGTCAGGGTTTAACCTCTGAACCTGGTTCTCCAACCCAGGATCACCACCCTGAGGTTGGGCAATTGCCTGGCACCCCAGGGCTTTCTGGGGGGCACATCTACCCCTCACCAGGTCAGAGTTTAACCTCTGAACCTGGCCATCCAACGCAGAGTCAACACCCTGAGGTTGGACAATTGCCTGGCACAGCAGGACTTCCTGGGAGGCACACCTACCTCCCACCAGGTCAGAGTTTAACCTCTGAACCTGGGTATCCAACCCAGAGTCACCACCCTGAGGTTGAACCATTGCCTGGCATACCAGGACTTTCTGGGGGGCACACCTACCCCCCAACAGGTCAGAGTTTATCCTCTGAACCTGGTTAGCCAACCCAGAGTCACCACCCTGAGGTTGAACCATTGCCTGGCAGGCCCGGTCTTCCAGGGAGGCACACCTACCTCCCACCAGGTCAGAGTTTAACCTCTGAACCCGGTTATCCAACCCAGAGTCACCACCCTGAGGTTGAATCTTTGCCTGGCATGCCAGGACTTCCTGGGGGGCACTCTCACCCCCCACAAGGGACACACCGTCCTCAAGGGCCACACAAGAGTCTGATTGGCGCAGGTCTCCTGACCTCTGCCCATCCGGCAGAGTCTGGGTCTCCCCCAAACCAGAAACAGTTTCACCTGGGTCATTCCTGGGGGGCTCTGCTCTCAGAGCTGACCCCTGACTCTCCAGGTCCTTCACTGGGGTGCGCAACCCCCTCTCAACCCTATGTCTGGACTTCTGCACCCCCTCACTAGGAGTGGTACTGCCAGACACCAGAACTGTTGGGATGCTGGCTACAGTCACCCCCCCAAGTTCTTCTGACACTGCAGGGATTCCCTCAACAGATGGCCCTACGGTACAGGCTAGGCTCTGGGACCTACCTGGGACACTACAATCCTCTCCCACCTCACTTGGTTGGGAAACACCTAGACCACACACTTCAGGAGCACCCCTAAATGCCTCTTCAGACTCTCTGGTACTCACCCAGAAGTCTGCCTCCATTGTAAGCTCCCTGGGGTCAGAGAACTCACACTCCACCTGGGGTTGGCGTAGCTCTGGAAAATAAGGACCAGACATATGCTCTCCAGCAATTACATCACTCTGCCCTTCACATGTATTAACCACAGTACCCTTCACCCAACCATCCAGTGACTCAACCTTGAAAAAGCACTCTACATCACCCTTCTGAGACTGGTGAGACAGTAGCTGACTGTCCCTGACACTCAACCCATACTCTTCTGGGATGTCTCTACACTCTATATCCAGGACGTCCACCAGGGGGGAACCCTTTTCTCTGTCACTCTCTGCTAGAGCCAGTAAAGTGTCCCTCCCCCAGTAGGAATATGACTCCCTGTGCCAGTTCCCCAATCCTTCTCAGGGACCCTGTGCATAACGGGAACTACCTCATACCCTTGAACCACCTGGGGTGTGTCAACTCCCTTCTTCAAGTTGGGCACCACATCTCTGGGCTTGTGCCCTTCTTCAGCAGTATTGGATGCAAGATTTTTGCTGCCACCATCTGAACTGAACTCAGCCCTTCCGGCCTCCAGTTTCAGCTCTTCACAGCTCAGCTCTTGAGCTGCAATCTTTTCTTCTTCCAGGGCTAAGAGTCTTTTTGCCTCAACCCTTGCAAGATACTCCTCTAATTGTTGCTCCTGCCGCCTTTGACCTCGGAGCCATTCATCTCTCTCCGGGTCTCTTTCCTCATCTGAGTAGTCTTCCTCCTCATGTGAGCTGTCTTCCTCCTCATGTGAGCAGTCTTCCTCCTCATGTGAGCAGTCCTCCTCCTCATCTGAGGGGTACTTAGTCATTTGGTTTCTTGCTGCCTCTCTCTCTGCCCATCTTTCTTCCCCCCAGACTATGTAGTTATGTAGCATTTCCTCCTTAGTAGATCTCCTTGCTACAGGAAGGCCCCATTTTCTGCAAAGCTTCCTTAGGTCAGCCTTAGTGAGGTGGTCAGTACGTACAAAGAATGAGTAGGTACACAATCCCATTCTGATAAGGTCTTGCCAGCAAAAACCAAAATCCAAAGTCCAAAATATCAATAGTATATCCAGGAGGACATGAGAGAACCAAAAGCAAAAAAGATGAAAAATCAAGTTGACCTTCCACTGTGGGTAGGTAGTGAAATACTTAGCTACTGTATGTCACTGCACAAACACAAGTCCTATCCTCACCGCTGATCACCAATGTTAGAAATCGGTTTTTTGGTTGGCAGTCAGGTTGCCCTCTGTCCAAGCAAGAACCCTCACTCTAGTCAGGGTAAGTCACACACAATCCAAAATCAGCCTGTGCCCACCCTCTGGTAGCTTGGCACGAGCAGTCAGGCTTAACTTAGAAGGCAATGTGTAAAGCATTTGTGCAATAAATCATACAATACCATAATATAACACCACAAAAATACACCACACAGTGTTTAGAAAAATATATAATATTTATCTGGGTATTTGCAGGTCAAAACGATTAAAGATGCAATATGAATTTGTAAAGATATCACTGAAAAGTGATAAAAAGTGTCTTAAGTCTTTAAAAAGCAAACAAAGTCTCTTTCAAGCACAAAGTACCTGGTTTCTGGTTGAAAATCTCCGCAGAGGGCCGCAGAAGAGGAGATGCGTGGAAAAATGGTGTGTGCGTCGGTTACGCCCCTTCACACACGGACTTGCGTCGTTATTTTTCACGCGGGGAGACGTGCGTCGTTCTACGGGAGGAAAAATGGTGTGTGCGTCGGTTGCGCCCCTTCACACACGGACTTGTGTCGTTATTTTTCACTCGGGGAAGACGTGCATCGTTTTCCGGCACATGGACCGTCTCCTTCTATGGGTCGCGGGGATTACCAGATGTCCCGGGTCTGTGCGTGGATTCTCCTGCTTGTTTTCCGGCTGCGTGTCGTTCCGCGGGGCTGTGCGTCGAAATTTCACTCTCACGGCAGGCGTCGCGTTGGTTTCTCCTTGGAAGTCGGGCGGCGTTGTCCTTGCGAGGCCGTGCGTCAAAGTTTCGGTCGTCCCGAAGGCGTCGCGTCGATCAGCGTCGGTGTGCAGCGTTTCTCTCGCCGCGGAACAAGCTGTGCGTCGAAAATTTCGGCGCACGAAGCGTCCAAGTGAAAGAGAGAAGTCTTTTTGGTCCTGACACTTCAGGGAACAGGAGACAAGCTCTATCCAAGCCCTTGGAGAGCACTTTCACAGCCAGACAAGAGTTCAGCAAGGCAGCAGGCCAACAGCAAGGCAGCAGTCCTTTGTAGAAAAGCAGACAGGTGAGTCCTTTGAGCAGCCAGGCAGTTCTTCTTGGCAGGATGTAGTTTCTGGTTCAGGTTTCTTCTCCAGCAAGTGTCTGATGAGGTAGGGCAGAGGCCCTCTTTTATACTAAGTTGTGTCTTTGAAGTGGGGGTGACTTCAAAGAGTGTCTAAGAAATGCACCAAGACCCCTTTCAGTTCAATCCTGTCTGCCAGAGTCCCAGTAGGGGGTGTGGCAGTCCTTTGTGTGAGGGCAGGCCCTCCACCCTCCCAGCCCAGGAAGACCCATTCAAAATGCAGATGTATGCAAGTGAGGCTGAGTACCCTGTGTTTGGGGTGTGTCTGAGTGAATGCACAAGGAGCTGTCAACTAAACCTAGCCAGACGTGGATTGAAGGGCACAACAAGATTTTAGTGCAAAGAAATGCTCACTCCACCAAAAGTGGCATTTCTAGAATAGTAATATTAAATCCGACTTCACCAGTCAGCAGGATTTTATAGTACCATTCTGGCCATACTAAAAATTACCTTCCTGCTCCTTTCAGATCAGCAGCTGCCACTTCAACAGTGTATGAGGGCAGCCCCAATGTTAGCCTATGAAGGGAGCAGGCCTCACAGTAGTGTAAAAACAAATTTAGGAGTTTTACACTACCAGGACATATAACTACACAGGTACATGTCCTGCCTTTTACCTACACAGCACCCTGCTCTAGGGGTTACCTAGGGCACACATTAGGGATGACTTATATGTAGAAAAAGGGGAGTTCTAGGCTTGGCAAGTACTTTTAAATGCCAAGTCGAAGTGGCAGTGAAACTGCACACACAGGCCTTGCAATGGCAGGCCTGAGACAGGGTTAAGGGGCTACTGAAGTGGGTGGCACAACCAGTGCTGCAGGCCCACTAGCAGCATTTAATCTACAGGCCCAAGGCACATATAGTGCACTCTACTAGGGACTTATAAGTAAATTAAATAGCCAATCATGGATAAACCAATCAATAGTACCATTTACACAGAGAGCATATGCACTTTAGCACTGGTTAGCAGTGGTAAAGTGCCCAGAGGTCAAAAGCCAACAACAACAGGTCAGGAAAAATAGGAGGAAGGAGGCAAAAAGTTTGGGGATGACCCTGTCAAAAAGCCAGGTCCAACACTACCCTATTCTCCTTTTATAACAATGAGGTACTTAGCTACTTGAATGGCTGTAGCTACAATTCCCCAAACTTAATGGAAGCCCAATGCAGGCATTCTTGTTTGCTGATGACACATTATTAATCTCACGCACTCCCATGGGCCTACAGAATATTTTAAATAAATTCACAGGGTTTTTGATGAGAGAGGCTTAGAAGTTAATACATCAAAAACAACACAAGTGAATAAAATAAACACAGCTTTGCTGCAAAGCGCCTGTGCGGTTCTAAAGGCACACAAAAAACACACCCAGACATGTATCTCCGGCTATAGAGCTATAACGAGCAAAAGACAATTTACAAGTAATTGGAAAAAGCCGCCTGTGACTCACTCCCTTTCTGCTTCTTGCAGGGTACTAACAGAAGATTTAGAACATCTATTATTCTTCTGTTCCCTGTACAAAATAGCTAGAGGCACCTGGATGAAACCTCTTTGCATTAATATGGGAATTAGACATTATTTAGTTGCTTCGAAGGTATTATGGATGAACACTGATCCCCATATAGTGTTTGCTGTGAGTAGATATCTCCATGCAGGCTGGTTGAAACGGAAGAGAGTGGGGTTCCCTCCATAATCTAACACCTCAAACTGTTTTCAGATTATTTGTACTGTGAACTCTTTTAACCAGTCGTTCTTCACGTCTGACTCAACTGTCTAAATATCATTAATCAGACCACTACCCTAGAAAGGGTACAAACCTATGCAGGTTGTTGTATTTTACATAATTTATTCTCCCTTTTTAAATAATGGATCTGGTGTTAATATGTGATGCACTTTATACCATGAGTTTCTTATATATGAATCTGCCTAATTTGCACATAGGAATATGAGAACTGTGTAATATTTTTAATTTATTTTTAACTTATTTTTTTGATTTTAGATTTCATATCTGTATTGATGTGCTGTTTATGCATGTTTTATGGGGTTACACTCTGAAATAAACTTATGATGATGGGCATGTGTCTCCAAGATCTTGATGGTGAGTTAATAGTAACTGGGAAACTGGACAGAAACTGGAAAGTAATGAGGGATCAGCACCAGATTTTTTTAAGTGCTTCTTTCCGACCTTCTGGAACGTGTCCAAAAATAAGGAGCTATTGCACACCTCAAATAATGGAGGACTGAGGAGCACAACTGTCGCTTTTCATTGAAGAGAAGGCAGAGGATTATTGGGAGAACCCAATTTTCATGAGGTGGCAATTGAGATAAATGTACCCAGGGACAACAGCTCCCAGTGGTTCAGAAGACTACAGAAATTTGATTGCAGTGTCGGCATTGCAGCTGTTTTGATACCCCTGGCAAGCAGGATTTCATGAGGCATGAGATGAGTATATCACTCTTGAGTGCCAGCGGCTCACCACGGGAACTTAGAGATGGCAAATCAAAAAGCAGCTCACAGCTGAGAGAACAGCACCCCAAAGGACCAGACACATACTGTCCCTAAGCAGCCACCCTGAATCAAGGGTTTAGTGGGAGGGGTACTATCTACTGTCCTTAGCAGCTCTCAGAATTGGTAACAGAGGGCAGTGCTTTAAAGGAACAGGCATGGAATGCCCATACAGATATACCACCTTGAAGTCCTTTGTCAACAAGCTATTATTCAGTACTATGGTAAAGCACCAGAGATAGGTGAGGGCAGCTGAGGGGGGGACTCTTGTATCATGAAGCAAAGATCTCCAACCTGGAGCTCATCTGGAGGTGAGTGGTGCCTCAAAAGATTCATTTCCTTCCCACTTTCAGGCTGTGAGAGATAGCAGTAAGACAACCTGACCCCTTCTGGTCATCTCTTAGCCTAGAAGGGGAAGAACCTTAAGATCACAACACTTCTCTACTAGGTAGTATGTGAGCATTGTTTTGGGTTTTAGCTCAAACACAGAATGCCCATTTGCAAGATTATGAGAACATGTGGTCTAGCTGGAAAACGCATCTGATATTGCCATAATACAGAATGGCTACCTGGCACAGGCCATAATAGAGTCTTCTCTGATTCATGTGAATCTCTTTGTGAAATCCTGAGCAGACGGGAAAGGGATGAGGATCAACAACAGTGGTCTGTGTCTGAGCATAGACTATGGTGAGTGAGTACCCAAGCTCAATAAGTAGTGTGAAGAGAGGCTTCTTTCTGCACCAGGGCAGAAGAAAAAAGTCCTTTTTACCCTGTTCTCTGTTCCCCTGGATCTGTGAGGATGTGTGTTTTTTCAGACTTACAAGGAGTTTGGAAAGGTGCTGAGTGAGCTTGTCTGCCTATCTCCTCTACTGAGATATTTGAGGATGGAGAGATGGACAAGAATCTGTTAAGAAGCAGACGCTGTAAGTTATAGCACGGAAGCTTTATTCGGTTAACCAACCCAAAGCAGCACACCTTGACAGCTCCACCAACTGCCAAAGAATGACAACCCTCTCAAACTCTGGAACCTCACTGGCATCAAGGCCCCAGGCTCTCTGTGCTGGAACACCAGTGCAGACCGGGTTCCAGGCTCCTAGGCATTCCCAGCACAACACAACACATCCCCCTCCCTTACATTAAATATTCAAAGAACAATAGGAACATCCAACATGGAATAATAAAATAAAACGCTAAGTAAAACAAGTAGCAAACATACTAACCAACAATATAAAGAGTCTGCAATCAAGAGTTAAAGGAGAAAGTAAGCAACAGGATAATAATCTACAAAGAGTTAAGGTGCATAGTCCTCCAACCTTTACAAAGTATCAGGGTTAAGATAATAATTTGCAAAGTGTTAGAGAGTATGGTCTTTCAATTATTACAAAGTATCAGGAAACATAGGGGGTTATTACAACTTTGGAGGAAGTGTTAATCCGTCCCAAAAGTGACGGTAATGTGACGGATATACCACCAGCCGTATTACGAGTCCATTATATCCTATGGAACTCGTAATACAGCTGGTGGTATATCCGTCATATTTGGGACGGATTAACACCTCCTCCAAAGTTGTAATAACCCCCATAGTCTTTCAACCACAATGGTTTAGAGCGTAACCTGGGAGGAATTTTGGTGCGTGGTAATTCTTCTGATCCAAACGAGGAGTGACTTCCACCCTGGTTTCCCAAGGTAGGGGAATTCTCTACCAAGTTGTTACATTTCTCGATCCTGGACATGCTCCACACATCCCCAATATCAAGGACCACAACATTTTTCTTCACCTCTCTGATGTGGAAAGGCCCCTTGAAGGATGACTTACCCTTAGTATTGAAACAAGGATTCTTCACCAACACCATGTCACCAACCTTCCATTCAACATTAGAAACACCATGTTTGGAATCATAACGCAACCTGTATTTACTCTGATACCTCTCTCTAAGTTCGGGTGCCTTGTCAAATCTCCCCCAATCAAATTCATCTTGTACCACCCTGTTCTTGAACCATGCCGGGAATAGCTTAGTACAACCCGACCTGCCTCTCATATACTCGAAAGGGGCAATGTTGGTGATACTATACGGCAGTATTGTGCTCACGGAATAGAAAAAAGGGGGGAACAACTTGCCACGTCGGGAATGTTCTCTACAACTTGCCACTGCAGGAATGTTCTCTGCGCCACTCGTTCCACTCGCAAATCGGAGTGCAATCAACAGGAGAAATGCCAAAGGTGAAAGATCTGGTGACACACCACTCAGAATAATTTCCACTTAGTCAAGGGAAACTGAAACAGCTCACTAGAGGAACAGCAGCGCATCGGAAACTTCCCTTCAAGATCCATCCGATGTCAGAAATTCCTTCGAATACGGGACAACAACGGGCCACATACTTTATTCAGGCAAGGACTCGTGGGTTCTGGGTTGGTTAAACCTTTGTTGCCAGTGTTAAGAAGCAGACGCTGTAAGTTATAGCATGGAAGCTTTATTTGGTTAACCAACCCAAAGCAGCACACCTTGACAGCTCCACCAACCGCCATAGAATGACAACCCTCTTAAACTCTGGAACCTCAGTGGCACCAAGGCTCCAGGCTCTCTGTGCTGGACCACCAGTGCAGACCGGATTCCAGGCTCCTAGGCATTCCCAGCACAGCACAACAGAATCCTAACCTTTTTGGCAATAATGGAGGGTTTAGATTAAGGATTCTACTGAGCTAACCAAAAGGAGAGTGGTTGTAATGGGACACAAAACCCAAGTTTTAATTGCATATCTTTTCTTGAACAAAACACAGGGAACTACTAAGAAAGCCTTTCACCCTTTCACCAAGAAATTCCAGCCTAACCAAACCTGTGATCAATGTGCTATCTTTGATGGGCGGAAGAGGTACCTGGGACAGAACAGGCCTTGAACACCTACTAAAGAGTGTCTGTGGGCAATGACCCTTCCATTCCTCTGGTGTGAGTATAGGGACTGGCAGACCTGGCCTCGTTGGTGTGGTTTCCCCTGACCTTTTGCTTTCAGACCTCCTGTTTTGCTGACATTATTTTTGCTGGCTTTAGGACTTTGGGCATTTTGCCACTGCTAACAAGTGTTAAAGTGCATGTATTCTCTGCTTGATACATTATAATATTGGCTTATCCACAACTGACATACTTAATGTACTTGTAAGTCTCTATAAAAGTGCACTACCTGTGCTCAGGGCCTGTAAGTTAAATGCCAGTAGTGAGCTGCAGCCCTGATTGTGCCACCCACTTAAGTAGCCCTTCAAACATGCCTCAGACTTGACAGTGTGCAGTTCTAATCTGCCATGTCGACCTAACAAGTTAACCCTCTTGCCAGACCTAAACCTTTGTTTCTAATATTTCTAAGTCATCCCTGAGGTAGGCCCTGGATAACCCAGGGACAGGGTTCAGTGTATTTAAAAATGTAGGACATGTACTTTTAAGTTTTATATGTCTTAGTATTGAAAAACTCTTATGCAAGGCCCATCTCTCCCACAGGGTAAATTGGGAGTACCCTATTACATTTTATAAGTGTAATGTCCAATAGGGAAGAGATGGGACCCCCAAGTTTGGAGTCTCTGGAATCACAATTTAAAATCCCAACCTATGGTGAAGTTAATTTTGAAATTGTATTTCTAAAAATACCACTTTTAGAAAGTTACTTTAGCCATTTTGCGCCTATATCCTGTCTCTAAATACACACCTGTGGTGGGTGACAGCTGGCCTTTGTGCATTCCCTCTGGACAACCAAGCAAACAGGGCTTAGATGTGATTGATGGGCCATCCACATATTGATGGGCCATCCTAGGCAGGATGGGAGAGCAAGCTGACAGTTATATATGAATAGGCTGCATCCTGTCCCCACACAAAAGGCTTCATAGCCCCCTATAGTGAGTCTGGAGCCATGGCAGGAAGGGCAGGTACTCACTGCACTTCTAAAGCTTCTCTTCGATGTCTCCCCCACTTCAAAGTCACAACTTGGTATAAATCCTGAACCTCTGACACCACCACTTCAGTACACTTTTGTACCTATGGATACTCTGCCAGGAAGAAGTACTGCTGTGCTGCTGAGAGGACTGCCACTCTGCTGGACTGCTGCTCTGCTGGACTCCTCCTCAGCTATGCTGACCTGCTGGCCTCCTTGGCTGGGAGTGAAATGGGCTGGAGTGTCATCTCTCCAACCTAGAACCAAAGTAACTCCAAGGGCTTGCTGGCTTGCCTCCTGCTTTCTGAAGTCTCAGGGACATAAACCTCACCCGCAACAGCACCTGGACTCTACCAACTGTGAGTCTTGGCCTGCTAAGTGGTAGCAATCTAGTCCTGGGCAATTGGACACGGGTATAAAGTGCTGCTCCAGACAAAATCAACCTACCAATGCTGTTGCGCAGCTCAAAACCAGTGCATCTCAATCAACATAGATGCATCACTACTGCAGTAAGGATAGAGGATACCGCATCGCAGAAGGCGTGGTGCATTGCCTCCATTTCCAATACATCTCTGACTTTGCTTGACTTGGAACTGACGCATCACCTACATCCTAAGGATTGATGAAGACCAACTACCTCCCTGCCTCTCACATCTCCCTCAACATCCCCTGGCTTCTTCTGACTGTGAGTCCTGCCATATGGTGCCAATTCAGTCCTGGGCCCTTGAAATGGGTATAAAGTGTGGTTCCAGACAAAATCAATGCATCAACTCCATTGCACCACTCAAAACCAGCACATCTCCATCAAACATTGCTGTGAGGATTGAGAATACCACATCGCCAACAATGCAGCGCATCGCCTCCATTTCTGACGCATCTCTGACTTTGGGCGGCTCGGAACCAATGCATCGCCTACTTCCTAAGGATTAACTATGACGCATCGCCTCCCTCTGCTCCTACCATTTCCCTCAATGTTGATGCAAACAAGATACTGTTGCTCTGGGCCAAGGCTGGTCCCAGTATCACACCAGCGCGCCATCGCGGTTGGCCTGAACTTTCTTATTTGACCCAGTTTAGTGTGACCAGGTAGCCCCTTTGGCATGTTATGCTGGTAAGTGCTGCATTCCAATGTATTCTTTAAATATTCATCCCTTGAGTTCTGATTATTGGATTTATGTTGTTTTGGTCTTGTTTTGTTCATTAAATTAAGCTCTAGTTTTCTAACCAGGTGTGGTATGTTTTTGTGTGGCGTTGTCACTCTTTTACTGTTTGAAGTTTTGCACAAATACTCTACACATTGCCTCTTAAGTTAAGCCTGACTGCTCTGTGCCAGGCTACCAAGTAAAAAACACAGGTTAATGTAGGGAGTGTGGTCACTTACCCAGACTAGGATTGTGGTTTCTGCTTGGACAGGGTGCATACCGTTACTAACCAGAAACCCAATTTCTAACATTATGATGAGTGGTGAGGATAGGAATTGTGTTTGTGCAGTGCCATACAGTGACTTAGTGTACACTACTGTTCTACATCTAAGACCAGTTCTAGTCAGTTCTCCCTGATTAGCCTTTTTTTCCAAAGTCATTTGACTCTACCTGGCTGTTGTGTCTGTGACCTCTTCCTGCACAAATGGCCAACCTGGCGAGCTACACTGTGGCCCAGCTCAAAGAGTTTTATCAGGACAAGAGGTTGCCTGATAAGACGAGCATTAAAAACAGAGCTCCAAAAAGCCTTGAGAACATGGGAGGAGGCCCATCAGTCCCCACATGGGTTTCCCCACAGAGGTGGTATCTGGCTGGGGTACCAACTTCATGTCAGGGTACACGAAGGCCATGTAGAAGGTGTATGGGGTAACCTAAAAGTTCTCTACTTCTTACCACCCACAAACCAATGGGCTTGTGGAAAGGTTCAACAAGACTCTAAAGGGCATGATTATGGGCCTACCAGAACCCATAAGGTGAAAGGAAGATGTCCCTTCCACACCTTTTATTTGCCTATAGAAAGGGTACTACAGAAGGGTTTTGGCTTAAGGCCCTTTGAGATTCTGTATGGACATGGAAAGCTTGTATCACCAGAAAGACACTCTGGTTGAGTTTCAGCCTGGCTATGAAGTGTGGGTGATAGAGGAAGTGGAGCCCAGGGTCCTGCAAGACCGCTGAGGTGAAAGAGTGCAAGAATGAGTTCACCTACTTGGTGGACTTCTAGACTCTCAGTAACCCATTAGGGTCTTTCATGCCAATCGCCTCAAGCCCCACTTTGAGAGGTCTGAGCTTACTTTATTACTGGTTACTGATGATGGGATGGAAAAGGAGAGTCAACTTCTCCCTGACCTCCTGCATTCCAAGGAGCAGGATGGGTCCTTAGAGGGTGTTAGCTTCTCCCCTTCACTGACCCTAGATCAACAGAGAGACTGCCACCAGTTGCTGGGGCAGTCCAGTGGTGTTGGTCCCCAAGGCTGCTCCTCCAGGTGTCGCACTTGAACTTAGGTCTTT
The DNA here is from genome assembly GCF_031143425.1 of Pleurodeles waltl. Taxonomy (NCBI): domain Eukaryota; kingdom Metazoa; phylum Chordata; class Amphibia; order Caudata; family Salamandridae; genus Pleurodeles; species Pleurodeles waltl. The sequence continues at coordinate 1,215,990,417 of NC_090440.1, forward strand.
TGTGGGCTATTGTGGACTCAAAGCAGTCACCAGTACTGACGCACACCCCGTCCTCAGAGCTGATCAACTCATAGATTCGCTTGGAGCTGCCAACTTCCTCATCACATTTGACTTAATTTCTGGGCACTGGTATATTGCCTTGACTGAGGGAGCCAATAAGAGGTCTGTTTTCTTGACCCCAGAAGGGCACTTCCAGTGCAGCCTTTCCTGGGGTTGGTCAACCAGGTCCTAGCTAGGATGGAGAACTTCAGTGCCACCTACTTAGACAAGATTGCAGTCTTCAGTTCTAGCTGGGAGGACAACTTGTGCCACCTCTAGGAAGTGCTTCGGACTCTGCAGATTGCAGGCCCGACTATCAAGTCCAGGAAGTGCCAGATAGGGCAGGGTTCAGTTGTCTACGTGGATCACCAAGTGGAAGGTGGCATCTTGGAGCCCCTCCAGGCCAAAATGGAATCTATTCTGGTTTGGGAATTCCTCACTCCTGTTGAGGTGTGTCTTTTAAAATTAATGTTAATTACGTAATCTTGCAAGTATATTGTGTGATGAAGCTGCCTAGAAAATGTGTTAACATAGAAAATAATGCACGTATTTGAAATGTGCCCACGGGGAGTGGCTACCAATGTATACGAAGGCTAATGAAAAGCTTATTAATTCTGAATTTATTGTGCAATAATGTTTTGAATTTGTTTTAGTATATCATAATTAGAGTTATAGGTTAAGAGTTTTGCTTTATTAAAATTAGAGGGCCTTAGCTTAGCGAGGGGTTTGGGCCTAGCAGCCTGGCCACATATTGAATTGTATTTTCATAATGTGTAAATGCGCTGTTTTCCTGAAGGACACAAAGCTGTATTTTTCCAGGGGCTATATGCGTGCAGCCGTAGTAAATTCTTTCTCATGAGAACCGACTTGCTGAAGGTGACATTCTTGCTAGATGCAACAGTGTAGTTCGTAACAGGTGCAAGGTTAACCGTGCTAGGAGAAGACAATGAAGACACTGACTGGAGCGTAAAGGTGTAACATTTTCTACCTGACATTCCAACCATGAAGACGTCAATAACATGGACCAATCTGCGACATGGGAACTGCAAACGAGGAAGATTCTAGTAGGGTGCTTTCTGAATTATTGGACAGAGATAACGATGCACCAAATTGTATCCAATGAGGAATTAGGGAACAATTAGATGGTTTTGGTTTAACGGTGTAACCCAAGGGAAACAGGGGCCACTTTTCTTTTTCCACTTTGATGGGGACATTTGCCTTTTCCTTTGCCATAAGACTTAAGTCACTTGCCATTTTCCGGACACTTTAAAACCCATACTTTAGAGTTAAATTGTCCTGTCACTTCAAACCATCCCCTACCCCATTCTTGTCTGATATTAACTTCTCCTCCATCTGAGGGAAGAAATGTGTTTTCTGAACTATGCTATCTTGAGATTTTACCCTGTACTATCTTTGCTGATGGTGAATCGACTGATGTCCTGAGGACGCTGTTTGCTAATCTGTTGGATTGGTAAGTATCCTATGCAAAATTTGTGATTGTCTGTTTGCCTTTTCTTTCTAGGTACCAACTGCTATTTTGATAGAGGCCTTAGTTTAGATGTTTTCCAAATTTGTGTGTACTAAATGTTTTGCATGAGGCCCAACATGCTCATGCTAATTTGTGGTTATTTAAGGCGTTCACAATTATCCTATGCAAATAGACAAATGACAGTTCTTGCTTTGTTGAATCAAATGTTCTAATGAGACTCTGCTAAATTGCTTCCTATTAATGATATGCATAAATATTAAACGAATATTAGCCGATGCATTGATTAAGTTGTGCTCTGATTGCTAATTGGTAGTGTTCTGATGAGTGTATGGTTAATGAGATTAACAGACATGATGTTAGATTGTAACGAATAGGGAAATAAATATCTTAACTTTTGACTAAACTGGTGTGGTTATTCGTGAACTGAGGAGTTATGGTGAGTTCAATGATTATGTTTTATTAAATGTTTATTGACTAGCGATTATTATTATCGATTGTTTATTGATACATTGATTGGTGATGCCAAGAAAATATTTCATGCTGGGAAGTCCCCAAACGTGGTCAAAAGGTTTGTCGACCTAAATGCGTCTCCTTGTAAGTTTACATATTAAGGCTCTGACGCGCTAACACTCCCAAGACTCAGACAGAAGTCAGAGCCTTCTTAGACCTCACTAATTACTTCCGGAGATTTGTCAAGGGACATGGCACCATTGTCACCCCCTTGACAGAGCTCACTTCTAGGAAGCTGCCAAGTCAGATGATCTGGACAGAGGCGTGCTAGACAGCTTTTTAAAGCCCGAAGGAGACCGTGTGCACAGCATCCATGCTCAAGGCCCCTGACTTCTCCCAAGCATTCATTGTGCAGACAGATGCCTTAGAGCATGGCGTAGGGTCAGTGCTCCCACAGATTGATGAAGAGGGCTTGGATCAGCCTGTAGCCTTCGTCAGTAGCAGGCTACTTCCCAGGGAACAGTGGTGGAGCACAATAGGAAGTAAAGCCTTTGCTGATTCCTGGGACCTGAAGAAGCTGAAACCATACCTGCATGGTACTTATTTCTGGTTTCAGACAAATCACAGACCCCACAGATGGTTAATGCAGATGAGGGATGAGAATCCAAAACTGTTGAGGTGGTCCGTCTCCCTACAGGGAATGGATTTTACAGTGGACCACTATCCTGGAACAGACTGCCCCAATGCTAATGGTCTCTCCAGGTTCTCTTGCCTTAGTGAAGAGCACTCCAAAGGGGTTGGGTAGCTCTCCCCACCTTTAGCAGGGGGAACACGTGTTAGACCTGACATCCTTGGCCTGGTTTCTCCTGACATTTTGCAATCAGACCTGTTTTGCTGACCTCACTTTTGCTGGTTTTAGGACTCTGGCCACTCTACCAGTGCTAACCAGTGTTAAAGTGCATGTGCTCTCAGCTTAAAACATGGTAAACATAGGCTTTTCTACATTTGGCATATTTAATTTCCTTGTAAGTCCCTATCAAAGTGTACTACCTGTGTCCAGGGCCTGTAAATTAAATGCTACTAGAGGGCCTGTGCCACCCACTTAAATAGCCCTTCAAACATGTCTCAGGCCTGCCAGTTCAGAGCCTGTGTATGCAGTTTTAAACTGCCATGTCGACCTAGAAAGTTAACCATCTTACCAGGCCCAAACATTCCTTTTTAATACATATAAGTCACCCATAAAGTAGCTTGTGGACAGCCCAAGGACAGGGTGCAGTGTATTTAAAAAGTAGGACATGTAATTTTACGTTTTTCCTGTCCTAATAGTGAAAAACTCTTAAATTTGTTTTTCACTACTGCGACCCCTATTTCTTCCATAGAGTAACATTTGGATTACCTTATTGCATCTTATAAGTGTAATTTCTAATTGGGAGGAGATGGTACCCCAAGTTTGGTGTCTCTGGAATCAAAATTTTAAATCTCAACTTATGGTAAAGTTGAATTGTAAATTATTATCCTGAAAATGCTACTTTTAGAAAGTTGCCATTTTCTCACTTTAGCCATTTGGTGCCTACCTCTTGTCTCTGAATGCACTATGGGGTGGGTGCCAGCAGGGCTTTGTGCATTCACTCTAGACAGTCACACACACAAAGGGGGCTTAGGTGTGACTGATGGGCCATACACATCCTGGTGGGCCATCCTGGACAGGATGGGAAGGAGGATCTGACACACCTTTATAGGCTGTGTCCTGTCCCCCCCTGTAGTGAGCCTGGAGCCAGGGCAGGAAGGGCAGGGACTCTGAGCACTTCAAAGGCTTCTCTTTGAAGTCTCTGCCATTTCAAAGACACAACTGGTTATAAGTATTGGACAACTGACTCCATTTCAGTACACTTCTGACTCCACTTCAGTACACTTCTGGACTGCTGTGCTGCTGGAAGGACCGCCACTCTGCTGGACTGCTGCTTTACGGGACTACTCCTCTGCTGTGTGGAGTTGCTGCCTGCCGCCTTCCTTGCCTGGGAGTGAAACGCACAGCACCTGCATCTCTCTAACCCAGAATCAAAGTGACTCCAAGGACCTGCTGGCTTACCTCCTGTTTTTTTAAAGTCTCAGGGGCATAAAAGACTTCCAACTCACCTGCTACAGCACCTGGGCTCTTCCAACGGTGAGTACTGTCCTGCTAAGTTATACCAATCCAGTCCTGCGCCTTGGACATGGGTATAAAGTGCTGTGCCAGACAAAATCAGCCTACCTTCGCTGTTGTTCCGCTCGAAACTGGTGCATCGCAATTGAGGCAAATGCATCACCGCTGCAGTGAGGATAGACAACACACATCGCCGACGGCATGGTACATCATCTCCATTTCTGATGCATCTCTGACTTTGTGTGGCTCGGAATCAATGTATCTCCTACAACTTAAGGATCGACAAAGACCATTCGCCTCCCCTGCTCTCACATCTCCCTCGACATCAACGTAAGCAAAGTACTGTTGCAGTGTTTAAGCCTATGAATTCTCAGCTCAGGAACCAAAGCTTAAGACCAGCCTGCTCTTGAGGTAAAGAAAAAATAGTTTATTACATGTACATGATGACTGACAATATCACAAGGCGTGTTCTCCCATTTCGTTGGTTCTAGACATTGACGTATGGTTATTTTTTGAACATTGAAGGAGGTGTCACTGTCAATTCTTCATCACACACCATATATGGATAGATAAAGCATACATGAGGAAATTACATAATATGTCCTACGTGACTAACATTGCGTGGTACATTTTTCTACAGAACTATGAACTGCACGTAAACAGGATGGTACATTTGTAAAGAAAGATTGCGTTAGCTAGCAGCAAATGGTACTTTCATGAAGTCTGTTCTGATAACAAGCCTTGCAACATAATGCGTTCCAAGCAACTAAGAAAATATAAGTAAACATAATTCATCTAGGTCATTAGTCGTTCAACCAAACAGGCCTTTCTTGTCATTGGGTAGCATAGGGCCTACCAGGCCCAGAATGGATTCCAGAAAGGTGTGATTCCAGATTCCGCCCTCTGATACTCAATGACAACCTAAACTTCATAGTGAAGGGGTGCCATTTCTCTGGTGTTGCCATTCTTGGCGTTATCTTCATTTTGTAGTTGTCAGTGATGTGCAGTAGTCTTGCCACAGGCCCTCTCTATTAGGACTCTCATGCAGGAGGGACACTTGTTTATCAGCACATTGAGTATTATCAGTACCACTATCCCTACCACTAGCACCTCTATCAGCTATGATCCCCAACCACGGAACCATGCCCCTAGTGTTCCCAGTATTCCTCCGATGTCTGTTGAAGTCTACACTTCCTTGGCCCCCTTCTTGGCCTTCCTTATATTTCCCATTGCCATTTTTATGTTACCGCTGTTGTCTGGTATATATACACAACAGTCTTGATGGATCACCTGACAAACACCACCATCTTTTGCCAAAAAGATGTCAACGCCATTCTGTTTTGAATCACAACAGCTCTTAGATCAGTAAGCTCATCAGTGATGTTTCCCAGGGCTGTTGCTGTGGAGCTTGCCAATCTCTCCACTATCCCTGCCAGTTTATGTATTTGATATTCGGAATGCATAACCCCTAGTGGTGGCATCAGCACTGCTAAGGCTGCTATAGCCTTATCTATCCAGGAGGGGGTCCTTCTTCTGCGTATTTTTTGGGGAGCATCATCCGCTACCTGGGGCAAACTTGTCACATGTGTTATGCGTGGCAATACAAGTGCTGGATAACAGCTATGCCGCCACCCGGCCGACAGTCTAACATATATGCAGAGTTTCTGCTTATGAAGAAAAGTCCCTGTGTTTCTGAGGGGCTCACTGATAAGCTCTTGGGGCCAACCCTTATTTTATCTAGTTTGGTGTAGCTGTGGCCATCGCTGGTGCCCACGTCTATGTTGATGTTGATATCAAGGGCACCCTCCTTTTTAACCGGATCGCTACCTCTGCTGTACTTGATGCACCAGGGTGCCTTTTTCTGTCCACCTATTCTAAGAAATGGGGTGCCAACACTTTCTGGAGTCCTATCACCTGCCTGCCCCTTCTCCCTTACCCTTTTTTTCCCCAATCTCCAACCTCCTTCTTTCTTTAAATATGGCGAGGATCTGTTGCTCCCCGTGGGAGGGATCAATTTTCCAGATGCTGTGCCATTTCTTTGTCTATCTTTTCCATATTCTCTCTTCCCCTTACTACTTGGGAGGTGCTATTGAATACCCTTTAACACCATATGAACCACTGTCTTACTAAAGTTATGGTATACCTTATCACGCTCTCTGTTACTACTTCTGATGGGTGCTTTTAGTTGCTGTTCTATGATACTGTTCGCCATGTGGCATCCTATATACTTGCTAAGTGGGAGGTCAGAATAACTTATGGACCCTGCACAAATGCGTTATCAGCATAATTTTCCTCATTCTCGCCCCATGATGTGTGTCCCCTGCTACCCACCTCTTCCAGCGGGCATGTGTCCCTTTTTTGCCGAGGTATTCACATACTTCTCTTCACCTTTATTTATGTAATGTAATTAGTATCATCCAAAAATGGTACATATATGTCATTTGCATATACTATTATTACTATTGTCATTATTATCCCTGGAACTGTGGTACATATGACAGTCAATACTGCTGGCCACTTCCTTTCTTCTTTCTTCTTTATAGGCATGGTCCTTATTGTTGATAAGATGATATCACGGTCTCTAGCTATTCCCAAGTCGGTATCCGAATCTTGAGTGGGTTTTAGTGGTAGTCAATAATGTGTCAACTGCATGTGGGACATGCAGTATCAGCATATGTGCCAGCACAACATTCTCTGATTGTTCTACAGCTACAGCAGCTGCTGCTGCCCCCCTCAGACATAGTGGAAGGGCTGCTGCATCGGGGTCTAGGGTGGCAGAATAGTAAGCCGCTGGGCGGTAGAAGGAACCGTGCTTTTGTGCCAATACCCCCAAGGAGCAGCCTCCTTTCTCATGGCAAAATAGGTGGAAGTCTTTAGTGTAATCTGGGAGGTCAAGTGCTGGTGCTGCACATTGCTCTCTTTTCAGCATTCGGAAAGCTTCCTCACAGTCCGTGGGCCATGGTACTTTGTCTGGCACTTGCTTGTGCGTGAGATTCTGGAGTGGGCATGTTATTAATGAGAAATTTGGGATCCAGTGTCTGCAATAGCCTGCTACCCCAAGAAAAGCCCTCACCTCCCTCCTTGTGTGAGGCCTTGGGTATTGTATTATGACTTCTATTCTATCTGGCAGCAGTTTTCTTGTTCCTTTGGGACAATTCATGTCCCAAGTATTCCACTTTTGCTTGACAGAACTGTAGTTTCTTGGGAGAAACCTTATGGCCCTTCCTTGCTAGATGACCTTATAGGGCCACTGTATCTTTAATGCATGCCGTCTGTGACGGCGAGGCCAGTAACAGGTCATCAATGTCTTGTTCCAAGGTGGACCCTCCTGGTAGGTGCAGAGATGCTAAATCTGTCCTTAAGGCATTAGAAAATATGGAGGGGCTATTGCAGATGCCTTGAGGAATTTGTTCCCAAGTTAGTCTTTGGAAGGAGAAGAGAAATTGGGACTCCCTATGGAGGGGCACGGAAAAGAACGCATTGCTGAGCTCCAAGACTGAGAAGTAGGTGGCAGTTATTGGGATGCTGGACAGGGTGGTGGCAGGATTTGTGACCACCGGGAATGATGGTATTACCGCCTTGTTAGGTTCCCAGAGGTCTTGAACAAATCTGTCCACAGGGGCCCCATCAGGCCCCTTGGTGGCCCTTTTCACCAGGAGAATGAGTGTATTACAAGGGCTTTTCCATATCTCCCTTAGAATCCCCTTTTCCAGGAGCTCCTCTGTCACTGGCGGTATGCCCTCCTTCCCCTCTTTAGATATTTTGTATTGTGTTACTTGTGGCAATGGTGCCCCAGGACGCAATGTCACCCACACTGGGTGGTAATCCAGTACCCTCCCCACATCATTTGCTCCCTGTGCCCAGACCTCACTAGGGGCCGAGTCTTGCAGCTCTTTTGGAAGGTCCTGCACTTTTTCTTGGTGGTCACATCCCATAAATGCCTGTAACATTATCCCATTTTGCTTACTTTGCTTACTTTCTGGTGAGCAACTGATGGTACACTGTAATTAGCATAGGATGTCCCTTCCCATCAAGTTAATCGGCCAGTGTCTTCCAAAGATAAATTGATGGTTAACTGTGATGGGGCCTATGGTGAATTTCAGGGGCTTTGTTAAGTATGCATCCACAGGTTGTCCCATCAAACCCACAGCTGTTATTTGTGTTTCCGATAGTGGTGCATCTGGTATGTCCGATGCTCTCAGCATTGACCTTGTTGCTTCGGTGTCCACCAGAAATGGGACTGTTTTGCTCACCACTCTCTCATCCACATATGGGCCGTCTTGATCTACTGATATTACCGGACCCATAAAGTATGTTTCTGGTGGAGGTGGGTATGGGAAACCATTCTCTTCCCGGTTCCACTGACCACTGCCGCTCCGTGGCGGCGGTGGGGGCTGGGGCATTTGTGATCTGTCCTGGTTGGGTGCCATATTGTTGGCAGGACATCTAATATATTGTCAGTGTAAGGTGGAGGTGGTATACTGTGTTGTTATCTCCGCTGACATCTACCTCTAGGTCCCCTCGCCGGGAGGGGGCACTCTGCTTTCCAGTGCCCCTGTTGATTACAGTGGAAGCATGCAGTGCCTGTAGGGGGTTGAGAGGATGCTTGCTCATTTTGCCCCCGCCCCTCCCCCTGCCCCCTCCCTGCCCTGGCTGCCACTGTAGAACCGCTCCTGTGCCATTATTAACTTAACCTTGTCTCTTTTTGTCTTTTCTTCTTCTGCCTTTTGCAGATGTGTTTGATAGTCTGCGCAGTACCTGGCTGACGCTAATACTTTATCTATAGGTTCCTGCTGCCAGCATGCAAAAGATGTTTGTATGTGGGTATGGATGGGCTGTTGTAGGTCATATACAAACATAGTGACAAACGCTGGCATCACCTCACCTAGTGGGTTTTTCATCCCACTGCTTTGCTGGTATACCTGGAGAAGATGGTCATAATAACTATTTTCGCTCTTATGTTTTTTACAGTTTTGTGTGTACTATTTTTTACCAATCTAACTTATCTTCTGGCACTTTCCCATTACATACCCCATTACCTTTTTTCTTGCCTTCTCTCTATTTCTTCTCCCAGTACTCCCCCTTTCCCCTCTGTAGCTCCTCTTAAGGCCATCCCACCACTTTATTACAATCCTCCCACATGTCTCTTGGCACTATTATGTTGAACATAGTGTCCAAGTCTCTCCGAAGCAACTCTCCCATTGCCTCTATCCTGTTTAACTCTGTGTACCACTTGTGGGGCTCTTCTCGCAGTTTGGGAAAGTCTTTGGTAAATGACATTAAGTCAGAGCAAGTCTAAGGTACATGGATGTAGAATTGCGTGGGTATCTCTCTTAAGGGCATCATCAGTGCTTTATCTGTCAACACCGGGTATGTTCCGGTCCCCAATTTGTGATAACCTGTGCTTTCCCAGATTAGTGATTGGGCGGAAAGGAATATAATTATCCCTTTGGAGCAATCAGGCTTGAGGAAAAAACATGGTACAATCGATAACATCTCAGTCCTTCATAAATGAGAAATATGTCTCCCTGAGGGGGGAGGTGATTTATGCAGCTTTCATTGACTTCGCCACAGCATTTGATAAAGTAGATCAAATTATGCTGTGGAAAAAGCTCCTAAGATTAGGAATTTAGACCTGGTGGTTGCTCTCCATTCCTCCATGGTGTAGGATTTTGCTAGGGGGAGAAAGAGGCTTGTCTTATGCAATCCCAACTCAGAACTGGTTAAACAACAAGGTTGTATGCTGGCTCCGTTGCTGTTTTCCTTGTGCATTTCTGATCAACCCACGTATTTAACCTGGTGCGAGGGTTTTGCCCCAAAATTGGGAGGAAAACCGTTATGTTGTCTGCTTTATGCGGATGACATAATTATTTTGGACTGTACCCGTAAGGGCTTAACAATCGCCTTCAAGCCCTTGGGCAGTTCACTGAAGCCCATCTTCTAAAAGTAAACTGCTCCAAACGTAAAATCTTGAGTTTTCACGGGAAAAAAAGTTTAACTATGACAGTTTCAGTTGGTTTTTGGAAGCTCAGCAACTTGAAAGAGTAAACTCACACATCTTTTTGGGAAAAACTGTCAGTGGGAACCTTAATGATAGGGAGCATATAGAACATAATCAACACAAGGTTCTATCCGAGGCTAATGGCTTGAATGCCTTATATAGGGCAACAGGTAGGAGACATTTCAAATGTCTCCTAGAAGTTTACCGGGCAAAGATACCCCAGTCCTTGCTCTATGGCATAGAACATATTGATGTTTCTAAATGGGTCTTTCTTCATAAACTTGAGGGCCGTGTCTTGAGGAATCTGACATCTGCAAATTCAGCCTTTTCAGCAGCTATATTAAGGCTCGAGTTGGGCTAGCGCAGTGGTTTTGTCCAAGGTTTGGCTGCGGTCATTCGCTGGGTGGCTAGCTTGATGATGTGTGGTGATGACTCTTTGCGGTCATTGTTAAAAACAAAAATAAATTTTGGCCGGCAGGAGAATGAAATACACTATTGGCAGGAATTTTATATATGCCATAGATCTTTTAGAATTAGACCCCACAACCATTTTTTTATTTTCTCCTGTGGTGCTCAATTCTACAATTAGGCAAGTAACTTGGTCCGCGAGCCTTCGCCTGGACAAACAGGCTGGTGTACACAAGTTTTCAATTTATTATCGACACCATACGATTGAAGGTAATGCAGCCCTATCTTAGCTAGAACCTTCCTCATGGGGTGACAAGATTCTGGCTCCTGCTGCGACAGGGGCTGCTTCTTCTTAATATATTACGGGCTAGATTAAACGGATCCTCAGCTATTTGTAACCTTTGTCAAAATGGAGCCCACGATTTGAATCATGTTGTTTTTATTTGTCTGGCTTTGTCGCAATAGCGCTGTCGATGGCTGCGCCCTATTTGCCTCACTCTCTCCTTACTCACTGCTTCGGAGTTATTGCAGGCCTTCTCCGCTCCCCCAAATGAAATGATTTGTATTAGAATTTTTTTATTTTTGTATGAACTCATTTAGCTGTCTATTAAGGTTTAGTTGTTTATTCTCTTTTAGGCTTTTCACTAATGCGTGTGTTTTATGTGGACCGTATCATAAATAAACAAATAAACTTGAAGCAAATAAAATTAAAATTAAAATCTGTGCTGTGTTGATGCTTTCCATCAATTCTTTCCATTTTTGTAACTTCGGTACTTCATATTGCAATTTTTCTGCCAATTTGGCATCGTCCCAGGACCATACGTCGGTGTCTCTAAAGCTTAACTGGGAAGTGTCCCAGGTGTAAACCTGTGGCAGGGAGCCTGTGCTTTTGGTGTGTGGTGTGTAGCTCTGGTGTGCACCAGGAGCCTGGGCCATCAGCTCTGCGTGTGCTAAAGTCATTATTTCTTCCCTCTTTGCCCTAGTACAATTCTCTGCTACATCTGTCAGCGTCATCCTCTTATCAGTCGGCTCTGTCAAAATGGTACGGCATTTGGAGCTTTCCGACTTAAGCATAATTTTCTTTGGCATTACAGGAGAGCTGTGTGGCGTGCTTCCCTTAGACTGGGTGTTTGCTATTGTAATAAAAGTTTTCTGTAAGTTATTCGTTAGCAGATCTATGTTGTGTTTTGTGTGGTGTGCGAAGATATATATCTCCCAGATCACTTTTCTCATTTCCTCTACTCCCATATCTTGATCCCCAGAGGTGTCTTGGAACTTTTTTGTCCAGTTTGTTTTTAACAGGGACAGCATCTTGACCCCCCTTTCCTCACTCTCCTCTTTTAAGGGATCGCTAACCTTGCTAATTTTCCCTGCAGCATGAGCTGCTTCCTCTCTTATTTCCTGCAGCGACAGAATGCCTGCTGCAGCTTCGAGGTCTCTTCTTGGTTCTTCCTCTTTTACTAGTCGCTGTGCCAGGGAGCGGGCAGCTGCCTTTTCAGCCGGGGACAGCTGAGGAGGTTGTGTCCCCCAGGGGGTTCTTTTCTGTCTGGAGCAGCAGTCTTACTGCTGTTCCCTAGTCTCCCCATGAGTATGTCTTCTATGAGTGGGTCTTCCTTAACCTCCTCTTCTGCACCTTGTTCCTGTAAGGGTGCACCCACCACAAGAAGAGATGGGAATGTCCCCACTACCTCAAGTGTTTGTCCTCTCCATCCTTTAAAAGTTAAAAATGCTTCGGGGATACATCATTTATCTCTTTTTTTTGGGTGCCCCTGCTTAGATTAAAAGAGAATAATGCAGATGCTCACTGATAAAATTCTACTGGCATCTTTCTTCTCAACATGTTTGAGCTATACAACTAAGGCCTCTGTGGGTCCATAGCTTTTATCAGAACTTATAAATATCCCCTAGCACTGTGTTGTTTCTGTACTATCTCTACCACTGTCTGGTGTATATATAGGAAGAGGGTAATATAAATCATGCTCGCTCAGCATACTCAGCATGTATTGGTGCACTATTCATATATCTCACACTTTACTTCTCTAATCATCTTGACTTATCTGTCAATGGAGTCCACCTTCTGAGCTGGACAGACCATCAAATCATTCTATTTAGCAATCCCTCCTACAATGCTAATAAGGTCTCTTCAAAGTCCATCACCTGCGGGAATGGGAATAAGATCACCCCAGCCAACCTAGAACAGGCGCTTCACTCCTCTAAAAACAGCCTAGTTGCCTTCTCATGCTTTTCTGCTGATAGCTTTGGCACCTATGTCACGTCTTCCTTCGATACTATTGCTCCTTTAAGGACCAAAATATGACCAGGATTAAACCATCTGCACCTTGGTTTTTGGCAGAATTTAAGGAGTTGAGATTGAAGTGTCATAGATAAGAGCACATGTGGATTTCCACTACTTGTGCTGAGGATTTTTTTTTTGAAAAAGTGAAGCCTAAGACTGTGCTGTTGCAATATATGCTGGCAATTACATTTTCCAAAATAGCCTTTTTTACAGACAAAATCAGGGCTGCAAGTAATTCCTCTAAACTATTGTTTAAGGTTGTTAAGCATTTGGTCTCTAAGGTTCTGGATATATATTCCACCCCCTATCTTCCTTTGGATGGTGACTCCCTGCCTGCTGGTGTGTGCTCCACTAGCCATAAGCTGTTGGAATTTACTGACATCTCTCTAAAGCAGACTAAAGTTATTCTTTTGAGCATCAAATCATGTTCACAGTTGGATCCGTTTTCTGCCAAAGTATTTCATCTGGCTTCCGAACATAAGCTGTTGGAATTTACTGACATCTCTCTAAAGCAGACTAAAGTTATTCTTTTGAGCATCAAATCATGTTCACAGTTGGATCCGTTTTCTGCCAAAGTATTTCATCTGGCTTCCGAACCTATTGCTGATTTTTTGCAGGCCACTTTTAGGTGCATATTCCAGACAGGTAGTTTTCCTACTTCTTGGAAAAAACTATCATCACTCTTCTGTTGAAAACATCTAATGCAGCTCCAGAATACTTCAAGAACTACTGTCCCATCTCTTTACTTATATTGCCAACCAAGGTCTTGGAAAACATTTCAAGTCAGAAACTTGTAAAATTCATGGAGGCACATGGCTTTTTGGACTCCTCACAAAATGGCTTCAGGTTGGGCCATGAAACGGAAACCGTCCTTGCGGTGGTAATTGATAACATCTGCCTCCATATTGATCAGGGGGCTGCAGCCATTTTGCTAATGCTTGATCCATCTGCAACTTTTGACACGGTCTGGCCAGCATGGTTCATTCAAGGGCTGGAGGAGATCAGGGTGGGAGGCTTACCCCTCACTATCCTCCTTCCTCATGGAGAGAGTCCAAATGGTCAGCTGCAGGGACTTTAGAACTGAAGCTTTCAGTCTTCCATGTGGCTTTCCCAAGGACCTACACTCAGTCAGACTCTCTTTAACAATTATGTTGCTCCCCTGGCGGCTTTAGCGTGCTCCTTTGGCTTCAATGTACAGTCGTACGTGGATGACACTCAAATCGTTAAGTCAATTTCCAATGACTTGACCTCAGTTGCTGAGAATTTCAGGCACTGCATGTCCAGCATTGAGAAATGGATGAATGATAACACCCTCACACTCAATGCTAGGAAGACTGAGATCTTAGTTTTTGTTGATCAGGAATCGCCCTGGTCCAATATCTGGTGGCCAGAGGAGTGTGGGCCTCTTCTCACCCTGGTTAACTCATCCAAAACCCTGGGCATTGTGTTTGACAGCTCGTTGAGCTTTGACATCCAGGTCAATTGTACAACTAGTACTTGCTTTCATATCATCTGAATTCTGAGGAAGATCTTCCCTTGTATTCCTGTGGTGTTACATCAGGGGTTATTATTGCGTTTATCACCTCTCGTCTAGCTTATTGTAACTCTCTGTACTTGAACACTAACACTGAATGTGTCAGCAAGTTGCAGGTTGTTCAGAATGCAACTGCTTGTCTCATTCTGAACATCTCCAGGCATGTATTGGTCAGAGAAGGTCTACGAGCCCTTCACTGGCTTCCTGTCAAGGCCTTATGTATGGTCCACTGGGCCCTCCATCAACAAAATGCTGAACAGCTTAACTCTATTTTCCACTGGTATGTTCCAGCCAGACCTCTTAGATCCTCCTCTCATAAACTGGCAGGTATTCCTAGATTTCGTAAAGCCAGATGGGGAGGTAGGGCCTTTTTGGTGGAGGCTGCCAAGCTCTGGAACATGCTGCCGGTCCACACTGCAGACATCGAGTCCTTTCAGGTCTTTAAAAAAAGCTGAAAACATGGCTTTTTAATCAGCATCTCTCATAAAATGTGCCTCTGTCGTCCTCCCGGGTTTCTGCAAGCACTTTGATACCTTCAGGTTTAGTGCACTATACCACCTTCAAATACGAAAACAGGTGGCTGACATCCCCCTGTAGTCAAAGTTTTACTAAGGAGCCGAAGGTGCATATCTAGGGCTTAGGTGACCTTGCATCCTTGAAGTAATCATTATATATTTAAGACTCCATGTCATAATTATTTCTAACTATATAATTCCACCATTTGCCCATTTTAGATTCCATACTAGGAACTGATCATGACTCAATTAGAATGTATGGCAGCCATGTTTAATTGCTCATCTTCCAAACATGTCTCTAAACTTTAACACTGCAGTCAGGTCAGATCTACGTTTTTTTCAGGGATAGTTAGCTGGACTGGAATATTGCTAGTATTAAAAAATAATTTATAGCCATTAAATCACGCCTGTTTCCTGATCCTGTCTAAAAGTGGTGCAAGCATTTCAAGTGTCAGATTAAAAAGGTGCAGAGGACGAGGCAGCTCTCTCTACTCTTTTTCTCCAAGTTAACAATATCAGGCACTGTCTATTCAGTCACAATGTATACTGCTGTTCTGAAATTCAAATACGTAAACATTTGTTTAAAATCTTTTAAAAACAAAATGCAGTTTTCCAAAGTATAACCAAGATAGGGCCAATTAAATCAAACAGAGACATTTACTGTGCCAATTGAGACAACATTTATAACCTTTATTTTAAGAATGATTAAATCAGCAATATGTCTAATATTACCATTGTGTTGTTTCCCATTTATAGAAAATCATTTTATATTTTATAATTTTCAAATTTATTTGATTCCATTTATATTTGGGTACAAGAGTAAGCTGCATCGTTGAGATAATCTAAAGTTTCTATATCATCTTTACAAACATTAGGTAAATTAGAGAGTTTCTGGAATAGTTATTTTCCAGAAATAAAATGCAAAAATAAACTGTAAAACCATTAGACTAAGGAGAGTTTCCATATTCAAATACTCTATTGTTAGCTTAACCTCCTCAATATTATGATTTTTTCAAAAGACTGTCATCAGCATGCTTCACATGTGGACATTCAGTACTATGATATATGTTGTGCAGTTGGATCGTTGGTGTGTTTGTTTTGCAATTCAGTTGCAGAGAGCTTTGTCATAAACCAAGTGTAGGAAAGTGCTTTTTGACTGACATTGATGCTGACTTGACGGAGAGTGTGCTGGCATCCAGCTAACCAGGCCCCAGCACCAGTGTTCTTTCCCTAAAAATGTACCATTGTTCCCACAGTTGGCATACCCCTGGCTCACAGCTAAGTCCCTGGTAAAAGGTACCCATGGCACCAAGGGCCATGTGGCCAGGGATGGTCCCCAAGGGCTGCAACATGTACTATGCCATCATAGAGGACCCCTCACCAAGCACATGCACACAGCCATTGCAGCATGGGTGTATTGGTGGGGAGAAAAAGACACATTTGACATGGCACCCCTCTTGTCTGTGTGAGATGTATTTATACAGATCTTGTAGGACTCCTGACACAGGTTTGTTCCCAAACAATAGATAAGAAGGCATGCTTGGGGCACCAATTATATAAACAATTCCCTGAAAAGGTACATTAGGTTACTGTCACGAAAGTGGGAAAGTACATGATGTGAATACCTATGGATCTCATTTATCTTTGACGCTGATGGTGATGCCTTTTCAGAGTGGCGATGATAACATGAAACTAAAACATCTTCCTAACTATAAACTAGCAGCCATCTTGGAAGAAATAATCAATAATTGTACTAAAACAGAGCAAGGTAAGTAGGTTAAAAGTCACTAGGTGACGGAGGCACAGGCCTGCAAGCCAGAAAGCTAAGCCAAACTCCTGATTCCCATTAGAACGAAATAGGATCCACTACAACAGAAGACGATTAAAATCTTTTACTAGTGCAGATGGACAGCTATCTTATAGACACCGAAGTGAGTTCAGGTTTATAATAATCCACGCTTTCTCTAAAAGTGTCACCGTCATAAAGTTTTGGGGATGTCAAGGGCATAGACCTGTCAAGATTTCTTGATTCTGACCACTGCCAGGTTTGTAGGATCGCAGTCTCCTTATTTTGACCTCCTATCAGACAAGATCCTCTTTTTAATTCGGCAGTGAAAAATCCTAGGACACCCATTCACAGTACCCAGTATTGTTGTTGAGTTTTTAATTATCATCCTTGTTGTAGTCTTTCAATACTGCCTCCTAATTTTCCTTTTAGCTTCTACCATACTGCACTCTCCTTTCCCTAATTTAAATGTGTGTGAGATTAGAGTGTGAATAGTCCAAGTTAGGAATTAGGTAGTGATATCTCTTCACTAATGACTATCAGACAGTTAAATGCATCTCACGAAGGATTCCTTAACCCATTGCTTTACCTTCACAGTATGCAGATGGCTCAAGATTTATGGCACTTCCGAATAATATATTAAAACCCACTACTTTCACCCTTTCAGAAGAATATCATATAAAAGGCTGATGAAAGATCTAGGAGTATTTATTTTTGTTTCTATGGTGTCAACTATAAGAATTGATGGGCACTATTACAAAGCACACTTTTCCAACTGAAATATCTATATGCACCAACTACAGAAAGGTAGTTAAATATATATAACACAAGGTCCAGTTTGAAAACGCTCTAATTTTCTCAAAACATGACTAACACACATGTGGATCCAATCCCTAGTGAGCAACAATCAACTTCAACAGCACAGACAATTTCCATAACTTATTTAATATTTTTTTAACGTTTCAGTTATTATATAGGAACATCAAAATACAGCCGCAAAACCTGTACATCCCGTTGTCATTATGATCCCATATACATCTTGGATTGCCCTTTCAAACAGAGGTACATGAAGCCTCCCCCGCCCGGTCGCACGAATTATGCCAATTCTGAAGGACGAGGCTATTACCTCTGGCTATGTTAATTAATTAGCAAGTCATGTCTAAATGGTGCCAAGATATCATTTTGGCGGAGTTTGGGCAAGAGTTCATCGTACAGCTCCAGTTGTTCACTACAGTATGCAAGTTTCTTCACTGGGTGCTCAGTGTTTCATCCCTAAGCGTTTGGCCATAAGTTGGGCAAGGGCTGTGAATTTGCGCATAGCATTGGGTGTTTTTTAGAAGTGCAACTACCAGTCATATCTGTATAAACAACTCCGTTATTTTGTTTATTATATTTATTACATGTTCCATTAACTCACAGACCTTGAGACATTTCCACATTAGGTTGGGGAATCCAGCCCCTTCTGCTTTGCAGCATTCACATCGTGTGTCTGTTTTCAATTTCCATTTATACAAAAAAATAAAGTGAGAGCACGAATAACCCTTGCGTAACCTGGGCAAATGCTAGAGCTATGAAGTCAAGGGGTTCTCAATAGGGATACATTAATTAATCATTTAGTCAAAAATTGTTGAATTCACTATGCCATACAACCTAAAGGATATTCAGTCCTGAAGCAGTGTAAATGACCAATAAACAATGAAACAGTTAACTCCAGGAGTAAGTCCTTGTGCATTTTCTTGTAATTATTGGTCATGCTCCTATGGGTAAGTGTTGATGCGTTTTGGCATATGTGTAAGGGCCTCCTCAGGACAAACAACAAACTCATGGCTAACCGAAAATAATGCATGTCTCCTAACCAACCAAAACAAGGACTGACAGCAGGAAATCAACAGGAGATTGATGTCTGCAAAGGAGCCTATAGTATTTAAGATATAGAGTGCAAGGTAGAATGTAGAATCCATGTGGGGTTCTAATGGTTCTGAGAAAGGTGGTTGGGAGAATAAGAGTTGGAGGAGGACGGAACAGTGAAGTGGCTGAGGTGTTTTACAGCTCTGAACCTGAATACATTTACTTGAGGTGCACTGTTGCATTTGAAGTTCGTTTCCATAAAGCCCTCACATGGATCGAATGTTTGCAAAATTGCCGCCAGTAGAGCGGCGCACCTTGTGAAGTAAGAGCCAAGAGGCTGCAAGCCACCGGCCACTCCCCTTTCCGAGGGAAGAGGAAAGTGTCATGCATCTGTGAGCAAGCCTAACACAGTGACAATGTATAATCATGTGTTGGCATGCTGGACTAGTCAGCCCCAAAGGATGCAGATAAAATGTCATAGTAAAGATTCAGGGGCATATTTATAGGCCCCTAGCGCCAAAGGAGCGTCACTTTTTGTGACTCTCCTCTGGCGCTAAGCACTGTGCCGTATTTACAAGGTGCTGTTAAGCCACATTTTGTGGCTTAATGTCACCTTGTAAATACGGCCTCTTCCCATGCAACACTGTGCGTGGAAGGGGGGTGCAATGGGTGTTGCTGTGGGTGTGCCACAGCAACACCCATTGCATTTTGACGCTGCCTCAGATTTATGAAAGTTTGTAAATCTGGGGCAGCGCCAAAATCTAATACCACTCCCAGGTGTGGCATTCAGGGCGCAATGAGGAGGAATTTTGCTTTTTCTATGCGTGCTGCATTCTACAGCACGCATAGAAAGAGCAAAATGCCAGAAATTATTGTTTATGTGCGGGAAGGTGTCCCTTCCTCCACATAAACAATCTTTGAAAATGATGCTTTGGCACTTCTGTGTGTGCTGCATCCTGCAGCACACACAGAAGTGCAAAGCGCCATTAGTGATTGTTTATGTGCGCGAAGGAGCACCTTCCCGCACATAAACAATCACACCCCTCAACGCAGACATCCTTGCACAATGGTGCAGGGCTGCCTGCTTTGTCAGCTAAATTTAGTGCCCGCCCAAAGGACAACACAAGGGTGCACCGAATTCACTTACATACGGCGTGTTCCTGTGTTTCTAAAGTGGCGCGGCACTCACAATTTTGGCGCAGCACCGCGCTGTGCCACATATACATAAATCTGGCCCTCGGTTTCCATTTAGGCAGACCCAATGGGTTATAGTAATTCTACGTATAAATTTAAAGTGAAGTAATTGCATTCTGCTGCTACAAAGGAGCTCGCTTGTCTGTGAACAGCAGTATTCTAAGATTTTGTAAGGGAGAAGTTTGTATAGATCTGCGTGCTAACTCTCTCATGTTCGTGCTTGCTGACATCGCCCTCTGCATTTCCCAGTATAATGCACGGATAAGAAGACGCTTTGGCGATTTAGTAGTTCTAAAGGCAACTGAAGTATAATTTCTGTGCATGTTGCTTTGTCTGTGGTTCAGGAAGAAGTTTAATGCAATGATGATGATACAGGCTTTTAGGATGTCCATAGAAATTAATGTGCAGTCTTCACCACTTGGCAACGTTCAGTGTGTGTAACTGGGATGCCCCTTTCTACTGGTAGTGCTAGAGCAATTCGAGGAGAGTATGAGTTTTGTTTGGGTCTTATTTTTAATTATATCCAAGGCAGTTATCATGTGAGTGTTGACAGCCCAAGTCTTCCACATCTCTCTTTCTCGCAAGATGAGCCATGAGTTGCTAAGAATTACATCGATAGTATGCAAGTATGCAACAGTATGCAAAATGTACCTGTGAACATAGATCGTGGATTTCCATATGGGAAACTGTGAATTCCCCTTGATGATAATGTAGGGCCAGTGTTTCTTGGGCAATTCCAGGTGTTTTTCCCTTCCCATGTTAGCTTCATTGTAAAGCAGTATGGGCCAGATGTAAGTATAGTCTGAATTGTAGACTCGCAATTTGCGAGTCGCAATTCAGAATGTAGGCTGGTGTCCCTGACACCATCTGCGACTCGCAAGGGGGTCGCAAAGGCCCACCTCATTAATCTTACTGAGGTGTGTCACAATTTGCGACCCTCTTGAGACTCGCAGCACTCACAGGGATGGTGTCCTGCTGGAGATAT
Source organism: Pleurodeles waltl (assembly GCF_031143425.1). Lineage (NCBI taxonomy): Eukaryota > Metazoa > Chordata > Amphibia > Caudata > Salamandridae > Pleurodeles > Pleurodeles waltl. The sequence goes on from NC_090440.1 coordinate 1,216,011,105, forward strand.
CAGACCACCATGTCTGTTACTGCTTTTAAATAAAGCAGTTTTTTTGTTTGTAATGCAGCCCGTTTTCCTTAAAGGAAAACGAGATGCATTACAAAAACGAAAAATGAAACGTTTTCGTTTAATTTTTTCAGTGAAGGCAGTGGTCCATAGGACCACTGCCTGCTCTGAATTTTTTTTTCAATGCCATTCACAAAGGGGAAGGGGTCCCATGGGGCCCCCTTCCCTTTTGGGAATGGCTAGCACCCATTTGAAATGGGTGCTAACTGCGATTGTTTTGCGACTGTGTTTGCGGTCACAAAACAATACAGCATCGCTCTGCGACTCGCAATTAGGAAGGGGAACACCCCTTCTTAATTGCGACTCCCAGTCCTGTTTTGCAAATTGGTAACCAGGTTACCGACTATCAAAACGGGGATTTGGCATCGCAATGTGCTTTTTGCCAGAGGCAGCGTGTTTGCGATGTGCAAAAAGTTTTGAACATCTGTCCCTAGGTGATTGATAAAAGCTTTTCTTGAGTGGGATGAGTATGTTAACAAAGTAATGTAAGAATGTGGGAAGGACAACCATCACTGCTGTAGAGGAAAATCCAGCTCCACCCTGCATGTCCCTGATGTAAGGAGAAAAATTTATGATTTTCCCCATTTGTTAATTCCGAGAACTATTGTAATATGGGGCCAAGGTTCTTGTGGGGCCTCCTAAGACAGAGCATGATGGGGTCTGTGTATCCTGAGATAAGAACAGGACTATCCAGAAATCTTAGGGACATATTTAGGAGCCCCTACCGCACCGGAGCGTCACTTTTCATGACGTTCTGGTGGCACTAAGCACTGCTCCATATTTACAAGGAAGTGTAGCGCCACTTTGTTGTGGTGTAACGCCTCCTTGTAAATATGGGCCCCTCCAAAACAGTTTTCTGCGTCAGAGGGGCGTGCAATGGGTGTTGCAGTGGGCTTTCCACCACAACACCCATTGCTTTTGACGCTGCATCATATTTGCGAGTTGTCGTAAACCAGAGGCAGCACCAAAAACTAACGCCATCCCTGGGCTGGCGTTAGCATGGCAAAACGAGGAGGAATGCCTTTATTCTTCCTTATTATTTGCTTTTTCTATGTGTGCTGCATTCTGCACCCATCTGACCCTGGGGCTTTGCCAGTAGGGAGTTACAGATTATATTTTGATTTCTGCAAGTATTAGTGGTTGTACTAAAAGCTCTCTGTAAGCATTGCTTAGTATTAGACCTGTCAGCTCTTGGTGTGGTTTCCCCTGTCTTTTTTGCTTCTGACCTCCTGTTTTGATCCTGTGCTGAATTTCATTTTTGCTGATTTAGGACTCTGGGCACTCTGCCACTGCGGACCAGTGCTAAAGTGCAAGTGACCCCAGTCTAAACTGTATTGGTGATTGGTTTATCCATGATTAGCATATTTGATTTACTAGTAAATACCCTAGTAAAGTGCACTATGTGTGCCCAGGGTCTGTATGTCAAATGGTATTAGTGGGCCTGCAGCACTGATTGTGCCACCCACACGAGTAGCCGTGTCTTGGACCTACCACTGCAGTGTCTGTGTGGGAAATTTTAAACTGCCATTTCAACCTGGCAAGTGCACCCACTTGCAAAGCCCAAACCTTCCCTTTTACTACATATGTCAGCCCTAAAGTAGGCCCAAGGCAGTCCTATGGGCAAAGTGCAGTGTATTGAAAAGGCAAGACATGTACTGATGTGTTTTACATGCCCTGACAGTGAAATATTGCTAAATTTGTTTTTTACTTTTGGAAGGCCAATCTCTCTCATAGAGTAACGTGGGGATTGCCTTGAAATATCTTTTAAGAGTAATTTCCCATTGGGAAAAGATAGAGATGTGAAGTTTAGAGTCTCTGAACTCATAATTTAAAAATACAACATTTGGTGAAGCCGTTTTTTCAATTGCAGGTTTGAAAATGCCACTTTTAGAAACCATTCTGTGCCTCTGCCTGTCTGTGGAATACACATCTGGCTCAGGATGACAGTTGGGCTGTGTAGTGGGTATATTAAGCCCTGGACTCACGTGGGATATAATTAGGAAAGATACTGTCAGATGACTCCTTATTTTTGTATTTGAATGTATTCCTTTATTTTCTATTTTTCTATTCAAGAACTTTCGCTTTTCTTTCTCTTCTTGTATCCCTCGCCTGTTTTTTTCTCTTTTTGTAGTCTTCTTTCTGTGTCCTTTATTGAGAGTTTTTCCTTCTGTTTTCCTTTCTAGGTATGTCTCTGGCCTCTGGATGCAAGGTTTTCCCCCAGAAGGATGGACCCGAGCATGAAAAATAAAGAAAATAGGAGGGAACAAGTAAGTATTTTTACTTAATATTGTTGACTAGTTACACCTGGTGGGAGGGGAAGGGAAAAAGGAAAAAGCAGGGATCAGTGGTGGGTCCGTGCCTATAAATGCATATTTGTGACCCTTCTTTCCTCCTTCATTTATGTGCCCAAGTGCTCTGGTGTCAAACGTGTTGTAAAGAGCAAAACAAACAATAAAAGAAATTGGAATTATTTCTCACTTTGCGTGCTCTCTTTTATGTTATTTGGGATTTCTTCTTTTGACATGTCATATAGGACATTTATGATGGTTTTTAGGCTTCCCTACACCCTTTATCTCTTTCTGGGTCCCCCTTCCCCTTCCAAAAATAGGTACTCGGGTTTTGCGAATCAGCCAGTACCTGCATCAGCCACGTCCCTCCTGGGACGTGGCGGGCGATTTCGGTGTCCCTTGGCGTCTGCCCGTCTTCGACTGGGAAATGCGTTTTCCAAGTCCTTTTGGCCTCACTGGATCTCTCGACGCGCTCCTCTCTCTGCCCGACGTCTTCCTCAGTGGATTTTCTCCCTTCTGCGTCCTCTTCATTGTTCTTCTTGCCGCTCTCGTCTCTCCACACCACCACCTTCCTTGGTTCTCCTCCAGGCGAGCCGTAGCAACCCTCTTCTTCTGGGCTGCCGTGCATGCTGGGACGTGGGTCCTTTTACGAAGTGCTCCTGGGGCACTCCTCTATCGGCCCGCTCACATATCAGGGCCCGACGTAACAGCAACCCTGTTACAGGCGGTTTATAAATTCACTCTGGACAGTCACACTAAGAGAGCTGAGGTGTGCCCTGCATTTCCTGATGGGTCTTCCTGAGTTAGAGTGGTGGGAGAAGCTGACACATGCACCTGACTAGGGCTGTGCTTGTCCTCACACAAAGCAGTCTCCAACCCCCTGGAGTGTGCCTGGGGCCAAGCCAAGAAAATGCAGGGACTCGTGCACTACAAAGATTTCTCTTTGAAGTCTGCCTACTTCAAAGACAGAAATGGGTATAAGTACTGGACCTCTGACATCACAATGTCAGAACACTTCTGGACTGAGGACATTCAGTTAGGAAGAAGAACTGGATGCTGTAGGAGGGACTGCCACTCTGCCTTTTGCTTTGTTGTACTGGCCTGCTAATTGCTGCTTCTGTCCTGAGAGTGAAAGGACTGGACTTTGGTTTCTACATCCTGCTTTCCAAGGTTCTTCAAGGGCTTTAACTGAGCTTGCCCCCTGTTAAGAATTCTCAGGGACATCAAAGACTTCATCTGCCAGTGCCTGGGCTCTTCTGCTGAGAGTCCTTACATTCCAAGAGGTGTCAGCACCAGTCCCTTGGCCCTTGGAAGTGTAAGCTGGTGACAGCAAGGAGAAAATCCATGCATCAACGTGATGCGGATGAAAAACTGATGCAACACCTGCAGAATCAATGCACCGCCTCTCTCATGGTTTAAAAGTTAATGCAGCACTTGCAGAATCAATGTAGTGCCTGTTTCACCGCAGTTCCATCATCACAGTGCATATGGATTTTTCATGCATTGTCCCTGGGCATCAATTTCTCATCGAACCAGTAAGGAACCAATGCTGCATGTTCGAAAATCAATGCATAGCTTTTCCTGCAGGCAAAGAAACAACGCATCACATCCCCTTCACAGTAAGGAACCGACTCATCACTTTGCTTTTTTTGGCACCTCACCCTCCCCTGCGGCCTGCATCATCTTTGTTTTTAACGCATCCCAGGTCCTTTGTGCTAAAAAGATACAAATATTGATTCCTATGGATAATGACACATTGTTGCAACAGGTCACAATTTAGCTGGGGTCTCTTTGCTGCTGACTGTCGATTTAGTTGTGGCCTGCAAGCAGATTTATTTTCCTTCATCACAGCAACATGGTCAGCCCTAGACTAACATCTATGTTCTTGGAATTTTGTGCTACAGCTTTGTTTAGGTTCTGCATTTCCCTGAGGAGTCAATTATGTCATGCGCTCGGCTGCCCAATCATCCCTGCTCTTGGGTAGAGATGAGGCACTGCTAGTTAGCTGGAGCAAATACCTGGATTAGGCCGACAGGTGTCACCTGTAGAGGGTTAGCCTCAGTCTCCCACACCGCAGGGGATTCTGCCGCTCAAATCCAGTAGTCTCATTAGAATAATGAGCACCTACGCGACATGGTGCCGCCAACGTTTGGTCAGGCTCTAATTTTCGGGTCCTCCTGAGTATCTCTGTCTCACTACATACAAAGACACCTAAGTACTATATACAGAGAAGTTTGTGGTATTGAAGATTTTCCTCCTCAGCTAAGTAGTTTGTACCTAACTAACGCTGTAGGTTGTTCAAGCTTGAACTCTAAAAGGATAATCCCCATTTGGTGTTCTTATCTCTGAACAAATTTACCATTCATTATGGCAAATCCACAACAGGTACCAATTGCAGTCAATATGAGACCATCACTTAATGCACATCTACTGGCACATGGCCTAACGGGCCAGGGGAGTCCAGTCACATTTATTGTTGATGCACACCCAGCCTATAGAACAGGACTTTTTTATTCTTGGGTCACATTTCCAGCAGTTGATGGGAACATAAATACAATTTCACCATTGTACACCTGCAAATGTACCTGCACAATAAGGAGCATATACCTTTATCTTATCAATAACATAATAATTAGCTTGATGGCGCCCTACCCCACACAATTTTACACGTTAGGTTAGGTCAGTGCTTAATTTATAAATGTAAACGTGCCGGTACCCAAAGCCCGCCTCTGAAACACGCGGCTGATGCAATTAAATGTGTGAGCATGAAATACTGAGACAGCGTTATCCTGAAGCCACCTCGGGCCTTTTCAATTCATTTAAAGCCACTCCTTGTCCCTTCAGCTCACTAGCTCACTCTTGCAGCTTTCTACTTTCTCCCATCAAGACGCTATTTTGTTTTTCTCTTCCTCTGTCTTTTCCATATGTGTCTTTTGCTCGCACTCAATGCCTGAGGCCGAAAAATAAGCGCTCGCCCTCAAAAAGAAGTGCTGGTGCTCTGCACTGGAAACAACAAGCACAAATTTAGTACTGGGTTAGGTCCTTTAAGTAATAATGGTCCTACCTGGCCTTTATTGGCCACTTACACACCTCACCCTGCTGCAGCAAACTTAACGGTAGCTGAAGTCTGTCTCTTATATGCTGAGCTGACGGCAATATTCAGACGATTAGTACAGTTTGTAATGCAAACATTAAATACAAATCCAGCACATGCTGCACAAGCACAACCACATGCAGTAACACCAGGTAATAATCCTGCAACTGTACATTCGATCATGGGTAAGGTACCCAACAAGCGAGAAGAAATTCAGTTTTGGTTAGCTCAAAAAATAAATGCGCTGGAAGCAGTATTTCCCTTGACGGGACCTCAGGATAAACATAGAATACTAACTATGTGCTTGCCATTTGGGGTGGTTCCCACTGTAGATAATTATAATACATTGGGTACGGTATTTGCCACGCTCTATACTACTGCACATGGTACACCAACACTTGCCAATTTACCGGAAGTGTTGAAACAAATTCAAGATGAATACAGGGCTAACCCGGCCCTGGACTTGGGGATGCAATTAATGGGCAACTTTGCCACGGTATCCTCAATTATATTAAGTAACCTTAAAGGGGAAGCGGTTGCACTAGCGGTGCGCATGCGACTTCGGGACATTCCTCCAGAGGATCAAGAACATGAGTTGCCAAAGATTATTGCGGAGACCTACTCTAGCACTGATCGAGATAGTCTGGGGGCCAGACCAACAAAACCACAATTTCAAGGTAAATCTAATAAAGATTCTACCAAGCAAGATCCTGAGGGTACTAAGAAATGCTGTGATAAAAAACAACAAACATCAAAAAAAGAAAGGGGAGAATCTCTGCATCCGGAGACCCCACAGAATAGATATAATCTCAGAAAAAGAGATAGTATAAAAATGCCTGACAGATATCAATATACTGATACACGCTAATCTCCTTCCTTTCAGGACTCATTGGAAAAAAGCAGTGAGAGAGATGGGCGAGAACTGAGTATGTGAAACCAAGACAGGCATCACAACGCTCAACAGAAGTTTCTGTTAATAAAGAAGAGAAACTTTCCCAACATAAAAAACAATTAAAAAAAAAAAAGTGACAGCAGTTGCAGTTCGACATGCCACTCAAGAAGAGGGCTCTCTTGAAGAACAAGACGAGGGCACTAGAGCTATTAGACAGTGCGGCAGAGGTCACAATAGTTTGCCGGAACCTTTCAGAGCATCTGGAGGTGAAAGCAACTGATAACTTTCTACAAGTAGAAACTCATGGACATGCGTGTCTCCACACCTGATAGGGTGTACAAAGTAACGTTACAGTTAGAAAGAGATGTTGAACGCACAATAGATGCAAACTTTTAGGTTTGCGTCGTAAACATATATGATATTTTGCTGGCTGAAAAGAATTGGCCACCTTAATTTGTCCGTACTTGCCCATATGGGGAATATGTCATTAAACTTTCTTTCTCGCCCTTTGTTCCGGAGGAGCTCGCAGAATCCTACGCCACCGATTGGGCATCGGCACAGGCACCTGCGTTATATCACAATCACTTAGGGTGGGATAAATATTCCCCCTATCATGTAATACTCATTAAAAATCAATCACAATCTCAACCACAATATTCAATAAAACATGATGCTAAAGCACCCGTGAAGGAAATCCTCACACAACTAGAGTACCAGCGCGTAATTGAACCCTGCATTTTACCAATGAATAATCCATTATTCCCAGTAGCTAAACTGGACCATTCGTACAGAATAGTCTTACACTACAGACATTTAAACAGTCTTACACGCACATATGCTATACAAAACTCAGATAGCACAGCACTTATGAACAACATAGTGCGCCAAAGATACAAAACAACACTGGACATTTCCAAAGGTTTCTTCTGCCAAAATATAGCACCTGAGAGTACAGACTTAACCAGTTTCAGAGCACTAGGCTCTCAGGAAAAATGTTGTTGTTTACCCCGGGGTACAAGAACAGTCCAGGACTCTTTGCAACTCGTGTGACTTCAATATTGCACAACACTGACCCTGAATCATGGTCCTCTGTATGTGATATCTATCTCACGGATGATGAATTGCTGCAACATTTAAGACTGATAGCCTGCATTGCTGTGGGATTTGCAGAGTTCAGCTACAAATTCAATTTAAAAATAACAAAAATAGCATTCCTTAGCATCCTGTATCTGGGATATGACCTATTGAGTGAAGGAGAGAGCCTAGCACCACAATTCTTGGAAAGATGCGCACAGTTACAACCTCCAAATACAATTTAAAAATTCCAATTGTTATTGGGTTTTCAAAATTTTGGCAGAACTTACATTCCTGATTATGCATCATGCATAAAACCTTTATATGACTTAATATGCCCTGACTTTTCAAGTAAATTTTGGGACAGTCAAACACACACGCATTCTCAGAGATTTGCAAACAGACATGCTTGCAGCACAACATTTACAAACAAGGGACAACAAAACACATTTGGTCATCAGAGTAATTGCTGGTGCCACTGGTTTCACCTATGTAACTTTCAACGAGGGTGAGAAAGTCCCAATAGCATACAAATCACATTTATATTCAACGCCTTTGACAGCCACTGATGTTGTGTATGTTTTTGACCCAAAATTACAAACTCAAGAATTTTTGCAATATGAACTAGAATACCCAGTTCCAGCAAACACACTGCCTATTGATTAATATCAAAGAGTCATGTACACCGATGGCTCAGCACAACCTTCAATTGGCACAAAACATCAATACTCCGCTGCTTGCGCAGTCGTAAGAGGCTACATGCAGGATAATACATTTTGTCCCCGGCATACATACATGCAAACACTAGGGGATTGCACAGCACAATTAGCAGAGCTAAAGGCTCTGGTGATGGCACTGGAACGTACGGATCCTGCACAGCTAACACTGATTGTCTGTGATTTGTACTACTGCGTCCAGTCCTTCAATGAATACCTGCATTACTGGCGGCAGAATGGGTTCAGAGATCTTAAAGGCAACACGATTAAACACAGACTTCTGTGGGGGAAAGTAGCGGATCTGAAGGAAATACTACCAAATGTCAATGTTGTACATACACTTGGACACCAGCGCGTTGAAATACATGTTGCTGGAAATACACTGGCAGATGAAGCCGCAGAATTAGCTGTAGCTACGGCTACTGTTGCTGCAGTAACTCAGGAGTGAAACCGGACGATGACATATAAGCTGCCATGAAAGCTACGGCTGAAGGCACACCCTATCCAAAAGCATTTCCTGCCAAATATTCCTCCCAAATGGACGGCTTCCTAGACACCGAAGTAGTAATACCAGGCGTAGGGGTTCGAGGAATTCTCAACAAAGACATAAGATCACAGTTGATTAAAGCAGCACATGAGGGGGTAGCATCTGCCCATGCTGGTGTGGCAGCTACAATATCATTGTTGCAAGCACGGCATTGGTGGCCAGGGCTATACAAATAGGCCAAGCAGTATGTCCTTTAATGTGACATCTGCCAACAAACTAAGGTTTCCAAAGCTAAACGACCACCGCAGACACCCCTCCTAATTTCCAACAAACCATTACAATGTGTTTACTTGGACCACTGTGGTCCCCTAACACCGGATAGTGCATACAAATAAATTTTAGTCGCTGTTGACTCCTGCTCCTGATTTCTATGGGGGTGGACACAATGCTCAGCTAATGCTCGGACTGTTATTACAGATTGCCAGTCTGTATCGGTACATATGCAGTAGCGGCTTTCCACTCCGACCAGGGCCCTGCTTTCGCCTCAAGGGCATTCAGGGACGCCATGGCTTCGTTAGGGGTCCAACTCCATTACTCGTCTCCACTTCATCTTGAGGGAAATAGTGTTGTGGAGCGACAAAAGCATGATTTAAAGCACTCCTTAACAGCCAGAATCTTAGGTAAGGGTCGTAGTTGGCTTAACCACCTGTATGGAGTCCAGAGAGCACTTAACAATCTGGCTAGAAGGTCCCTGGGGCGGTCGTACTTCATACAAGCACCTGTTTGGAACTCAAACGTATGTTCCAGATCTTGATGGTCCTGGCGTGGAGACGGCAAAAACATCTTTTGACATAAATGAACGTGTCACTGACTTGTAGGAATTACAACAGTTCCATGACGACAACGCTTCTGCCAGTGCTGCCTCCACAGGAATTACGGATGTACCAGTAACACCTATTGCCTAGATTCCTAAAGTAGGGGATCTGGTATGTGAAAAAGTTGCTGTGAAAAAGGAGTTTGGTCCTTCCTATCGTGCACCGGTCCCAGTCTTGGGAATACACGGTACCAGAACTGTCATTCTACCACTGTTGGCCGGTGCTAAAGAAAACTGCTTTGTATCTGTCGACAATGTCAAGTTATACCATGTGGCCAATCCTGCACAGCAGACCAAGAGGAATAGCCAGTAGTTCCCGAATCCCTCTCACTAGTGGTCAAGAAGTCCCTCTACAAGTTGTGAGCAGCAACGCTGACACCTCTCCGAGCTTGGGGAGGGTGGAAAATGAGCTTGCATTAGTTCCACTAACATCCGTTACAACAAACAATACTGAAAGAAACCACCACAGGAGATACCCACGGGCTCTCCAACTACAAAAATGGCTCCAGCTTTTGCACGAACTGCTTCTGGATACTTCGCCGACGTCAATGACACCTTCTTGGACTCATTCGCCTCTTCTACATCTGAACTGTCAAAAACACGTAAGCTGATAAACTACTTAAAAAAATTACTTTATTCTCCCATGGAACTATCTGTGGCTTTCGTTGACTATACTAGCCTTCCTCCTTTGGATTGGTTTTGTCATAACATACTTTTTATTAATACATGGTAATTTTCTTCCTGAAAAATCAACAGTTGAACTGGTAGATGAGGTCCTAAAACCCCACTTATCTTCTCACAAGGTCCGCAGAGACTTGTCTTTTGTGAACATTTCCGCTATACCAATTCCTGATGGGATTGTTTGAGATAAAGTAACATTTGATATATACGGCCCGACAGAGGTCATTCAAATATCATATGTTTTTAAATTCAATGACTGGTGTAATAATACCCGGCGTTGTTTCTGATGACTGGGATGTGAAAACAGTTGATTCTATGATGATTGAATTGCAGTATTACACTGTATTTGAAAGTGAAGATGTTTATCAATCTAAAGAAAATTATGGTGATATGTTTTGCTATAATTATTATGGGCACCATTTCATTCACAGAGCAAGTACCTAAAGACTATTTTTAATTACACACAATGGGAACATTGTCCAACTCCACCACAAGGTAGTTCTAAAACATATACCAAAAAGTTTGCATATTTCTCTGGGCACAACGTCAAAGATGCTGAGTCATAATATTTTAAATTGCCATCAATGGAAAATGTACATATATTATTGACAGATACAAAATACATTTATTTGGATTCCTTTGTTTCCCGGTAGGCTATAGAAGGCTATGAATATTGGATGAAGTCGATTGACTTCAAAAGTGTGTGGGGAACACAAAATTGGCAAATAAGGGGAAAGGAAGCTCTGTTTAGAGCATGCCTGATACCTGTTCAAATGATCTTTTTAAATGAAACTGTGCAACAAACATGTTCTTTAGGCTTAGCAAAAATTAAGGAATTTAATGCGCCCAGTATTCCTGCCCCTGCAAAATTTCACAATTGCCAAAAATATATAAATGCAACTGAAGATCAGCTCGATGAATGGGCCCAGAATAGCACATTTAATGCGTCACTGTCACATCCTGACAGGTGGTTATTGTGGCCAATAGATACCAATGGGTGTCATAAATGTTTTAGAAACTCCACTGGGGTTTTAGAACTAATAGGCCGGACCCCCGCTCTGTATTATCCGAACACGCGGGTATAGTAACATCATATAGTGTAGGGAAACTATGCCAGCAATGGTTGAAGAGTTCCTCACTAGATGCTGTTAGAGAACAACTCAGTCTCCTGTCTAATAACACTGACTTACAGGACTTCCTGTTAGGCACCAGAAAACAACGCAGAAAGCGCTTCTTATATGCAGTATATTATGAAATTTGGAAGCTTTCCCAACAAGAAGCTGCTACCCGGTTAAGGCAAATAGACCAGGAAAATTTACAGAAGGCATTAGCTGTTGTTTCGTTCACACCTTCTCCTCTATATTCGGTTTAATACCATCAACCATCCACTCAATATTCTCCAGTATTTTCAGGGTATTTCCAATAACGTTGGCTATAATAGGTGGCATTTTGCTATTGCTACTTTTTCTGCACAAAGGCTGTCCCGCCGCAACAAGGAAGAATGAAAGCACTCCCACCAGTGCAGCTGTGTCGTGAACGCATGATGCAGTATTTCAGAGCAACACTCAGGGAGCGATTGGAGTGTGACTGGTCTCTGTCATTCAGACCGGTTTTGCATTGTGTGCAGCCTGTGTTTCGATGCCTTTGGTGCTTGTTCGAACATACAATGAAAGTTTGTCTTTCTTCGCAGTGCCTGCTTTCACTGGATGCTGATCTGTTGATGTTCTCGCTGAGGGCTCATTACCAGACCTGCGCGTTGAGGGTGCATTTGCTACAGGAAGCTGCTTATGAGTTGCCCTTCCTGGCAGATGCGGCTCTGAACTCATTATTCGGCACACCACGGAATGCTGCTGCCTTGGCTGACGCTCAGGCTATAGAATACAAATGCTCCTTTGTCCTTCTTGGCAAAGCATTTCCTACTTTGACACCCGCTGAAGTGGAAGATTTCCTGTCTTCAATTGTCCCAGATTCAATTGTCAACTTCCAAAATGACTGTGACCCTTGAAATTCGGCCTTTTTATGCCAAAAGTTAATATTTTAAATTGTCCTTTTATATATGCTCAAGTGTCTTTTGAACTTGTCATTATTGACATTTTTTATCTATATCTTAGGTTGAATTTTAGTAGCTTTTATTCATAATTAGGATGTTGAACCACCTTTGAACCTGCAAGTGGCCGGTGTTATATAGCCATTTTAGTTATAGCTCCATGCACGTTATTTTAGCCTGGCGCTGTGCACTTTAACCTAGATATATTTTATTCAGCTTTGTTTATTATTTTAGCAATAGCCACATTTGCGGTCTCGTTTATTTCTCTCTATCTAGCTGTTCTTTGCTGAGGCCAGCACTGTGTTCGTAAAGAAGACATTTCTTTTATTCTGTGCTTCTCTCAAGCCTGCAGTAAGATAGGTTGCCGGTAAACGTGGTAACATTTTGTCTCTGGTATTCATAGAAACATACACATCCTTATGTAGGGACATTTTCTCAGAACATCCGCTGTTTTATTATACAAACACTTCCCGGTACCATACACGTTAGAGGGAGATTCCAGACAGACGACCACAACTGTATGCTGAATGCTTCGCTACAGCTGCTCATGCAGACTTCAGGCCTTTGCTCAGGTATGGGGGATGATGTTGTCCCAGGGGAATCTGAAGGACAGAACTAGAGCTTAACATGCTGTGCTCTAATATAGCCGAGGTAGGAATTAGTCTATTGACTCTAGTGACAATGTGGTAGCATTATTTGTATGCTTTACTCTCCTTGTCACAATTTTAATCCTGTCAAGCTTCATCGTTCTGGTTATTGCAGTACATGCTTTATTGTCTAAGATGCAGTTGCTTCATTAACACCTTATTTAAACATACACTGCCTCTGTTTGTCCTTGTATATGTGAGACCAATGTAACTGAGAGAAACGGATGAGAGCTGAGTGACCACGATTTTCCTGAGGAGGCAACTGTGTCATGCGCTTGGTTGCCCAATCATCACTGCTCTTGGGTAGAGATGAGGCACTGCTAGTTAGCGGGAGCAAACATCCGGATTAGGCCAACAGGTGTCACCTGTAGTGGGTTAGACTCAGTCTCCCACACCGCAGGAGATTCTGCCGCTCAAATCCAGTAGTCTCATTAGAAAAATGAGAGCCTGCGTGACATCACAGTGCAGCCTTCCCTTTAATGGGAAGAGGCACATTCACGCTTTCACAATTGGCCCAGAAGTCATGTGCGGTTTATGATTTGGCCAAACTGCGACTTCTGCATGGTTTTGTCTGTGCTGCTGTGGGGCTTCTATGCATAAATCTGCCCCCAACACACCACCTTCTGGTCCTGTGCTTGGTTCCCGCAACACCACATGTCTTCTTCCTTGCTTGCTGTTGACAATCGTGGTCTCCGCTTTCAAGATTCCACTCTGGTTTATGCTTGATCACATGAGTGCGGGATGTCACTCGGATCATGCAGCCCAGCACCAGTTGCATATCGCTTTTTCCCGCCGGTGATTTGTTACAGTCTTTGGCAGCCAGCAGGAACTGTTTTGCATCTCCCAACTCTTCATGTTTATGTGAAGCATTGGTTCCAAATCACAGAGCTGCACTCCTGCTTTTACCCACAATTTGTTAAGGGAGTACCACTATCCGTGTTCGTGTTTGTGTTCCTAGTGTGCTCAGACCTCCTCTCCTGATGCAATGTTATGAGAAGCTCTTTACCTCAGCTGGAGGAGCTGGAGGCTTTCTAGGCCATCTGGAGCACCGGCCAAGGCCCGCTCTCACGTTACGTGATTCTTAACCATTCCTTTGCAGGCATTGTAGGGAACCAGGTTTGTCATATATTTATGACTAAAAGTGCACAGCAACACCGACTAACAACCTAAAATTGATTTCCTATGTGCCAGGCCACATCCAGTTTAAAGTAATAAACTTGGTCTAAAATGACCCATCTTCCACAGGGCAACTTATCGGTTTTCAGAACTGAAATAATCTGTATATTTGCAGGCAGTTATTTATAGAGCTTCGGTCCAACCATTTGATTAATAAACTTTCACTCTCACAAATAAGGCTTTATATTCAGTTGTTTCATTAGATCTTTATTCTGTCAGGGAACTCTCAGTTGTGACTGAGCAACCAGACCTCTGCCCCAAATATCACCAATCCTACCTTAACTCCTCTTTTTGTTATACATGTATTGCTGACTGTTGTGGTCAGCCTACCTAACTCTTGAGGGTAAACTTATGGCCTATCCTAATTTAATTAAACCTGACAGTCTCTTACAACTAATCTCTTCCATAAATATGACACATATATTAATGATATGTTGCACTAATCATATACTCAAATTGTTTAACGCCATAGAAACACTTGCTATTTTCTTTCTTCTGGACATGCTTGCTTATCTTGCGGTTCATTGTAAATTATGACATGATGAAGATGAAGCTCAGGGATCCATTTCATCCTGATGAAAGTTAAAGGCACGCGTTCTAAGAAAACCAAGCATGCTCACAACTACCCAGCACAATTATCTTAGCATTGCCAGGTGTATAAATGCTTTAATTGTATGTTATCATACTGCATGAGTCTATGCTCGCTGGAATTTCAGGGCTCCCACGTTCCTGGGAATGGCTTGGATGCTTGAAACATCAGCCAAAGATTAGCCAGGGTGGCGTATGAGCATTTTTAATAAAATAAAATAGTGCCTAATTTAAATGTGTTCTAGTTAGCATAACCAGCCTTCAGTTAACATGAGTGTGGCCTAGCCAGCCTGCACAGATTTTCGTCTTACAGTAGCAGAAAGAAATGTAGTTTTATATGACATGAATGAGTTTCCTACATACATATTTCTCTTCTGTGTCTTCCCATTTTTCAAAATAAATTAAACAGAATTACTTTCACAGTGCTGTTTAGTTGTTTATCTGAAAAGTATTTAATTTGTGTTTCTCGAGAAAGAAGACATACATAATGTTTCTGTAACAAATTAAAACTCTTTGCCTAAGTCAGCTCTAAGAATTGATCATCAGTTGTACTGTCTATTGTTTTTATCTGTTGCACAAATGTTATTATTTCCTTAATTTCTTAAGTATGCCTTGCTATAGCTGTGCATGAAAGTATATATATTTCCAAATGTTTCTTATATGATGCATCATAATTTCCTAAAGCGATTGGTTTATGTATATGTAACTTGATTAGAACAGCCCTACTATGTTAGAACTCACCATGTCAATCAAGTGTGTGTGGTTTTCATGGACAAAAAACAAAAAATGTGCCCTTTTTGGGATGTTGGTCAGACTTTTGCTACCTTTCAAACTGAGCAGTCTCTGTGTCATTCTGTTTGCTGATTTATACTCTGACTTTTTGCTTACTTATTCAAAGGCAGAATCCGCTTTGGTTTATTTTCAGACTTTTCTTGTTTTAAGAACTGTGCAGACTCTGAGCTAGTTTATCTATTGATTAATGCTAAACATACCTTTGTTTTTGAACGCAGCTGATTTTATGTTAGTCTTCTTGTGGAACTATAGTATGACTATTTACTTGCTTTGGATCTCGACCTTATGTTGATCCACTCACATTTGCTTTATTCAATGTATCTTTGATGCTGATTTGACTAACTACTTTTTGCATTCTTTAATGGTTCTTAAATTTGAATACATATTTATTACTTCGACTTTGAATATTGTCCAGTGAATGTTTCCTTTATTTGCAGAAGGGCCATTGTCTTATGAGACTTACATGGCCTCAGACCTATGTCGCAACCCTTTTGATTGTGGAATTAGAGTACAAGCTGTAGTATTAGTGTGTTGAGTCCTATCTTCTACCACAGTAAGAGACACCTTGCATAGAATTTGGAACAATAGCCATGGATGAGTTTTTGAAGATGATTCTATTCAGAGAGGAATCTGCTATTCTCCTGAGTGTGTTCATTCTAAGTTGAGTTATAATAGAAATCAAAAATAAAGATCCAAGCATCACAACTGTGTCCTTAGTGCCTTGCTTATCTGGGGTTTGTTATTCTTAACATTTCCACATCTGATTTTTGTGATTATTGTTGTTTCTTTGGGATTCCAGTCCAATTCCCCACAGATGTCCCTGAAAGACTTAATAATGAAACCCTTGTGCTAGCACCCCTTGACTTACAAGATTCACAGTAGTCACTGGATCTCTTTTCCTGACCATGACCAAGTAACCAGTCTCTTCTTTCATGCATTATCATTGAAGCCATTAGGCACCTCAGTAAATGTGACCTGTCTTCTAGAGCATCAGGACACAAACTTGTTTGAATACCTCTTTGTATCATGCAATCTCTTAAACACAATAGATGCTTTGACCATTGGCATGACCACGTTTTTGCTTTTTCCTTATTATAACTGCATGATTATTCACTTTTGTTAATCCTTCAATCAATCAAACAGGATTTGAAAGGCGCGACTATTCACCCTTGAGGGTATCCATGTACTTGCAGGTCTCAGAGGCTCATTCAAATAGCCAGGTCTTGAGGGCTCTATGGAATTCCATACGATAGGTGATGGTCCAGAAATGCCTGGGGAGGCTGTTCCAGGTTTTTGCTGCTATGTGGGAGAAGGCATGTTCTCCACTTCTGCTTTGGTGGATGCTTGGAATGTGGGCAAGAGATAGGGAGACAGAGCACAGTCATCTTGATGGTTGGTAGCAATTCAGGTGGTGGTTATGTAGACCTTTGTGTACGTGGGTCAGCAGCTTGAATTTGGACGTCTTGTGCTCTGGGAGCCAGTGGAGTCTGAAGTGTTTGGTGATGTGGAATTGTCAAAGATGAGTCTGCAGTTTCTGGCATGTTCAGAGGGAGTGGGTGCAAGTCCTAGTTCTGAAGGCCACCTGGAGCCACTCTCTGTGTTGCTGCTCTTGCTGAAGTTCAGAACTTTAGTCTTGTCTGTGTTTAGCTGCAGGCAGTTTTCTTTCATCCAGTCAGCAACATTTGTCATGCATCTGTGGAAGTTGTTTTTAGAGGTGGTGAGGTCATCAGTGTGCAAGAGGATGAGTTGGATGTTGTCTGCATGGAAGATTATGTTGATTCCACGGGATCTGATGATACTGGCTAGCGGGGTCATATATGTGTTAACAATTATGGGGCTGAAAGATGATCCTTGGAGTTACCTGCAGGTGATGTCTTTTGGTTTGGAGGTTGAACAAAGCAGGTGAATCCTCTGGGTTCTTCCGGTGAGGAAGGAGGTGATCCATCTGAGTGATCCACATTGTGGTTGTTGTTGTTGCTTCTAATCGATCCTGGTACTCCAATGGCATGTAAAGGTTAGTATATGGAGATTGTGGTTCTGCTGTAGGAATTCCTGCACGATTTGATGTTCGGGCCTCTGTAGCAGTTCGGTGGAAAGTGACAGATGAGATACTGCCAAAGACAGAGGAGGCTGAAGAGCATTGTCAAGTATGCATTGAACATGGATGCTATGAAAAGGTACTGAAAGACTTACATGTAGTATGGTATTCATCAGAGAAACACTGTCTCCAGTGCAAATGACTAATATAAATTGAAGGTATCGGAACATTATTGGAGTCTACATGCCTGCTCCATGTAGCCCAGGCTTCTCCAATGAGTAGCTTGTGAGCTACTAGTGGCTCTCCAGTGACCTGTAAGTAGCTCTCTGGTATGCAGCCCTACCCTTTATATCAAAAGCTTTTGCTTGGTTGAATTATTTTAAGCACACCAAAATTGAAAACTGTGTATATGAAATACGAATGTGTCTCAGACAAAATCACATAATTTCCAAAACATATTTAATGCTGATATTTGAGCTGTGGCTCTTGTGAATTACCCACATAGAGGCATTTGCAAATTGACAAGGCATTTTTTACATTACTAATGGCATTGCTGCACTGAGGTGGTCATTGATGATCATCTGTCATAGGGTGAACACCATTGTAATCTTTTGTGAAGTTTACAACACTAATAATATTAGAAGGCCGAGATGATCTTCATTGAAAAAAAGCATGTCATATTACTTAAGAGTTTGGGACCCCTATCTAGACAATGGTAGAGGAAGGTTGAGTGCCATGAATTTGGGGCCAGATGTATGAAAACTGGGGTCTGCGAATCGCAAAATGTGATTTTTAAGAAATCGCTATTTCCGAGTTGCAATTGGCCATGTAACATAATTGCGATTCGGAATTAGCGATTTCTTAAAAATCGCTATTTTTGGTTTGCAAGGCCCATTTACCGAATCGCAATTTGCATTCTCGCAATTTGCGATTTGTTTGCGATTCGGTAAAAAAAAATCACAAAATGCGAGAAAGTTCGAGAATGCACACCTGGAGGAGCCTGATGACATCACCAGCAGGAAATTAGTCATCCCAGGCAGTTACAGGTGCCACACCCAAACCGGCATCCTGAGTGAGAGCAGCCCAGCCACTGTGAGCAGCACTGTGAAGGAGCAGCATCACCTGAGCCACAATGGAGCCCCAAGGTCCAGGATCTGAGAAGCAGGAGAAGAAGCGCAAACTGAAGTTCAGTGAGCAGGAGCTGGAGGTCTTAACAGAAGAGGTGGTGAGGAGTCATGACCGCCTGTTTGGCAAATCATCCCTCCAGGTGCCAGAGAGTGAGAAGAGAAGACTGTGGCTGGAGATCCAAAGTAAGATCTGCACAATTGGAGTGGCACAGCGCTCCATTGAAGAAATCAAGAAGCGCTGGTATGACCTGCGGTCCTGGGCTAAGGAGAGGGTGGCAAGGCGACTTGCAGAGGCCAGGAGCACAGGAGGAGGACCACCAACCGAGCCACCTGCCACACCACTGGAGGACCTGGTGGAATCAACACTCCTACCGGAAGCAGTGACAGGGGTCACAGATATAGACACCTCTGCTCAACCAAGTACCAGCCAAGGTAAGTGCAATGTTGTCGTGTGAACCCAATATGTGCATGCATAAAAGCCCCTTAGGAATTAGCATGTAATGTGAAGTAGTGTGTGAAGTAGTCCACTCCACATCTCAGTAGCAGCACAACAATCCATTATGGGAGTCGTGGTCCACAAACTAGTACAGACAGTGGCATTATAATGTAAGTAAGCATAGTGACACCCAAGGTAACACAACACACACTACACCATGTAGAGCAGTACCTATAGCTTTATTGCCATTTCTGGACAGAGAATGTAACATACAGAACTGACATGCTGCATATTGTTGTTGCAGGTGGGCCTGGCACAGCAGCCACAGCAATTGCGTGTGTAGGGGAGACGGACACACAGCTGGCCTCTGACACCAACACCAGTGGGTCCATCAATCTCTCAACTGTGCGCCGCAGGCCCAGGCCATTGCCACTACCAGACCTCAGTGGTGATTCCGATGTGCAGCAGGAGGGGCTAGGCACACCATCTGCACCCGAGAGGCACAGCCAGGTACCAGAGGACAGGGGTCATTCAGCGCATCGTAGAAGTGCCTCAGTGTCCCAACAGCAACTGCAGGAGGCAGCTGAGGGTACATCCCTGTTTGGTGGACTTGAGGCTGCTATGTTGCAGCAACAGCGCCTGCAAAACAGAATACTGAGTCTGGACAGGAACCTTAGAGTCCACAACAGAAATATGGTTGGCCTGCATCGGAGACTTGACACCCTGAACGAAAATATCAACCAGCTGGGTGAGGGACAGGTGCAGGCCCCCCAGGACACTAGGGAGCTGACCACTGCAGTGCGTGACCTGTGTGAGGAGCTGAGACACGAAAGAGTGAGTCGACGCAGACATGAGCACCGTTTTCGCACCATGTTTGCAAACTACTGCAGGTCCTCAAATCGTATGGCCAACTCCACCGCCCTCATCGCCCGTCGTGCTGTGGCGGCCCAGGTGGAGGCTGCACACACCAGCAGGGATGTGGTCCAGGGCCTTGTCCAAATCACCAATGTGATAGAACTAGTAATGGGACAGAGGTCGGCCACTCCCAGTGAGGTTGCCTTGGGGGACACGGAGGACACTTCGAGCCTCAGTAATGTGCACGTACCTGCTTCAGACCACAGACGGCGCAGTGCCAGGCGCAGCACTCCCACTGAGGCTGACATTCAGGGTGCCAGTGAGTCAACTGGGCACCCCAGTGGTGTGCGAGGGAGGAGGAAGTGACTCTTGCCGCATTGACTCTGGTGTCCCCACTATGAAGTAATAGTGTGGGACTCAGTTCTTTTGTTGATTTTCGTTTTTATCATTCACCTTTTTACTTCTTTCATCACAATTAATAACCTGACGTAAGGGAATAAATATTTCTATCACTACAGCTACAGTTGTCAGTGGAGTTTGATTATACATACTCACGTCTGAAATGGTTGTGTGTGATGTCAGCACGCCTTTGCCGTCCCTCTGCTGCACTGGTCCTGTCTGCTGGCTGTAGAGGTGGTATGGGATTGTCATCCTCATCTGATTCAGTGTCACTGATTTCTATAGGAATGCCCCTGGTTGTAGCTATATTGTGCAAGATTGTACAAGTAGCCACTATTCTACAAGTGGTTTCTGGACTGGACTGTAGTGCCCCTCCACTCTTGTGGAGGCAACGGAAGCAACTCTTCAGGAGGCCAAATGTGCGCTCCACCGCGTTGCGGGTTGCCCTGTGTGCTGCATTGTATCTCCGTTCTGCCCGTGTAGTGGGATTGAGGTAGGGTGTCATCATGTAGGTGCGCACTGCATAGGCACTGTCTCCTGAAAGGGACAGAAGGTTTGATGAGTACCTCAGCTATGCGCCATTGTAAAGAGTGACATTACCTAGTAGATATCCTTCACCAAACTCCCCAGCTAGCAGTCTTGTGTGAATGCCGCTGTGGCGAAAGATGTATGAATCTTGTGTGCTCCCTGGGTACCTGGCCACAAGATCATTTATGATGTAGGAGGCATTGCATATCACCTGTATATTCAAGGAATGTTGGTGTTTACGGTTTCGGTACACATACTCAGTGACAGAAGGTGGACATATTGCCACATGTGTGTCATCTATGGCACCTAGGACGTGGGGGAACTGTGCTATCTGATAATAGTAAATTTTTGTCTGCTGTATTTCATGTGGGGTGTGGGGGAATCTGATGTACTATTGGAGTTTGCTTAGCATGGTGTTGATAAATGCATTGAAGAATCTGGAGAGGGTGCTCTGTGAGACCCCCCAGCCGCTGCTATAACCCCTTGATAGCTCCCTGAGGCAAGTAGGTGTAAGGAGCATAATACCTGCAACATGGGTGGGGATACTATGGCCCTCATTCTGACCCTGGCGGTCGGCGGAGAGACGGCGGTCGGACCGCGAACAGACCGGCGGTATTAAAAATGGCATTCTGACCGCGGCGGTCCCCGCCGCGACCGACCGCTACTTCTCCACTCCGACCGCCACGGCGGTCATGACCGCGGGGCTGGAGTTTGCGCACTCCGGCCCGGCGGTCGTCCCAAGACCGCCAAGGGTATTATGACCCTGCCTACCGCCGCGGTTTCTTGCGGGCGGGAACCGCCGTGCGAACCATGGCGGTAAGCACTATCGGGGCCAGGGAATTCCTTCCCTGGCACTGATAGGGGTCTCCCCCACCCCCCACTACCCACCCGAGTCCTCCCCCCACACCCTCCACCCCCCTGCCACCCCCCAGAGGTGGTACGAACCCCCTCCCCACCCCCACCCCGACATGCACATACATGTACCCCGACATGCACACACCCCCAACATGCACATATACACACCCCCTACACACACATACACAACGGGGACACATACCCGCACACATACATGCCGACATGCGCACCTGCCGAACAGCACACATTACCCATAGACACAGCAGCACCCCCCGCCCGCATACACGCACTCACACACTCCCTCTACACACTCACACGCACACCCCCATGCACGCCCACATCACACAACACCCCCCCACCCCCTCCCCTCACGGACGATCAACTTACCTTGTGCGTTGGTCCTCCGGGAGGCGACGGGAGCCATAGGGACGTGACCGCCAACAGAAGACCGCCAACAGAAGACCGCCACACAGAAATGTGGGTCGTAATTCTGTGGGCGGTGTTCTGCTGGCGTGGCGGTGGAGGTTGACCAGTCTCCACTTTCCCGCCGACCGCCAGTGTGGCTGCTGGCGGTTTTCCGGCGGAACGCTCCCAGCGGTCAGAATGCGCACAGCGGCACACCGCCGCGGTCGGCGGTCTTCACCGCGGCGGTAACTCAGCGGTCTTGCGAAAAGACCGCCAAGGTCAGAATGAGGGCCTATGTGTCCTTAGTGTTCTGTGCTGCAGTATGGGTTGTAGCTCAGCTATCAGGTCAAGTATCATGGCTGAGTTCAACCTATACCTCTCATATATTTCCTCCTCTGTCAGGTCAAAAAGTGTAATGCGCACTCTGAAAATGTGCTCCTGTCTCCTCCTCCCTCTCCTCAAACCTGCCAGGATCCTCATCCTCCTCGCCATGACGTAGAGTGCAGCCATTGTGGTAGAGAATCTGAGGCATTCTGGGCCTCTTTATATAGGTTGCACCTGGTTACCACCTGCTTTCACTTAGTGGTATTTTGCATGTGCAAAATGCCATTCTGCGAAAAATTGCTAATTGCGATTTTTTGATGCATCTCTTTGCGATTCGGATTTTGCGATTCGCATTTTGCTCCTCGGAATTTCCTACTGGAAATACCGAATCAAAAAATGCAACTCGCAAAACCCGGTCGCACCGCAAAAAAAAAAATCGCAATTTTTTTGGTCTGCAAATGCCTTTCATGCATCGCAGACCACGTTTTTGCTCTCGCAAACAGCCGATTGTTGCGATTCGCACCGTTTGCGAGTGCAAAAACTTTTCATACATCTGGCCCTTTGTCATTAAAAAAAAAAGAAAACTCCACGCTGCACCAACCAAATCGTACTAGGCCGAGGATTCCATCGTGCTCAAATTTAGGACTTCAGTCTATGAAATTTTTCATTTACTTGAGGCATCAAACCCACTTATTTTAACTCCTCTAGTGCCCGGTACGAGCTGGTCTCGTCCTCCCACACGGTTCCCATGTGGCGGGGACAAAAACAGCTCGCCCGGAGACCGGCCCAGCGCTCCCCCTGTGGCCTCCCTCCCACACCCCCCAGTCGGGGATGGAAGGCGAATCACTTCCCCTTCCACCACCGGCTCCCCCCTAGGCAATCTGATGATGTCAGCGCGCTCACAGCGTGCCAACGTCATTAAATGCTGCCGAGGACGTGCTGGAAGCCAGTTGCTTCCAGCGCGAGTGGATAGAGGACGCTTCAAAGGTGAGGCCGCGATCGTGGAGCAGGAATCCACCACTAGGCACTGGCGATGTTCTCTTCACTTTATTGTGGGGAGCGACCCCTTGGGCAAGGGTCACTCCCCTGGGGGCATACATATATCTGTGTTTCGCCCCCCCCCCCCCTTGGAGCAGATCGGCCGTTTCTTTCGGCCGATCTGCCCCCAGAGAGGGTTGAAACCCACTAGACACCAGGGATTCTGTCTTAAATAATGTTTTTGGGCAGCGACCCCTTAGGCAAGGGTTGCTGCGCTAGGGGCAATATTTATTTATATATTTCAGCCCCCCCGGGGCTAGATCGCCAATGATTTTGGCCAATCTTGCCCACGGGGGTGTCGAAAACCACTAAGCCACAGGGATTGTGTTGTGTGTGTGGGTGTTTTGTGTCTTGGGGGCACCCCTTGGGCAAGTGTCACCCCCTCAAAGGGGGGGACATTAGTGTTGGCCATTTCTGCCCCCCTTTGGTGCAGATCTGCCTATTTTTTTTAGGCCTATCTGCCCCCAAGGAGGGCTGAATCCACTTAGGCACCAGGGATCTTGTGGGTGTGTGTGTGTTTTGTGAGGGGGGTGGCCCCATTGGCAAGGGTCACCCCCCAAGGGGGGCACTTTACTCATGGCCATTTTTGCCCCCTATGGGGGAAGATTAGCCTATTTTTTTAGGCCCATCTGTCCCCAAGGGGGGCAGAAGCCACCAAGACGTCAGGGATTTTTTTTTGTTTACCTTAGTTTTTTTTTGTGCTGGGGGGAGCCCCCTCGGGCAAGGGTCGCCCCCCCCAAAGGGGGCACAGGACTGTTGGCCATTTCTGCCCCCCATGGGGGCAGATCGGCCTATTTTTTTAGGCCTCTCAGCCCCCAAGGGGGGCAGAATCCACTTAGGCACCAGGGATCTTGAGTGTGTGTGTGTTTTGTGTGGGGGGGTGGCCCCTTTGGCAAGGGTCACCCCCCCAAAGGGGACACATTACTGATGGCCATTTCTGCCCCCCCACCCCCTTTGGGGGCAGATTGGCCTATTTTTCTTAGGCCCATCTGCCCCAAGGGGGGCACAAGCCATCAAGATGCCAGAGATTTTTTTTTCCCCTTTCTTTTTTTTGTGCTGGGAGGCGCCCCCTTTGGCAAGGGTCGCCCCCAATGGGGGCACAGAACTGTAGGCCATTTCTGCCCCCCGGGCCAGATTAGCCTGTTTTTGTAGGCCCATCTGCCCCCAAGGGGGGGCAGGATCCACTTAGGTACCAAGGATCTTGTGCATGTTTGTTTTGGGGGGGGGGGGGTCCCCTTTGGCGAGGGTCACCTCCCCCCCCCCCCCAAAGGGGGCACATTACTGATGGTCATTTCCGCCTTTTTTTTCTTAAGGCCCATCTGCCCCCAAGGGGGACAGAAGCCACTTAGGCACCAGGGAAAATTTGTCAATTCTTGGTGGCGGTGTGTTTGGCAACTGGCGAAGTATCATTATTTGTGATTATAACAGTTTATTTCTTCTTTTTGTTCTAGTTCAAAGCTTTTGCTTCCTTTGCTGTGGATCATTGCGGTTTTGGGAGTAGTTGGCCAGCGGTTTGCATAGTTGCATGTTTTAGGTAAGTAAAAGCAATTTACTCCAAAGGAGTATTGTTGACATGCATGAATGACATGTTTGTAGGTGGTATACTAAATGCAGGATTGTGTGTGAAATTGTGCTTATATTTATGCACAATGATATCTGTGTTGTCTTATGCCTAATTTGCGATTCTTTTTTATGGGATATCATCGGTGATTGCTGTGTCTGTGCAGGATAGTTGCTGGTGAGTCTAGCCTTTTCAGGCAAGTGAGTGTTATAGTTTTTTTAATACATAACTCTTTGTAATAAAGCCACACTTGTATTACTTGTTTTAGAAAGTGCTGGTTGTTTTTGGCAATCCATTTTTTTAAAGGAAGGATCATGGCTAGCCACAGAGTGACCGCTCAGTAGGTTGCTGGCATGCTTTTTGAGTCGTCTTCCGACCATGATTATGAGTCTGACTCTGCATCTGAGGTAGAGGAGGAAGTGAGAGATTCTGGCAGTGAGTTTTCTGTCCGAGAGGAATCTTCTGATGAGGAGGCCACTCTGAGTGCAGATGAAGGGCCTGTTTTAGAGGAGGACACTGATGTGCCAGTAGTGCAGCCGCCTGGGGCTGAAAGGTTTCCCTTTGGAAGACCTGACACCTGGGTTGCACCAAACATGGAGCAGCCACAGTTGCCTGCCTTTACTGGTCTCCCAGGGTGTAGAGTAAGTACTGAAAACATTTTTTCTGTCAATTTCTTTCAGTTGTTTATGGTACCATTTTTATCGGGAGACTTGGGGGAATGCTGTGTGGAAGGAAATTTGTGGCTCCTCTCAGATTCCAGAACTTTCTCTCACTGAAATGTGAGGAAAAGGTGTGGTTTTTTTGCCAGATTTTGGGGTTTGCAAAGGATTCTGGGTAACAGAACCTGCGGAGAGCCCCATAAGTCACCCCATCTTGGATTCCTTTAGGTGTCTAGTTTTAAAAAATGCACAGGTTTGGTAGGTTTCTCTAGGTGCCGGCTGAGCTAGAGGCCAAAGTCCACAGCTAGGTACTTTGCAAAAAACAGCTCTGTTTTCTTTGGGAAAATGTGATGTGTCCACGTTGTGGTTTGGGGCATTTCCTGTCACGGGCACTAGGCCTACTCACACAAGTGAGGTACCATTTTTATCAGGAGACTTGGGGGAATGCTAGGTGGAAGGAAATGTGCGGCTTCTCTCAGAATCCAGGACTTTCTGTCTCTGAAATAGGAGGGGAAAGTGTTTTTAGCCAGATCTTGTGGTTTTCAAAGGATTCTGGATAACAGAACCTGGTGAGAGCCCCACAAGTCACCCCATCTTGGATTCCCCTAGGTGTCTACTTTTAAAAAATGCACAGGTTTGGTAGGTTTCCCTAGGTGCTGAGCTAGAGGCCTTAATCCGTAGCTTGGCACTTTCCAAAAAAAACACATCAGATTTCATTGTAAAAATGTGATGTGTTCATGTTGCATTTCCTGTTGCAGGCATTAGGCCTGCCCACGCAAGTGAGGTACCATTTTTATCGGGAGACTTGGGGGAACGGAATAGCAGAACAAGTGTTATTGCACCTTGTCTTTCTCTGCATTTTTTCCTTCTAAATGTAAGACAATGTGTAAAAAAGATGTCTACTTGTGAAATGCCCTCTATTTCACGTGCTAGTATGGGGACCCCAGAATTCAGAGATGTGCAAATAACCACTGCTTCTCAACACCTTATCTTGTGCCCATTTTGGACATACAAAGGTTTCCTTGATACCTATTTTCAGTCTTTATATTTCACCAAATGAATTGCTGTATACCCGGTATAGAATGAAAACCCATTGAAAGGTGCAGCTCATTTATTGGCTCTGGGTACCTAGGGTTCTTGATGAACCGACAAGCCCTATATATCCCCGCAACCAGAAGAGTCCAGCAGACGTAACGGTATACTGCTTTCAAACATCTGACATGACAGGAAAAAGTTACAGGGTAAAACGTGGAGATAAATTGCAGTTTGTTTCACCTCAAGTTCACTTTTAATATTTTTTTAATTTCAGCTGTTATTTTCTGTAGAAAACCCTTGTAGGATCTACGCAAATTATCCCTTGCTGAATTCAGAATGTTGTCTACTTTTCAGAAATGTTTAGCTTTCTGGGATCCAGCATTGGTTTCACACCCATTTCTGTCACTAACTGGAAGAAGGCTGAAAGCACAAAAAATAGTAAAAATGGGGTATGCCCCAGTAAAATGCCAAAATTGTGTTGAAAATGTGGTTTCTGATTCAATTCTGCTTGTTCCTGAAAGCTGGGAAGATGGTGATTTTAGCACTGCAATCCCTTTGTTGATGCCATTTTCAAGGACAAAACCATGAGCCTTTTTCTGCAGTCCCTTTTCCCCAATTTTTCTTTTTAAAAAGCTAACTTTTTGCTGTATTTTTGGCTAATTTCTTGGTCTCTGGGTACCTCTAGAATCCCTAGAATGTTGGGGAAAAAGGACGCAAATCTGGCGTGGGTAGCTTATGTGGACAAAACGTTATGAGGGTCTAAGCGCGAACTGCCCAAATAGCTAAAAACAGGCCAGGCACCTGAGGGGGAAAAGGCCTGGGAGCGAAGGGGTTAAAGTTGTATTAGCGTTGCACAGCCTATTTAAGATATCGCATTTACATATTACACTTCTTATAAACATTTTTATGATAGATTTTCTATCGCATGAGTGATTTCATGGGATGCACTGTCATTTCCGAAATAAATTGTAATTTATTCATTGTATTTCAATCCAAGACAGAACTATACATTTAACCACCTTATGTTATGTTTCGCAGCGATACATTTGCAAAACAAAACTGGTGGCATAAAAACTGTTCTTGTGGAAATTGGTGAGTTCACCCAGACTGGGGCCCAGGGGTTTGCGGTAGTTTGACTCGCTAGACACTGATTTACCACTCAACAGCTGCGATTACTAAATCTGAAACAATATACCAGAGTTACACCAACTCTTCACACTTCCCACAAGCATGTGTCTGTGGTGTTTTTAATTTTCGTCAACTCTACAGCAGCTACTACCTAACCCTTCAAACTTTAACTCATACCAGCTGTTGAAACGTTTGTGTTCGTTAGGGAGGAGAACATCAATAAAGGAATTTTCACATTAATCCTAAACAAGCCAAACACTCTTGCAAACGTCATATAACATACAAGTCTTTTTTAAAGAAAGGCTTCAGCTCTGAAATACATTTCCTTGCTGCTGCCTTAAGTTATTCACAGTTGTCTCAATAAAAGATGTTTCTCACTGATTCTTACAACTCTTTAATCTTTTCATATACTTAGTACTCTGGTGCAGCAGTATTGAACATTTATTGAATAATGTGCCTTCTAATTTACAATTACACCATACAAACCTAAAGCATGAATGATTTTGCAAATCTCAATCTGTTTTTGCCAGCACTCTCTCTTATACTGCGCACAAATTCAGCATTTTTGTCTCACCATATAATGTAATAAGCACGTACAAGGGCAAATTAATCACTGAGAGCCATAGGTAATAAATCAGAGTGCAACATGAAAAATACAATATTGTGTCCTACAGAAAATTTATAAATGTGCATCATGAGGCATTAATGAATATGCACTGATCACAGTGCTACAAGAAATTGATCTTTGTGCACTAAAAAAGGACCCGTTTACATTTAGGACCAGCTTACAACAACCATCAACTGAACCTGCCAGACACCTCTGCTCCTTCTCTCTAACCCTCACGCACACCCCCTACATCCTTTACAGCCGCAGAGGTGGCTGTTCCTTCTCCTACATTGCCATCAAGACCTGGAACGACCTGCCACTCCACCTTCAAACAGCGCCCTCCCTTGCAGACTTCAGAAAGAAGCTCAAGACCTGGCTTTTTGAGAAAGACCTTACACCCAAGCACCTTGATACCTCAAGGGGTGATAGTGATGAGCTCTACAAATGCTGATAAATTGATTGGTTGATTGAAATGATGACAAGAGGGTTCTCTTAAACCAAGCTGTTGCATGCAAAATGCACCAAGAACACATAATTATTATTTACTGTGCAAAACAGGTTCCTAAAAATGACTTTCTACAGTCATTAAGGCACAGATGAAAAACACTGCACTTTGCCCTAACGAAAATTGACTTTATTTGTTGTATGAAATGTTTTTAAAATATAAAACATAAACTATAATTTGTATTAGGAAAAATCACTGAGGCCCTTATGTATCTACACTTTTCTCCATTGACAGAGGGAGGGACTGGACTTATTCTCTACATCCTTGAACCCAAGAGTCTCCAAGGTCTTGCTGGCTCGCCCCCTGTTCTTTAGCAGGCTCAGGGACAAACAAGACAGCTTGCAACTCTCCTGGTGCTGCTGGACTTTGCTAATCTGTGAGTCCTACCCCTACCTGAGGTGCACCCATCAAGTCCTGGGCCTCAGAAGTGGGTCCTGCAGCTAAAAATGGCAAAAAGCGACGCATCCTCCAAGTGTGGCAGAAATATCAACACATCATGTCCTCACCATCGACACATTGCTCTAACAAAGGTACCACTCAGCAGACCCTACGTGGGTTCTGTAGCCAACCTACCCTCCAGCGCAGTTGGCCTTTGGAGTTTTGATTTGCATGAGTCCCTCGCGACCTCAAGCACCCTTTTTACCACCATAGACTTCTAAGCACTGTTGTCACATTTAGGGCCGTTATATCCTAATGGGATCATAATATGACGGATGGGAAATCTGTCATGTTTGTGACAGAGCATTCCATTCTCCAAGACCAAAATCCAGCCCTTTAGCTTTAAAAATTCATATCTCAACTTCTACCGATTCAATTTTTGTCATTTTGGACTTGTGTTGCTCAGATCAATATTATCTATTTTTCTAAACTGGTTTTGAGTCTTTTCGTGGTGTCTTCTACTGTGTTACTGTAAATAAGTATTGCACAAATACTTTACACATTGGCAAGTTAAACCTGTCTGCTCTGTGCCAAACTACCACAGGGTGAGCACAGGGTAATTTAGGGTGTGTATCTGACTTACCTGACTAGGATTGCGGACCTTACTTAGACAGGGTACATACCTCTGCCAACTAGAGACCCAGTTTGTAACAGTGTGCCACAAGAAGGTCATCAAGTAGTGAAACGGAATATTGTTTAGTTATGCCCATGTTAAATTAGCATTACCCTCCTAAGGCATTCCTAAATTCACCAGGCCCAACCTGGGATGTGCATCACGCGTAATCGAGATTAAGAACCATGAGAAAACAGCAATGTGGAAATGTGGAAGTCTAATAATGTGCACCATTACGTATCACGTAATGAGCATTACGTAAGAGTGATCTAATGGCCATCTTCAGAAATCCAGCAATGTAAGCTAGCTAAAATCCTGAAATGCAATTTAATCATTTGTCATAAGACACGAACCACTTGTACTATCACAGACTTCTCATCAAGGATCACTAAGAAGTCAGCTTTAAGTTTAAACACTAAAAACAAATATTCAGTTTGGCTAATGCCCCTTCGCAACGGGGTAATAAAGCACGGCACCACAACAGAAAACAATTAGAACACCATTAATTGTGTAATGAGCACAGTAAGAAAGCAGTGTTTGTCTTGATAATGTCCCATCCTGCATTAAAACACGATTAACATTCAGTACCCAAAGAAATGATTCAACGATCGCCCTGACAGCTACAACAACATATAAATTGGAGTCCAAGAACAGAAAGCAACGGGCGCGAGGGTAAAACAAAACTCCTATATACGTATCAATAACATATCATCAGTTTGCACCACGGCACATTCAGCAAATAACACAACATCAAATTATCTTTGTGCTTATGTTGTTGGCTACTTGCATAGATGGAATTAAGCCACTAAAGTACGTAGCCACGTATGTTAAAGGTTGAAGCGAAGGCCACAAGAACGCATAGCGGTCTATACCGGTGTTATCATTCATAAAGAAAGCACTGCAATGCACAGCATCTATTTAGCTTTCTGAACGAGTTTAACTAAAAACAGAGGCACCCGTCCGTGTGAAGACGGGCTCGTTTCTTTTTCAAGCATGCACGACTCATCCAAGCAACCTTCAGGTTTTCGTCACGGTTGAATAAAATAATACTTTCTCATAAATGATACTATGGTTGTGTTATAACTACAATGGACCCTTGTAACAGAGTGCGGCACGTGGGTGATTTTGAACATTATGAACTCTCCCTGCCCTTAAGTTTTTACCATTCAGTGCCCCTTCTCTGGTTCCAACGTCTGCTAAAGATGGTGCCTCTGCTCAGAGAGGACGGGTTTATAGAGCTAACTTATCTGTCCCAAGATCTGCAACAAAATGCTATTCTTGAGATACCACCTACACTACCACAGAATGTAGCTTGGTCTAAACATGTGCAATTGAAATTGAGTAAAACCTATCTTTTTCAAAGACTAAGAATATCTATTCATTCTTTAGCTGTGTGCATTACAGTCAGGGCCACTGGAAGCATGCAATTGTGCAGCGGCACTGATTTTCGCATAATTGTACGTTTGCCACATTCGTCACATAATCGATCATCTGCTGCATACTCTGCAAATTTCAACCAAAAATGTTTTTTCTAGCTCAAACGGATCCAAAGTTACTAATAATGCAACAACACGTGTTGTTGCGAAGTGGAAAGCCCTATACAAAGGTTGACTGGTCACCTTTCTGTAGCCTATTGCTATATTTAGGTGTTAAATTGGTACTAATGAAGTGCAACTAATGCTCAGCAAGTGTTGAAAAGTTTCAAAATGACATTATAATGAGGTAATAGTTTCACAAAATGTGCAGCATAATTTGCCTTTTCTTGCTGCATAATTTACTCAACTCCACGCTCCATAATTCCAGCGGCTCTTATTACAGTACATCGAACTCCAACTAAAAATCCTTGTTCATAATCCTAGCTTGCCATGCAACAATCCTGGCATTAAATGATCTTCAAACTCACAAAATGCTCTATTTTTATACATCGAGCTGTATTCACAAAGGTATTTTCAGCCGCAAACATATTTATTTACCTCTCCCAGGATTTCACTAAATGATTCCTGAGAGGCTCAAATGGATTTACTACTGTGGCATGGTGAAATTCCAAAGAAGTAAACGCAAGCATGGGGTAGTAAGCAGAGGTTACAAGACATTGTTACCTTGTGAGTTTGTGAAAGTTCGTAGAAATAAATGAACATTTACATTTGTGAGCGTGAGACTCGTCTGGTTGGCCACAAGGGAGACAGGGGCCACTGTGCCCCAACCATGGTGGTTGAGATAATTTACCACTGGTGTCCTGACCTATATGGCTCTGCACATGGGCAATTATAATTCTTTCCGCATTTGATTCTCAGGGTAGAAACGGCAAGCAGTCACAGGCTTCTCTGGGTGATAATGTGAGAGGCAAGAGCTCTGAATACCTTAAAATCCAGACCAGAGCTTATCTTTATGAAAAAATACTTTTAATCACACAGCACAACTAATTACTAGACAATGCAATTTGATTAGTGAATACAAGGTCAAATCCCTGATTATGATCCCCCTCTGGGTGCTACTGCCCCCTCTTCAGTAGCCTTTCACACCTAAGTGACTTCATCAATTATAGTCCAAGGTATTCTGTGGCAGAAGCATGATTAGGAACTGGTGCAAAATTACTTTACATAGACCTCACAGGTTTGGATATGCGCACCAGTTTGCTTGTTCTTACTTCCGTTACTGATGTGGACAGAAAAATATCAAGACCTCGCACTTCATCCTACAGCGCATGTTACAGTGTCTGTTCTGAACACTGGCAGTGGCCCATACAGAAAGCTGATTGGGTTAGGACGACATTTAGAAGAGGATTTGCCAGACCAGTGCAGAACTTCAGGTCACGTGTTAGCGGCCATGTCGTCTTCAACAGTTTCAGCCCTCAGATGCCCGAAAGTAGATGGGTTCTACAGTAAGGCAGTGACCCCCCCACTGGACCAATTACATAGCCAGGGTTTGTCCACAGCGGTTGCAGCCTTCTTGTTCTACCTATGCGTTGAGGTATTTTCTTCCTCCATCAGCAGTGGCAACACCAGATCAGGGCCTTCAGTGGGTACCAGGCAGAAATAATGGTGGTTGAATCTCTGCAGTCTGTGAGTACTTTTTTCACTAGTAATTGTAGAGTAAAACTAGGAGACCGCATGGGTTGCTTCTGGCTTTGCTACCTCAAGTAGTTCACTTTCTATGGGAGTTTCATGTGCCAGGAACAGGATGGGCTTCTCTTCCTTGACAGTCTCCACTGCCAGCCACACTCCTTTGCTCTATCAATCTCGGCAGGTAAGGAGTCTTCATCCTCCATCTTCTGACATTGGCAAACCAGTGGTTTTGCAGGATGATTCCCACTTACTTAAGAACTGAAACTCACACATACACACACACACACACACACACACACACACAGAGTCCTACTACACAGATACACTCAACATGCACACTGGATGTCAGTGCAAGGTTCTGGGTTACACATAATATCAGAAATCTACATGAAAGGAGTAAGTAGACTAAGCCGTCATTGACACAGAGAAAAAGGTCTGGTCAAACTATAAGTCACAAAGCATGTCACTCTGCCACCACTGCCTTACAGTACACATGCAGTACAGGGACACATTTTGGTGGGCCTCTCCCGGTCTCAGGACTGG
Organism: Pleurodeles waltl; assembly: GCF_031143425.1. Taxonomy (NCBI): domain Eukaryota; kingdom Metazoa; phylum Chordata; class Amphibia; order Caudata; family Salamandridae; genus Pleurodeles; species Pleurodeles waltl. The sequence continues at coordinate 1,216,044,677 of NC_090440.1, forward strand.
TCCTGAAAATTGCATTGTCACAGACAGGCCTCTGCACACATGCTGAATTAAAGTGATGCCGGGATTAATTAAAAGTCATGATACCAGTTTCACATTCAGCCATGCAAGAGTCTTTTCCATCCCAAACAGACAGTGCTTAATTTGAGCAGGTGGTTATCTGTGGGGACCACTGACACTTACTTTTGGGAACCACCACTTATTTTTCCAAATCAGCTATTTATCAAGAGCAAATAAAGGAAAACAGACATATTGGAAAGACAGTAGAAGAGAAAGAAGGAAGAACTGTCACAATGGGAGAAAGCAGGAACCTGCAAGAGTGAGATAAACAGTTAGGGAGTGTCTTGTATTGGATTAAAGTGACATGAGGTGAATTCAAGACTACCAGCCTTACCATGCATCACACCAACGTTTATTTCCACCAACTGCGGGCTTCTGAACAGAGTTTCAGGCACCACCACCTTTTCCTTTGCAAGTTAAGCACTGGAAACAAAGACCTTCAAACACTCTTATATGATCCATGTTACCATGGAAATGGTCTGAAATACTCCAGGTCTTAAAAAGGGAAGGGATCACCCTCACCTTTGCTAGGGTTGAGGGAGAAAGTGTTTCCTGCAGGGAAAACAAATTGTGAATGTGCATTGCAACCTTCTTTCCCCATGTGCTGATATCTATGCTACATGGCTTTCCGCACACTGGAAATAGGAAGCCGCAGGAGGCGGAACATGAGATTCCAAGCAGTACACCTAGAAATATGTGCATGGCGCAGCTTTCCAGGATTACTTCTGAGAATGTTTATGAATTGCACAAGATATCAATGTAGGCTGAGGCAGGGATGTAAATCTCTGGCTGTACGTCTGTTTTTCTTTCATGAACCGGGCATGCCGCTTTATATTGTTTGATATTTAGGGCATGATTTAGAGTTTGCCAAATGGTTTACTGTGTCACAAACGTGACAGATAGCCTGTCTTCATATTACGAGTTCCATAGGTAAAATTGAATCTTAATAGACGGACAGGCTATCCGTCATGTTTGTAAAGGAGTAACCCCTTCCGCCAAACAATCAAGGTGGTCATTACAACCCTGGCGGACGGTGTTAAAGCTGCGGTAATACCGCAAACAGGCCGGCGGACAAAAAAAGGGAATTACGACCCTGGTGGAAAACGCCAACTAAGACAGCCACTTTAACACATCGCCCACCAGGGCGGTACAGACAAACAGCGCGGCGGTCACCGCCAACAGACAGGCGGAAGACAATGTACCGCCCACACTATCACAACACATCAATCCGCCACCTTTTCCGGGGCGGATTCACCGTGGATAAAAACACTGCGGAAACAGCTTGTGCTATGGGAAAACGCTCACCTCAACACATCCCACGAGGAACGAGGACACCATGGAGCCGGAACTACAAATCTTACCTGCCCTTGAATTACTGCTCATCTACGACCAACAGCGACGTAGGCACAGAACAAACCAGTGAGTACAGCACCTACGACACGGGGGAGGGGGGAGGCAAAAGTTACGGGGACACCCACCAAACACCCCCACCCTCGCATATTACAACATACACACCAATGCAGTCACATAAATCACAGTAACAACCCACAATCTCCCCGGAAGAATGCAAAGACAAATCGAATAGCGGTCAAACTTTGTATTGTGCCAATATACTACTCATCAAAAAATGTACGGATATATATATTTCACGAAATCAGTCAAAAATAAATGTACAATACAAGAAGTAGTGCAGAGATGTACACAACAATGTCCGTGCACCAACAGTCCAAAAATGCATGGGTGACGCCCACAATAGATACCTGACCAAAATCCGAGAGAACACTGCCGGGGCATCAGATAGAAACAATACAGGCACCTCAGGGGGAAGGGAAGAGGGGGCACCTCAGCCAGATGAATGCGAAGCCAGATCCACGACGGGGCTCCATGACCATTGATGTATCCTGGGGAGTGCAAAGCCACAGTCTCTCAAGTCACTTCAGTGGGTGGGTTGCCCACTGTGCCATCCTGGGGAGTGCAAAGCCACAGTCTCTCAAGTCACTTCAGTGGGTGGGTTGCCCACTGTGCCATCCTGGGGAGTGCAAAGCCACAGTCTCTCAAGTCTCTACAGTGGGTGGCTTGCCCACTGTTACATCCTGGGGAGTGCAAAGCCACAGTCTCTCAAGTCACTTCAGGGGGTGGGTTGCCCACTGTGCCATCCTGGGGAGTGCAAAGCCACAGTCTCTCAAGTCACTTCAGTGGGTGGGTTGCCCACTGTGCCATCCTGGGGAGTGCAGAGCCACAGTCTCTCAAGTCTCTACAGTGGGTGGCTTGCCCACTGTACCATCCTGGGGAGTGCAAAGCCACAGTCTCTCAGCAGTGCTTAGCCATGGCGGTCTTTGCCCTGTTCAGCGGTCTTCACCATGGCGGTCTTTGCCCTGTTTAGTGGTCTTCACCATGGCAGTCTTGGCCTTGTTCAGCGGTGCTTAGCCATGGCGGTCTTTGCCCTGTTCAGCGGTCTTCACCATGGCAGTCTTGGCCTTGTTCAGCGGTGCTTAGCCATGGCGGTCTTTGCCCTGTTCAGCGGTCTTCACCATGGCAGTCTTTGCCCTGTTCAGCGGTCTTCACCATGGCAGTCTTGGCCTTGTTCAGCGGTGCTTAGCCATGGCGGTCTTTGCCCTGTTCAGCGGTCTTCACCATGGCAGTCTTGGCCTTGTTCAGCGGTGCTTAGCCATGGCGGTCTTTGCCCTATTCAGCGGTCTTCATCATGGCGGTCTTTGCCCTGTTCAGCGGTCTTCACCATGGCAGTCTTGGCCTTGTTCAGCAGTGCTTAGCCATGGCTGTCTTGGCCTTGTTCAGTGGTGCTTTGCCATGGCGGTTCTGGTACGGATATTGGTGTGTGGCATTACGATCTCCACACTGGACATTGGTGTGTGGTATGACGAACTCCATACTGGACATTGGTGTGTGGCATGACGAACTCCACACTGGACATTGGTGTGTGGCTTGACGTTCCATCATTGCCCAGCGGGGCTGTGGGATTCTGGACCCTCATGGGCTGTGACTCCGGCGGTGGTCTCCTGACCAGTAACGATACTTGGGCCCTCCTGGGCTGTAACTCCGGCGGTGGCGGTGGTCTCCTGACCAGTAACGATACTTGAGCCCTCCTGGGCTGTGACTCTGGCGGTGGTCTCCTGACCAGTGACGATACTTGGGCCCTCCTGGGCTGTGACTCCGGCGGTGGTCTCCTGACCAGTAACAATACTTAGGCCCTCCTGGGCTGTGACTCCGGCGGTGGAAGTGGTCTCCTGACCAGTAACGATACTTGAGCCCTCCTGGGCTATGACTCTGGCGGTGGTCTCCTGACCAGTGATGATACTTGAGCCCTCCTGGGCTGTGACTCTGGCGGTGGTCTCCTGACCAGTGACGATACTTGGGCCCTCCTGGGCTGTGACTCTGGCGGTGGTCTCCTGACCAGTGACGATACTTGGGCCCTCCTGGGCTGTGACTCTGGCGGTGGTCTCCTGACCAGTAACGATACTTGAGCCCTCCTGGGCTATGACTCTGGCGGTGGTCTCCTGACCAGTAACGACGGTGCTGGCGGTTGTGTCTGGACCGCCAGAAATGATGGCGCACTTCTCCGCCGTGACACTCACAACAGGTTGGGGAGACTTCCTCGGGACCTTCCCCACCTTCTTTTGAGTTACAGATGACTCACCAATCGCCTTGGATCCCATGTCACTGTTTGTCCCACCAGGAGTCTTGACATGGTCCCGTCGTCCACTCTCCAATTTCGGAGCCTTTACAGGGGGTGGGCTGACAGTGCCTTGGCTCCGGGTCCTACTGCCTGCCCTGGTGGACGGGGCACTCCAAAAACCTGGTACACGCACCACTGGTACTGGAGGCTTTTTGGCTGAGGCGCTAAGACAGGACTGATGAATTGGCAGGGGTGGTGGGGGCAAAAAGGTCAATTTGACATAGGGACAGTTTCTGACGTACACTGGGATGGGTAGCTGGAGGGGCTCTGGGAGTGGAGGAAGAGGAGGTGGTTGTAGGAGGTGTCACTTTAGCTGTTTTGGGTGCAGGTGCAGGTACTGGAGGCTGTCGTGAGGTGGATGGATGTTGGGTGAGTGACTGCCGGCGTTTGTGTACTTTGGGAGGGGGCGTCACAGACACACTGGGAGAGGACACAGGGGACGTGTAAATGGCAGTGGAGGTGGTGAGTGCAGGTGAGCGGCTTGTGGTGCTGGGTGTCCTGGTGCGAGTCCTAGTGCCTGTAGATGTGGTGCATGCAGGTGTGTGTGTAGACGACACTGGGAGGGAGGAGGGAGAAGAGGAGGAGGGGGACACAGTGGAGGCAGTGGATGTTGCTGTGTCTGTATGGGTCTGATGCTTGTGTGAGTGCCTGTGGTGTGTGTGGTGCCTATGTTTGCTTGAGCTACTTGTGTGTGTTGACTTGTGTGCATGCTGGTCTGTAGGTGTGCTTGGGATTGGCTGGGGTACAGGGGATTGGGTCTGGGTGGAGGAAGTTGGAGGGGGGAGGCTGGACACAGGGACAATGGCTGCCATCAGTGCTGAGGCGAGAGATTGCAGGGTTCGCTGAAGGACAGCCTGACCAGAATGAATGCCTTCCAGGAATGCATTACCGTGTTTCAACTCTCGTTCTACACCCTGGATGCCATTCACAATGGTAGACTGCCCAACAGTGAGTGACCTGAGGAGGTCAATGGCCTCCTCACTGAGGGCAGCTGGGGTGACTGGGGCAGGGCCTGAGGTGCCTGGGGCAAAGGTGATGCCCACCCTCCTGGGTGAGCAGGCACATGGCGAACGCTGAGGGGCTGCTGGGAGGGCAGTGCTTGTAGGGGAGGTGGCGGCTGTACCTGTAGAAGTGGGGCGCACAGATGGTGCCGCCACCACAGGGGAGCTCCCATCGGCGGACGAGTCGGTGTCGCTGTTTGGTGATCCTGTGGCCGACGTGAAGCTCCCCTCGCCCTCCGTCCCACTGGTGAATTCAGAGTCTGTGGTGTGGCCCTCCATGGTCATGTGGGATGCAGCTCCCTCGTGATCCGGTGCCACTGTACCTCCGCCAGTTGATGCTGATGTACAGAAGGACAGGGAGAACAGAAAAAGGGTGGAGACAGAAGAAAGAGAGTTTTAGTGCATGGCATACCGCTACCGTTGGCGGACAAGACAAACGCAGCAGCCCCCTGCATTACGTCGTGCTCCTGCCCTCTGCACATGCAATTTCTGGGATATGGCCTACATGGCAATGGTAGAAATCTGCCCACATGGATGGCAAAGGGGCAACTATACATCAATTTGCCTTTTTTTTTTTAGCTGGGGTAGAGTGCCACATGGCCTACATTACGGAGGGTCCTCGCCTACCTAACTCGCCCTGGCCTAGGGACACCCACAGCCCACCTCCCCCACCCAGACTCCTCCACTACGCGCAAAGTCAGCAGAATGAGGTTGTACTCACCCCCTTGTGTCGTCTGTGATGCCCTCAAGCGACCATCCAACTCCGGGTAGGCCACCGCCAGGATCCGGAACATCAGGGGGGTCATGGTGCGACGGGCACCCCTCCCACGTTGGGAGGCCATCCCCAGCTGAGCCTCCGCTGTCTTCTTGCTGCAGCGGCGAATGTCCTCCCATCTCTTCCGGCAGTGGGTGCCCCGACTCTGGTGGGCCCCCAGGGTCCGGACTTCCTTGGCGATGGCACGCCAAATATCCCTCTTCTGGTGGGCGCTGACCTACATGACATGCACAAGGAAAGAGGAACACTCATTACCTACAGCACCGTCGTTGTAATTGGCCCCCTCCCAACTCTATCCCTGTGGCCCATTCATCCCCATGCATGACTGTTCTATGCACTCTGCCCCCTTCCCTCATCCACCCAGCCCTCTCCACCCAGGCCTAGCCCATACAACGTGCTTCCTGTGTACTAACCTGTTGGTCTGGAGGACCGTAGAGTAGCGTATACTGGGGGAGGACCCCATCCACAAGTTTCTCCAACTCCTGTGCAGTGGAGGCAGGGGCCCTTTCCCCAGACGCAGCAGCCATCGTCGCTTCCAGACCGAGGTCACAGCAGCACTCGCAGTGTAGGTCCTCTCCTGTCGAAGGTCAGGTACCTAGTGATTGAAGAGATAGAAAATGGTGGTGACGTCCGCGGCGGTGACGTCCGCGGTGGTGCGCATCATCACCGCCAGCGCACCTGTTCACTGGCTCCTGGGACCCATAGGGTCCAATGTTAACCAATGCAGCATTGCGCCACGCTCTACGACCGCCTACCGCGACGGTGTACAACGCCAGCTCAGTTACCCCACAATTCCAATGTCCCAGTTTAGAGGTCAGGCAGCCGCCATTTCAGGGGCCCACATGGCTTCAATTACTACTGCGTCACACATACTGAGGCCTACACTCAAAACCTTTCACGGATGGGTTAATTGTCTGTTGTAGTCTTGTGTGTGACTGTGGGTACATACCTGGAGGAATGCTGACAGTTTCTTCGCTGTTGTCCTTCTTAGGCACCGTCAGTTGGGACATATTGGAAGGTGGCGGAATCTGCTGGTGTACCGACCGCTGGTGGACCTGTTGACAATGGAAGAGCGGCATGTCATCGTGACCTACTGGTTTGACCGTGCCACAATCCAGGAACTATGTACCCAGTTGGAGCCAGACCTGATGTCACCAATCCGCCATCCGACTGGAATCACCCCTGACGTGCAGGTGCTGTCAGTGCTGCATTTCCTTGCAAGTGGGTCTTTTCAGACAACTGTGGCCATGGCATCAGGGATGTCCCAGCCTATGTTTTCCAACGTCTTGTCCAGAGTGTTGTCTGCCCTGCTGAAACACGTAAGGAAATACATCATTTTCCCTGAGGTGGCGGATTTGCCTACAGTGAAAGGTGACTTCTATGCCCTTGGACATATCCCCAACGTCATAGGTGCCATTGATGGGACCCATGTAGCTATGGTCCCCCCACGCAGGAATGAACAGGTGTACAGGAACAGGAAGAGTTATCATTCCATGAGTGTCCAGATGGTCTGTTTGGCAGACCAGTACATCTCGCAGGTAAATGCAATGTTCCCTGGCTCAGTGCATGACGCCTACATCCTGCGGAATAGCAGCATCCCTGATATGATGGGTGAACTCCAGAGGCACCGTGTGTGGCTATTGGGGGACTCTGGTTACCCCAACCTGTCCTGGCTACTGACCCCAGTGAGGAATCCCAGGACCAGGGCAGAGGAACAGTACAATGAGGCCCATGGGCGGACTAGGAGGGTGATCGAGCGGACCTTTGGCCTCCTAAAGGCCAGGTTCAGGTGCCTCCATATGACAGTTGGGTCCCTATTCTACTCACCGAAGAAGGTGTGCGACATCATCATCGCCTGCTCCATGCTTCATAACTTGGCATTGCGACGCCAGGTGCCTTTTCTGCAGGAGGATGATCCAGATGACGGTGTTGTTGCAGCGGTTGAGCCTGTGTAGCCTGTGGACAGAGATGAGGATGAAGCTGATGAAGATGAAAACGACAACAGGGAGTCAGTCATACAGCAATATTTTCAATGAGACACAGGTGAGTACAATTTCATGTTTCACATCATATTACATTTCACACGTCTACCTCTATCCTGTACCTACATTTCACTCCCTATTTGATAACTGAGTTGTCCCCTTCCATTTCATTTTCAGTAATGTGGTAACCTACGTGTCAACAGCTTGCACCCTTGAAAGGCTTGTGATGTGTGACATTGGTATGTTGACCTTCCAATGGGTAACCTTTTTTAACACTGTAATTGACAATACAAAGTTCACAATCATTGACTGACTCCAATATTATTGAGGTTTCAAGGGTGTTTATTGAAGTGCATAAAAATGTACGGGGGTTGTGAAATGGGGAGAGGTCATGGTGGAAGAATGTCCATGGCAGAGTCCAGTCTATTAGTCTCACAGGTACATTGAACATCTGGCCATTGGAAGTGGAGCTGGGGCAGTTCCAAGCTGGACAGGGTAACAAAGTGGGACAGTGGGGGGACAATCAGTGTGGTCTTATTTCCTGGCGGGGGTCTTGCCATCTTGCTCTGTCCTGTTCCTGGATCTCAGGGCCCGCTTTCGTGGTGGTTGTCCGTCTGCAGGGGGTGGGGTGCTGGTGTGTTGGTCCTGTGGCGGGGCGTCCTGTCCACTAGCGCCGGCGGAGGTGGTGGGCATTTCATCGTCGTGGCTAGTGTCAGGGGCCCCTTGGAGTGCCACGGTGTCCCTCAAGGTCTTTTGAATGTCCGTCAGCACCCCTACGATGGTGCCCAGGGCGGAGCCGATGGTCCTGAGCTCCTCCCTGAACCCCAAATACTGCTCCTCCTGCAGACGCAGGGTCTCCTGCAACTTGTCCAGGACCGTTGCCATCGTCTCCTGGGAGTGGTGGTATGCTCCCATGATGGAGGATAGGGCCTCGTTGAGAGTAGGTTCCCTTGGCCTGTCCTCCCTCTGTCGCACAGCAGCCCTCCCAGTTCCTCTGTGTTCCTGTGCCTCCGTCCCTTGGACCGTGTGCCCACTACCACTGCCGCCAGGTCCCTGTTGTTGTTGGGGTGGTGGGTTATCCTGAGTTCCCTGTAGTGGTGGACACACCGCTGATTGACCTGTCCTGGGTAGGGAGGTATGGGCCCGCTGGGTGGGTGCTGTGCTGGTGTTACCAGAGGGTGTAAGCTCGGTGTTGGGCTGTGGCTGGGCAAGGGGAACCGACTGTCCTGAGGCCCACGATGGTCCGGGCTGGTCATCAAGATCCAGTAGGGCAGAGCTGCTGTCGTCACTGTGGGCCTCTTCTGGGGGTGGAGTGGTGTTGTCTGGACCCTCTGGTGTGGTGACGTTCCTTCGGGTTCCTGCGGGGGTATAAGTACATGATTATTGCATGTGTGTGTTTCATGGTGTGCAATGGTTGGGTGTGCGTGAACCCCAGTGCAGGCATTCCTGTGTGGGGGCTTGTGTGGTGATGTTTGGGGGGTGTTGTGGGTGTGTGCAGTGGGCATGCTTTAGTGATGGGTGTCCATGCTTAGTTGTGTCATGCAGGTCTTGGGGTTGGGATGGGTGGTTGGTGTTATGGGTAGATTAGTGAGGAGTTAGGGTGTTAGGGGAGGGTGTGAGGGTGGGGGTGTGTGATAGCATGCAGGTAGGGTGGGGGATATGATAGTGAAGATTTGACTTACCAGTGTCCGTTCCTCCAACGACTCCTGCGAGGCCCTCAGGATGCAGGATGGACAAGACTTGCTCCTCCCATGTTGTTAGTTGTGGGGGAGGAGGTGGGGGTCCGCCGCCAGTCCGCTGTACTGCGATGTGGTGCCTGGATATCGTGGAACGCACCTTCCCCCTTAGGTCGTTCCACCTCTTCCTGATGTCCTCCCTATTTCTTGGGTGCTGTCCCACAGCGTTGACCCTGTCGACTATTCTTTGCCATAGCTCCATCTTCCTGGCTATGGATGTGTACTGTACCTGTGAGCCAAATAGCTGTGGCTCTACCCTGATGATTTCCTCGACCATGACCCTGAGCTCCTCCTCGGAGAAGCGGGGGTGTCTTTGGCGTGACATGGGGTGTTGTGTGTGATGTGTGGGGTGGTGTATGTGTTGATGAGTGTGGTTAGTGTAGCGGTATGTGGTGTTTTGTGCGTGGATGTTGTGTGGGTGATGGTGTAGTGTGCCTCTGTGTGATGGTGTTATCTATTCTGTGCTGTCTCTCTCTGGCCTTCGTCTCTAATTATTGGTCGTAGGGGTTTGTGGGTGATGTGGGTGTGTGTTTTATATTGTGTTGGGTGTGTGGGAGTGGTGTGTGTATGTGTATCAGGTGTGTGTATTTGTAATTGTCCAATGTGGCGGTGTTTTGGAGCTGTGTGTGTATTTTGAGCACGGCGGTGTGTACTGCCAATGGAATACCGCGGTTGAATGACCGCCGCGTGGATTCGTGTGTCGTAATAGCATGGGCGTGTTTCTGTTGGCGTGGAGGTGGAGGATTTGTTTCCGCATATTTATCGCTGACCTTTGGTGTGGCATACTTGTGTGGGTGTCTGAATTTCGGCGGAATCCGTGATGTGTGTCATAATAGCTGTGGCGGTCTCCCGCCGCCGCCGCGGTGTATTGGTGGTCTTCTGCACGGCGGTAAGCGGCTTTTACCGCCAATGTTGTAATGACCACCCAAGTCTTTGGATTCTTCAATATTTTTGTATGAAGAGTAGTTGAGATTCTAGCGTGTAATATATGAGGGCATGCCTCTTTTGACAGGAAGTTTGACGGTTTACCGCTAAGTGGAACCTACCACTTCACAGGCTGCTTTCAAGCGGCAGCGTGTGGTACCATTATTCGTCCTACTTCTTCTTCACTACTTATGAAATTAAGGTCTTCAATTCAAAGATGGAGCGCTACAACAGCTGCATGGCCACAGTGGACATTCATGTACTGAACTGCTGCTTGCTGGGAGGTGTCGGCTGAGCCCATCCACACGCCATCCCTCCAGCCCATCTTGGGGCCAACACCCTCATAAAACAAGGACAATTGGTGTTGCTAGGTACCGTTTACATAGCCCACAATGCAAACTGAATAGTTTTTTGTGATCTGATAAATGTAATTAATGAACCTTAAAGAGTGAAAACCTGGATGAAAACTTTCAAGGATTCAAATATTTATTCGTGGAAAGTTGTGGGTCCTTTGGCCTGTTTTTTTTTTATAAAGATATTTTATTATTTTCCAAAAAGAAATTTACGAAAACATTGCCAAGCCAAGTGATACATATTATTGTATAGCGCCCTACTGTGCGCATAAAACTTATTTCGGATTTAATAGGATCACTTGAGAAGGGTAAAACAATACGGAAGAAATAACCCAAAGGGAAAGGCGTGAGAGTTGAATAAAGGGAAAGGAGTGAAAAGGGGTAAAAACAATGGGGGTCATTCTGACCCTGGCGGCCGGGGACCGCCAGGGTCACCGACCACGGGAGCACCGCCAACAGGCTGGCGGTGCTCCCAAGGGCATTCTGACCGCGGCGGTTCAGCCGCGGTCAGAAAGGGTAAACCGGCGGTCTTCCGCCGGTTTACCGCTGCCCCATTGAATCCTCCATGGCGGCGGAGCGCGCTCCGCCGCCATGGGGATTCAGACACCCCCTACCGCCATCCTGTTCATGGCGGGAAACCCGCCATGAACAGGATGGCGGTAGGGGGTGCCGTGGGGCCCCCGTAAGAGGGCCCCACAAAGTATTTCAGTGTCTGCTTTGCAGACACTGAAATACGCGACGGGTGCAACTGCACCCGTCGCACCCCTGCAACTACACCGGCTCAATTCTGAGCCGGCGTCCACGTTGCAGGGGCATTTCCGCTGGGCCGGCGGGCGCTCTTTTGGAGAGCGCCCGCCGGTTCAGCGGAAATGTTTGAATGGCCGCCGCGGTCTTTTGACCGCGGTGCGGTCATCTGTCGGCGGTACCTTGGCGGACGGCCTCCGCCGTCCGCCAAGGTCTGAATGACCCCCAATGTCTCCTGTCCACGTGTGATTCATGGTATGGGTTATAAATTTTGGAGGTATTCTTGGCGCCCAGCGGCTAGTTTCGATCGTGAGTGAGTTTGCCCTCTGTTAGTCGATCCCACTCAGTTATGCGGGGTAGGTCTCCCCTAGGCCCTGAACGAGATTGAGCAGGAGGACCAGGCCCACTAGTATTTGGATTAGTTAAAGGAGTTGGTTTTGAAATGTAAGTGTAAATCGGGAACCCATGTAATCTAGCCCTCTCCCAGGGCCTCCCAACCTCCCCAAATCTTATCGTACTTGCCCGGGCACCCCCTGGCCTCGTATACCACTCTCTTTTGTTGTGCACACCAATCCATCCCCCGTTTCCATTTATTTAGGGATGGGGCTCCCTCTGACATCCATTTGGTCATGATATCCCTTTTGGCAACCAGACATGCTATTCCCACAAAGGCTCTCTCCATACTTCCTAAATCTGTGTCTCCCGCCACCCCCAGTAGGAACAGGAGGGGTTCGAGGGGTAGGTCTGTTTGCAGGGCCCCAGAGATTTGTGCTGCAATCTCTTTCCAGTATTTCTCTATGATCGGACATAACCATGTCATGTGGTAGAAATCTGCTCCCGGCTGGGAGCATCTGGGGCAGGCAGCTGTGGAGCGGAGGCCCGCCTCGCATAGTCTCTTGGGTGACATGTATACAGCGTGTAAGAAGTAGGATTGTATCAAGCGGAGCCTTGAGGATATAGTTAGGGTACCAGGGGCTGCCAGGCCATCATTCCAGTCCCCTTCTTCTATTTTACCCACCCAATTCTCCCACTTGTTGCGAAGTCTGGTCATGGGACTAAGGGTGTTGGAGATCAACGAGCGGTATATTTGTGAGATTCCTCCCTTGCCCAGTTTGCCCATTAGTACTATGGCCTCCATTGGTGAGTGGTCTGGCATGGGTGCGTCAGTACGCATGTGCGTCATAAGAGCGTGACGGATCTGAAGGTATCTATAGAACTGTTACTTGTTCATGGAGAAGGTGCTCTGGAGGCCTTCAAAGGATTTCATGTGTGTGCCCTCCCAGATATCTCCAAGTGTGGAGATTCCGATTTCATCCCATTTCCGGAATCCTTGCAATCTCCTGACCTCGGCCAGGAGACTACCATGCCATAGTGGGGTTTGACCGGTGATTCATTTCCACCAGCCGGTGACCCGCTGGGCCTCTCTCCATCCGAGGAGCGTCACCTTGGTCACCTCTGGGGTGCAGTTGGGAATTGGGCTTCCGTAAAGGGCGTCGAATACTCCCGCGTATTGCAGCGTGCTGAGCTCAAGTCTATAGGCCGGATCTGACCAACCTCCACTAACCCAGTCGTTCGCCACAATGAGTTGCGTCGCGAGGTGATAATAGTATAGGTTTGACATCGCGAGGCCCCCTTCACACAGGCCACGCTGGCATGTTGCGAGTGCCAGCCGCGGGCAGGCGTCTTTCCATAGAAATTGACGGATCATTGAATCCAGGTTTTTAAACCATTTCTTGGGGATTCGGAATGGGAAGTTTTGCCGCAGATAAAGAAATTTAGGGAGGACCATCATTTTGAAGAGGGCGACTCGCCCAAGTAAGTTAATGGGCAGGGTTTGCCAACACAGAAGGTCTGCCTTGGCTTTAGCTACAAGGGGTGCCATATTTAGCTCCCAAGCTAGCTCTGGTACAAGGGAGACAGAGATCCCCAGGTATTTAAAATTGTTTCGCCGAATGGGGATGGTTTGCTGCCAATCTATGCAATCCCTCGCCGGGTGTAATGGAACAAGTAGTGACTTGCGGTGCTTCAGGGTGAGGCCGGATGCTTCAGAGAAAAGATCAAGCACCTGCAGAATACGCGGACCGCTCGTGGCTGGGTTCGCAACATATATGAGAACGTCATCTGCATAGAGGGCCACGCGGTCTTCAGAGCCCGAGGGCCAGGACCATCCCTCAATCAGAGGGTCCTCTCTGAGAAGTTTGGCGAGCGGTTCTATCACCAGCGCGAAAAGGAGTGGGGAAAGGGGCAGCCCTGACGCGTGCCTCTTCCTATGGGGAAAGAGTCCGACACCTTTCCATTCACCTGCACTTTGGCCATCGGCTGTGAATACAGGAGTTTCACAAGGTTCCTAAATCTGGGGCCAATCCCGTTGCCCCTCAGGACCTGATGTAGGTATGACCAATCCACTGTGTCAAACGCCTTCTCAAAATCGAGGAGGAGAAGAGCTTTCGATGAGACGGCTAGGGTATCATGGTACGCCAGGGCCAGGTGCAGGCGTCTGATGCAGTGCCTGGTGCTCCTGGTTGGCATAAAGCCGCATTGGTCCGGATGGATCAGCGCTGAAAGGGCAGGTTTTAGCCTTGCTGCGAGGATCGAAGAGAGTATCTTAACTTCGACGTTTAAAAGGGAGATAGGGCGATAGTCTGCACAGTTCCGTGATGGTGGTTGGGTTTTAGGGATCACGGTAATTGTGGCTTGGTTGATATCTATTGGGAAGTGGCCCCTGCTCTCGGCCTCCTCATACATGTTAAGGAGGTGTCGTCCTACTGCATCGCCGCAGCTTTTATATAATTCGACTGGTAAGCCGTCTGGGCCGGGGGTCTTACCCGAGGCTAGTGCGGTTATTGGGGTTGTCACTTCCTCTAGGGTTAATGGCTCGTCAAGCGCATCTTGGACTGTGGATGATACCTTGGGAAGGGTGATTTCGTCTAGGAGGGGAGAGTCCCTCTCTGCCTGTGTCCGTGGGCGTTCTGTGTACAGGCACGCGTAGTAGGCGGCGAAGCTCTGTGCAATGTCCCTAGGGGTTCTGGAGAGCCCTCCGGACCCATCTGAGATTTCGGCTATAATTCTGTTGGCCATGGGACGTGTGGCCAGCCAGTGCAGGAGTTTCCCACTTTTGTCCCCCCACCCATATACTCGAGCGGTGGAGGCCCTCCACATGAGCTTGGCTGATTCTAGGGTGAGGGCCTTGACCTCTTTGCGCATTTTCAGGAGCTGGCGGAGGCTCTGGGCCGAGGGAGAGGGCAGATGCCTGCGTTCGTAGTGAAGTGTCCGCGATTCTAGATCAGCTATTTGGGAGATACGAGCTCGCTCCCTCACTCGGATGAGGTGTTTGGCGTAGCCTCTAATTGTTGCCTTGCATGCTGCCCAGACCGTGCCTGGCGACTGCACTGAGCCTACATTATCTTCAAAGTACTGCATCAATCGGGTTCTCACTGCCTCTTTATATTCCTCTTCCTGTAGGTACCGAGGGCCATATTTATACTTTTTGACGCAAAACTGCGCTAACGCAGTTTTGCGTCAAAAAAATTAGCGCCGGCTAACGCCATTCTGAAGCACCATGCGGGCGCCGTATTTAATCAATGACGTTAGCCGGCATCAGCCGCCGGCGCTGCCTGGTGTGCGTGGAAAAAAACGACGTACACCAGGCAGCGCCGGCGTAGGGGGATATGGAGCTTGGGCGCCAAAAAATGGGGCAAGTCAGGTTGAGGCAAATTTTTCGCCTCAACCCGATTTGCGCCATTTTTTTCGACTCCCAACCCCCATAGAAATTACTCCTGTCTTAGCAAAGACAGGAGTCATGCCCCCTTGCCCAATGGCCATGCCCAGGGGACTTCTGTCCCCTGGTCATGGTCATTGGGCATAGTAGCATGTAGGGGGGCACAAATCAGGCCCCCCTATGCCACAAAAAAAAATAACAAAAATGACTTACCTGAACTTACCTTAATGTCCCTGGGATGGGTCCCTCCAGCCTTGGGTGTCCTCCTGGGGTGGGCAAGGGTGACAGGGGGTGTCCCTGGGGGCATGGGAGGGCACCTCTGGGCACCTTCAGAGCCCACAGGTCCCTTAACGCCTGCCTTTTCCAGGCGCTAAAAAACAGCGCAAAAGCGGCCGTACGTCATTTTTTTTGACCCGCCCACTCCCGGGTGTGAATTTTGCCCGGGAGTGTAAATACGGCGCACATGCCTCGGAGTAAATTTTTTAGACGGGAATGCCTACCTTGCATATCATTAACGCAAAGTAGGTGTCCACGCTAAAAAATGACGCAAACTCCATGGACTTTGGCGCTAGACGCGTCTAACGCCAAAGTATAAATATGGAGTTCGTTTTCCGGCGCAAACGGAGTATAAATATGCCCCCAAGCGTTTAGCCTCCAAGTGGGCCTATGAGTCGGATCAGCGTTACCGAGGCGCACCTGTATCGGTGCATGGTTGGACACCCCATGTGGAAGGATCTCTGTTCCCGTAACGTTAACTATGTCTAGTGCGAGGGCGAATAGGAGGTCTATTCTGGCACGTGACCCATGTGCCGCTGACGTGTGCGTGTATTGCCTAGCATTGGGGTGCCAGGTTCGCCATACGTCACACAAACCGAGGCTATCTGCCCAGTCTCTGAGCGTCGACGCTCTGGACAAACGGCCGGCTGTTTTATTTCCTGATATATCAAGTTCAGGGTGTAATACTGCATTGAAATCCCCTCCTATTAATGTGGTACCCTGGGGAAGGTCAGCTATAATCTGTTTAAGGGAGGTCAGAAAGGTCTCCAATCCCCCAGGAGGGGCATATACACTTACTAGGTTTATGGGTTTCCCTTGTATCGGCCCAGCCACCACTATGTACCTACCCTGTGTGTCGGCACGTGTAGCTGTTATTGTAATGGGCAGAGAGCGGTGAAGCAATATAGCCACACCCCTGGAGCCTCTAGAGAAGGCCGCGTGATGGACCCTATCATATCCCCCTCTGGCGAGCATGGGACATTTGGTTCCAAGGAGATGCGTCTCCTGTAGCATAGTCGCCGCGGGGGCATGCCTGCGCAGGGTATTATATATCGCTGATCTCTTGATTTTGTCCAGGAGGCCGTTTACATTCCAGGACTGAATTTTAATCATTGGAAGCGGCATGTGAGTGAGGTTAAGTGAATGTGAGCTGGGCCGTGCCAAAGGGGTGCCTCTCCAGGTGTTTTGTGGCGCAGGAAAGGAAAGAAGAGGAAAGAAAGGAAAAGGGAAAAAAAAAGGGGGAACCCTCACAGGTCAAGAAACCTAAACATACATTAATTTGTAACTGTGGTGTAAACACAACTCCTCCCAACTCCCCCCCACCCCATACTTCCACCCAAGAAGCATCTGTCGCCCTAACACCCATTTTAACCAGTTTTATCTACTAAACCTGGCGTTAGTGCGGAGTGATGGACCCCTCCTGAAACACGGATCTCTTGCAATGTTTGTTTAGAAGGTTAGCCTAATTGCTCCTATCGGGCATCAGAGCTTAGTCTCGCAGCAAATATTCAGTATGCACTCGGCGAGCCCCCGACAAGCGCCCTTCCAGCAGGGCCCCGGCGTCCAGTTCAGCCCAAACTGGTTCTTCCGCCCAGCGCCTAGGACAGGCCTGGATCGTCGCCACTAGGTCCATGGCTGGTGTCTCTTTGTTCCGGAGTAAATCCCGTCGCTATCTCCGTGCTCGACTCCGGTGTGAACTCTCGATCTTCACTCGTCCGGGCCGTCGGATCTGTTCCGCCTCGGCCTCCGCGTCTTCGGCTTCTTTTCCTCTCCCTCCGGGGGAGTGAATGGTCTCCGGTCGAAGCCCCCGCTTGCTCCTTAGGCTCACTGCTAGGCCTCTATGAGTCTCTTCCGTCAGCCATGTCCATGCCTCCTCCGGCGAGTCAAAGAAGTGAGCTTTTCCGTTTAGGATAACTTTGAAGCGTGCGGGGAACAACAACATGTAAGAGAGCTGCATGGCTCTTAGCTTTTGCTTAACCCGCTCGTAGGACCGGCGTCTGTTCTGGACCTCGCGGGTGTAATCCGGGAACACCAGGATTTTGTGATTGTCCCATAAGAGATCGGTCGCATGTCTGGCCTCTACGAGAACTCTGTCGCGGTCTCTAAAGTTAATAAAGCGAGCTATCATCGGCCGATGAGGGCCCACGGGAGGTGGTCGGGGGGCCAATGACCTGTGGGCCCTTTCAATCGAGAACCACGGTGATAGCGACTGGTCCGGCATCCAGGATTTAATCCAGTTCTCCAAGAACTCGGCTGCTTTATTCTCTTCCACCCCCTCTGGAAATCCCACAAAGCGCAGGTTGTTCCTCCTGGAGCGATTTTCAGCGTCCTCGGCCCTTCTGTGGAGTTCGCCAGTTCGGGATTGCAGTTGGGCCACTTTAATTTTAAGTTCAGCAAGGTCGTCTTCCGTCTGTGAGACTCTAGTTTCAACCTCTGTTATGCGGCCCACAGCATTCCTGAGGTCTTGCCTGATGAGACCCATGTCCACACGGACCTCTCCTATCTTGGACTCCACTGCCAATTGCGAGGACTGAATAGCCATTAGGATTGCGTTTACTCCGTCTGGTGTGGAGGTTCCTGATAGCGTTGTAGTCTCCCCGTGGGGGGGGTGCCGGGACGGTATATTGTTCAATTTTCTGCTGTGATGCCGGGGGCTGCCTGGTAGCCCTGTCCTTTCCCATTTTGTCCCTTGCTCTCTATCGGTCTAGGGGTAGGTCGCTCTGGGGGTATCTGAGATCTCCCTGCAGGATGAGGACTGAGAGATAGTCCCCCGTTTCGGCCCACCTCCGGCGTCGGCCAGGTCTCTGTGCCAGCATCAGGGTCCCCGCTCAGTGCCCCCCTCGTGGCTGTAATAGGATTTCCAGTAGGGTCCCAGCACCAGTCCGAGTTCTTCAGGTATCCATTCCCTATAGGGTAGGGGGTTCATTCCTCAGGTCTCGGACCTCTCTCTCTGATGGCCCTCGTGGGCCGGCCTCGCTTCTCCGAGTGCCTCTCCCACTGGACCGGGCTCTCTTTAGTGTCTGGTCCCGTCGGCAGCTCAGGGCACGCGCCGCACCCGCGGCTGGTCCACTCACCAGTCTCCTCGGGTGAGAGAGCCCAGGATCTTCTATCCTCCGTGGCCCCAGGCCCAGGCCAAGGGCCCGCGTTAGCCGCGGGCCCATACTCGGGCCCAGTGGTCCTCCCCCGGGCCCAGTCGCCGACGCGACTCACCAGCGGCCGGCAGTGCCCGGCCCCGCTCCTCCGGTCCCTCGCTCGGCGCCCCCGTGCGCGGGGTCCGGAGCACCGCACCCGGCTCCAACAGCCTCAGGCTCCGGTCACTGCTCGGCTCCCCGTCCCGCGGGGCCACCTCAAGTCGCGCCGACTCCGCTCCTCTCACGCCTCCGGGCCCGACCTTCACCAGGGCACTTTCCAGGGTTGGATTTCTTCCGACTTTTCGGCCTCGGGTCCCGCGGCACTCCAGGACCCACAAGGGGTCTCCTAGGTTTCCACTACGGGTGCGGTACGGCTTGTCCTTCCGGGCGGATGACGGAGGGGTCCAGAGCACTCTTAGCGTGCGACCGCCATCTTGACGCCCTTGGCCACGCCCCCCCTTTGGCCTGTTTAACTAGGATATGCACCTTGTCACCTGCGAGGCTGCACAAGTATATAAAAATACAACACATTAAGGTGATGAGAATCTATCAAAGGTATGAACCTGTGACCTAAAAATTACACACAATATACCAGAGACGTAAACCTTTTAAGTTATTTTGTGATGATTCAAACATGACATTGCACACAGATCTCTGCACTTAGTCAATGAACCACTGAAACACATCAACTAGGCAACACAACAAGATACCACAAAATGGTATGCCAATCCAACTACCGGTCACACCAATACAATAAACCAACAAAACAAAACAGAGCAACCACACTAGTACAAAACACACCAGCACAGGACAACATGCCAAAATGATAGACCAACCCTGCCAAAATCCAACACATCAAGACAACAGCACAATACTTGCACTGTTAGGTTGTATTGTTTTTTTGTGTGCCGCTGTGTTATGTTGCTCTTTTTGTGTTGTGTTGTGTTGTGGTGGTGTTGTATTAAGTTATCTTCTTTTTATGCTGTTCTTTTTGCTGCTTTATGGTCATATTTTCACTGTGACGTTTTGCTGCATAGTGCTTGCTTTAAATATTTTGAGCATATGCACACTCAGGCTATATGATGCTGGCAATAATGCCACTGCTGTTCAAAATGTTTGAAAACAACCAATATGCTGCCCTCCTAAAAAAGGCCTGAGCGGTGAAAAACGTGGACTCCCACTGGCAGGAACTTCTCACCTGGTGGAGGCCCCACTCACTTATGGCGAATGCTTGAGTGGCTTTTGATTTGCAAAGGGGCATCTGTATACAAAAGAGAAATTAACCCATGTAATGCCAGCACTGTGTAGCAATTCAATATTACGGAGCAGCCACTGTGAAGGCATGTACTATTACTAACATTTAGGACTGACTTAGATTTCGCCAGATGGATTACTCGATCACAACGGTGGCATATATCCTGTCCTCGGAAATCTAAATCTCATTATTCCCAATGGGATTTATATTTCTGCGGATGGGATACCAGTCATAGTTGTGATAGAGTAACACATCTTCCAAAATCTAAATCAGGCCCTTAAATTTGTTTTTGCTCATTTAAATGTGGGTCATTGCACTGTGATAGACACCAGTGGTTATCTCCTAACCTCACCAGTTTGTGTGAAGTCCAAGGGAACCCAACACACTCTTAGTAAGGGTACAAAGAAGCACGATCACTATGGGAGAAGTTCACTTAGCATCTCAGCTCGGCAGAGAGAATGTGGTCTGACATCTATAAAAGAGGTAACCGTAGAAACTGATGGGCAGGCAGGAAAAACGTTGTTAGAAATGGTGTCTGGTTTGCAGACCGTATGCACTCTGTCCAAGCAGGGACCCTCATCAGTCAGAATAAGGGAGATACACACCTAGGATAACCCCTGCTCACACCCTTGGTAACTTGGCACAAGCACTCAAGCTTATCTCAGAGGCAACATGTAAAGTATTTGTACCAACCACACAGTAACACAGTGAAACCACTACAAAATGGTTACAACACCAATTTAGAAAATAGACAATATTTATTTAAATCAAACAAGACCAAAACAACTAAAATCCAACACATACAAGCAAAATTCAGATTTTTTAAATTAAAAAGAGTCTTACTCCATAGAAAACAATGGATGCGCTGATGTTACACACAGTACCTGGTGTGCGTCAAAAATAAATCTGCACGGATGAGTGTGTGTTGGAAAAGTCAGCTATGCGTCGATTTCTCACTCACAAGTGAGGCCATGTGTTGTTTCTTCTCCGGTCGGCTAGGCGACGCATCATTTTTCTCTCCCGCAAGACACCAATACATTGATTTCTGGAAAGGCAATCTTGGGTCCACGCAGGTTCAAGTTGATTTTGACACTCGGCGATGATCCGTGAGAAATCCGACTGCACAGTGGTGAAAAATCACGCTGCTTGGGGGTTGTGTTGATTTTCACAGCTGCAAGCGGGTGTTGCGCTGATTTCCCAGCCACGATGCAGGTGGTCCGTTGAGTTCCCAGACTTGATGCACGTGGTGTATTGTTTTTACAGCTGCGATGCAGGTGGCGCATCGAATATTTCTCCTGTGGTGGATTATCGCCTTTGTTACACCAGCTTCACATTTCAAGGCCGCAGGGACTGGAGTGGGCACCACTTGGCAGGGTAGGAGTCTCAGCAAGAGAGTCCAGATGTTGGCAGAGGAAGTCTTTGATGGCCCTGATACTTCAGAACAGGGGGCAAGCTCAGTCTAAGCCCTTGGAGAAACTTCACAAGCAGGATACACAGTAAAATCAAGTCTTTGCACTCTCTAAGGCAGAAGCAGCAACTGCAGGCCAACCCAGCAAAGCACACACAGCAAAGGGGCAGTACTCCTCCTCCAGCTCTTATCCTTGGCAGAGGTTCCTTGTAATCCAGAAGTGTTCTGAAAGTCTGGGGTTTTGGGTCCACTACTTATACCCAGTTCTGCCTTTGAAGTAGGCAAACGTCAAAGGAAAGTCTCTGTTGCTTACAAGATCCTGCTTTGCCCTGGCCTGGCCCCAGACACACACCAGGGATTGGAGACTGCACTGTGTGAGGACAGGCACAGTCCTTTCAAGTGTAAGTGTCAACTCCCTCCTCCCCACTCAGGAAATGCAGGCCACATCCCAGCTCCCTTTGTGTCACTGTCTAGAGGTAATTTACAACAACCCAACTGTCAGTCTGACCCACCTGTGGAATATACAAGCAGGCAGAGGCAAGGAATGGTTAAGCAAGAAAATGCCCACTTTCTAAAAGTTGCATTATCAAACTGACAATCTAAACTGTAGCATTACATGTATTTTTTAATTGTGAGTTCAAAAACCCCAAACTCCATATTTCTATTTGGTCCCAATGGGAAACTGCACTAAAAAAGATATTTAAAGGCAGTCCCCATGTTAACCTATGAGAGAGATGGGCCTTGCAACAGTGAAAACCGAATTTAGCAGTATTTCACTGTCAGGGCATGTAAAATACATCAGTACATGTCCTACCTTTAATATACACTGCACCCTGCCCATGGGGCTACCTAGGGCCTACCTTAGGGGTGCCTTACATTTACAAAAAAGGAAGGTTTAGACACTTTCGAGGTCGAATTGGCAGTTCAGGACTGCACGCACAGACACTGCAGTGGCAAGCCTGAGACATGTTTACAGGGCTACTCATGTGGGTGGCACAATCAGTTCTGCAGGCCCACTAGTAGCATTTGTGTTACAGGCTCTGGGTACCTCTAGAGCACTTTAATAGGAATTTGCTAGTAAATCAAATAATGCAATCATGGATACACCAAACACCAATACTGTTAGACCTGACAACCTTAGGGTGGTCACCCCCCCAACTTTTTGCCTGCCTCCCTCCACTTTTCTGACACTATTTTTGCTGGTTTTAGGTTTCTGTGCACTTTACCACTGCTAACCAGTGCTAAAGTGCATATGCTCTCTCTCCCTTAAACATGGAAACATTGGTTCATTCCCAACTGGTCTATTGGATTTACTTGTAAGTCCCAAGTAAAGTGCACTACGTGTGCCCTGAGTCTGTAAATTAAATGCTACTACTGGGCTTGCAGCACTGATTGTGCCACCCACATAGGTAGCCCCTTAACCATGTCTCAGGCCTGCCATTGCGAGGCCTGTGTGTACAGTTTCACTGCCACTTTGACTTGGCATTTACAGGTACTTTCCAAGCCTTAAACTCCACTTTTTCTGCATATAAGGCACCCCTAAGGTAGGCCCTAGGTAACCCATAGAGCAGGGTTCTGTGTAGGTAAAAGGTAGGAAATGTACATGTGTGTTTTATATGTCCTGGTAGTGAAAAACTCCTAAATTCATTTTCCACTACTGTGAGGCCTGCTCCTTTTATGGGCTAGCATTATGACTGCCCTCATATCCTGTTATATTCTGATCAGAAAGCGGCAACCATATTTAGTATGGCCAGAATGGTAATAGAAAATCCTACTTATTGATGAGGTTAGATTTGATACTACTATTTAAAAAATGCCACTTTTAGAAAGGGAGCATTTATTTGCCTTTAAAAACCATCTGTGCCTTACAATCTGTCTCCAATCACCATCTGGGCTGGACTGGATGACAGCTTTCTTGTGCATTTCACCCAGACAAACACAAACACAGCACACTCAGTCACATCTGCACTCATCTGCATACTGAATGGGCCTTCCTGGGCTGGAAGGGTGGAGGGCCAAAAAAGACTTAAACTCTTCAAGAAACTCCTTGTGCACCGAAAATCGACACACTGCCTACTGGAAGCGGCGCACATCCTGCCTTGAGACCGAGAAATTGCCACACAGCCGAACCGAAAAGCGCAGCCGGACGTCCAGAGTGGAAATTCGACGTATCGCCTGCGTTGCAACAGAAACTTTAATGTGTCGCCTACCGGATCGACGCAACACCCGTGCCTGCCTCCAGCGCGTCAAGGATTTTCCCGAATGGTTCCTGGGGATCAAAAAGATCCCGGCATTGTAGTGAGGAACGAAGACTGCGTGCCAAAAAACGACACAAGCCCCTTGCAGCATGGAAAGAAACAACGCAACGTCTGTGCCACGTCAGAGAATCCAACGCACAGCTTATTCTTCTACGCATCTCCTCCTCTGCAGTCTGTGTGTGTGTTATTTTTGGTGCAAACCGGGTACTTTGTGTAATCAAGAAACAACTGTTGGTTTCTCTTTTTAAACTTGTAAAAGTTATATCTTAACTTGTGCTTATTGAATCTTTATCGTTTTGACCTTATTTTATTCAGATAAATATTTTCTAAACCTGTGTGGTGTATTTATGGGGTGTTTTCAATGTGTTAGTGTATGATTTATTGCACAAATACTTTTCACATTGCCTTCTAAGTTAAGCCTGACTGCTCATTGTCAAGCTACCAGAGGGTGGGCACAGGATAATTTGGATTGTGTGTGACTTCCCCTTACTAGGACTGTGGTCCCTACATGGACAAGGGTGTATACCTCTGTCAATTAGAGACTCCATTTCTAACAAATACATGGCAGCGAGAATATGCACTTTAGCACTGGCTAGCAGTGGTAAAGTGCCCAGAATCCTAAAGCCAACAAAAACTGGCCAGAAAAAATAGGAGGAAGGAGGCAAAAAGTTTGGGGATGACCCTGCAAAAAAAGGCCAGGTCTAACCAACGTGACGTCTGCTTTGCTCTGCACTCAGTTCACCAAGGGAGTCCTTACCATGTTTTCTTTATCTCAAAACTACTTGGCCCACCAATGTTTGGTGAAAAAGCAGTATTAGGATAGGTGTTTATGTTGCGATGACATCCGGTCTAAGGTTACTCCATTTTGTACAAGATAGCAGTACTTGATTTTGACCAACACTGCAAGGTTGCTAAGCAGCGATTTGCAGTTCAAAACAATATTACATTCAATCAGTTCGACAAACTTGTAATCAGATAATAAACAAATACTCAGATCAGGAGAATAATACAACAAGAGCAATACATGAATATATATTATAAATTATAAATAAGGCAGGTAGTCCCTTTATAGGAAACAGTTCTGTATGTTTAACATTACTATGTCCTTCAACTGCTCGCTTTTTTAGACAATAATGTTTTCTTGCCGTTTAAGCACTCTGCATGAATGCAAGTGCTTTCCAATTACCTCCTTCCTGAGATTTCCTCGCTCCCTTCTTCCACACTTCATACTCCTCTCTCGCCCATGTTCATCTCCCCACTCCCCTGCATTGCCTTCTTGCTCCCATATGCTTTATCTCCACCAGTTCCACATTGCTGTCTCTTTCCCGTCTGAGCACCCCTTCTGTGCCTCTGTGTTGCTTCCGCTCACTCACCAGTGACTCACTGGGGCTTCCACCCCATGTTGCTTCCGCTCACCCACTTTAACAATCCACCCTCACCCACGCCCCTGTGTTTCTTCTGCCCATCGCCCTCGTGTAGCTCCTTCCCCAACGCTTTTAAAAAAACATAAGAATGCTTTTGAGCATTGTTTTTCTTTGTAGTTACCAATCTAACTAGAATTAGAAACAAAAAAAAAGAGATTGGTCAAAAGTTTTTTTTTTAAAGAGTTTTTTCGCCATGC
This sequence comes from Pleurodeles waltl, assembly GCF_031143425.1. Taxonomy (NCBI): domain Eukaryota; kingdom Metazoa; phylum Chordata; class Amphibia; order Caudata; family Salamandridae; genus Pleurodeles; species Pleurodeles waltl. Next base: position 1,216,069,610 of record NC_090440.1, read on the forward strand.
GGGGCAGCATCGGTGAAGATGTGCCACATGGCTAAAATAATTATAAAATCTAATTGGTTCCAAAGGTGAGACCTACTGGCTTTGCCAATGTTTCTTTACCCCTTTCTAAATAGCTCTTTCATATCTGACTAATAGAAGTATACAGACGATTTTGACCTCACGGAGATAATGTTTGTTCCGTTTGACCTATTATTTAATTGTTTCAAGTTTTGAAGCTTAAATCACAGAACAGAGTTTGTTTATTTGCTGCGTTTTTAAGGAGAGGCACCATGCAATAGTAAAGTATTCATTACTGAATGACCATGAAACAGTCAAGGGGGTTATTTAGCTTGGTTGATATCTCTCCATATAAAACACATAGATCTGTATAATGACATAGACATTCAAAAATGTTTGGCAAATGCTGCACATTTGCCAAATGCAATAAATGGCATAGGCCATAAGGGTGGAGATTAAGGATTTCAGAATGTAAATATTGTATCTAGCTGCTAGTATGCACTAGACAGCTTCTAGAACTAATTTTTAAATATTATGGAGCATAAGGGTGGAGATTAAGGATTTCAGAATGTAAATGTGGTAAATAGCTGCTGGTATGCCCTAGACAGTTTCTAGAACGAATCTTTAAATACTATGGGGCCTATTTATCATAGGCTTGCATCACCCTTGCGCCAGGCAGTGGGGTGCAAGGGCGACGCAAGACTAAAGTCAGATTTATCAAGCCATGAAAGGCCACCTTGCATGGCCCTGAGTGGCTTGATAATTCTAGAGCAATGCATGGCAGCACAAATTGCTGCCTTGCACTACTCTGCCCTAGGGGCATTCCGCAAGTTGATCGAGGTTGTTGTCAGGTTCCCAGATTTACCTGGGTAATGCGTCAAAATGCTGTCTCCCCAGGGGAGGTGTAACGAGGACAAATATATTGTTTTTTTCCTCTTACTACGTGAGCTGAAGTTAATTCACCATTTGGTCCCATCGAATGTGGACATAATTATTAGCATGGAGTTGAATTAATTCTGTTAACAGACCAGAAGGAACCCCTAGCTTCTTCAAAACTCTCCAAAGATTTATCCACAGCACAAGGATGAAGGCTCTCTTTAGATCAACAAACGCAAGATAAAGGATGCCAAAAGTTATAGCAACAGTCTTATATTTGACTTGAAGGAAGCTGAAGACCTTGTCTACTGTGTTCACCCTTGACCCGAAGGCTGCTTGAAAGTACAAGAGTATTTGGTTCTTCTCCATCTATAAGTGGAGATTGTCCAATACCTGTTTGCTAAATATCTTTTGCAGATCCCCATTCAAACTAATAAAATATTTTATGGGGCAGATTTTTGGTTCAATCCAACAACGCTGGATATTGAAATATTGCCACCAGTCATCTTCTCACTTGCTGACAAGTCCTATACCATGTCAACAAATTGTGGGTTTCAGATGAGGTTATGAAATTCCCTGAGTTTTACCTAAACTGTTCAGAATTCGGGGTGTCCGAGAAGCATACGAACCCCTGTGGGATTGTCGTTTCCCAGTCATATGGGGGTGCTCATCTATTTTGTTTGTTATGACACATTTGGCCCTATAGCATCAGCGTGAGAGGAGTGCACACAAGTAGAGTTCACAGTGTGGTTTTACAGACTTATGTGAGTAAGAGAACCACTCGGATGCCTTGAGTTACACTTGCTATACACAAGGACTCTCAATATATTAAGGTAGCAAGTGTCTTATCTGTTAGTTGTTCTTCTTCGTCAAAGGAACAGAATAGTGCAATTATGTTATTTCCCATTTCAGATATTGTGATCCATCTATACGATAATTTGGGATTTTCATAGACTGGTTCACACTGATGTACTCAAATAAGGGAAGAGTCCATATTAGACACCAAGATAAAAACATAGTTTGGCTTAAGAGCATAAGTAACTCTTAGAGGTATGCAAGGCTCACCTTTTACTTCCGTACTACGCTAGGAAACCAACAGCAGAAACAGGTCCAGTTTGATTCCTTATCTAACTACTGCATAACTGAAGGTGAGAGAAGGGTATTCTGAGAGTTTTCTCAAAAGGTGGCGATTTGCAAAGGAAAACACTGTTGAAGATCAATAGCAATTTTACTCAACTCAATTCGTTTTTTCTTATTCTTCGTTTAGATTTAAATTAAAGCAAAAAATACAACACATAGACAGAAGGACATGCTTACATCCAATTACCAAAAGAGTTTCTTAAAACCAAAAAGCTTAAAAAACAGGTGTAATACTAAAACACTGGATTAACAAGTAAGGGAGAATATTGTGTTTCATGAGCAACATTCTTAGGGCCTCATTTGTGGTTTAATGGACTAGCCACCAAACCATCCATGAGGCATTTGAGCCACCAATTTTCCCCTATCACCATTCTTGCATACATGGCATGAGCCACTTCCGGGGGAAAAGGAGAAGAACAGGTCCACTATGCCTTTTGTGGTTCTTCAAGATTAGACCCCAAGGTGGGTGCCTACATGCAAGAGTTTTCTCAAGGTGTGTGCGAGGCGTTTCAGAGCTTTTTCTGGATGGGACCACAGTGGTTTACATGATTCTCCTCTACAGAAAGAGTAACTTTGGATATTACACTAGAAGGCTTTTGCCAAACTACTTAGGGTACACAGCGAGAGTTTCCAGATGGTAGAGATGGCAGTGGCCCCATAATCACGAAAACTGTCTTCACCCATTAGTCTAAAGGATATTGGGGAATAAAGAGGAGGATGGATGTGACATCTGTTATTGGCATACATCCCATTATACTCTCTGAAGTCCCTAAGTCTTTAACCTGTGGTTCAACTGACTACTTTCTATTGCAATGCCATTGTTTGCACTTTAGGAGCCTGCTTCATTTACGCAAAGCTTGTCCCTGTCGTTGTGTACAATGCACAAAATGACCATGCACGAAAATGGCACTTAGTTGTTAATTATAATATAATATGAGGTATGTTCTCATTTAAATGGCTAGCTGAAAAATGTAACTCATTCGGTGGTTACCAAGATGCTTCCCTGCACAGTAATCTGAAAATTGTAGAGATTCAAATTTTTTAAATAACAGAAACTGTTCTAGTGCCAAGGACTGAAATGTAGAAGAGGTCTTGTTGTCTTCCATTATCAGATTTTGGCCGCACGTGATGCACCTTTCATGTTTGAACTGCAAAATTTTAATGTAGGGCTTGAGGAGTGATGAGGTTAATGTATATACTCTGAGTGGAACATGAACTTCTTGCCAAGGATTTCAGACTACAATTGGATCTGTCCTCCAACATGTTTTGGTAGATTTCCTTCTAGGAATAGTTATGCCATGTGCAAGGACATAGAAGCAATAACTGACAACCTTTTTTTAAACGCCCCCTTTCCCGTTCCAGTACAGGATTGAGTAGTCATTGAAAGAACTGAAAAGCCTTAATAAGCTGCCTGAGGTAGGCTGCCGTCACTTCAGAGCCCTTGACAATTCATTAAATGATTACCCTTGCTGTAAATATACCTTAAATATAGCCAAGGTAAATTGCCTCCCAGTTTCAGGCAGAGCTGCGAGGCCATCTAACTTAAGCACTGGCAGATGTATCTAGTTCACTGCAGATATTTCCCCAAGCACCATACAGATCTGTTCTCCCTCTTAGAGGAGCTGCAGCTTGTAAAAAGCAGTTTAGAATATAAGTTCACTCAAGTAGCAATCCCAGGCTGCGAGAGCCTATTATACTCAATAAAACTCTAGAACACTGACACATTCTCAGAGATACTGGTTTATGGAGGACCAGCATCAGCCACAGAGTTTGTGGGGACTCTACCAGACGCATTGTCTGCCCATAGTCTCCAGACAGCCAATTATTTGCCATCAGGTGATTTACACATTCACTTAGAAGACCCAGAACGCCCCCAGGCCACCAATTTACTGCTGGACCTGTCTGTGATTAATCTACTTCAACTTGTTTATTCTCCAAGGCATATCAAGGGCCATCTGTTAGATCCTATTTTTATAAACATATGCAATATGACAATCAAACTCCCTTTACCTCTTACATGGACTGAACATTATCTTATTCCATTTTTAATTCCAACAAAAGAGGAACCAATTTCTAAAACTGTGTATCCTAAAGAAATCCGGCATTGGTCCAAATTGGATTTAGCCAGCTGGAAGTTGTCCTTATGTGAGTCAGTTCCTAAGTTTAGTCATGAAAACTTCTACATCCTATGCAGATTTTAAGAACTGGATGAGCTAATTCCACTAAACATCTCTAAACAAACGGCAACCCAGATAAAAAAAATTACGTGGTTCTCACAAGAACATTAACAACTGAAAAAGAAATGCAAAAAGTGTGAAAGAAAACGAAGAGCTAATCACAATGACACCCGTAAGCAGATGTATTAAGCCTCCTTGAAAAATTATCAGTATGCTATTCGAAGAGCCGATTAGATGACTTTGCAAAAAGGATAGAGCAGTCTTCTTACTTTGTTAAAGAAATTTACTCGAATGTTAACTCCTTCTTTAAACCCGATCAGCCTAAAGGGGTACCTTCCCCATCGGAAGAACGCTGTGAAGTATTGGCACACTACTTTCTTGAGAAAGTAAGGAGCATCTATGATGCTCTAGCTGGACCATTTGGCTATGATGATAATTCAAGAAAAAGACTCACAATCATTAACACAAAAACTGAACTTTCCCCAAATTGGTTATAGAGGATGTCATCAGAGTGGCAGACTCAGTTAAATCGGGTTGAAGAGTGGATTCTGTTATAATTGACATACTGTTGAAAGGGGGAGATGTGGTGCTTACTGCTCTGATAGAATATATTATCTGCCTTTGAAGAACTATAGTGTTCCAGAGGAATGGAATATGCGATTATTCAGCCATTACTTAAGACGCCTACCCTGGACCAGGAGGTTGCAGGTAATTACAGGCTTATATCGCCACTCCCAGGTGTTAGTAAGATCCTACAAAAGATGATAAATAGATGGCTTGTAGATTACCGGGAAGCCAATAATATTCTCCACCCCACCCAAACAGGATTCTGTGTGGGTTGCAGCACAGAACAGCCCTGCTAAGAGCCACGGGAGATCTCAAATCAGTTTTAGATCAAGGCGGTTCAGCTGCACTGATCCTATTAGACTTAAGTGCTGCATTCTGTATGGTCTCCTATTCAACTCTACTTCATGGTTTGGAAGAAGTCGGAATTACAAGGAGGGACCTTAGATGGCTTGCAACTTTTATGGTGAAGTGTAGCTTCCAAGTCAGTAAGGGACCTTTCTTTTCTGCCACACATCAGCTGATATGTGGGGGTCCTCTGTGTTCATCCTTAAGTCCTACACTCTTCAATCTCTACATCCGCCCTCTCGCCGATAATTAGACTTTAAGATGGTATTGTACACAAATGATACTTAACTGATTGACTCGCTATTACCTGACATGGGCTCTACTTCTTTGTGATTTAGCAGCAGCCTAGGGAAAGTTTCCAGCTGGATGGCGACCAGCTGTCTGAAATTAAATGGAGAAAAAAAATGAGGTTATGATAGTTGGCAACAATCCTATACTCTGGAACCAAATCAGTTGTCTCCCGTCCTTGGGAGAACGCCCATCTCCTGAACTGAAAGTTAAGAGCCAAGGGATTACGGTGGATAAGCTTCTTGCTATGTCTTCCCAAGGGGAAGCGCGTCATAAGAGGAGATGGCAGGCGGCACCACTAACTTGGGGCAGGAGCCCTTTAAATTTGCTTTGCGCTCCCGCAACCGCGGGAAGCGCGTCATAGGAGGAGGCGGCAGGCGGCACCACTAACTTGGGAGAGGATCCCTTTAAATTTGCTTCGCGCTCCCGCAACCGCGGGACGCGCGTCATAGGAGGAGGCGGCAGGCGGCACCACTAACTTGGGGCAGGAGCTCTTTAAATTTGCTTTGCGCTCCCGTAACCGCGGGAAGCGCGTCATAGGAGGAGGCGGCAGGAGGCACCACTAACTTGGGGCAGAAGCCCTTTAAATTTGCTTCGCGCTCCCGCAACCGTGGGACGTGCGCAGGCGAAGCCCTGGCCAAGGGCGGGCTTGTCTTGCGCCCGTCATCGCCCGTTAGAGGCTGGGCTGGGCCACCCCTCTTTCCTCTCCAGTGAAAGGGTGACTATTGTATATTTACTATATATTGGGGATCATTTTGGAGCCTTCTTAGTGGGTCTAGTGGGTTTTTTAATATTTTAATTTTTTTTGTCTGTTTTGTTTGTTATTTCGTTATTGAAACATTTTGTTAAAATGGGCAGGAAAAGAGGTCCGTTAACTGGCCCCATGGGAGGGGGTGGTGGCAGCAGTAGACAGGGAAGTGGTACCACCACATTGGACTCCTTCCTTGCAAGAGCTGTCGGGGTCGTAACAAAGGAGATTGATCTGGCAGAAAGGAGGTTATCAATGGAACTGGAGGACTGGCATCTGGCCCCAATAGATAGTGGTCCTCGTGAGGTTGTGGATGTGGAGGTGACTTATCCGGCGGGAGACCAAGGTACTGCTATAGTTGCTGTTGAACCTGCTCAAATGAGCTAATAGAGACTACAGAGGGTTCTGGTGGCCAAGGCCCTTCCAGAAGAAGCAAAATACTTTTATTATCTTCTCCCCCGGCCTGCCCCCTGGATAAATGTAGCCCCCCCGAGGGAAAAAAAAGGCCTTAAAGTAATCTATTCCCAAATCAAAAACATCCCCCTTGGAATTCCCTAAGGGTACGAGTAGTGACCCTGCACCTTGCCAGCAGCTGGGTTGTGATGTTACTATTTTTTTGTCAAAATTTCGTGAAATGATCCTGAAGATTTTATCCTCCATTGTGGCGAAACTATCGGCCATAGAAAAGGCAGTTTCTCTGATATCTGTGCAAGGAAGTCAGGGGAGGCATTGTGTAGGTGGATGTGTGGCCCCGCCCAGACGATCTCATCCTTGTGAGGAATTGCTCCTGCCGGAGGACACTGCAGGGCCATTGGGGCCGCTGGGAAAATCATCGCAGCTATTGGTTAATTCTGGAAATTCTGGGGGACAGGGCGCTCATGCTGAGATTGCGCCAGCTGCACCGACTTCTATATTAAGGGCGGATAGGACTGTCAATAGGCCTAGCTGTAGTAGGCAGCCTGATCCTGAATTTGTGGTAGCGGGGGGCTGACCAACAGCTGGTTGGGAATAATAATCTGAATCTCCAGACGGCCAGGCCGGAATTGACCTGTTTGGATCTCCCCCCAGCTTGTGCCCCTTATGTGGTGGTATTAAAAAATGTACCTGCTCTTGCCCCTGGGGTAACTGAGTCCACGGCTCAACTCATAAACAAGGCTGGATATTGGTTGAGTAAGAATTGAGATTTCTCATGTAAGGATATCAACGATATTCTGTTTGCCAGAAGAATTGGATGGGTTGGGCCCAAAAATAAGGTGGGGGATGATGATTGTATTCTTATAAATGTCAGATACCCAGCCCTGAGTCAAAGGCTCCTTTCTACCTACCGCCCTGCTGTATTTAGACCTGGTACAATTGGTATGGTCCCTTTGGGTTATTTTTATGACCACATGCGATTGAGTGCCGGGGTGTTTTCGGGTTCTGGTAGGTTTCCCCCCCTGGGTCAGAAAAGTCACCAGGCAACCAGCAGAAGAACTGTCACTAACAGTAATCTATCCTTGGAAGGGGTGGATTGACAATGCGCCAAGACCCTGGCTATACGGGAAGAGGTGCCCCTACAGTGTAAACTTTTCTCTTGGAATATTGCGGGCTATGATGCTAAGTTATCCGATAAGGCGTGGATTAGGTGTGTGACTAATTTTTATGTGATCATGCTTCAGGAAACCTGGTCAGAGGGGTTGTCTGTGTGGGATGGGTATAACAGATTTGCAATTCCAGCTGTGAAGTCTTTTGGTGGCCGCTCAAAAGGTGGCTTGGTTACCCTAATTTGCCTCTCTAAGATAGTGGTTGCATTTCAAATTAATTGCAATCACCAAGGTATATTGCTGGTATGGGTAATTTTCTCTAATAATGTTAATATTTTACTGGTTAACTTTTATAATGCAGTATGGGATATGGGATGCCAAATTGGGGCCCTGTTTTCCGTTCTTCAGGTTTTGAAATACAGAAGGAGGAGATGGGGTTAGAATTCTGTGCTATTGTCTCTGGAGACTTTAATGCTAAACTGGGGAGGCTCAGTACTGTGGTTAATCCCTTTATTTTTGACTGTGAGGATTATTCAGTGGATGGTCTGCAGGACTCCAGAGGCAGGGTTTTAATCAAGGAACTCAGGAAGCTGGGCCTTCTGAATATGTGTGATATAGAAGCCGCAGGCACTCATCAACTCCCAACTTATGTGGGAAGAGGATTTGAATCCACTATTGACTATATCTTTATGTTTCCACCTATGAAAGACCTGGTGACTGGGGGGGAGGTGATGGGGGAGAGTTTCAGTGATCACAATCCCCTTATAGTATCCTTTAAACTCCCTGGGGCCCTACGTAATTTAGGGCGAGGTAGGCCGGTAGTAGTGGAGATAAAGGACCAGGGTAGGCGGCTTGGGTGGAAGCAAGTGGATCCCCTAAAAATTGTAGAAAGGGTGGTGGGGAAAAATTTACATCTATTTATGGACACACTCTTAACGGAGGCCCCTAATCCTAAGACTGTTATGAATGCAATAACATTAGTAAATGCAGCAGTGAGAGACTGCCTTTTTTCAGTAAGCAGCCAACCTAGTAAACGTAATTGTGGTTGGTACGATAAGATCTGCTATGATGCAAGGGCAAACCTGAAGATGGCCACTAAGAAACATCCTAGAGATTGGGTCCTCGTAAAAGAAGCTAAAATGAAATATAAGAGGGCCCTGAGGGATAGCAAGATTAAACATAAAGATAAAGCCTGGGAAGAGTTAGAACGTGCCATAGCTCTGAAGGATCCTGGCCTGTTTTGGAGAGTGGTAAATAGAGGTTCCTTTGGAACAGACACATCTGAGGGCCTTGGCTGTAACATCACCCCGGAAGCATGGGTAATTCACTTTTGTAGTATCTTTGAGGGTTCTCCCCTAAGAAATAACCGGGAGAATGAGTATGAGATGGCTCCCAACCTAGCAATTAGGTTTTCGCTCCAGGAGGTTATGGATGCCATACAGAGTAGTGCGAGCAATAAAGCTCTGGGCCCGGATTCGATCCCTATGGACTTGTATAAAGCAAACCCCCAGTTATGGGCACCTGTTCTCTTAAATGTCCTTAATACAGCAGTTACTGTGGGTATCCCTGCCTCTTGGTGACTGGCATGTATTGACCCAGTGTTTAAAAAGGGCGACCGAAATTATCCTAAGTCCTACCGCCCTATTTCTCTACTGGACTCTTCGGTGAAGATTCTGGGGCGGATTATTTTAAGGCACCTGGAGTCCTGGATGATAGGGAATGATATCTTAAGCCGGGACCAGTATGGTTTTAGGGAAAGCCTTGGCACGCAAGATCAATGTCTCAACCTATTGATGCTGATCGGCAAATACACGCAGGCTAGGAAAGGTACGCTCTATCTTGCTTTTATGGATCTTAGCTGTGCCTTCGATAAGGTGAACCAGTCTATATTATGGGAAAGATTAAATCAGCTAGGGCTGGATCCTAATATTGTAGAGTTGCTCCGATATTTACATTCTGGGACGGTTGCTAATGTTAGGGTGGGGTCGAATGAGGAATGCTCAGAGGCCTTTATCTTTTAAGGGGTGTGCGCCAGGGGTGTGTTCTGGCTCCTACTTTGTTCCTTCTATATTCAAATGGATTGTCTGATTTTCTGATGAAACATTGTAGGGATGTTCCAAAGGTGAATGGTACTGATATCCCTGTATTAACGTACGCGGATGACGCAGTCCTCATGGCCCGTACTATGAATGGTCTCCGGGAATCAGTTAGAGCTTATGCCTCCTTTACGTCAGCTTTGGGTTTAGAGGTCAATTTTAAGAAATCTTATTTTATGGTGTGTGGAAGACCCCTGAGTAGGGTGGGGGAGCTAAGGGTGGAGGGTCAAATTATTAGTAGGGTCCATGAGTTTCCATACCTAGGGATTATTTTTGATGAGAAAGGATCTTGGAAAAATGTATTGCCAGAAGGGGTGCGCTTTTTCATGCAGTAGTTGGTGCAACGTTTGACTTTGCTGTAAGGGTAGGTAGTAAACCCATCAAGCCCTTGCTTGAAATTTATAGGCGGAAATGCCTCCCCGTTCTGCTGTATGGTGCTGCACTTTGGGGGTATAGGGACTCCCGAGCCCTTACGGTGGAATAAAATCGGTTCTGTAGAAGGCTATTGGGAGTTGGACAAAATATCCCTGGTTTAAGCCTTCATTTGGAGCTGGAGCTTGAGTTTGTCCAGGACACTATTCAGTTGGCTCCCCTTCTGCTATGGATTTCAATTTGGACTAACGAACATGCCACTCTGAATAGGGATATCTTAAAGGATTGTCTGGCTTGTGACAATGTAAAGAATATTCCGTGGTTGATGCACATAAGGAAGATGGCTCATGATTTGCGGCGGCCTGATTTGGTTGATTATCCTGAAGGCCTGACCAGGTGTGATAAGAAATGGGTTAAGGAGAATTTTTAAAAAATCCAGAAGAACAGGAGGGAGGGGGAGGCCTTAGGGAAAAAATCGATCAGGGATTTCATAAGGCTAAAGATGTGGGTAGGTCCTGAGCGCTATCTCTTAGAGATAAAGGATGTGAGGGAAAGGTCTCTCATAACCCGTTTCCGTTTGGGGATCATTAGAAGTAATTTGTGTTTCCTGTTAGGTCAGTATGGGGACAAATGTATTAGACCCTGCCCCTGTGATGGGGTGTCCCAACAGACCTTGCCCCATTTTACTTTGCTTTGTGTTTTTTATGCACCATTCAGAACTCGTTTTTTATTACCTCTCCTAAGGCTTGCAATATCGTCCGGCTTTTATGTGGCTGCAGATGGCCTCAGATGTATTGGTGTGGAAGGAGGGATCATTCTTGAAGGGAGCTATTACTTGGCGTAACAATGTAGAGTTTTTAGAATGAATCCTTCTATTTTATTGTTTCTATGTATGTGGTCATATATGTTTTTATTCCTGATGGGTGTTCTTACTATTTATGGTTTTATTGCTAATTTTAACAAATGTATTGAAGATTATTTATTGTAATGGATGAATTTTTTCATACCGAATAAAAGTTATTATTATTATTATGTCTTCCCAAGCAAAGAAGATGGCTGCCACCTGTTCTGGCCTTTTGAGAGCTTTAAGAAAGACTCTGAAATGGCTGCCAGTAGAGGCGTGTGAAACAGTGATCCAAGGCCTAATCCTCTCCCGCCTTCACTATGGCAATTCACTGTATTTGGGCAGTCTGCAGACTTTTATTGCGTGACTACAAATTATCCAGAATGCAGTTGCACGATTTTTGAGTGGCGTTCCAAAACAATCAGCAGGTCCAGCGCTGAAAGCTCTACATTGGTTACCCATAAATCACAGAATACAATTTAAGGCTCTTTGTATTGTATATCAAGTAAAACATAATATGGGTTTGTCTGTTCTGCGCCAGCTGATCACTCCTTACAGGACAAATAGGAATATTAGGTTCAACAATCTTGATCTCCTAATTGTCCCCAGAGTTAAGAGAACTAGAATCGGAAGTTGTTCATTCACATATCCTGAACCTAAACTTTGGAATGCCTTACCTACTGAGCTGAAAAGGGACAATAATCACTTGAGATTCACAAAGAAACTGAAAACCTATCTTTCTTAAGGAACCTGCTATTTGATCTTGCACTCTTAACTTTAATCAGCACTAACAGCGCTGGGAAACCCGCTGGGTAGCCATGCGCTATACAATTTCAAGTGAAAAGAATAGAATAGAATTTAGTAATCACCTATGGAGCAGCATAGATTTTCTAACAGGGAAGGCAAAGGCTGCAGGGATCATGGGAGAGACCTCACTTGGTCTCCCTGGCATTTAAATAAATTAAGGTAGCTGTGCCACTCTTCCTCAAGGCACATGGCGAGTTTGCGGCATCTTCTGGTTCTGGAGCCTCCCTCTGGCTCCAAACGGCATCGGCTTCCCACAGGGGTGGTGGCGCCTCCCTATCCTTGGAGAGTGCTACGTCTTAGCGGTGAAAAAACGAGGTGCTGGGACCTGTCCTGCTCTGTGGGGGTGTGAGCACCCCACATGCGCTGATTACAGTAAAGGCATGCTCCCTGTGCTAACTGAGGTGGAATCACTTCTCAAGCACTTATCACAAACAACTCTACTTGGTTAAATAATAGGAGAGCACTAACCACATACTAGGCTGTTAAAAAAATGGAAGATAAAGTGCTTCCAATCGTCGGTGGCAGAAGCGAGAAGTAGACCCAATGCTCTCCATGTGCTGGGCTTCTGGGATTCCAAGGAGGATCTTTCCTGGCAGCACTGTAGGGCCCTTAGTGAAACAAAGTCAGGGAGCAGCTGGCAGCAGGGCAATAAGCAGAAGATCAATCCAGTGAGTCCTTTAGGCCACCACGAAAGTAGCAGGGCAACAGCAGAAGAGCAGTTCAGATGAGACCTTTGTGCAGCACAGCAGTCATTCTAGCAAAGATTCAGTTCCAGTTCCAAAAGTGCTCTAAAAACATGGGGTCAAAGTCCCTGTACGTATACTCACAAATGTCTTTGTTCAGGGGGTGGCATCAAAGGAACCCTTTCAAGTATAACACAACCTCTTTCAACACAGCCCTGGCAGTAGACATCTGTAGGGGGTAAATCAGCCCATTGTGTGAGGCAAAGACACACCCTATACAAATGAAAGTGTGCCCCACCTCCCTCTCTCCAAGCCCAGAAAGACTATCAGTATGGAGATGCATGCAAATACCCCTCCTGTCACACCCAGACCCTCTTGTGTTGTGGCTGTCTGGAAAGTATACAACAAGTGTAGCCTTCATTCTGCTCTAGGTGGGACTTCGAGTCCGGCTGTAAAACACTGAAGTTATAAGCACAGAGAAATGCCCAATTTCTAAAAGTGGCATTTCTAAAATAGTAATGTAAACTCCAACTATACCAGTAAGCACGATTTCTCACTACCATTCCAAACATACCAAACATGCCCACGCTACTCCTTCCAGATCAGAATTACCACTTAAAAATATATAAGGGCATTCTCAAGGCTAACCTATAAGAGGAGCAGCACTCACAATAGTGAAAAATGAAAAAATGTGATATCACTACTAGTACATGTAAAACATAACAGTACATGTCCTACCTTTTACATACACAACACACTGCCCACAGGGCTATCTAGAGCCTTCCTTGGGGGTGACTTAGTTGTAGTAAAAAAAGGGAGTTTAGGCCTTGGCAAGTAGTTTTAAGTGCCAAGTCAATGTGGCAGTGAACTGTTAGGTATGCACTGCAGTGGCAGACCTGAGACAGGTTTGAAAGGCTACTTCTGTAGGTGGTGAAATCAGCATTGCAGTCCCACTAGTAGCATTTAATTTACAGGCCCTTGGTATTTGCTATACCACTTTACAAGAGACCTAGAGGTAAATTAAATATGTCAAACAGGTGTAAGTCAATTGGGGAGAGAGCACATGCACATTAGCACTGTTTAGCAGTGGAAAAGTGCCCAGAGCCCTAAAGCCAGCACAAAGAGGGTCAGAAAAATAGGAAGAGAAAGGCAACAAGTTTGGGGATAGCCCTGCATAAAGGGCCATTTCCAACAATGTGTAACCCAGATAAAGAGTTTAATGTGTGAATTAATAGTATACTAATGTAAAGTGATGCATTTGAATCCCACAATAGAGGGCATAACTGTGGTGTTAATAAATCATGTGCCTCTATGAACTTCCATAAGCATAAACTTGGAACTATCCTCATGTTACTTGAGTGTATTTATACTAGAAATGATAAAATATGTAATGTATGTATTAATATTTATTGCTTAACACTGAGAAATGTACTTCTCCATTACATTCAAGCTCATGCATTAACAATTTTAATTTGTTTATATTTATTGTAACATGAATTTTAAAATGAGAACGTGTAATCAACATAATATGAATGTAGAATTAATATGTGCACATTATAACATGAATCAAATGTGCATTAGTGAATTCACTCTTAGCTTGACTTTTACCTGGCCTGAATTTCTTAACATGAGAAACTGTTTTCTAATTTCAGCTAAGGTGTCCTTTCATTGCAGGTGTATTTTTATGAACTATTAGTTTGGAAATAGATCTAGTATTGTTTTATTGATAGAGAGTATGAGAAAAGTCCTCGAAGGTGGAACGTGAGAAGCTCAAAAGTGAGATGACTAGCCTTTATTCATACAGGACTTCTGTAGGAGCTGCAGGTGATGCTGCAAGTGACACAGTGGAAAAGGAGCATAGCACGGAGCTTGTGATGGCATGATCGAGAAGGTGTTGCCTGATAGATTTTGCAGTATCATTTAAGACTTACATCAAATGATTGTAGAGCAGAGCAGATTTCCTGGGACAGAGAGGTAGAGACCTCTGACTTTCAATGTCACCATGCTTCATTGAGTGTGGTTTAGGCTTACACTTAACTCTCTTTAAGAAGATTCTTGACTGAGCTTCTGAAATCCTGACACCTTTACCGTCCCTTTCACCTGCGCTTTCTTTTCATTTTCATTTTGATTGAGGCTCCCTATTGTGGTATATCTAGCGTAGTCGTCACCTAGCATAGTCGTCACAGGGGAGATGGAATCCCAAGACGAGTGGGTGTACGCCTAGGACACGACGGTTGGAGTGGAGAAAGAGATTGTTGGAAAGATTACAATTAAACTCACTTGTAAAGACGGCGATACTTTCTAAGTTGTTTATTTCATAAAAACAACTTTACATTGGTGACGATTGCGGGATCTCTAATCGCCTCAACATCGGAGTCGTCTCAAGAGAACGAGTGTAAAGACGGCCCTTACGGGAGTTTCGAGACGACTGGGCTGGCTTTCCTGTTTCTTGATTCACCGCGTCTTGGTGACAGGAATGTTTGGAGAAGGTCATCGTTAATTGGAAATGCACGGTGGTGTGAGGAGGAAGCATGCGTTCACCGTGTGCTGACAGGCTGTAGAAAGTGGCGTTGCTTTCCGGCCCTGCTGTCATCTGAGAGTGTACTACGCTCTGAATAGCGCTTCTGTGTAGGGGCGTGTCCAGGAAGATCTCACAGGACTTAAAGTTTTTTTTTTTCCCTCAAACTTAAAGGGGAAGGCCCCTGCAGGAGGAAGGCACTGTGAAACAAGTTTTTTTAAATTGACTATCCCTGGCATCACACTATGAACATGAGTTTGGATGATTTGCAGCTTTAATTGTTGGGATCCTTCCAAGAAATACAGTGACAGGCACAACATTTGACATTGGGAAAGTATTTTGTCTGTAATGCAGGACATACGGTGACAGGTACACCTTTCAAGCTGGGAAGTACAATGCCTGTCTGAATTGGAAAAATAAAAGAAAACACGGTAACAGGCACACCTCTGAAGATATTGCTAAGGAGAAAAAAAAACATTGTGGTTTTGTTTGTTTTGGTATTGTGTTTAATTAATTGAGGAGGTGATTTGTTTGTAGCAAAATTGTAGAAAAATGCAGAGTGTAACGTCTCCACCATTTTTTTTTTAAGTAGTCCTGGGGAACCGTTGTATCCATGGACCAAATGGAAGAAAATGTTTGTTCATTATGCTAGAGTGTGTGGACCAACGTTAAGTGCTGAAAGGAAGCACGCATTACTTATGCATTGTTTGGGTGGTGAAGGGCAAGAGGTACTAGAGAATTTGCCAGATCTCAGTAGTGAAGAAGCTAAAAATTTGAATGAATATGAGATTTGTGTTATGAAATTAGATAAGCATTATTTACCAAGAGTGAGTACGATTATGGAAAGATAAGTCGGTGGAGAAGTTTATAACCAGTTTATAACCAGTTTGAGGAAATTGGCAGCCTCTTGCAAATTTGGTATGTCGATGGATGAGAGGATCAGAGATCAATTTGTGTTGAAGTGCAGCAGTGATAAGATTAGGAAAGAGGTGTGGTTAAAAGATGAACCACCATTGGAAGAGGTTGTTATGGCAGTAAAAAGGGTGAAACACATGATGGAGTGTGGTATGGAGTTGAGTGAGGGAAAAAAACAATATCTAGGGAAAGCACAAAGGTGGAGGAAGTAGTTTGTGAAGTAAAAAATAAGGAGAGTGGTGGGGAAAGGAAAAAAAGATGAAGTGGGCAAATTTAAAGGTGAACGTTTTAGGTGTGGCAAGAGTAGTCACAAAGCAAATTTGAGCATTTGTCCAGTGTTTAATGTGATTTGCAATAGTTGTGGGAAAAAGGGCATTTTTATAAATGCTGCTGTAATAAAAAGGAAAATAATTTTGACGGTAGTATGGTGAAGGAAGTCAAAGAGGTTTCGCAGGAAATTGTTTTTCAAGTGGAAACACAAGTGAGTTGTAGTGAACATCCTAGTAAGGTGGTTATGGTAGATGGTATTGGGGTACTGATTCATGTTCACCGTTTACCATAATTTCTAAACAGAGTTTTGACACTTTGATTATGAAGGATAAAAAGTTAAAGAAAATGGATGTGTGCCCTGGGGGTTAATGTGGTCAACCTATAAGGATGTTAGGGTATTTTGAAGGGCATCTTGAGTTGGAAGGGAGACATCTTGTAGGGAAAATGTATGTGTCCAACCGGGGTGACAATCTTTTGAGCTGGTGTGAGAAAACAGGGCTGATTGCAGGGGCCCCCTAACTTTTTGCCCACATTTTCCACTTTTTGTTGGTGTTTTCCTGACTCTGATGGTGCCCTGGGTACTGCTAACCAGTCCCAGGGCCTGTGCTCTGTGTAAAATTAATATGCAAATTAGGCTAATTATAATTGGCTAAGTTAACCTACCTATAAGTCCCTAGTATATGGTAGGGCATGTAGGTTTAGGGACCACAGCATAGGTAGTGCACCCATAGGTGCACTGCTGAGGTGCCCAGTGTCATTTTAAAGGCAGGCCTGCCTTGCTGGCTGCTTTTAAATTAAAGTTATATGCAAATTCGACTTTGGAATTAAAAGTAGTTCCAAAGTCTTAAACTACCTTATTTTTACATATAAGTCACCCCTAAAGTGTGCCCCATGTGCCCCTAGGGCTGGGTGCCATGTAACTATAAGCAGGGACTTTATAAAAATAGTTTTATAAGCCCTGGTGAGGTAAAAACAGCCAAATTCGTTTTTCCCTCATTGTAGTAAATGGCCTTCATAGGCTAGAATGGGGAGACTTTGTTTTAAATTTTAAAGTCTCCTTAAAAGATGCATACCAAGAATTTGATATCAAATTAATTGTTGTAATAAATCCCACAACTTCCAGTTGTTGGATTTAATATAACTTGTTCAGGTAAAGAGTTTTAGACTTTACCTAAAAAGTTGCCAATTTCAGCCCTGCATTGTTTTTGCTGCTGTGCTCTGATTGGCCAGCCTGTAGCAGCTTAGCCAAGCTGCCTTGATGAGGTGTGAAGTGGCCTGGCTTCACACAAAGGAATGTGCCTGTGGGAGAGAATCTCCCCTCAGCAGATGGTGAAGCAGGAAGAGGGAGGGCTGCCAAACTGGTCTTCAAAGGCAGAGAAGGACATTTGGAGCAACCAGCAACACCCCCACATCCTGCAACCCCAGACAACTAGGTGCCCCCTTGATTAGATTAGGAGAGGGCAGGAGAGGGGTGTGTTTATGATCTTTAGCCACACCAGTGGGTGGGCTCAGCCAGATGTAACCTCCAAAAATCAGATTCAGCCATGTTGGATTTTTAGAGAATGTTGCCCTCTGGGATGGATTTTTGCCACACTTCCCAGGAAGTGGTCATCGCAGGGGGAAGGACCCTGCCCCTGATTGGAGAACCAGGACCCCCCTGCTTTTCACCCAGGAGCAAGGATAAAACTGGCAGACCTGCACCCACACCTCAGATCCCCATCAGATTCCAACAAGGAAGAACTAAAGGAGAAGAAGGACTGCCCTGCTGGACCCCTGGCCTGCACCTGGAACATGCACTCAGAAGGACTGCACCAGCTGCACACTTGGGCTTCACCACAAGAAGGTGGTTCAAGGAGGGACTCCCTGTTTGCTACAGGTGAAAAATTGCTAACCAGAGTCCCCTGCACCAACTCCTGAAGAAAGCGACCAGCTGACCACTGCCCAGTGGCCAAAAAGGAGTTTGCGCCAGGTGCATTCTGGGAGTTGTAGTCCGCACCCCCCAAGGACCATCTCAGAACTTCTGGACCCTTGGGGTGAGCTGTGGACCCCAAAAGAACCTTAAAAGGACATCTGGGTGAAGCCCCAGAAGTTTGGAGAAGTTTGGAGAATTTTTGTAAAAAAGCTCCATAGAGGGACTGACCCGCCGCGGCAACTCTAGCCGGCTTGCCTCAACCGCGACCCGGCCTGATTTGATGGTTCGTCCCGGTAAAGAAAAATCTCCGAAAAAGAGACTAAGGGCCGTATTTATACTCCGTTTGCGCCGAATTTGCGTCGTTTTTTTCGACGCAAATTCGACGCTAAACTAACGCCAACTAACGCCATATTTATACTATGGCGTTAGAGGCGAATAGCGCCAAAGTTCCCGGAATGTGCGTCATTTTTTAGCGTGAACCCCTTCCTTGCGTTAATGATATGCAAGGGAGGCGTTCCCGTCTAAAAAATGACTCCCAGGCCTTTACGTGGTATTTATACTCCCGGGCAAAAGAGACGCCCGGGAGTGGGCGTGGCTAAAAACGGCGCATTTGCGCCGCTTTTTAACGCCTGGGTCAGGCATGGCGTTAAGGGACAAGTGGGCTCAAAATGAGCCCAGAGTGCCCTCCCCTGCCCCCAGGGACCCCCCCTGCCACCCTTGCCCACCCCAGGAGGACACCCAAGGCTGGAGGGACCCACCCCAGGGACATTCAGGTAAGTATTTTTTTATTTTTTTTTAATAATTTTTTGTGGCATAGGGGGGCCTGATTTGTGCCCCCCTACATGCCACTATGCCCAATGACCATGCCCAGGGGACAGAAGTCCCCTGGGCATGGCCATTGGGCAAGGGGGCATGACTCCTATCTTTACAATGATAGGAGTCATGTTGATGGGGGATGGGCGTCGAAAATAAATGGCGCAAGTCGGGTTACGACGATTTTTTCGACGTAACCTGACTTGCCCCATTTTAAGACGCCCATGCGCCATTTTCCCCCTACGCCGGCGCTGCCTGGTGTACGTGGTTTTTCTCGCGCACACCAGGCAGCGCCGGTCTGCTTGCGCCGGCTAACGCCATTCAATAAATACGGCGCCCGCATGGCGCTTCAGAATGGCGTTAGCCGGCGCAAAACTTTTTGACGCTAAACTGCGTTAGCGCAGTTTAGCGTCAAAAAGTATAAATATGGGCCTAAGTCCGAAGGTAAAAAGTTGACCGGGACCTCCCAGCCATCGTATCCGAGAAGGGCTCCATGGAAGTCGGATCAAGATCCAGGTTTACCCCGGTCGAAGGATTTTCACCTCGAAAAAACGACTAAGTCCGAAGGTAAAAATCTCCACCGAGGATTCCAGCATCGCGTATCCGGAGAAGGGCTCCAGGAGGTCGGATAGGACTGGCAGGTTCGTCCCGCTAAAGAAATTCTTCAAAATAAAGACTAAGGGGGTCATTCTGACCCTGGCGGTCATGGACCGCCAGGTCCAACGACCGCGGGAGCACCGCCAACAGGCTGGCGGTGCTCCAATGGGCATTCTGACCGCGGCGGTACAGCCGCAGTCAGAAACGGGAAACCGGCGGTGCCCCGCCGGTTTCCCGCTGCCCAAGGGAATCCTCCATGGCGGCGCTGTTGGGGTTTCCGACCCCCTTACCGCCAGCCTGGTTCTGGCGGTTTTGACCGCCAGAACCTGGCTGGCGGTAACGGGTGTCGTGGGGCCCCTGGGGGCCCCACCAAGATTTTCAGTGTCTGCCAAGCAGACACTGAAAATCGCGACGGGTGCAACTGCACCCGTCGCACCCCTTCCACTCCACCGGCTCCATTCGGAGCTGGCATCCTCATGGAAGGGGGTTTCCCGCTGGGCTGGCGGGCGGCCTTCTGGCGGTCGCCCGCCAGCCCAGCGGGAAACTCAGAATAACCGCGGCGGTCTTTTGACCGCGCAGCGGTATTCTGACGGTTCCCGCTTGGCGGGCGGCGGACCCCCTAAGTGTGAAGGTAAACTTTTAACCGAGGCCTCCCGCGACCTGTAGCCGAGCATGGCTCCATCGCAGTTGGCCTGAAACTTTGACTTTGCCCCGGTCGAGGTGCAACCAGATGACCCAATTGGCGCTTTGTTTCTAAGCGCTAGAAAAATAATAATTCTTTAAAAATTCATATCTCCGGTTCCCTTTATCCGATTTTATTCGTTTTTGTGTCATTTTAAAGATAAAAATATAAACTATTTTTATAAATTGGTTTTGGATTTTTAAACTGTTTCCTGTGTTTTATTTAATTACTGTTTTGTGATATTTGAATGCTTTACACACTGTCTCCTAAGTTGAGCCTTGACGCTCGTTGCCAAGCTACCAAGGGTTGAGCTGGGGTTAATTTACTGAGACCTAACTGGACCTAAGTGGAGGTTAGTGGCTTGTTGCTAGGTGTAGGTACCTACCTGCCCTTACCAATAACCCATTTTCCAACACTGGACACATCAGAAGTTGTTGGGTGTTATATTAAAACTGAATGCCCAACCACAAGTCCAAGTGCAGAAAGTTGATGATTATGAGAGGGAATTGGTGGGTGAATTTACAGATGTGTTCTCGGAATGGTTGGGATGTCTAAAAGGCTATAAACATAAGATTAGACTGAAGAAGGATGCTAGTCCTGTAGTAGCAAAGGTGAGGAGAATTCCACTGGCCTTACAGGAGCCAGTTGTGGCTGAACGTAAAAGATTAGAGGATTCAGGTGTAATTGTGGAGGTGGAGGCAACCGAGTGGTTGGCGCCTATAGTTCTGGCAAGGAAGGGTGATGGTAAAATGAGGCTATGTGTGGACCTTAGAGCCTTAAACAGAGAGGTGGTGGTTGACAAATTTTCTCTCCCGAATATTGAAGATATCGTGTCTATGTTAGGTGGAGCAAAGTATTTTTTCACTTTAGATTTGGCATCGGCATATCACCAGGTGGAGTTGGAAGAGAGCTCACAAGAGTTGACAGCATTTACTACGCCTTTTGGTGCATATAAATTCAAAAGAATGCCGTTCGGGCTTGTCTTAGCAGCTTCAGTGTTTCAACGCATCATGAACAGAGTGCTGAAGGATTTGAAAGGTGTGAAATGTTATCAGGATGATGTGTTATTATTTGTGAATATGTCAGAAGAGCATTTTGATCGTGTAAGATCAGTTTTGAGATGTTTAAGCCAGGCAGGACTTACTCTTAAAAGAAGAAAATGTCGTTTCGGTTTGACCGAGGTCGAATATTTGGGACACTTGATTTCAGGAGATGGGGTGAAACCCAAACCTTATTTGCTAATGACGATAAAAAAATTGGTTTCTCCTCAGACGAAGGAGGAAGTGAGCTCCTTTTTGGGGATGGTTGAATACTATATCTATTAAAGAAAGGAAGGGAGTTTAAGTGGGATGTGGTATGTGAGGATGAGTTTGTGAAAATAAAGGAAGAATTGGAAAGTGCTCCCTGTTTACAGGCTTTTACACCTGGCAAGCTAACATGTATTGTCACTGATGCAAGTGTGAAAGGTTTGGGGGCAGTTTTATTGCAGGATGATGGAGGGAAGGAAAAGATGATTGCTTGTGCAACAAAATCTTTGAGTGGAGCTGAAAGTAATTACTCTGTAATTGAAAGAGAATCTTTAGCCATATACTGGGCTCTAAAGAAATTTAGGCATTTTGAATAGGGAACAGATTTTGTGGTGCTGACAGATCACAAACCACAGGTTGAGGTATTTGGCAGCAAGGGTTTGGATTGCATTTCTGCGAGAATAGGAAGGTGGATCATTGGGTTGCAGGAGTTCAAATTCAAGGTAGAATATTTACCTGGGGCATTCAATGGAACTGTGGATAGTCTGTCTTGATTGGCTCATGTGAATGTGAAGGTAGATGAGCAAAAGAATGCAACAATGTTGGAAGAAAATGTTTGTGAGATTATAGGTGAAGTGTATGAAATTACTTGTGGAGTAATAACTGAGCAAGAATGGAAAGATGCATTGAAAGAAGATGAGGAGTTGTGTAGAGTTTGTGAGGCTTTGGGAAATGGAACAATTAATGGGTTAGGAAAAGTATGGGGTTTGATAAAAGATGTAGATAAATCTGTGTTGCTGAGAGGTACGAGATTGATTCCACCAAGTGTATTGAGAAACAAAATCAGGAATCAGGCTCATGAAGGGCGTCTTGGCATTGTGAAAACAAAAGAAAATTTAGGAGCTAATTTTTGTTGGCCAGGAATGGATTTGGAGGTGGAACGCATGGTGAGAGAGTGTGTACAATGTGTTCGGAGTGACAAGATACTGAAGACTTGTAATGTACCCATGTGTTGTAGAAAATTACCGTACAAACCTTGGGATGAGGTGGCGATTGACATAGTTGGTCTTTTACAGAATGAACACTCAACACGGTATTTGATTGTAGTTTTAGACTTGTATTCCAGATGGGCAGAAGTCAAAAATGTGAGTGATATATCTTCTTTCAGTGTAATTAACTTTCTGGAAGACATTTTTAGGAAGGAAGGTTTTCCTACATCAATTTTATCTGATAATGGTCCACAATTTTGCTCAAAGGATTTTGATGAGTTTCTGAATGATTGCGGCATCATTCACAAACGATCAGCAGTGTATCATCCGGAAACCAATGGTGCAGTGGAAAGGTTTAACAGGTATATAAAAGAGAGCGTTCAACTTGCAAGGGTAAATAATATAAATTGTCGGAAATAACTTTTGAGGAGAATCACTGCCTGCCGTTTTTCTCCACATACAACCATTGGTAAATCTCGGTTTGAACTGTTCAAAAGAAGGGTACCAATACCAAATTGTGTCCAGGATGGATGGATTGGATGAAAAACAAGTTCAATGTGTTCAATACTGATTGGTAGAGAAGAGAAGTAAGACTTATGGGAAAAAGGAAACACGATTTTGATGAAAGAAGGAAGGTGTATAAATTGAACATTGATGTGGGTGATGTGGTGAAGGTAAAATCACCTGTGGGTTGTGTTGATGGGTCATAGTTCACTAGACCTCTAAAGGTTATCAAGTTATTCAAGAATGCTGTCAAGACATCTGATGGAAAGATTTGGAATATGAACAGAGTTGTTCATCAAAAAAATGTCTTGGAGGATAAGATGGTAAATGCTGAAGATAACAACAATCTTGGAGGCAAGTCATGGTCAGGATCAAAACGTGGTAGAGATGTTCATGATAATGGAGCATGTAATGAAACAAGAAGAAGTGGTAGGAGAAGAGTTAGTCCTGCTCATGTCAAAGACTATATACACAACTCATAAGCATGTTTGTGTAATATTCAGACAATGTTGATATGCTTTTGCTGGGTGCGTTATGTAGAAAAATTAAAAAACACAAAATAAGTTCAAAAACAATTGTTCTAAATTGAGAAACATTCTCACAGTATTATTATTCGTTTTGTGGGGCTATCATATTTACTATGTTCAAATATTTTTTTAATATATTCTTTATGTGGTGGGAAATATATTGTGGTTTTGGTGTTGTTAAATATGAAGGAGAGGTGCGTGGTATATCTAGCATAGTCGTCACCTAGCGTAGTCGTCACCGGGGAGATGGAATCCCGAGGCGAGTGGGTGTCCGCCTGGGAGATGACGGATGGAGCGGAGAAAGAATTGGTTGGGGCGATTACAATTAAACTCACTTAAAGACGATGATACTTTCTAAGTTGTTTATTTCATAAAAACAACTTTACACCTATGCTTTTAGATTTTTCCTTTTTCTTAACTTTTTACTTGAAATTCATCACCTTTAGGTCAATTTAGCTAGATGATTTTAAATTGCACTCATGTGTGAGAGAAAATATAGAAGACTATTTTCAGAGCATCATATTCTGCTATTAATCTTTTGTATTGCTGTTACTGACCTGTTAGTTTGCCTTATGTTAACTCACCTAAATATCTTCAGACGATTTAGCTACCCGATTAGTATCTTCTTGGGATTTGTTTACATTAACCTGAGTGTTAAATTGTAATGAAACACTTAACTTTACTTCGGATTTGGGTCCTTATTGTGTGACCAAATTGGTTACACTGTAAACCTTGATGAACTGATTTGTTACCTGATTCCCTAGTGAAACTATTTGCATGGCCTCAAAGATCATCGACCTCAGCATTAGAGCATACAAAATGCTCCATCACCTACTGCAACAGGAACCAGAGAAAATGCCTCACTATTTCTTTCTGCCACCAGTCTGTTACGTGAAAACACTGGAATTGTTTAGAAACAGGCTCCTCTGAAGTAGTGGATCTCTCAAAATTCTTGTTTTAACCCTCCAAAAAAGCAATTCAGTAGGATGGGAGGGGCAGACACCACCACCCCCATCAATATCCTCCAGGACAATGGACATTTGATTTTGGCTTTCCAAATTATTTTGGCGATAAAATTTCTCAACACAGCACTGTTCTTTTGCTTCACAGTCACCATTCACTGGGTCAGCTATGCCTGGACACATGTTAACACCAGTACATATGGTAGTTGCATATTTTCAAACAATTTGCTCTAAGTGAGAGGGGAAAACAAATAGCAAAACAGTTCACTGGAAATCATACTGCGCCGAAAAAGGAGGGAAACACTGTTTACTTTATTCCCAATTTCTTAGCACATTTGTAAATCGACTACAACTAGCACCTGGATACCATCACACATCATCTGTTCACTTGTGTGCATTTGAGCTTGCAGATTCCACCAATGTAAATAGGCACATAATATCCCATGGCTTAGAAAATGCCTTTCAATTCAATGCAGTGGCAGCTGCCATTAAACAGGGTTGTGGGGCAGGTCAAGTGCAACGGGATGTGGCACAACGGGACTGGAGGTTACATTTTTTTAAAATAATAATAAATAAAGGGCCGTATTTATACTTTTTGATGCAAAACTGCGCTAACGCAGTTTTGCGTCAAAAAAATTAGCGCCGGCTAACGCCATTCTGAAGCGCCATGCAGGCGCCGTATTTAATCAATGACGTTAGCCGGCGTTAGCCGCCGGCGCTGCCTGGTGTGCGTGGAAAAAAACGACGTACACCAGGCAGCGCCGGCGTAGGGCGATATGGGGCTTGGGCGTCAAGAAATGGGGCAAGTCAGGTTGAGGCAATTTTTTCGCCTCAACCCGATTTGCGCCATTTGTTTTCACTCCCAACCCCCATAGAAATGACTCCTGTCTTAGCAAAGACAGGAGTCATGCCCCCGTGCCCAATGGCCATGCCCAGGGGACTTCTGTCCCCTGGGCATGGTCATTGGGCATAGTGGCATGTAGGGGGGCACAAATCAGGCCCCCCCAATGCCACAAAAAAAACAAAAAAAAAACACTTACCTGAACTTACCTTAATGTCCCTGGGATGGGTCCCTCCAGCCTTGGGTGTCCTCCTGGGGTGGGCAAGGGTGACAGGGGGTGTCCCTGGGGGCATGGGAGGGCTCCTCTAGGCTCCTTCAGAGCCCACAGGTCCCTTAACGCCTGCCTTTTGCAGGCGCTAAAAAACGGCGCAAAAGCGGCCGTATGTAATTTTTTTTGACCCGCCCACTCCCGGGCGTGAATTTTGCCCGGGAGTATAAATCCGACGCACATGCCTCGGAGTCGATTTTTTAGATGGGAACGCCTACCTTGCATATATTTAACGCAAAGTAGGTGTCCACGCTAAAAAATTACGCTAACTCCATGGACTTTGGCGCTAGACGCGTCTAACGCCAAAGTATAAATATGGAGTTAGTTTTGCGTCGAAATTGCGTAAAAAAAAACGACGCAATTCCGGCGCAAACGGAGTATAAATATGCCCCAAAGTACCTTTCAAGGGGAGATGCTTTTGTCTCCCCTTCGTCCTCATCCTCTTCCTGTTCCCAGGTGCACAAAGGCTCCTAGCAAATCATGACGCTGCTGTCACCAGCATGACAGCAGCATCGTGATTGGTCTGAGCAGCCTGTTCCGCCTCTCAGACTGGGAGCGGAAGCCTCTGCATGTTCTCCACTTGGCTGTGCAATACCGCCACGTACAGAACATGCAAAGTGTGCATGTCTGTTTGGCCGGCCCAACATGGCCGGCCAAACAGACATGGGCACATTGTGGTGCATAGCCCTCCTCCCCCTCTCACCAGCCCAGCCCCCCACCACGCCCTTTACTTCCAGGAAAAATAAAATGATAATAACGTAGTGTACATTATTACCATTTTATTTTTCCTTTGTCAAAAAAATCAGCGGGGTGATACTCCTCCACCTTAACAGAGGAGCTGCCCCTGATTCAATGGCTATTTGTGCAAAACAAACAGAAGTATATGTGCAGGTGCTTTTTAACAGACTGACCAGTCCTGGTGTTACAGATCCATTAGTGAACCTGGGTTTAGAGATTGAACTATTCATTTTAGTGACTAGGTTGCACAGCGAAAATAGAAATCACAATTTAAAGTCAGGAGTCCAGCTTGTCTTGCCAGCCACTATGACTTAGCAGAACATTAGACAAAACGTTTTGAAAAATCCCACCATTTCCCGGATGAACAATGATTCATTCTTTAAAACGCACACATCAATGTTTTCGGCGTCTGATAACCTCCGTGATACCCAGAGTGCTGAGCACTGGACCTACCAGTGTGAACCTTGTGTTCACGGGATGGGTTATGTCAGATTGCTTAAACCTCCATTTATTTAAACTTGAAGTATGAATATCAGAAAAGGAGTGCGGATGTTTCCCACTGTGTGGCCAAGTCAGAATCATAAATTAGAAAGTGCACTAAAGATTCAGTATTCTTTGAGCGGTGGGGAGACTTGGCGCAGAGCACGGCCAATCAAAAAACAAAAATCTCTTAGGAGTTCAGTTTATTTTCTTTAGTT
The DNA here is from genome assembly GCF_031143425.1 of Pleurodeles waltl. Lineage (NCBI taxonomy): Eukaryota > Metazoa > Chordata > Amphibia > Caudata > Salamandridae > Pleurodeles > Pleurodeles waltl. Next base: position 1,216,096,554 of record NC_090440.1, read on the forward strand.
CTCATCCAGCTCTTCTTGGACTTCCTGGGATTTAGCTAGTAATCGGGAATGTGTTGCAGTGTTGAAAGATCGCAGCTGTCATTAATAAACGTGTCTCGATTACAGTCTTCAGAGGATAGGAGCGCTGCAGGAACATGGCTTTCCTGCCTGTCAGCTGGCAGAGCTCGCTTCCTTTCTTGCCCCCGGCCAGTATCTCTTCTCATGTGCATTCCAACACTAGGAAAGGTTATTGGAGTGTCTCCTAACCTGCTGCCTTCATTAACACAAAACATGAATTAACAAATAAAAACGTAATTCAAGAAAAAGGAAACGCATAGCACCAGAACAGGCCAATAGTAAACATTCCAAGGTGTTTCCAAGTGCAGGAATTTTAGCGTTGTGCAAGGGAACACGAAAAATAGTATAAGATCAGTGAAAATTAAGTGAACTCCGAACAAGTCAGGATTAAATTCAAAATATTGCTGTGTTTGGAACTATTTATCGTAATGAGAAAATGACTTCCTCAACCGTCGCAGTCATCATGATAAGAACACCTTACAACGATATTTGCCATTTGCACAGAATCAACTGCATATATACAGAACACTCAAATTGTCATACTTTCACATGAGAGTGAGAAGAAGCAAAATGCTCTCTATTCATTAATGGGAGCGGACAGATGACATGCCAGCTAAGAATCACAACAGGACATTTCTGATTTCCGTCTGATCCCCATGTCTGGGTAATACAAAAGGAACAGTCTACTTTCCAGCTCTGCCACTAATTTTAATATGGAGTCGAATCTCTGCTTATATCGGTTTTCCAATATTACAATGCGGGGGGAAAGTCAAATAAAAGAGGAATCAAGAATGACAATGAATGAACAGCCATTTTTTTTTAATTGCACATTGTGTGGGATCAAAACTCATCCCTGGGTTAAAATCCACCAAAACCTTATGAAACCTCAAAACTCTAAGTAATCTAATAAGTGTGGAAGATAAACAAATGCAAGGAGTGCAAGGCAGGCAAACAAACGCTTTTTAATTAGTGATGTACAAAATACAGAAATTTGAAAAATGTTCAAGAAAATTATGCAAAGGTTTGCTAAAAAGGCAAACTAAATGTGAATGCATAGCGTGTGTTAAAAAGTCACGCAATATACCAACAAGAGATGGATTTAAGGAGAAAATGTCCCTCAGTCTCAGTTTTACTGTTCCAAACAGTCTTCTGTGGCTGAAAAGCATGCACAATTTAACACCTTTGAAATCCTGCAAAATTTTGCGAATTTCATAGGATTTTACAAACATAACAAAATTCACCCAGCTTCCTTCAGGTGTGGTCATCTGCAGGGTACCTGAAGGCTCTGTCCTTTTACCCCTGATCATTAATTTATATGTAGACCCACTGGGTGTTCTGTTTCAAATCCAGGGGGACTTCATACTTCTGTACACAGATGACACAATTGTACCGAACAGTATAGCCCAAGCAGCTGTCACTTGGCTGAAAGCATATCTTGCACAATTCGGATCACGAATGACTGTCATTTTTTTAACAAACTGTACTTTAGTGAGATATAATTCCTCCTTAATTCAAGCTGCAACCATTACACAAACAAACTTAGCTTTACCCTTTACACCTATAAGTATTGTCTCCAACCCTCACCAATGAGCTGATTTCCTGTATTCTATATTGAATTCCAATTTAATTTCCAGACTCACACTGCACACAAATGCACAGACAGTGTGGATCCATCTGCACTTACTATGCAAGACAGAGCCATTCACACTCAATGCTACCATTCAAATCACAGTTCAAGCCCTAGTTTTACCCACCGAAGCCTCGTCTTTCTCCCATGAAGTCATTATGCCTTGCTGCAAGCCAAAACGGAAAAGGACTATGAAAAATCACCTCATTCAGTATAATTATAAAGTATATGATATATGTAGTATGATATATAAAGTATATGATACTTATATGAATAAGTATAAAGCATAACTTACAAGGCAAATCAGCAAGAAAGCTATCCACCCTGCTGAGTAACCCGTAAGACTTCAAACCCCAAAACCCACCAAGGAAAAAACAGACAAGAGGGCCTCCCACAAACTATGCAATTAGACGCTGTACCACTGTTCAGAAGTGTCACGTAGTGAAGATCTATGACAGCAGTTATGGTCAACATTTAGATGAACGTGATTGAAAAATGCACTTGCATTATTATAATAATTTGTAATACAGTTAGGATTGTGGTGTGACACATCTCAGCCATTACCAATGTATCTCCTTTTTACCAATAAGACCTCTATTCACAAATTATTTGTATATATAAAGTGGTTATCATAAAGCTCCTGAAAGTTTTTAAGATACATCCGGGGAAAGCAGTGTTGTGCATCCTAGTTTGGTAACAATCGTTTTTAATGCTGGAGATAACAAGGGAGCTTACCTGTTGGTTTTCTTGGTATGGAGGTGGAGGTGCAGTCTGTGTAGCCATCATTGTCAAAGATGGGGCTGGGGAAACATGTTGCATCATGGGATTGATTTACATGTAGAACCCTGTTAGCAGACAAAAAGGCCTTCATTAAACAATCCTGAAGCGTCTTTGATCACACAGTGGTTTTTAATCTGCACTCTTTGTAATTAAAAAAGGGAAATGCAAGGTCTAAGAGGGATGCTTTTAATTTATATGTCACAAATACGTCAACTTACAAAGCACACTGCAAAAAAGAAGCACCTATTTACATTGCAAAGTAAAAAAGAGGGTTGGCCCCTGTATGTTGTGGAAACCAAAACCCCCAAAAAAAATTTGTGGAAGGAAAGTTATACTATTTTGTGCCTTGTATTTTAGACAAAGTATGTTAATTCCCATTGCTCGAATAGACTTGTGTCTTCATGATATAAAGTCTTTCAGAGTAGGAATGGGAAAGAAACCAGAGCCAGGGCAGAAGTGTGCTGTACCAACACAAACTAACATAACACAACATTATGTAATGGTCACTAGATGGCACAAGAGGAGGCAACTGCTTGCCTCAATTTTCACATCAATCACTAGCCTATATTCATTTGCATACCAACAACATTAGGATGACCCTCGATTCTGTTGCGAAAACTCTCGCCAAGCGTGGAAGAGGCATTTAGTACAGATGATGGAGAATGCTCCTTTTCTACTGCAAACATCATTGTAGGGATACATAAACTGACCTCTTCTTCACAAACCACAACTCTTTTACCTTGTCTGCCATTACCTCAACAGCCCCTTTTAATATTAGAATTCCCATTACTTCAACACAATGCCATCATTTTGACTTTTACCTCATCACTGATGCCTGACCCCGAACCATATCCATTGTCACAAAAAATATTCAGCTACTTTGAAATAAATTAATTTTTGTTTGAATTAAATAATGTACACTAAATTTACCCTTAACTTAAAGTATCCAGTTAATTGTATTTATGTACATTTATTTGAATTTAAATCTTTCAATTAAAGTTTATGTTAATGTCTCTGTACCTGCCACGTCTCTTATCAAAAGCAATTGTAGTTATTTTTATATTAATTAAATCAATTTGAAAAAAATAAAAATTAATTACATTAAGCGACCCTTGCACACCCTGGTACACTCTTACTAATGTTAAATATGAATGCATTTTTATTTGAATGGACTTCAATTTCATTTTTACATAATACATGAGAAGCTGGTATCCCTGTGTAAAGCCCATCCCTAAAGTTCGTACTACATGCGACGTGACATTTCTAATCACCTGTACTAATAAAATGGCACAGCTGCTCAAGTGTCCTATGTTATTACAGCAAAGGTGAAAAGCAAGTGACGGCATGATTACAACTGCGGTTTAAATTAAGTACCATCACGAAAACTGACTTGTCAATAATCTAACAGTGATGAGTAGAAAGGGAATATTTATGAATATATGTTGTATATGAAAGATTAGTATAGGAAAAATACAATATCTCCGCCCTTATCGACACATTCTGAGCTTTACCATTTTAAAATCTGATATATATTACACTAATTCTAACATCGATTTGCAACAAGTTATTAACAGCTTTACAATGTTTTTTTTCAGTAGATTTTTCTTTTATTCTTCAGGTCTGCAACTATCCTATTTATTTTAAAGGACAGAGCAAAACACCAAGGAATTCTTCAGTTTGAGAGAAGGCTGATGGTTTGACCATGTAATATAAGAAATAAAATACTCTGTTATACAGTTACAGGATATTACAAGTGGCTTATGAGCTCCATGACCTCGTAAAGAAACTCAGTCTTTAGTCGGGTTCCTCTATATGGGCACGGAACTCCCCTGTGGCTTGCAATAGGCTTATAATATACGGCAGAGTGTACTTTCTCCCATATATGATGTATAACTTGTCATAACTCCAACAATATTCAAGAAATCTCATATTAGTTGAATAAATTCAATGACCGATCTAAAAAAAATGAAGAAACATTAAATCAAATCCAATAGTTACTACTCATAAACCCCTAATCCCTTAACCAAGCAAACATATTTTTTGCATTTAATTGAATTCATTTCAAATTAATTTAATGTACGTCAAATGATAGGTCTGCAGCAATGTATACAGTAAGGAAGGGTACGCCCAGACGTGGATCCCGTGCTCACTATGCCACCAGATTCAAGCTAGCCTGGCTGAAGAGGGGTGATACCCTGAAACCGGTCCCAGGATGATTGTTTCTGGTCCAGAGAGGACATGACCTGGCAGTTCAGGCTGGACTGTTCCCACGAGGAACAGGGTCAAGACCGATTTGCATATGGCTGGGTCCAAACTGGACTGGCACGGTGAGCAAACAAACTAATGGATTAAACCCAGATCTGTGACTGGGGCTGAAGGCTTGATTTGGTCTACAGTCCGTCCATCAACTGTTCTTTTTGTATACAGTAGTGACCAGGGCCAGCTTTAAGGCGGTGTGAGTGGTGCAGCCACACCGGGTGCTGACCTGGATTGGGGGGCGCTAACGTCAGGGGTCGCTGTGTTTAGCAATCAAATTATGAAACCTGTGATTTAAAAGCACCTGCTGAAAAGTTCCTTGTGCATCTAGCCTTCAGGAAGCAATTAAAACGCCAAGAGAGATGGGAGTTTTGTCTAGCAGCAGTTTTGATTCGCCATAAAGTAGCATAGATGGTTAATATGCCTGATGCAAAGAACATAACTATATTTTATGAGGATAGCTGAATGTTTTTTTAAAGCCAGCCTTTACAAGCGCTTTAAAACGAATGTATGTGAAAGGGGGGCTGTGAAGAGATGAGGGGCACATTTGCCGGGTGGTAGTCAGGGAATCCGAGGAGGTGGTCTTTGGGTCGGGGGCGCCAAAAAAAGACTGTCACACAGGGCACCTCCAGCGCTAAAGCCGGCCCTGGCAGTGACTTCCAGACATGCACTGCTTAACAACAGAATTGTTTTTGCAATCGGGCAGCAGCCATGCACCATTTTGGTAAACTGACATTCACTTGCTTGTGGCCTACCGGAATGAGTTTTGATTGGGTTGCCAATTCTATCATTTCTGATTATAGTCCCTAGGACCCCTCTGTTCTCACATTTACAAGTAGCATTTTTCCGGACTAGGATTTCCAACAACCAATGAAAACAAATGTAATGTGCACACCGTGAAAGCTCCTGCTTTCACTGCCGTGAAACCACTTTTCAAGTGTTCCAGCTACCAAATTGCTACTAAATGATTTGTGAAACAGTATGTGGAAGGTGAAGAGTGTTAAACGATTTTTAATATTATCAGAAAAAAGTAAACAAACAACGTTTGGTAGCCCTCCATACTGTGCATCTTAGTTTGTGGCTGTGATCAGACTATAACAACAACAATATTAACATATACTTTGAAAAACAGACTTGAAAAATAATGAGCTCATTATATCTGGGCTCATTAGGACTTGTTGACATTAAACCCATTAGGCCAATTAACATTCCATTAAATAGTAGGCTGCTTCCTTGGGGGCTATCCTGGGGTTAATTCCTCTGGCTGGTAATTGCTCTGTTGCCAGAGATGACTCTTCAAAAGGTGGAGTTAGAGAAGGACTCTTTTACTCCCTTCAGAGGAAAACAAACAAGTCTAATTGTGATCTCTCAGGACATGCAGCCCAGTCACAGCAAGCGAGAGAGAGGCTTGCAGCAGAGTACATCAGCCTACAGAAGAGTGTGCTGGCAGCAGGCCTTCCAGCTGAACCGGCGTGAGGGCCATTGTCTGCAAAGAAGCGAGCGACTATCAACCATTTTGAGACGCAACCTATCAGAATATCTCTGGATTTCGCAGTAAATTAGTCTACCTCCTCTGAGGTGGTGTTGAATTAAAAGAAAATAGTAGAAATATATAATTTCCAATCGAGCATTACGTAGATGGATTACTGGATTACAAAGGCTGCACTAACATGAACAGAGAACACAATGAACAACATGAAAACAAATATCAACTACAATGTATGTTTGCCAGAGGTGTTCTTCCTGTCTGCCTCGTGGATTATGAAGTATGAGTCATTTGTTGGGGGTTTCTTCTCAAGACTACAGTATGAGGCTCAGGCGATGGCAAGTGGTATCACGCTGAAAGGACTTCCTAGAGGGCGCAAGCAAACACACACAGTAGAGATTACATACTATCTGGCAATGGCCTATAGCAACCATATACCCTTTTCTTTATCTTCTCGAACTGCGCCCGGCCCTCGGAGTAAAAAGTGGATACCTTTAAAGTGGAGGCAGAATGGATCTCTACATCCCTCCCATTTTTTAGTGATCAACAAAACACAACCTTTCAACAGTTTATAGGCGGCACACAAAATCCTTTAATCTCTGGCTCGGAGCGGGGTTTGATCGAAGTCCACACTTCTGGCTTCAGGACGTGTTCTCGCTCCTACTTCCGAATGGAACACCTCCAAGTACACCCTCCACTGGAGGACCTGTCATCCTATTGTGTTATTGGGTGAAAAGGCATCTCTATCAAAGCTGTCTGCATAGTGAGGAGAGTGTGTCATGGGACCTCCTCCTTCCACTTCACAGTCCTCCTCTGACTCATCTCTGATAGGACTGGTGCCTAAAACCACTTTCTTGAACCACAATTGTGAGAAGCTTGCCTGCTTTGCAGTGGGTACCAGAGGTACTTACACCTTATACTAGGTACAGTGATCCACCTTAGTAAAATGTAGGCAGTGTCTAGAAGCCTAGGGTGTCTAGGGGTAGCTGTAGTAGAGCAGCCACGGCTGAACTAGGAGATATGCAAAGCTCTTGCAATACCACTATAGTCACACAGTACTTATACACAGTAAAAGACAATACTCAGAGTTACCAAACATAAAGGTACTTTAATTTAGTGACACAAGGCCAAAACTATCTTAGAGGCAATATTCCTTCTGGAGGTAATTATTATACACAACATATACACTAGTAACTAAAATCAGGTAAGCAAACAGTCATAGAATAGTGCTAATAGTGAAAAACACAATAGATTGCAATGGGCCTAGGGGCAACACAAACCATATACTAAAATAGTGGAATGCGATTGTCGGTTTCTTCCCCAGGCAAGTGTAGTGTGTAGAGAGGCGCTGGGAGTGTAAGAAAACACCAAAGGTAAGTAAAATACCCCACCCCAGAGCCCAGGAAAACAGGAGTAAAGTACAGCAAGTTTCCTCCGAACATACTAGGAGTCGGGGTAAAGGATTATTCAAAAACCAAGCAAGACTGCAAGACACCAATGATGGATTCCTGGACCTGGAGACCTGTGGAGGAGGAGACCAAGTCCAGAATGCAATGAAGAGTCCAGGAAGAACAGGAGCCCCTGCTAACCCGGATGAATGTGCAAAAGTGGATCGTCCGGTTGGAAGAAAAGAGCAGAAATGCACCAAAGAAGATAGCTGCAGGTTCCTGCTTTCTGCAGGAGATGTCCCACGTCAAGGCGTTGGATGCAGACTGGTTTTCGTCGTTGGATTCCGTCAACAAGCCCTGGCTCACGCAAATGTCGCAGTTGCCGGGAAAAGGCGCTACCTGGGCCTGGGAGGGACCTGGATGCCTCAACTCAGACTGAGGAGACAGAAGGGGCTCTCAGCACTTTGAGAGCCCTCAGAAGACCGGGCAGCACCCACAGGAGTCCCAGAAGACAGGAACAAATGAGTTGCAGAATGCAGTCATCGCAGCACCACACAAAGGGATCCCACACTGCTAGAGACCAACTCAGAGAGCTGAGTGTCACAGACTAGAGTGCTGGAGACCTAGGCTACGCTGTGCACGAAGGACTTTTGGAAGAAGTGCACAGAACCCAAGGAGCTGCAGAACACGCTGTGCACACGAGGAAAGTTTGGCATGGGGAGGCAAGCCCTTACTCCACCAAATTTGGACAGCTTGACCTTTGGACAGTCAGGATCACTTTGGTCCACCACCTGTGTTCCAGGGATCAAGCTCGTCAACAGGAGAGGAGTCCTAGAGTACTGGTTGTCATTGCAGAGAGGTGCCTGCCGGAGCAGGGAAGTGAGTCCCGTCACTCCACAGGAGATTCCTTCGGTCCTCATGATGCAGAATGAAGGCAGGCAGTCCTCAGAGCGTGCACAACCTGGAAACTGTTGCAGTTGCTGGCTGGAGCTGAAGTTGCAGGGTCACAGCAGCCTTCTTGGATACTTTGTTGCAGTTACAGTGTTCCTGGAACAGTCTGTGGTTGATCCGACGGTCAGAAGCTGGAGCAGAGGAGTCCTGGTGGAGTCTTGCAAACCGAATCTGAGGAAACACCCAGAGAAGAGACCCTAAATAGCCCTGATAGGGGGGATTGGCTACCTAACCAGGTATGCACCGATCAGGAGGGGTCTCTTACGTCACCTGCTGGCACTGGCCACTCGGATGCTCCCAGAGGGTGTCCACACCTTGAAATACAAGATGGCTAATGCCAGGGACACTCTGGAGAAGCTCTGGGCACCACCCATGGGATGGTGATGGACAGGGGAGTGGTCACTCCCCCTTCCTTTGTCCAGTGTTGTGCCAGAGCCGGGACTGGGGATCCCTGAACGGGTGTAGACTGGATTATGCACAGAGGGCACTATTTGTGCCCTTCAAAGCATTTTCAGAGGCTCTGGCAGGATACCCCTTCCATGCCTGTGACACCTATTTCCAATGGGAGAGGGTGTAACACCCCTCTCCTAAAGGAAATGCATTGTTCTTCCTTCCTGGGACTGAGCTGCTCAAGCCGCGGGAGGGCAGAAACCTGTCTGTGAGGTGGCAGCAGCTGGGGCTGCAGTGGCAACCTCAGAGAGCTGGCTTGGCAGTACTCGGGGTCCGTGGTGGAACCCCCAGGGGGCATGGAATTGGCCCCCCAACACCAGAATTGGATTGGGAGTACAATTTCTCAATCTTAGACATATCACATGGCCATATTCGGGGTTACCATTGTGAAACTACATATATGTATTGACATATATGTAGAGCACACCTATAATGGTGTCCCGGCACTCATGAAGTTCGGGAAATTGGTCCTGGACAACGTGGGGGCGCGTTTGTATGAGCTCCTTATGGGTGGCAAAAGAAATGCTGCAGCCCATAAGGATCTCGTGGAACCCCAATGCCCTGGGTACCTATGTACCATATACTAGGGACTTATAAGGGAGGTCCAGTGTGCCAATCAGAATTTGAATATGGAGTCACTAGATTATAGTGACAAATTTGTAAACAGACAGCATCAGCACTGGCGTTCTGGTCAGCAGAACTCCAGTGACACAGTCAAGCATACTGACAAGACAGTAAAACACACTGACATATACTAGCAGGATCCCATTGAGACAGTAAAAACACACTAACAAACAGGCAGAAATTGGGGGTAACATGCCAAGAAAGATGGTACTTTCCTACAATGATACATTCCTCAGAGCCATGCAACCTCCTCGTTGGGTCGTGACCATGGTTCCATCAATCTTGAGTATTTTCCATGCCTCTGGCTCATAGGGGTCCTGAACTTCCGGCCAGGGTGCTGGTACCTTGTGATGTAAACGTACAGGAAGGGTGGCTCTCTACACAGTACACAAATATCATGTCTGGCCCACAGACACAATTAGGTTGCATTATTTGTCTCTTCCTCTTCTCTTATGTTTTCATATACCGCTTCCTCACTGAAAGGCTGGTCTACTATTTGTAATGTCTGTAGTCTATGTTTTGAACATGCCCCTCACTAGGGCACAAGTCCTAAATAAAGAAGTGGGAGGACTAACCAAGTTAAGCAGTATGCAAGTAACATCACAGCGCATTACATCACCTTGCATTACATCATGGCGCCTGTCATTGCACATGGAATCACAGGGAGTGGTATCACAACTCATGACCTCACAGGAAATGACATCGCAAGAAGTGACATCAGATCTTAAGACCTCACACATATGTTTAGCAGGTCTATCATGACTACACTTGAGCGCATTACAATATTTAACAAATTAGGTTTTGCGTCTGGGTTGTGGCGAAAAAGTGACGCAATCTTGGCAGAAAATCTGGGCCTCAACTTATATACTTATTTTTTTTATTCCTGCCACAACTAAATTGACAACAAGGAGAAATGTGGCAGGAAAACCTGTTCTTAATTGGTTGTAAGGTCTGTATTTTAAAATATCTCATTGGGTTACGGCACCTACTGCAGCAATCTTTGTGTGCCAACCAAATCTCAGGGAATAATAATGGTAAGATAACTCTGGAGGTTAACATATTTGCTGGAGAGATCTATGTTTTGTCTAGTCCCAGTTTTGAATCAAAGTAGCACAGAGGGCTATTGTGTCTCCTGCAAAGCACATTATGTAACATGCAGAAGACAGATTTTTATTTTACATAGAATAGAAAGTGGGTTGCTGCTTTTAACAAAGGGATCCTTTCGTTATTTGCAGTTCATAAATCATATTCCTTCTAAAACGCACAGCGAGCTATGAAGTGCATGTGACTCCTTCACCTTATAACCCTCACTGTCCTATATAACACATGCTGTACATTGATATACACATTTTTATGATTTAGTGTCAATGTATAATGTGTACGAGTGATGTAAAGGGCTCTGACACCCTGCACTAGGATGAGCAGTACTACAGCGATATAAAAGAAATAAGACAAAATAGTGATATTTAAATTGTTAATTGTGTAAATAACTCTGTATCCCAAGTGCTAAACTCTCGAAATGTGACATATTACTGGACATGCAGTCTTTATCCCTCTGCATGGGTACCAATCATCCTGCGGCATATTGTGACTTACCATGAACAAAGAGAGGCTTGGAGTCCACTCATTGCTACCATTGGTTGGCTTTCCTTGCTAGTCTCATGTGTCTGCTTCTTATTCGCACCCCCTCACTGCCGCCAAGCTTATGGACCTTGTGTTTGCCCCTCTCAGGGAGCATTGACTCTTTACCATGTATGTGACTACTGCGCTCGATATTAGGGAACTACTTTTTTCTTTTTGTGTGTTGCAGTAAGTGTATGTGTTTTCAGACAATGTACACTGTGTACTTCGCCGCGCCTTATGTTTCTGCCTGTTCCAGTGAACTTCTTCCCACCCACCGAATGCGGTAATCGCAGCACTACACAAAGGGATCCCACACAGCTAGAGAACAGCTCAGAGAGCTGAGTGTCACAGGATAGAGCGCTGGAGACCTAGGCTATGCTGTGCACAAAGGACTTTTGGAAGAAGTGCACAGAACCCAAGGAGCCGCAGAATAGCTATGCACACGAGGACTATTTGGCACGGGGAGGCAAGCCCTTACTCCACCAAATTTGGACATCTTGACCTTTGGACAGTCAGGATCACTTTGGTCCACCACCTGTGTTCCAGGGATAAAGCTCGTCGACAGGAGAGGAGTCCCAGAGTACTGGTTGTCGTTGCCGAGAGGTGCCTGCTGAAGCAGGGAAGTGACTCAGTCACTCCACAGGAGATTCCTTCGGTCCTTATGATGCAGAATGAAGGCAGGCAGTCCTCAGAGCATGCACAACCTGGAAACTGTTGCAGTTGCTGGCTGGAGCTGAAGTTGCAGGGTCACAGCAGCCTTCTCGGATACTTTGTTGCAGTTAGTGTTCCTGGAGCAGTCTGTGGTTGATCCAACGGTCAGAAGCTGAAGCAGAGGATGCAGAGGTGTCCTGGCGGAGTCTTGCAAACTGAATCTGAGGAAACACCCAGAGGAGAGACCCTAAATAGCCCTGATAGAGGGGATTGGCTACCTAACCAGGTATGCACCGATCAGGAGGGGTCTCTGACGTCACCTGCTGGCACTGGCCATTCGGATGCTCCCAGAGGGTCTCCACACCTTGAAATACAAGATGGCTAATGCTAGGGACACTCTGGAGAAGCTCTGGGCACCACCCCAGGGATGGTAATGGACAGGGGAGTGGTCACTCCCCTTTCCTTTGTCCAGTGTTGCGCCAGAGCAGGGACTGGGGATCCCAGAATCGGTGTAGACTGGATTATGCATGGAGGGCACCATTTGTGCCCTTCAACGCATTTTCAGAGGCTCTGGGAGGATACCCCTTCCATGCCTGTGACACCTATTTCCAATGGGAGAGGGTGTAACACCCCTCTCCTAAAGGAAATGCATTGTTCTTCCTTCCTGGGATTGAGCTGCTCAAGCCCCGGGAGGGCAGAAAACTGTCTGTGAGGTGGCAGCAGCTGGGGCTGCAGTGGCAACCTCAGAGAGCTGGTTTGGCAGTACTCGGTGTACATGGTGGAGCCCCCTGGGGGCATGGAATTGGCCCCCCAATACCAGAATTGGATTGGGGGTACAATTTCTCAATCTTAGACATCTCACATGGCCATATTCGGGGTTACCATTGTGAAGCTACATATATGTATTGACATATATGTAGAGCACACTTATAATGGTGTCCTGGCACTCATGAAGTTCGGGAAATTGGTCCTGGACAACGTGGGGGCGCGTTTGTATGAGCTCCTTATGGGTGGCAAAAGAAATGCTGTAGCCCATAAGGAACTCGTGGAACCCCAATGCCCTGGGTACCTAGGTACCATATACTAGGGACTTATAAGGGAGGTCCAGTGTGCCAATCAGAATTTGAATATGGAGTCACTAGATTATAGTGACAAATTTGTAAACAGAGACAGCATCAGCACTGGCGTTCTGGTCAGCAGAACTCCAGTGACACAGTCAAGCATACTGACAAGACAGTAAAGCACACTGACATATACTAGCAGGATCCCAGTGAGACAGTAAAAACACACTAACAAACAGGCAGAAATTGGGGGTAACATGCCAAGAAAGATGGTACTTTCCTACATTGATACATTCCTCACGGCCGTGCAACCTCCTCGTTGGGTCGTGACCATGGTTGCATCAATCTTGACTATTTTCTATGCCTCTGGCTCATATGGGTCCTGAACTTCCAGCCAGGGTGCTGGTACCTTGTGATTTAAACGAAGAGGCAGGGTGGCTCTCTACACAGTACACAAATATCATGTCTGGCCCACAGACACAATTTGATTGCATTATTTGTCTCTTCCTCTTCTCTTATGTGTTCTTATACCGCTTTCTCACTGAAAGGCTGGTCTACTATTTGTAATGTCTCTAGTGTATGTTTTGAACATGCCCCTTACTAGGGCACAAGTCCTAAATAAAGAAGTGGGAGGACTAACCAAATTAAGCAGTATGCAAGTAACATCATAGCGCATTACATCATCTTGCATTACATCATGGTGCCAGTCATTGCACATGGAATCACAGGGAGTGGTATCACAACTCATGACTTCACAGGAAATGACATCGCAAGAAGTGACATCAGATCTTAAGACCTCACACATATGTTTAGCAGGTCTATCATGAGTACACCTGAGCGCATTACAATATTTAACAAATTAGGTTTTGCATCTGGGTTGTGCCGAAAAAGTGATGCAATCGTGGCAGAAAATCTGGGCCTCAACTTATATACTTATTTTTTTTATTCCTGCCACAACAAAATTGACAACAAGGAGAAACGTGGCAGGAAAACCTGTTCTTAATTGGCTGTAAAGTCTGTATTTTAAAATATCTCATTGGGTTACGGCACCTACTGCAGCAATATTTGTGTACCAACTAAATCTCAGGGAATAATAATGGTAAGATAACTCTGGAGGTTAACATATTTGCTGGAGAGATCTATGTTTTGTCTAGTCCCAGTTTTGAATCAAAGTAGCACAGAGGGCTACTGTGTCTCCTGCAAAGCACATTATGTAACATGCAGAAGACAGATTTTTATTTTACGTAGACTAGAAAGTGGGTTGCTGCTTTTAACAAAGGGATCCTTTCGTTATCTGCAGTTCATAAATCATATTCCTTCTAAAACGCACGTCGAGCTATGAAGTGCATGTGACTCCTTCACCTTATAACCCTCACTGTCCTATATAACACATGCTGTACATTGATATACACATTTTTATAATTTAGTGTCAATGTATAATGTGTACGTGTGATGTAAAGCGCTCTGACACCCTGGACTAGGATGAGCAGCACTATAGCGATATAAAAGAAATAAGACAAAAAAGTGATATTTAAATTGTTAACTGTGTAAATAACTCTGTATCCCAAGTGCTTGAAATGTGACATATTACTGGACATGCAGTCTTTATCCCTCTGCATGGGTACCAAACATCCTGCGGCATATTGTGACTTACCATGAACCAAGAGAGGCTTTGAGTCCACTCATTGCTTACCATTGGTTGGCTTTCCTTGCTAGTCTCATGTGTCTGCTTCTTATTCGCACCCCCTCACTGCCGCCAAGCTTATGGACCTTGTGTTTGCCCCTCTCAGGGAGCACTGACTCATTACCATGTATGTGACTACTTCGCTCGATGTTAGGGAACTACCTTTTTCTTTTTGTGTGTTGCAGTAAGCGTATGTGTTTTCAGGCAATGTACTTTGTGTACTTCTCCCCCCTTATGCTTCTGCCTGTTCCCGTGAACTTCTTCCCACCCACCTCACTGTTGCACTTGCCTACGTCCACTGTGTTACGTCCACCAGCCCCACCCTCCTCGTCTTACTTCTGTGTACTCTTGCTGCCTCTGTGTTTTTTCTGTGTCTTCCGCCCTCCCCATGCTGCTTATGTCTCCCCAACATCCTTGTGTTGCTTCCATTTCCCCCAAGCTCCTCATATTAGTTCTCTACCTCTCTGCCCTCTCCTGTGTGTCTTCCTAAGCCATTTATTGCTTCACTTCCAGTTGTTTCCATCCCCTTGCTTCGGCTCCTCCTTTCTGCTTTAAAGTATAAAAATACTTTTGCACATTCTGTTTCGTTTTTAGTTGCCAATCCAACTCAAATGAGAAATTAAAAACATAAAAAGTAGATATGTCATTTTGTAGGCACACACATGCCTGGTATGTGTGCACCAACAAAATGACACAGGCGCTAAATAAAATATTTTTTTGTTTTACTTTAGCCATACTGCACATCATTGAGGATGCCATACAGCGTGGTTAAAAATCATTGGCAAAGCCAAGCGGTCACAAACGTGAGACCTATTGGCTTTGGCAAGGCTTGTTGTCTTTTCCAACACTTTGATATTTTCCCTTAAAATGAAGAGAGAAGCAAGGTGATTATTGATAAAACATTTCCTTTTATTCTTTTCTCCTGTACATCTTTCACTTGGATATTATCTCTACATCAATCTTTGGAGCACGTCTTTGAAGAATGGTATTACAAAGTCTCTGGGAACTTACTTTTCCTCCAAAACATTTTCCTCATTTACTTTATCCTGGGTTGTTTAATAATTTGTCTTGTCTACTTTAATAATTTTCTTACGGAGATACTTACATGCAAAAATGCCATCGACATTTAAGTCTTTGACACTTTATTGAAGGTTTTCTGTCTGTTTGTTTATCCCTACAGAAACATCAGGGATATAGGTGCAACATTCAACTCAGATTAAAGCTCATACGACACCCTTAGCAGCTAAAGCAAAATCCAGAACCATTCTACTCTGTAAAATAATTTGCTGAGAAACAAATTGAATGGTAAATAGCTCAAGATCATACATGGCTGATTTATTTACCTTCATCAGTAATTCAGCAACTCCACAAATGTCATGGATGCTTAGAGCCAATCTCTAGCTTGAGATCAGGATGGAAAAGAACTCAGCAATCTCTGAAATGTATATTTTCTTTCCCCCAGACAAAGCAAAGGAGGAGGACCTGTGATGAAATGTCTGGGGGCATGCTGGATCTGACCTTTTTGCAGGATCATCCCTAGATTTTTGCTTTCTGTTGCTGAACCCATTTATGTTGGCATTAGGACTCTCAACACATTTTCTCCAACTAACCAGTGGTAAAGTGCATGTGCTCTCTCCTTGAAACATAGTATAATTGGCATCTATCTGATTGGTACATTTAATTTACTTGTAAGTCCCTAGTAAAAGGTACTACATGGATCTAGGGCCTGCAAACTAAACGCTATTAGTAGGCCAGCAACACTCATTGTGCCATCCACTCGGGTAGCCTTTTAAAACATGTCTCAGGCCTGACAATGCAGCCTTTGTGTGCAGTTTTAAACTGGCATTTTAGCAGGGCAAAACAAACCTTTTGCCATACCTAAACATTTATTTTTATTACTTATATGTCACCCTAAGTTAGGAATTAAAGGATCATAGGGAAGGTTCACTGCATTAAAAAAGTACAATATATGTATTTAAGTGTTTCAGGTCCTGAAGTAAAATAAAATACCAAAGTCGTTTATCACTGTTGTAAGGCACATCCCTTCCTCTGATTTACATTGGGTTACATTATTACACTTAATAAGTGCTAAATTTGGATTGGGAGTAGATGGAGTTAATGCTGTTTATGCTCAAATGAATTGTGATTTAAAATCCCCTTTAATGGTAAAGAAGGATGTTAAGTCACAGTTCTACAAATGTACAAATGCCACTTTTAGAAAGTTGGCATTCTCTTGTCCCAACCATTTATGCCTTCTCCCAATGTCCTGGATTACATCACTATGAAAGGCGCTGCTGTTGGGATGTGTATATTACTTCCAGACATTAACACAATGGGGGCTTAGGTGTGGACAGGATGGGCTATCCTGGCAGGATGTCTGGGGAGGGGTTGTACCCAGCCCAAATGCACTTCGAAGAGCTTTGCCTGACCTGTTTTTTGTCACCCTAAGCAGTTTGAAGCCTTGACAGGGGAAGAGTAAGAACTCAACCAATAGCCCAATTTTTTTTTACATTGGTGGTCAGCAGTGAGATCTAGTATTTGTGTTTGTGCAGTACCACTCAATGATTTTTGTAAAACCAAGAATCCCATATAAATAATCTGACATCTGACTTAGTTTTTTTTTAATTCTCCGTTGGCTACTTTTCCTTTTTCGAAATGTAATTTCCATCTTACATTCTGTGCGCGAGTGACTCTTGGCTTCAAAGATGGGGTTCGATGCCCATTGCGCTCGACCTGAACTCGTGACTTTTCCCCAGTGTAACATGTCCAGATGATCGCAAGTGGCACTTTGTGCTTTAAGATGCTATTTTCACTAAAAAATATGTTAACATTGAATATGTACAGTTCTAATGATTAGATTTTTGTGGTTCTGGTATCATTTTGTTCGTTAAAATTGACTTAATTTATCTAAATTGTTTTGTGTATTAGTTATGTCCAATTGTTACGTAAGTACTGTTTGTATGCTGCATAAATACTTTACGCATTGCCTCTAAATCAAGCCTAGCTTTTGTGCCAAGCCGTGAGAGGGTAAGCACAAAGTTAATTTAGTGACTTTCAAGGTATCCCTTGACAAGGACTGTGGATGTTGCTATTCTGGGGTTTCCACCCCCTCAACCAATAACCAATTCCTTACAGGGAACAACTTACACATTAGCAGAATCCAAACCTGTCCTTTGATAGCCACACATAAGCCCAATTGCTACAGACATAATGGCCCTCATTACAACCCTGGCGGTCGAGTGTTACAGCAGCGGTAATACCGCCAACAGGCCGGCAGAAAAAAAAATGGAATCACGACCATGGCGGAAACCGCCAACACAGACAGCCACTTTAATACTCCGAGCGCCACGCCGGTAGAAACACCGCAGCGGTAACTGCCAACAGACAGGCGGAAGACAATGTACCGCCCACTGTATTACACGCAAACAATCCGCCAGCTTTTCTGGGGCGGTACCAACGCCATCAAAAGCACGGCAGAAACAGTACACAGAAGGGAAACCACTCATCTTTTGACACCCAACGAGGAACCAGGACTCCATGGAGCCCGAGTTACAGGTGTTACCAAAGTTGGTTTACCTCCTCTTCTACCAGGAACATCAAAGACAGCAGCGACGACCACGGTGAATACTGTACCTAGCACACAGGGGAGGGGGGAGGAAAAAGAGAGTGACACGCAACAAGCAACACCTCCACCCCCAAAACAAGACACACAAATACATGCATCAACATTACATTTACACCTCGTAACCCCTGGAAGAATGCAAGGACCAAATGAAATGATTGTAACAAGTGTAATAATTGAAAATCCAGATAGGGAAACAGGTCTGTAAAAGATCAAAACATACAAATATGTACAGTAACTACACAGGTCCGGATAGTGTTCCATTCATTATCCGTGAAACCAGTGGTCCCAAAATGTATAGGCAAAGTCCACACATGATACCTGCCTCAAAGTGGAGAGAACACTGCAGGGGCATCAGGTCAAAAATAAACAGGCACCTCAGGGGGAAGGGGAGGGGAGCACCTCAGCCGGATGAAGGGACAACGCCACTGCTCCACGAGGGGGCTCCAGGCCCACTGATTGGTCCTGGGGAGTGCAAAGCCACAGTCTCACAAGTTTCTCAAGTGTGTGGTTTGCCCACTGATTGGTCCTGGGGAGTGCAAAGCCACAGTCTCTCTAGTGGATGCTGTTCTCCACTGGTGCTGGAGAGGGCTTTGTGCACAGAGTGCTTCATCCTGCCAAGGACTGGGGTAGTGGATGCTTTTCTCCACTGGTTCTGGAGGGGGCTTTGTGCCCAGAGTGCTTCATCCTGCCAAGGATTGGGGTAATGGATGCTTTTCTCCACTGGTTCTGGAGGGGGTATGGTGCCCAGAGTGCTTCATCTTGCCAAGGACTGGGGTAGTGGATGCTTTTCTCCACTGGTTCTGGAGGGGGCTTTGTGCCCGGAGTGCTGCACATGGTGTGTGGCAGTTCCCATTCCCTCACCTGGCTGTGTGTGCCATGAGATTTTCTGGGAACAGGTAGCATGATACTCCATGGAGGCAGAGACACACTCCACCCTGCAGCGACTTTGCCTGCCAACTGCTGGTACTAACAGTGCTGGTTGTGGTGCCTTATGTAGTCTGTGCAGGGTCCAGGACGTCTCCTGCAGCCTCGGATGGCTGCCCACTGGGAATGATGTTCATGTTGGCTGTGGTGGCACTGTCAGTGCACCTCGCGGGGCAGGTGGTGGTGGTGGTGGTTGCGGCGGTGTCTGTGGCAGAGATGCTGCCGGGGGTGAATGTGTCAGCACCTGTGGAGGGAGACAGCAGGACGTCTCCTGCAGCCTTGGACGGCTGCCCACTGGGGATGATGCTGGGGACTGTTGCAGAGGCAGCAGACAAGCAGGTGGTGGTGCAGGTGGAGGTGGTTGCGGCATTGGCCACCGCCGTACTGGTTGCTGTTCTGTTTGGCAGAAGGGGTGACACCAGTCCCTCACCCGGAGGCTCCGTGCCCTGAGCTGACTTCCCCACCTTGGAAGTCGCTGCTGGGACCTTGGGACTGTCCTATTTTGTCTTGGATGAGGCCATGCTGGGTGGTTGGTGCGGCTTTTCCCTACGGCATGTGGGCCCCTTCTTCACCTTGGCAGGTGGCGGAATAGAGTGCTCCTTGGCCTCACTAGGTGGCACACTGGCAGCCCTGATGGGTGCCGCCCGCGATGTTACTGGACTTGCAGGGACCACACTGCTCGATGATTTCGTGGCTGAGGTGCTGGGCTGGGATCTGGACATCCTGACCCTAGTGGAAGGACGGGGGGGGAGGTGTAGGGAAGAGGTCAATGTTAGCCAGGAAAAGTTTTTTAGACACACTGGGATGGGAAGATGGAGGGGGTTTGGGAGTGGAGGAAGAGGTAGAGGTTGTAGGAGGTGTACGTCTGCTGAGTTTGGGTGAGGGTGCATGGGCTGGAGGCTGTTGTGAGGTGGATGGCTGTTGGGTGGGTGTGTGCCTGTGTTAGTGTAGTTTGGGAGGAAGGCTCACAGACACACTGGGAGAGGACACAGGGGACGTGTGAATGGTAGTGGGGGTGGTGATTGCATGTGAGCGGTGTGTGGTGATGGGTGTGCTGGTGATGGAGGTAGTGGCTGAGGATGTAGTGCATGCAGGTGTGAATGGAGACGAGACTGGGATGGAGGAGGGGGACACAATGGAGGAGGGGCACACATGGAGGCAGTGGACGTTGGCATGTCTGCATGGGGATGGTGCTTGTGTGAGTGCCTGTGGGATGTGTGGTGCTTATGTTTGCCATGTCTACTCTTGTGTGTTGATGAGTGTGCATGCTGGTCTGATGGTGTGCTTGGGATAGGCAAAGGGACAGGGGATTGGGTCTGGGTAGTGGAAGTTGGAGGGGAGAGGCTGGACACAGGGACAATGGCTGCCATCAGTGCTGAGGCCAGAGCCTGAAATGCTCTCTGTTGGGCTGCCACGCCAGAATGAATGCCCTCCAGGTATGCATTTGTTTGCTGCAAATGCCTCTCTACACCCTGGATGGCATTTAAAATGGGTGTTTGCCTAACAGTGAGAGCTCTCAGGAGGTCAACAGCCTCCTCACTGAGGGCAGCAGGGCTGACTGGGGCAGGTCCTGAGGTGCCTGAGGCGAAGGAGATGCCCACCCTCCTGGGTGAGCAGGCAAGGGAAACACGCTGAGGGGCTGCTGGGAGGGCGGTGCTGGTAGAGGGGGTTGCGGCTGTACCTGTTGATGCGGTGGGCACAGAGGTGCCCGCCACAGCAAGGGAGCTCCCATCAGAGGAGTCGCTGTCGCTGGGGTCTCCTCCTGTCCCCGTCATGGAGCTCTCCTCACCCTCCGTCCGACTGGTGCCTTTAGACTCCTTACATTCACCCGCCTGGGCCATGTGGGTTGCAGCTCCCACCTGCTCCGGTGCCAATGCTCCTCCGCCAGATGATGCTAATGCACACAAGGACAAGGTGACAAAACAAAAAGGGGAGGAAAGACAGAAGAGACACATGGTCAATGCCTGCAACAACACCACCGTTGGCGGACACAACAGAGAGCAGCCCTATGCACTAGCCCATGCACTAACAGTTCAGGGGAAAAGCCCATGCCCATGGGGGACTGTGCCTAGACCCATTTGATGCACACCTGGAACCCACAGGAGCCTGACTAGGTGTAGAGGGCCACTACCACTTTTGGGTTTGGAGTGCCACTGAGCCTGCCAAACAATGGATCTACCCTTGCATGTTTGCCCTGGCCTAGGGGAACCAACAGCCCACTTCCCCCACCCATAAACCTCATAAAGCGTGCAGAGTCAGCTGAATGAGACTGTATTCACCCCTTGTGGCTGCTGTGATGCCCTCAAGTGCTCATCCAACTCAGGATATGCCACCGCCAGGATCCGGTGCATCAGGGGGGTCATGGTGCAACAGGCACCCCTTCCACGTTGGGAGGCCATCCCCAGCTGGGCCTCCGCCGTCTTCTTGCTCCAGCGGCGCAGGTCCTCCCATCTTTTGCGGCAGTGGGTGCTCCATCTATGGTAGACCCCCAGGGTCTGCACTTCCTTGGCGATGGCACGCCAAATACCCTTCTTCTGGTGGGCGCTGACCTAGAGGAAAAGTGTAGTAAGAATGGATTTTACTCCCCCCGTCCGGTTCTTCTTAATCATTGGCCACAAACCTCCCACCCTGACCCAGAAAAACATACACTGACCATCCTCACATGCTGGCCTCTGCTCCCCCCCCGTATCTTCCATCCACGCCACTCCATACATTCAAGTCCCATCCATCATGCTCACAGTGTACTCACCTGTTTGTCTGGAGGACCGTAGAGTAGCATGTACTGGGGGAGGACGCCTGCCACCAGGTTGTCCAACTCCTCTGCGGTGAAGGCAGGGGCCCTTTCCCTAGACACTGTAGCCATTGTCGCTTCCGGACTCAGGTCACAGCAGCACTTGCAGTGTAGGTCCTCTCCTGTTGAAGGTCAGGTATCAAGTGAGTGAACAGATAGAAAATGGCTGTCACGTCCGTGGCGGTGCCGTCACCGCCGGCGTACATCGTCATTGGCTCCTGGAAGCCATAGGGCCCAATGATAACCAATGCTGATTTGCGCCGTGGTCTTTGACCGACTACCACGACGCAGCTCAACGCCAGCGCAGTTACCTCATTAACCCTTGTCCCTCCTTACAGGTCACGCAGCTGCCATTTCAGGGGGGCACATGGCAGGGCAACTAACTGCGTCACAGCACTTTTGGCCACGAATACGGACAGACTGCGCCACATACCGATTACATCACGATTGTTCTAAACACCCTTGTGAATCCTATGTGGTGTATGACCCACTGCTCAGCCTTCTCCTCCATAGGGCACGTCCGCTGGGGCAGGTGATGAGATGCTGTGATTCTCCGGTATACAGACCCCTGGTGGACCTGGCAACAATGGAGGACAAACACATCATTATCACCTACAGACTTGATCATGCCACAATCCATGAACTGTGTGCCCAGTTGGAGCCAGACCTGATGTCAGCTATCCGCCATCCCACAGGAATGCCCCCTCTAGTGCAGGTCCTGTCAGTACTCCATTTCCTGGCCAGTGGGTCCGTTCAAACAACAGTGGCCATGGCATCATGGATGTCACAACCAATGTTCTCTAACGTGTTGTCCAGAGTGTTGTCTGCCCTGCTGAAACACATGTGCAGCTACGTTGTTTTCCATCAGGTGGAGGATTTGCCCACAGTGAAAGGTGACTTCTATGCCCTGGGATATATCCCCAACATCAATGGTGCCATTGATGGTACACATGTGGCATTTGTCCCCCCCGCAGGAATGAACAGGTGTATAGAAACCACAAAAGCTACCATTCCATAAATGTGCAGATGGTGTGTTAGGCAGACCAGTACATCTCCCATGTGAATGCCAAGTATCCTGGCTCAGTGCATGACGCTTACATTTTGAGGAATAGCAGCATCCCTTATGTGATGAGGCAACTCCAGAGTCACCGTGTGTGGCTAATAGGTGAGCTCAAGGTCCCAACACAGTTGACATAGGTGTCTGGGTATGGGTGAGTCCCTAAGGGTTGGTGAATGTCTAACAGTTGTCCCTCGATATTTGCATGTGACGTTGGTTACTCCAACCTGTCATGGCTACTGACCCCAGTGAGGAATACCAGGACAAGGGCAGAGGAACGTTACAATGAGGCACATGGGCGAACTAGGTGGATAATTGAGCGGACTTTCGGCCTCCTGAAGGCCAGATTCTGCTGCCTCTATCTGACAGGTGGCTCCCTATACTACTCACCCAAGAAGGTGTGCCAGATCATTGTCGCATGCTGTATGTTGCACAACCTGGCTTTGCAACGCCGGGTGCCTTTTCTGCAGGAGGATGGGCCTGATGTTAGTCTTGTGGCAGATGTGGAGCCTGTGGACAGTGAAGAAGAGGAGGCAGAAGAAGAAGATATAGACAACCGAAACAACATTATCATGCAATACTTCCAGTGAGAGACAGGTAAGAGACTGGCACTGCTCCTCTCATATCATACTACTGTTGGACATTGCATGAATCTGCCTTTTTACCTCTGTGTATGGACCCTGACATGTCACTTTGGTTTTCCATTTCACAGATCTGGGTCCCAAGTTCTGCCTTCTGCTATGTTTACTGATGCCCAACAACTGTTGAACATTGGCATGTGAACATGAACATTGACATTGATATTTTTCGGAGAGGTTGCAATTACACATCTGTGAAAGTATAGACTGACTCCAGATTGATTTGTGATTCAAGGGTGTTTATTTCTGTGCTAATAAATGGAGGGGGCTGTGCAATGGGCCGGGGTGATGGTGGAGGAATGTCCATGGTAGAGTGTAGTCTCTTGGTATCACAGGTGCATTGTCCAAGGGGGCATAGGAAGTGGAGTAATGGCAGTTCAAAGTTGTCAGGGTGACATAGTGGGACAAAAGGGTGACAATCAGGAGAGTCTTATTTTCTGGCGGGGATCTTGGCAATGTTCTCTGTCTTGTTCCTGGATCTCAGGTACCGTTTGTGGGCTGGTTTTCCTTCTGCAGGGGGTGGGGTGCTGGTGGCCTGTTGGTCCTGTGGCGGGACCTCCAGTCCACTAGCGCCAGCGTAGGTGGAGGGCTGTTCATCGTTCAGGCTAGTGTCAGGGGCCCGTTTGTGTGCCACTGTGTAGCTCATGGTGTTGGCCATGTCTGCCAGCGCCCCTGCAATGGTGATCAGGGCGGGGTTGATGGATTTCAAGTCCTCCCTGATCCCCAGGTAGTGTTCCTCTTGCAGCCG
Source organism: Pleurodeles waltl (assembly GCF_031143425.1). Classification (NCBI taxonomy): domain Eukaryota; kingdom Metazoa; phylum Chordata; class Amphibia; order Caudata; family Salamandridae; genus Pleurodeles; species Pleurodeles waltl. Next base: position 1,216,120,975 of record NC_090440.1, read on the forward strand.
CTGGGTCTCCTGAAACTTGGCCAGTACAGTGCCCATGGTCTCCTGGGAATGATGGTATGCTCCCATGATGTTGGAGAGTGCTTCGTGGAGAGTGGGTTCCCTGGGCCTGTCCTTCCCCTGTCGCACAGCAGTCCTCCCAGTTTTCCTGTTATCCTGTGCCTCTGTCCCCTGAACCATGTGCCCACTGCCCCTGACCCCAGGTCCCTGATTGTCTTGGGTTGGTGGGTTTGCCTGGGGTCCCTGTAGTGGTGGACACACTGCTGATTGATGTTTCCTGTGGACAGAGGGATGGGCCCGCTGGGTGGGTGTTGTGGTGGTGTTTCCTGAACCTGACCCTGGGAGGTTCAGTGGTGGTTTGTGACTGTGGCAGGGGAACCAACTGTCCAGAGGTCCCTGATGGGCCGGGCTGGTCATCTTGATCAAGGCGTGCAGAGCTGCTGTCATCACTGTGGGCCTCTTCTGTATGGATATGTTTGGCACCTCCTGTCCGGTGACGATGGGTATGGGTATGGGTCCTGCTGGGGTGTAAATGCATAGTTATTGTATCTGTGTGTGCCATCTTGTGCAATTGGTGAGTTAACCTCTACTCCTGTGTTTGCATTATTATGTTTGCCCTTGTGTGATTAGTGATTTTGGGGCCTGGATGGGTATCTGTACTGGACATGCTTTGGTAATGGGGGTCCATGCATAGGTGTTGCATGCAGGGCTTGGTTTTGGGATGGGTGGGTTGTGATGGTGGGGCATATGTGAGGTGGTGGAGTGATGGGGGTGAGAGTAGGGGTAGGAGTTTGTGATGGCATGCAGGTAGGGTGGGGGATGTAGTAGTAAAGATTTGACTTACCAGAGTCCAGTCCTCCTGCTACTCCTGCGAGGCCCTCAGGATTCATGGTTGCCAAGACTTGCTCCTCCCATGTTAGTTGTGGGGGAGGAGGTGGGGGTCCACCGCCAGTCCTCTGTACTGCTACCTGGTGTCTGGATACCATAGAACGCACATTCCCCCGTAGGTCGTTCCACCTCTTCCTGATGTCATCCCGTGTTCTGGGGTGCTGTCTCACTGCGTTGACCCTGTCAACAATTCTCCGCCATAGCTCCATCTTCCTAGCAATGGAGTTCTGCTGCACCTGTGATACGAAAAGCTGTGGCTCTACCTGGATGATTTCCTCCCCATGACCCTGAGCTTCTCCTCAGAAAACCTGGGGTGTCTTTGAGGTGCCATTATGTGGTGTGGGTGATGTGTGAGGTGATGTTTGTTGTGCTGTGTGATGTGTTGTGTTGGGGTGTGTTCTTTGAGGTGCGTGGATGTTGTATGAGTGAGGGTGTTGTGTGCCTGTGGATGCTGGTGTTGTGTTTGCTATTCTCTCTCTCTGTGTGTCTTCAAAATAATTTGTTGTAAGGGGTTGTGGGTAATGTGGGTGTGTGTTTTATAGTGGTGTGGGTGTGGTGTGTGTATGTGTATAAGGTGTGTGTATTTTGAATTGTCCAATGTGGTTGTGTTTTGTAAATGTGTGTATTTTGAGCACGGCAGTGTGTACCGCCAATGGATTCCCGCGATGAAAGACTGCTGCGTTGATTCGTGGGTCGTGATTGTGTGGGCGTATTTCTGTTGGTGTGACGGTGTAGGTTTTGGTATCGCCAGTTTATCACTGACCTTTGGTGTGGCGGACTCGTGTGGGTGTCTGTATTGTGGTAGATTATGAGATGTGGGTCGTAATACCTGTAGCGGATTTCCACCGCGGCCACAGTATCTTGACGGCCGTCAGCACGGCGGTAGCGGGATTTACCGTCATGATTGTAATGAGCGCCAATATGTTCCAGTTTGATCAGAGATGCGTCTTCAGAGGAACAGCACTCCTGACAGAAAGAAAGTTGTAGGGATGTTACCTTGGCTGGAAACTGGAAAGGGGATAGAGGAGGTGTTTTCAGGTATAGTTACACCGTACTCACTATGTCACCTGAAATGGTGCCATTTCCTACTTCTCACACCAGTTCATTGGTTGTTGCAGCTGAATAGATAGATGGGGATAACAATTCTTTTTTTTGGCAAAGGCACAGCCAGATGATCAACATTAACAAATATGATGTAAGTGTTGCATTCAGAAATAAAGTGCCCATGTTGGTGTAAATCCACAGTTTTCCACTCATTCAAAAAGAATCTGCGTCACCGGCATATCTCTTTGAAATAAGTGGGCACACAGGAACACAGCCAGCATAAAGAGAGCTCTGCGTACTACCTGTAGTGGTCTAGGACCCCTTGCAAAGCACTGTATTTGTAAGCAGATTACTTGTTTTGGGAATCGACCAACCACCTACTCCTTCCTCCTGTAGCCACACAATGAAACAGCCAAACTTGCAAGCAAAAAGAGCTGTCCAGAATCAGTGATAGATCAGGTAGCTGGGAGTCTTTTCATTACCTGTGCGGCAGGCCATACCCCTAGGGAGAAGGAGGAGGAGCTTCAGCTTAATAGTGTTCTTGTAAAGAAAAACGATCTTCGTCTGCAGGTCGGAGATCTCTAGGTTCTTTTGTCTGTTTGCAGTGTGATGTGTGGATTCAGGAAGGCAGTCTTCAGCACTTAGTGGCAATCTTGGAGATGAGCATGACTTAGAATGTACCTCATATCCAGGTCTGTAGTGATGGCTATTTCTGGTGTATTCTTATGTTGATCCAGTCATGGGTCTGCAGATTGTGGCAGACTTTAGTCGAGTTAGTAGGCAGTGCAGCTTGAATTTTAAAACGGAGATGCAGTCGGTGAGTTACTTGTTTTGCAGCATTCTAATGTCATGTCATCAGAAAGGAATATTCACGAAAGCTCGAAGCACTGTAAAAGTAGAGGGAAGAATCGTTGACCCCATCCTCCACCTCCACATGATTAGAAAGCTCACGCAGGTTTACTTTAGCCGTTTGGCTAGGAGTGGTTTTGATTGATATTAGCATTAAGGGTAGTGGATTTAGCTATTTGAGTCAGGTCTCTTCACATATTTTAGACATTTTGGGGCAGATTTATGAAAAGTGGCGCTGCACCAAGTGCAACGCTGCTTTCCCTGCACCCCTTAGCACCCCCCTACCGCCACCATGTGTGCGCCATATTAAAAATACGGCGCACCATGGCGCAGGGTAAGGGGCAATAGAGTCATTTTTAATGACTCTATTGATGTACTCTGCAGGAGTAGTGCCAAACTGTTGCTGCTACAACTGCAGTGTACATAGGGGCCCATTCTAAAGAATGGAAGCCCCCTTTTAATGCCTGCTCTTCAGCTGGCATTAAAAGTGCCATAGTAAATGGCGCAAGGAAATTCCATAAATTTCCTTGCACCATTTTACCGGCTCCCCTAATGGGGGAATGCCCCCTTTGCATACATAATGCCTGGCGCAGGCATAATGTAGCGCAAAGGGTTACAAGGTGGCGCAATGTAAATACAGCGCAGGGATTTTGGCCTCGTTGGGCCACATTAACGTAAAAATAAATGACGTTTATGTGGCGCAAGGTGGCGCTAGGGCCCTACAAATATGCCCCGTTATTTTTCAATGTTCCATCTCTTGACTAGCCCCTGAGGATTCAGAATGATATGCACAACAGAAATTTTGTCAATTGCTTTTTACTTGTTACTTAGTAAGAGATGACACAAAATGATTTCCTTTTACACTTTCAATCTTGAACAGAATTCCAACCTAGGGATTTAGGGCCAGATATACAAAAAGCAGGAATAGCGATTTCTAAATATTGATTTTATTCAAATCGCTATTTGGAAATCGCTATTCCTTATGTATGAAACTTTTTGTTTCATACTTGAGATTCCTAGTGGTTTGCAAATCAATCTACCTTGTGACTATTAATGAGGTAGGTTGCAGTTTGTAACCCATTAGAAATGCTTGCCATCACGGGGATGGTGGCCTGCTGAGGTCATCAGAACACCATGTCTGTGATTGCCTTTAAATAAAGGGTTTTCCACTGAAATGCAACTTGTTTTCCTTAAAGGGAAACAGGAAGTGTTTCAGCAATAAAAAATGAAACATTTTCAATTTATGATTGCAATGCCACCCACTTTGAGTTGGTGGTAAAATAGTAAGGTTTTGTGACTGCATGTTGGTTGCAAAAGCTTGATACACAACACTGGAAATCGCTGTTTGGAAGGGACACCTTAAACACGCCCCTTCCAAATAGTGATTTCTACACCCAAACTGTGATTCTGGAGAATCGTAGTTTAGATGTTTGTACATTTGGAAAATCATTTTTGCCATCGCAAATGGCCTGATTCCTTGAATCGGGCCGTTTGCGATGGCAAAAATGCTTCATACATGTGGCCCATTGTCTTGCAGAATTCTCTGGACCACAGAAATGCTATCAGCGCAGGCACAGCGTGTCAAGACTGGACACTTTGCCAGAATAAAGAGCCCCTTTCTGCAATGTCCAAAGATTACCAACTCCTTGCAGTAGCCCCTGTGCCACCCTCAGAGAATGATATATGAGAAGGGAGTCAAGGGATTCATTAGGAGGATCGAAGGTAGGAAGAAACACCTGCAAAAGTGAACCAATCTCCTTGGCAATCTATACAAGAAGTCCAGATTAAAGATGAGGCTCAATAGTGAAGTGATTAGATCTGTAACAAACTCCTACTGACAGCAATAAAGAGAACAGAACCTGGGTGAAATCCAAAGATTGAATCCAGTAGCAGGTGAAACTGTGAAGAGCAAGAATTGGGGGCACAATTATGAGCAAAGTATGATGAGCACAGCAAAAAATAAGGGAATGGACTGCATTGCTATGCCTAAACCGCAATAAGCCATGTTACATATGGTGCCAACAGGGACTGATGTCCTGAACTGGGGACTTCAGTTATCTCCCTATGGACTGACCACAGTCCTGGGAAAGTTAAATTATAAAGCTTGTTCGTCCCCTCATTCTGACAATTATAGCATGTACCTGGCAAATGAATAAAAAGTAAAAATTTAACATCTTTAATCCAGCATTACAATGCATGATCCTGTCCCACCATTCCCACTCCACACCGCAAACACACTGTGGACCACCCATCTGGGTGACCTTTAGTTCCGAAACATTAGAGCACACCAGACAATATAGATGCCTAACAATATATTAAACCAGAGTCTCAGATCATGGCACTTACAAACACAAACCGTGTTCCTTCCACTTCTGCAAACATTGGGCCTTCGGTAAGCTGCATACTCTTGGTCTGACTCTTCACACCAAAGCAATGGGCATCCACTCATCCACAAAAGAGGCAAATCAATACCAGAATATAGACATATGAGCAACACTGGGGCATTTGAATGAAATTTACTTGGATATGGAAAGAAGGCAGTAAAGGTGTGGGGTGGGCAGGTGAGGTAGTTTTCTTGCCAATAACAATACTGTAGGCTTGGGAAATTAAGCATCAATGGCAATATTGCTGACCCATGGAGAGAAAAAAGTGCAAACCAGTACCTGCCTGAAGCATGTCATAACATCTTCACTGGCATGTGTAATAACATCATACAGACTGACCATACTGGAAGGCATTAATTTGGGAGCAACATTTTTACATTTGTTGCCATTAGATCAGAATGTTTGAGACAACTGTATCTCATTCTTAGTTCCTTGCTATCTTAAGTCAGTAAGAGGTTGTAGCATCAGTTTGAGGGGTCAACCGCTTGAAACACACAGCACAGCCAGAAAAAGCATTACCTTTTAATGCTACATCTTAGGGAGGTTGGAGGGCAGGACACTAACAACAGTTACTTTCTGTGGCAGCTTGAAGGCATCAACCAAACCTATGACATAGAATCATTTTTGATCCTCATCCCTGCAAAAATTGAGAAACACTTGTTGTATACGGAGAAGCCCAAAATTATGGGCAATCCAAATTTGTACTTGGAATCAGTTTTTTTAAACAGCTAGAATGCAAGTATAGGTAAGAGCGATCAATTCACCAACTTGGGTGGATTACACTTGTGGTAAACTTCAACTCAACAATTTTGTGTGAGGCACAGGCAGTATAGCCAGGAAAAATATGCATTTACCATTTCTGAGACATGAACCATAAACATGATATTAAAGTTCACAATTAAACAGAGGCATATTATCGAGATCAATGCAGGCCATAGTGTGGTAGACTGTACTACAAATACTATTGTGCAGTTCCCCATCAAGAGAGGTGCAAACAATGAAACTCAGTTCAGCACAGAGTATCATAGAAGAGTAACATGGAAGGAACAGATAACTGTATTACATCCTTAGTCAATCAGGACATTTAAAGGTGCTGATTTTATTTTTTAACAATAGACTGGCTGCAGCAAAAGCTACTGCAACAATGAGCAGTGACCCCAAAACTACGGTAATGTTGCAGAATCTCTGCTTAAACTGCTTCAGACCGTACAAAATGCTCCTCCTTCATCCACCCACATTTACATCCTCAGCCAGTATGTTACACACCATTCACTGGCTGCCAATTGAACGTCTGGTGTAATTTAAAGCACTGTGCTATACATATAAGTTCCTTCCAATTGAGGAGTCATGTATTTGAGATCTTTGGCGTCACTCGCTCCAACAACTTAATAAGGTGGGCAGCTCTTGTAACAACACACAAACAATACTGGAGCAACAGCATCATGAGTGGACTCTTACTAACTCTGAGGACAAATGCTTCGGAACCCAAGCAACATAACATGAAAGACTTGGTAAACCAATGGCAGAAACAGACAAGGCATGATTAAAAACACACAGGGGTGTTCAGCTTCCATGGACTTGAGCAAAGGCCTGGGTTTACTTTTTTTAGATGTCTTGTAATACTTTCACAATATTAGCATTTCCCAAAATTCATTGTCTGCAATACCCAGCTATTCCTTGAACACTATACCTGAGAGACAATGCTGGATGGGGAAGCTTACGGACCACTTCAATGCAATCAGCAGACAGTTGTATTTTTCCAGTAGAGATGCTGTGACCAAAATACTGAACAGGGGGTAAACACGTTTACATTTTCTCTCCGTTGGTTTTGTACCCTTGGTTATCTAATTCAGTGAGTAAATATATGGAATCACACTGCATGGTCCAGGGAATCAGAGAACAAAAAATAACTGACATGCTGAACCAAGATAGAACAACCAGAGAAGAAAAGGCTTAAAACAGTGGTTCCCAACCTTTTGACTTCTGTGGACCCCCATTTTATAAATACTGGAGCCCGGGGACCCCCACTGAATTATTATTGGAACCCGGGGACCCCCACTGTGTCATTACTGATAGCTGTTACCTAATATTATTAAAATTTTTAAGCAGTCACGGACCCCCTGAGGAGGCTTCGCGGACCCCAGGGGTCCCCGGCCCACAGGTTGGGAACCACTGGCTTAAAATATTTCTTAAAACTTCATGAAAAAATAGAAGGTGATTCTGTGTACCCTGTGGAAGCTGAGTTCATGTCATTTTAGTTGCCAAATGAGAATGTGGAAATGAACTGACTTTCGGAATATAAAGCGACAGAAAAGAAGGCAGACCATAGATTGACACCAGTAAACCATGTGAGGTAGGCAGGATACATGGACATCATGTACATTCCTGCCTTTTAAACAGGTAGCATGAGAGTAATATAGATTTTAATAGTGGAATCAAAACCTTCTGCTTCAACAGAGCAGCAATGACTGGGCAGTTTCTTGCTTCCACCCCAGGGATTAGCGGATATAATGGCATGCGTTGAAGCTTTCTATTGGGTTGAATCTGATCCTGATGGTGTCAGCAGTTATATATAACCACAATTATAAGTGTGTTGAGACCACAAACAGGACTCAACTTGGACTAAAACATCAGACATGGTTTGAAGATAAGCATTCACTGTATCATGACTATTAGGAGTGCGTTCCTTTCCAATAAGGCAGTTAAAACAACATTCTCAGTTTTAACCAAACAGACACCATCACTAATGCAAAACACAAAACATTTCAGTTACACTGAAGACACCTTCCGTGCAGGCTAGCCAGTGAGGTAGAACTAAAAACGAAATCATGCTAGCCTGTGACCACACCCAAAATAATAGATACAGAATTGATGAGAAGGTGAAGAAAGCATGTTTAAGAAATGGCACCTTTATCAATATTTTTTCTTGATAGAGGGCGAGTGCGAAACTCTGGGTTTTTCAGAATGCATTGACGAGCATCAGTGACAGGTAGGCATGAAGTGGACTTTCTGTTAATGACATCGCACATACAAACCTTTCTGGTCTACAGAAATCAGAATGCATGAAGAATAGACGTGACGGAAATGTAAATTACGCCGGTATAATTTGCATAATTCTGAGACTTTCTTGTTACGTGAAATTACGACATTACGGGCCATATTTATACTCCGTTTGCGCCGAAATTGCGTCGTTTTTTTTGACGCAATTTCGACGCAAAACTAACGCCAACTAACGCCATATTTATACTATGGCGTTAGAGGCGAATAGCGCCAAAGTTCCCGGAATGTGCGTCATTTTTTAGCGTGAACCCCTTCCTTGCGTTAATGATATGCAAGGGAGGCGTTCCCGTCTAAAAAATGACTCCCAGGCCTTTACGTGGTATTTATACTCCCGGGCAAAAGAGACGCCCGGGAGTTGGCGTGGCTAAAAACGGCGCATTTGCGCCACTTTTTAACGCCTGCTCAGGGCAGGCGTTAAGGGGCCTGTGGGCTCAAAATGAGCCCACAGGTGCCCTCCCATGCCCCCAGGGACCCCCCCTGCCACCCTTGCCCACCCCAGGAGGACCCCCAAGGATGGAGGGACCCACCCCAGGGACATTCAGGTAAGTTCAGGTAAGTATAATTTTTTATTTTTTATATTTTATTTTGGTGGCATAGGGGGGCCTTATTTGTGCCCCCCTACATGCCACTATGCCCAATGACCATGCCCAGGGGACAGAAGTCCCCTGGGCATGGCCATTGGGCAAGGGGGCATGACTCCTATCTTTACAATGATAGGAGTCATGTTGATGGGGGATGGGCGTCGTTAAAAAATGGCGCAAGTCGGGTTAAGACGATTTTTTCGACGTAACCTGACTTGCCCCATTTTAAGACGCCCATGCGCCATTTTCCCCCTACGCCGGCGCTGTCTGGTCTACGTGGTTTTTTCCCACGCAAACCAGGCAGCGCCGGTCTGATTGCGCCGTCTAACGCCATTCCATAAATACGGCGCCCGCTTGGCGCTTCAGAATGGCGTTAGACGGCGCAAAACTTTTTGACGCTAAACTGCGTTAGCGCAGTTTAGCGTCAAAAAGTATAAATATGGGCCTACATGACGGCGCGCAATTGCGTGTAATTTCCAGTAGAAATTTGCAGGGAATGCGCAGCTCGTATAAACATTTACCGTAAACACATAGGAAGAAGAAAACACGAGTGGCTGCTGTTAGCAGTGTTTTTTTTCTTTTTTGAACTATATTTTAGCGTGAAATGCACACTCATGTCAAAAATTGGCACTGGGGCGCATTTCATACTAAAATACTATGCAAAAAAAAAAAAAAGATTTGCATTTCACATTATTACGCATAATAGTGACATTCTTTCGCATAATTATCTAAAAGCAAATTACACAAATTTCGCACACCCCTAGTACAGAGCAGTCCTATTGCCTCGGGATGTACTAAAATAATGGGTTCCTGTTTGAAGGGGGAGGAACAATATGGGATTATTCAGGCTGATCATAAGGGTCTTGGTTAGATATGGGCAGAGTTGTTTCCAGAGTCCCAGCCAAACACCACAGAACTCAAGGATTTACCAGATTGGGCAAACTCTCCCAGTTCCTGTTCTTGGCCTCTCCCTGTCTTTCTGCTGCCACTCAGCCCAATCTTCCTCTGCCTGCCCCCTCACCATTTGCTGGAATGATTGCCATGGCAGACACTCATCTAGATGAGGTGGATTCTTCCTTGTGCATACCAATTCTGACAAGCTTTTTAGTTTGTCACCAAATATATAAGGTTCTTAGGGCCAGATGTATCAAAGGGTTTTTCCCATTCTGTGTCTATGGGAAAATGCGTTGGTACATATGGCCCTTAATTCCTCTGTCGCCTTTGGTAATAACCCTTGAATAAAAGAAGCTCCACATACCTTTTAACCCCTGCGCTGCCAGGCCTTTTCCCCTCCTGTGCCAAGCCTTTTTTTGGTTATTTGGGGTAGTTCGCGCTTAGGACCTCATAACTTTTTGGCCACATAAGCTATCCACACTAAATTTGCACACTTGTTTCCCAACATCCTAAGGATTCTAGCGGTACCCAGAGTATGTGGGTTACCCTGGAGGAGACCAGGAAATTAGCCAAAATACAGCTAATTTATTTATTTATTTTAATGGGAAAAGGGCTGAAGAAGAAAGCACGTGGTTTTATCCCTAAAAATAGCATCAACAAAGGGTTTGCTGTGTTTCAATCACCATCCTCCTAGCTTACAGGAACAGGCAGACTTGAATCAGAAATTCACATTGTTCAACACAATTTAGGCATTTTACCGGAACATACCCCATTTTTACTATTTTTTGTGCTTTCAGCCTCCTTCCAGTTAGTGACAGGAATGGGTGTCAAACCAATGCTGGATCCCAGACAGCTAAACATTTCTGGAAAGTAGACATAATTCTGAATTCAGCAAGGGGTCATTTGTGTAGATCCTTCAAGGTTTTCCTACAGAAAGTAAAAGCTAAAATAAAATAAAAATATTGAAATTGAGGTGTAAAAAAAGCCATTTCTGTCCACGTTTTCTTCTATAACTTTTTCCAGCTATGGCAGATGTTTGAAAGCAATATACCGTTACTTTTGCTGGACTCTTCTGGTTGCAAGGATATATATGGCTTGTAGGTTCATCAAGAACCTTAGGTACCCAGAGCCAATAAATGAACTGGACCTTGCACTGGATTTTCATTGTATACCGGGTATTACAGCAATTCATTTGGTGAAATATAAAGAGTGAGAAATAGGTATCAAGGAAACCTTTGTATTTCCAAAATGGGCACAAGATAAGGTATTGAGAAGCAGTGGTTATTTGCACATATCCGGGGCCCCCATACTAGCATGTGCATTATAGGGCATTTCTCAAATAGACTTCTTTTTTACACACTGTCTTACATTTGGAAGGAGAAACTGTAGAGAAAGAGAAGGGGCAATAACACTTGTTCTTTTATTCTATGTTCCCCCCAAGTCTCCCAATAAAAATGGTACCTCACCTGTGTGAGTAGGCCTAGTGCCCGCGACAAGAAACACAACATGGACCCATCACATTTTTACATTGAAATCTGATGTGTTTTTTGGAAAGTGCCTAACTGTGGATTTTGACCTCCAGCTCAGCCGTCACCTAGGGAAACCTAACAAACCTGGGCATTTTTTTAAACTAGATACCTAGGGGAATCCAGTATGGGGTAAACTGTAGGGCTATCACTAGGTTCTGCTGCCCAGAATCCTTTGCAAACCTCAAAATTTGGCAAAAAACACTTTTCCCTCACATTTCAGTGATAGAAAGTTCTAGAATCTGAGAGGAGCCACAAATTTCCTCCCACCCAGCATTCCTCCAAGTTGCCCGATAACAATGGTACCTCACTTGTGTGGGTAGGCCTAGTGCCCACAACAGGAAATGCCCCAAAAAACAACATGGACAGATCACATTTTTCTTATGAAAACTGACCTGTTTTTTGCAAAGTGCCTAGCTGTGGATTTTGTCCTTTAGCTCATTCAGCACCTACGAAAACCTAGCACACCTGGACATTTCTGAAAACTAGACACCTAGGGGAAGCCATGATGGGGTAACTTGTTGTGCACTCACCAGGGTTTGTTACTCAGAATCCTTTGCAAACCTCAAAATCTGGCACAAAAAAACACTTTTTACTCACATTTCGGTGCTGCAAAGTTCTGGAAACTGAGGGGAGCCACAAACTTCCTTCTACTCAGCATTCCCCCACATCTCCCGATAAAAATGGTACCTGACTTGTGTGGGTAGGCCTATTGCCGGCAGCTGGAAATGCCCCAAAACACTACGCGGACACATCAAAATGATCAATTATAAAACTACCTGTTTTTGCAGGAGGGGCACCTGTGTTTTTGGTCCTGGGCTCAGCAGCCATATAGAGAAGCCTATTAAACCCAGACATTTCTGAAAACTATCCTCAGCAAACCTCAAATTTAGCTACAAAATCAAATTTTCCCGACATTTCTGTGTGGAATCACCGTACCGGCACAAATTTCTAACCACCCAATATTCCCCTCAGTCCCCGATAAAAATGATACCTCTCTTGTGTAGGTGGACCAAGTGTCTGTGTCAGGAAAGAGCCAAAAACAATTTGAGGGGGAAACAAAGCAGGTCCAAAAGGGCAGTTTGAAAAAAAACGTTTTTAGGCTGGCAAGTAGGGCAGAATTTTTATCGGTATAGATGTGACAATTGCTGGGTGGTAGGAATTTTGTGGATTCCGGCAGATTCAGGATGGTTCAATCACAAAAATGTGGGGAAAATGTGTGATTTCAAGTAAAGTTGGAGGTTTGAAGGGCGTTGTGGGTAAGAAAATGGTGCGGGTGCATGTGAAGCACACCACCCTGGACTTACCCAGATGTTTCGTATTTAGATGTGTCTAGGTCTCGTAGATTTTTCTAGATGGCAGCGTTCCAAAGTCCAAAAAGTGCAGCCCTCACCATTCCAAGTGGGACGTTTTTGAGAGTTCGCCAAGCTGTCATGGCCCAAATGTAACATTAAAACCCAAAATAATCAAATTTCCTCTTGCTTGCAATTGAGAAAAGATCTTCTAGTGTGCTAGGGGAGAGCCGAAAGACTGCTACCCGCTTCAGTTGGGGTGGGGGCATAACCATGCCCATATGGGTTGGTAGCCACCACCCCACTATTTTTTTTAATTCCCTGGCATCTAGTAGGCTTTCCGCCCTCCTGGGGAGTGGATCGGGGGAAATTGTCCCATCTGCCCACTGTTGGGCAGTACAACTTTGTCCCCATTTATTTGGGGTGGGGTTATGGCCATACCCCTACCCTCTTTAAAAAAAAACGAAAAAAAAAAAAAAACCTACCCTGGTGTCTAGTGGGCTTTCTGCCCCCGTTGGGGGCCTAAAATAAAACTGCCCCCCAGGGGAGAGACCCTTGCCTAAGGGGTCCCTCCCCATCTGTTATAAAAAGAAAATCAATCCCTGATGCCTAATGGTTTCTGCCCCCTTGGGGGCAGTTCAGCCTAAATAAAACAGGCTGATCTGCCCATTAGGGGGCAGAAATAGCCTAAAATAAATTTACCCCCTAGAGGAGCGAGCCTGGCCTAAGGGGTCACTCCCCTTATGAAATAATAGAGAAGAAAAAAATCCCTGGTGTCTAGTGGTTTCTGCTTCCCTTGGGGGGAAATTGTCCTAAAATACATTTGTCTCCCAGGGGAGAGGCCCTTGCCTAAAATATATATCCCTGGTGTCTAGTGTTTTCTGTCCCCAAGGGGGGCAGAAATGACCTTAAAATAAATTGCCCACCTGGGGAGCAACCCTTTCCTAAGGGTTCGCTCCCCTTATCAATAAAAAAAAACTCACTGGTGTCTAATGGGCATTTCTGCACCACAATCGCTATGCGATTGTGTAGGAGGCTGACATGGCTTATAGTGGGTACCTAATGGTACTTACACCTTGTGCCAGGTCCAGTTATCCCTTATTAGTAGATTAGTAGTGTTCTAGCAGCTTAGGCTGATAGGTAGCTATAGCAGAGCAGCTTAGGCTGAAATAGGAGACATGCAAAGCTCCTACTATACCACTTATATCATATAGCACTATATCATAAGAAAACACAATACTCAAAGTTACTAAAAATAAAGGTTCTTTATTTTAGTGACAATATGCCAAAAGTATCTCAGAGGATCTACTCCCTTAGGAGGTAAGTAATATACACAAAATATACACACACAAACCAAAATCAGGTAAGTAAACAGTTAGAAAAGTAGTGCAAACACTGTAGAATACAATAGGATGCAATAGGAGACAATAGGCCTAGGGGCAACACAACCATACATTCCAAAAGTGGAATGCGAACCACGAATGGACCCCAGGCCTAGTATAGTGTGTAGAGGGTCGGTGGGAGTGTAAGAAAGCATTAAGGGTGTCTACGATACCCTACCTCAAGACCCTGAAAAGTAGGAGTAAAGTTACCCTACTAACCCAGAAAGACATTAAAGTCGAGATAGGGGATTCTGCAGAGGCAACAACTGACTGCAAAGCACTGAAGATGGATTCCTGGATCTGAGGATCTGTAAAGGAAGGGGACCAAGTCCAAGAGTCACGCAAGTGTCCAGGGGGGGCAGGAGCCCACTAAACCCCGGATGAAGGTGCAAAAGGGCTGCCTCCGGGTGGAAGAAGCCGAAGATTCTGCAACAACAGAAAGTGCCAGGAACTTCTCCTTTGGTCAGAAGATGTCCCACGGCGCGCTGGATGCAGAGTTGTTTCCACGCAGAAAGACCGCAAACAAGCCTTGCTAGCTGAAAGAGTCGTAGTTGAAGAAAATGGGTGCTGCCCGGGAAGGACCAGGAGGTCGCCCCTTAGAGGAGGAGACAGAGGGGGTGCTCAGCAGGAGGAGGCGAGGGGGAGAAAGGATGGGGGCTTGGTGCTGCTACTGCTCGAACAGCCAGATCTTGAGAAGATTCCTGAAGGTAAGGAGGTATTTGGTCTGGCACAGGTGGATGGGAAGAGTGTTCCACATTTTGGTGGCGAGGTCCAAGAATGACCTACCGCCGGTTGTAGTTCTGCGGACGCGTGTGGCAGTTGCGAGGTCGGCGGAGCGGAAATGCCTGATCGGGGTGTAGAAGGAGAGTCGCCTGTTGGGGTATTCTGGTCCGGTGTTGTGCAGTGGTTTGTGAGCGTGGGTGAGGAGTTTAAAAGTGATTCTCTTGTTGTCTGGGAGCCAGTGCAGGTATTTCAGGTGGTCTGTGATGTGGCAGTGGCGAGGGATGTCCAGGATGAGGCGTGCAGCAGCATTCTGGATGCATTTCAGCCTTTTCTGGAGTTTGGCCATGGTTACTGCTTAGAGGGCATTGCGGTAGTCCAGCTTGCTGCCTACGAGGGGTTGGGTGACTATTCTTCTGGTTTTGGTGGGTATCCATTTGTAGATCTTTCAGAGCATGCAGAGGGTGCTGAAGCAGGAGGAGGAGATGGCGTTGACTTGCTGGGTCATGGATAGTGAGGGGTCCAATATGAATCCTAGGTTGTGTGCGTGGTCCATGGGAGTCGGAGTGGTTCCGAGAGTGGCAGGCCACCATGAGTCATCCCATGCGGAGGGGGTGGAGCCGAAGATGAGGACTTCCGTCTTGTCGGAATTGAGTTTGAGGCAGCTGCTGTTCATCCATTTGGCGATGGCCTTCATTCCTTCGTGGAGGTAGGTCTTGGTGGAGTCCTTGGTGAGGGAGAGGATCAGCTTGGTGTCATCGGCGTACAAGATGACGCTGAGGTTGTGGGATCAGGCGATGTTAGCGAGTGGGGCTATGTAGACGTTGAAGATGGTCGGGCAGAGGAACGAACCCTGGGGTACGCAGCAGATGATTTCGGTGGCATCCGAGCGGAAAGGCGGACTCTCTGAGTTCTGCCGGTGAGAAAGGAGGTGGCCCAGTCTAGGGCTCTGTCGTGGATTCCAGCATTGCTAATGCGTGAGCGTAGGGTGTGGTGGCAGACGGTGTCGAGCGCGACCGAGAGGTCCAGGAGGATCAAGGCAGAGGTTTTGCCGCTGTCCATTATGGTTCTGATGTCGTCAGTGGCAGCGATGAGGGCGGTTTCGGTGCTGTGGTTGCTGCGGAATCCAGATTGGGAAGAGTCATGGGTGCGGTTCTCTTTGAGGAAGCGGGTTAGTTGTCTGTTGACAGCCTTCTCTATGACTTTTGCCGGGAAGGGAGATAGGCCGGAAGTTCTTGAGGTCCTTTGGGTACGCCTTGGGTTTTTTGAGGAGGACGTTGATCTCAGCGTGTTTCCAGCTCTCCGGGAAGGTAGCGGACTCGAAAGAGCTATTGATAATCTTCCGTAGTTGAGGTGTGATGACAGAGCTTGCTTTGTTGAGGATGTGGTGAGAGCAGGGGTCAGATGGAGAGCCGGAGTGGATGGTGTTCATGATGGTATCGTTGTCGTTGACGGGGGTACAGGAGAGCAGGAGGTTGATCAGCGGTGAATCTGTGGTGTTGGTGGTTGCTGGGGGGGTCTGGGTGCTGAAGCTGTCGTGGATGTTTGCAATCCTGCAGTGGAAGTAGGAGGCTAAGGAGTCGCAGAGGTCTTGGGATGGCGGGATGCCATTGGCGTTGGAGCTGGGGTTGGAGAGTTCCTTCACGACGAGATCATTGTGGCTGTGTGCTTTGTTTTTGTTTCGGTCTTTGAAGGCAGTTCTCTTGGCACCTTGGATGAGTTGGTGGTGTCTGCAGATGGCGTTTTTGAAGGCTGTGAGGTTGCCTAGAGTCTGATCTTGGTGACATTTTCTTTCGAGTTTTGGGCACCTTTGCTTAGATACGTGGAGGTCGGTGGTAAACCAGAAGGCCTTTCTGTCAGTGCATCTGTTGAAGAGATTCTTAATTGGGGCAAGAGTATTGGCAAAGGTGTTGTCCCATTGCCTGAAGTTGCGGGAATCTGCATCAGTGTCGGTGGTGTCAATGGTGGGTTCTGAGAGAGGGCTGCGATAAGTTGGTCCTCGGTGACCTTGTTCCTACTGCGGTGGGGGATCCGTTGTGGTTGGTGGTGTGTTGTGGGTATCTTGAAGGAGAAATGGATGCAGTGGTGGTTTGTCCAGTGGAGTTCGGTGGTATGGCTGAAAGAGACGTGATTGCTGGCGGAGAAAATAGGGTTGAGTGTGTGTCCTGCGGAGTGGGTTGGTGTCGTAACGAGCTGTTTGAGGCCGAGGTTGGAGAGGTTGTTGAGCAGGTTGGGGGTGTTGTTGTCGATGATGTTGGTTGATTGTTTACAATTCCAAAATGAGGATCACATATATCTTTAGGTCCACTTAAGAAATAATTGTTTTGTTTGCAGTCATTTATTTTGGACCAATTGGTTTTAGAAGGACATACTTCAGTAACAGTATTCAACAAAACATCTCTACCAGCCATCAAAGTAACATCATCTCTAGGAGAAAGCTGTGGCCAGTTGACCTAATAATTGATTCACATCAGCCCAATCAAGATTACAGTATTCAAAAACAGTATGTCATTCTTCTTTGAATTTCTAGGGAATTTCACAGACTTTGGGAAATGTTCAAGAAATCAGATTGGAACCGAAGGACATCAAGTGTAATTTGATCCCCTTCTCCACAGCCGGGATATTATGGCAAGACAAGAAGAACATGGGAGATATAATTAGAGTCATTGCTGTCATCATTACTATGAGATTTGGCTAGCGTGATGGATTCAAGAGCGGGATATATGCACAGACTCTGGAACCCTTTTTTGGCTGATGGTCATATCTCAGGTGATAGTTGTGCTCGGAGCTCGACCACTCTGTCCATATGTTTCAGTACGGTGGAGCACTGATGGGAGTCATATCAATGGTGGTTGTAGGTAGGGCATTGGTGTGTCAGCTTTGTGTCTGGTATTGTCCTACTACCATCCATTGTGTTGCTGCTTGCCATCTGCACCTTGCTGCACACAGATGTGCTCCACCTGATTGCTCTGTCCCTGCATGCAATCCATTAGCCTGACCATTTGTCTGTGCTACATCATTTCTCGACAAACACAATGGTGTGCCCCAGTATGTCTTGCCACACTCAGAAAGAGCAAAATATCTAAAATGTCCCAAAAAGTCCTAAAAAGTCCTCTTGTCTCTTTTCAGTTTCTTCCAGGATATCATTAGTTATTTGGCAAAAGAGGCACACAGGGGGCAGTGAAAGCTTACATACTATCCCTCATATGACTAATTTGGTAATTTATTTTTTCTTGGGTGTCCTAAAGATCCCTCACCTGAGATTCCTGACAGGTTTTGTGACATCCTCTTAACAATGCAAGAAAACTAAGCATTGTTCTGGAGTGAATGTAATCATTTATTAAGGTTGTTCAAGCAGTGCTTAATTTGAGCAGGTGGTTGCTGGTGGGGGGGGGGGGTGCGGGGTAGCACCATCACTTATTTGTGGGACCCATCACTTATTTCTCCATATCAGACATTTCCAAGACCAATAGAGGTTAAAACAAACAAAATGAAAAGACGGAGGAAGAGAAAAACACCCGTCACAAAGGGAGAAGGCAGAGTGTGATAACAGGGCAGGGAGTGCCTGGCAGTAAATTAAAGGATTAAAGGGGCCCGAGGTGGATTTAGGACTGTGCACCCCTGCTACTCGCTCTCCAGCATTTTTATAGTACCAGCCAAGGGTGTCTGAGTGACGCTTTGGGCACCAGCACTTATTTTTTTACAAAAAAACACTGTGTTCAAGTATTTCATACTAAAGGTACCTTGCTCCAGACAGGACTTACTATATAGTTTGCTTTAAAACTGCTTGTGAATTTGTGAAACTGTTGGTACATAATGTAGACGGGAGTCCCTCTAGGTGGCGCTGTAATCAGATTTGATTCTTTGGCTTCTATTTTTCTCACTATAACTTCACTCACAACCAAGGAAAATATTAAGGTAGTCTGCTGCAGCTTATTCCCAGGGAGAAGGTGAGAGGAAAGAGGCAATTTGTCAGTAATTGTCTATGAGCTACCCGTAATAAGGTTGGAAAGTACATCCACTCTTGAAACATCTCCAGCAAAAGCCTGTAGAGGATCGCTGAAGGACCTGATCGAATGAACCAGTGAACCTTTTTCAAAACATTCATCTAATAGGATACAACACTAGGGACCTAGCAAACCATTGCTGTCCTTCTGAGCTTCTTGTTTCAATTCTATGGAGTCCACTCACACTCTGCCTTTCAGTTGCCATACCATTTGATTCAATTAATCTACCCAGACAAACTTATCCATAATTAAAGTAACATAAAACCTAATAAATAGTCTTAAGTACAAATAAACTCACATTTTAAGTTGACATTTCACTGAATTTTCTGATCTGATCAATTAGTGCTTTTCTAAGGCGGAAGCAAAGATGGCCCCCATGTTTCGAGGGAACTTCTAAATCTTGAGTGTACTTGTGAGACCGCTGAACTCCCATAAGACTTGCAGCAGCAAAGGTGCATGTCAGGCCTAACAAAAGTCCATAATTTCACTGTGTCCATGAGGCAACCTCAGAGTGCACGAGAGATCTATGGACTCACAGAGAACAGCCTGTACTGAGGGACCTGTGAGCGGCCAGGGACAGACATAAACCCACTGGAGGGTTGAAGGCATGGATGAAGCCACAATGCCACAGTCAAGACAGAGACGGCACCAGCAATGTACAAGGAAGGAAGGGATCAAGTCCTGCAAGCCCAGACATAAGAGTTGGTGATTTAAGAATGCCGAGAGGATCCCTACTTAGATCAAATTGAACGGTTAGTACTATTTTAATGCAGTACACACAACCTCAGAATCATACGCATCACAATAATCTGCTGTGACCAAAAAGAGACATACAACACTTGTTAAATTATCCTCAATAAATACATATTACTGGTGTATTGACAATTACCTTGATTTTCACTCAACGCCGCCAACATTTCCATCATGGAGACTGGCAGAAAAAGAAGCAGGGAGTGTGTTTGACTTGAATTTACAATGTCTCGTACTGTTATACCTTCACTTATACCTGTGATTGAAGTGCCAAGATATCTAAATCAATAGGGGGTAGAGATGTGTATGTACATACAATCCGTCAGTAAGTTCTTACACGACATACACTACCAGGCAAATGGGACACCCCTTAATGTTGAAAGGGGTTTTGGACTTTGGTGGTAGAAGTAGTTTTCTGCGATTTCCAGTTTGTGGGAGCATGAAATTTATATCTGAAAGGATGATCAAGAAAGATTTTATTTGTCGGGAGTGGACAAAGGCAATAATTGTAACCTTGGCTGACCTGATTCATCTGTTAATAAAGGCCAGAATTAAAGAAGTACAGCAACAGTTTCATCAAGGACCTACGTGCAACGTCAAAGCAGTGTAGCTCGTAAGTCATGTCTATAAACCAAATGAACTGGTATCTTTATTAAGTTAACTATCTATCTGTCTCTCTGTCTCTCTCTCTCTCTCTCTCTCTCTCTCTATATATACATATATATATATATGCAAACACTTCCCCAAAAGGAAAGTTAGTCTCACTTCCAATATTAGCCCCGCCCAATAATAGCCCTCAAGTGGGCAGGGTCACCATATGCTGATATACTAATTATTCTTTTCCAGCCTTTTCCGTTCCGACTGAATTTTCAACAGCTCACGGACCCACAGCAATTGTCCGGGTGGTTGGAAACCAGAGAGAAGGAATGCCATACATCACCCCTGAGAAATGTCAATGGTGACCGTAACGCATTGGATGCATGAGATTGCCATCTTTTTCATAAAGTGAACTCAATCTGATTTGGGAGTGTGATATACATTTCTTTTGCTCCTGCCGCACTACTCGCACAATCTCGCAAATGGAGCACCCTCTGCTCCAACAAGGACCAGTGTGTTGTCAATGAAAAAAACAAAGGTTACATGGACTTTATAGTTAGGAAGTAAGAATTAAAAAAACATAGAAATTCACTTAAAAAAAACAAAGGTTACAGGGATGTTATAGTTAGGTTCTGAATTTAATCACACAAAAACCATAGAAATTCAGCAGTTATAGTTAAGAGTTATTTCAAGTTACTATAACTCACAGCCTAAGATAACTATAACTCGCGCCCCCGCTATGCATATTTTTTTCTTCAATAATTTGTCTTCTAATGTTTCATTGTTATTTTTATTGACAATATAAAAGTTGTCATGAGTACTGTAATATCTGGGGTAATAAGAAGTGCATGCCAAAGGCATGTGTTACAGTTACTTTAGGCCACAAGTTATAGTTACTTGAAATAACGCTAACTACAACCACTGCTGCACACGTCCGAAGCCCAGTCCCCCTGCGGCCAACCCCCATAACCACCCAACCCCACAGGACGGAGGGAGTTGGACACAGAGCTTGTCTCTCTGGGTGTGAGAATAGATGTGAAAGGGTGTTTCTGGGTGTGAGAGTGTCTGTCTGGGTGTGAAAGTGGGTGTGAGAGGTTCTATGTGGATGTGAGAATGGGTGTGAGTAGGTTTAAGAGGGTGTCTCTAGGTGTGAGAAAGTCCCTGTGACTGTGAGGAGCAGTTTCTTTCTTGTCCTTTCCTGGGGGGCTGCAGCCACACGGCCCTCCTCCCGGGTGCCAATTCTGGCCATAGGACCCCATCTCCTTGTAGCCCGGCCTCATCAAATATTTTGTTTGGTGGGGGGAAGGGGACTGCGTGCCCCCCTGGCCCATTTTGGCCCCAGGGTGCCCATTCGCCGGGGCCCAGCCTTAACATTTTTCTGGGGGAGGAGGGCCGCGTGGTCCTCCTTCCCAGGCCAATTTCAGCCCCAGGGACCGCATCCCTCGGGGTACAGCCAACTCTCCTTGGTGCCCTCCAAGGCACGCAGTGTGCTTTGAGGACTGCGGGGAGAACCTCAAGGCCCCTATGGTCCCAGCCAGCTCCCCACCTCCTACAGGAGTCTGCATTGCTGTCACAGACAGGGAGTTACTAAACATGCAGCTCCCTGTCTGCGAGAGCAATTGTTTCCTCTGTTTCCCTGCCCGCATATCTGTTTGACAGCTCTCACTTGCTGGGAGCAGAGTTGTGTTTGCTCTGACTTGGCAGGAGCTGTCAAAACTAGCACCAAGTCACAGCAAACAGCTATGTCCTGAAGGAGGGCAACCCGGGACATAGCAAAAGCAGGCTCGGGGTAGGGGGATCCCCAGGGCCATTGTTGGCTCATCGAAGGCCCCCTCCAACATCTGAATCTGCCCCAGGGAGGCAGTGGAGTTCAAGGCCGTGGTCCACACCAGCCCACCTTCATTAATTTATATATCAGCCTTGAGGAGGTGGCTGTGTGTTTCCTCCCTTATTTACAGTTAATTGTCCTGGGGAGGTGGTGATCCCCAGGGACCTCCCACATACATTTAAGATTTAGCCCCAGGGAAGTGGTGGTCCCTGGGGTTGTGGGTGGCTGTGTGCCCCCCCAAATTGTGAATGAATTGTCCCAGAGAGGTGGTCGTCCCCAGGGCTGCAGGGAGGCCACGCGCCCCTCTTAATTACAATGAATTTCCCCAGGGAGGTGGCAGACCTCAGGCTACAGGGAGGTCATGTGGACCCCACGTACATTTCAGAAGTAGCCCCAGAGACGTGGCGGTCCCAAGGGCTAAAGGGAGGGACAGCACAGCCCCCCCTAGATTGTGAATGAATTGCCCAAGTGAGATGGACATCCCTGGGGGCTTGGGAGGTCCGCCAGACCCCACTACTAATCAAGCAATATTGGCCCAGGTAGGTGGTGGTCTCCGGGGCGTGGGGGGCCACACAGTCCCCCGCATACTAATAAATATAAGCCCCAGGGAGGTGGTGGTCTTTGGGGCATAAAAGTGCCCTAGGAGGGGGGCCCCGTGAACCCCTCCTTTACTTTTCCTATGCTACCGCGACCTGGCCCACCTGGGGCTTTATTAAAACAAGCACAGGAGACTGTGTTTGCTTTTTTTTTTTTTTTTTAGCTACGGACTTGCAACCCCATAGCAAATTTGCAGCACAAATTAGGGAAAAAGTGCTTTTTTGCCCTGGAAGGGTCCCTCTAGGACGCCAGCACCAGAGCTAAAGGTTCAGGGTGTCCCTACCATGGCCATTTTCTTATGTTACCTTTTTTCAGGGACTTACCTGAAGACAAGTCTCAAGATGACTGTCAACACTTCCCTGTTGAAGTGTTGGCAGCCAATCTGATCCCAGTACAAGATCGGGAGGGTTTGTGGAGCCTTCGCGTTCCTATATATACAAATTTGAATTATCTTTATTATCTCCAAAACTACTGATCAGATTTACACCAAATTTAAAAAGGGCGCTTTCTGGACAAGAGTTACCTTTCTGCCACATTTGGTGTAATTCCATTCCATCCAGCGGTTTGTGCTGTAAACCTGTTAAAGAACCCTATGAGAATTAACTTGAGGAAAACATGTTTTGGGCCC
The DNA here is from genome assembly GCF_031143425.1 of Pleurodeles waltl. Classification (NCBI taxonomy): domain Eukaryota; kingdom Metazoa; phylum Chordata; class Amphibia; order Caudata; family Salamandridae; genus Pleurodeles; species Pleurodeles waltl. The sequence goes on from NC_090440.1 coordinate 1,216,143,999, forward strand.
CCACCCTTTGTCTCTGCCCCGCTTGACCGATCAACTTGAAACATTCCAGACAGCAACTGACGTGTCAATTTTTTTAAAAAAATGATACATCAGCCGTTGCCAAAAATATAAGCACGTAAAACAGCTTTTTTTCTACAGAAACTAGGTCCTAACTATAACTACCTAGAGGCAACTGCTGCCATGTGATATACTTTATATATATATATATATATATATATATATATATATATATATATATATATATATATGTACACTCATTAACTGAACCCTAATGATGGGGGCTGAGGACTTCATACATAGTTGTAGGCCTGCTTTGAAATGTACACCTTTGCTCAATAGTATTAAACTGCAATGTGGCCCCTGTATTTTTGAGGTGCTGCTCAGCCTGTTTTCTCAAAGGATGGGACACACCCCTATTCACAGTAATTACTGTGACAGTTTATGAGACTTTGCTGTCACCTGCCCATTCAACTATTGGATCAAACATATATTTTAGATGCCCTTCACTCTTTGTCACCTATTGTACTTTACAAAATTTCTGTAATAGAGAGCCACATATTCTTATGACTAGCAAAAAGAAAGAGACAGGTCAGTAAGAGGCCCACCATATAGGTATTTGCTAGAGTACCTTATGTGACCGAGAGGCACCGGTCCACACCTGCGTGCTATCTGAGGTTCCTGCCCACACTTGAGTACCGAAGCCAAAAGACATTGGGAAGGACTAAACATGGTGGAGACACAGGTTTGAGGTGTGAGATAAAGAGGGGACTAAGAATCTGCTATGATTTGACCTGCAACAGTTAACAGTCTTATCAGTGGGGGTTTCAAGTGTGTGTTAAAGGTAGACAAGGCTTGTTACAGTTTAGAACAAGACACGTGGAAGTTGGTAGAAGTTGGAAGCTGTCTCTAGGAAGCAGTGACAACACACTATTTAAGCACTCAGAAGACAAAATTGTTGAAAGCAAAGAAAATGGTAGTAATAAGACAGAGAAGAGTAAATACTATGTGTTGTGCTACAAAGCTCATTCTGGTGAATCCCCAGTCACTCTTTGAAGTCTTAACTCATCACATACCTTTGTAAGGGAGCGTGATCTGACGCACTATTCAGAAGGTTTAACAAAAGCATTCAGTTTAGCGTTATCAGCTCAACTGCAGGTTAAAATGCTTTTGCCTCATCTGATCTATAGAGAAATTTGAACTTCAATGTAGGAGTTTCTAAACACAGCTCCACTTGCACAGCAGTAGGGCTGCCTGGAAAGAGTTTGCTGAGTATATACTTAATTTGGGCTTAAAGTGTCAGTGGAAAGGGAGAAGTGGAAAGGGAGAAGTGGAAAGGGAGAAGTGGCAGGGCGCCTGTCGCTTCTCCCACGCAATTCTTTCACAGACCTGCTAACCTCATCGACTCCCTCAAGGATTAAAGTGCACCGCAGGCTTGTCTAACAAACAGCTATTCCTTCATCACATCCGGACTCCTTCACACCACCAGAGAAACACGAGCTGCCCATGGGCTTTGGGAGTCTAGACAGATCGGTGGGAGATTAAGGCAACACTGGGAATATTCTTATGGGACACCAACAAAGAAAAAAGAACGGAAAATAAGCATTCAGTTTCGCGTTTCTGCTACTCTACGAGCCGGGGGGGGGGGGGGGGGGGGGTTGAAGAACTTAATGCAGCTCACTTACATTGTTTCATTCATCTACCTGACACCGTTCTTCGGATGATCCTCCCAGGACTCTGCAGAGTACCAGCACCTAGCGTATATTCAACAATTCCCACAAACCATCAGGCCCACTACGTGAGCACTGTCGTCGACCAACCCTGTATGTAACACCCCTGAAAGCTTCTGAGCACTCGAAGGACGGAGAGGACAGATAACTAAGGAGAAAGACAGCTGTTGCCTATGTCACTTTTTAATATTTGGGGACATTGTAAACTAATGTGCAGAAAGCATGCTTCCTGTCTCTGTGAGGATTTGGCCGGTCCGTCCTCTCCTCGGGCTGCGAAACAGAGGGCCACGAACCTTCCTACTGGCGGCGTAGAGCAGTCATGGATTTCACAGAGAGCTGGATTTATCTATCGACCATACATCGCCAACAGGCGCAAGCCATAGCGGCTCCGATCCACTCCTGCAGGGATGGAAGGAAGAATGCCGAAGGCCAGTCAGGAAGATACAGTCTTCCACGTTTTTCCAAAACTGGGCTCCAAATAGGTCATTAAAATAAATGCTACCACAGGGAGTAGAACTCCAAGGGAAGACACATTTCAGATTAGGCCTCTCACATATTACCCTCCTGATTTTCCTTCCTCGTCCCAGACCTAGCAGTACAATTTAGGGTGTATTGGAAGCTCGTTTGGTTGATTTGCTGTACAAGTATCATTTTAGTACTGCCTTTTTACATAATGTAGTGCAATGGGACGGTGTGCTTTCATTGTTTAAAATATTATAAAGAATGTGCTGTTTGAGGAGGAGTTAATTACTCATGCACTGGCATTTGCCATTCTGCTGTTGTAGTAGAGAGAACTGCTTGTTATTTAGAGAGGGCTAGATGCCTGGTGGTCCTTTTGTACTACGGATTGTTACTGTTAATTGAGCTATTGCAATATGCCCTGCGGCTACTTAATTTCCTAAAACACGTTGTATTTTTGCATTTATTAATGAATTGGCTTCTGATTCTGACATTTTACTTTCCCTAATGATTACTTTGCTATTTAAATGTGACATTTAAGTAAGTCTACAAATTGAAACCTGAAAGAAGAACTGAAAGAAGTCTAGTTGTGGAAAATTTTCCTTAATGATATTAGCTGATTATTTGAGCACAGGAGTCTCCCTTTCCCATGAACTGACCTTTAATTTTAATTGAATTGGACTGCCAACAGTTGCAGGGAGTGTTATTGCGGCAGCGTGCTGGAGATCAAGGAACAGTTTGGTCAGCCTTGTCTGGACCTTTGCGCATCAGTGACGAAAGAGCATCTCTCTGGTTTCTGCACCCTGTATCCTCTCTCGAGGTCTGTGAAAGTTATGTACTATCTCTTGAATGGCCACAGAGTCTCCCATATGCTTTTCCTTCAATTCCTTTACTCTTCAAGTTCCTTCAGATGATCTGAGATGGTAACGCATGGTCCTCTTGGTTTCCTTATGTTGACACAGATAGCCATGGTTTCCTCTTCAGGAGTCAACTGGGCTACTGTAAATGTTTCTCACTTATCCCTCTCCTCTGCATGTTTCTCTTCCAGAGCCTTCTCTCCTACATCTCAAACTGTAGTTCTGATGCTTGAAAAGCTAAATATGCAGGTTCGGTTTCTTCCAATATACTCAATATATAGAACAACATCAGTGCCCTGAGACCCTCAAGGTTTCTGCAGGGCACCGTCATACGTTTGATGTATGATGTGCTTCTGGGGGTACAAGCAGCAATGCGTCACCCAACCAAGATTCTAGATTTCTTCTGGCATAGGTTCCTTTAGGGTTTGACAGTTTGACTGGCTTGCCTTCTCAAGTCCTCAAGTTCTTTTTTCTCATATGCCTGTGATTTACGTCCTTGTACCCGCATTGGATCTTCTGCTTCTCTTTCGAGGCGTACAGGGACCCACTTTTGAGCCACTGGATTCAGTAGACTTGAATTTTCTGTCATCCATTCAGGCCATCATATTGGGAAAACCAATTCCTTACTCTGCAATTTACCCTTTGTTCATTTGTTTCCTGGACAAAGTGGTTCCTCATCAAGCTCCTTCTTTTCTTCCAAAGGTTCCTTTTGGTGTCTCACTGTTCAAAGGCTTTCATTATGCTGTTTCCCCCCCCTCCTCCTTGCCTGAGGAAGCAAGGTTACATACTTTGGATGTGCATAGAACCCACTTCCTTTTTTTGTAAGTATGGTTCTTTTTTTGCAAGGCTAATTCCCTGTTTGTTACTTTTGGACTGACAGGTCAGGGAAGATGTCGAAATATAGTCATTCCCAATTGGTGAGTCTGCATGCCGTCTCCATCACCAGCCACGCTGCAGGAGAAATCCTGCCAAGTCATGTACAGGTTCGATCCATCAGAGGGATTGCTACCTATTGGGTGGCTTTTTAGGATGCACTTCTGAACAACAAAAACGTTGCCACCTAGACTTAACCACACACCTCCAGTATGTATTGCCGATTACAGCGGAAGGGGCTCTGTTGGTGCACTTTGGTTCCCATATGTTGACCTCCATTGGATGTTTTCTTATTTTTATATAATTATAAATGGTGTTGCAGTGTTTCAGCCTATCAGTGTTTTTTTCAGGTCCAGTGGTCACATTTCCTGCTTTGGCACATCCTCATGTTCTTAGGACTGGGACGAGGAAGACAGATGAGGAGGTAAATGGGTGGAGGATGGTTACTAATCCTGATTATTCCAAGTTCAGGTCTTTCTTGCCACTGTCCATGCTTATGACCTTTCTAGCCCATCAGGAATGTTGACAGGGCATGCAGGGCGCTTGATATTTCAGGAACTAGGACTATCTGATTCTGCCTTTTAAAAAGAGAGCACATTTTACAGCTACCTCTGCTAGCAGGATGTCTACCAATTTAGAGTCTGGCAATTGTTAACTATGTCACCACAAGTGATTTATCCTGTTCGTTCTTCTGCCCCACTGCAAAAGACGTAGCAGATTAACCAGAACTAGAGTGGATGGTGCACCACACTGTCAGGCTAAGTGAAAGATTATGACAGAAAGAGTGACGGACTTTTAAGAAAAGTTAATAATACAGGTCTATAATCTAGGCAGACCTACCCAAGATGTTACGTAAGCTAGACATATTGTTGACACTTGAATATCACTTCTTTGGGGATTCACTTCCACTGTAAAAAATGCAGTTGCACAAAATCTATCGGAAGAGAGCGGTATTAGTGGTTTTGCACCTGGGTGCCCTTCTGACTTGTTAAAAAAAAGTCTGTTCTTCTCACCTCCATTTGTGGAGGACAGTCCTTTGCAGTGAAGCGTACAATGTGCAGGTTACCTTATAGGCAGTACCCAAGCTATAGGTGTACTAACAATGGTACATCTCTCTCCAAGAGTTTGGTATGCAGTCCCACCAATAATGCCTGGCAGGAGGCATACTTTAATCGTAGTAGAACACTCTGGAATACATTGAAAACACTCTCCAATCACGAGAAGTGCTTTCATTGTGGAGGGAAGATTTCAGCTGTTTTTGGAGGAGGAAAATTTGTGACAATGATGCACAGATATACTACCACTTGATTTCAACCAGTACCAAAGTTGTTTGGTTTTAGAATGGCTATGAAGGACATTGTGTTCTGTAGAACAACTGATCAGCATGTGCCTTGGAAGTTTAAAAGTCACATTGTAAGAGATCAATGAATGTAGTGTCAGAATGAATTAGCATATGACTGGCCCTTCACCTTTATAACGTGATGAGGGCAGAATCTCTCTCTTCAGTCTTCTGCCAGTATGTACATCTGCACGGACGTTATTCTCTGCAGAAGAGTATTGTACTTTTATAAACACAAGAAGTAGCTGATGATGGGGACCTGTGGATCACTGACCCATTATTGGTAGCATTATTTAGGGTCAATCCCTTTCCTTCTCATGTTTTCTTGCACTTTCTGTAGCATGGTCTATCATATAATACACAGACCCATTCTGTCTTGATTACAGAGCCCAGTCTGAGGAGTCCCCTCCAGCTGATGTTGTTGTGAGGTTAATCATCTTATGCTCATAGAGAAGTTTTTAGACCTTTTGAAAAATAATGATGTTCAGCGATGATCCGGACAAGACAATTTCATCTGCATTGATCGCAGAAGTGTGACCACAGGAGAACAGCTCAGGGAAAGGATGGGTCCTGAGCCTCTTTTGCATGCATAAATGAATATACCTGTTCACTATATTATCTGTCTGTGATTGGAGCTAACACTCCTCTACTACTTTCTAGATTAGGTCACAGAACTCAATACTGTTTGAATAACAATTACTGCAATGCTTTGAGCATAAAAGTTGGTGATCAAATATGGCCACTCTCCAAAGACATTTGCAGAGACTGCAGTGAGAAAGTAACTGATACTGACCATCCTCATATATCAGGAGCATGGAAGCAACAGCTCATCATCCCACCATTCCTACCGGTAGCCCCTGGAGCAGATTCTCAGGTATGGGCCAAGGGAGATTCATCAGTGATATTATTTATTTTAATTCATAATAAGCTTTATTCTATTAATAGTAACTATTACAAAATCATCACACAGGCATGTTTTGTGGAACTGTTGCCTTGTATGAGTTTACATTTCTTGTAACACTTAGTTCTCATCCAATGTACTAGAGTCCCATAGCCTTTCTCACTCTCTGTATTTCCGTTTTATTTTAATCTCTCTCTGTAACCTCTGGTCTCTCCTATTTATATTGTAACTCCCTTATCTCTTCTGGTAACCACTCTCTTTTTATCTCCCCAGTGTCTAGTAATCAATATCTTATCCCCTTAATCTCAATTTAGCTCTCATTTTTTGACTTATTTCTCTTTCCTTGTAACCTCTCACTTTCTGTCTCCCCCAGCTCAGTATCTTGTAACAAGGCATGTGCTTACCTTTCAATCCCATGTGTTTCCTTTTTCTTCTACCTACTGCAGCTCCCTTTCCTATTTATTTTTCTTCTCTCTCCCTTAGCACCCCACTCTTCTCTTTATCTTGTAAATTCCCCTTCTGTTTTGTAACTTCTTACTTCACCCTTTCTCTCTCATCTGTTGTAAACCTATCCTCCTATTTACCGTCTAATCACTCTCATCTCCCTTAATCTTGTAACCTATCCATCCCTTGCTGTCTCTATTACTTTACCTTTTGCTCCCGCCGCCTTGTAATTTATCCCTATCTTGGTTTGTTCTGTAACATCTCACAAGGGGTGGTTCCTCCTCAAGAGTGAATGAGCGTCGTTCCACCTGCTGCGAGCGTGGCAGGCAAATACAAATAAATAAAATGGCACAATAATGCTATTTTATTTTTGCCACCAGCTCGCACTGTATGCAGCGTGAGTGTGAGGGCATGGGGCGGGGATGGATCTTTCAATTGCAGGATGGCTGCTGCCCCTTTCAGTGAGCATGTCGGGTTGGCAAGCTGTCTAGCTTGACCAGCCTGACATGCGCACTATAGACCCAGCAGTCCCAGGGCTGTCAAACAGCTGGGGGACTGCTGGCACTGGCCCCAGCCTCAAAATGAGACCACCAATTCTGGAGCTCCTCTTTTGTTGAAAACACCATGACAGCAGCTCCTGGATTGGTTGGATTTGCATTACCACTGAGCATGAAGGAAGTCCTTCCATTCCAGCTCGTTTACACAGAGGGAGAAGTGCCGTACTAAGGTAAGCCATAAATCTGGTGAGTTTGGCACCATCGTGCCCCACCATATATTTGCCCTACAGGCCGCCACTGCTTCTCACATGTTTATTTAGTGACCCCGTTCGCTCCCGTTCACCTTCTCCTATTTTCTTACTTACCTACATTCTGCAATGCCTCCCACTAAGCTCTGCAACCACTTTCTCCCCACTCTTCTCTAACAACACTCTTTCCCTTTGTATTTTGAACATACTCCCTCTATAACATGCCTAATTCTACACGCAAACACATAGGCAAACACACTAAATCTGCCTGTTAGCGCAGATTCTCAAAAACTTAGGCCCATATTTATAGTTTTTGGCGCAACACTGTGCTAACACAGTTTTGTGTCAAAAAGTTTACCGCCGTCTTGCGTCATTCCAAAAGCGCCAGCCAGGCACCAAATTTATGGAATGCCGCAAGCCGGCGCTAAGGGTGGGTTACTGTCCGAAAAAAAGATGTTAGCCATGTAGAGGTGAAGAGGGGTTTGCTTCTAAAAATGACGCTAGATTGGTTAGAGGCAAAAAAATGCTGTTAACCAGCCTAGCGTCATTTTCTGACGTTAAACCATCCATATCACGAGTCCTGTCTTAGAAAAGATAGGAGTCATGCCCACCACCCCAATGGCCAGTACAGGGGACCAGTGTCCCCTGGGCATTGTCATTGCAGCAGTGCCATTCAGGGGGCCCCAGGTCCCCCATCCTCTCGTGTCCCTCTGGTGTGGGTGTGGGTGTTCCTGGGGCTTGGAGTGGGCACCTGTGGGCCCATTCCATGGTGTTTGGCCAGGGAAATGCCTTAATGCCTCGTCAGACCCAGGCTTTAAATAATGGCGCTAAGCAGGCTTAACGCCATCATTAAGGCCCAACTCCCACCCGTGTACCATTTTTGAACAGGGGATAAATATGGTGCTACGGGCTTAGAGTCATTTTGTGGACAGGAACACCTACCTTGCATCTCATTGACGCGAGATGGGTCCACGCATTCAAAAAATGACGATAACTCCTATATTTTGACGCTAGACGGGTCTAGCATCAAAATAGAAATATGGAGTTAAGTTTGGCCGTTTTTGCATCCAAAAAAATCACACACAAACAAAGCAAACAGAGTATAAATATGCCCCCTAGTGATTAGAGTATATACCAGTCGCCTAAACACAGACAGGCACGGATTGGTAAGTCATTCATGGGCAAGATTTTACTGTGAATTCTCCAAAGTTCTCCAAAGTTCCTTTGGTTATATAATCATGCAGGCATGCTACAATAAAGGGGGCCTTAAATATCACAGCCTGTAGTATTATGCATGACTTCTTGTATACGCTGAATGGACAGAGGATAACAACATCAATCTCATTGCACTCACATAATAAGTTAATACAGTGGTTCCCAACCTGTGGGCCGGGGACCCCTGGGGGTCCGCGAAGCCTCCTTAGGGGGTCCGCGACTGCTTATACATTTTTATAATATTAGGTTCCAGCTATCAGTAATGACTCAGTGGGGGTCCCCGTGTTCCAATAATGATTCAGTGGGGGTCCCCGGGCTCCAGTATTGATAAAGTGGGGGTCCACAGAAGTCAAAAGGTTGGGAACCACTGAGTTAATAGAAAACATACAATGGCATTCGTTTCTCACAAAGTATTAAGTGATCAAACAGCACCATCTCACATTGGAAGAATATAAAACTATTTTAAAATCAGGCATTTTGAGGATAAGGTCTCAGTGGTTGGCAACTGGCATTTAACCGAGTGAAACTCCTGTGTTCCTAGTTTTATGTTTTGGACTTTGGGCAACAGAACCGCTCTAGTCAATTTGTTTTTGTAATACTAAAAAGGGTTTTGAGCCGCCACACGTGAACCGCAGTGACCATTCTGTAAACATTCACTGCCTCCAAAGGATCTTCCATGATGGCAGCTCCTTCGAAGTTATGAGATCCCTCCATATGACAGGCAGTGGTCCATAAGGGCAGCAGAAGTTATTACTCCAAACTTCAAAAGAGGGCTAAAGTGTCTAAATACAATTGTCTCAAGTCTGATATATGACAGTGTCTGTGTAGTATCTAGTAGGTAATACGTTTTAACATAAAAAAAATGCATTCCAAATAGCGAGTGCTCCTACCTCTTGTCTTTTTCCAATTTAACAATATATTTATTTCTACAATTACAGCTTAACCCCTCGGGTGCCCTGGACGAGCTGGGCTCGCCCTCGGCTACGGTTCCCTTGTGCCGAGGACGAGCCCAGCTCGTCCTGCACTCAGCCCACACCCTCCGCATCGGGGATGGAAGGGGAATTGCTTCCCCTTCCACCCCAGACACCCCCCCCCGGCAATCTGATGACATCAGCGTGCTCACAATGCACCGACATCATCAAATGCTGCCGGGGACGCGCTGGAAGCCATTTGCTTCCAGCGTGATTGTAGAGAGGACCTAGTAAAGGTGAGTCCTTCTCCTTGGGGGGTTTGGAGGGGGTAAAACAGACGCGGGGGAAGGGAAAGAGTTTTTCCTTTCCCCCTGAACCTGTTTTAATAGGATTGCTGCTCCACGATCGCAGACGAGGTCTGCGATTGTGGAGCAGGAATCCACCCACTAGACACTAGGGATGTTTTCTTTGTTTGTTTTGGGGAGAGACCCCTTGGGCAAGGGTCACTCCCCTGGGGGCAATATATTGTTTATAAGTTTCGCCCCCCCGGGGCTAGATTGGGCATGTTTTCAGGTGATATTGCCCCCGTGGGGGTCAAAACCCACTAGACCCCAGGATTTGTGTTGTGTGAGTGTGTGTGTGTGTGTTTTTTGTGTTTTGGGGGGGCGCCTTAGGCAAGGGTCACCCCCCCAAAGGGGGCACATTAGTGTTGGCCATTTATGCCCCCCTCAGGGGCAGACTGGCCTATTTGTTTTAGGCCAATCTGCCCCCAGGAGGGCAGAAGCCACCAAGATACCAGGATCTTTTTGTTTTTGTTGCCCTTTGTGTTCTTTTGTGCTGGGGGGACACCCCCTTTGGCAAGGGTCGCCCCCCAAAAGGTGCATAGAACTGTTGGCCATTTCTGCCCCCCGGGGGCAGATCAGCCTATTTTTTTTTAGGGGCATAATCCATGTAGGCACCACGGATCTTGTTTGTGCGTGTTTGTTTTGTGTGGGGGCGGCCCTTTCGGCAAGGGTCGCCCCACAAAGGGGGCACATTACTGATGGCCATTTCTGGCCCCCCTTGGGGGCAGTTCGGCCTATTTTTTGTAGGCCCATCTGCCCCCAAGGGGGCGGAATCCACTTAGGCACCAGGGAACTTTTGGAAATGCTTGGTGGCAGGTGTTTGTCAACTGGCGAAGTATTTGTATTTGTGATTATAGCAGTTAATTTCTCCTTTTTGTTCTAGTTCAAAGCTTTTGCTTCCTCTCCTGTGGATCATTGCTGTTTTGGCAGTAGTTGACCTGTGGTTTGCGAAGTTGCATGTTTTAGGTAAGTAAAAGCAATTTACTCATAAGGAGTATTGTTGACATGCATGAATGACATGTTGGAAGGTGGTGTACTCAATGCAGGATTGTGTGTGAAATTGTCCTTAGATGTGTGCACAATGATATTTGTGATGTCTTATGTCTAATTTGCTTTTCTCTTTTTTTTAGTGGGATATAATTGGTGATTGCTGTGCAGAGTAGTTGCTGGTGAGTCTAGCTTTTTCAGGCAAGTGACTGATAGAGTTTTTGAGTACATAACTCTTTTGATAAAGTCACACTTTGTTTATTGCTTATTTTAGACCGTGCTGGTTGTTGTTGGCGCTTTTGTCAAGAAACACTTCTTAGAAAGGATCATGGCTAGCCGCAGAGTGACCGCTCAGCAGGTTGTTTTGGCATGCTTTTTTAGTCGTCTTCTGACCATGATTATGAGACTGACTCTGCATCTGAGGCAGAGGAGGAAGTGAGAGATTCTGGCAGTGAGTTTTCTGTCCGAGAGGAATCTTCTGATGAGGAGGCCACTCTCAGTGCAGATGAAGGGCCTGTTTTAGAGGAGGACATTGATGTGCCAATTGTGCAGCAGCTAGGGCTGAAGGGTTCCTATTGGAAGACCTGACAGCTGAATTGCCCCAAAAATGGAGCAGCCGTAGTGGCCTGCATTTCTTTCATTTGTTTATGGACGATGTATTTTTGGAAGGGATTGCAGAGCAGACTAATTTGTATGCGGAGCAGTATTTGAGGGACAATGCTGCCAGACTTAGTCCACAGTCTAGATTTACTCAGTGGATTCCCACAAATCTGGAAGAGTTCAAAAAGTTCCCTGGTTTGACTTTTTTGATGCGGTTGATAAGGAAGCCATCACTGGCTTCTTATTGGTCTACTAGTCCCTTGATGGCAACAGCTATATTTCCTGCAGCCATGACTCGTAATCGGTATTTGCTTCTTCTTCGGATGCTGCATTTTGTTGACAACGCTTTAGCCGTGCCACGAGATCACCCTGACTGTGACCGTCTTTTTAAGATTAGGCCTGTCCTTGATAATTTTGTAGATCGGTTTTCAGAGTTTTATGTTCCAGGGAAAGAAATATCTGTAGATGAGTCTTTGGTCCTGTTCAGGGGGCGTTTGGTGATTAAGCAGTACATTCCTAGCAAGAGGGCACGGTATGGAATTAAATTATATATGCTGTCAGAAAGTAATACAGGATATGTGTATAGTTTCCGGGTCTACACTGGTAGGGATTCCAGTACTGACCCCCCTGGTCTGCCCACTTTTGGAATTAGTGAAAAAATTGTGTGAGAACTTGTAGATAACTTCTACACTGGAGTGCAATGGTTCAGAGTGGACACTGTTGCGTGTGGCACAATCCACTCTAGCCGGAAAGGCTATCCAAGGGAGCTTGTCTGTAAAAAACTTGAGAGGGGACAGTGCAGTGCCTTATGGAATGATGAGCTGCTAGCTCTGACATTTGCAGACAGAAAGGATGTCTTCATGTTAACTACCATACACGATGAGAGTACTTCACCTTTGGCTGTTTGGGGTCAAGATGCTGAAGTGCGCAAACCTGTGTGCATTTTAGACTACATAAGCACATGGGTGGTGATGATAGAGTAGACCAGAGGTTGGAACCTTACACTGCTATTCGTAAGTCTTACGTTTGCTATAAAAGTTTGGCCATCCATTTGTTTAATTGAACAATTTTTAATGCTTTTATTGTGTTCAAGGATTGTTTCCCTGAGTCAAGGATGAAATTTGTTAAATTCCAGGAGTCAGTGATAGAGAGCCTTATTGTGGTGGAACAGGCAAGAGCTCCTAGAGTAACAATGGTGGAGGATGTGGCTCGATCAAAAGATTGCCACTTTCCTGATCACATTCCTCCCGTTCCCAGAAAGGACTTTCCCACTAAGAAATGTAGAGTCTGTGCCCGAAGAGGTAACCAGAGGGAGACTCAAAACTACTGCCCTGATTGTCCTTCTAAGCCTGGGAGGTGTGCGGCCGGCTGTTTTAGAAGTTACCACACCCAAAAGAATTGGGAACTACCATGAGTGAAAACTGCATGTTCTGTATTGTTTTATATTTTTTTTATCACTTTTACGGTTGGCATTACTGTCATGCATTTAGTTAGAGCTTTTGAGTTTGCAGTTTTGTACTTATTTGTAATTAAACACAATAAATGAGAGGGTGAAAAGTGAGTAACGGGCGCTACCTACTCTACTTCTATACTGATATAATCAACTATACCACACGGTGCAATTGACTGGGGTCAAACCCTCCAAAAACCCCAAAAAAGACAACTAAATGTTGTCCAAATACAGAACAAATTCAATCGCACACGTGACAATAATTAAAAGACAGTCTTAATTTCATTAAAGTATACAAATTCTGTTATCTGTACAGTATATACAAAAGCAAACCCAAGTAATACAGCATCATACAATTCAATCATCAATCCAATTTCTGTCCCTAATGTCTAGGTTTGGCAAAAATCCAACCCAAATTGTATTTTTATCCCGTTCTCAGTCCAAAAATTTAGTGTCCATCAGTCCAAATCATATATCCTCATATAGTTATTTCCAGAGTTACCAATTTGCATCCTTATGTGGTTTTAGTTCCAGAATTATCATTTCAGTCCAGCAAACTCCTCTTATATCCCTTTGTCCTCTTTTGTCCCTTTGTCAACACGTGTTTCATCCGGGGAGTACCCCCTGGATTTCCTCAGGACTTCCTATAATGATATTATGTATATAGTGTCAAGTAATAGAATATCATACATTCTAAGTACTTCTCAATTTGTAATGTTATGACAGTGTAACATACTTGGCAGTAGGAATCTATTTTATATATCTTAATTCCAATTGTAGCACGTATAACATCAATGACTCACATACATGTTCTTAAATCCAATGTGTAGAGACAGTAATTACTTTCTCATAGTGTGTATACACAGCCCTGTGTATCATATCAAAAAAGTGCACTTCCCATGTATCGCCCACCTTATTATATAGTATATTCTTATATGTAAATGATGCTCCCCAAACCCCTTCCAAATAGCACCAATTAGACACTAAACAATCATACCTTCCAAATATATCAGGTTATCATATTGTTTACCCAGTGTTTTTTATAGCTAATCTGCTTATTCCATATCTCCTACATATATAAAAAAGATGTCATAATTATTTTCTCAGTATTTATATCTATATTGTAGATACTCTTAGTACTGAACATTCATGAAGTATACATGTATGTGGGACTCACCTAGTATAGTTCTACCTCCCTTATAACTCCAAATGTTCTGGCAATGTATCATAAATCCCTGTAAGATCGTATTAAAAACACATTATTTATATGCTTCAATCCCTGTCTCCACATTTCCCTCATTTCCATATGACAAATATCGCCCCATCTCTCATATCCTTATTCTTACCAATTAGTTGTATTCCACTAGCTGGGGATCGCGTGACTAAGCGAGTACGCTATGATGATATCTATTTTGAATAAGGGTCTTGGTTTCTGCCATCATCTAAGGGAGACATTTGTAATTCTAAAATAGATTTATATAAATTTATAAGGAAATTGAAACTGAAGAAGTATTTTGATTTAAGAATGAGAGATGAAGATGCAACCCAACATGTGGAGTCGCTTCATGGTGATTTATCTATTCAGGACATCTATGATACAGTGACATTAATGTCAATTACAGATTATGAAGAATATCCAATTACAGTTGCTACTGTTTTACAAGATCTAAATCTAGCTTCAAACAAACATATTACTAGTGGTCTTAAACAAAGATCCACCTGGATGCCCAGATCCCATGTGGAAGGTAATCTAGAAACTTTTTACAAAATGGTATGGACTGATCTGAACAAAGAGGTGAAGAGGAAAAGGATTTTACAAAAACCAAATCTTACAGGTCGCGAATACACTGCACTGAAAGCTCTTAAAGTAGATAAAGAGATAGTTATAAAAAGAGCTGATAAAGGTGGTAATATAGTGGTTATGAATCGCAAGGATTATGAGCAAGAGATATATATGCAATTAAGTGATACTAATTGTTACGAGAAGGTGACACGTAACCCTATCATGACTTTAACTAGAGAAATTAATGATATGTTGAAAAGGTATAGGGAAAGAGAGCTATTGGATGAGAATGAGTTTCTCTATTTACGTGTTTTTCGTCCCAAGTTTCCGTGTATATATACCCTACCTAAAATACATAAACAATCGCCCTTCCCTCCTGGGAGACCGATTGTTTCGGGTATGGGGGGCCCTACGGAGAGACTCTCAGAATTTGTTGACATATTTTTACAACCATTTGTCTGTAATTTACCGTCCTTCATTAAAGATACTAAGCATATACTCAGTATATTATCTGATATACAGTGGGAACCAGGCATGATCATGGTCACTCTAGATGTAGTAGCACTATACACCTCTATACAACATGATTGTGGACTAAGAGCGGTAGAACCTTTTTTTGAATAGAAGAGCAGCACAATATTTAGAACACACTAGGATGATTCTTAACCTGATAGACTTCATATTGAATAACAATTATTTTCTGTTCAAGAATGAGTGGTTTAAGCAAAAACAGGGAGTAGCAATGGGATCTAAATTTTCCCCCTTGTACGCCAACCTGTTTATGGGGTGGTTAGAAGAAACATGGTTATGGGGTCCGGGTGCAGCCGGATGGCACACACACATTTTATACTGGGGAAGGTATATTGATGACTGTTTTATGTTATGGACAGGGGATGAGTCAGCATTACATGAGTTTTGTGAGTATCTTAATGCAAATGAAGCAAATATCAAATTTACGTATAAATATAGTGAGACTCATTTGGAATTTCTGGATGTAGAATTGTATATAGAGGACGATACAATTCAGAGTAGATTATATCGTAAACCAACTGCATGTAATACTTTGTTGCACGCTACTAGTGCCCACCCTCGCCACCAGATCGAGGCTATACCACTAGGAGAGATGATTAGAGCCAGGAGAAATTGTAGTAAGAATGAGGAATTTGACGCACAAATTAGAGACATGGGACAAAGATTTATAGCTAGAGGCTATTCTGAGACACTTATAAGTAAATCTCTTCACAAAGTGCGGAATATACCCCGCAGGCAGACATTGGATATAGATTCACATCAAAAGAATGAGAGACAAAATAAAGACCAAAAAATTAGAATCATTTTAGATTATACTGAAAATTCTCAAAAATTAATTCAAATTATGAATAGATATTAGTCTTTATTAAGCCAAAATGAGATACTCCAGAAATTCATAGGGAAAAAACCGGAAGTGGTATATAGAAGAGGGAACACCCTTAATGATATTTTGAGTCCCAGTTATTTGGCAGATGAAACTACAAAGGATTGGCTTACTAGACAGAATATAGGTTTCTTTAAATGCGGATCGTGCATAGTGTGTAAGTGGGCTTGGCAACCCAAAAAGGAGGTAGAGGATATAAGGGGTGAAAAAATACTTATAAGATCTCATATAGATTGTAATACAAAATTTGTTGTATATATGCTTATATGTGCCTGCGATAAATTATATATTGGTAGCACGATTCGGCCATTAAAAGTTAGGATTTCAGAACATTGGAGGGCGATTAATCAAGGGGATGAACGCTACCCCATAGCATCCCATATGAAAGTATGTACAGCACAGGGTGCTCGTAAAATGTTTAAATTTATAGGCTTCGATCATTGTGCAGTAAATCCTCGGGGAGGCAATAGAGAGCTGGAATTACGCAGAAGAGAGTCGAAATGGATCATAAGATTGGAAGCAGTGGAACGGGGTCTAAATACGGACCATGAGATGGAATATTTTTTAGGGGATAGATAGTCCAGTAGAGTATAGGGTTGCAAATCCATCCCACTAACTATTTAGGATTATGTGAGATATATCTTCTGAAGTATATTACACATATAGAGATGTAATTCATATCTTTAGAATAAAAATAAGTGGTGGGAAATAGAGGATATATGGTTATGGCGTCATGAGAGACTTGGCCCTACAATATTAAAAGTTAAAAATTCATATTGATCATTCATGAGGATATAATGTATTAATTACATGACTAACTGACATAGTAAAAAAATTGGGAGGTAAAGTGTAGATATAGGTTTACTTTATGGAGTAAGATATATATATTAGATTATTTAAGATGGTTAAGTGTGCGTGGAGTGGTGCTTTGCTGGCAGTGTAAATAGTGACTTGCTGTTGACCATTGCAACACACTGCCAGCCAAACGCCAGTACACACACTCCCATCAGCTGGTGTGATTACTGTATCAGGGATGTGGGCGTATGAAAGTGATGGGTTCTTGAATGGCGCTGTCTGCTGATGCGAATGTTGTAATGTGCTGGGCCCGCGGCTTGCAGCGTGAATGGTCTTATGCATGTCATGTGTGAAAGGTGAGTGAATGGACTGTAAAGCGGTTGGGGCCTTGACGCGGCTTTACAGCTCACAAGCTGTGAGTCATTGGTTCAGTTTTTTGGCATTTCAGTTATTAACAATGAATTTCATTTTTTTAAAATCTCTTGTTAATAAAATTTGATCTGCTGAACCATCACTCACACTCGTGCCAAATCCAACCAGTATGTTTGGTAAAAATGACTGTGTGGTAAAAATGACAAAACCTGCTCCGCTGTATTCAGGCGTCGGAGCACACAAGTGACATGGCAGGTGGCTCACGTGGGACCCCGATGATGAAGCATGCCACCAACTGTTTTGGTGGGTGAGGGGTCTTCTTAACGTGACTTAAGTGTGTTTCTTTTCACATTTTTAGTGTATGGAACATCACAGAAGGACATGGATGCAACAAAATGATCTATTCCAACTCTACGTGTTTTTTAAGGGGGGGGGGGCGGGTCACCTGTGTTTTTGGTCCCGGGTGGGGCGGTCATCTATGGAAAACTATCAAACCCAGACATTTTTATTAACTAGACACCCAGAGGAGTCGAGGGATGTGTGGCTTGTGTGGATCCCCCAACATTCTCTTACCCAGATTCTTCTGCAAACCTCACAATTTGCTTAAAAAAGCATATTTTCCTCACTTTTTTTTGTAGGATCACCGCGCTGGCACAAATTTCCTACCACCCAGCATTCCCCTTAGTCTCCCAAGTAAAATGATACCTCACTTGTGTGGGTCCCCAAAGCAGAGTCAGTATAAAAATGTATAATAGAAAGGACTGTGCTTATCAACTCGTTGTGCTATCCCCTTTATTTCTACACGTTTTTGGCCTTTTCCTGTTGCAGGCACCTCGGCCACACACACAAGTGAGGTATCCTTTTTATCGGTAGACATGGAGGAACGCTGGGTAGAGGGAAGTTTGTGGCTCCCCTGTAGGAGGCTTGAGGTAGTCAGTGTTCTAGCAGCTTAGGCTGTCTAGAGGTAGCTGTAGAAGAGCAGCTTAGGCGGAACTAGGAGACATGCAAAGCTCCTGCAATACCTCTATAGTTACACAGTACTTATACACAATAAAAGACAATACTCAGTGTTATAAAAAATAAAGGTACTTTATTTTAGTGACACAAGGCCAAAAATATCTGAGAGAAAATACTCCTTCTGGAGATAACTACTATACACAATATATACACTAGAGACCAAAATCAGGTAAGTAAATAGTCTTGCAATAGTGCAAACAGTAGAAAATACAATAGAATGCAATAGGCCTAGGGGCAACACAAACCACATACTAAGAAAGTGGAATGTGAATCATGAATTGCCCCCTAGGCACGTGTAGTGTGTACAGGGGTGCTGGGAGTGTAAGAAAATACCAAAGGTAAGTAAAATACCCACCCCAGAGCCCAGGAAAGAAGGAGTAAAGTACTGCAAGTTTCCTCAGAACACACTACAAGTCGTGATAAGAGTTATAGCAAGAACCAAGCAAGCTGCAAGCAACAAATTGTGGATTCCTGGACCTGAAGACCTGTGAAGAGAGGAGACCAAGTCCAGCAGTCGCAGAGGATTCCAGGAAGGACAGGAGCCCCTGCCATCCTAGAAGATGGTGCAAATGAAGATACTTCAATAAGAAGAAGTCTGAAGAAGAGCACCAAAGAAGATGGCTGCGGTTTCCTGCGTGGTGCAGGAGATGTCCCACATTAAGATGTTGGATGCAGGCTGTTTACGTTGCTGGATTCGTCCAACAAGCCTTGGTTCAAGCAAGGTTGCGGTTCGCGTCAAAATGACGCTGCCTGGACCCAAGAGGGACCTGGGAGCCTCAATTCGGACTGAGGAGGCAGAGGGAACTCCCAACACTGGAGAGAACCCACAGATGACCAGGCAGCACCCACGGGAGTCCCAGGACACGGGGACAAAGACAATGCAAAATGCGGTTGGTGCAGCACTACAAAAGAAGATCTCATGCTACTGGAGAACAACTCAGCGAGTTGTGCGTCGCAGGATGGAGTGTTGGGGACCTGGGCTACACTGTGCACAAAAGATTCTTAAAAGAAGTGCATAGAAGACCAAGGAGCTGGAGATGATGCGGTGCACAGGGGTACTGTCGCAAAAAGGGAAGGCATGTTGGTTCACCACCTGTTTTCCAAGGAGCATGCTCGTCGGTGCAGAAGCAGGGAAGTGACTCCCTCACTTCACTGGAGATTCCTTCGGTTCTTCTGGTGCAGGGTGAAGAGAGGGAGTCCTCACAGCGTGCACACCTTGGAAACTGTTGCAAATGCTGGCTGGAGCTGAAGTTGCAGGTCACAGGAATCGTCCTAGATACCTTGTTGCAGTTACTGCGGTTCCTGGAGCAGTCTACGGTTGATCCAACGGTCAGAAGCTGAAGCAGAGGATGCAGAGGATTCCTGGAGGCATCTTGCAAGCTGAATCTTAAGAGACACCCACAGGAGAGACCCTAAATTGCCCTGAGAGGGGGATTGGGTACCTCCCAGGTATGCACCTATCAGGAGGGGTTTCTGACGTCACCTGCTGGCACTGGCAACTCAGAGATCTCCAGAGTGTCCCCACACCTTGGAAAACAAGATGGCTAACGTCAGGGACACACTGGAGGAGCTGTGGTGATGGACATGGGAGTGGTCACTCCCCTTTCCGTTATCCAGTTTCACGCCAGAACAGGGAATGGGGGTCCCTGACCTGGTGTAGACTGGCTTATGCAAGAAGGGCACCATCTGTGCCCTTCAAAGCATTTCCAGAGGCTCTGGGATGCTACCCCTCCCAAACTTGTAACACCTATTCCCCCTATTCCCAAAGGGAGAGGGTGTAACACCCTTCTCCCAAAGGAAATGTATTGTTCTACCTTCCTGGGACTGAGCTGCTCAGACCCCAGAAGGGCAGAAACCTGCCTGTGAGGTGGCAGCAGCTGTAGCTGCAGTGCAAGTCTCAGAGAGCTGGTTTGGCAGTACTGGGGGTCCATGGTGGAGCCCCCAGGATGCATGGGATTAGTCCCCCAGTACCAGATTTGGAATGGGGGGACAATTCCATGAACTTAGACACCTCACATGGTTATATTGGGAGTTACCATTGTGAAGCTACATATAGGTATAGACCTATATGTAGTGCACGGGTGTAATGGTATCCCCGCACTCACGAAGTCCGGTGAGTTGGCCCTGGACAGTGTGGGGGCACCTTTGCTAGTGCAAGGGTTCCCTCACACTTAGTAACTTTGCACCTAGACTTCAGTAAATGAAGGTTAGACATACAGGTGACTTATAAGTTACTTAAGTGCAGTGAAAATGGCTGTGAAATAGTATGGGCACTATTTCGCTCAGGCTGCAATAGCTGATCCTCATGGGTGGCAAAAGAAATGCAGCATCCCATAAGGATCTCCTGGAACCCAAATGCCTTGGGTATGTAGGTACCACATACTAGGGACTTATAAGGGGGAGTCCAGTGTGCCAACTGGAATTGGAAAATGAAGTCACTAAACTATAGTGACTAATTTGGAAGCAGAGAGTGCATAAGCACTAGAGATCTGGTTAGCAGAACTTGAGTGACACAGTTAAGCACTACTGACAACACACACATTAGGCCACAAACTATGAGCACTAGGGTCCTGGCTAGCAGGATCCCAGTGAGACAGGCAAATCACACTGATAATAGGGTTTTAACTGTGAGCACTGGGGTCCTGGCTAGCAGGATCCCAGTGAGACAGTAAAAACACACTGACACACACTCACAATCAGGCCAAAAGTGGGGGGTAACCATGCTAGAAAGAGGCTACTCTCTCACTCTCCCCTCAGATTCCAGAACTTTCTATCACTGAAATGTGAGGAAAAAGTGTTTTATATGCCAAATTTCGAGGTTTGCAAAGGATTCTGATGGAACCTGGTGGAAGCCCTACAAGTTCTGAATTCCCCTAGGTGTCTAGTTTTAAAAAATGCACAGGTTTGGTAGGTTTCCAAGGGTGCCGGCTGAGCTACAGGCCAAAATCCACAGCTAGGCACTTTGCAAAAAACAGGTCAGTTTTCTTTGGGAAAATGAGATGTGACCATGTTTTATTTTGGGGCATTTCCTGTTGCAGGCACTAGGCCTACCCACACAAGTGAGGTACCAATTTTATCGGGAGACTTTTGTGGCTCCTCTCAGATTCCAGAATTTCTATCACCGAAATGTGAGGAAAAAGTGTTTTTTTGGCAAATGTTAATGTTTGCAAAGGATTCTGGATAACAGAACCTGGTGGGAGCCCTGCAAGTCACCCTATTGTGAATTCCCCTAGGTGTCTAGTTTTAAAAATGTATAGGTTTGGTAGGTTTCCCTAAGTGCCAGCTGAGCTAGAGGGTAAAATCCACAGCTAGGCACTTTGCAAAAAACATCTCTGTTTTCTTTGGGAAAATGTGATGTGTTCACAGTGTGTTTTGGGGCATTTCCTGTCGTGAGCGCTAGGCCTACCCGCACAAGTGAGATACCATTTTTATTGGGAGACTTGGGAGAATGCTGGGTGGAAGGAAGTTTGTGGCTCCTCTCAGATTCCAGAACTGTCTGTCACCCAAATGTGAGGAAAAAGTGTTATTTTGGCCAAATTTTGAGGTTTGCAAAGGATTCTGGGTAAAAGACCCTGGTGAGAGCCCCACAAGTCACCCCATCCTGTATTCCCCTATGTGTCTTGTTTTAAAAAATGCACAGGTTTGGTAGGCTCCCCTGGGTGCAGGCTGAGCTAGAGATCAAAATCCACAGCTAGGCACTTTCCAAAAACACGTCAGTTTGCAATGTAAAAATGTGGTCCATGCTGCGTTTCCTGTTGTGGGCAGTAGGCCTACCCACGCAAGTGAGGTACCATTTTTATTGGGAAACTTGGGGGAACACAGAATAGCAGAACAAGTGTTATTGCCCCTTGTGTTTCTCTACATTTTGTCCTTCCAAATGTAAGATAGTGTGTAAAAAAGACGTCTATTTGAGAAATGCCCTGTAATTCACATGCTAATATGGGGACCACAAAATTTATAGATGTGCAAATCACCACTGCTTCTCAACACCTTATCTTGTGCCCATTTTGGAAATACAAAGGTTTTCTTGATACCTATTTTTCACTCTTTACAGTTCACTAAATTAATTGTTATATACGGGGTATAGAATGAAAACGCATTGCAGGGTGCAGCTCATTTATTGGCTCTGGGTGCCTAGGGCTCTTGATGAACCTACAGCCCTATATATCCCCACAACCAGAAGAGTCCAGCAGACGTACGGTACATTGCTTTCAGAAATCTGACATCGCAGGAAAAAGTTACAGAGTAAAACATGGAGAAAAATGGCCGTTTTTTTTACCTCAATTTCATTTTTTTCTTTTTTCTTTAAAAAAAAAATGTATTGGAAGGAAACATATAACACGTATACTCTTGAATCATTTTACACTGGAGACTTAAAATACTTTTTCCAAAACAGAACATAGGGTGGAAAAGACAAGAGGAAGACATCGCCCAGTTGAAACGTACATGATACAAAACCTGACCACCCCTCCAATCTTATCTAAAGATGGAGCCCATTAGTTCAGAAGGGGGTGGCCCCGATCATTATGGACCTGTATCCAAGCCTGAAATGGACCCCATATTGCCTTCCCTTTCGTCCTGGCCTGTTTCCCCTTCCGTTCATATAATGCCATCTCCAAATGATATACAGACAGCAACCTAGCCAACCATTGTTGCCAGGGCGGTGGTCGTAAATCCAACCATGATGTTGCTATACAAATTCGAAACACCGCCATGGCTACAAAAATAAATGCTCTATGTGATCCAGCTATTTCGCCATCAGTTCCAAAGACCATGATCTCAGGTGTAAGAACAAAATCATATCCCAAAACCTCCTTCAAAATAGATTGAATACCTTTCCTTGAGGCCTTTAATTCCCTGCATGTAGCCATCATATGTATGATGTCTGAACCGTACATCCCACATCTTGGACAGTTTATTCCTGACACACATCCCCATTTTGCGAGGTGGGCTGGTGTATGATACAGATGAAACATAGGGGGTGATTCTGACCCCGGCGGTACAAGACCGCCGGGGCCAGGGTCGGCGGGAGCACCGCCGACAGGCCGGCGGTGCCCCGCAGGGCATTCTGACCGCGGCGGTTCGGCCGCGGTCAGAAGAGGCAAACCGGCGGTCTCCCGCCGGTTTACCGCTGCCCTTAGAATCCCCCATGGCGGCGCAGCTTGCTGCGCCGCCATGGGGGATTCTGACACCCCCTACCGCAATCCTGTTCCTGGCGGTTCGCCCGCCAGGAACAGGATGGCGGTAGGGGGTGCCGCGGGGCCCCTGGGGGCCCCTGCCGTGCCCATGCCAATGGCATGGGCACGGCAGGGGCCCCCGTAAGAGGGCCCCGCAAAGTATTTCAGTGTCTGCTAAGCAGACACTGAAATACGCGACGGGTGCAACTGCACCCGTCGCACCCCTGCAACTCCGCCGGCTCAATTCTGAGCCGGCGTCCTCGTTGCAGGGGCATTTCCTCTGGGCCGGCGGGCGCTCTTTTGGAGAGCGCCCGCCGGCCCAGAGGAAATGTCTAAATGGCCGCTGCGGTCTTTTGACCGCGGTGCGGTCATTCAGCGGCGGTACCTTGGCGGACGGCCTCCGCCGTCCGCCAGGGTCATAATCAGGCCCATAGTCTTGTAGTGTTGCGCTTGCAGGGAAGATGATAATAGAATAGTGCATCCCAACTCCAGTGACCTCATGAAGTTATTACTCCCATCTGCCAACTTCTTGATCCATCTATCCTTATTCTTTTCTAGATCATCTGATTGTTCTACCAGTAAAAAAGGATAAATTGACCTAATAGTTATACTGGGATTAGCCAGAATATCATTCATCAGTTGATTACTTTTGAATCCCTGGGTCCCCCCTGTTTTTTTCCTTAAAAAATCCCTAATCTGTAAATATTTGAAAAAGTCCCTTTTCTCTAGACCGTATTGTTCCTGAAGATCTCGAAACGATTTGACCCCTGAGTTATCAAAAAAAATTCCTAACCTGGTTATACCTAAGGTGGCCCAATTTGCCATATGTTTATCATGAAATATTTCGGGGAGCAGTGGATTCTTCTCGATCATGGTATAGTAATTGTATCTACCAAATCCTTTCTTTTTGTACCATAATCGCCAGCACTTATGAGCCGCACCCAAAACCTTATACCTAGTTTTCTTGTAATATCCAGGCTCGTGATACGTTACCAGGCACCCATTGGCTGCTGCTCCAATCTGCAACTCATATATATTGGGGAAGTCCGCTTTTATAACTCCTTCTTTATTAGGCCCCCATAATGGGCGCATGCACTGGAAAGCTGCTGCCATTTGATATAATTTTATATTTGGTAAGGACCATCCACCCCTTTCCTGAGGAAGAGACATAAATTTACTTGATCTCCTACACTTACCATATGCCCATATAAATCTCATGATTGCTCTATCGATCTCTTTAAATTTTAAGTTAGTAAAGTTCAGTGGTATAGCACGAAATAGATACAACAGCTTCGGTAGGAAAATCATCTTTACCATATTACATCGTCCTACAATAGTTAAATGCAGGTTGTTCCATCTGCACGTATCTTCTCTAAATTTTACAAGTATAGGATCTATATTTAAATTGACAACTTCATCTACCTTTGGTGTAATATTGATACCTAAATATACTGCATGATCCACCCTCCGTGTATCTTTAGTATTTGTGTATTGATTCGCCAACAGCTGTGTTTTAGCTCCATTTAACAGGTATCCAGAAAACCTTCCAAATTTTTTTGTCACTGCTTCGATCTCTCTTAGTGCTGAATCAGGAGAGGGGGTTAGTATGGCTATATCATTTGCATATGGTAAGACTTTAGTATCCCATCCCTGCCTATGGATTGGTGGAATCTTACTGTTCCCCTCCAACTGTCTCAGCAGAGGATCTATGTACAAAGCAAAAAGGAGGGGAGAGCATGGGCATCCCTGCCTGGTACCTCTCCTAATTGAAATGCTCTTGGATTGTCCTCCCATTAGTTGTATTCTCACAGCCGGGGATCTATATAGAGCCCTTACTGCTATGATGAATTTCTTCCCTAACCCATAGTGCTCCATAACGTACCACAGATACTTCCAGTTCACCCGATCGAAGCCTTCTCTGCATCCAAAAATGCAGCTGCCATTGGTTCTTTTGCTACTTCCGTAGAGTGAAAAAATGCTAAAACTCTCTGAATATGATTAGTCGCATCTCTTCCTGGAACAAACCCATGCTGCCACGGAGAGACCAGCTTCTTAATCACCAGCGATAATCGAACTGCCAAAATCTTTGAATATATTTTGGCATCACTATTTATTAATGTGATCGGGCGATATGAGGCTGGATTTAACGGGGGATTTCCCTTTCTTCTGAAACACAACTATATTAGCCAGATCCCAAGATGGGGGTATTTTCCCTCCATTCTGTACCTGAATATACAGCTCCAACATGAGCGGAAGTAACAGTAGTTTAAAATTTTTATAAAATTCTAAAGGGATCGCGTCAGGGCCAGTAGCTTTCCCTGTGGGCAGATTACTCGTTGCCATTTCTATTTCTGAAATATCTATCTGCTTTCCCAGGTATGACTTGCCACTCTTATCTGGGGTATAAGAATTCTGAAATATCTTCATCCGAATAGACTGCTGTTTCATCATAAAGTTCCTGATAATATTCATGAAACACTTTTCTGATTCCACCCACTTCTGATACTATCTGTCCTTGCCGATCGGAGATCTCCCGAATAACCCCAGCCGCTGTTTTCTAGGTTGTCCGTATCGCTAGCAGCCGCCCAACTTTTTCTCCAAACTCAAACCCTTGTGCACGCTGTGTTAAATATTTCTCTGCTATTCTTTGGGCTGTGACCTCATTAACTGCCGCTTTTACTATGGCAACTTCTTCCTGTGCTTTCCTTATATCTGCTCCAGCTTCTATAGCTATAGCCAGTTGTCTTTCTGCAAACTGCACCTTTGCTTGGGACTCTATTATTCTCCCTCGAGCATCCTTCTGCCTTTTAATACTAAAACTTAGTGTTTCTCCACGAATACCTGCTTTGAGAGTATCCCAAACTATCTCTACTGAGGCTGACCCCTGATTAAACCCCAAAAATTCAGTTATCCATTTGCTCATATGCTCACAGTATTCTGGGTCTTTTAGAAGTCCCCTTTCAAATGTCCATCTACCAACTTTTAATTCTAACCCATCCAGCTCCACATCCAGAACTAGAGGATTATGATCTGACACCATCCGTGAATATAACTCAATCCTGGCTTGTTTTAGAAATATAGGAGAAATTAGAAAATAATCAAGTCGTGCTAATTTCGCATGAGGAGCCGAATAATAAGTATATCCGGGGTCGGGCTTACGCAGTTTTACCCAGGCATCCACTAGCCCTAATTCTTGCTGAATAGCGCCCATTGCCTTATATACCCCAGGTTTACGCCCCTGATACTTCTCAGTCGTGGATGTTAATAGATCCTGTAGTCCCTCCCACAATCCATTAAAGTTAAAATCACCAGATATAATATAGGGAGGGGCCCATCCTGTTAACTCGATAGCGAGAGTATCAAGAACTATAGGGTCATCCGTGACTACCCCATATATGGAACATAGTGTAAAGCTGTTATGACCGTAACTACATTCTACTATTACCCATCTTCCACCTGTATCAGCCTTCTGCCGAGTGAATTTTAATTTATTAGTCCGATCTAGAATTGCCACTCCTTTAGTTCTAGTTTCTTGTTTTGACCAAACAACTACCTTCATGCCTTAATGAAGGATGCTCTCATGAAGGGGATTTAGGAGAGGCCAGGTGTTGCTGCTGTGATTTCTTCCTTTCCACCTGTGATCCCTAATGCGTCCTTTAAAACTCCTGGACTCAGGTGACAAAAAAAGTGCTGTGAATAGAAGGTAAACAGTGCCCAGCGGAGCACGGTTTACTTTCTACAGCGCACACTGGGGCATTACACTTTCTAGTTTGGTAAAAGAACTGTCTTCAGCAGTGCAGCACTCTTAAGAATGCATCATATAATGAAAAAAATGAAAACATACACAATTTTTAATTGTGTTGCCAAGCTTCATAATTATAAACGCATGAAAAACAAGCGCTGGCAAAGCCAATATGTACTGAAAGACTATGCACCAAATAACAGACGTGCAGCCTAAAAGAGAAACCCTTTTTAGTTTCAATGCACGTCACAGGAAAATGTGATTCTTATTTGCACAAACAAAAGGTACTACTGGTTCTGAATTCCTGTAACCTCAAGACTTAGGCCCTCATCATGACACTGGCGGTCCAAAGACCACCAGGGCGGCTGTGGCGATGTCACCGCCGACGGGCCGGTGGTGAATACTGACAAATTAGGAGTTTGACTGAAGCCAAACCCCTGAGCCTCCACCCGTCCAACAACACTACCGCATTCCGCTGGGCTGGAGGTGAGCACCTCCAGCATGGCGGATGACCTGATACCGCTAGTGGTATCACGAGACGGGAGACCTTCAGCATTTTTCTGGCTGTTGCACCACCAGAAAAAGCTGGTGTTCTTGCATCCTGGCGACAGAAATAAGCATTCCAGTTAGCAGGATACACTCGCACACACGTCCACACTTGTAGATTCCATTGCACCATGTTTAGCAACCCTCTAATGAGGGAACACCTTCTTTGCATACATCATGCATATATTATGCATGATGTGGCGCAAAGGGTTTACAAGGTGGCACAAACCTAGTTAGTGCCACCTTGTAAATGTGGCGGTATGGTCGTGGCCTGTTAGCGGCACATTTGCGGCAAACATTTTGCCACAAATGTGGCGCTAAGGGGCCTAAGGGCCTTGTAAATCTGGCCCAATATTTTGTAAAATAATATTTGAGGACTTTCAAAACAGAGAGTGAGAGAGTGTGTGTGCGTTTTTGTCTGTGTGTGTGTTAAAACATTAGCACGCTGCTATTTACAGAATCGTGATCAGTATGAAAACTCATAACAGTGATACATATCTAAAAATCTGCAACTGTCTAAAATAAATTACCACAGCTTGCAACTAACAGCTTACTTTCTGCAAGACCACTGGAACTCCCAGCATGTTCTTTCCTAGCCTAGGTCAACATCTGTGTCCTCTAGTGGTCAGAGCCAAGGGAATACTCTCAGAATTCAGAATGAGACAGCAGTGAAAATACTGACAGAATCTACCCAGTATAACTGCAGGAAAGCAGAAGTTTTCACTCTAAAACTGTTCGAGTAGCGACATAGGTATTATGCGCACAACTAGGAAGATTTTTGCCCAGGATGGACAGTTGAATAAATGATTGCATGAACGACTCGTGATTTGGACCAGGTGCGACTAAAAATACACTTAAATATATTTGTTTTGCACCGCATTTGAGTCACTTTTTGACACAAAAGTGGCGCAAACTTCCAAAATACAATTATGGCCCATATTTATTCTTTTTTGCGCCACATTTGCGTCAGTTTTTGACACAAAAACGGCACAAACGTACAAAATATAGGCCCATATTTATACTCTTTTTGCGCTGGATTAGCATATTTTTTTTTTACGCAAATCCAGCATGAATTTAACACCATATTTATATTTTTATGCTAGACCCGTCTGCATCATTTTCTGGATGTGTGAAACCACCTTGCGTCAATAAGATGCAAGGTAGGTCGTTCCCGTCCCAAAAATTCCTCAAACACCCGTGTGCTATATTTATCCATCTGGGCAAAAATGATGCACGGCTGGGAAGCGGACCCGAAAAATTACGCAAAGCCCGAAATTTTAACACCTGGGTCAGGGCAGGCGTTAAAATGGGGCAAACACACCACTACTTAAGGAAAACTCACGCAAGAAGGACGACACGGAGGTGCTACTCATGCAGCATGCCAGAGGACGCAGAGTACAGGAACAACAGCAGCAGCTACCACCACACCAACCTGGATCCCAAAGGCAACGCAGAAGGCAGGAGAGGCTATTGAGGACCAGGACAACCCTCCTGGGCCTCAGGAAACAGGACATCATCCAGAGGTACAGACTCAACTGGCAAGCCATACAGCAGCTCCTGCGCCAAATTGAGCCACAGTTAACAGCCAGCCTGCAGACACCCCACAATATTCCACCGGAGACCAAGCTGCTAGCTGTCCTGCACATGTTGGCAAGTGGCTCATTCCAAACTAGGGGTGCCCTGGTTGCTGGGGTATCACAGCCCTCATTCTCCACCTTCCTTCCCAAGGTCCTTGATGCCATCATCTCCCTCACACCCCGCCACATCAGCTTCCCCAACACACAACAGAAGCAGCAGGAGACCAAACAGGGGTTTTATCAAATACATGGCTTCCCGCATGTGCTTGGTGCTATTGACTGCACCCAGTCCGGATTGTACTACCTGCTGCAACCAAGCACCTATACCGCAACAGAAAGCACACCCACCCTATAAATGTGCAGGCCATTGTTGACCACAAGGGATTGTTCACCAACATCTTGGCAAAGTATCCTGGGAGTGTACATGACTCCTTCATCTTCCGCCACAGCACCATCATTTGGCACTTCCAGGATGGACGATATGGCAGTGGCCTTCTTGTTGGTAAGTCCATAAACTTAGTAATATACACACGGCACAGCAACCCTGTAGGACACACAATACATATACCACTACATTGACACATGGCCAGGAAAACACTGAGGTGTGACACAGGTAATTATGTTTGACACCCTTTCACAATGGGATACACACCTATGGACAAATGACATCTGCCAATAACAATAGATGCCACTCTAGAGCCACAAGGAACAAATTTAAAACCACACAGTGACAATGACATGGCTTGCACTGGCAGTACAACTTGGAAGATACACCAGTCAATATTACATTAGGCCACATAGTCAATCCCACACCCTCCCAAGCAATAAGTAATGTGGAAGGGGTGTGCAATGTGTGTTGCTGCAGGTCAAACACCAAGAGGCACTCAGCATGATGATGCTGACTTACATGTAGGTGACATGGAAATACTGAGGCAGTACCAACATCACACATCACTCCTGGGGTGACGTTGCCAGCTAGCAATAAGGAAGTGGACTGTGCTATGAACCATACTGATGTGACACTAATGCAAAGTGCACACTGCTGCACATACTGAAAGAGCCAGTTCTCCATCTACATCTTAGATGTACAGGAAGATGGCCCTTCCTGCACACATACATCCACCTCCACAAGCCAGTTAGCCAGCTCACCTGGAGCAAGTTCAATAGTATAGGTGTACGGTTGCACATGAGCCTCTGGCAGAGGGAACCACAAAGGTCTACATAGATCCAAGTCACACATGGGACAATTGGGCATTGTCAATACTGAACACCTCTGTGCTGACAACTTAGGGAGATGTGTTGGGCATTGCCACCAAGCCCAATCAAAGGGCCTCACCTCCGGTTTTCATCTGCAATAACATATGTCCAAGTGGATGGGATGTCCAGGCCATGTAGTGCAACCATGTTACCACCACATTGGAATCTATTGTGTGTGTGGAAGTATCATGTCCCCTTCAGTGAACGCACACTAAAACATCTTGCTCACTACATAACGTATGGGAGATACACCCTGAACTGCAATTTGGAAACTAAACCATAGATATCAGGTCAATGAGCCAAACACAAGTTGTCAAGTCAAACAACCTAATACAGAAAGAACCTCACAGAAGCCCAGGGACCCACACAATGCCACAAACACATGAGTCACAGACATCACAAGATATCAACTGCCATGCTACATGACATTTCTGGTGCAAGCAACAATAAAATACTTTCTCCTATTTTCTCTTTCAGCTGATCAGGGTTACGGGATCCAGCCTTGGATCATGACCCCATTCCCTAACCCAAGCATAGCAGCAGAGCGTGCCTATAATGAGGCACATCGGAGGACACATACCATTGTTGAACGGACCTTTGGCATGCTGAAAGCCAGATTCAGGTGCCTGGAAATCACCGGAGGCAGCCTCCTATATTCCCCAGAAATGGTCTGCAAGATCATATTGACTTGTGCCATCCTGCACAACATTTGTGTTAGGAGGAACATCCCCCTATATGAACCTGAACAAGAACTGCCTGAAGAGAAGGAGGAGACGGATGATGCCTGGGAAAATGAGGGGGAACATCCAAACACAGCTGCAGGAATGCATCGCAGACAGAAGATAGTTCAAAACTTTTTTCAACAATAGTCACTATAAACACATTGTTATAATATGGAATTAAACACCTCACTTTATCACTGAATCCTGCTCTGGTTAATTATTTATTCATCACATGTTCTTTAGGAATCTGAGTATTACCTCAGGGAGCATGTCACAAAGACAAATCTGACTACTTCTGATGCCACATCACATTTGATGGGTATGATTGTACAGCAAACATCACACACAGTTTGTATGAA
This sequence comes from Pleurodeles waltl, assembly GCF_031143425.1. Classification (NCBI taxonomy): domain Eukaryota; kingdom Metazoa; phylum Chordata; class Amphibia; order Caudata; family Salamandridae; genus Pleurodeles; species Pleurodeles waltl. The sequence continues at coordinate 1,216,175,612 of NC_090440.1, forward strand.
AACCATGCTTTCTATTTCACATTTGAAGGGCAAAATCATTGGACCACAGGTATGATAGACATCCATGTTGACAACATGGTCTACTGTAGCACATGATACACAGCTATGACATCTTTAATCATAAGGTAAATAAGCGCATCATACATGAGGCAGTCGATGTGAGATTGCATTGGTAACAGGAATGTACGAACAGACCCTTGACATTAGTGTCACATTAGCTATCTCTGCAAGGAGCTTGTGTGACAAGAGGTGCATCAATCCTGAAAATGGATAGCACAAGTGTCTCAGGTATGACAAGTGTTAGACTTTTCATCCTTGGCGTGGTCTCCCTTAACTTTTTGCCTCTGTTCCCAAGGTTGTGGATGTGTGCTGGACTCTGATTTTGCTTTTTTTGTTACTCTGGGCACTTTACCACTACTAACTAGTGCTAAAGTGCAAATCCTCCTTTACAAGATGTATATGTAATTGGCCTATCCATGACTGGCATATTTGATTTACTAGTAAGTCCCTAGTAAAGTGCACTAGAGGTGCCAGGGCCTGTAAATCAAATGCTACTAGTGGGCCTGCAGCACTGGTTGTGACACCCATATAAGCAGCTCTGTAATCATGTCTCAGACCTGCCATTACAGTGTCTGTGTGTGCAGTTTTAACTGTATATTCGACTCGGCAAGTGTACCCACTTCCCAGGCCTAAACCTTCTCTTTTCTTACATGTCAGACACCCCTAAGTTAGGCCCTAGGTAGCTCCAAGAGCAGGGTGCAGTGTATGGTTAAGGTAGGACATATAGGCCCTCATTCTGACCTTGGCGGTCTTTTCGCAAGACCGCTGAGTTACCGCCGCGGTGAAGACCGCCGACCGCGGCGGTGTGCCGCTGTGCGCATTCTGACCGCTGGGAGCGTTCCGCCGGAAAACCGCCAGCAGCCACACTGGCGGTCGGCGGGAAAGTGGAGACTGGTCAACCTCCACCGCCACGCCAGCAGAACACCGCCCACAGAATTACGACCCACATTTCTGTGTGGCGGTCTTCTGTTGGCGGTCTTCTGTTGGCGGTCACGTCCCTATGGCTCCCGTCGCCTCCCGGAGGACCAACGCACAAGGTAAGTTGATCGTCCGTGAGGGGAGGGGGTGGGGGGGTGTTGTGTGATGTGGGCGTGCATGGGGGTGTGCGTGTGAGTGTGTAGAGGGAGTGTGTGAGTGCGTGTATGCGGGCGGGGGGTGCTGCTGTGTCTATGGGTAATGTGTGCTGTTCGGCAGGTGCGCATGTCGGCATGTATGTGTGCGGGTATGTGTCCCCGTTGTGTATGTGTGTGTAGGGGGTGTGTATATGTGCATGTTGGGGGTGTGTGCATGTCGGGGTACATGTATGTGCATGTCGGGGTGGGGGTGGGGAGGGGGTTCGTACCACCTCTGGGGGGTGGCAGGGGGGTGGAGGGTGTGGGGGGAGGACTCGGGTGGGTAGTGGGGGGTGGGGGAGACCCCTATCAGTGCCAGGGAAGGAATTCCCTGGCCCCGATAGTGCTTACCGCCATGGTTCGCACGGCGGTTCCCGCCCGCAAGAAACCGCGGCGGTAGGCAGGGTCATAATACCCTTGGCGGTCTTGGGACGACCGCCGGGCCGGAGTGCGCAAACTCCAGCCCCGCGGTCATGACCGCCGTGGCGGTCGGAGTGGAGAAGTAGCGGTCGGTCGCGGCGGGGACCGCCGCGGTCAGAATGCCATTTTTAATACCGCCGGTCTGTTCGCGGTCCGACCGCCGTCTCTCCGCCGACCGCCAGGGTCAGAATGAGGGCCATAGTAATGTGTTTTATATGTCCTGACAGTGAAATATTGCTGAATTTGTATTTCACTGTTGCAAGGCCTGTCTATCTCATAGGTTAACATGGGGGCTACCTTTACATCTGATTAAAGTGTAGATTCCCTTTGGGAGAGGATGGGCATGTGGAGTTTGGGGTATCTGAGCTCACAATTTAAAAATGCGTCTTTTAGTAAAGTTGATTTTAAGATTTTGCATTTGAAAATGCCACTTTTAGAAAGTGAGCATTTTCTTGCTTATACCATTTCTGTGACTGCCTGTTTGTGGATTCCCTGTCTGGGTCAGTTTGACAGTTAGGCTGGTTGCACCTCACACTCTACAGCTGGGGTGTAGCCTGCATATCCTGATGAGCCATCTGTGCTAGGAGGGAGGGGAGGAGTGGTCACTCACACCTGAAAGGGCTGTGCCTGCCCTCACACAATGCAGTCTCCAACCTCCTGGTGAGTGTTTGGGTCCTGGCCTGGGCAAGGCAGGATTTCACATTCAAAAGAGGCTTTACTTTGAAGCAGGCCTACTTCAAAGGAGAAATTGGGTATAAGAGGGGCACCCAAAACCACAGACTTTAGAACACTTCTGGAAACCAAGAGGGACCTCTGCCTGGAGAAGAGCTGAAGAGCTGAGGAAGAAGAGCTGCCCTGTGACTTTGCTTTGTGGAGCTATCCTGCAGTTGCTGCTTCTGCCAGAGTAAGAGAGCAAAGACTGGACTTTGTGTGCCTTCTATCTTGAGAAGAAATCTCCAAGGGCTTGATTTAGAGTTTGCCTCCTGTTGTTTGAAGTCTCAGGCACAGCAAAGACTTCTCTCGGCCAGCACCTGGAGTCTCTGGAGAGACTCCTACTCTGCCCTGTGGTGCTCATCCAGTTCCGGGGACCCTGAAAGGAGAAGCTGGCAGCCTAAGAGGAAGAAATCCACGCACAGAGCAGTGTGCGGGGAAAAGATTGACGCAACTGAAGAAACGACGCGCCGCCGGCTCTGCGCCAGAAAATCGATGCTCGCCGGAAACGTGACCAAAGAATCGACACACAGAGCAGGAGAAACGACACGCAGCATCGCTGACGGAGGCTAGGAGAAAGCAACCTGTGCTATGTGGTTTTCAGATCATCGTGCGTCTGGATTTCTGACGCAAGCACCGCTGGGCGTGTAAAAACAATGCAAGGCCTGTCTGGACCTGAGAGTGCTGACCAGAACGACGCATCGCTCTCCTGCAGAGAGAAGAAATGAGCCGTCCTGACCCGACGAAAGGAGAAACGATGCAAGGTCTCACTCTTGAGTGAAATAGATGCATCGCAAGCCCTTTTTGATGCACACTCGCCCGTGCAGGGTTATTGCTGACACACCCAAGGTACATTTTCACGCTAACAGTGTTAGTGTGTGTTTAAAACTACAGAAAGACTCCTTTTGCTTTTTAATTGATAACTTGACTTGTGTATTATTGTCCTTTTGGTCTTCTTTTGTTTAGATAAATATTTCCTATTTTTCTAAACCTGTGCTATGTCATTTTGTTGTGTTTTCATTAAGTTACTGTGTGTGTTGGTACAAATACTTTACACATAGCACTCTGAAGTTAAGCCTACTGCTCTGCCAAGCTACCAAGGGGGTAAGCAGGGGTTAGCTGAGGGTGATTCTCTTTTACCTTGACTAGAGTGGGGGTCCGTGCTTGAACAGCGGGTAACCTGACTGTCAACCAAAGACCCCATTTCTAACATTGGTGATAAGCGGTTGAGATTTGGACTTATATTTGTACTTGACATACAGTAATTAAGTGTGCACTACTGTCTTGAGTGCAGACCACTACGTGACCACATACTACTTGTTTGGTGATCTTTGATTTTTCTCTTTTGCTTGGATTTTTCCCTACATCCATTTTTGTGGTAATCTTTGATTGACTTCTGAACTTCATTAGGAACTTTTCTGCTTTTTGGAACTTTGCACTTTTGTTGACATTTCATCATGTCACAATCTGGAGTTGCATCAGTTGGAGCTGCTTTTGACCTGGAGAAATGGGATAGCTATACCAAGGCTCAGCTAAAGCAGTTCTGTAAACGTTTTGACTGTCCCATTAAGAGCTCATCCAAAAAGGGGGAGCTGCAAAAGGCACTGAGGGCCTGGGTGACAGCCAAGAGCACTGAAGGGCACACAGAGGATGACGAGGACGAGGAGGAGTAAGGGCAGTCCTTACACAATGGTGTTGTGGGTGGGCCTGTTATATCCAGGGAGAGGGTCTCCAGGGCAGGTAGCAGTGTCTCATCTAAGGGTCTGACCCCTGAAGAAATGCAGGACAGACAGGCAGAGAGGGAGCACCAGAGGGAGTTGGAAAAAATGAGGATGGCCCTAGAAGAAAAAAAGATTTTGTCGGCTCATGAGCGTAGCTTGAGAGAGGTGCCAGTCTAGTAGGGATGGTGGTTGCCACATCACAGCACAGGCTGAAAGGAGGGTGCACATTCCTAAAGATCTTGTGAAGGATTACAAGAGGGAGGATGACATATACTTGTGGTTCAAGGGGTATGAGTCTGCTCTCCATATGAATCTGGTCCCTGAGACTCATTGGGGGGCGGGTCTGTGGAAGCACTTTGAGGTAGAGGGGACGGATACACTGACAGCCTTAGGGGATGCTCAGAATCTCACCTACTCTAGCATGAAGGATGCCTTGCTCACAAGGTATGGTCTCACCCCTGAGCAGTACAAGGGTAAGTTAAGGTCCTACAAGAAGAAGGAATCCCAAACATGGTTGGAATGTGTTGATTCTTATTGCAGGTCAATAGATGGTTGGGTGAAGGGCAGTTAAGGTAGCTACATATGAGGGGCTTTACAATCTGATTGCTTGGGAGCACTTGTACAGTTTATGTTTTCCAGAGCTGCACCAGCACCTGACTGACAGCAAGCTGACTGACCCCAGGAAGCTTGCGTGGGAAGGGGACCGCTGGGAGAGCACCAGGGTCCAAAAAAAGGAATGGGGGAGACCACGCCAAGGGTGGGCAGGGTCCCTATCAGAAGAAAGTGGGTGGTGTAAGGGTAAACAGGGGGAGTTCTCTAAAGGGGCCCAAACTGATTACCAGGGTAAGGATTCCCAATCCCCCAGTGAGAAGAAGCCATGGTTCTCCAAAGGGAAGCCAGTGTCAGGTGGTCCCCCAAGTAAGTGCTATGCATGTGACCAGGTGGGTCATGTGAGGGGGGACCCTAAATGCCCCAAAAGTACACCGGCACCCACTGGTGCGCCGTCCCAGGGTTTGACCAGTGAAGCGCTTGGGGAGGAGTAGGTTTCAGGTGGGTGGGAACAAGCTTAGATGACCTTTGTCTCACTAGGGGCCAGTGAGATGGTCCAGAGAGCCCTTGGGCCTGAAAACAATAAGAAGTGCAGGCAGTGGGTGACCTTTAATGGACAGAGGGTGGAGGCTATGAGAGACACAGGAGCCAGTGTGACTGCAGTGAGGAGTCTACTGGTGTCTGAAGAGCAGATTGATCCCGGGTACTTCACCAAGAAGTTGCAGTGGACAACTCAGAGCGCCTGTGTAGAGTGGCGCAGGTTCCCTTTGAATGGGGGGGGGTCTCAGGTTCCTTGAAGGTAGCTGTGAGTCCAACCATGCCTGTTGATTGTTTGCTAGGCAATGACCTGGAGGTTTCCCTTTGGAAGGAGGTGGCACACAGGTCTCACTCAGAGATGTTGGGTCTGCCTGGGTGGGTATGCGTATCCACCCGGTCAACGGCAGCCTGTCAGTCAGGGTAGTCAAGAGCCCCTTGAGCCTGAAACAGTGGCCCAGGGGACCACCAAGAAGCGGAAGGGCAGGGGGTGCGGGAAACCAGCCCCAGAAGTTCCCACGGTCTGGGAAGAGGTGGAGCCTGAGGGTGACGCCCCGGAGCCTATACGGGAACAGGTGGCTGAACTGGGGGAGGTCCCTGAGCTGTCACAGTGGCAGCATGAAGGGGGCCCACCAGGGAAGCATTCTGTGCAGCACAGAAGACATGCCCTACTCTGGAGGGTTTGAGGCAGCAGGCTGCAGACCAGGCGGCTGGCAAGGAGCCAGGATCACACCTGATTTACTGGGAGGATGGCCTCCTGTCTAGCGAGCCTAAGGTTCCTGAGCCTGGGTCAGCCTGTGTGCTGGTGGTACTCCAGTACTTCAGGGCCTTCCTACTGGGGTTGGCTCATGATGTGCCTTTAGCTGCACATTTGGGGCAGGCCAAGACCTTTGAGAGGCTTGTCACCCACTTTTACTGGCCCCTAGTGCGCAGGCACTCAGATGCACATTGCAGGTCTTGTCATACTTGCCAGGCAAGTGGCAAGAGAGGGGGGACATGTAAGGCTCCCTTCTAGCCTTTACCTGTTGTCAGTGCTCCCTTTTTAAAAAAAAACATATTTTATTGTAGTTTTATTCAACCATTGGTGGGTAGACATAATACAGTACAATACAATACAATACAAAATAATCTTGTTATCTAATGCCTGAAGCCAATCTTGATCCTAATAATTCTGATGCCTCCCACCCTACATACCCTCCCCCCCTTAGGTGAGCCTATCAGTACAGTGTTGTAGCCACAGTGTACCTAAACAAGTCATGTCTGGGATATGAGATTCCATTCACTGTATATGAGGACAAAGAACTCCCTCAACGTACCCATACCTCCTGAACCTGCAGTCGTGAGCGAGGGCCCTCAGTAGTGGGACACAAGTGTGGCTCAACTGCCTATCCAGCAGCCCCTCCGTCAGGGTCAGGATCTGTCTGGGTTTCCTCCTTAAGGGCTTCCAACACTATCTCCCAGCCCTGCGCCACTTCTGGTGGTCTCAGTCCTCTCTTGGCCTCCCCATGAAGAATACTCCCTTCACACCCAGCCCGTTTGGTTAATTCTCTTGTCCATTGGGGTATTCTCGGACATACTGGGTTCTTCCAGGACATCATGATTTCCCTTTTTGCCAATGCATAGGCCAGGTTTTGAAACTTGTTAGTAACCTTGTACTTGGCAGAATGTGGGAACCATCCAAGCAGGCATTGGTCCATTGTGCAGGGGATTTCCCGTCCTATAGTTGTAGCCACAATCCTGCTCACCGTCGCCCAGAATACCTCCAACTGAGGGCAGTCCTAGAACATATGTTTAAATTCCGCTCCCATCAATCCGCATCTCGGGCATCTTACTCCTTCTGTTCCAAAGTACCTATTGATCCGACCGGGGGTACGGTATGCCCGATGTAATAAATAGAAGTTAATAAGCTTAAATCTGGCATTTCGGGTCGATTTGAGAATCCCCTCTAGGATGCGCCCCCAGTCCCCATCAGTGATGTCAGTCCCCAGGTACTCCTCCCATGTCGATTCAAGTTTGGTCAAGGGTAGTGTCTTGTCAGCCTGAATCCTGCTGTATAGATTTGACACTGCATAATATATACACGAGGATGTCGCCAAATATGTACAGGTTGCCTGAGTAGGAGGCTCCCCCATTCCTCCCCGCCAATGCCTGTGAATACTGGCCGCAATAGATCCATACAGTAAGAAGTGACCTCTCGGTAGCCCGAATTCTGCTCTGCGGGCATCAAAGGGTAACAGTGTCCCCTCTTTAAACAATGTTCCCACCCTCTGAATTCCTGCCTCCACCCAAGCCTGAAGCCCCCCCAATCACCCCGATGAGGCAAAGCCCGCAAAGACAGCAGAGGAAGCTCCGGGGAATACAGTGTTTTAATCTTAATTGTGCGAAGGAAACTTTTCCAGCATTGAGTCAAAATTTTAAATTCTGGGAAATCTTGTGTCCCGTCACCCGAGCATCCCAACAATACCTCAAATATCCTAGCCCCTGTAGGGGTGAACTGTTGTCTGTACACCCATTGAGAGGGTAGGCATTGCCATTGTGGGGCCTCTGGATCCCAAGACACCCATGGGCAACAGGTTTATCCTGGTCTTGGTGGACCATGCCACCTGGTACCCAGAAGCCATTCCTTTGAGATCAATCACTTCCCCTGTGGTGGGTCGTGCTTTGATGGGGGTTTTTACCCACATGGAGTTCCCCAAGGAAGTGGCATCCAATAGGGGTACCAACTTGATACGTATGAAGTCTCTGTCGAAAGAGTGTGGGCTAACCTACAATTTCACCACCCCTAACCACCCCCAAAGTAATGGTCTGGTTGAAAGATTCAAGCGCACCTTAAAAGGCATGATCATGGGCCCTTGAGGCGGAAGTGGGATGTCCTCTTGCCATGCCTTTTGTTTGCCTACAGGGAGGTGCCTCAGAAGGGACTTCCGTTTAGTCCCTTTGAGCTGATTTATGGCCACCCTGTGAGGGGACCTTTGAGTCTGGTTAAGGAAGCTTTGGAGAAAGTTACTAGTAAACCCCCCCAGGATGTATTCAGTTGCATGCTGGCTTTGAGAAACCAGACTGCCCACTCCAGGAGTCTCGCTCAGGAGAACCTGGAAGCAAGCCAGGAGGACATGAAACACTGGTATGACCAGAATGCCACTCTGGTTGTTTCAACCTGGACAAAAAGTGTGGGTGATGGCACCAGTGGAGCCAAGGGCAGTCCAGGATAAGTGGACTGGGCCATTTGAGGTGGTGGAGCGCAAGAGTGAAGTCACCTACCTGGTGGACTTGCGGTCTCCAAGGAACCCTTTAAGGGTCCTGCATGTCAACCGCCTCAAACCTCACTTTGAACGGACTGAACTGTCCATGCTCCTTGCAACAGATGATGGGTAGAGGAGGAGAGTGAGCTTCTTCCTGACCTACAGTCTGCATGAGAAAAAGATGGGTAAGTGGAAGGAGTGATCCTCTCTCCCTCCCTGACTGAGAAGCAGCAAAGTGACTGTCGCCACATGTTGGGACAGTTTTCCTCACTGTTTTCCCTGATCCCAGGAGTCGCACACATGATGTGGACACTGGGGACAGTACACCCATTAAACAGAAGGTTTACAGGGTGACTGACAGGGTCAGGGAATGCATTAAGGATGAGATATCCAAAATGCTTGCCCTAGGGATTATTGAGCACTCCAGCAGTCCTTGGGCCCAGTGGTATCGGTCCCAAAGGCTGCACCTCGCGCCACTCCAGAACTCAGGTTCTGTGTGGACTACCGGGAACTCTGTGCGGTCAGCAAGACTGATGTACACCCCATCCCGAGCTGATGAGCTCATTGACCGGTTGGGAGCTGCCAAGTACCTCTGTACGCTTGATTTAACATCTGGGTACTGGCAGATTGCCTTAACTGAGGGGGCCAATGAGAGGTCAGCATTTTCTACCCCAGATGGACACTTTCAATTTAAGGTGATGCCATTTGGGATGAAGAATGCCCCTGCCACCTTTCAGAGGGTGGTCAACCAGGTGTTGGCTGGACTGGATGAGTTCAGTGCCACCTATCTGGATGACATTGCTGTGTTTAGTTCCACATGGGAGGAACACCTGCAACACCTCTTTAGAGGCCCTGCAGAAGCCAGGCCTCACTATTAAGGCAAGCAAGAGCCAAACAGGGCAGGGTTCTGTGGTGTACTTAGGACAACAGTTGGGGGGTGGCCAGGAGGCACCCCAACAGGCTTAGATTGACACAGTTGTGGCTTGGGAGCCTCCCAAGACCCAGACTAAAGTGAAAGCCTTTTTAGGTCTCACAGGATACTACAGGAGGTTTGTTAAGGGATATATTACCATTGTTACGCCCTTAACTGATTTTACTTAGAAGAAGCAACCCAGGAAAGTGATCTGGACAGAGGCTTGACAGAATGCTTTTGATGCCCTGAAGACTGCCATGTGCACAGCACCTGTGCTGAAGGCACCTGACTACTCCAAGGAGTTTGTTGTGTAAACAGACAACTCAGAGCATAGTATTGGAGCATTACTCTCACACCTTAATGAAGAGGGCCTAGATCAACCCGTAGCCTTCATTAGCAGGAGGTTACTACCCAGGGAACGTAGGTGGAGTGCCATAGAACGTTAAGTGTTTGCTGTGGTCTGGGCACTGAAGAAGCTAAGACCCTACTTGTTTGGGACTCACTTCCGAGTTCAGACCGACCACAGGCCCCTCAGATGGTTAATGCAGATGAGGGGTGAGAATCCAAAACTGGTGCGGTGGTCCATTTCCATACAGGGGATGGACTTTACGGTGGAACACCATCCTGGTACAGAACACGCCAATGCTGATGGTCTGTCCAGGTTCTCCCGCCTTAGTGATGAGAACTCCCATGAGATTGGGTAGTTGCTCCCCACTTTCAGCTGGGGTCGACACGTGTTAGACTTTTCTTCCTTGGCGTGGTCTCCCTTAACTTTTTGCCTCTGTTCCCCAGGTTGTTGATGTGTGCTAGACTCTGATTTTGCTGTTTTTGTTACTCTGGGTACTTTACCACTGCTAACCAATGCTAAAGTGTAAGTGCTCCTATACAAAATGTGTATGTAATTGGCTTATCCATTATTAGCATATTTGATTTACTAGTAAGTCCCTAGTAAAGTGCACTAAAGGTGCCAGGGCCTGTAAATCAAATGCTACTAGTGGGCCTGCAGCACTGCTTGTGCCACCCACATAAGTAGCTCTGTAATCATGTCTCAGACCTGCCATTGCAGTGTCTGTGTGTGCACTTTTAACTGTAAATTCGACTTGGCAAGTGTACCCACTTGCCAGGCCTAAACCTTCCCTTTTTTTACATGTCAGATAGCCCTAAGTTAGGCCCTAGGTAGCCCCAAGGGCAGGGTGCAGATTAAGGTAGGATATATAGTAATGTGTTTTAAAAGTCCTGGCAGTGAATTATTGCTAAATTTGTTTTTCACTATTGCAAGGCCTGTCCCTCTCTTAGGTTAACATGGGGGCTACCTTTAAATCTGATTAAAGTGTAGATTCCCTTTGGGAGCGGATAGACATGTGGAGTTTGGGGTCTCTGATCTCACAATTTAAAAATACATCTTTTAGTAAAATTTATTTTAAGATTGTGCGTTTGAAAATGCCACTTTTAGAAAGTGAGCATTTTCTTGCTGACTCTGTCTGTTTGTGGATTCCCTGTATGGGCCAGTTTGACAGTTGGGCTGGTTGCATCTCACACTAGACAGTGACACAAAGGGAGCTGGGGTGTAGCCTGCATATCCTGATAAGCCATCTGTGCTAGGAGGGAGGGGAGGAGTGGTCACTCACACCTGAAAGGGCTGTGCCTGCCCTCACACAATGCAGTCTCCAACCCCCTGGTGAATGTCTGGGGCCTGGCTGGTAAAATAGGCTTTACTTTGAAGTAGGCCTACTTCAAGGAGAAATTGGGTATAAGAAGGGCACCCAAAACCACAGACTTAAGAACACTTCTGGAAACCAAGAGGAACCTCTGCCTGGAGAAGAGCTGAAGAGCTAGGGAAGAAGAGCTGCCCTGCCTGTGCTTTGTGGAGCTATCCTGCAGTTGCTGCTTCTGCCAGAGGGGAAAAGCCTTACATCTTAAGAAGAAATATCCAAGGGCTTGATTTAGAGCTTGCCTCCTGTTGTTTGAAGTCTCAGGGACAGCAAAGACTTCTCTCTGCCAGCACCTGGAGTCTCTGGAGAGACTCCTACTCTGCCCCGTGGTGCCCATCCAGTTCCTGGAACCCTGAAAGGAGAAGCTAGCAGCCTAAGAGGGGGAATTCCACACACACAGCGCCGTGCGGGAAAAAAGATTCACGCGACTCCGATCTGCAGCTGATGAATTGACGCTCACCGGAAACGCGACCGAAGAGTCGACACACAGAGAAGGAGAAACGATGTGCAGCATCGCTGATGGAGGCTGGGAGATCGCAACCCGCGCTGCGTGGTTTTCAGATCATCGTGTGGCTGGATTTCCGACGCAAGCACCGCTGGGCGTGTAAAAACAATGCAAGACCTGCCCGGACCTGAGAGTGCTGACCGGATTGACGCAGCGCTCTCCTGCGGAGAGAAGAAACGACGCGCCCGACCCGACGAAAGGAGAAACAACGCAAGGTCTCGCGCGTGAGTGAAATCGATGCATCGCAAGCCCTTTTTGACACACACTCGCCCATGCGGGGTTATTTTTCACGTTAACAGTGTTAGTGTGCTTTTAAAACTACATAAAGACTCTTTTTGCTTTTTAATTGATAACTTGACTTGTGTATTGTGGATTTTTGTCGTTTTGGTCTTGTTTTGTTCAGATAAATATTACCTATTTTACTAAACTTGTGTTTTGTCATTTTGTAGTGTTTTCATTAAGTTACTGTGTGTGTTGGTACAAATAATTTACACCTAGCACTCTCAAGTTAAGCCTACTTCTCTGCCAAGCTACCAGCAGGGGTTAGCGGAGGGTGATTCTCTTTTACCCTGACTGGAGTGAGGGTCCTTGCTTGAACAGGGAATAACCTGACTGTCAACCAAAGACTCCATTTCTAACAACAAGCAATGCTCACAAGACATGCCCTGCGCAGTCCATCCCAGGTAATTAGTCCTGCCACAGCCATGTTTTAAGTCTCTGCCGTCCCTTCTCAAGGAGGGCTGTAAATGGTCTACCTGTACCCTGGGAATCATCATCAACACTCATCCAGACTCCCATTCTGACTCCTGTCTGCTTCCCTTTTCTGTATGGCATTTCATAGTACAACTACATTAGCCTGCATGGACTTCAGGTCCCATCCGTAATGCACTGCCTGGTAGTTGGTAAGACCTGTAATCTTCTGTCAATAGCTTCCCTTGGGAAAAGTCTGGTTAGCCGCTTATTCTGGATTCTCCACTTCAGGACTTGTGAGAGACTGAAGCTGCACACACCTGTGAGGAGCATGTGTGACAAGTGGTGTATCTGTGAGTGTTTTCTGGTTTTCTGTGCCTTGCTGCCTTGCGCTCCTGCCCCCATTTGTGCCCCTTTTCTGATTGCTGTATTCTGCTTGTGCATCGTGCCGTTTACCGTATTGTAAGTGCATTTTGTTTTTCTGCACCTGCCTCCTTGCGCTCTTGCCCCCATTTGTGCCTTTTTCCTGACCGCTGTACTCCGCTTGTGCTTGTGCCGTTTACCGTATTTGTGACTGTATTCCGTATTTTGTGATTGCCTTTCTCTGCCTTGTGCTTGTTTTTCACATTTGTGCCTTTTTCCGCTTTTTTTCGCCCCTTGGGCGCTCCCCCTTGCCGCTTTCCCCTGCCGCTGCCTCCCTGTGGCCCGCCCCCCTCGCACCCCCATTCGCCGCTTGTGACAAGTGGTGTATCAATCCTGAAAATGGATAGCACAAGTGACCCAGGTATGACAAGCAATGCACACAAGACATGCCCTGCGCAGTCCATCCCAGGTAATATGTCCTGCAACAGCCATGTTTTAAGTCTCTGCCCTCCCTTCTCTAGGGGGCGCTGTAAATGGACTATCTGTACCCTGGGAATCATCATCAACACTCACCCAGACTCCCATTCTGACTCCTGGTTGCTTCCCTTTTCTGTATGGCATGCCATACTACAACTACACTAGCCTGCATGGACTTCAGGTTCCATAATGCTTGGTAGTCGGTAAGACCTGTAATCTTCTGTCCATAGCTTCCCATGGGAAAAGTCCAGTTGGCCCCTTATACTGGATTCTCTACTCCAGGACTTGTGAGAGACTGAAGCTGCACACACCTGTGGGCTCTCTCATGCAGCCCAGCCATTTGACTCTGCCTTGGCCTTGCTGCTGCATGGAACTGCTTAGAAGCTGCCATTCTCTGAAGCTCCTCGTCGTGCATTGGAGTACAATACATTTGTGTACCGGAGCCCTTGTTGGATTGTGTTACAGTTCTGAGTACCCCTGAAACTGCTCTCTGTTTCCACAGTGTTGTTCCTGCCTGTTCCAGTCAGACTCTGCTCCCTGTTTTTCTGCCTTGTTCATGTTTGTTCCTGACGGAGCCTGCTTCCTGTTAGCTAGACCGGTTCCAGTCTTGGTGTCAACCAGAGCCTGTTCCCTGTGCCTGCATTTGCCTCCTAGTTGGTTTCCATACCCTCCGTTTCCTCTTGGGGTATTGTGTCTGGTAAGTGTACGATCAGTCTTCAACTGTATAGAATAGTTCAGTTTTGTATTTGTACTGGCACATGTTTTCCAGGAGGATAATCCAGCCCCCATCCTTTGTCTGGTTTTGCATGTATTCATTAGTACCAAACAGTGACAGTGTGCTATGGCTGTATTCCTGGATTTGTTACTGTGCTCCAGCCCAACAAACAAGGGCTGGAGCACAGGGCTGGGCTTGTGTATGTAAGGACAATCCATGTTTGTGCCCTGACGGTCCAGACACAGATTCACTTCTGCCGCCACCTTTCAATGGAGCTTGCATGGTGACTAGCTGTGAGATTAATTTGCACAGAGGCACTGATGTTCCCTGTTGCTGTGGGAAGTTCAGAGCCCTACCCTGTGTACAAACGTAGTAATGAGCCCTACATGTTTGTCCATTGTGACTGTATTCCGTATTTTGTGATTGCCTTTTCCTGCCTTGTGCTTGTTTTTCACATTTGTGCCTTTTTCTGCTTTTTTTCGCCCCCTGGGCACTCCCCCTTGCCGCTTTCCCCTGCCGCTGCCTCCCTGCGGCCCCGCCCCCCTTGCGCCCCCATTCCCAACTCCCCCCAACTCCCGCCTCCCAGCTGCTCCTCCCTCCCCCCTCCCATCTTAATGGCTGGCGCGCCGGAGGCATCGCCATAGCCATCCCTGACGGCTACAAGATCACCAGAAGAGATCGCACCAACGGAATCGGAGGAGGAATAGCCATCGTCCACAAATCCACCCTCAAAATCCACACCCACACGGACGACACCCTCAAGACAGCTAAACACCTTCACTTTCGGATCCACACGGACCCCAACACCACCCTCAGAGGAACACTCCTCTACCGTCCACCAGGACCACGAGCCCCCTTCAGTGACACCATTGCCGACCTCACGAGCACCCACGCCCTCGCCTCTATGGACTACATCCTCCTTGGAGACCTCAATTTCCACCTGGAGAACAACAACGACGCCAACACCGCATCACTGACCGACAACCTCTCCAACTTCGGACTCAGACAACTGGTCAACACACCCACCCACATCGCCGGCCACACGCTTGATCTGGTCTTCTCCGCAAGCATCCACGTCAACTTCAGCCACACCACCGAACTCCACTGGACCGACCACCACTGCGTCCACTTCACATTCAAGAAACACACTGAGCACCACCGCACCCCACTACCTCCTCACCACCGCTGGAGCAAAGTCCCCGAAGACCAACTAACCAGCACCCTCGCCCAGAACCCGCCTACCGACCCGGACACTGCCGCCATCAACCTTCAACAGTGGATCCTCGACTGCGCAAACACCCTCGCACCACTCAAGAGGCCCACCGTCAACCAAGAAAAGAAAAAAGCAGCCTGGTTCACAGACGAACTTATCACCTCCAAACGCACCTGCCAGAAACTAAAGAAGAAATGGCTTCTCGAACGCACACCTGACAGCCTGACAACCCACAAGGAAGCCACCCGCAAGCACCACCAGCTAATCCGACTCGCCAAACGTTCCCACTTCACAGAACGCCTAAACAACAACGCACACGACAGCAAGGAGCTCTTCTGCATCGTGAAGGAGCTCTCCAACCCCAACGCCACCGTCAACGACGTCCCACCAACCCAGGAACTCTGCAACGCACTGTCCACATTCTTCTATCAGAAGATCGCCGTCATCCACGACAGCCTTAACACTACACCTCCGCCAGACCCCACCCCCGACAACTCCTCCTACGCCTACCGCCTCACCACCTGGACCCACGTAGACGACGCCGAAACTCGCAAGATCATGAACTCCATCCACTCAGGATCCCCTTCAGACCCTTGCCCACACCACGTCTACAACAAATCCGACTCCACCATCGCCCCCCAACTTCGAAAGATCATCAACCTATCCTTCGAAACCGCGACTTTCCCGGACAGCTGGAAGCACGCCGATATCAACGCTCTCCTCAAGAAACCCAAGGCTGACCCCAACGACCTCAAAAACTTCCACCCGATCTCCCTCCTCCCATTCCCGGCGAAGGTCATCGAGAAGATCGTCAACGCTCAGCTCACCCACTACCTCGAGGACAACTCCATCCTGGACCCCTCCCAGTCCGGCTTCAGACGCAACCACAGCACTGAGACTGCTCTCCTCACCGCCACAGACGACATCAGACTACAAATGGACAACGGCGAAACATCTGCCCTCATCCTCCTGGACCTTTCCGCTGCCTTCGACACGGCCTGCCACCGCACCCTACTAGCACGCCTCCACGAAGCCGGAATACAAGAAAAAGCCCTCAACTGGATCAGAGAGTCCGTCTCTCACCCTTCCGCTCCGAAGCCACAAACCTCATCTGCGGCGTCCCCCAAGGCTCCTCGCTAAGCCCGACGCTGTTCAACGTCTACATGGCACCCCTCGCACAACTGGCCCGTCAGCACAATCTCATCATTCTCTCCTACGCCGACGACACCCAGCTCATCCTCTCCCTCACTAAAGACCCACACACCGCCAAAGCCAACCTCCATGAGGGAATGAAATCTATTGCCGAATGGATGAGAAATAGCCGCCTGAAATTGAACTCCGACAAGACGGAGGTCCTCATCCTCGGACGCACCCCCTCGGCCTGGGACGACTCCTGGTGGCCCACCGCGCTGGGACCCCTCCCCCAACACCAGCCAACCACGCACGCAACCTCGGCTTCGTCCTCGACTCCGCCCTCACCATGACCAAACAGGTCAACGCAGTATCCTCCTCCTGCTACAACACCCTCTGCATGCTCCGTAGAATCTACAAATGGATCCCGACGGAAACCAGAAAAACAGTGACCCAGGCCCTCGTCAGTAGCAGACTTGACTACGGCAACGCACTCTACACAGGCATCCCAGCAAAAGACATCCAACGACTCCAACGCATCCAAAACGCCTCCGCCAGACTGGTCCTCGACATACCCCGCCGATGCCACATCTCCCACCACCTGAAGGACCTCCACTGGCTCCCCGTGGACAAGAGGATCACCTTTAAGCTCCTCACCCACGCTCACAAGGCACTCTACAACGCCGGACCCGCCTACCTGAACAACAGACTTAACTTTTACGTCCCCTCCCGCCAACTCCGCTCTGCCAACCTCTCCCTCGCCATCGTTCCCCGCTTCCAACGCAAGACTTCCGGCAGCAGATCCTTCTCCTACCTCGCCGCCAAGACCTGGAACTCCCTCCTGACACCCCTGTGCTAAACCCAGGACCTTCTCACCTTCAGGATACTCCTCAAGACCTGGCTCTTCGACCAGTAGCAGCTCCCCCCCCCATCAGCGCCTTGAAACCCTAACGGGTACGTAGCGCGCTTTATAAATATTGTGATTGATTTGTCCACACCAAGGCTGCTCTGTCTTCACTCTTCTGTATTTTCTGCAGTACCATAGCTGCCCTATCCCCTTGTATGCCTTAAGTGGATCTCCGGCTTTAGGTCAAATCTGCTTTGAAAGATACTCTATCAACTCAAGGGTTACCTCCACAGACTCCTGACTAGACCTGCACGAAACCGTAACACTGTGGACGTCAATACTGACAAAGGGTACACATGCCCACACACTTGATCTGGACACTTTAGTGCAATGCACCTCTGAAAATATGTGAACACATGCAGCCTGGGCTGCTGGTCCACCACAGCCACAAGAGGAACATAGGTAATTTACATTAGTTAAACTGATATGTACATAACAAGTTAATGATTGGAATTGGGGCTCTCTGTCACAAACACTGTACCTATCAAAAATGTTAAAATGCCTGGCTTATGGTTAGTATACATACAAGTGACCATGAAGTGGTAGGCAACAATTAATGACATGTGAGGGGTAGCATATCCAACATAGCTCTCATCAGCCATCCTCGATCTTCCGTTTGTATTGTCATGGGAAATGTATTGTCCCCAAAATCAAACAACTACACACCGCAAAAGAGTCAACACATATTACAAACACATCATGACTGTTGTACCTCATTGATTGGCATCTGATGTTGATACCCATTTGTAACATATTCATACATTAACATCATGCATAATGTATTGCAAGCCGTTCCAACAGAAGCACACAAATAGTTGTAACAATCAAATCACACACAAAACACACAGGCCATGATTTATACTTTTGTAGCGTAGCCTTGCTGTCCTCTATTGACACAACATCTGTGCAAACTTAACAATTCCATTTGAATTACCTAAGTTTGCGCTGCTGTTGCATTAGTAAAAAAAAGCAAATCCTGCCCAAAGATATTAGAAATGTGGGCCGCAGTTACATGGTCTACCACATGTGGCCAAGCACAAAAACACACACTGCAGGCCATACCATCCTATCTTTGTCCAGATATAGGCTGCATGCATGTTATATAAAGAAAAAGGACACAAACACAGTTTGAGTCAGAAATTTTTACGCAAATGCATAAAAAAATTATGCAAACGCACACTAAACATCAATAGGTCCCTAGCGTTAGTTCCACCAGCGCACCCGAGGCATGCAGATATCCATAGAAATTGTATTTTTCCATGAATGCATTGGATTTTGACACTTATGTAGCTTATGCGTCAAAAATATTCACGCAAACTACGTAAGCGTCAAAAATTTACACGCAAGGCAGAAAACAGAGCGCAAAGGTGACAGGAAGTGATGTAACAGATATCCTGTTTACAGACATGGTACAGAGGGTGTACTTTCACTTTCTCTTTGCAGTCTGTGATTTTTCTAGACTGTGTGGCTGTGTGTTGGTCTTGCTCTCTTGTGGATTGTATATATTGTCTCTTGTGTGGTCTATCTTTTGTCTTTTGGTATTACCATTGGCATCATTACACACAAACACACACACACACGATCCCTGCCATCAAGTTGTCATAGGGGACATATACAGCTTAGCGGACACTGCCAATGGGGCATATGTTACCTACATACAACACTGGCACACCTATTATGGACCAGTGTAATTCCTGAATGAAAATTGATCCACATGTCCATCACACAGTTACTCATTGTCCCTTGATGCACAAGCCACAGTACCTGAGTCACTTGTATTGCAGTGCACCAGGAAAGTGCCATTGCAACTGTCACCCAATAACCAATAATGAAATGGAGTACCATCTGAAATGGATTTGCCACAAAAGTGTGCAGTCAGGTTTAGCACCACATGATTGTTAGGGCTAGTGCATGTGTGCATATGTGTGTCTATCACTCACTGGAGTGACAGTGTCAATGCAAGTTTGCAGTGGTATGTCTGTTGGAGTGTCTACATGCCTGATGTGCAGCTCTATCATATAAAATGTCACACACTGTGATATGTTGTTCCCACATTTGCACAGTGATCAGACGTTGAGCATATATCTCCCTTCTATGTTTTACAGGTGGACCGGCCCCCCATACCATTGGGGAAGTAGCTCGATTCGAGGACCCAAATGTATCTAGTAAGTGTGAAAAAATCTGTCCTGTGTTGTGATTGCAGCTGTTGTGTCACTGACTCTTGTGTGTTGGACTCATTGCAATATATGATGAGCTGGCATGTGATTTGACTGGAGGTTGACATAGTGTTCCATGCAAGGATTAGACATTCACTGGCAAAGAGTCATATCTTGGGAGTCTAGTGCTGCGCAATAGGCAGGAGCAGGTGAACAAGGTGATTGGTAGCCACATGTAGGCCCACATTTGAGTTGGAGGTGGTCCAGTGTCAGAATATTGTCAGCAAGTCATACCCTAATCTACACAAGACAGTGATGCATCAGTTTTACATACAAAATTGTGCATCCCTGTATTGTAATGAACATATAGCACTGTATGGGTGACTGTCCCCCAGCATCTAGCCCCACATGTTGTACTCCATTTACTTGGCACTTAAGTGGTATGTTATGGGCGTGCATGCAGGCCAAGGCCAGATGTGCGTGCATGCAGGCCAAGGCCAGATGTGTGCTTGCATCAAGTTGGGTGATTTAGGAAATATGTCAGTGAGATCTGATGTTAATGGTTGTCTACAAATGGAAACAAAAATGTCTATGTGATTGACCAACTGCTGACTCACTCCTAGTTGGCAGGCATCCTTACATGTGTTCCACTCACTAAATCCATGTACAGCTGGACAAGGCTTTGTGGTGGTCCTTGACAGTTGAGAAGATGTATTGCATGCCCATCCCACCTGAGGCACAGGGGTAGGGTAGAAAATATAGGTAGCTAGGTGTGATGGTCACAGTGTAGATGACAGACATCTAATGCAAGCATGCATATGTCCCAAACAACACTGACCTCTTATGATTAGCACCTGCATACCATCCTGCCATTTCCATATACAAATCGAAGGTCTTGTGTGCCTTGAAGTTGATCCAGATGATAGGGATTAGTCGGCCTGGCACATGTTGAGTACTTGCTGCATTTGCATTGTGAAACAATGTCCTACATAAATGCACAGATCAGTTAATTTGGTGCACACGTTGTTGTGCTTTGCTGTGCTGTTAAATAGTTGATGGGTAGGTTGTGTGCCATGTCGTTCCTAAGGGACAATCTATCATATGTACTGTGATTTGGACTGCATGTGCAATTTGAGGGAGAGTGTTAGGTTATCATCTGTACATGCATCACACAATGATGACACTAATGTTTGCCTGTCTCTTTTTTACAGCTGCCAACATGAATGCAGCACAAATAAGAGAGTTCCAGAGGCAGGCACTGCGATACAGGCACATCCTGGATGAGGAGGCTGGGTTTAGAATGATGGCAAGACGATATCATCATAATGTTCCTGTTTGTGCTGCAGCCCACCTTTAAACAGGTGCACAAACAGGGACACTGCGCTCCAGTGGCGGCCGGCAGCTTTAGGAGGGAGGGGGTGGGCGGGGCACACGCACACACTCATTCTTTCACACATGCACGCACGCACATCCATTAACAACATTCATACCATTCAAACATGCACGCACCAAACTTTCATTTTAAAAGATCGCACACACTCATTCTTTCACACGCACGCAAGCACATCCATTAACAACACTCACAACACTCAAACATGCATGCATACACCAAACATTCAATTTACAACATCACACACATAATCACACTTACCTTCAGCCTCCAGGTCCCAGGAAGGCTAGGACTGCTGCCTTCCCTCATTGGCTGACCTGAGGTCAGCCAATGAGGGAAGGCAGCAGTCCCAGCCTTGTCACAGAGTGGGATGGGGTCAGTGAGATTGCTGACCCCACCCCACTCTGTGATGAAGTGTCACTGATTGACACTCGCCCTGGGCGCTTCAGGGCTTACGTTTTCCTCATCACCCAGGCGAGGGCCTTGAGGCCCCTTTGCTGAGCCGAGGAGGTCACGCCCATAGGAGCTGTGACCTCCTCAGCCCAGCAAAGTTCAGCTCAGGCATCCAGGAGTCTGCGCAAATCGCACATGGCTCACTCCTGGCTGTCTGAGCTGAAAATAAATGAAGAGTGTCTGTCAGGCTGGCCTTTGTTCAGCCAGATAGACACTCTTCATGAGGGTCAAAAGGTGGCCCCTCCACCCTATAGGACGGGCCACCACTTGTGCGCCCTATTACCAGTAATTCCCTGCATTCAGGGCCACTGCAAACTTGTGCTGGCTTGGAGGCAACACATTAGTGAAAGATAGATCAGCTGTCTGAAGCTGCTTCTCCATGTTCTTAATGTCAGGGTGATGCCCATCTTCTCGTTAAAGAGGGGGGAAGAGGGGAGGGGGGCAGAGAAGTCCCTGCAGGTGGATGCAGTGAGTAAGTGCCCCAGTCTTCAGGGGGATGTTGTGGGGGGCTCCACAGGACCTTCTTTGCCCAGCCAGAGGACTGCCTTGAAGTAGCGCGCTAACAATGTGCCACCTTTTTGTAGCCTACTGTCAGTGTGTCTCCTAAGGAAGTTTGCCTCTGTACCTAGGTATGTAATATGGCGCGATTGCAGATGCAACTTAATTCCCTCAAGTGCATCAGTCCACGCACCTAATAAAATCAAGATCGTGCTGGCAGGACATATGCACCAGCGCTAACAGTACTAAAGAAGGGGCTGCAGAACCATCTGCTCTCCCTTCTCTAATACCATTGAGAGGCTTCCTTACGGGCCCCAGAGCCTATTGAGAACTTCAATATTAATATTCCATTTAAATTCAGTAAGAGGCATGAATTCCCCACACCTCACTGAGCCCAAGAGGTGGGACTGTTGGAGTAAGTACCATAAACAAGAAACTGCGATCAACAAATTATCGTCTTATTTATTTTTATTTCTAAGAGGCAATAATGAGGGTTTGATTATGTTTAAAAAATGTTTAAAAATTTGTATTGAATATTTTAGTAATTTAATTCCTTTTAAGCAGACCATTAGAAATTCAATACAATTACAGATCAAAGTACGAAGCACGTTCCGTAGAATCTATTCCTATTTTACGCTAATTTAGAGTGAAGGAAAGCAAAGTCTGCAACAGGAACTCTCAAGCTGTCTAAGAAGAAGAAATTCTATAGAGAAGAGTCTGGCTCTCTAGTCTGGAAACACACGTTTATACATCAACTCATGTCAGCCAAAATGCAAGTTTTTGTAACGCTCCATGATGATAACTTCTGGTTTGAACTAGTGGCAAAAGATGTTTTCATGAGAACAGGACAGCTGCAGAGCATTGTGTGCAGCTTTAAACTGCTGTGTTGACCTGGCAAGTTAACCCTCTTGCCAGGCCCAAACTTTCCTTTTTAATAGACGTAAGTCATCCCTAAGGTGGGCCCTAGACAGGCCAAGGGCAGAATGCAGTGTATTTAAAAAGTGAGACATGTACTTTTAAGTTTTACATGTCCTAGTAGTCAAAAACTCTTACATTTCTTGTTTTCACTACTGCACAGCCTTTCTCTCCCATAAGATAACAATGGGATTCCCTTATTATATTTTATAAGTGTAGTTTCCAATTGAGAAGAGCTTGAACCCCCAACTTAGGTGTCTCTGGAATCACAATTTAAAATCACAACTCATAGTGATGTCAGATTTAAAAATTCTGAAAATTCCACTTTTAACAACTTTGGCATTTTCTTACTTTAACCATCTGGTGCCTTCTGCTTGTCTCTGAATCCAGGTCTAGGTGGGTGACAGCTGGGCTTTTGTGCATTCCCACCAGAAAATCACACACAAAGGGAACTTAGGTGTGACTAATGGGCCATTCACAGTCTTATGGGCCATCCTAGGCAGGATAGGAGGGAGGAGCTAACACTTACACCTGAATGGGCTTTGTTCTAATCCCACACTGTTAGAAATGGGGTGTCTGTTGGCAGTCAGTTTGCACTGTTTCGAAGCAAGGTCTCTCACTCTAGTCAGGGCAATGGAGATACACAATTAGATAACCCCTGCTCCCCCCCTTGCTAGCTTGGCACAAGGAGTCAGGCTTATCTCAAAGGCGATGTGTAAAGTACCAACGCACACAGTAATACAGTGAAAACACTTCAAAATGGACGCCAAAACCTGTTTAGTAAAATAGGGAATATTTATCTAAATCAAACAAGACCAAAAAGACAAAAATCCAACATACACAAATCATGATATGAATTTTCAAAGTAAAAAGAGTCTTACTCCATAGAAAACAACGGAAACGTTGATTTTACACAAAGTACCTGGTTTGCGTCGAAACCAGAGCCGCACAACAGGCAAGCGTGCGTCAGAAAAGGCAATGATGCATCAATTCCTTACTCGCAAGTGAGGCCATGCGACATTTCTTATCCAGTCGAGTAGGCAATGCATTGTTTTTCTCCCCTGCAAGAGAACCATGCGTTGATTTCCGGACAGGGCACCTCAGATCCATGCAGGTTCACAGTGACTTTGACGCCCAGCGACGATGCTTGAGGAATCTGGTCGCACGGTGATGGAAAACCACGTTGTATGGGGTTTGAGTTGTTTTCACCAGCCGCAAGCGGGTGTTGCATCATTTCTCCAACCGCGCTGCAGACGATGAGTTATAATCAGCTGCGAGGCGAGTGGCACATTGTTTTTCAGCTGCATAGCAGCTGGTGCGCCAAAATGTTCCCCACATGGCTCCCTGTGCTTGGATTTCAGTCCTTGTTCTACCAGCTTCACCTTTCAAGGGCCCAGGGACTGGATAGGGCACCGCTTGGCAGGATAGGAGTCTCAGCAGAGATTTCAGTCACTGACAGAGGAAGTCTTTGATGACCCTGAGACTTCAAAGCAGGAGGCAAGTTCAATCCAAGCCTTTGGAGATTCTTCTCAAGCAGGAATATACCACAAAGTCCAGTCTTTGCCCCCTTTCACAGGCAGAAGCAGCAACTGAAGGATATCCCAAAAAAGCACAGGGAAGGGCAACCCTTCTCCTCAGCTCTTCAGCTCTTCTCCTTGGCAGAGGTTCCTCTTGGTTGCAGATGCAAATCTCAAAATCTGGGGTTTTGGGTCTATTACTTATACCCCTTTCTGCCTTTGAAGTAGGCAAACTTCAAAGGAAAGTCACTGTTGTGCACAAGATCCTGCCTTGCCCAAGCCTGGCCCCAGACACACTGCAGGGGGTTGGAGACTGCATTGTGTGAGGGCAGGCACAACCCATTCAGGGGTAAGTGACCACTTCTCCCTCCACTCTAGCCCAGATGGCTTATCAGGATATGTAGGCTACACCCCAGCTCTCTTTGTGTCACTGTCTAGAGGGGATTCACAAATAGTCCAACTGTCAGTCTGACCCAGATAGAGAATACACAAGCAGACAGAGTCACAGAATGGTTTAAGCAAGAAAATGCCCACTTTCTAAAAGTGGCATTTTCAAACTGACAATTTAAAAAACAACTTTACCAAAATATGTATTTCCAAATTGTGAGTTCAGAGACACCAAATTCCAAATTTCAATCTGCTCCCAAAGGGAAACTGCACTTAAATTTAAAGGCAGCCCCCATGTTAACCTATGAGAGAGATAGGCCTTGCAACAGTGAAAAACGAATTTTGGCAGTATTTCACTGTTAGGACAAGTAAAACAAATACATGTCCCACCTTTAACATACACTGCACCCTGCCCATGGGGCTACCTAAGGCCTGTCTTAGGGGTGCCTTACATATATAAAAAGGGAAGGTTTGGGCCCGGCAAGTGGGTACACTTGCCAGGTCGAATTGGCAGTTTAAAACTGCACGCACAGACACTGCAGTGGCAGGTCTGAGGCAGGTTTACAGGGCTACCCATGTGGGTGGCACAATCAGTCCTGCAGGCCCAGGAGTAGCATTTGATTAACAGGCCCTGGGCACCTCTAGTGCACTTTACTAGGGACTTACTAGTAATTCATATATGGCAATCATGGGTAAACCAATCACCAATACAGTTTACACAGTGGGCATATGAACTTTAGCACTGGTTAGCAGTGGTAAAGTGCCAATAGAGCCCTAAAGCTAACGAAAACTAGTCAGAAAAATTAAGAGGAAGGAGGCAAAAGGTGTGGGTATGACCCTGCAAAAAGGGCAAGGTCCAACACACACAAAGAGCTTCGTACCCTCCTGTAGTGAGTCTGGGGCAAGGCTAGGAAGTACAGGGTCTCTGTGCACTAAAAAGCCCCCTCCTTGAAGTCTCCACCACGTCAAAGGCAACACTGGGTATAAGACCTGCACCTCAGATAACACCAGCTCACAGAACACTTCTGGGCCTGTGGATACTCTGTCAGGAAGAAGGATTGCTGTGCTGCTAAAAGGTCTGTCACTCTTCTGGACTCTTCCGGATTACTTCTCTGCTGCCCTGGCAGTGAGAAGGACTGGACCGGAATCTCTCCAACCCAGAACTGAAGTTACTCCAGGACTTGTTGTCCTGCCCCCTGTTCTTCTAAAGTCTAGGAGACACAAAAGACATCCACCTCACCTGCTACAGCACCTGTACTCTGCCAACTGCGAGTCTTGCCCTGCCAAATGCTGCCAATCCAGCTCAGTGTCCTTCAAGGTTGGTATAAAGTGCTGCTCACGCAGAACCAAGAAACATCATGGATGTTGCGAGGGACAGAACTGGTGCATTGCCCCCATTGCGTGGGTCAGACCCAGCGTATCACCTCTACTGCAGGGATGAACTCGGATGCATTGCTGCTGCTGCAAGACCAGAACGGGCACTTTGCCTTCTAAACCGCTGCACCTCGAAGTCATTGCACCACTGCTGCTGTGTGGGGAAATTCAATGCATCTCCTCTGTTATATCGGTCGTCTCCAGTGCTGCTGTGTGGGGAAATTCGATGTATCTCCTCTGTTATATCGTCGTCTCCAGTGCATCTCCTTCGGAACATATTCTCTGCTGCGGGGCCCAACACTAGAACATTGCCTCCTCTGCTACGCGCATCTCCATTGACGCAACCAGGATTTAGGGAATTTTGTTCAGCGGGCCTCACTGTGTCCCTGTATCTGGCCCATATTCCATCACGGTCAGCCTGAACTCTTGACCTTGTCCTTGCCCAGCCAGACCAGATACCCCAAGTAAGCGCTTATTGTTTTTAAATGCTATTCTACATTTATTCTTTAAAAATTCATATCCTGACTGTACTTATTTTTTTGGGCTTGTTTTATTTATTAAACTAAGTTCTATTTTTCTCAAAAGGTGTGGTATTTTTTTGTGTGGTTGTGAGGAGGTGGGCGACTTACCCGATTACATTACATGCCTTCCTTACCCGCTCCTCACAAGTGACATCTGCCTTATCTCCTCACAGGATCAAGATTACTACCACTTTAAGGAATAGTGACGTGAGGAGGAAGGAGTGGAGCCTGGCCACACTCTCTATACTGGAAATCCTAACTTTTTATGACCCCCACCCTGGACAAAGGTGCAGTGAGATTGGAGGAACACTCCTTCTTAGAGACGGAGCAGGAAAAGGAGAAAGACTCCGGAGTGCCATTGTTGTAGGACATGTTGGAGAATGAGACACCGGAAGATGCCACAGGCCTTCATGAAGCAGTGGAGCTGAGTCCGGGAACATCAGAGAAATCAACCGGGAGAACCGAGGTCAGAGCTACCTGCCGAGACCCCTGAAGTCCCAGCCACGTTCCAGTAGGGACGTGGCTAAGTCTGGTGTGCACCAGGATCTAAACTTGGGGGCAATGGGGCACACAAAATACCAAATGCACCTAAAATAAGTAAAGAGCCAAGAGCAAGTTTCCTTCCCTTTGTTTTTCCCTTGCACTTACTAACTAAACAGAAGGAGTGATTATTTGATATGGTATATGCTCAACCACCATCAACTACAATAGCCAAGGTCAGAGGTTATTAGTAGTGAAGTCAGCACAGACAAAGAATACTTTTGTTTGTGTTACCTTATTCTTTAATTATTGTCCACTGAGATCAGCTATCCTCCCAAACACGTGCACACCTGACTTTGTGCAGTAAATTCTGCAACTTACCTAAACCAGTTGTGTTTCCCTTAGTTACAAACCCCAAGTTTGACGGTGTTTTCACTGGTTTACTGTTTGCAGTTTTGCATGCATACTTAACACATTGCATCTTAAGTTAAGTCTGACTGCTCTGTGCCGAGCTACCAGAGGGTGAGCAGAGGTTAACCTAGGGTGTGTTGGTGACTTACCCTGACTAGCATTGTGGTTCCTGCTTGGACCAGGTGCATACATTTGCCAACCAGAAACCCAATTTCTAACAACTATATTTTGCAACATAACTTTTATTCTATTATTTTCTCCTGTTGTTTCCTCTATAAGACAAAACAAGTCAAGGTAGCTACATTACTTTTCACAATGAGACCACTCTTCTTCTTACACATCTCTACTGACAAAACCTGTTCATAAAAGAACAACTTTTGAAGAGTAATAAAACATTCAATACATTATTATATTTTACGCAGGTCAGATGGGTAAGAAAGCTATGACCTAACACTCTCCCCCATTTATTCTATTGTTCCAAGAAAACATTTGCGTCATGTAAGGAAATACACTTAGGACCATGACACATGTCAAACCTAAAAAAGAGGAAAGGAAATACAGAAAAAAATGTATTTGTAAGTGATCTAAACAAAATGCTCGTCTCTGTAAAAGCTTAAAATGCAAGGCCGCCTTTAATTTTGTAAATGCAACATTTGATGGAGTCCTACAAAACTTCTCATACAAGTTAATAATGTTACGATTTCTTTTAAGTCATTAAGAATGCATCCACAGCATAGTGACCTGGGGTGCCCAAAGTGGGTGCATAAAAACCTTGAGCCCCTGTGGCACTATATGCAATACAATCCCAGGGCCCGTATTATGTAACAGGCACATTATTCTTGTTTGCATCATGGTGCACCTTTAGACAAGTGTGCCAGGTGCAAATAGGGACAGTGCAGCCTATAACAAGTAACGTGCTGCCCCAGGGTAGCCGTAAACTCTTACTGCCCGAGGGCAGCACATTAGTGAAATACAGAGCAGCTGTTTCAATCAACTGTTCTGACTTTCTCTGTGCAGGGGCAGCATCTACCTACACTTGCTGTGGGATGTCTAGGTGGTCCATGGAACCACAGTTTCCCATCTTTCAGGAAACACTCTCAGGGAATTGACTGACTATGGGCAACCTTTTTGTGGTGCCCAGTCAATCCCTTCCTGAGAGTCTCAATGTGCAATCACTGACAGATAAAATACATTTAAACTGTTAAAGTTTAGCCTACAGTCTGCACATACTAAACAAAAGACTAGCAGTTGGAGTGCTCTGATATAGTGATAAGAAGGCAATATGCATGTACATCACACTTATCCCCAGTTTAACCCGGGATTAGCTTGGTTATACAGTTTGTTGGACAGCTTGTGTGCACCTTGAAATCTGTGTTTTACATTTAGGGCTTTGTGAGTGAGTGTGAAATGGTTAGAGACAGTATAGTATACTGACTCTGTGTCTCAGCCACAGGAGCCAGTGCCTATGATTACCCTGTACAACGTTGACGCTGGTTCAAACTGGTTTCCTTCCGAAAGACAGTGACCATTTGATGAGACTGTAAGTTGGAAAAGTGATTCAAGCACGGTGAGAGCAAAGAATCAGAACATTTTCTGAGGAAACATTTTTTCAAGAACAAAGAAGTTCCTGCATGAAGGCACTACAAGCCCCCCCCCCCCCCCCCCTTCCGATAAGAGCAGTCCCAGACTTGTGGTTCAAGTCCAGAATAATAAAGCTGATTTGTATAGTGAATCATGAATGGTAAGAAGTAATCATTTGATGTCTAGGCTTCTGGGTGCTTTGTCTGAATCCTTATATGCAACACCATCTCAATAGGCTTCTTTGCAGACTAGTGAATGGAAGAAGATAGACAGGATAGTTGAGGATGTAAATTAAGGCTACCTTTTGCAGTTACGAAGAAATATACCATGGCACCTATTGCAATGCTGGGGTACACACTACAAATACTCCCAGTGGGCAGCTGCACTGGGGCAAAAGGTCTCTGCCTGTGTGGGAGCATCGGTTTAACATATAAAAAGCCCCTTGAGGAGTAAAGTGTTATCCTGTCCTAGAGGCCTCTGTTTTGAAAAGATGCATGGGGAAAAGGTGAAGACTAAACAAGTGTCCAAATTTTCATGTAACAAATAGAAGGCTTTAGATCCATTAAGGATCTCTGAGATGATGCTTTGATGAGACACACAGAGCCCAACTTTGGTTCAAAGGGGTCATATTGTGTGCACACCTGTCACTGGTACACAATGAGCTAACAATAGTCCTAAATGGAATGGGTGGAGTAGCATCTCTAGGCAGACATGGCAGACTGTAGAGCTTTGGCCACAGCCGGTCTTCTAGCCACCAAAAATACATTTTCTATGTATTGTGAGAGATTAGACTGCATAGGGCAGTGCAGCAAGTAGAAGGGAATATGCTGATGGAAGCGTGGATGTTGAATCTCTCTGTCTGTAGATGGTGGGGGTGGAAGATATCGTCAAGTACATCCAGCTTTTCTTTGGGAAAGCCTTATGTCTGAAAGAAGGGGAATCCATGGGGATTGCAAGTGTGCACAGGGTGGGCCCAAGTGCCATGGGGGCGGATGTCTTCTAATTAGCATCCTTTCCAAAATGTCATCATTCCAACAGAAAGAAGCCTTCATGAGGCAGGCAGGAAACAGTGCCTTTTTGACTTTTAGATAGACAGGGCTATCCTGCTTGCAGATTTAGCCCATTTGAACCTGACTAAACAGAATGGCTTTAGACCAATAACTGAAGATTTGCAAAAATGAAACATCCAATTTAGATTTGTTCATGCATTATTCAGTTGTATACTAAGGGTGCCTTTGGTACATCACAAATGCAAATGAAGGCCTGCAAGTACTAATTATGAAAATGAGTGAACAGAATTATTCGGGTCTTATCAGATCTCGACCGAAATGTCAGGGGCAAAGGAAGTGATCAAGAAGGAGGAGGTAGTCCAAGCAAAAAAAAAAAAAAAGCACTGAATGTATACTCAGTTTGAGCTGGCCCTCGGAAGTAATGGATGGATGAGAGACTTTAACCTTTGATGGTGAAGACGGGATGTATTTAGGGCCATATTTATACTTTTTGACGCAAAACTGCGCTAATGCAGTTTTGCGTCAAAAAAATTAGCGCCGGCTAACGCCATTCTGAAGCACCATGCGGGCGCCGTATTTAATCAATGACGTTAGCCGGCGTTAGCCGCCGGCGCTGCCTGGTGTGCGTGGAAAAAAACGACGTACACCAGGCAGCGCCGGCGTAGGGGGATATGGAGCTTGGACTTCTGTCCCCTGGGCATGGTCATTGGGCATAGTGGCATGTAGGGGGGCACAAATCAGGCCCCCCTATGCCACAAAAAAAAAAAAAAAAAAAAAAAAAACCTACCTGAACTTACCTTAATGTCCCTGGGATGGGTCCCTCCAGCCTTGGGTGTCCTCCTGGGGTGGGCAAGGGTGACAGGGGGTATCCCTGGGGGCATGGGAGGGCACCTCTGGGCTCCTTCAGAGCCCACAGGTCCCTTAACGCCTGCCTTTTCCAGGTGCTTAAAAACGGCGCAAAAGCGGGCGTACGTCATTTTTTTTGACCCGCCCACTCCCGGGCGTGAATTTTGCCCAGGAGTGTAAATACGGCGCACATGCCTCGGAGTCAATTTTTTAGACGGGAACGCCTACCTTGCATCTCATTAACGTAAAGTAGGTGTCCACGCTAAAAAATGACGCAAACTCCATGGACTTTGGCGCTAGACGCGTCTAACGCCAAAGTATATATATGGAGTTAGTTTTGCGTCGGAATTGCGTAAAAAAAAACGACGTAATTCCGGCGCAAACAGAGTATAAATATGCCCCTTAGTGCATTGAAAGGTACCGTACCAGGAAGAACTAAGAGGTTAAACATTGGCTGGTGCTTTACACTTACTCACTCGACCTACAGAAACTGCAACTCACTGACACAAAGACAGAGAAGGATGGAGGAAGAATCTGCAGAGTACAGGTGCTGGTTTAGGATTTATTGACTATTACCCAATAAGGGGGTGATATTCTTCAGTTTTGGTTTTAGTTTTTTCTTTAGATTTTTAGGTCTGTAACTGCTCCTATAATTAAGCAAAGACTTAACTTTAAATTATTTGCCATTGCTATTTTCCTAAATGTATTCACAGGAGCAGAAATACATTATTGTTTCCACAGTTAAAGAACCCAAACTAATTTAGCCATTTTTCAAAGGTATCAATGGTTTACGTACATTGTTCATATCAGGCCTCATTTGGGGGGGCACCAGGAAGATGGGGTACTAGGCCCCAACTCTGTTGGTTGATGTAATTTGCCACTAGTCTTCTGGGGCCTGTCCTACCATAACTCTGCATACCGGGCCATCTACACCATTTCAGCCCTTTTATCTCCTGATAGTGAGCAATAAAATGCTTATTAGGGAGTAGTTTGGGCAGGCAATCACGCATCAATACATCGAGCCAATAAATCAACATCCAGCAGACCATCACATTTAACGCTATACAGTCTGAACCACATGTTTACACTAAAATGTTGCACTCACCCCAATGCCCTCCTCCCTGTGCAATGCTGTCTCCCTATATCTATGATGGTCAATTCATGTTAGTTGCATTTGGGCAAAATTAGGCACAGGTACAAGTTTCACTACGTGGTTGTCCCTCGGCAACTGGAAGACCACTTCATATAGTTATTAAACCCAAAGGACTCTTACTGCTAAAGATGAATCCTTAACACAGTTAGGCTTTGCTTGTGTTTATAGACTGTCACTCCCTGAAGACTGTGCCTCGCTCTTACCTGCTCTGTAAAGGACTTGCACTGCAGGGTGCAGGCTGGTGCGTGCATCATCATACATTAGTTGGTGTCTTTGGTGATTTCTCTTCATCTGCATTGAAGGCCCTACGTCTCTCCCTCTTTTTCTCTCTCTGTCTCCTTCTCATGCAGACTGCTTCACCCTTCGCCTCAGGCAGCAAGACAAGGGATGGCTGGCCTCCGTGGGATACGGCTACCAAGGTGAGCTTCAAAGGCAGGTCCAGTCTCTGGGCTGGCCAAACTTCCTGCTTTGGCAACAACTATTCCCTCCTGGTTGTGCTGCATGTTGGAAATGGCAGCACCAGTCATCTGACTGTTAGAAGTGTCAGTTGGTACTAAGCTATGCAGTTACTCTTCTTTATGCACTCCACCTCTTGAAGGGTGCTGAGGGAGACCAGATGACCTGTTGCAGCCTAGGCCAATACTGATTAAGCTTCCACTGAGAGATAGCTTCTTCTCGGTGCCCCACACACCCGAGGCAAAACTGCGCTTCTTTTCCTGGACCATCTCTTCTCCCGCAGGGTCAGACACTCTCCTTCTACCTCTGAGGAGGGACAGGGGGCTTTCAGGCATTAAGCAGATTCACAGTTTGTCCAATAATCTGCAGTTTGCAGGTGAGGTCCCCTCATTTTTGTTAGACCGACTGCCATGAAGACTAGCTCTGGACTCACAGCACTGATCTGATTATTCTAGCACTCCCTTCCTTGTCAAATAAACGTGGAAGTGGAACAAAGTAGCATGGGTCCACCTTTTATACTGATTTTCCAGACAGTGGATGTGGATCCACCATCTAAGGTACCGGACTGAGGTGGCCTCTTTCAAATATAATTTTCTGGCTGTAGGACACACACAGCTTTGTGAAAAGTGATGGCTCTCACAGTAGGTAATGATTAGGCTGCTTCCAAAGAGCAGTATCCAAAAATTGGCACAATGAAGTGGGAGGGCTCTGCACATGGCTGTCATCAGCCTTCCTGAAGTACAAGTCAGGGACAGACAACAGAGCAGGCCCTTCCTAAACACTTCTTCACCCTTAACAGAATTTGTTAACCCACTCTCTCTTCCACCATCCCCCACATGACACTGCGCAACAATATCTATTCCTCAACCCCATGCTTAAAGGTTTTCAGAAAATTCCTAAGGGCAGTCCTATGGCTCACTTCACTGCCATGGTATCCACCCTTTGGCTTCTGGAATGTGAGCAATACACTTCCACTGTTTCAGGAAAGCTGTATCTGTCCTTCATATTGTGTCATCCCAAATAGTTCCCACTGGTCAAAGCAAACATATCCATGTTTTCCACAATCTTACTGTCATGCATGTGCCACATACACACTGTGCCTACATTGCTGACACGCACACTCAAAGTGACCACAAGGGTGTGGGTGCTACACTGAACTGGACCTTTTTAAGTGTGGGACACATAGTCACATTGCTTTCTGACAAACTAAAATGTCTGTTCATAAACATTCATTCACAAAAATTGGGGTGCTGCCAACCTTTGCATCATGTCATCAGCCCAAGACGGACAGCAGTACCACGTCATTAAATAGAGGGCATGCTTGGTATTTCTGGACCTTGCATTAGCACAGAAAGCCTCAGTGCATACTCCAGATTAGCATGATACCTGTGCCACTAAAAGTAATAATGCTAGATTCGCAAGCAGATGTCCACCTAAGGCAAGGTTATGAACCCTTTATAACATGCTGGTGACAGTTCCATCCCAGCCACTAGCTATTCTGTCTTTTAAATTGTCAGCTCTCAGCAAACTGGTTCTTACAGAAGAGGAAAGTTAAATCTTTAAAACTGAGTCTGGTTTTAAAATGCATAAGTGCTGTCTATTGATTTCGGTTTCATGCTTTCTTTAAAACCTCTGGTTAAAAGAAACATGACCTTGTCCCTCAATCAGGCCCTATGGGGAGGTGGTGGGAAGGTCCCTGTGAGAGATCCTTCCTCTCCAGGTTCCAATCTTGCGCACTCTGATCTTCTTACATGAGGCCACGAACATCCCTGTATAGACCCACCCACAAGCCCGCTTAGTCCACACTGCACTCGCTACAGCTAAACTTTGTCTCCTTCACCACTGGCGCTCCCCAACACCCCCTACCCACGATGAATGGCTCAGAGCAATGTACCAGACGGCGATATATGAACGCACCATCTACAATCTACAAAACAAAGTGAATGTATTCCTAAATACCTGGCGCCATTCGACAATTAACCGGGGACTCTTCAAGACTGTACACTTCTGCCTGGTAGCTAATACCCCTGCCTCCATATACCCACTCCCTACCTGTCCTGGCTGTTCCCATTCCCTCCACCCCCTCAGCCAGCTTCCCTTCACCACCTCTTCCCCCTCTTTTTCTCTCTTCCACCTCTGCCCTTCCCTCCCTTCCATCGCCCAGCCTTGCCGGTCTTTTCAGGTCCCTCTATGTTAATGTTAGTGTATTATAAGGTATTCAGTTATTACACAGGCCCTCGGTTCGTCCCCTTATTCCTCCCCCACTACCACATTAAGCAGCGCCCTACTATTGTCCAGCAGGCATGCCCTACCCCCATTCCATCTAGCTTCTTTCCCCTCATCTTGATGATGCGTGGTGCACTTCCCTCATGCATCTAGGCAGACTTTCGGACAGTCACCGCCTCACCCCTGCAGACGAGACACCTGCATGAAATACCCGTCCCCTACTCCATAGCATCAGGAGCTTCGTCTTCTGTTCCCTAGCCTCCCCGCATACACCAGCATATACCCCCGACTAAGGTTGTCTTCTAACCCGCCATCTCAGACTTGGACCCACAGCAGCCGTATATGAAGTTTCATTGTATTGCCATGTCTTGAGCTTCTATTATGCAAACATGACTGAGGCCTCCTACTTTGCTGTACTGGACATGCCTTTTTTCTTGATTATGCTTTGATTATATGTTCAATAAAGAATTATGAAACAAAAAAAAGACACATGACCTTATGTTAATCCTGTAAAAGATGTGGAGGCTTGCCTTCTAGATGGTATCAAAAACCTTTCTATATTTCTGGTCATCTGTATTGCTGGCCGTTTGTACTGCATTTGAAGGTATCCTCTGCGGCGAAGGTTGGCTATCCTTTTCTCATTTAGTCCAATATACTCCTTGTTGACTGAACAACTATGCTTATATCATATAAACTTGCCATATTGAAATACATTGATAGTACATTATATAGGTAACTCTGAGCTGGTAAAATGGAGTTAGAAGTTGTTTCTTTCTGTAAAATAACATCTTGAAAGAAATATCCAGAAATGAGACATGTAAATGAAGGAATTCCACACTGTTTATGGATATGCCATCATAAATGTTAACCTCATAGGTTTTAATTCAACTCTAAAATGTATTCAATTAGTTTCTCTTTGGTTATGCCCCATGATACAAATACGCCATCAATATAAAGGTTGTTGATGGACTGCAGAGTAGATCAGGCAAGATCAGAACCATTGATGGAGAATATGAAAATTCAAAGGGGGTTAATCAGGCCCTCAATTAATGTGCCTCCAGAATTTCTGCTGGATCTAGTAACAAAGTTATCAGCCCTCTAAGGAACCACAAGTTTCACAATAACATTATAGACGTGCCATGCTTCCCAATGAGACTCGCGAGGGAAACTGAAGGGAGAAGCATGCATATAATTATTGATTTCACTGGAATGTCCCCATTCCACAGAGACTTTGCAATGGTCATCTGGTAAACTGCATTAATTCAACACTCCTAGA
Source organism: Pleurodeles waltl (assembly GCF_031143425.1). Lineage (NCBI taxonomy): Eukaryota > Metazoa > Chordata > Amphibia > Caudata > Salamandridae > Pleurodeles > Pleurodeles waltl. The sequence goes on from NC_090440.1 coordinate 1,216,211,237, forward strand.
ATTAACAAAACCCCAGGTATTGTTAACTCCAGGGAGCAGAATTAACACCCCTGCACTGGGACACTCATAATGAGTCCCCTAGTGTGGTGTGATAATAGTAGATCTTTATATTTATGGATGAAATGGTATGTCTTGCTTTGAGAGTTTTTCAACTGGTGGAAAATGTGCAATCAAAACTTACCTCTTCTGCAAGGAAAGTATGATAGAGATAATTTCACCAGTGGATTTTCCCTCGGCAGACACTTCTCTAATTGCCTAATGATATGTGGCATAATAGTGTTATGCTACAGAGGATGTACATGACAGAAGAACTGAGGAAACTATCCAATAGGGAATGTCATCAGGAGATGACAAAACAGGAATATCTAGTTACTGTGAACATATAATGAGATCTTTTGATAGACTGGAATTATTGAAGGCTCACTGAGATTGAGGAATTTGGGTTTTCGAACAGTAAAAATAATAAGATCTCAGTGTTTTATCTTTTGCCGAAGATGGACAAAAGTACCAGAAACTCACCAGTAAGACTGTCTGCGTCCTATAGGGTAGGTATGCTGGAAAAACAGTTTGTTATTGACCATTTCATATATCCATTTGCAGGTACTGTGAACTTGTATCTCAAGAACAACAAAGATTTTTCTCAAAGATTGAGGCTATTGAACAGAATGATGAATTTTACTCATGACATTGGATGTGGTGGCTTTTTACACAGTGATGATATGACAGCATTTAGACACTTTTTAAGTGCTAGATCAATATGTTATCATCTACTTACTGCGGTGTTACTTACTATGATTGAATTGTATTTGAGCAATAACATCTTTACTTTGGGGAGAACATTTTTAAACAAATTAGTGACACCGCCAGGGGCACATGCTTCACCCCCAGTTACAGTAATTTGTTGATGGGCAGGTAGGCTGGTCACATAAATATGAGAAATATGTGGAACATATAATTACATGGCTTGGATTCATTGATGGTCTTTTCATCATTTGGAGAGAATCTAGAACATTATCCATTAAGCTCGTGGGTCATGTCGGTTCTGGAGCTTGCATTTTAAAAGCTCCATCAATAACAGCACAATTGAGTGTTTGGATGTGGCAATTATTATACGTGGTAAGAACTGTCTATGGGCCTGATTCTAACTTTGGAGGACGGTGTTAAACCGTCCCAAAAGTGGCGGATATACCACCTACCGTATTACGAGTCCATTATATCCTATGGAACTCGTAATACGGTAGGTGGTATATCCGCCACTTTTGGGACGGTTTAACACCGTCCTCCAAAGTTAGAATCAGGCCCTAAGTCTCTATGCAGCAAACAATCAGTTAGTAATAGTTTTCATCACATGAACATGAGATGTCATTATCTATGAAATAAATGAAATGTGAACTACCCGTACCTTGTAAGTGGGTGTTTTGTGTTCATGCTGAGTGGTGGAGCCTGCCTTTTGAGTGTGATTTACCTGGCTACACAAATTTAACCCGTTGCATCCTGGTTTTGGTGTAATGCATTTGTTAAACCAAATGCACATGATAAATGTCATGGTATAAAACATATTTGTAGAGTATAATTTGTTATTTATTATCATTGTTGAAGGAGGGGCATGATGACTCACTCAAGGTTTACTTCTCATGAGTCACAGCCCCTCCTCACATTTAACACTCTATGCTTTGAGTTAACAGTTAACCTTTATGCAGTTGATTTCTATAATCAGACTTTAAAGAAATAACAATTTTGTTGAAATACTGTATACAATCTCAAATAATGGACTAGGATGGGCTTTTGTCTTGCAGTGGAACAAAACCTTTAAGTACTTAATGTAATTCGAATAGGGTGGTAACAATGATTCCTTCAATCATAAAAAATGTTTCATTATTCACACAAAGGCATAAACCATAGATATAAACCCTTAAGTGCTGAATCAGCATTTTCATCTATATTTTGTGTCCCATTGGCCAATCTACAAAAGTAGTATGCCATTATGTCCATCATAATCTTCTGGTCACAGTGATAAATAGTGTTTGTTGGTTGTCCTTTGAAATTCACTCATTCTGGTTATGTCGGTCGCTGCGTTATTTGGGTCTGGGCTTGGCTGGCACCCATGGAACGTACAAGCTCCAGACATTTCTGACAACTAGACACCCAGGGAAGTTTATGGCGGTGTGGCCTTCATGAATTTCTCGAGGTATTATTTACCCAGCATTGCAAATGTTAAATTCTGGCTAAAACAACATCTTTTTCTCACAGTTTTGTGGGAAAACGTTCTAGAACCTACATGGGTAAACTGAATTCGTACCATCCAGCCTTCCAACACTTATCCTGGTGAAAACGGTACCCAACTTTTGTGTGGTTCTATCTTTCAAACCAGGAACTGGTCAAAACCTGCACCCTGTGAAGTCAAAACGATATCAATGAGGTCTTCCTATGGTTACAGTTTTGGTCCATCCCTGTGAGACAAGTTAGGTCCACCCACCCATGTGAGTCAGATTTCAATTGAGAGAAATGTGGGGGTCCATGTGATAAGACTGATCACTGGCTGCAAGTGCCTGGGCTTTCTGTTGCATAAATATGTGAAACATTGGGATTGCTTTGGGCATAGTTTTGAGCAATGTCTGGGTAAACCCCTCATGTTGTATTCCCCTGGGGGCAGAATTCTGTCTGGTGCCTGATGCAGGGGGGTGGTTCAGGCCTGATATCTGGATGGGCCGCTCCCAACCTCATTTTTATATACATATTAACTGCCCTGGGCTTTCTGCCCCTGCCTGGGAAAGGCAGATTGAGGCAAGCCTCTCAATCCGCGCTCCTGGGAGGCCTTTAAGACTGTTGGAGCACTAGGGTTGAGGCTATGGTCAAAAACATGTTTCAGGGGCTTTCTGCTGCCATGGGTTGGCAAACTGGAGATACATCTCCCAATCTGTCCCCTATGTGGGGGGCAGAAAACTGCTGAGGGCTTTAGGTTGGGGGTAAGCCCCGATATCAGCACAGGCTGCCAATCATCCCATTCTTTTAATTTTGGAAAAATCTAGTGATTCTCCCCCCTCCATTTTGTGGTGGAAGGCTCTGGGTAATCCCCAATTGCACTCCCTAGGGGTTAGAAAGGCTGACTTAGTCCTTTTGTGGGAGGCGGGGTAGGTTGACCCTGTCTTAGGCCCTTAAATGAGCTTGCCTATGTCTTCATATTCACTGGCCTATACCCTTTTTTTCATATTATTGAACAGGTACCTACTGAATGGTGGGACAATGCCTATGTAGGGAGACTTTGGGAGTCACAAGGATGACAACACTACCCATGTCCTTGGCACCCGTAAGTCAGGTCTGGACCCTCCTCAAACATTGTATCATTGGACCTTTTACAACCTGTATCAACCCCTTGGTTTCTTCAGCCATAGACTGTACTGGTTCTGTGTTTGCCAAGCCTATTACTCAGCTTTCTTGTCCAGTAGCTTGAACATTCAGGGGCCTATTCACTAAGGTAAATTTACATGTACGTATATCTATACATATCAAAGAGCAGAAAATGCAAAGATTTGAGTTTTGTAATGTTACATATTTTAAATGTAGAAAAAAAACTTGCTACATCACTACTAACTTAATTCAGATTTAAATATTTACTTCATATATATATAATATATTAACTTAAAATAATTTTGAGATTTATTTTAAAAAATCCCACCAAAAGTAAAAAGGTTCCTATTTACTCACTGTTTAGTAAATATGACTAGTTGGGGTGGTTTTTTAAGTCTCTTCCTCCATTATTTTTACGGGAGGGAGTTGTAGTACTAGTGCCTGGCCATGGGTGGTGCTTAACGTACTCCAGGACTGATGGGAGTATTTTTCCATACTGTTTTGGGACCTTTTTGGCTGTGGTAGTTTTAGAAGTGCAGTTTAAGAATAGGAGTGAGCTTACCGTTTTGCAGATGGATGCAAGTTCCTCCATAAGCCTCTTTTTGGCCCTCCCTAAAGCTCTCCTTACTTGCTCCTAAACACCACCTATTTAGTCATCCATCTTCCCCATTTTCCACTTACTCCTCACTTTCTTCCACATTTACTACAAACAAATATGCATATGTTTGTAAAGAGTGCCTAGATCTCCACTAAACATACTACAAAATGCAGTTTGTGAAAAGGCCCTTGAACACTTCTGACCATCTGATGCACTGCCATAAGATAAATCCCTCTCGTCCTTTGATTGAGGTTTTGTGCATCACAGTGGGCTCTGGCTCACTGCTCTTCTCCCCACTCTATCCTTCTGCTCATCATTAGACTCCTCATTGCGCTCCCCACCCATCTATTGAGTGGTCACCACCTTAAATGCCACTGTACTGACCATCCTATTGGCCCTACTGCTTTTCATAGAACTCTAACATTCATCCTCTTCTGGGTGTCTTCATCAGAATCTTCCTTGTCGGCCTCTTCTATCAACATGTCTCAAAACGTAATGCATTTGACCTTGGGACCGAGCCTCATTGTGAATATCTCTACCACTACAAATGTTCTGCCTCCTAATTCAGCCTGGCCCTCTACTTCCTTTTTGTACCTCTTCACACCGCATTCTTGTTCTCCCACACAGGAGTCTTTCACTCCATAATCTTCTTGTGGCGGCAGTTGCCTAGCCACTTCTGTCCTTTCTATAGAATGTTGAGCAGACACAGGCTCCTTCTCATCTTGCTCCGAAGTGCTGGAAGCAGACGCACTGCTCCTTTCACTTCGGTCCTGACCCTGATTGATTCCCATCACCTCCTGACTTGCTTCACCTGAAATTGTCTGCTTCCTTTCGAAGCCTGCCATAGAATACTGCTATTATGACCCCCTGTGACTTCTTTTTTGGTGCACTACTGTGCCACAATCTTTAGGACCAGTCCCTTTGGCCTGCTTTTTTCTTTCAACTGTGTACACATCGGAGGCATGTGACCCTCCACCCCAACTCTGAGGGCCCAATTTCCTAACTCTAGCACATCTCGTACCCTCTCTCTCTCCTGTCCACGCAAATAGGGTCACTTGTACTGCCACCTCCCTCCCATCTTGAGGACGAGCCGCAAGCGAGGACAGCATCATGCAGGGGCAGCTCTAGGAGCTATGTGGGTGCCATAATATTCAAACTAAGACTTCCCAGTCATTCATAGTACACACATAGCTGCTCCCATATCCGTCAGGGACTGGGCTTTGCTTGTGATCATCTCACTACTTTGCTGAGCAGAAGTATTATGAAAAGCTCCTACAGCATGCATGTCGTTGCATATGTCTCTGTGTCTTTCATCACTTGCTCACTCACCAAAGATCACTGCGCAGGGGTGATTCCCTCTCATCTACACGGTGCTCGCCTTCAGGCATTTCACGGCCACCACCCTTTTGAGAATCCTCCAGATTTCTCACTAGGCTGGCCTGTCTCTGGTCTAGCTCTTTCAATAGGCCTTTTCATATAAACCTTTTGCTCACCTAATTCTGCATGGAAATTAGTTTATTCCCCATGCTTTTCACTGGAACCAAGAATGTTGCATTTAATATATTTGTGTTATAATTTTTTTTTTAAAGTACAAAAGTAAAAGGAATGTTGATACCGAGTTTCTATCCCTTGGACCTACACTAAAGCCGAAGATTACCTAAATAACATATTCTGAACATAAATATATTGTCAGAAACATCACATGGGAGGCGACTGACCCACAAAACAAGTTACCTTTAGAAGGAAAGACACGTACAGCTTACACTTTCACATTTTGGTCAGCTACACTAGCTTCGAAAGTGAGTCTTTTTTTCACAATTTATTCGCGTATGATTTCTTGCTCCAAGGAGTCGTTAATCAACACTTAGTGCTGCTAATTTTCGCGCCTTCCGCTTTCTCATTTGACAGTGCTAAAGCTGCCACTTTCGTATTTTTAATGGTGATAAAATACAACTATTAGAGGGCATTGAATGGCTCAATGAGTTGAGTATGTGTTGTAAAGCCATTATTCTCCTGGATCTCAATTTAATCCCAAACCCAATGGGTTTTGTGATAAGAAATCATATAATCTGGGAACTAGTGATTAGGCAGATGGGGCTAGCACATTACATCGTAGAGTACAAGGATCCATGCCATAAAGAGTCACCCTGATAGGTGCCGGAGTCAGTCCCAGAAGTGATGATCTTTTCACAAAGACATGCAACTAAGGCTCAGAGACTAATTTAGAGTTGAGGGGTAACTATGACCTGAGGACGAATTGCTAACTATGGAGAAGAACCCTCTTGTGGAATTCCCTTAACCCCTTCGCTGCCAGGCCTTTTCCCCCTCCTGTGCCAGGCCTTTTTTTGCCTATTTGGGGCAGTTCGCGCTTAGGCCCTCATAACTTTTTGTTCACATAAGCTAACCAAGCCAAATTTGCGTCCTTTTTTTCCAACATCCTAGGGATTCTAGAGGTACCCAGACTTTGTGGGTTCCCTTGAAGGAGGCCAAGAAATTGGCCAAAATACAGTGAAAATTTCGTTTTGTTTAAAAAAAATGGAAAAAGTGGCTGCAGAAGAAGGCTTGTGGATTTCCCCCCGAAAATGGCATCAACAAAGGGTTTGTAGTGCTAAACTCAGCAGCTTCCTAGCTTTCAGGAACAGGCAGACTTGAATCAGAAAACCCAATTTTTCAACACAATTTTGGCATTTTACTGGGGCATACCCCATTTTTGCAATTTTTTGTGCTTTCAGCCTCCTTCCAGTCAGTGACAGGAATGGGCATGAAACCAATGCTGGATCCCAGACACCTAACCATTTCTGAAAAGTAGACAAAATTCTGAATTCAGCAAGGGGTCATTTGTGTAGATCCTACAAGGGTTTCCTACAGAAAATAACAGCTGAAAAAGAAAAATATTGAAATTGAGGTGAAAAACACATCAATTTTTCTCTATGTTTTACTCTGTAACTTTTCCCTGCAATGTCAGATTATGGAAAGCAATATACCGTTACGTCTGCTGGACTCCTCTGGTTGCGGGGATATATAGGGCTTGTAGGTTCATCAAGAACCCGAGGAACCCAGAGCCAATAAATGAGCTGCACCCTGCAGTGCGTTTTCATTCTATACCGGGTATACAGCAATTCATTTGCTGAAATATAAAGAGTAAAAAATTGCTATCAAGAAAACCTTTGCATTTCCAAAAAGGGCACAAGATAAGGTGCTGAGGAGCAGTGGTTATTTGCACATCTCTGAATTCCGGGGTGACCATACAAGCATGTGAATTATAGGGAATTTCTCAAATAGATGTCTTTTTTACACACTCTCCTATATTTGGAAGGAAAAAATGTAGAGAAAGACAAGGGGCAATAGCACTTGTTTTGCTAATCTATGTTCCCCCAAGTCTCCAGATAAAAATGATACCTCACTTGCGTGGGTAGGCCTAGCGCCGGCGACAGGAAACACCCCAAAGCGCAACGTGGACACATCCTAAATTTTGGAAAAAAACAGAGGTGTTTTTTGCGAAGTGCCTACCTGTAGATTTTGGCCTCTGGCTCAGCCGGCACCTAGGGAAACCTACCAAACCTGTGCATTTCTGAAAACTAGGGACCTAGGGGAATCCAAGGAGGGGTGACTTGCGGGGCTTGGACCAGGTTCTGTTACCCAGAATTCTTTGCAAACCTCAACATTTGGCTAAAAAAACACATGCCCCTCACATTTCTGTGGCAGAAAGTTCTGGAATCTGAGAGGAGCTACAAATTTCCTTCCACCCAGCGTTCCCCCAAGTCTCCCGATAAAAATGATACCTCACTTGCGTGGGTAGGCCTAGCGCCGGCGACAGGAAACACCCCAAAGCGCAACGTGGACACATCCTAAATTTTGGAAAAAAACAGAGGTGTTTTTTGCGAAGTGCCTACCTGTAGATTTTGGCCTCTAGCTCAGCCGGCACCTAGGGAAACCTACCAAACCTGTGCATTTCTGAAAACTAGAGACCTAGGGGAATCCAAGGAGGGGTGACTTGCGGGGCTCGGACCAGGTTCTGTTACCCAGAATCCTTTGCAAACCTCAAAATTTGGCTAAAAAAACACATGTCCCTCACATTTCTGTGGCAGAAAGTTCTGGAATCTGAGAGGAGCTACAAATTTCCTTCCACCCAGCGTTCCCCCAAGTCTCCCGATAAAAATGATACCTCACTTGCATGGGTAGGCCTAGCGCCGGCGACAGGAAACACCCCAAAGCGCAACGTGGACACATCCTAAATTTTGGAAAAAAACAGAGGTGTTTTTTGCGAAGTGCCTACCTGTAGATTTTGGCCTCTAGCTCAGCCGGCACCTAGGGAAACCTACCAAACCTGTGCATTTCTGAAAACTAGAGACCTAGGGGAATCCAAGGAGGGGTGACTTGCGGGGCTCGGACCAGGTTCTGTTACCCAGAATCCTTTGCAAACCTCAAAATTTGGCTAAAAAAACACATGTCCCTCACATTTCTGTGGCAGAAAGTTCTGGAATCTGAGAGGAGCTACAAATCTCCTTCCACCCAGCGTTCCCCCAAGTCTCCCGATAAAAATGATACCTCACTTGCGTGGGTAGGCCTAGCGCCGGCGACAGGAAACACCCCAAAGCGCAACGTGGACACATCCTAAATTTTGGAAAAAAACAGAGGTGTTTTTTGCGAAGTGCCTACCTGTAGATTTTGGCCTCTAGCTCAGCCGGCACCTAGGGAAACCTACCAAACCTGTGCATTTCTGAAAACTAGAGACCTAGGGGAATCCAAGGAGGGGTGACTTGCGGGGCTCGGACCAGGTTCTGTTACCCAGAATCCTTTGCAAACCTCAAAATTTGGCTAAAAAAACACATGTCCCTCACATTTTTGTGGCAGAAAGTTCTGGAATCTGAGAGGAGCTACAAATTTCCTTCCACCCAGCGTTCCCCCAAGTCTCCCGATAAAAATGATACCTCACTTGCGTGGGTAGGCCTAGCGCCGGCGACAGGAAACACCCCAAAGCGCAACGTGGACACATCCTAAATTTTGGAAAAAAACAGAGGTGTTTTTTGCGAAGTGCCTACCTGTAGATTTTGGCCTCTGGCTCAGCCGGCACCTAGGGAAACCTCCCAAACCTGTGCATTTCTGAAAACTAGAGACCTAGGGGAATCCAAGGAGGGGTGACTTGCGGGGCTCGGACCAGGTTCTGTTACCCAGAATCCTTTGCAAACCTCAAAATTTGGCTAAAAAAACACATGTCCCCCACATTTCTGTGGCAGAAAGTTCTGGAATCTGAGAGGAGCTACAAATTTCCTTCCACCCAGCGTTCCCCCAAGTCTCCCGATAAAAATGATACCTCACTTGCGTGGGTAGGCCTAGCGCCGGCGACAGGAAACACCCCAAAGCGCAACGTGGACACATCCTACATTTTGGAAAAAAACAGAGGTGTTTTTTGCGAAGTGCCTACCTGTAGATTTTGGCCTCTAGCTCAGCCGGCACCTAGGGAAACCTACCAAACCTGTGCATTTCTGAAAACTAGAGACCTAGGGGAATCCAAGGAGGGGTGACTTGCGGGGCTCGGACCAGGTTCTGTTACCCAGAATCCTTTGCAAACCTCAAAATTTGGCTAAAAATACACATGTTACTCACATTTCTGTGGCAGAAAGTTCTGGAATCTGAGAGGAGCCACAAATTTCCTTCTACCCAGCGTTCCCCCAAGTCTCCCGATAAAAATGATACCTCACTTGTGTGGGTAGGACTAGCGCCCACGAAAGGAAAGGGCCCAAAACACAACGTGGACACATCACATTTTTTTATAAAAAGCAGTGCCTACCTGTGGATTTTGGCCTGTAGCTCAGCCGACACCTGAGGAAACCTAGCAAACCAGTGCATTTTTGAAAACTAGAAACCCAGGGGAATCCAAGATGGGGTGACTTGCGGGGCTCTGACCAGGTTATGTTACCCAGAATCCTTTGCAAACATCAAAATTTGGCCCAAAAAACACTTTTTCATCTCATTTCGGTGACAGAAAGTTCTGGAATCTGAGAGGAGCCACAAATTTGCTTCCACCCAGCGTTCCCCTAAGTCTCTCGATAAAAATGGTACATCACTTCTGTGGGTAGGCCTAGCGCCCACAAAAGGAAATGGCTCAAAACACAACGTGGACACAACATATTTTTTCACAGAAAACAGAGGTGTTTTTTGCAAGGTGCCTACCTGTGGTGTTTGGCCTGTAGCTCAGCCGGCCCCAGGGGGGGGGGGGGGGGGGGGGGCAGAAATGCCCTAAAAAAAATTTGCCCCCCCAACCCCCACCCTCCCCCGCCGGGAGCGACCCTTGCCTACGGGGTCGCTCCCCCTGCGTGACATTGGCACCAAAAAACAAATCCCCGGTGCCTAGTGGTTTCTGCCCCCTTGGGGGCAGGTTGACCTAAACTCAGCCAATCTGCCCCCAAGGGGGGCAGAAATGGCCTAAATACAATTTGTCCCCCAGGGGAGCGACTTTTGCCTGATGGGTCGCTCCCCATCTCTAAAAAAAAGAACAAAGAAAAATTCCCCTGGCGCCTAGAGGTTTCTGCCCCCCCCCCCCCCCCGGGGGCAGATCGGCCTAATAATAGGCCGATCTGCCCCCCGGGGGGGCAGAAATGGCTTAAAATAAATTTGCCCCCCCAACCCCCACCCCCCCCGGGAGCGACCCTTGCCTACGGGGTCGCTCCCCCTGCGTGACATTGGCGCCAAAAAACAAATCCCCGGTGCCTAGTGGTTTCTGCCCCCTTGGGGGCAGATTGACCTAAAATTGGCCAATCTGCCCCCAGGGGGGCAGAAATGGTCTAAATACAATTTGCCCCCCCAGGGGAGCGACCCTTGCCTGATGGGTCGCTCCCCATCTCTAAAAAAAGAAACAACAACAAAAAAAAAACACAAAAAAAAAATTGGCCTGGCGCCTAGAGTGTTCTGCCCCCCCTGGGGAGGCAGAAATGGCCTAAAATAAATTGCCCTCCCCCCCAGGGAGCGACCCTTGCCTAAGGGGTCGCTCCCTTTGCGTGAAATTCACGCAAAGAAAAAACTCCCTGGTGTCTAGTGGTTTCTACCCCCCTTGGGGGCAGATTGGCCTCATCAAAATAGGCCAAAAAAAAAAATGGTCCCTGGTGCCTAGAGGTTTCTGCCCCCCCTAATAGTAGGCCGATCTGCCCCCAGGGGGGGCAGAAAAGGCCTTCCCGAAAATATGCCCCCCCTGGGAGCGACCCTTGCCCAAGGGGTCGCTCCCTTTTGTCAATAACAATAAAAATAAAAATAAATCCCTGGTGTCTAGTGGTTTCTACCCCCCTTGGGGGCAGATTGGCCTCATCAAAATAGGCCAATCTGCCCCCAAGGGGGGCAGAAATGGCCAAAATATAATTTTCCCCCAAGGGGAGCGACCCTTGCCTAAGGGGTCGCTCCCCACCAAAAAAAAAAAAAATGAAACAAAAAAAAAATAAATGGTCCCTGGTGCCTAGAGGTTTCTGCCCCCAGGGGGGGCAGAAAAGGCCTTCCCGAAAATATGCCCCCCCTGGGAGCGACCCTTGCCCAAGGGGTCGCTCCCTTTTGTCAATAACAATAATAATAAAAAAAAATCCCTGGTGTCTAGTGGTTTCTACCCCCCTTGGGGGCAGATTGGCCTCATCAAAATAGGCCAAAAAAAAAAATGGTCCCTGGTGCCTAGAGGTTTCTGCCCCCCCTAATAGTAGGCCGATCTGCCCCCAGGGGGGGCAGAAAAGGCCTTCCCGAAAATATGCCCCCCCTGGGAGCGACCCTTGCCCAAGGGGTCGCTCCCTTTTGTCAATAACAATAAAAATTTAAAAAAATCCCTGGTGTCTAGTGGTTTCTACCCCCCTTGGGGGCAGATTGGCCTCATCAAAATAGGCCAATCTGCCCCCAAGGGGGGCAGAAATGGCCAAAATATAATTTTCCCCCAAGGGGAGCGACCCTTGCCTAAGGGGTCGCTCCCCACCAAAAAAATAAAAAAATGAAAAAAAAAAAAAAAAATGGTCCCTCGTGCCTAGAGGTTTCTGCCCCCAGGGGGGGCAGAAAAGGCCTTCCCGAAAATATGCCCCCCCTGGGAGCGACCCTTGCCCAAGGGGTCGCTCCCTTTTGTCAATAACAATAATAATAAAAAAAAATCCCTGGTGTCTAGTGGTTTCTACCCCCCTTGGGGGCAGATTGGCCTCATCAAAATAGGCCAAAAAAAAAAATGGTCCCTGGTGCCTAGAGGTTTCTGCCCCCCCTAATAGTAGGCCGATCTGCCCCCAGGGGGGGCAGAAAAGGCCTTCCCGAAAATATGCCCCCCCTGGGAGCGACCCTTGCCCAAGGGGTCGCTCCCTTTTGTCAATAACAATAAAAATTAAAAAAAATCCCTGGTGTCTAGTGGTTTCTACCCCCCTTGGGGGCAGATTGGCCTCATCAAAATAGGCCAATCTGCCCCCAAGGGGGGCAGAAATGGCCAAAATATAATTTTCCCCCAAGGGGAGCGACCCTTGCCTAAGGGGTCGCTCCCCACCAAAAAAAAAAAAATGAAACAAAAAAAAAAAAATGGTCCCTCGTGCCTAGAGGTTTCTGCCCCCAGGGGGGGCAGAAAAGGCCTTCCCGAAAATATGCCCCCCCTGGGAGCGACCCTTGCCCAAGGGGTCGCTCCCTTTTGTCAATAACAATAATAATAAAAAAAAATCCCTGGTGTCTAGTGGTTTCTACCCCCCTTGGGGGCAGATTGGCCTCATCAAAATAGGCCAATCTGCCCCCAAGGGGAGCAGAAATGGCCAAAATATAATTTTCCCCCAAGGGGAGCGACCCTTGCCTAAGGGGTCGCTCCCCACCTCAATAAAAAAAAATGAAAAAAAAAAAAAAATGGTCCCTGGTGCCTAGAGGTTTTTGCCCCCCCTGGGGGCAGAAAAAGCCTTTTAAAAAAAATGCCCCCCCTGGGAGCGACCCTTGCCCAAGGGGTCGCTCCCTTTTGTCAATTTCAAAGAAAAAAAAATAAATCCCTGGTGTCTAGTGGGGTTTCAAAAGCCGGATTGCAAGCAATCCGGCTTTTGAAACCCTCGGAGGGACTTCAAAGGGAAGGAAATACTTTTCCTTCCCTTTGAAGCCCCTCCGGGCCTCCCAAGTGATTGAAAAAGAAATGCTTTTGCATTTCTTTTTCAATCGCGCTGGAAGCAGAGCTTCCAGCGCGACGAGGGAGGCCCCTGTGACACATCAGCGCACGCGCGCGCACTGATGTCACGGGGGGGGTGGGGGGGGTCGGGGGTGGAAGGGGAAGGTCTTCCCCTTCCATCCCCGACTTGGGGGGGGAAGGGGGGTGCACGGGGGGCGCGCTAGCGCGCCCCCAAGTTCCCCTGTGCCATGGACGAGATGATCTCGTCCAAGGCACAGGGGAACTGTAGCCTTGGACGAGATCATCTCGTCCAAGGCACCCAAGAGGTTAACTACATTAAGGTGAGAAATCGATCAATCAGTGCTTGTGTGGCGCAACTACTCACCAGTTAGGGTCTCAAGGCGCTGGTTTTCTGGTGGTGGATAATACATGTATGGCCACCTGTTCTTTGATTAGTGTAGGAAGAAGGTCAAACCACAGAGGGCAGCACTTCGTGCTCTAGCTGAAGTCAATAGTGGGTGCAGCAATACACGTTGATCCATAATGCTGAATGCCGAGAACAAATCCAATCATACATAAGCAGGTATGATGAGATAATCAGACATTGTCATGTCAAAGTGAGGCAGTTCGCACACTGGTTCCTAAACTCAGAATAATTTAAAAGATGTCTTTGGTATTGCATGAGAATATTACATAAACAGTGATCGCCTTTTTGAAAGTCTGCACAGTAACACGTGCCAAGATTCAGAGAACATGCAGGCAGTCTAGAGTGCATGGGACCTAGAAAAGATGGAAACAGGTCAGTGGAAACTCATGAGAACACAAATACTAGACTGTAAGAAATTGGGTTGTTCGTTGACTGGGCTGTAAGGTCTGGTCAAGCAGCAACCACAATCCTTGTCAGAGTGAGGCACAAGCCAACTCCAAATCAACCGGTCCTAAATCCCCTGGTAGCTTGGCACAGGACAGTCAGATTTAACTTAGGGGCAAAGTGTAAAGTATTTGTGCAACACTTCAAACAGTAATAAAGTGAAAACACCACACAAAAAGTATCCCACTCCAGGTTAGAAAAACAGACTAATTTGTAATAAATAAAACAAGACCAAAATGACAAATATCAATTCAGTAGACCAGAGATTTGCAAGTTTAATGATTTCAGTGAAATAGCGCCAAAAAGCACTAAGTGCCAACTGTGGGTATCAGGTTGCACCAGACCAGCACTAAGTCACAAGTTTAGGCCAACCATGATGGAGCATGGCCCGGTTATTCATGCTGAACAAAGTACCTTAAATCCTTGTTTGCAGAGCATTGTAAGGGTCCACGTCGCATTCGCTGAAGCAATACATTGGTTCCAAGATGCAGCAAGGCTGCAAAGTGAGGTCCTGCATCGTTGTCGAAGATCCTGTGAGGCCCTCCATTGTCATCAAGGATCCTGTTGACAAGGGCTTGAAATGTGAAGTCTGGCGATGAGGATGTCTCACACAGTTGAGGCGAAGCATCAGTTCTGAGGAGCTGCAAGGCTGTGATGTGGAGTCAAGCGCTGTCATTGAAGCTGCCCCGAGGATGCAACGTAGAGCGGCCGTGAGTCAGTGCTGCAGGATTGCACCACGCAGCAGGGGACGTGTCAGCTCTGTTGGGTCCACAGTACCTGCCAGAGCACCTAAGGCCCACTTCCAAGGGATCAGAACTGGGTTGGCACCACTGGGTAAAGTACACTCACAGATGGCAGAGTCCAGGGGCTGTTGTCAAGGTTTTTGAAGTATTCTATTCCTAAGGATCTAGTCAAGAGGCCAGCCAACTAGCTCTTGGAGCCACTTTGTGGTCCTAGGTTCCACAGATGAAGGTCCAGTCCTTCTCACCCAGGTAAGAGGGCAGAAGGCAGCAGGCCAGCACAGGAGGACAGACATCTTTCAGAGCAGCAGTCCAGCAGAGTGGTACCCCCTTCAGCAACACATCAGTCCTTTTTCCTGGCAGAATATCCTCAGGTCCAGAAGTGTACTGAAGAGGTGTCTGAGATCCAGTATTTATACCCTGTGGTGCCTTTGAAGTGGGAGAAGCTTCTATAGGCTTGTCTAAGAAATGCACAGTTGCCCTGGCTCTGGACTAACTACAGTGGGGTATGCAGTCCTTTGTGTGGAGGTAGGACACAGTCTCTTCAAGTGTGGGTGGGGCTGTGCCCAGCTCCTCCGTCACAACCAGCCAGTCATTGTGCAATCCATGCACACCTATGCTCCCTATTGTGTGTGTATGTTTTGGACAAATACACAAAACTGTCAACCTCACCCAGTCATGTGACCCAGAGGCAGTCCGCAGACACCAAATGGGTAAGGCTGGAAAATGCCAATTTTTTGTAAATTTGGCATTTGCAAAATTGTAATTTCCAATTCGAATTCACTATGAATTCAAATTTTTCATTACCCGTTCCCATTTGGTAGTCACAGTTTATTAAACATAACAAGGTAACTCCAATGTTCCAATGGGAGATGTGGGCCTTGCAGCAGTGAAAATCATGTTTAGATTTTGTTCACTATCAGGACAAGTAAGATTTAAGAGTACATGCCTTACCCTTTAAATACATGGCCCTCTGCACTGGCCAGGGCCTACCCTATGGGTGACTTATATGTCTTAAAAAGGAAGGGTTGGGCCTGGAAAAGGTTTATTTTACCAGGACAAAATGGCTGTTTAAAAATGCACACACAGGTTGCAATGGCAGGTTTGACACACTTAAATGGGAGGGACAATCAGTGCTGCAGGCCCACTAGTAGCATTTAATTTACAGGCCCTGGGCACTTTACTAGGGGCGTATAAGTAAATTAAATATGCCCATTGTGACTAAGACATTTCTATCATGTTGTAAAGAGTGAGTACAAGCACGTTAGCGGTGGTTAGCAGTGGTAACATGCACAGAATCCTAAAGCCAGCAAAAGCAAAGTCATCAAACAGGAGGTCTAAAGGCAAAAACTTAGGGGGAAAACCACACCAAGGATGCCAGGTCTAACATAGACCATTAACTGTACAATCACTCACTCACACACCCACTTACTACCTGGGGTTAACATCAGTTTTGGGTTAAAGATGGCAGGGCCCTATTTAAAGTTATTCATGTTTCATGGTCTTTGTCTGGCAGTATGTCACTAGTTGAACTGGCTCTCCGTATTTGTATCAGTACTAGTTTGCATTCATAACCACCTTTTGGTACGGAAAAGTCCTTTGCATTGTAAGAGACATGTACCCCTGTCCTGAGTGCCCAAGTGTACAGCTATCTGGATCCTTAATTCTGATTTTGTGTCATAGGCATACACAGATAATGCATGTGCACCTTGACATAGGCCTGTCTCATTGATTGCGGCCTTTTTTAACCAAGAGGGTGCCCAAATTGCTACCCTCATAGTGGTGGAAGACTACCACCTTCAAGAGGAGTTAAGAAGTACCAGGGCGGTGATGCAGCATACCATGTAATGATCAGCTGAAGTGAACAGGAACTGTTTGCCCTCTGTCACTCTCACTCACCTTTTTTAAAATTTGGGCCCATATTTATACTTTTTGACGCTAAACTGCGCTAACGCAGTTTAGCGTCAAAAAGTTTTGCGCCGTCTAACGCCATTCTGAAGCGCCATGCGGGCGCCGTATTTATGGAATGGCGTTAGACGGCGCAATCAGACCGGCGCTGCCTGGTTTGCGTGGGAAGAAACCACGTAGACCAGACAGCGCCGGCGTAGGGGGAAAATGGCGCATGGGCGTCTTAAAATGGGGCAAGTCAGGTTACGTCGAAAAAATCGTCTTAACCCGACTTGCGCCATTTTTTAACGACGCCCATCCCCCATCAACATGACTCCTATCATTGTAAAGATAGGAGTCATGCCCCCTTGCCCAATGGCCATGCCCAGGGGACTTCTGTCCCCTGGGCATGGTCATTGGGCATAGTGGCATGTAGGGGGGCACAAATAAGGCCCCCCTATGCCACCAAAATAAAATATAAAAAATAAAAAATAAAAAATAAAACTTACCTGAACTTACCTGAATGTCCCTGGGGTGGGTCCCTCCATCCTTGGGGGTCCTCCTGGGGTGGGCAAGGGTGGCAGGGGGGGTCCCTGGGGGCATGGGAGGGCACCTGTGGGCTCATTTTGAGCCCACAGGCCCCTTAACGCCTGCCCTGAGCAGGCGTTAAAAAGTGGCGCAAATGCGCCGTTTTTAGCCACGCCAACTCCCGGGCGTCTCTTTTGCCCGGGAGTATAAATACCACGTAAAGGCCTGGGAGTCATTTTTTAGACGGGAACGCCTCCCTTGCATATCATTAACGCAAGGAAGGGGTTCACGCTAAAAAATGACGCACATTCCGGGAACTTTGGCGCTATTCGCCTCTAACGCCATAGTATAAATATGGCGTTAGTTGGCGTTAGTTTTGCGTCGAAATTGCGTCAAAAAAAACGACGCAATTTCGGCGCAAACGGAGTATAAATATGGCCCTTGGTGTGCTTAACTCACCTATGGTCTACATCAGGAAGGTATAGAGTGCTACTGTGGAAGCAGAGATTTTAGTGATAAAAATCTAGATTTGATGATGTACTCACTTTATAGATTAATGTGTGGTTCAACTTTGATTAATCAATGTAGTAATGAAAACGAGTGTTTTATGAAATGGCCACCATCTTATGTAGGCCTGTGTTAACGTAGCATGAAATTAATTATTTTCGGTTACTTTGCACATATTTTCTCTAGTACATTTCTTAACCAATAAATGTGTTAACAGTGACATCTACAGGACTAAAGCATAAGCATGTACAAGGTTGTTGTATGATGTAATTAATTAAATGTTTCAATTGTCGTTCGAAATGTTACTAACGTGTGTGTTTCCCTCGAGGGTGGAAATTAATAAAACAATGTTAAATCACATATCCTGAGCACAAGTTCTCGATGAGGGAGAAACAAAGTATCCACAGACGAGACAGAAGAGAAGGAAGTCAAGGATACAAATGTATTGATTTAGGCATTCGACAACCAATAGAAAATGTGAATAATGTTTAAATGTGTAATTCCTAGATATCTGTTTTAATTCTAATTGGCCATACTTTGCTCACCTTATGTTTTGTCCAATCAAATTAATTTGTCAGTTTAATTTAATGTTTGGTCACCACTGCTTGGGGCAGTTCACTCCAGTTCTGCTAGGTTAGAGACTTACTGGGAGAGCTTTAGCAGTGCGTCTTTCGAGAGTTTATTTGTTCCTAATGCTTTAATGGTTTAGTGTAATTTATGATCCAAAATTTAAACCATTACCCTATCCTATCTCGTATCCAGTATTCCGATGCTGATTACTGAGGGCGTCCCTCTAATGAAGCAGACAAACTTGCTGATTCTAGTGCACTGGTAAAGTATGAATTGTACTTGTTATGTGTTTTTGTTTTCCAGGTACCAGCTGCAACTTACTGAATCAACTGTTGCTAATGCTTTTTGACATAACCAGAGTTAGATATTTTTCTAAATCTGTGTTACTAAAACCTTTAAATGAAGCCCAACATGTTGATGCTAATAAGTGGTTAGTGAGGGATTTTTTTTTTCCCCACATGCTCTTGAATTGTTACTAATGTTTATAATTTATTCTGATGTATTTGATTTCGTTAGCACAGATCTTGGTGTTATGTTCTTGTCTTATAATAATTGAATTGATTTACTTATTTGCTTTGGTTAAACTCAGATACATGAGGCGTTCTAATCAGTCTTTGTTGACTCTCTATATGTACCATTAGTGCTTGAGAATTATTTTTGTGACTTTAGCGTTGTTAATATAGGGAAATAAAATTGTTAACCTTTTACTAAAACTGGTGTGGTTATTGAAGTACTATGAGATTGTAGATTTTATAGTGTTGTAATGATTACGACTTCATGCAATTGACATCCCCTCTAAACAATGTTGGTTCGGTCCAGTCGGCCTGATGCCTATTATCTGATTTGATGTAATAGCTTAGGTTTCTCCGTGCGTTCACACTGCACAGCGCTACAGTACTGACTCTATATTAGTGGTATGTGTGCCTGGGAAGATTACGATACAAAGATGGAGAAGTACTGTTCAGAATGTTTGGTTAGTAAATGTGTTGGGTGTAAGTATGCCTGAGAGGAATACAGTACATCATAGATGTGATACTGTGCAGTGCGTGTACAGGGACAGTATGCATATATGCCAATAGACCTGATTCAGGAGGGAGACTCACAATATTTTAAGCCACAAATGGCTTTATTTTGGCTCTCTCTTGCCTTGAAATTGCCTTTGCCTCAATGGAAGTCAGGGGGAGAAATACATTCTCAGGTTGTTGTTTTAAAATCTCCCACTTTCCTCTTCTAAAAGGTTGGCATGTATGCATATGTATTGGGTGTATGTGTGCTTGTGTGAAGTACAATGCATGAAGGGTGAACTGTTGTCCATTGCACACATAGTGAGTGTGTGTGCTGACAGGTTGTGTGTTTTAAGATAAGCACACCCTAGTGGAACATAGGAAAGCTTCAGTACTGAACAACATGCACTGATTGAAGGAGTATACTTAATGCATATGTACAGGTAAATACACGTGGTAAAGAGATATTAGTGCTGGACAGTAAGTGTACACTGAGCAAACCTGCCTGCAATGGTACATTGTATAGAGGACTATGAATTACATTTCAGGAATCACAGGCCTGTCTGGTCAACATATGAGGAGGAAATGAATCCTCCCACACAGTTGTGTGGATTGCTGCATTCCTGGGAGCTGGGTGGGAACACATTGGAGAGAAGGAAGAGACTCTCTTGACATTTCAAAAGACAGCTCTTTCATTCAGAAATAGATCACAAGGAAGGGGCTTGGAAACATCTCAGTAAGGGAGATGGGGCTGATAAGAGAATTTTAAAGATTAGGACTGGGGACCTAACCATTTGATGCACATATCACTGTGGCTGACATCCAGGTATAAACTCTAGTCACTCCCATGAATTATGTTGTGGACAATCAGCTTCAGTCTTGCTGGCTGTGACAGACCTCTTTCACAAGGGAAGTTGAAAGAGAGTGCCCACTTCAAAAGTAGCAGAACCCCAACATAAAACCTCACAGACCCAGACCCTAAATTACATTTGGTGGGTCTGATTGACAAAGATAAACTTAGACCAAAAGTCTAAATTTAGACTTGAAGTCTAAGTTTAGACCTTAGACCAAATGTCTAAGAGCAAATGGAGAGCATTACAATAGTCCAACCTCAATAGAATCAGCACCTGGAGCACTATTTTCCGAGGTTCCCAGGGAAGAAGGTTTAAGACCTTTCTTAGCGTTTTTAAGGCCAGATTTAAGAAAAATTGTGCTGCACCCAGAGCAGTGCCACTTTTTCTTGCGCCCCCCTAACGCCACCATGTCGGGGCCATATCTAGGATACGGCGCACCATGACAGTAGCTAGGGAACAAGCGTCACAATTATTGACGCTTGTTCGGAGCTTTGTAGGATTAGCACAATGGTGTGCCTCCTTTTAACGCCTGCTCTGAGCAGGAATTAAAAGTGCGAAACAAATGACGCAAATAAATCTCTGGCACAGGCATAATGTAGCACAAAGGGTTACTTTGTTAATTTGGTGCGGAGGCTTTGGCCTAGTTGCGCCACATTAGCATAAAAAAAATTACAGCAATATGGAGCAAAGAGGCGCTAGGGGCTCCTTAATCTGCTCCTTAGTATCCAGAAGCAGGATTTCATCACAGACAAAATCAGAACTTGAAAAGAGAGATTACCATCAAATAGCAGGGCCAGATCCTTCACCAGTTTTGAAGCCCAGAAGTTAGGGCCTGGTTTTCCCTCTTGGTTGAGAAGCAGTGTAGTGCAGCCCGTTGCTGGCTGGAAGGTGGCCCCTCGCATGGAGAACTTGAGGCTGTCGTGGCCTTCCGATGCAAAGTGTAACTACCTGGGAGAGAGGGGGAGTTCTCTGAGGGGAACAAGGCCCTCACCTCCATAGGACTTAGGAGGGTGGAGAAGCTGGACTGCTGTGGCCAGAGCAGCCTATACTGTCTTGTTGACAGATCTATGTGACTGGGCCAGGTCCCTGTGGTGAGGCAGCCTCCCCGAAACTGTGCCTGTGGCCCTTTGGCCCTGACTGGACTGATGAGGATTTTGAGATGCTGCTGCTCCATTGGATTGGGAACAGGATTGGAGTTCCAATTGATGGGAAGCCCTTAGGGATGGAGCTCAGGGGGCCCTAATTGGTATGGTATGTAGATACGTATCCTTGGCCCCCATCCATGTGCCCTGGAGACAAAGAGGATACATTGAAAAAGGATCACAGAGCCTTCACCCAGCCTAATATAAAGCACTTTGTACTCCCACGCATTTCTCCTTTAGTGGCATGAGAGGTGACTGCCAGGGTTCTGATGCCCACTTGACTGCTGATGCTGCTGCATATGGAAGTGGAGGAGACACGCTGTGTATGATTCCGGACTGGGGGTCTCAGATCTCTTCCTGACTTTGCTGGAGAGGCTACTGTGTCCGAGAAATTTGGGTTCAAGACTCAGGGAAGTGTTGCCAGTAATAAGGCCTGCTGAAACAGGTGTGTGCATCGGATGCACAGAGCGATGAGGAAAGACAAGGCTGCTTGACTACAAGGGATGCTACATCCTACTACAGGGGGTGCTAGAGGGGAGGGAAATTGCATTCTTAATCTCTATTCACCTAACACAGATGATAAAGAATTCTTCCTTAAAATATAGAACCAGATACAGCGATGTATAGATCTCCCGGTGTAGGTGGGCAGGTGATTTTAACTGTTTATTGGATGGAGAGACAGATAGACACCCCCCCCAGATGCCACATGACGCCAAACATGGTCTTTACACTATACCAAATGATGCTTAATACAGGGAGCAGAGCTATATGGAGGTAGCTGAATAATACTTCTGTCACTCATTGATGCATAATAACTTTAGTGGACTGGATCCTGCTCTGGGATCCGGTTTATTCCTTTCTTTGGTTCAGGGGGCAAGATACACCTGTGCTGTTTTTATCAGATCATTATTGGCTATTGGTGGAACGCTAGGGAGGGACTAAAGTGGGGGGTGGGCTATCTCCCGAGAATTAGCTCCAGGAATATTATTGGATCCTGATTGCTGAGAGGACTTCAGTGAACATTTGTCCACTGATATGGAGGACAACTGGGGATTCATGTCCTACAGCAGGACAGAATGGGAGGCTTTAAAAGCGTTTTTTTAGGAGTGTCTGCCTGGGAAAGGTGTATGGGAGGTTGGGCCTGAATTAGTGAGTGCTTTAGGTGAATTATTGGATAGAGTAGATGACTTGACTCAGAGAGAATACCACCAATGTCTCCACAGGGAAGGGGACAGGCCTAGCAAATTGTAAGCCTGGATTCTAAATAGGAAATGGATATAGCCCTAATCCTACTACTTAGTCGTCCAGATAGCACACTGGCCACAACATAAGCCCTGGTTAATTGCACATTCTGGGAATACTTACAGTACATGTCTCAGAATGAGGATTGGGCTATGCCCAAGGCCAAAGCATCCTTCTTGACAGGGATAGAACTTCTGCAGGATATTCAATGGGGATCTTGAAGAGGATATTACACTGGAGGAGATGAAAGACACCCTGAGTTAGGTCTCTGTCACCAAAGCACCAGGGACTGATGGTTTTCTAGTAGAATACTATCACTCCTTTACCCCTATTCTCTCAGAAAAACTCGCAAAGTTCATTAAGGAGGCCGGGGAGCTGCATATCCTCCTTCCTGTGATGTGAGAAAGTTGCATATGCATGCTGAATGATGCCACAACTGTGAGGGGACCTCCTCCTGTAGACCATTGACCATGAATAATTCAGATACCAAAGTTTTATGTAAAATACTGCCAGCACGACTATGGTTGGTGTTAAGATCCCTGGTGCAATGTGGGTTTATACCTGGTCATAGAGCAGCAATCAGTATATAAGCAGCTTGTCCCATGTGATGCATGCAGTGCAGAACTGGGACAAGGAGATTGTATTGGTAAAACTGTAAACTTCGTACTTGTATAGCGCACTACTCACCCGTTAGGGTCTCAAGGCGCTGTACGCATACCGCTGTGGAACCCCTCCTGGCTTTTCCCTGTGAGGTACCCACTCCTGGGCAACCTCCAAGGTGAAGCCAGGCATCCCAGCGCTGTTGGGGCCGTTGTGGAGATTAAGCAAGCTATTGCCCAGAGTTACAGAGTGGGACCCATGAATTAGATTAGGCACCAGTGCAAGAATTATCAGGTCCGAGGAAATTGAGCCCAAGACCCGCCAAGGTGGGAATTGAACCCTGGTCCCGGGCCAGATTTCTGCACTAGGATCTGCCGCTCTAACCATTGAGCCACACTTCTCCACACTCCACAGGTAGCGGTCGACATTGCCAAGACTTTTGATACGTTTGACTGGTCTTACATATTTGAGGTACTGTGAAGAATAGGCTTCAGGAAAAACATGAAAAACTGCAGGATTCAAAGTGGAGGGTATATATCTGAGGATTGGGGTGTGCAGAGGGTGTCACGGATTACTTGTTGCTTATGACTCGGGCCAACTGGAACTGCAGAGTGGCCTCGAATCTTGTAGGTTCTGCCTTGACCAAGATAAGGGTGGCCCTTTCTGGTAGCCACGGTGCTGCTGACAATGGGACGTCAAAAGGCAGTCTGTGCCCTCCAGAAGGAGTCCCAGAGGGAAAAAAAACAAAGGTAAAAACCTCTATAACTGGAACTCCCTGGAACAGAGAATAAGCAAAAAGGGAAGTCTTCCAATAAGAGAAAACAAATACTGGCTGGAGGAAAAACAACCGGAGCGTGATCACCACCAAAGGAAATGTTGCAGCATAAGGAGAACAAGAATCACACTCCTTATATACCCTAAAACAGGAAATGACTCACAGGAAAAAAAAAGACGCCATGTTGGTTTGGGAAAGGACCACAGGAGAATATAAAGGAAGGCACCATTTTGGAAAAGGACCCTAATGCATGCAGGTAAAAGGGTAGAAGCAAAGCATGCTGGGATAAAGATGAACATGACCTCTATGTGTAAAAAGGAAAGAAGGAAAAAAAGAAGAAAGAAGAGAAAAGAAAAAAAGAACAGGCATCACCAGGTAAGTGAGGGGTGGGGGTGGGGGTATGCCCACTCCTAATTTCGAGTGCGCGCTGTGCCCTGACCTCGCCGAGGCCTGATGCCCAATTTAGGGCCTTGTGTGAGAGAATACCAGAAAAAGGGTTGCGGCACGCTCAGCTGCAGAGAAAATGAACCGTGGCTCCAGCCGCGCCCAGAGCCGATCGTTCTGCTTGGGTCGCAGCGCGACAAGGGGCACCATGCAGGGCTGCCTACTCTCGCCGCTAGTGCTGGCCATAAACCTCTGGGGTATTCTCAGAGACTGAGGATTTAAAGTGGGAGTTCATGTGCTTTCCTTGCATGCAGATGATGTTTTAATCTGCCTGTTACAACCATGGGAGTGAGTCCCCAGTTGCTGACTCACCTGGTTGAAATTGGAACAGTGGCAGGGCTCAAAACCAATAAAAATAAAACTATTTTGTTCCCTTTGGGAACTCTAGTGAGCTGCCCTGCAAATTTCCTAATTGATCTTGGCCTGTGATGGGAAGTGGATACATTTTGATACTGAGAAATAATGGTGGTAGAGGCAGCTAAGGAGCAGTATGTGTGTAACATGGGGTGGGTAACTCAAAGGATTGCAGTCACCCAGTCAGTTTTGGATTATATTACCATTATCCACAATGTGAAGGGTAGTAATCGCGAGGATGGTGCTTCTGCCCAGATGTATTTATACTGTGCAGAACTCCCTGTGTCCTCTGCCACCGTACGTTTCGTTTCAAGACACCAAACAGTTTCCTGGTTTCAGTAGTGTGGGCTGGAAAGAGAAGGTGTGTTTAATTTGACACCCTTAAATTAGAGGAGGAGGAGGCTGGCTTGGGGCTTCTCAACATAGAACTGTACTGTTGTGCTGCCCACAAACAATATGTGTTAAAATTGCAGAGGACTTAGATAAATGGAAGAAACAACTGTTGCAAGGGATGTCCACTGATCCTCCCTGATGGAGTTATTGATGATTGACTCACAGGTGGGTGCAGAATATCCCTACTTAGTACAACACACTGTCTTTGTCTGAGAAAGTATTGTCACCAGGGTCCCTCGGTGCCCTCCCATCTCCAGGGATCTATAGCTACGGTGTTGAAACCCCTCAAAGATATAAGTAATCATATTTCAGTCATACAGTGGCAGGCAGGATGGTGCCAAGTACTAAGGGCCTGATTTAGAGTTTGGTGGTAGGGTCATTCTCTCACAAACTTGATGGATATCCCGTCAGCCGTATTACAATTCCATTATACCCTATGGAAATTTTAATATGGCAAAGGTGATATCCATCACGTCTGTGATGGAGTAACCACCCTCTGCCAAACTCTTAATCGGGCCCTAAGTGATCTGTATCCTGAGGGACAGTTTATTTACTTTCAGGAGTCATGGGAGACTTACTCAATTGGGGAGGGCCAATATCTGTAGTAGTCTAAGATATCACGGACCACCAAAAAGATATGGACCAAATTCTTGGAGGTGCCTCTACAAGTCGAGTCCCTTGGAATAGGAGAGAGCACACAGTGTCCAGGATCTACAAAGCCCTCAGGACAGATAGACCCAAGAGAAAACTGTTGGCTAGAACGGCAAGCAGTGGTGACATAGCTGGGCAGCTTACAGATAGTGAATAAAACACAATATGTGCCTTAACTGAAAAAGGTGTCTAGCATTGTGTGGTTTAAATTAATTCATTTCAGTTATGTGCATCTTACCTACCTTACCTTGATTACATTGAGCAGAATTTACGTGGGTCAGTTGGCAGCTTGTCAGCAATGTGGTCAGGGAGGGGCTAAATGTATGCACTTAGCATGGTACTGCAAAAAAGGTGTTGGTCTATCGGTGGTATGTGGTCGCCCGATTGCTGGCAGTGAAGGAGATTACTCTTTATTTCTTTCCATGGCAGTATCTGCTGGGCATTATCAGTGAGCCCAAAAACAAGAAGATGCAATTTCAATTTCTACAACTAGCATTGCTCATGGCCAAACGGTGTATTGCCATGGGCTGGTTGGGAACTGGAGCCCCGGCAATGTCAAAGTGGGTGAGAGACACAATTGAATGGGCACTGTCAGAAGAGACAAATGTATGAATGTACCAGAGGGACAAAAAGGTGGTCCAGGACCTAGAAACATGGGGACAGCTTTTGAAGAAGCAGGCACAGGGATAGAAGGGATGTGCACTCTGGCCCAGGGTGAGGGTGTAGATGCCTAGTGGGGCTAAAGCTGAGGTGGCCCCGCTGGGCAATGGGTTTGGGGAACCATAGAGGGATGGTGGTATACCCACGGACACTGGGAAGAATATACGTGGTACTGGAAGCTGATGGTAGACCTGTGACAGCAATGCTTTCAATGGGAGGCTTGCGGTTGCAATCCGGCTTGCAGGCTTGACATTTATGTGTAATATGCTTTTGAGATGAGGTAAGGCACTTTGACACAGTTCTTGTTTTTGTATTGCTTGCAAGAAATCTCAATAAAAAAATTTGAAGTAAACAGAGATGGATATACTAAATAATCCCATTTGAGGACGAACATGCCCAAAAGCACCCTTGTAAATACAGCCCCTTCACATGCAGCACTTTTCGTGGAAGGGGCGAACAATGGGTGTTGCTGTGGGCATGCCACAGCAGCACCCATTTCATTTTCACCCTGCCCCAGATTTAGGAGTTTTCATAAACCTGAGGCAGTGCCAAAATCTAACACCACCCCAGGGGTGGCGTTAGCAGGTCACAATGAGAAGAAATGCTTTCATTTCTCTTTGTTTTTGCTCTTTCTATGTGTGCTGCATTCTGTGGCACACATAGAAAGTGCAAATCGCCATTTAAGATTGTTTAGGTGTTCCGTCCTGCACAACAACAATCTCCCCCTCAACGCAGCCATACTTGCACAATGGTGCAAGGGTTGTTGTGTTGGTGCATAGCAGCAAATTCAGCACCAGCACAGGGGGAAACACAGGGGTGCGCCGTATCCTATTAAATTCGGCACGTCTGCGTTGAGAAAATGACAGTGTGCACCGCTGCCGAATTTTGCATTGCGACGCGCACCGTCATTTTCCCTTAAATCTGGCCCTAAATGTGAGCATGGCAGGGTCACATAACATAAGTGAATTAATTAACCAGGATGGCAAGAACAGGCAAGCCCAGAAAATGATGTGCTAATTCAGTTCTGAAGTATGTTATTGATTTCAAATAGGACATAAAAATCCGCTTGTTCTACAAAATATACTTGACAGCTTTTTTTCACAGACAACAATTGTCTTATGATGGTAATCAGCAGATATATCACAACAAGACTGTCCAATTTAGAATTCACAATTGATTATGCACCCCCAAAAAGTGGTTTGTAGGCAAAGTAGCACAGGACCCCTGTAATACACCATTTTTTGAATCACAGAAATACAAGTTCTGTAAAATAACTCTTACATCCAAACCATTGACAACATTCATATCTTTATAGGTCGAGTTTGCAAGAGTGCATATGTTGCACGCGCTCTTGTTAGGAGAGGTTATTGTTTAGAATAAAGTGCTTGGAGCCTGCCAATTTCTTACTATTTGTTGACTTCTGTGTCTACCTTCTTTGCTGCCTCCTAATTGGCCAGTGTAAATCAAGAGTCACTTCCATTCCTTTCTGTGGAGCGTGGACCAAGCACAGATTGATTGAACTTAATCATTGCCCATCTGCAGCTTGCGCTGTGATTGAGGTACTATTTCTTCTTTCCTCTCTAAACCATCCCTTGTACCTGCTGCTGACCCCATCTGGTGTCCCATCCATTCTCCCCCACAGGTTCTTAACGTTGCTTCCCCTACCACCAATTATTTTTTATCATATCGCACCACAGCGCAAGCTGCTGTGCAACAAGGCTCAAAAAAAGTGCTATGACACAGTATAGCACTTTTTTCTTGACTTCAAACCATATTACACAGCAGTCCGCGCTGGTGTGTAACATGTCTAAAAAAACATTGACAAATCCAAGAGATTTTGCGTTTGTTAGTCGTATTTGACAATGCTTGTTATATATCTCTGAAGATCATATTCATTGAGATGCAATTATTATTACTTTGTCGCTATTCAGAGAATTCCTTTAGCACTATATAAGGTAGTTATTTTAAAGATAAGCATGCAAAAATACTCTAGAGGCTGCACATCCTCTACTGAAAGAAGTGGAAATCAATGTATGCTAAAAACTGTGCAGATTGCCCACACAACCCTGTCAAGTGTGCTGTAGATCTGTTAAGTCTAAACATCCTTATCATGCCACGGCTGCCAATCAGGTAAGAATATCAACATATCAGAAGCATGTGGTGGAGTTGGGCTGTGACTAATAACTTCCAAATGCTGATACATTTCAACAACTACACTGATGTGTGAAGTATGAACTGTGAACTCAGATCTACCCATCCCACTTACTAAGAAAGGATTTCTGCATGACAAAAGACACCTCACCCCTATATCTGACCATCACATAACCATAATTCTGAGTTCTCCTTTGTGGCGACTGGAAGCAGTGGACATTGCATGCTTACAAAATGCTGCTACATAACATCCTAACTTAACACCCTTATCACATTACAAACATAATCAATTTAAAGATGCGCCTCCATGACATACCCATTCACCACATCTGATCTTCCAATCAAAGAATCCTAATAGCACAACATGCACAGCATATCTCACATATTAAACAAAAAATAAAAAAAAACTTGACCCACATCTGCTGTCACTCTTGGGACAGGAATAGACTCTGTATGATGTACAGTTGTTTCCTTTGCCCTTAGAGCACAACAGTGACTATCCAGTATACTAGTTTTTAATTCACTAATCTGAAGTGTGTGTAGAGGTCTATGACTGTCTCTTTATATGAGTAAGGACCTGGACCTGTCCTGTGACCAGGAGGGGAACATCTAGAGTGCGCTCGTTGCTAGGCAGTGGTCTACAATAGCTGTCAAGGTTTAGCACATAGTGTAGCAGTAGCAACATACAGTGTTTTCTTAATCCAAAATGCTGTAATCAAAACATTTTATTTGTGTCACTAGAGTGGAGGCCTACTGACATGTAAAGTTCCACTTCAATGTGCTTACCCAAATCTTAGTCCCACTGTATTGTGTACATGTTTGTGTATGTGGCTGTGTGGTATATCTATGGTATGTGTAAATGAACCAGAAAAGCGAAAGTCAGTGGTATCCATCTTGCATACAACTGGCATGGTCTGTTGCACAAGACAGAAGTGAGGTTGTTTTTCAAGAAAGTGGAATTATATTGCTGACATTCATGATGCAGAAGGGATAAGACCTAAAAAATAAGTTAGTGAAGAAGATACAAGGATCTTTTAAACATTCATTAGGCCTTTTGCTGAACAAGATAATGCTGATTAGTCTACCTAAACTGCCCGATGGTGGAGGATAGGGATGAGCAGTGGGCCATCAGACTTTGTTGTGCAAAGTGAAAGGGACCATTTAGGTGAGGCCCAGTTTTTGTCTTTCCCTGATTATACTTTCAGTTGGTTGACGACAACCTGGTATGAAACCTCACAGTTCATTGCACCTATTTAGTGGGTGCTCCAAGCAGGTAACCTATCTGCGAGAAGCGTCATGGCACACAAAGGCTGTACCTAGAGAGCAGACTTGAAAGGTGAACCACCCCAAACTGGTGCTGAAAGTGCAGACAATGGATACGCCCCTCTTGTCTGCTTTTGCTGTATGAAAGTGAAAACCCACTACTCCACTTGTTGTTTCAGTTCAAAGTCCTCTAAGAGAATAATCCACAGAGGGCACTGAGGGCTTCTGTGCAACCAGAGCTACTAGCCAGCTTCCCGGAGGTGAAGGGATTTCACCTAAGTCTGCCAACTTGCTGAAAGAGCTGTATACCCAAAATGAAGCACACATAAACCAACCTGCTCAGTGAAAGAGGAAAGGGGCCTGCCAACTTTGCAGGAGTGACTGTCCAGGAGTGGTAAGGTGCAGTAGGTCCTCAGTGCTGGTGGGACCAGGTTAAGAGAACTGAAGAGATCAATCAGTATACTCCAGAGCCACAGTCCTACAGCCTTTTTGGAAGTAGCTCCCGGAGGGAACTGTGACTGCTACTCTTGAGATCACCAAAGTCCTGTCAGAGCTGTGATCTGAGTCCAAAACAACATGTGTGTGGCTGTAGTTCCTAGAAGACAGTCAGTCAGTGCATTTCCATATTGTTAAGAAGTTCAGCTTGTGTGTAGCTGTGTTGTTCAGAAGGAGATGGGTCTATGTGTGGCCACACCACTGGAAAGAGATTGGTCAGTGTTTGGCTGCTGTATACGAAGGCAATTGGCCTATGCATTGCCTTAATGACAAAGAACTAGTCCATGAAGGGCCCACTTGTTCTATGCCGAGATCAAACCCTTTGTGAAGAGTGCTGGTCATGCATGTTCGACTGCCACCAGCAGCTAATGAGGAGGTGCAGAAGGTGAACCACTGATGCTATGTCAACTAGGCAGAAGACTTTAATTAGCGAGGAGACCCCCGATCTAGCTGCCAATGAGTGCTCCTCCTTCCACAGGCAGGAAACAGCAGGGATGTTAAGGTGAAGCTGGGAGGCTTCCAAAAAAGAATGTTCCATTACAGTTGGTAACAAACGAGAAAATTACCTGTTTGTAAACTAAAACTATTGAACTGCGAGAGACCGAGCGCAAATATATTAAGGGGCAGAACCGCATCTGAGCCACAATCATGCTATTGTTTTAATCTCAGAAGGAACTGGCTACACTGCAAGGCAGAGAACTGGGAATAGTTAGCAGGAGGGACTGCCCTGACCAACAGCACCCAAGACACTACATTTTCTTTGTTTATGTGCTCTATTCCATTACAGTATACATGAAAGTTCTTGGAAGATAAGCATTGGGCTCGACATTCAGTTATTGTGCTGTTGTGTGATTGTTGAGTCCTCATATTGAGCATGCCCACACTACTTCCCTGAGAAACCAGTTACTGCTCGACTTCAGTACCACTCAAAGTCAAGTGCTGAGGAGGATGAACTTGGCCCAATTTGCAGAGCCATGGTAGGACAGACCTCAGGAAATAAGAGGCTTAAAGATCTCAGAGCCCATGGCTAAAGGCCCAATAGCCCATTCTTTTCACTTAATAGGGTCTGACAGCAGCATAGTGAACTTATCCATATGATAGAATTTTGGAAAGCTCTACACCCATACCCTCTCGAACCCCCTTTTAGCACTCCTCCTATATGATTACCACTAACATGCATCATCTTGGGTCAGACAACAGGATGCTGTCTTAATATCCATGACAGAACGCAAACTCGTAGATCCCTGTGTTTGACATAAGGTTAAGGCTTCTATCATTACCCCTAGGACACACACTATTTGGGATACCCGTTACTCGCACAGATCGAAATATGAACGTGGCCAAACAAGTGGCCACATGACTAATAATACATATTGAGTATTGTTCTTATCTAC
Source organism: Pleurodeles waltl (assembly GCF_031143425.1). NCBI lineage: Eukaryota > Metazoa > Chordata > Amphibia > Caudata > Salamandridae > Pleurodeles > Pleurodeles waltl. The sequence continues at coordinate 1,216,242,790 of NC_090440.1, forward strand.
GGCCACTGACTGTAGAAGAAGGCTACAAAAACAACACAAGTACAGGGAACTGGTAAATGCTGTACAATACAATGTATATTACAAATCTATGCAGGCCTCAACACAACACAAAGCCCTTATTCCAGCATTTAATAAGCTACAATTACACAGCACTACATTAAATACAGTACACTGCCTTGATATTTGGTCACCAAAACTAAACAAGATAACGCCTGGGCTACCAGCCGTCCTACAGCTAACTAGGCAAAACTACCAAGACTTTAGTTCCAAAAATATCACTCTCAGCTACGCACAAACATGTTTCTGCAATATGGTGAAAGGTATCTATCTATCTAGATATCTATGTATCTACAGAGACAGAGAGAAAGAAGAGAGAGAGTATATACAATTAACTTGAATGGAACACCTTCTCAGAGGTTTTGTTGAAAAAAATCAAGCCTAAATACTACTTTTTCAGACTCACTTTGTTCTCCTCTAGCTGCAGAAAATGAAATAATTATGACACTAATAAATTGTAGAGCTGTAGAGTAGGTAGTGTCAGTACCAAGATCAAGAAGAAAATATGTACAATTTGGAGACTCTATGGACTCGGTGATATTTGTTGAAGACAAAAATTAAAATATGTTTTCCCAGAACATAAAAGTGAACATAAACATTATTCTCTGCAAAACCAGCAGGTGACACCTGTATCTCTTCTGTAACAAATAGATGACTGGGGGGTCCCTTTTCAACCGAAGCTTAAACTACACAAACTTAATTTTTTTTAAACGTTAACATTTTTTCAATTATACCGCGCACCGGAATTGCAGTTTCTGCCCTGTGTCTTGCCACCTGGAGGGACTCTAAGTCCCAGGATTCATTTGGTGCCGCCAACCGCCTGCTTCCAACAACGCGGGCGCTATAAAGCGCGTCGCGCACCGCCGCTGCGAGGGACGCGCCCATCCGTGCCTGTCAGAGACCGTCAGAGGCCGGGCTGGGCTCCCCCTCTGGGCCCTAAGGTATGGCATTGGTCTCTTTCTGTGTCTGCGATTGTCAAAGCATCATTTTTTATTTGTTCTGAGCATTTTTACTTACAATGGAGAAGCGCAAGGCGAGGGGCAGTCCTGTTCTGGGTCCTGTCAAGCTGAAGATTCCGAAACTTATTAAAGCTACGCAACCTCTCACAAACTATGTAACAAAAGATTGACAATCTAATTGAAGAAGTAGAATCGATTTTAAATAAAAACAAGAGAAATTCACGGAAAGGGCAGAGATTGGGCACCCTTATTCCATTTTTAACTGTTGGTTCCCATACTAATAACGACTCACAATCTACCAGCGCTTCTCACCAGGTACTGGCCTATCAAAGTACTTCTAGGAGTGCTAGCCCCTCCATACATCACGCAACTCATTCCACATTTGAAGTGCCAAAAACAGATGTCATTATCCACGAAATCCCTTGCTTAATCGTTTTTCTTCATTGGAAAGACAAGACTTGGATCATCCCCAACCAACTCCTACGGCACCACTGCACTGTGCTAGCCTATCTTCATCTAAATCTGAAAGCGACTCTCCTCATGAGGATTTAACAGCTTTGGTGATTAGTTTAAAGATGGAAGTAGGAGAGTTAAAAATTCTAATGACAGAAATTCTCAATTCCCTCAAACGTACTGTCTTGAGGAACGTTCCATTCTGCCTTCACCGAAATAAGACAATTCCCTTGCCTATTGACCACCCTCCTGCCAACTTCTGAGGACACCACAAGCCTCAAAAAATCAATCCATCTCAGTAGATCTTCTGCGATTATTCCTGAAAGCAATATGTCTTCTACAGGGATATCCTATCCTCGTGCGGATTTGAAATGGGACACAACACCAGCACATGGCCACTAATAGTGGCAACTATATTTATATGTGCAATGTCCCTTCTCTACCCCCAAAATCGCGGGAAGATACATTTTCACTTGTCAACAAGGCCTCACATTGGCTACACCATGTTAGAGGCTGCGGTTCAATTATCCATGCTGACATTTTATCAGCTGAACGCCTAAGTGGTCCACTTAGTGACCGGGATGCTATAAAACTTAACCTCATCAGCCCCCAATTGGGAAAGGGTCTGTTGCATATGGAAGCACGCAATCACGCAAGAAAGTGAACCGCTATTTTCCTTAGCGACAGTTGGCCCGTTGCTGGCATTGTGAGGCCGAAATCTCCACCAACCACGGCCTCTACGGCATCGAGCAGCGTTATGGGGCACTATGCCCTCAATGGGCCAATATCTGGCCCTGTCCTCATGAACGATATGGGACCTGCCCTCAGAGGACATAACGCACGTGAGCTTGATCTCCAGGGGGCTACTTCTGACATTGATTGACTACGTCCATCTGGGTCCCACAGTAATAATACTAGTTTTGGTCTACCCATTTCATTATCCTCCAAAAATTCACCTAGTCCAGGAGTCGCCCCTTTATGGAAATTGCAATTACACCCAAAATTGCAACCTGACTTTATTGATATCTCTAAAACGACATTTTCTACTGAGCACATTAACAGTTCTTATTCCACTGATATTCCTTACAAATCACATTATTCTATTGCTTACTCAACTGCAAAGTTTTTGTCCTGGAATGTGGCTGTCATTAATAGCAAATTAGCTGATATTGATTGGGGGGTATACATTGACAATTTTACCATCTGAATATTTCAGGAAACGTGGGCTACTCATAGCATCTATAGGCAGGGGTTTTGATCTTTTTCTTAAAAAGCCATGCCGTCTTTAGCTGGTAGAGCAGCAGGGGGCCTTTGTACTTGGGTAAAAATGACAGAGGTGGGAGGAGTAAAGGAGCTATATGTAGATTCTCCTGACATTTTGGCTATAGTTATACAGCCAAACCCGGGTCCCCCGGTTTTGTGTATAAATATTTACAATAGATCGGGCTCTGCCAACCAGCGGTCAGCCACCATAGAGCTTCTGAGTACTATAATTCTGGATCGTCGTCCAAAGAATCATATTATTATATCCGGGGATTTCAATCCTCCAATTGAGCCCAATTCTGCTTTTATTGAGGCCATGCAGACCGAAGATGATATATGGAATATCCCTCCTCACTCACTTCAGTCAAATACACCAAAAGTTGGCATTAGGGCTTTGCAGATAATAGATCTCATGATACTCCATGGTCTTCACCCTGGTAATGGACGCTTTCCAGCTGACAGTCCCGCCAGACCAACTTTTTTCAGGGGGTCATATAGCAGTACCCTGGATTTCATTTTATTTGATTTAAGGGTCTGGCACTATTTAAAAGACGTGAAAGTGGGCAACCAGTATACTAGCGACCATGCTCCTCTTCAAATCGTATACGATATGACAACTTTTACTAGGAGCTGCGTCTCCCCCTGATTTTGTATCTACTGGAGTCTTGAAGTTGTCTAGCAATAAGCGCGCGGATAGATGGGACTCTTTCCAGAACTCCAATAAATTACGGGACAAATTATGTGCTATAGTCTCTAGCCACCAGCTTTTTGATGACCATCTCACACTTACTCCATTCGAACTCATGTCTCTCCATTTGGATCTGTTTGCTACCCTCAAAAATTTGTTTTTTAAATCTGTCAGGGTAACAGCTAATCTTCCCTCTTACCTTAGTAACAAGTGGTTTGACAAGAGGTGTAGAAAGGCCAAAAGCACCCTGATCGAAGCGTTAAGATCAAAAGACAGAGAAGAAATCGTGAATGCGAGACAAACCTATGTCTCCATATGTAAGTTGTGTAAAACTGAACACCAAGAGGTGTTATGGAGCGATTTGGCCCAGGCAGCAACGGCCCCTGACCCTAAACGCTTCTGGCTTTTGGTCGCTCGCAGCGATCAAAACCAAGTATCTAAGCCAGAGTGCCACATTGCCCCTGAAGTTTGGCTCACTCACTTCAGGGAATTGTATGGCTCCCCGTCTGACTGTGATTTTACAAGCCCTGGGGAGACGACATCTTCACAGTTGTCAGTGACTACTTTGCTACCTTTTTCATTAAAAGAATCTGAGCTTGCCATCACTGCCCAAAAATCAGGAAGGCCCCAGGGCCAGATGGCATTCCCTCGGACATGTACAAAACAGATTTGAACAACTGGAGCCTGTATGTAAATAGGATCTCTAATGCTGTTTTGACAAACAGATCTTATCCTGGGTCATGAAAAGAGGCAATTATTGTGCCTATACATAAGAAAGGGGAGAGGGCTGTACCAGGGAGCTACAGACCTATCAGCCTCTTAGATAACCTACAAAAGTATTTTGTTACCAGTTACTAAGCAGGCTGAAAAAATGGATAGCGGATAATCAAGTACTCAGTCATCTCCAGGCGGGTTTTAGAGACAAAGTCAGCACAATTGACCAGGTTTTCTGTTTTATTTCCATTAAGTGGAAAACAGTTGACGTGGATTCAGGCCATCTTTTTGTGGCATTTGTAGATTTGAAATATGCCTTTGACCTTGTTCCAAGTCAAAAGCTGTGGGAAGTCATGAGCAGTGTGGGGGTTCCATGCCACATGTTAAACATAACTAGGGATCTTTATACTGGCAATTGTGCTAGAATTCAATGGGGCCCGAAAGGTGAATTAACATCAGAGTTTCCCACAAACCATGGTGTGAGACAGGGTGTGTACTTGCTCCCACATTGTTCCTTTTATTTATTAATGCAAGTATCCCCTATCTTCCGAAATGTTTTAGCGATGCCCCCAGATTGGGAGGGCAAAAGATCCCATGTCTCCTATTTGCTGATGACATCTTGCTAATCTCACAAACGGCTATTGGTCTCTCTAACTTGCTTATGAGTTTTATGGACTTTTGTAAAGATCATGGCTTAGAAATCAACCCAACAAAAAACAAATACATGGTGTTTGGGGATAAAAAGCAAAAGATGAGAAGACCCATTTGTCTAGAGGGTGTCATTTTGGAAAGAGTGGGTGCTTTCGATTATTAAGGACTAAAACTGGAAGATTCACACAAATGGCATGCTCATCTCCAGAAATCAGCAATGTGTTTAAAACAAAGGGCGGGCGGCATTGTGAGATTTGTAGCCAGATCCCCCAGATTTGCCATCACTCCCGCTCTAGAAATATATAAATCTCAAGCAAGGGGGGGCCCTTTATGGAGCCAAGCTGTGGGTCCATTGCAACCTGGAGGATTTGGCAAGGGTGAAAAATCCTTTTTCAAAGATGTTGCTTTGAGTTCCTCTCAGCACTCCTTCTGGATTTAAACCTCTTTTCAATTAGCCAGATTGCTGCCCTCAGGCCACTGTTGTTTTGGATTCGACTTTGGTCATTAGATTCTCTCATCCCATATAGACCTGGGCTGATTGACCTGGTGAGTACCAACTCTACTACAAAAATCAAATGGTGTACTTATGTAGAGCGGACCTTTCCTTCTCTTGGTTTGGGGAATTATTGGAAGGACCCTTCTCCTATTCCAAAAAACGCCATTCAGACATTGAAGGATGCATTTTGGCTTAATGTTCAAACTTCGCACTTCGCAGAAGCTTCGTCTTCTACCATGACTGGCATTTTTTTTTTATTTTTTTTTAACAAATTAAATGCCACTACGAGTTTGAGCACTTTATGGATACATTACTTTATCCACTTGCACGTGCTTTGTATATTAGATTTAATATAGGGTCTCTTCCCTTGTGTACCCTGACTTTTAAATGGTCTAACACAACTGATAGGTCCAAGACATGCCCAATGGGCTGTGAGAACGAAGAAACTATGATCCACGCCCTCCTCCAATGACCTGCATACTTCAAACAGAGGGCTCTCTGGATCATCCCCTTATGCAGACGACTGGGTTTTAGGAATTGTTTATTGGCCTTGAGAATATTCAAATCCGATCCATCTGTGCCATTGGCGTGTTCTTTGGCAAAATGTTTTGAATCTATTTGGCATTTTAGACTTGGAATTTTAAATGACAACATTTAGCTATAGATACTAGTAGCAGGCAGTGAAGTTTACAGTTGTGAAACATAATGTATGGTTAGTACTACATCTTAGATAATATATAACCAATATTGCACACCCTTACTATATCTGTATATTTATGTAAATCTCTAGGTATTGCATCTTGTAGTTTTAAGCTTTTAGGATTTTAGAGTATTATTCCAAATTTTAATGATCTTATGTCCTATTTCTATTTTTCTAAACATTTTTATTGTGCTTTTATGGTATATTTCTACCGAAATAAAGTGATGATGATAGTCATAACTTTCATTTACAATTTATCCACCACCTTCAAATTATTATAAGTAGCCGACCTTGTTACACATTTTTTCAGCTCACTAACCAGACAACATTAACTATAATGCGCCACTCTAATGTGCACTGTGTTGTGACAAATAATCTCCTTTAAAATGTTATAAGTGTTGTTATGAATGCTATGATTGCACATGCTAGAGAGGATGCAAGGGTATAAACGTGCATGGAAAAAACATGAGTTATAGTTAATGTAGTGTAGCGAGTGAGGTGACAAGACTGTGATCGGAGAAGCACAACTTATAATAATTGAAAGGTAATGCGTAAACTATTAACTGAAGTCATAATTAAGGTTTACCATTTTTAACGTTTGTGTATGTTAGGTTGGGTATGCGTAGAAAGAATACACAAGGTATTTCTAACTATAAACTATCCTTAACCTTTGTTTTTTCATTATATGTTAATAGCTTTTATTTTTTAATAAAAATGTGCTTCCAATCAAAGTGTGGAATGTCATTGATTGGGGTGTTGTAAAGTGGAGTGTAGTACAGTACAGTAAAAAAGAGTGCCATAGAGTGTAGTGATATAGAGTGGAGTATTGTAGAGTGGAATAGAGTGGAGTCGAGTGGAGAGGAGAGGAGTGACAGCGCACAGTGGAGTAACGTGTTATACAGTGGAGTGGCATGGTGTGTCTTATTCATATTGTGGAATGGAGTATCTTAGAGTGGAGCGGTGTGTTGTACAGTGTAGTGCCATGTCGAACAGTACAGCTGAGTGTTGTACAATGGAGTGTTGTTGATGGGAGTGTCTGAAATGGAGTGTGGTGGAGGGGAGTTTCATTGAGTAGAATGTTGTTGAATTGGCAAAGAGGTTAGGAAAGTGTTCTAGAGTGTAGAGGCACAGAGCTGAGTTCAGTGGAGTAGAGTGATGTACAGTGTTGTGTTGTCGAGTGTAGTGTCATGCAGTAGAGTAGCAAAGAGTCTTGCACACTGTACTGTACAGTTAAGTATCATTACTTGGGAGAACAAGGTGCATGGTAAAGTGGTGAGTTATAGTTAGTCTGTTTAATGAGCTTTAATGAGCTGAAAAGAGTGAGTAGGAAGAACCTCTACTTATAATAATTTGAAGGTGGTGGATAAATTGTAAATCAAAGTTAGAACTATGACTTTAGAATTTTTCAAGTTTGTGTAGTTTAAACTCGGTTTGTATAGGAAAGTACAGTTTCCTAATTTTAACTAAGCTTTAACCTTTGTATTTTTTTAATTACATTTCAACATTTAACATTTTTAATAAAAATGTGTTTCAAATTGTAGCAAACTGGAGAGTTGTTATGTGAAGTGTTGTAAAGTACAGAGGAGGAGAGTGTTGTAAAGTCTGTTGGCGCAGTGTGGAGTATTGTAGAATGGAGTATAGTGGAGTAGAGTAGAGTGTAGTAGAGCATCGTACAGTGTAGTAAAGTGTTATATAATGACATTGTGTATCATATAGTGGAGTCAAGAATTGTAGACTGGAGCAGCGATTTTTACAGGGGAATGGTGTGTCAAACAGTAGAGCAGGGTGTCACAGACTGTCATACGGTGGAGTTAGGTGTTTTAGATTGGAGAAGGGTGAAGTAGAGTGTCAAAAGGTGGATTATCATCAAGTGGAGTGTTGTAGGGTACAGAGGATGACAGTGTCAAAGTGGAGAGCTGTGTCATATAGAGGAGTGGCGTAAAATAGAAAGAAGTTGAGTGGCATGTCATTAAGTGTCATACAGTGTAGTACAGTGGTGTAGAACAGAAGAGGCACAGAGTGGAGTAGAGTGGCATAGAATGTAATGCTGTGTTGTAGATTGGAGTTGTATACTGTGGAGTAGAGTGTAGGACAGTGTAGTGGTGCATAGTTTAGTACAGTGGCATGGAGTTGGGTACTGTAGAGTAAAGTGTCAGAGTGGAGGGGCGTATTGTAGCGAGTGTCATGGAGTGCAGAAGAGTGGAGTGGCATAGCATACAGTTGAGTAAAGGTTTCATAAATTGGATTACCATGTTGTACAATACTGTGTGGTGGGATGCCATACAGTATTGGCAAGTGATGTAAACTAGAGAAGAGTAGAGTTGCATACAGTCTAGTTGATTTTTGTACAATGTTGTAGAGTGTGGTAGAGTAGATTGGCATACAGACTTATAGAGTACAATGCTATAGGGTGGTGAATAGTGGAGTAGAGTGGAATACTGTGACAGAGTAGAGTGGAGTAAAGTGGGGTGTAATGGTATGCAAATCATTGTTGAGTTGAATGGAGTAGAGTGTTGTACAGTGGCATACAATATAGAACAGTGCTATACAGTGGAGTGAAGGGATATAGACAGGAATAAAGTGTCAGAGAGGCATACAGTGTAGTACTGTGTTGTAGAGTAGAGTTTCACAGAGTACAGTAGTGTGTGAAACAGTGGAGCTGTGTAGACTGAATTGTAGTATAGGAGCACAGAGTGAGATAAAGTCTCATACAGTGAAGCAGAGTTATGTTGAATGGGGTAATGCAGTGTAAAGCACAATAGAGCGTATTGGTGTGTTTTAGAGTAGAGTGACATGGAATGGAATTGAATGTACTACCATAGTCTAGGTAGTGGGTCTCGTACAGTAGAGTGGGGTGCTGTGTTGTATAAAAAAGGCTTGTATATTGGAAGAGAGTATTGTACAATGGATTGTATGGGTGTACAGTAGAGTGGCATAGACTGTAGTGTAGACTGGAGTGGAGTACACTGGAATCGGGTAGGGTGTAATAGGATCCGGTGGTGCAGCATACAGTAGAGTGGCCTCCAATGGAATAGTATAGAGTCGAGTGTGGTAGTCAGGAATGGCTTACAATGGAGTGGCATACAGTGAAATAGCATAGAGTGGAGTGGCATACCGTGGAATGTCAGAGTAGAATAGCATACACTGGAGTAGCGTATACCTGAGTGGCAGACAGTGGAGTGGCATACACTGAACAACCGTAGACTCAAGTTGCATACAGTGTAATAGCATAGAGTGGAGTTGTGTACAATGTAATCGCATAGAGTGGAGTTAGTGCAATGTTTTGATTTGCGTTATCAGTGTCACTCTGTTTAGGCGTCACTATCAGCATCAAAACCAAGTGACGGAAGTAGGTATTCATATCATGTCCCTTTGCCACTTACGTGTGCCAGGAACATACTGTACTTTTAGTGGGAATTGTTTACATAATTGTCGCCACAATCCTGCCCCCTTATCAATTGTTTGGGAACATACCTGTGACATGAGTCCTACAAGATGTGTAAATGCATCTAACACAAACAAGGTTATCAGAGGGATCCCTATCAGATGCGATTGACGCCATCTATGCTGCACATCACTTTGATGCACACCCGGTCTTCATGTCTCCAAGGAGTCTGATCCAGAGACCTTATTCCAAGGTAACAAGGGTTGGAGGTGCTTCTCATGGACTTGGTACTGGCAGATTAGGTTTATCACACCTAGCTCTCGTTAGGTTGAAATTAGGGCCCTCATTTATACTTTTTTTTGGTGCAAAACTGTACTATCGCAGTTTTGCACCAAAACGTTTAGCACCGGCTTGCACCATTTCTGAGCACCAGCCGGGCACCATATTTATGGAATGGTGCAAGCCGGTGCAAAGGGTAGGCTAGAGTAAAAAAGAATGATGTTAGCCGGGTGTGGCTGAAGGTATTAAAGAAGGGGGTTTTGCACCAAAAAATGACGTTAGGCAGGTTAGAGTAAAAAATAAAATCACTCTAACCAGCCTAGCGTCATTTTCTGACGTTAAACCATCCATATCACGAGTCCTGTCTTAGAAAAGATAGGAGTCATGCCCACCACACCAATGGCCAGCACAGGGGACCAGGGTCCCCTGGGCATGGCCAAAGTACCTAGTGCCATGTAGGGGGACCATTTCAGGGCCCCCAATGGCAATTAAAAAAAAAAACTACTTATCTGTACTTACCTATACTTTCCTGGGATGGGGCCCCTCATCCTCAGCAGTCCCTCTGGTGTGGGGGTGTCCCTGGGGCCCAGGGAGGGAACTTGTACGTTTATTCCATGGTGTTCCACCATGGAAATAGGCCCACAGGTCCCCTAACGCCTGCCCTGACCCAGGTGTTAAATAATGGTGCAAAGCAAGCTTTGCACCATTATTTGACCCCTCCTCCCCTCTGTGTGTGCTTTTTGAATGGGAGGATAATTAAGGCGCTAGGGCTTTAGAATCCTTTTTTGGCCGGGAACGCCTACCTTGCATCTCATTGATGCAAGGTGGGTTTTCCGCTGGCAAAAAATGACTTTAACTCTAATATTTTGGCATGTGACATGTCTAGTGCCAAAATATAAATATGAAGTTAAGTTTGCGCCGGATTTGCGTAAACAAAAATGACGCAAATCAGGCGCAAACAGAGTATAAATATGCCCCTAGGTTTTCCATGCTAGGGTTTTAGAGTATTTCACTTTTCACGTTTATTACAAGATGGTGCAGGTCTTTATATTCACGACTCTCACCTTTAAAATTCTGCTTCTTGCATTGTTCATTATCCTAATTATTGCAGCTCATGCCTTTTATCATACATTGCAGTCTTTTTGATAAACCTATTGAATACTTTCCTGCAACTCCTTCATTGCCTGTCTTTGACTAAGACTTTTTGCTAACGTGAGAAAAGGGTAACTTCCATTCCCTTACAACTCCCCTGAGATGTTGTATTTTAGAGTCCATGCGTAAGGCTGCCAGAAATCACCTTTTACTGTTTGGGTTATTGGTGAGGTACTGCTTGTGAGCCGGGAGGGTTAGGCCAAAAGTTGCGACTTGTTGTAGAATTTGGCCTATTCACCTACAAACAAAAGTGCTAACATCCCTAAACCAGCAGTTTTGCCTAGGACCGAGAGTCCAACTACGACTGAGTGTTGTATAGTGGAGTAGCGTGGACTGTAATAGTGTATAGTGGAGTAGCGTAGACTGGAGTGGCATACAGTGTTGTGGGGTAGAGTTTAATAACATACAGTGGAGTGGCATCCAATTGAATAGTGCAGAATGAAGTGGCGTAGAGTAGGGTACCAGACAATGGAGTGGCATGGATTGGAGCAGAGCACAGTGGAGTGGCATTCAGTGGTATAGCATATAGTGGAGTGTTATAGAGTGGTGTGGCATATCGTGGGATAGAGTAGATTGGAGTAGCGTTCAGTGAAGTGGTATACAGAGCAGTGTCATAGACTGGAGTGGGGGTGGGTACAGTGTAAGGGCATAGAGTGTAGTGGTGTACAGTGGCACTCTGTACAGTGTAATAGTGTAGAGTGGAATGGCATAGAGTGGAGTACTGTAGAGTGGAGTCTCATTGAGTGGAGTGGTGTAGAGTGGAATTGAATAGAGTGGAGTGGCTACAGTGGTGTGCCATACAGATGTATGCAAATTGTAGCAGTAATGGTGTGCAGAGTGATGCAAAACAGCAACTTTTGCAGCCTTGCTTTTCTCCAGATTTACCAATCAACGCTTTGTAAATCTGACTTAAGAATTGTGTTTCACATGTGTGATGCAAGGGTACAGTAATCTAATAATTCAGCTGGGCCTTAGTTATATTTTGGGCCACTGTAGACAGTGATAACTTTACAGTATGCTGTGGTACATGGTGATGACAAGCCAGTATATAACTGAGTAATGGATGTTTCAGAGAATGAAAAGGCAGCCATATTGGTTTTACTACACTTTGGCTGTGTCTGGAGTTCGGGCCTTAGATATAGGTAAGCAGTAGGTTCCAACCTATTACCACTTTATTAAAGTGGTAATAGGTAGGGAAATGTATTTATATTTTTTAATATATTTTTAATTTAAGTTACTGGCCATGTACCATGGAAGTTTCACAAAATCTTGTGAAATTCCGGGAAAGTACTGCATTGCCAGATATTTCTAAATTTAAATGCCTTATAATTTGAAAATTACTTACCCCATTAACTGTGGGAGCCAAAAAGCATAATCTCTGCACCATACTGTGGAATCCTGCCATTTCCGAGCTAAGTCAAATAGAAAAGTCTATGAAAAATGCACTGGTGCAAAAATGTGTTTTGGGACTCCCTTTTTATCTTTGCACACCCTTAACGATTTGCCACAAAGATTTACATAATTGCAGAATAAAGCAAATGCTATAGGTCTGGAACATTTTGTGGTGATTTGTTAAACTTTAAAAAGCAACAGAAATTTTTATAGTTTAAAATGTTACCTTGTTTCTGAAGATTTCACCTAGCTAAACTTTACTCCAATGTTTGTTTTTTTTCAATGAATTTGTAGGGTTCTTTTAAAGTAAAGTAATATTTAATTACAATACGTTAATCCAAACCCCTGCTGCACATGGCCAAAGGCAGCCAATCCCACACTGCACATGGCCTTTGGCTGTGCACTGTGGGTGGTTGGCCACAGGGCCTGGTCCTAAGGGATCTCATCCCCTGGACCCAACGTGGTATTTAGGGGGAGGGGGCCTGCTGCTCCCTTCCCTGGGCCCATTTAAGCCCAAAGGACCACATCCTACGAGGCCTGGGGTTATTGTTAAGGGGAGGGGCATGTGGCCTCCCTACCTGGGCAGATTTTAATCCCTGGGACCCCATCCCTCAGGGCCCAGCATAATTATTAATGGGAGAGAGCCACATTACCCCCCTTTCCACAGCTGTTATCAACCCCAGGCACCCCATTCCCTGGGACCCGGCATCATACTCAGTGGTGGAGGGGTAAGCGGCCCCCCTCTCCTGGTTGAATTAGGCCCCAGTACCCCATCATCAGGGGCCCGGCACAATAAAAGGTGGAGTGCTGTTGCAGGCCACTAGGGGGAGTACCAAGGCCCCCGTAGCCCCAACTGGCTCCCTCCATCCAACGGTAGCCGGCATTGCTCCCGCCGCCAATACCAGCTTCTTATGCTGCCTCTGCAAGCAGGAGCAATATTTTCATCTGTTTTGCTGGCCACTTCAGTGTGGGAAGAGAAACAGATGAAAAGTCAGCTCCCAGCAGGCAGTAGCATTTTTGAAGCTCCCCACCACTGGGAGGAGACTTCATGTTTGCTCCCGCCTGGTGGGAGATTTGATAATGCTTCTGCCAAGTGAAAGAAAACAGAGGTTTCCCTGCCCGCACCAGTAGGGTCAGGGAAGCTGCTATGATGGGCCCCCTCACCTAAAACATGTGTAAGGACTTGAGGAAATGGGGCCCGGGCCGAAAGCGACCCGGGGAGGGTCTGCATGCCCTCTCCCCCGTTAAACATGGCCTGCTCTGGGGCATGGTGTCACTGGGGTTGGAATCCACCCGCAAAGGGGGCTGTGTGCTCCCTTCCCCCTTTATAAAGGCAGCTGGTCCTAAGTGGATGGGGTCTCTGGCCAGGAAAGGGGGGCAGCTGCTGGGCCCCAGGGAATGCAATCCTGAGGCAAAATACTCCTGAGAAGCGGTGTTGTGTGCCCCCTTCCCCCAAACAATTGCACAAGCCCCAGGGGTTGGGGTCCCTGAGGCCGAAATCGGCCCACGGAAAAGCGCAACATGCACACTCCCCCAAAACGCAACATCTCACAACAAAAACACATAGTAGTTTTGTGGATCTATCAGTGAGTGTGTGAGTGAGCTTTTAAGTGGGTGTATGAGTGGCTGTGTGGGTCTGTGAGTCTGTGAGTGGGTGTGCGAGTGGTTTTGTGGGTCTGTGAGTGGCTGTATGGGTGTAATAAATGGTTGTGTGAGTGGTTGTCTGGGTGTGTAAGTGGGTGAGTGGCTGTATGAGTAGCTGTGTGGTTCTGTGACTTGGTGTGGTAGTGGTTTTGTCGGTCGTTTAGTGGGTGTGTGAGTGGGTCTCTGAGTGGGTGCATTTTTTTTAAATTGGGTCTGGACCTGTGGGTCCATCACAGATTCAGGCAGGGGCTGCGTTGAGCACCAAGGAGGGTATGCAGATCATCGTGCTCCATCAAAAAACATTTTTTGGCAATTTCTTGCCCAAAAGGAGTCCCTCAGAGACCCCTCCATCAGACCCATTGGGTCAGGACACCTCTATCCTGTTCACTTATATCCTATTTACTCTTTATTTCCACCCCACTACAGCAGGAACCGTGTCTCGATTGACAAAACAGTTACTGCAACTTCTCTCAGGTTGTGGCTAGCCAATCATAGCACTGCTGTTGGCGCGCAGATCCGCAAATTCACTGCAGTGGTTATACGGTGGATCCATGTCTCTAGATATATATAAATGTTTTTTCTTTAAAGAATGCTAAACTACTGAACAAATTTACACCAAATTACAAAAAGACATCTTTCTGGACCAAGATCTAAATTTCTGCTGAATTCGATGTAATTCCATTCAGCGATTCAGACTGTAGTTTTGTCTAAGATCCCTATTGGAAGTTGCATGGGCAAAATGTGTTTTGGGACCCCCTCTATTTCTCGGCCCACACTAGACGAATCACCCTGAAACTTTCCACTCAGCAGCAAAATTGACTAGCAGCCTAGTTTTGAAAATGTTGTGAAGATTCATCAAACAGCACCAACGTTATCAGCAAAATATAAAATGCTTTTCCAAATGAAACAAAGTCCTACCTATAACTACCTACTGGTGACAATTTTTTTTTTTTTAAATATGTACATTTTAGCCATATGTCAAGGATGTCACACTCACTCCTAATCGTGATCAAGGCTACGACCAAACTGCGTTGGTGGAGCCATACTTTGTGAATAAACTTATGTTGCAATTCAGGAGTGTCTGCAGCATCCTTGATCTATGGATGAAAGACTTTAGTAGTTTGGGCATCCAGAGCCTCACGTGGACTAGCGCGTGCTGAGCCCCTCACCTCTGGCCGTTATGGATATGGATATGGATATATAGATATATATATATATATATATATAAAAAACTTACTGTTTGTCAGTAGGCAGCTATAGTTAGGACCATGTTTCCATAGTGAAAGCATTTTTTGACTTGCCTATATCTTTGGCATCGTTTGATGAATCTTCACAAAATCTTCCAAAAAAACATGTGCCAGTGATATTCTTGCTGCGTAAGGGGGGATTAACATGAGAAGCATAGTTTTTTTACCCCCCCCTTTTCTTGGCCCGCTTCACAGATTACCTCAATTGGCGCGAAAGTTAGTAGCATTCAAGAAACTGCTCCATGTTTTGGAAAGCGCGGCTGACCCATAATTAATTTATACCCACCATCTATGAATCCAGTATTCACAGGTTTAAAACCAAGATTTTAACTGATACCCAGATCTTTACCCCATCACATTGGTAGTACAGAATTCCTATTGAGTGGCATGGACCAGGAGAGTAGTGCAGTCGCGGCTCCCCAGAGTTGCAGGGGCGGGCAGGGTGGCACGTGGGGGTGGGTGGTAAAGGAATTTGAATAAAAAATAAACATACATGCACAGTTTGGGGAGTGCACAGTGCACTGCTCGTCACCCGGTGGCCAGCCCCTTTCACAAGGAAGGGACAATAAACTTAGTTTATTGTCCCTTCCTTGTGAAAGGTTTGCAGCTTCTGCTGCTGGCGGGTCGGATACGCTCCTCCGCCCAAGCAGAGGAGCCACCACTGGAGTAGTGCCTACCTGATACGGTGCCCCTGCAGCACAGATTAATGAAGTATTGTTGCAGCTTCCACAGAGGAGAGTGGGAATGTCCAGCAAGAAGGCTACTATAAATTGACTAGTCAGTGAAGAAACCACGATTTTAATACAGGGTAAAATAATACCACCAGAAGAAATTGAAATTATCTTGACATTCAAGTGACCAATTTATATGGAGTATGATCTCTTCACCATAAAGTGCCGGTGCAGTGGTCATGTTTCCTGCTTAGCTAATACAGTGCTTTGTGTAAATAAAATAAACAATTCATGTAGTGCAGATTGTACTTCTGTATTAAAAAATACACAAAAGTGTACATTTTTTACCTAACTCTAAAACTAAGTTTTCAAAGTCGATCAATCAATTGTTCAATAACTTTATAATATCATTAAAACTAATCATTAAAGCACATACAATCCTTAAAAAATGATGACAATAACAACATGCAAGTTCTTCATACAACATCAGATTTAGCACAACTTCAAATACACAATAAAAGTTGGTAACATACAACACCCTCACCCGGGTGAAACAAGCAGCAATTTTCTCCAGCTCAGGGCAAGTCTGAGAAAAGAACTAACACCAAGACAAACTACTGGGGAGTTAAGCAATTGTAAGATTAACAATGCACCTCGTCACCTTATGAGTCTCAAACCTCTAAGAACAGGTGTTAGAAATGGGATTTTTGGTTGGCAGTCAGGTTACCCTCTGTCCAAGCAAGAACCCTCACTCTAGTCAGGGTAAGTCACACACAATCCAAATTATCCTGTACCCACCCTCTGGTAGCTTGGCACGAGCAGTCAGGCGTAACTTAGAAGGCAATGTGTAAATCATTTGTGCAATAAATCATACAATAACCTAATATAGCACCACAAAAATACACAACACAGTGTTTAGAAAAAATATAATATTTATCTGGGTATTTGCAGGTCAAAACGATCAAAGATGCAATATGAATTTGTAAAGATATCACTAAAAAGTGATATAAAGTGTCTTAAGTCTTTAAAAAGCAAACAAAGTCTCTTTCAAGCTCAAAGTACCTGGTTTGGAGTGGAAAATCTCCGCAGAGGGCCGCAGAAGAAGAGATTCATGGAAAAATGGTGTGTGGGTCGATTTCTCCCCTGCACTCACAGACTTGCGCTGTTATTTTTCACGCGGGAAAGTCGTGCGTCGTTTTCCGGCGTGCGGTCAGTCTTTTTCTGTGGTTCGCGGGATTACCAGATGTCCCGGGGTCTGTGTGTGGATTCTTCGGCTTGTTTTCCGGCTGCGCGTCGTTCCAGGAGGCTGTGCGTGGAATTCTCGTTCTCACGGCATGCGTTGCGTTGATTTCCCCTCTGGAAGTCGGGCGGCGTCCTTGCGAGGCCGTGCGTCGAAGTTCCAGTCGCCCCAAAGGTGTTGCGTCGATCAGTGTCGGTGTGCGGCGATTTTCTCGCCGCGTAGCAAGCTATGCGTTGAAATTTTCGCCGCACGAAGAGTCCAAATGAAAAAGAGAAGTCTTTTTGGTCCTGAGACTTCAGGGAATAGGAGGCAAGCTCTATCCAAGCCCTTGGAGAGCACTTCAGCAGCAGGACAAGAGTTCAGCAAGGCAGCAGGGCAACAGCAAGGCAGCAGTCCTTTGTAGAAAGCAGTCAGGTGAGTCCTTTAGGCAGCCAGGCAGTTCTTCTTGGCAGGATGCAGGTTCTGGTTCAGGTTTCTTCTCCAGCAAGTGTCTGATGAGGTAGGGCAGAGACCCTGTTTTATACTAAATAGTGCCTTTGAAGTGGGGGTGACTTCAAAAAGTGTCTAAGAAATGCCCCAGGTCCCCTTTCAGTTCAATCCTGTCTGCCAGGGTCCCAGTAGGGGGTGTGGCAGTCCTTTGTGTGAGGGCAGGCCCTCCACCCTCCCAGCCCAGGAAGACCCATTCAAAATGCAGATGTATGCAAGTGAGGCTGAGTACCCTGTGTTTGGGGTGTGTCTGAGTGAATGCACAAGGAGCTGTCAACTAAACCTAGCCAGACGTGGATTGAAAGGCACAGAAAGATTTAAGTGCAAAGAAATTCTCAGTTTCTAAAAGTGGCATTTCTAGAATAGTAATATTAAATCCAACTTGACCAGTCAGCGGGATTTTGTATTACCATTCTGGCCATACTAAATATGACCTCCCTGCTCCTTTCAGATCAGCAGCTGCCACTTCAACAATGTATGAGGGCAGCCCCAATGTTAGCCTATGAAGGGAGCAGGCCTCACAGTAGTGTGAAGACGAATTTAGGAGTTTTACACTACCAGGACATATAAACTACAAAGGTACATGTCCTGCCTTTCACCCACACAGCACCCTGCTCTAGGGGTTACCTAGGGCACTCATTGGGGGTGACTTATATGTAGAAAAAGGGGAGTTTTAGGCTTGACAAGTACTTTTAAATGCCAAGTCGAAGGGGCAGCGAAACTGCACACCCTGGCTAAGGGGCTACTG
This sequence comes from Pleurodeles waltl, assembly GCF_031143425.1. Taxonomy (NCBI): domain Eukaryota; kingdom Metazoa; phylum Chordata; class Amphibia; order Caudata; family Salamandridae; genus Pleurodeles; species Pleurodeles waltl. The sequence continues at coordinate 1,216,261,015 of NC_090440.1, forward strand.
AAGTGGGTGGCACAACCAGTGCTGCAGGCCCAATAGTAGCATTTAATCTACAGGCCCTAGGCACATATAGTGCACTCTACTAGGGTCTTACAAGTAAATTAAATAGCCAATCATGGATGAACCAATCAACAGTACAATTTACACAGAGAGCATATGCACTTTAGCACTGGTTAGCAGTGGTAAAGTGCCCGGGGTTCAAAAGCCAACAAGAACAGGTCAGAAACAATCGGAGGAAGGAGGCAAAAAGTTTGGGAATGACCCTGTCAAAAAGCCAGGTCCAACAACAGGTATTAAAAATTTTGTGATAAAGGGCAATAAAAACGCCAGAAAAAAAGTAAAATGAAGCAGACCCTTAGGGGAGATATCATCAAGAGCAGACAGGGATGGTGGTGGAATCCTACTGTCCCTAAGTGAAGCATTGATGGGATCTAACTTTCCCCATTTTGCATTTGGTCAGGAAAGGCCTATCCCAAGTGTATGGCACCAAATCAAGATACAACTCCCAGCGGGCTGTAATCTGCATCATGACAGATTCTTTAACTTGAGGTTTAATTAGTTCCACTGGTTCCCTTTCCCACTGCCTAAAATCCCCAAACGATGTCTTGACCCAGGACCCATCCAGTTTGGTTAAATCAACAGTCATCAATGATATCTCTGTTAAACATTGCATGAGAGTTTGCCCAAACTGAGCACCACAACAACAAAGGAGCCATGTTGATCAGATCTTACACATACTCAAGACCTAGCTCCTGGCGAATTGTATAGGTGGAACAGTTAGGAGGGAGGCCAAGGAGGCGCCTTCATTTCCATTTATAAACTTCGATGAGTGGGGCAATTGGTTTCTTACCTATTGATGCCAAGTTCAATAAATAATAACTTTATTCGGTTTAAAACCATAAAAGTCAATAAATAGTTCATTTTAAAAACATAGGGCCTGATTTAGATGATAGAGGAATCAGGTTCCGCTGTCGGGTTTCCATGGGAAATCCAGGCCGCCGCCTTGGCGGTCTGCCCCTTCTATTCAGATGTTGGTGGTCCCATAGGCAAAAGACTGCCTGAGTTCCACCAACTTCACCAGAAATCTTTCATGCCCTAGTGGTGCTTCCTTACCTCCCTCCTAAGAATCAAGTGGCCTTTTAAGGCACTCTGTATGGTGCATAAATCACTGCATGGGTCAGGACTAGAGTTCTTGAGAAATAAATTCACATGGTACATACCAAGGAGAGTTTTGCGTTTAGCTGAATATAAAACAGTCACAGTCCCCAAATGTCACAAAATGCATTTGGGCAGTAGGAGTTTTGCTTATTCCACTTGCATACTTCGGAACAGACTCCCTTGGCATTTTTAACATCAGCAGAATCTGACCAGTTTCAGGAAACAACTTAAATCCTGGCTTTTTTCACTCCCTTACTAATGTCTTTGTTGAATCTAACCATGTAGATGCTAGCGCCAAGATGCCCTTGGGCAATCACACGCTTAACAACTGATAGCAATATCAATATCAATAAAGCCAATTTTTACTAAGGCCTTATCTGCTTGAATGATGCCCTCTGGTTTTCTGGAACAGATCGAGGCAACCCTAACTTTTGTAAGCATGCCTGAGCATATCTAAGCCATGGCATCCAAAGGGCATGGTCAAGTCCCAAGCAATCTTTAACAATCATTCTATTAAATTCTAACTCAGGTTTTATCCAGATAGACAGCCAGAGTATCTATGGCCTCAACCGGATAATATCCAACACAAAACCTTGCCCCAATTCTTCAAGAGTAATAAACATAGCCAAACTTTTAGGTAGCAAGACAAACAATTAATAAATATACTCTCCACAATGTGTAGGCCAGTGGTATTATCTTACACCCACACACCATTTCCAAACACAACAATTACAACACACTTGGCCCCACAGATCTCAAAGATGGCTGACAGATGTTTATGTCCCAACTTTGAAGCAAAGACAAACACAGATACAGTGCTCCTAGTTCAAACATGCCTCCTAGCTCTAACCAGAGGTGACCAGTGAATGGATGAATTGAATAGCTAACATGAGTAAGTACATTTGTTCATCCTGCTAGTAACACTGCCCTTAATTAAGTGTGTTAGACCTTTGGTGGTTTTAGGTCCTACTGCCATAGTTTGAGACTTGATGGTATGGCACAGGTCCAAACTGTCCATATAGTTGTAAAGATGTCCAATAAAAACTGGAAGCCTTTAAACTTGTCTGGAAACCTGAACGGCATCATTGGCATAAAGTACTGGCACAGGTGACCTATCTACCATGGGCAAATCCCTCCATCTACCATAACCTTCTCTAATTTGTTAACATGTAAAGAGAATAAAAAGAGAGCCAGGATACAACCTTGCCTAACCCCCCATTTAAGTAAAAAGTGCTCAGCGCATTCACCCCTGTCCCTATATCTAACTCAGGCTGAAACATTCAGGTACAAATCACACAAAAAGACAATGTTTTATTAATCCCTATTTCCAACATAATGGCCCACAGACTATTCCTATTGACCTTGTCAAATGCTGAATTTAAGTCCATAAAAGCCAGATGTATTGCTCCTGGATGAGCCACTATGTATTTGTTTAGCAATAAATACAAATCTGAATATTGGTCCACTGTCCTATCACCAGGTCGTAAACCATGCTGATCCTCAGAAAGGACTTGATGGTTTATGACCCAGGACCTCATTTTGTCAAGCATCATTCTCCTTATTACCTTTATGACTGAGGGGCTAATTCACAAAGTACCTCCATTCTAATGGCAGACGCCCTGCAGTCATGGTGGGGGGGCCAACACTCGTGGCCACACCTTCTCAATGAGTTAATGCAGTACAGAGGTCCCACCACATGTGCGGGACCCCATCTGAAACTGTGGGGCCTCTGCCATAGATGTGGAGACTCTTTGTGAATCAATCCTAGAGTCTCAAAGAAATAGGATTGTAGCACAGTGGAATGTATCTTAAGCCCTTCATATAGACTGGTCCAACAATTGCAATAGCCCAGTGTGTTAGAAGACTATAGGCCTGATTACGAGTTTGTCGGTCGTACCACCATTCCACCGCTGCTGCGGTTCCAAGTACTCCACTGAGTCAGCTGTTTTTCACCTGCCCTATTACGATGCATACAGCGTGAACCGCCAACCACACAAAGGAGTGTGGCCCCCTTGCAAAGTGGTGGAATGCAATGCTGGTGATTCATACTCCATCATGGCCACGCATTCCCGCCGAGCAGATTAAGAAATCACAGTGGTACTGGTGGTCCCTTTGGGGCGGTTCCCTGACAGCAGTAGGCTGTTGTGGTAGACGCTCAGCAAAGCACTATAAGAGTAGCCATTGGATGGATACAAATACAACACACCTGATGTCCATTGGCCAAGTGGATACACCTGCAAATCACACAATAAAACACACCTTAATCCAGACCATGATCCTACACCACTCCACTACATCACAGCAACTCTGAGACAGCATTTTGGTGACCGAAGGCAAGCCTTTTTCCCCCCATCCCTTTTACCAGTCTCCACACACTTTCCCAGCACATTTTCTGTTCATCCCTTGGTGTACTTTTGTTTGTATTGTCACTGACTTTAATTTGAGGATATGTGAAGACAAAAAAAAAAAAAAAAATTCACTCATGGTAGATGAAACATAAGAGTAGAGACCCAATTGTCTTTAGTTCAAGTCCAAAAATACTACTATCAGACCAGAATAGTAGACAGAGTGAATGCAGTAGGTACCACCCCTCTCAAACAGGAGGAAATTAGGAAGAAGTGGAATGACCTGAGGGGGAAGGTGCATTTCCTCGTCTCCAAACAACACCTGGATGCCATTAGGGCTGGTGGTGGTCCTCCCAGCACCTGAATCAAAATGTTTCCCTGGGAGGAGAAGGTCTTTCAGATCCTACATCCTGAAGGCTTGACAGGAATACCAGTTGCAGTACAGTCTGGTAAGTTACACCTCATTAACTGTCACAGTACCTCAATGCCCTGTTTGCTCTCAACTAAGCTCTGGCCATTGTGCTGTGTACCTAGTTTCCTAAAATGCAATCCCAAAGTATCAGAGATGTTGAATTGCCTGTGTCAATGTGTATTGTTGGATATAGGATCATATATATCAATCTCCATTACATGCCACATGTTCTAATGGTGTCTGTAAGTGTATTTCTACAAAAATATCATTCTAGGACCCTTGATATGTGTCAATATGTAAATGTATGGTCCATCCCAACTGCATTTTGTGAACGGGTATGTGGCGCTAACCCTTTTGTAAGTGCTGGCAAGTGAGATTAAAATGACTACGACTACCATGAGGCACTGTTTTGTAACTCAAAACAAGGTGAAATTGCAATTTGGCCATTCGCACTTGTCTGACATATTACAACTGCTGTTCATTTGTGATGCAGTGAGCAATCTACATACAATGCTCTACTCAGAGACATTACTGCCTACTTTGTTTTAGGTTTCTCTTGTTCTCCTCAACTGAAACAACTGATGGAATGAGTGACAACATACCAAGTATATTTGCAATGCATAAAGTTAACTCAGCAGATTAAAGGTTGCAGGTGACCCATTGACTCTGCACTGCTCACATGATGACTAATGCTAAATATATATCCAAGTTGTGTGATTACCTTTTTTGTATACAGATAGGTCTTGAAATGGTCAAATACGTGTTACCTCTCCACTGTGTTGACTTGAATGTTGGGGAGATGTCATGTTTATCCCTTAATCCAAAATTCAACATCTCAGGACATCTAATGAGCTGCTTAATTCAAGTACATGTATTTAAAGTCAACAAGTGTCTTGTTAACAAGTTTAATACCACTGAAATATATCACAATAGTAATCTCTACCTTTTTAATCTTTTTCTAGGTTTCTTCTTACTGGGTCACCAAAGATTTGAATGTAGATAGCACACTTTCCCCAATAACAATGTTCTCTATTTCACAATAGGTCTATTTGGCTGAGCACCTCCCCAGAGCTATAGAATAGACACCCACTCCACCCCAGGACCAAGCCTTCAGGGATGACAACACTCCTGGTGATCTTGATGACAGACGTCAACGGGGAGTGTCAATGGGCCCACAACAACATCTCCCACCCCAGCTGCAACACATCAGCCAACATCAGTCCCCACAACCTGTGTACCTAGCACTGTAACAGCCACTGTGTGCCCCATAGTCCTGTATCCTGATGTGACAATCACCACTCCAGCTACAGAGGAGCCAGGAACCAGTGGGAGAGGGCACAAACTTGTGGTGGTATGGGTCATGAGAGAGTGACTGTGGGCCGGCAGAGTGAAGCTACTGAGGCCACTCACACCCAGGCCACCATCGACCAACTCTTGGGAGCCTATCATGAATCTCAAGGTATGATGGGCCAGGTACTCACTGAAATCTGGGAGATGAAGCAGCTGCAGAGGGACATACACCATCAGATGGAGACCCATAATTTAAACATGGGCTCCGTAATCAGGATGCTGCATGACATTCACACACACACACCTGTGCAGGTTTTTTCCAATTACAACAGGCCCATCAACATCTGCTGCAGCCACAGGAAGGGAGGCAGGGCCAGAGGATGACATACCTGCAGACACCCCTGTCCCTGCAGCTGTGGATCCCCCCTGCACTGGCAAGCAGAGACGTCCACGCAAATTACCAGGAGGTGCGGATGGCAAGATCTCCAATACCAACAGCAAGAAACCTTGACCCTAATTTTGTCAAGTGTGTGTACCACATTCACTCTGTGGATTACTTCCGGACACATCTATCTTTCTGATGGCATTAGTATTTTAGACATTGGACTTCAAAAATGGATATCATCTTTATTCCATTGTAACAACAATAGGCTGACATTATGTCAGAAACATACTAAATTATACAAGACATCAATAATCTGTGCCAGTGGTCCCATTTTCAGTTGCGGACCTTAACAACTTTGAAGGAGGGAATACATCTGACAAATTTCCTATTAAATAGGAAAAATAAAATTGGCCTATGTCATCAGCTGGAGCCTTACTGCCAAGATCACAAATGGAATCCCACATCAATAACACCAATAGACAAACACATGTCAATACTACATTTTCTGATCACAGAATCATTCCACTCCATTGTTCTAGTATCTGGTGGAATGTCACAAACAAAGTTCTGTGGTACTTTGCCCTACAATGAGGAGGCACATCAACAAATACATACACTTTACACACAATGAGGATTTAGCCAATGTGAAGGGAAAATAACATGATTTGGCTCCACAACAACATTTTGCTGGCGTACATGATGGCACATGTATTACATTAAGACCACCACATGACAAGGAACAAGTCCAAAGGATTTCTCATAACTTCTGTTCTATCACTGTGCAAGATGTCTTGGTACAGGATCTGTACACCCACATTCTGTGTCTGTCATTCCAGGGAACAGCCCATGCCCTCTTTCTACTTCCAAACAGCATCACATGCCTAAAGCAGACCAAAACAAAGGAATTATTTATCATTCCGTACATATAAGACAATTCACATAGTCAAATCCTAGAGAACACAGTCCATGACACAAATCTGAGCAAAACAAAGCAACACAAACAAAATGACCATGTGTCAAAACCTTGTTCAACAAACACTTTTCACCTGGATTTCTCAGCGCTTGCCCTCCCTAATATTTCCCTTAACATACTCTTCTCATTATGACAACAAGAGTTGTTGTAGCAGTCAAAGTTATGACATTTGACCAAAAAAAAACACGCACGAGAAGAAGCTGTTGATGAGATCTTGACGCAAGTCAGTTCCTTCTTCTTCACCACTATCATCATCATTTGCCATTTCAGGATCATCATCCAGTGGCACTCCATGGTCTCCATCCTCTACGATATAAGGAATGTGCCATCGTAGGGCTATTTTGTGTAACATGCAGCAGGCCATGGTGATTTGACACACCTTCCTGGGTGAGTAGAGGAGGGCTCCCCCAGTTTTGTCCAAACATCTAAATCTGGCCTTCAGGAACCCAAAAGCCTGTTCCACTGACCACCATGTTCTTCCATGGGTCTCATTGAAGCAGACTTTCCCTGGCATTGTTGAATTCCTCAGCGGTACCAACAACTATGGCTGGTTGGAACAGGCTTAGTCTCCTAGATGGAAGACAGACATAAGTGGAACAATACGTTACTCACTTTCTGATTATATTACTTGACATTATCCACACAAAGTTAGGACATATCATACTTACCAACAAGCATGCCCTCTCCGGTAGTAGTTGTGACATCAGCTGGGGTATGATGCTGTTCCACAGTACAAAGGAAACATGGGATGATCCAAGGAACCGGGCTCAGACGTTAGAGATATACAAATCTGGTAAGCAGACGACTTGCAAGTTGATAGAAGGAAGTTCTTCCTGTTAGACTTTTCATCCTTGGCCTGGTCTCCCTTAACTTTTTGCCTCTGTTTCCCAGGTTGTAGATGTGTCCTGGACTCTGTTTTTGCTGTTTCTGTTACTCTGGGCACTTTACCACTGCTAACCAGTGCTAAAGTGCAAGTGCTCCTATACAAAATGTGTATGTAATTGGTTCATCTATGATTGGCATATTTGATTTACTAGTAAGTCCCTGGTAAAGTGCAGTAGAGGTGCCCAGGGCCTGTAAACCAAATGCTACTAGTGGGCCTGCATCACTGGTTGTGCCACCCACATAAGTAGCTCTGTAATTATGTCTCAGACCTGCCACTGCAGTGTCTGTGTGTGCAGATTTTAACTGTAAATGCGAGTTGGCAAGTGTACCCACTTGCCAGGCCTAAACCTTCCCTTTTCTTACATGTAAGGCACCCCTAAGCTAGGTAGCCCGAAGGGCAGGGTGCAGTGCATGGTTAAGGTAGGACATATAGGCCCTCATTCTGACCTTGGCGGGCGGCGGAGGCCGCCCGCCAAAGTCCCGCCGTCAGGTTACCGTTCCGCGGTCGAAAGACAGCGGCGGTAATTCTGACTTTCCCGCTGGGCTGGCGGGCGGTCGCCTTCAGACCGCCAGCCAGCCCAGCGGGAAAGAGGCTTCCACGATGAAGCCGGCTCGGAATCGAGCCGGCGGAGTGGAAGCTGTGCGACGGGTGCAGTTGCACCCGTCGCGTATTTCACTGTCTGCGCAGCAGACAGTGAAATACATGTAGGGGCCCTCTTACGGGGGCCCCTGCAATGCCCATGCCAGTGGCATGGGCACTGCAGGGGCCCCCAGGGGCCCCGCGACCCCCCCTACCGCCATCCGGATCTCGGCGGTCCGACCGCCGGGATCTGGATGGCGGTAGGGGGGGTCGGAATCCCCGCGGCGGTGCAGCAAGCTGCGCCGCCGCGGAGGATTCAATGGGGCCGCGGTACACTGGCGGGACCCCGCCAGTGGTGCCGGTCCGACCGCGGCTTTACCGCTGCGGTCGGAATCCCCATTGGAGCACCGCCGGCCTGTCGGCGGTGCTCCCGCGGTCCTCCGCCCTGGCGGTCAAAGACCGCCAGGGTCAGAATGACCACCATAGTAATGTGTTTTATATTTCCTGACAGTGACATACTGCTAAATTAGTTTTTTTTACTGTTGCAAGGCCTGTCTCTCTCATAGGTTAACGTGGAGACTACCTTTAAAAATGATTAAAGTGTAGATTCCCTTTGGGAGCGGACAGACAAGTGGAGTTTGAGGTCTCTGAGCTCACAATTTAAAAATACATCTTTTAGTAAAGTTGATTTTGAGATTGTGTGTTTGAAAATGCCACTTTTAGAAAGTGAGCATTTTACTGCTTAAACCATTTCTGTGACTCTGCCTGTTTGTGGATTCCCAGACTGTGTCAGTTTGACAGTTGGGCTGGTTGCACCTCTCACTAGACAGTGACACAAAGGGAGCTGAGGTGTAGTCTACATTTCCTGATGAGCCATCTGTGCTAGGAAGGAGGGGAGGCGTGGTCACTCACACCTGAAAGGGCTGTGCCTGCCCTCACACAATGAGGTGGTGTATCCACCACCCTGGTGTGTGTCTGGGGCCTAGCCTGGGCAAGGCAGGATTTCACAAACAAGAGAGACTTTTCTTTGAAGTAGGACTATTTCAAAGGGCAAAATTTGTATAAGAAGGGCACACAAAACCACAGACTTTAGACCACTTCTGGAAACCAAGAGGAACCTCTGCCTGGAGAAGTGCTGAAGAGGTGAGGAAGAAGAGCTGCCCTGCCTGTGACTGTGCTTTGTGGAGCTATCCTGCAGTTGCTGCTTTTGCCTGTGCAAGAGGACAAAGACTGGACTTTGTGTTGCCTTCCTTCTTATGAAGAACTCTCCAAGGGCTTGATTTAGAGCTTGCCTCCTGTTGTTTGAAGTCTCAGGGACAACAAAGACTTATCTCTGACAGCACCTGGAGTCTCTGGAGAGACTCCTACTCTGCCAAGTGGTGCCCATCCAGTTCCTGGGGCCCTGAAAGGAGAAACTGGCAGCTCAAGAGTGAGAAATCCACGCACCGACCGCCGTGCAGGGAAAAGATTGACGCAACTCCGATTTGCGGCTGAAAAATCAATGCGCCGCCGGCTTTGCGGCTGAAAATCGACGCTCGCCTGCAACACGACCGGAAGATTGACGCCCGGGGCTAGAGAAACTACGCACAGCATCACTGACGGAGGCTGGTGAGATCGCAACCCGCGATGCGTGGTTTTCAGATCATTGTGTAGCTGTATTTTTGACACAAACACCGCAGCATGTGTAAAAACGACACAAGGCCTGCCCGGACCCAAGAGTACTGACCGGATCGACGCATCGCTCTCCTGCGGAGATAAGAAACGACGCACGCCGACCCGACTAATGGAGAAACGACGCAAGGTCTCGTGAGTGAGTGAAATTGATGTATCACAAGCCCTTTTATATGCACACTTGCCCGTGTGGGGTTATTTTTGATGCACGCAAGGTACATTTTCACGCTAACACCGTTAGCGTTGTGTTTAAAATTACATGAAGACTCTCTTTACATTTTTTGTGATAACTTGACTTGCGTATTGTGGATTTTCATTGATTTGGTCTTGTTTTGTTTAGATAAATATTTTCTATTTTTCTAAACCGGTGTTATGTCATTTTGTAGTGTTTTCATTGAGTTACTGTGTGTGCTGGTTCAAATACTTTACATCTAGCACTCTGAAGTTAAGCCTATTGCTCGTGCCAAGCTACCAAGGGGGTAAGCAGGGGTTAGTTGAGGGTGATTCTCTTTTACCCTGACTAGAGCGAAGGTCCTTGCTTGGACAGGGGGTAACCTGACTGGCAACCAAAGACCCCATTTCTAACACTTCCTGTTACAGCAAACTTGTTCCCTGACTTGTGGTCATACTAAAGCAATATGGGTGTCATCAATGGCTCCAACCACATGTGGTAGGCGAGCAAATCCACAGAAGTCAACCTTACATTGGCTAAATTCTCACATCTGGGGACCTGGATGTAGCTGTCAATATGTCTCATTATTGCTGAAAGCGTGTCCTGTAGTACACCACATAAATTTGGTTGGGAAAACCACCAGATATTGCCACAGTATACTAAAAGGAACCTGTGGCCAGAAAATGCAATACTGCCATAACTTTCACAATTGGTGTGATACTTGTGGGATTAGTGTTGTGAAGCAGGAGATCAGGCTCCAAACGATGGCATAAATCCTGTACGGTTTGCCTATTCAAACAAAACGTCTTCATGATATCCCTTTCTTCCATGGTATGAAGGACTGGAAATGGGAGGTACACTGGAGGCTGTTGTCTTCTTCCTCTCCCAGGGTACCGATGTGTGAATTGAAAACAGTATACGAACGTTGGTCAGAATGTCCACAGTAACATATGTGAAGAGTAAGCCAAAACTCATGTGACAGTACATAACTGTTTCAGATTGCAATATACACATATTACGTTTAAATACTGTATTGTGCAACATCCATCACCAATCCCCCATTGTGACCTCAACATGTGTCTTGACCATTAATGTGTAAATAATACATCTTGGATGTATTATTTGCACCCCTTTTTAAAAAAAAACAGTTTTGGACAAAATCCCATCAAAGGCGGAGTACACTACACCATGCTAATATAGCCTACATGCACACTAAAGTACTAGACACATGAAAAGTGGAGTGAGATTTCAGTGTCAATGGATTTGTACATATTTACACATGTAACCCCTCATTTGGAATGGTGGTGACACAGTTAACAGTCACCAATACTGTACTTTCAAACGCTAAAATGGTGGCTTCCTGACCTCACATACTGGACATTGTGCATTTGACACCGCCTGTACAAATCGATCACGCTGTGGGCGGTTGACTCCACGACAGACACAGCCATAGGCTAACATTGGTGACTGTGACGGTAGAGGGCCAATGGCTTTGAAAAATACTTCACTTGCCTCTTGACACTGCTACTATCAAGACCGCCTCCAATTTAGCTGCTGTTTGTCAGCTCTGGGAGTAATAATGGCAAGCCAAGCAGGTGAGAGGGCCCGTGCATTCTCTGCAGAGGTGCTGGAGCTGCTGGCTCATGAGGTCCTTTCCCTGTATGGCCAGCTCTAATGCTCACGAGAGGTACAGGTAACTATCTTACATACATATTTTACTGTGTTTTACTCCACCATTTCCATCCCCAAAGGCTGCAATGTGCCTCTGAGTTCAAGTGTTATGCCTATTACTGTTGTAAAATTTGGTGGTCCCTACATAGGTTAATGTAAGGGATTGTCAAGCACTATACATTCTGTACTTAGCATCACCACTGGGATGTGTGAGTTGATAAAAGCTCTAGATTCCACTTGTGGTGCATGTAGACATCTATACATGTATTAATTGCATGGTACCTATGATATATTTACTATTCATATTATGCTAACTGTGCAAACACATGTAAAGCCTTTACTGCAGGAACTGTGAATGTATTCTGTAAAACATAGTCGAGGATGATGTTAGGTGCGTCTACAGTCCAGTACATGGGCTCAAGGCTGTGTGGCAGACTGAGTGATATGTGGGACAGTTGAACAAAACAGGCTGCTTGTCTTTATTGTGTCAGAAGTGAAGATCCCTCACTACTGTGCCTCATGTGATGGTAGCCCTATTACATGTGACTCGGCGTACAATGCACATTTGCTGCAGTGACTGGACAACACTTTCCATTGGTAAGTTGGGATTCTACAGTAACATGAGCGTGCAATCATCACTGGTGCCTTCAGCATTAATGCCTAAATGTTGCTCGGTGTATCTTTCCCTGTTGTTTTATCTGCAGTACTTTTTCAAGATTCATTCAATGACTTGTGACATGCATCAGGGAATGAGATGTAGAAATGTAAGGGATCATATGTGTCTATACTCAGTCTTAGAGGCAAATGGTGTTTGCAATACAAAATAGTGCTGTGATGTGCCATCCCATTAGGACTGAAGTGATTCCACCTCTTCAGATCATAGCTATTCACAGACACACAAAAACCGTCAAAGCTATATTGACATTTAAGAATGCAGTCTACGAATAGTGATGTCACCGGTACTAAGCAGGACTGGAGATGTTCATAGGTGATATAAAAACTTATGATGTGTGCATTTGCAGTATATATCTCCCAATAATTTGGCCCTGAACGTCTTCAGGCTACTTTTCAATGCTACATGAGTTGCATTGTTTAGATTGTGACACAATGTCACTGTATTTACACATTATGGCAGGGTATACTACACACATGTTTAGAGTGTAAGTAGGTATGCACATGTAAACTTTGATATGGTATGTGATGGTGATTTGCTTTTATGGGCAGGCATTCATCATGGTGAGGAGCACTTGCACTACCTAGTTGGTGAGATTGGACACATTGGGATGTGTGACTACAGGTGTGTTAGTTTCACCCTGATTGGTGATCAGTATGACTAGGTTTGTAAATTTAGAGCTTGGGACCAGTGCAAGACTTACACAGGACAAAGGGAAATGTTCCACGGATGGATATGTGGGATGTATTCAAACTGGGCCAGACAATGATTTGGGTGGTATTTTAAATGGTAAAGGTTTCAGCTGGTCTTAAGCAATGTCTACATCATTTTGCTTGCACTTCTTTCTATGATGTACGTTGGATATGTTTTGAATTTGTGCAAGTTAGTTATGTGTTTATCCCCCTTGGCCTCTTTTTTGGAAGTGTCCATTATTTTGTGTGTACCTTGCACCTAATTTAGTTGTATGTGAAGAATGCTGTTGCTAATGTGTTTGTTTTAATTTGATATCTTACACTTACACATTACACGCACATATGCATGGAACTTGATGATTCTGTTGGTTGTCCCTGATATACTTAAAGTCAGGGGGCCTTTGCACAGTGACATTTTGAGGCATGGGCAAAGTGGGCTCTGGCCCTGGACCCAGACTTGCCACTAATTGAGGCAACCCTGTTCTACAGAGAGTCTTTCCATGATAACATTGGAATACTACTTAAATAGATAGTTTTAAACACAATTTTCCCCAAATTACTTTTTAATGTGCGTGATGTCTGAGAGCCTGTTACAGAAATTTAGCAGAGAAGATGTGTTTTTGTTTCATGAGACATCTCTGCTTAAGTTTCTTTTCTATCAATTAAGGACCCAGCATGTGAAAAGTTGCAAGGTGTCACAGAGATTATTTGCTGTAATGTTAGTGAGGAACAGCTGTGCTGTTACAATATTGTAAACACACATCGCTATCACAGATTATTAGAAGTGAACACATTTAGAATTTGGTAGAGTGTACCATGCAGTGTCAGTGGCATGGCCAAAGAGGGCATTAAAGAGCTGAATTTGGATCATACATTCAAAGTTGTTCCAAACAAGGAGCTAGAAAATAGGTTTGGCCCATGGCTTTCATACATCTTAAGATGTATCTGCCTTTGCATCTCTTAACTGAGAAGTCTATGTAAACAGGCTTACTATTGGTTGTGTCCATGATGGTGTGGGTTTTGAATGTCATCAAGCAGCAGTGGCAGGACCTATATGAGTGGCTCCATGGGAGCAGAAGACTTGTATAACAGAGTACAGGTGAGTTTCTGCCTTATATCCGTCCCTTTTCGCTAACTCAGGTGTGGAGGATTAGCTGGCACAGTCACGTTGGCGGGAAGGGACATCATGATTGGGCAGGTGGGGAAACTGGTGGCCCGCTCTCTGACTTACACATTGGCCTATCTTATCGCCATCGTGTTCGAGATTTCCTGGAGGCGACGGTGGTGCTGCAGCAGTCTTTAGTCTATGCACCGGCTTGCTTCATAACCAGGCGGACTGCCAAGTTGGCCGCCTCGGAATCCAACGCTGGTTCGATGGCGGGACCCTTTCCACCAAACTCTTAATGAGGCCCTATGTATTATAAGTCCAATGGAACCTCATAAGGGCCAGCAGCTTTATTCTTAGAGAGCCTGTTGATGGCATTTCTGACCTCTTCCTTATGATAAACAAAGGAAAGGCCACAAGAAGATGGCAGAGAGAACAGTAACTCAATATCAGGGTAGCTTTAATGCATACAACCCATTTAGGAGGAGGGACATGATGCGTTAGCAAGAATCCTACCTCAGGCTTAAATAATGGGCAATTAACTATTTCCCAAAACTTGCTGCTGTTACTACAAAAGCTTCCTCCAATCAGGTCTTCCCAAGCCTCCTACCTCAAAGAAGGTTTCCTTTGTTTTACAGCAAGATTGTAGATAGCATTGCAGAAGTCTGCTCTGGATCTGTCCCTAGGAATCTCTTTCAGACCAATCATAAAATCACGTTGGGCCTTGAAAAGGGAATTATCAAACAATCTATATGGTGCAGATAATGGCTGGCTTGCAGTAGTAGGAAGAGTCTAAACTTTATGACTAATCACATTAAAAGAACCAAGTATAATCTCATGAGAGCCTATCATCAATGGGAGCCTTAACAGCATCAGAGCAGCATAGAACAAATTAGTATAGAACATGCCAAGATTAATATTCTTCTGACCCTGATCACATGTGGCCTACAGCCTTTGGGCAAATACACAATGGTAGCCAAACTAGATGAAGCAGTTAATGGATGGTCATCACTCCAGGAGTCCCAAAAGACTTTATAGTTTAGCAATGATGACATCAAAACAAAAGTACAAAATACATAATCAATCACCGTGAAATACCCTCTACCCGTAAAGGTAGGCAGACTCTCATTAAAATCAACATCAACATAAGCCTCACCAAGCAAGTAAAAAATAATTGTAACTAACTGTATTCATCAACTGTCCCCTAACAGAGTGATTAAAATGAGAAATAGCAGAAATAGAGGACATTATTGCCCATGTCCACATCATCACACCCATGACAAAGGTGTAAATTAAAATCACTCAGCAAAAGTACTGTTGTTGCATTGATCATTCAATGTTGCTTGTCTCCTGGCCTTCCTCTTCAACCCTTCACATTGAGTTATGGGCCTTGTCACGCCAAGATCAGTCCTACTGTGAGTCATATCATAATCTGAGGTCTTCAAATGGTTCAATTTGGCAAAGATAAGCATGGGTCCAGTATGTTGGGCAATGTAAGTGCTGCCTGTTCCTCAGAAGCACTATTAGTCAAAGAGGGAGAGCGAAAAGGAGTAGGTATGTTAAAAAGTACATCTTCCTTTTTAGCAAGTCTGTTGCTACACATTGCAAAAGACTTGCTAAACAGAGTCTACTGATTAAAATGTCCAAGGATTAATATGGGGTGCCAGCACCTCCTCTCCCCCCAATTAGGCACTCTACCAGGCACATATGCCTCTGCTTTCCTTTTCTTTTTGCTCATTCCAGAGGGAGCCATATAAATATTACAAACCGGTAACAAATCTGAATCGAAAACAATCAAATTAGTCACAGGGGTCAACAAAGAGCCCCCAGGAATACCACCTAATGCCAGCTCCTCTTCAAGACTAATGATCTCGACAGTCATAGCTCCCACTGCAGATGGTAATGACAAAATATTAGAGCCTTTACATGTGTGCTTATGTTCATTTTGAGCAGGTGAAGATTTGAACTTACTCACCTTACCGAAGAATGGAGTGCAGCAAAGAGAGGTGGCCCAGTTTGTTCTTGGCCAGTGTGCATCCCAAGCAATATGAAGATCACTGAAGTAAGCACTGGACACTTGCTCCTACATCAAATCAGATGCCCCTGTGCACTATGGGTGATGTGATCGCAATACACTGTCCTTGGTAGTTCCACATTAAAAATTAATCCAATTAAGTTTTCCTCACAATACACGGGACACACATGCTCTGTGAGTCAAAGGTAACTGTAAGACATGGAATCTCATGGATTTTAACTACAGGTTTACCCTTGATAGTTAGACAGTATGATTGTGAATACATACCATGATAAAAGTTTTTGTTAGTTTAGTTTCCAGGTTCAGCTAACCTATATGTAATAAAAAGAGGCATTCAGTAGTGTTTTGAGCTCATTGGATGTTCTGGACAGTAGAACAGCTCTGTCATCATACAATAGCACAGGAATGAACCTTGTAGGAAAGTACCATCTTGCCTGGCATGTTACCCCCATATTTCACTGTATATATGTTGTTTTAGTGTATGTGTCACTGGGACCCTGCCAGCCAGGGCCCCAGTGCTCATAAGTGTGCCCTGTATGTGTTCCCTGTGTGATGACTAACTGTCTCACTGAGGCTCTGCTAACCAGAACCTCAGTGGTTATGCTCTCTCTTTGCTTTCCAAATTGTCACTAACAGGCTAGTGACCAATTTCACCAATTCACATTGGCATACTGGAACACCCTTATAATTCCCTAGTATATGGTACTGAGGTACCCAGGGTATTGGGGTTCCAGGAGATCCCTATGGGCTGCAGCATTTCTTTTGCCACCCATAGGGAGCTCTGACAATTCTTACACAGGCCTGCTACTGCAGCCTGAGTGAAATAACATACACGTTATTTCACAGCCATTTACCACTGCACTTAAGTAACTTATAAGTCACCTATATGTCTAACCTTTACCTGGTAAAGGTTGGGTGCTAAGTTACTTAGTGTGTGGGCACCCTGGCACTAGCCAAGGTGCCCCCACATCGTTCAGGGCAAATTCCCCAGACTTTGTGAGTGCGGGGACACCATTACACGCGTGCACTGGACATAGTTCACTACCTATGTACAGCGTCACAATGGTAACTCCAAACATGGCCATGTAACATGTCTAAGATCATGGAATTGCCACCCCAATGCCATCCTGGCATTGGGGAGACAATTCCATGATCCCCCGAGTCTCTAGCACAGACCCAGGTACTGCCAAACTGCCTTTCCCGGGGTTTCACTGCAGCTGCTGCTGTTGCCAACCCCTCAGACAGGTTTCTGCCCTCCTGGGGTCCAGCCAGGCTTGGCCCAGGAAGGCAGAACAAAGGACTTCCTCACAGAGAGGTTGTTACACCCTCTCCCTTTGGAAAAAGGTGTCCGGGCTGTGGAGGAGTAGCCTCCCCCAGCCTCTGGAAATGCTTTGATGGGCACAGATGGTGCCCATCTCTGCATAAGCCAGTCTACACCGGTTCAGGGATCCCCCAGCCCTGCTCTGGCGCGAAACTGGACAAAGGAAAGGGGAGTGACCACTCCCCTGACCTGCACCTCCCAGGGGAGGTGCCCAGAGCTCCTCCAGTGTGCTCCAGACCTCTGCCATCTTGGAAACAGAGGTGCTGCTGGCACACTGGACTGCTCTGAGTGGCCAGTGCCAGCAGGTGACGTCAGAGACTCCTCCTGATAGGCTCTTACCTGTGTTGCTAGCCTATACTCCTTCCTAGGTAGCCAAACCTCATTTTCTGGCTATTTATGGTCTCTGCTTTGAGGAATTCTTTAGATAACGAATGCAAGAGCTCATCAGAGTTCCTCTACATCTCTCTCTCTTCACCTTCTGCCAAAGGATCGACCGCTGACTGCTCAGGACGCCTGCAAAACCTCAACAAAGTAGCAAAGACGACTACTGCAACCTTGTATCGCTGATCCTGCCGCCTTCTCGACTGTTTTCCTGGTGGTGCATGCTGTGGGGGTAGTTTGCCTCCTCTCTGCACTAGGAGCTCTGAAGAAATCTCCCGTGGGACGACGGAATCCTCCCCCTGCAACCGCAGGCACCAAAAGTCTGCATCACCAGTTCTCTAGTTCCCCTCTCAGCACGACGAGCGTGGTCCCTGGAACTAAGCAACTCTGTCCAAGTGACTCCCACAGTCCAGTGACTCTTCAGTCCAAGTTTGGTGGAGGTAAGTCCTTGCCTCCCCACGCTAGACTGCATTGCTGGGTACCGCGTGATTTGCAGCTGCTCCGGCTCCTGTGCACTCTTCCAGGATTTCCTTTGTGCACAGCCAAGCCTGGGTCCTGACACTCTAACCTGCAGTGCACAACCTCCTGAGTTGTCCTCCGGCGTCGTGGGATCTCCTTTTGTGACTTCGGGTGAGCTCCGGTTCACTCCTCTTCGTAGTGCCTGTTCCGGCACTTCTGCGGGTGCTGCCTGCTTCTGTGAGGGCTCCCTGTCTTGCTGGGCACCCCCTCTGTCTCCTCACGCAAGTGGCGACATCCTGGTCCCTCCTGGGCCACAGCAGCATCCAAAAACACTAACCGCGACCCTTGCAGCTAGCAAGGCTTGTTTGCGGTCTTTCTGCGTGGGAACACCTCTGCAAGCTTCTTCACGACGTGGGACATCCATCCTCCAAAGGGGAAGTTCCTAGTCCTCTTCGTTCTTGCAGAATCCACAGCTTCAACCATCCGGTGGCAGCTTCTTTGCACCCTCAGCTGGCCTTTCCTGGGCATCTGCCCAATCTCGAATTTGTCGCGACTCTTGGACTTGGTCCCCTTGTTCCACAGGTACTCTCGTCCGGAAATCCACTTTGGTTGTATTGCTGGTCTTGGTCTTCCTTGCAGAATTCCCCTATCACAACTTCTGTGCTCTTTGGGGAATATAGGTGCACTTTACACCTACTTTTCAGGGTCTTGGGGTGGGCTATTTTTCTAACCCTCACTGTTTTCTTACAGTCCCAGCGGCCCTCTACAAGCTCACATAGGTTTGGGGTCCATTCGTGGTTTGCATTCCACTTCTAGAGTATATGGTTTGTGTTGCCCCTATACCTATGTGCTCCTATTGCAATCTACTGTAATTCTACATTGCTTGCATTACTTCCTTTTGCTATTACTGCATATTTTTGGTATTGTGTACATATATCTTGTGTATACTTGGCATCCTCATACTGAGGGTACTCACTGAGATACTTTTGGCATATTGTCATAAAAATAAAGTACCTTTATTTTTAGTATATCTGTGTATTGTGTTTTCTTATGATATTGTGCATGTGACACCAGTGGTATAGTAGGAGCTTTGCATGTCTCCTAGTTCAGCCTGAGCTGCTCTGCTATAGCTAACTTCTATCAGCCTAAGCTGCTAGAAACACCTCTTCTACACTAATAAGGGATAAATGGACCTGGTACAGAGTGTAAGTACCCCTTGGTACCCACTACAAGCCAGGCCAGCCTCCTACATTGGTTGTGCAGCGGTGGGATAAGTACTTGTAACTACTTAACACTTTGTCATTTTGTACTTTTCATAAGAGAATAATATACAAAACAAGTTCAGTGTATGTATACCTAACCAAAAAGTTTTGCTTTTCTTCTCTTACTCTATTTGCTAAGTGCTGAAAAGTACCTCTAAACTTTCAAAATGTTTCTAAAAAGTTGAAAAAGTTTTTTTTCTGTGTCCTTAAAAAGTCCTGAAACTTTTTCTCTCTTTTTCTGTCCCTAAACACTTCTTCTATCATGTCTGGTACAAATCCTACTCTTGATCTGGCCAGCTCTGCTTATGATAACCTTAGCTGGAAAGGTTTGACGAGTCTCTGCATTGATAGAGGTTTAGAGGTAGGGAAGAATCCCTCTAGAGAATTGTTAAATACCATGCTCATTGAAAATGATAAGGCCTTAGCTGGCACATCAGTTGAGAAGTTAGCAGATGGTTCACACTCTGATTCTGGGGCACCCCCAGTAAGAATGTTAGATGGTATCCTTCCCAATATGTCCCTTAGCAGACCACCTAGCATAACTGGTACTAATGTGAGCTCTCATCACAGTAGGGATGTAATTCCTGCAGGCCAGGTTGTTAGAGTGCCAACTGTAAGGGACAATTCTCCCTCTGTTCATTCACACCATTCTTCTGTGTCAAAGCATGCCCAACCCACCCACCCTGATGACAGAATGTTAGAAAGGGGGCTCAATAGATTGAGAGTTGAAGAGTCCAGGCTGAAGCTTAAACAGCAACAGCTGGCTCTAGACAGGGAATCTTTTGACTTAGAGAAAGAAAGACAGAGGTTGGGGTTAGGACCCCATGGTGGCAGCAGCAGTATTACAGATAGTAATCCTGTGAAAGAGCATGATTCTAGGAATCTGCTTAAGATAGTTCCCCCTTATAAGGAGGGGGATGACATTAACAAGTGGTTTGCTGCACTTGAAAGGGCCTGTGTTGTACAGGATGTCCCTCAAAGGCAGTGGGCTGCTATCCTATGGCTATCTTTCAGTGGAAAGGGTAGGGATAGGCTCCTTACTGTGAAGGAAAGTGATGCCCATAATTTTACAGTTTTAAAGAATGCACTCTTGGATGGATTTGGCTTAACCACTGAACAATACAGGATTAAGTTCAGAGAAACCAGAAAAGAGTCTTCACAAGACTGGGTAGACTTTGTTGACCATTCAGTGAAGGCCTTGGAGGGGTGGTTACATGGCAGTAAAGTTTCTGACTATGAAAGCCTGTATAATCTGATCCTGAGAGACCATATTCTGAATAACTTTGTGTCTGATTTGTTACACCAATACCTAGTGGACTCAGATCTAACCTCTCCCCAAGAATTGGGAAAGAAGGCAGACAAATGGGTCGGAACAAGAGTGAACAGAAAAGTTCATAAAGGGGGTGACAAGGATGGCAAGAAAAAGGATGGTAAGTCTTCAGACAAGGGTGGGGACAAATCTAAAAATGAGTCTTCATCAGGCCCACAAAAACACCCTGCTGGGGGTGGTGGGTCCAAATCCTCTTCTAATCGAGTAAAGAAACCATGGTGTTATTTATGTAAAGTAAAAGGCCATTGGACAACCAATGCCAGTTGTCCAAAGAAAAGCACCAAGCCTCCCACTACCACAACCCCTACTGCTACACCTAGTGCCCCTAGTAATAGCAGTGGTGGTGGGAGCAAACCTACTAATAGCCAATCCAAGGGAGTAGCTGGGCTCACTTTTGGTAATTTAGTTGGGGTTGGTCTTGTTAGGGAGACCACAGAGGCTGTGTTAGTACAAGCAACTTCCCCTTATAAATGGTGTTGAGGTTCAGGCCTACAGGGACACAGGTGCCAGTGTTACCATGGTAATAGAGAAACTGGTACACCCTGAACAACACCTACTTGGTAACCAAGTGACTGATGCTCATAACAACACTCTTAGCCACCCCATGGCTGTAGTGAATCTCAACTGTGGGGGGGGGGGGGTTAGTGGTCCAAAGAAAGTTGTGGTTGCCTCAGATTTACCTGTAGACTGTCTACTAGGGAACGATTTAGAGACATCAGCTTGGGCAGAAGTGGAGATGGAGGCTCATGCAGCAATGCTGGGCATTCCTGGGCATATTTTTGCTTTAACCAGGGCTCAGGCCAAAAAGCAAAAAGGACAGGGTGACTTGGATCCTGGAACAATGGACCAAGTGCTCCCTAAATCTAGGGTTAGTAAAGGTAAATCCCTACCTACTATCCCTCCCTCTACAGATGATTCTACTTCTGAGGAAGAAGAATTTCCCCCCTGTGCAGAACCTTCACCAGAGGAGCTGGAAGCAGACACTGCTGAGCTTTTGGGTGGAGGGGGGCCTGCCAATGAGGAGCTGAGTGTGGAACAGCAGACCTGTCCCACGCTAGAGGGTCTAAGACAGCAAAGCTGTCAAACAGCAAAATAGGGATGTCAGTGACTCTCACAGAGTTTACTGGGAGGACAACCTCTTGAATACAGAGGCAAGGGACCCAAAACCTGGAGCTGCCAGGAGATTGGTTATTCCCCTGCAATACAGAGAGTTCCTCCTAACTCTAGCCCACGACATTCCCTTGGCTGGACATTTGGGGCAGATGAAAACATGGGAAAGGCTTGTCCCCCTGTTTTGTTGGCCTAGAATGTCAGAGGACACAAAAGATTTTTGTAAGTCCTGTGTCACCTGTCAAGCCAGTGGCAAGACTGGTGGCACCCCAAAGGCTCCCCTTATTCCACTGCCTGTGGTTGGGGTTCCCTTTCAAAAGGTAGGGGTTGCATAGTTGGCCCCCTTGACCCTCCTACTGCTTCAGGCAATAGGTTTATCCTTGTGGTAGTAGACCATGCCACAAGATATCCTGAAGCAATTCCTCTAAGGACCACTACAGCTCCTGCAGTGGCAAAAGCTCTCCTGGGAATCTTTTCCAGGGTGGGTTTCCCCAAAGAGGTGGTATCAGACAGGGGTAGCAACTTTATGTCTGCATACTTGAAGGCCATGTGGAAGGAATGTGGTGTAACATACAAATTCACCACACCCTATCATCCACAAACAAATGGACTGGTTGAGAGGTTTAATAAAACTCTCAAAGGAATGATAATGGGACTCCCTGAAAAACTCAGGAGGAGATGGGATGTCCTGTTACCTTGCCTCCTTTTTGCTTACAGGGAGGTACCCCAAAAAGGAGTGGGCTTCAGCCCCTTTTTACTCCTATTTGGACACACTGTAAGAGGTCCTCTAACACTTGTAAAGGAGGGTTGGGAACAACCTTTAAAAGCTCCTAAGCAAGACATAGTGGACTATGTACTTGGCCTAAGATCCAGAATGGCTGAGTATATGAAAAAGGCCAGTAAAAACCTTCAGGCCAGCCAAGAGCTCCAAAAGCAATGGCATGACCAGAAGGCTGTTCTGGTTCAGTACCAACCAGGACAGAAGGTGTGGGTCTTGGAGCCTGTGGCCCCAAGAGCACTCCAAGACAAATGGAGTGGACCCCACATTATTGTTGAAAAGAAGGGAGAAGTCACCTACTTGGTTGACTTGGGCACTGCCAGGAGTCCCCTTAGGTGCTCCATGTCAATTGCCTAAAGCCCTACTATGACAGGGCTGATCTCACCCTGCTCATGGCAACAGATGAAGGAGAGGAAGAAGAGAGTGACCCTCTCCCTGATCTCTTCTCTTCCACAGAACAAGATGCTCTAGAGGAAGGTGTCGTTTTGGCAGACTGTCTTACTGCTGAGCAGAAAGACCACTGCATAAATCTCCTGGGTCAGTTTTCTGAACTCTTTTCTACTGTGCCAGGCACCACTTCTTGGTGTGAGCACACTATAGATACTGGAGACAGCATGCCTGTCAAAAGTAAGATCTATAGGCAGCCTGACCATGTCAGGGACTGCATAAAACAATAGGTTCAGAAAATGCTTGAACTGGGAGTGGTTGAGCACTCTGAAAGTCCATGGGCCTCTCCTATGGTGCTTGTACCAAAGCCTCACTCAAAAGATGGGAAAAGAGAGATGAGGTTTTGTGTAAATTACAGAGGTCTCAACCAGGTAACTAAAACTGATGCTCACCCTATACCCAGGGCAGATGAGCCCATAGATTCACTGGCATCTGCCAAGTATCTAAGCACCTTTGACTTGACTGCAGGGTATTGGCAGATCAAGTTATCAGAGGATGCTAAAGCAAAAACTGCATTTTCGACTATTGGAGGGCACTACCAATTCACAGTAATGCCCTTTGGTTTGAAAAATGCACCTGCCACTTTTCAGAGGTTGGTGAATACAGTCCTGCAAGGGTTGGAGGCTTTTAGTGCAGCATATCTGGATGATATAGCTGTCTTTAGCTCCACTTGGGATGATCACCTGGTCCACCTGTGGAAAGTTTTGGAGGCCCTGCAAAAGGCAGGCCTCACTATCAAGGCTTCAAAGTGCCAGATAGGGCAGGGGAAAGTGGTTTATCTGGGACACCTGGTAGGTGGAGAACAGATTGCACCAGTACAGGGGAAAATCCAAAAATCATAGATTGGGTTCCCCCTACAACTCAGACCCAGGTGACAGCCTTCTTAGGCCTCACTGGGTATTACAGGAGGTTCATAAAGAACTATGGCTCCATAGCAGCCCCTCTTAATGACCTCACTTCTAAGAAAATGCCTAAAAAGGTATTGTGGACAGCTAGCTGTCAGAAAGCTTTTGAGGAGCTGAAACAGGCCATGTGCTCTGCACCTGTCCTAAAAAGCCCATGTTACTCCAAGAAATTCATTGTTCAAACTGATGCATCTGAATTAGGGGTAGGGGCAGTCTTATCACAACTCAATTCTGAGGGCCAGGATCAACCTGGTGCTTTTATCAGCAGGAGGTTGACCCCTAGAGAAAAGCGTTGGTCTGCCATAGAGAGGGAGGCCTTTGCTGTGGTCTGGGCACTGAAGAAGTTGAGGCCATACCTGTTTGGCACTCACTTCATTGGTCAGACAGACCACAAACCTCTACTTTGGCTAAAATAAATGAAAGGTGAAAACCCTAAATTGTTGAGGTGGTCCATATCTCTACAGGGAATGGACTATACAGTGGAACATAGACCTGGGAGTACCCACTCCAATGCAGATGGACTCTCCAGATATTTCCACTTAGACAATGAAGACTCATCAGGTCATGGCTAGTCTTATTGTCCTTCGTTTGGGGGGGGGGGGCTTGTGTAGGAAAGTACAATCTTGCCTGGCATGTTACCCCCATATTTCACTGTATATATGTTGTTTTAGTGTATGTGTCACTGGGACCCTGCCAGCCAGGGCCCCAGTGCTCATAAGTGTGCCCTGTATGTGTTCCCTGTGTGATGACTGTCTCACTGAGGCTCTGCTAACCAGAACCTCAGTGGTTATGCTCTCTCTTTGCTTTCCAAATTGTCACTAACAGGCTAGTGACCAATTTCACCAATTCACATTGGCATACTGGAACACCCTTATAATTCCCTAGTATATGGTACCGAGGTACCCAGGGTATTGGTGTTCCAGGAGATCCCTATGGGCTGCAGCATTTCTTTTGCACCCATAGGGAGCTCTGACAATTCTTACACAGGCCTGCCACTGCAGCCTGAGTGAAATAACGTCCACGTTATTTCACAGCCATTTACCACTGCACTTAAGTAACTTATAAGTCACCTATATGTCTAACGTTTACCTGGTAAAGGTTGGGTGCTAAGTTACTTAGTGTGTGGGCACCCTGGCACTGGCCAAGGTGCCCCCACATCGTTCAGGGCAAATTCCCAGGACCTTGTGAGTGCGGGGACACCATTACACGCATGCACTGGACATAGGTCACTACCTATGTACAGCGTCACAATGGTAACTCCGAACATGGCCATATCACATGTCTAAGATCATGGAATTGCCACCCCAATGCCATCCTGGCATAGGGGAGACAATTCCATGATCCCCCGAGTCTGTAGCACAGACCTGGGTACTGCCAAACTGCCTTTCCCGGGGTTTCACTGCAGCTGCTGCTGCTGCCAACCCCTCAGACAGGTTTCTGCCCTCCTGGGATCCAGCCAGGCTTGGCCCAGGAAGGCAGAACAAAGGACTTACTCAGAGAGAGGGTGTTACACCCTCTCCCTTTGGAAAAAGGTGTCAGGGCTGGGGAGGAGTAGCCTCCCCCAGCCACTGGAAATGCTGTGATGGGCACAGATGGTGCCCATCTCTGCATAAGCCAGTCTACACCGGTTCAGGGATCCCCCAGCCCTGCTCTGGCGCAAAACTGGACAAAGGAAAGGGGAGTGACCACTCCCCTGACCTGCACCTCCCAGGGGAGGTGCCCAGAGCTCCTCCAGTGTGCTCCAGACCTCTGCCATCTTGGAAACAAAGGTGCTGCTGGCACACTGGACTGCTCTGAGTGGCCAGTGCCAGTAGGTGACGTCAGAGACTCTTCCTGATAGGCTCTTACCTGTGTTGCTAGCCTATCCTCATTCCTAGGTAGCCAAACCTCCTTTTATGGCTATTTAGGGTCTCTGCTTTGGCGAATTCTTTAGATAACGAATGCAAGATCTCATCAGAGTTCCTCTGCATCTCTCTCTTCACCTTCTGCCAAAGGATCGACCGCTGACTGCTCAGGACGCCTGCAAAACCGCAACAAAGTAGCAAAGATGACTACTGCAACCTTGTATCACTGATCCTGCCGCCTTCTCGACTGTTTTCCTGGTTGTGCATGCTGTGGGGGTAGTCTGCCTCCTCTCTGCACTAGGAGCTCTGAAGAAATCTCCAGTGAGACGACGGAATCCTCCCCCTGCAACCGCAGGCACCAAAAGACTGCATCACCAGTCCTCTGGGTCCCCTCTCAGCACGACGAGCGTGGTCAAACGGAACTCAGCAACTCTGTCCAAGTGACTCCCATAGTCCAGTGACTCTTCAGTCCAAGTTTAGTGGAGGTAAGTGTTTGCCTCCCCACGCTAGACTGCATTGCTGGGTACCGCGTGATTTGCAGCTGCTCCGGCTCCTGTGCACTCTTCCAGGATTTCCTTTGTGCACAGCCAAGCCTGGGTCCCAGACACTCTAACCTGCAGAGCACATTCTCCTGAGTTGTCCTCCGGTGTCGTGGGATCTCCTTTTGTGACTTCGGGTGGACTCCGGTTCACTCCTCTTCGTAGTGCCTGTTCCGGCACTTCTGCGGGTGCTGCCTGCTTCTGTGAGGGCTCCCTGTCTTGCTGGGCGCCCCCTCTGTCTCCTCACGCAAGTGGCGACATCCTGGTCCCTCCTGGGCCACAGGAGCATCCAAAAACACTAACCGCGACCCTTGCAGCTAGCAAGGCTTGTTTGCAGTCTTTCTGCGTGGGAACACCTCTGCAAGCTTCTTCACGACGTGGGAGATCCATGCTCCAAAGGGGAAGTTCCTAGTCCTCTTCGTTCTTGCAGAATCCACAGCTTCTACCATCCGGTGGCAGCTTCTTTGCACCCTCAGCTGGCATTTCCTGGGCATCTGCCCAATCTCGACATTGTCGCGACTCTTGGACTTGGTCCCCTTGTTCCACAGGTACTCTCGGCCAGAAATCCACTTTGGTTGCATTGCTGGTGTTGGTCTTCCTTGCAGAATTCCCCTATCACGACTTCTGTGCTCTCTGGGGAATATAGGTGCACTTTACACCTACTTTTCAGGGTCTTGGGGTGGGCTATTTTTCTAACCCTCACTGTTTTCTTACAGTTCCAGCGACCCTCTACAAGCTCACATAGGTTTGGGGTCCATTCGTGGTTCACATTCCACTTGTTGAGTATATGGTTTGTGTTGCCCCTATACCTATGTGCTCCTATTGCAATCTACTGTAATTCTACATTGCTTGCATTACTTCCTTTTGCTATTACTGCATATTTTTGGTATTGTGTACATATATCTTGTGTATATTTGGCATCCTCATACTGAGGGTACTCACTGAGATACTTTTGGCATATTGTCATAAAAATAAAGTACCTTTATTTTTAGTATATCTGTAAATTGTGTTTTCCTATGATATTGTGCATATGACACCAGTGGTATAGTAGGAGCTTTGCATGTCTCCTAGTTCAGCCTAAGCTGCTCTGCTATAGCTACCTTCTATCAGCCTAAGCTGCTAGAAACACCTCTTCTACACTAATAAGGGATAACTGGACCTGGTACAGAGTGTAAGTACCCCTTTGTACCCACTACAAGCCAGGCCAGCCTCCTACAAACCTGTTCTTGATGAGTTGTACATTGCGGTCCTTCTTTACCATGACAATGTCTAACTCACTGATATATAATAAAAAGAGAATCAGGGCAAGAATGCAACCCTGCCAAACCCTTTCCTCCTACCCCGGTCTCAGGCTGAAAGAATCAGTGCATTCGCCATTCAAGCTAGACCTGAACATTGCTGCAAGGTCATAATGAAGGGCACACAAAATATCCACAAGTCCTTTATCGACCCCTAGGGGCTCCAATATGGCCAGAGCTTGGATTTAACCATGCTGTCAAAAGTGCAAAAAGGTCCATAAGGTCCATGAAGGCAGATAAATTAGGCTGTATTTGCCTAACAAAAGGTGTAAATTGAGGCACTAGTCTATTGTCCCTAGCCCACCTAGCCCACCTCTGAGCCCATAAGGCTCATCTGACGGAATGCCAATTTCTGTAACTCAACATGTTATGCTTTTCAAATAAACAATACCTATAATCTTCACAGTGGAGTTTACGAGTGAGATCAGATGATCACAACAAGGATTCTGGCGATTCCCTTTTTTGAACACAGGGGCAAAAATGGCTGACCTACTGGACTAGGAAAGACCCAATTTGCCGGCAAAATTAATTAAATTGGTAAGGAGTGGGGCCCAAAGATATGGGTTAAGATTATACAGATCCATCTGTACCCCATCCACCCAAAGGGCTTTAATCGAGGGGCTCAGATGAATGGCCTCTATGACTTCATCAGAACAAAACACAATATCCAAGGGAAAACTAGAAAACATTTGACCTTAAACTTCCCATTCAATCAACATGGGAGACTAGATCTGACCAAAGTGCGTTATCCAGTGATCTTGGGCTTTCTTCCTAACCAACCTTTTACTTGAAGATTTGGTGAGCTTATTTATAAACTATGACCCAAAAACAGCCTAGTACTCTTAACGTCACAGGGAAAAGCCTGATTATCCCATGTCATTCTGTGGATTCATTTTTCTTTTACCCAGGGCTGATCTGTACTTTCTTCTACACTTTGCAATGAGCATTCTATTTCTTGGATAGGCATGAATAGGGATGTATACTGATTATTTCCTTTTCTACAGACACTGTTAAACTAGGAGTGTTGGCTATACTTCTGAGGCCTACTGAGTTTTATTAAGTGGGTCCTAACAATATTACCCAACTGCACTAAATCCTCAATAATCCTCTGGAAAATAACATTAGATGTCAGACACCCATAAATCAAAGTTAGATGATCAGAACATAAGAGACCCTGAATGTGCTCCAAACCGAGGCTCTTTCAAACGAATCTTTGGCCTTTTTCTTTCGCATCAAAATCCCTGTTGCCTACTACTATCCGATTAGGTTACCCACACTGTGTCTCTAATGTAATAGAGAGCAGGTTGTGATAAGTATATACACTAAGTTGCATTGCCCCTTCAGCAAGTGGGTTTTAACAAGTGCTTGGAAATAAAACTATAGTCAGTTACAGACTGGGAAATCCTGCTGACATATAGCAGCTGCAGGAAAAGCCTTATCACCATACTCTGCTGCATTGCAGAGATCAAAGGTAAGCATGTGAGATTAGGGCATGCAACCCCTATGATCTCGACCATGAGCATGATCAAACGTATCGGTCTCAAACAAACAGTTGCTGCTAACAAATGATGATTTCTCAAGCTTAACCTTAAAATACCCCTCAAGTACCAAATGAAGCACTTTATCTACTGTAGCTGCATTTTATTCGTCTGGCAAAAACAATAAAAAGTAGGCAAAAATTGAGGTTGACTCTTGGGAAGAAATTGTCATTGTGAAAGTTGATAACAAGCGTACTAAAGTTACCATTAATCCAGGCCAGATGAAAATCCTGAAACAGGTCACAATTAGCAGTAACTGAGCAAATCTTAGAATATAAAGTAGCCTTAAACCAGGATGTTAAATCAGCTTGTGCATGCCCTGCAACTGAGGGGATAGCGGGTGCTAAGTTGCAAATAAAACTTGACAAAATACCTCATTAATGGACAAGGTTTATTGTAGCAAGTCAATATTGTGCAATGTAACATAATTAACACAGTTTTCCCAACACAATTCGAACCCCAGCAATGTTCCAGTTTAGTAATTTGATCGAATTGGCAACCCCTGGTTGCTGGACTGGCAGCCTTGATGCTTGACATTACTCCTGGGGCAAAAGAAGAGCCTAGGTAGTACCAAATTGTGGCTCCTTACTCTTGGGGACAGGAGTGGATTGTGGTAAATCAAGATGGTGGGTTTCCAAAAAACTCATATGGGCTTTGTCCTTCAGAAAATCTAGATGTCAGTTGTTCTCAGGCATATCATTTAGAGCTGAATACCTATTATAAGTAGGGGCTCAGGTAGGCACCAAAGGGTGGTGTGAAACATTGTGATTCACTGCCAATACCCTAAAGGGTGGTCTTAGAGCTCTATAAACGAAACGGAGTGGAAGAACCTTTATTAAACCTGGGTGCCTTAAACTGGAATATGATGATTGTATTAGATCACCAGCAACATGCAGGTTTCTAAAGTTAACAATTATACAGTCACCTCTGTAATCTACCTACATTGGTCCACCCAGCCCAACTTCCAGGAAAAGAAGAGCTTATTGAACACCTGTAGCAATAACTGTTTCAAGAAAGGGAAGAGAAGTGGCACCTAGGTAAGTGGTGCAAACTGTTTCCGGCCCAGCGCAACTGAAGTAAGCAGTTTCAGGGAGGTTCTGTTGTTTGACAAACAATATGGTTGGGTCCTAAACCTAAAGAGTTTTTAAAAAATAGGAGAAAAACTTCAATCAGGTAACAATACCTTAATAAGGCAACCAGGTGCTGAGTTAAGGAGCCACGAGCGGGGCCCAACCCCGTCTCTTACTGGTGAACATAGGCCAGCCTTTGGCTTCAGACGGACGTGACATAATGCGCTTGAAATGAGCTGTGCACCTGATGGCTCCTGTGGCTAGTAGTTCTGCTCCCAGTAATCAGTGAAGTGGCTTCTAGTGTACATGTTGTACAGAATCTAGATTCAAATCAGATATTTAAGGTGCCCATGGACTCTGATGTGGCATGCAGTACAACTGAACTCAGATAGAAGTGACTGCAAGCTTTAATGTGGTTTAAGTTTAACATCATCTGAAGCCCTACAGACATGTGCCTCAGACCTGCGGTCATAGTCCAAATCTGTTTTTGGCATCAGTCGCTTTCTTCCGTACGATCAGGAGGAATACAAGGAGGAAGAGAGGTCCCAAGGGGGTGGGGTCGGTTTGGAGGGTCCACAAGAGCCTAACTCCAGTGTGTGCAAGGGCCCCTCTGAATTTCAGGTCCATGCTGCTGTTTTCTCATGGCCGGGACACCTTGCAGCCTGTCTCGATGTCCCCGCTGAGGTGCAGAGGGCATCCTCCACAGAGAGCGGAACCCCACAACACTCCCTTCCAGGAGGCAGACCCATTTAGGAAACCATGCAGCAAACTTTGGGACACAATGGTTCAGGAGTCAGCAGCTGGGCCTGTCCTAGTCACATTGCATAAACACATCCTCCTCCCATTCTGCTCCTATTCTGCTGGCTAGATATTTGTTCACTGGAATTAGCACCTGCTGTGCCAGCCTGTTTCCACCTTGTGTTCTGGTGCTCATCTTCTCGTTTGACTTTGCCCCTACTCTCCAATGCAGAGTTTTAGCCAGTCCATTCTGAATCCACACTATTCCAGAAACTAAAAGCATTAACTAACCGCCCACTAGCCATGCCTATGCCAGTGAGTACCAGAAGGGCAGCTTCCCCTTTGCCAATCAGATATCACCCAGAGGCATATTTACGCACCCTTTTTTGAAGCTCCGGTGGTGCAGTGGGCTGGCCCATATTTACAAGGCAACACAAAGCCACCTTTAGAGGCTTTTTATCGCCTTGTAAATATGGACCCTTTTCACACAATACTGTTTGTAAAAAGGGGCATTCCATGGGTGTTGCTGTGGGTGTTCCAATCCAGCACACATGGAATCTGACACATTCCAATATTTACAGGGCTGGGAATGCATTAGATTTCTGCGTCACCCCAGGGGTGGTGTAAAAGTGGTGCAACAAGGAGAAATCTCTTTATTTCTCCTTGTTTTTACCTCTTTCTATGTATGCTGCATTCTGCAGCACACCTCGAAAGAGGAAAATGCCATTAACAATTGTTTATGTGCAGGAAGGTGTCCCTTCCTGCACATAAACAATCATCCCTCTAATGCAAGCACCCTTGCAACATGGTGCAAGGGTGTTTGCATTGGCGTTAGACTGCCAATTGTGCACCAGTGCAGAGGAAAGTATAGGGATGCTTCATATTGCAGTAAATACGACTCATCCCTGCACTTTCCTAATGGTGCAGTGCAGCGCAGCAAGATGGCTTCCAGTGGTGGGATGCGTCATTATTTTGTAAATATGCCCCCCAGTTTTGGTGTTGGTGTCAGATCAATGGATTGAGAATGCAACTGTGGTCACAAACCATGTATTCGTCATTACGCATCACAATTAGGAGGGGATGTCTCCTTCACACTCCACCATAACTGGAATTCAAAATGGGGTGCAGAACCTATTTTGTGAGTCGTAAAAGCTGTATATAAATCATAAAAAGATATTTAGCCATTGAAAACCCTGCAATTTTGCAAACCACAGGCTTGGCGACTACAAAATCGTTTATACATAAGGAGCTAGGTTATAAAACTGGTTTCTGTAGTTATGGTACTATGATACAATTGTGAAATTCTTAATGCCCCATTGAGATCAGAGAGCAATGAAATTAGCACAAGAATGTCTGCCAATATGCCATAATACTTACAAAAAAACAGACTCATCTGATTTATCTGCACTGACCTGCCTTTATGGCTGCTATATTGAACACGGATATTGATTTTTGCACAGGAAGGTCAAAAATGCACAAGTATGTTTACAATGCAAGAAAGTATTTCTAGGGTTTTAAATGTTGATGTTATCAGTCATCTCCTGTGGTCAGAGAGGTTGCAGAGGAATATGCTGACTGGTCACATGAAGACCTTTCATATAATATATTGTTGTGATGCTGAACACCAAGGCTTTCAAGAATCACATTTTGCCCAAAGGCCAATTCAATATGCTGTTATGATTATCTGTTTACAATGTTGCAGTACAAGGTAGCTACAACGCTGTTAAATTTCAGTCACATTTACAGAGGGCTTGAAACACAAAACGTGGCATTATGATATTCCGCGTTGCAAAATTAGCATCCCTAGAGATCATGGGCTTATACTAAGGACTGGGCAGAGAAGTAAGGGCATGGAGGCAGTTTTGAGGGAGTGCAGTTGGATCAGGTGACAACGTAACATCTTCTGGGGCGCTGACTAAACATTGAAGTGATCTTATTGAGGCCATATGGTATATGCTACTTTAAATGTGCAGAGGAACGCACTGAATACAGTTAAGCACTTTATTTTGTAAAATGCATTAGAGCTATGTACGTAAGCAGAAAATAGTACAGTAATTTAGATAAGATATTTGTCTTCCATTCCTTTCTTTTTTTTTTAAATGCCATTGAATTTATACATGCTTTTTATTCGGTAATGCTTATGTTGTTTCTGATGTCTGTATGGTTTATTATACAAATTGCTAACAAATAAAAAAATAAAGACAAATTACAATATTGGTTATTGTTAATTCAATGTATTTCAGGATAGTTACCCTTATATATAAAACATATTTGATTAAACCTGCTTTTGCATGCCTATGAATTTAAAACTAAATTCATATACAACGTAACACCTAATAAAAATAATAACTTCATCCAACTTTTAGGTAACTCCTGATGCACAGAAACATAGTAAAAATGGAGTGATGCTTCTAAACTTCCTTTACAAAGTGAGCATTTTTTCTCTTTGTTAGTCAAATTGCACCACCCACCGTATATACTAAAAATGTTCATTTGATAAAAATTGCCGCCATAAACATGATTGTCAGTCCTGGAACAAGAGGTACAGGAGGATTGTATTATTTAATGTATCCTGATGTCTCTGTATAGTCACCACTTTCATCGCCCCTTTAGAAAAAAATCTAAAGCTCATTTTAGAGAGCATTCCAGGTGAGAAGGGTGTAATAGCAGATCATTAATTAACTAAGTAATCAAATACAATGAACATGTGCTCCATAGATATGTTTTTCTCATCTTTAAATATTGAACCCTGCAAGAAAGTAGAGTCAGCCAATATTAGGGAGTAATCATGCATTAAAATAAACTTTCCTACAGTAGAAAGCCGGCTATTATGTGATTCACTTCAAATCTTATGATTGCCTGAGATGTCATATCACTAATTGTTTAAGTTATACAGACTCACTGTGTCTACTTCATTCATAGTTCTTTTTAGTGGAGCTACAGTCACTTTTATACCAGTAGAAAGTGCACATTTGCTTCAAAGGCACATTGGTCTGGTCTCAATTCTAACAAGTGTAAACTGTAATCAGTATTATGAATGTCTTAGTAATTAATCATATATTATTAAATAGTAAATGGTCATTGATTTTCCAATTTCTATTGTTTACAATACTGATTCTCTGAATTAAACTTCAATTTTTAGAACAGTCAACACTGCTCTGCTTTCTAGTAAAAAACATGATTCCTGTCTTTGAAAAATTCACATCTGAATGATTATCTCCAACTGCTAGCAATTTAGCACCTATCACAATCCCGTTCTAGTACTATCACACTGTCTACGTTTATTAGCACACTTCAACATAATGGTGAAAGTACCTCCCCCAAATTATATTGTCATAAGCAAAAGTAAATGTTTAAATCTGCAAACTAAATCCAAACTAAAGTCTAATGCCAAACAACATGGATAAAAGATACCCATCAATTGTGAGGGTTTAAGTATCTACCTATAAAGTTGAACAGCTTAATCAACCAACCAAACAGAAAATGATTATAGACAGCATAACTGTTACATAATTTTTCTGCACTTCTTGGAAGTTCGTGTAGGCAGTTTTGAGATCAATGAGATAACTACAATTTGGACAAAGGAAACTATGGTGGTCATTACGACCCTGGCGGATTACTTCCGCCAGGGCCGCGGGACGCGGTGGCACCGCCGACAGGCCGGCGGTGCCCCGCGGGGCATTCTGACCGCGGCGGCTTAGCCGCGGTCAGAGAAGGGAAACCGGCGGTCTCCCGCCGGTTTCCCTCTGCCCCCAAGGAATCCTCCAAGCCGGCGCAGCTTGCTGCGCCGGCTTGGGGATTCCGACTCCCCCTCCCGCCATCCAGTTCCTGGCGGTTCTCCCGCCGGGAACCGGATGGCGGGAGGGGGAGTCGCGGGGCCCCTGGGGGCCCCTGCAGTGCCCATGCCAACGGCATGGGCACTGCAGGGGCCCCCGTAAGAGGGCCCCAAAATTTATTTCACTGTCTGCCTTGCAGACACTGAAATACGCGACGGGTGCAACAGCACCCGTCGCACCTTCCCACTCCGCCGGCTCTATTACGAGCCGGCATTCTCGTGGGAAGGGAGTTTTTCCCTGGGCTGGCGGGAGGTCTTTTGGAGACCGCCCGCCAGCCCAGGGAAAAACTCATAATACCCTCCGCGGTCTTCTGACCGCGGAGCGGTATTATGGAGGGCGGAATTCTGGCGAGCGGCCTCCGGAATCGTAATCAGGCCCTATGTCCTTACCTGCCAAATTTAAAAGAAGACCCATCAACTGAATTCATGAAAACTAAATCTTGTGCCAAATGATGACATAACGCTGAATCCCACATAAAGGTATGAATAATATATAACTTACACAAAGGCCAAATAAAAAGGTATGTTTTGTGTTATATGAAATAATTATGGCTGTGCAACAGATCCTTCCGTTAGGATGTAATTACTGGCGAAAATAGTGTTTGTATAATAATGATCCATTAATTCTGAGCAGATTTAAGCCTCCCAAATGGATGGCAATAAATTATAAGGACCTAATTAGGAGTTGAGTGGAGTGGACTTCTGCTCCTCTCTATCATAAGTTGGCCTGTTTTGGGATGCAAGAACACTTGACTTATTTTTACCAGCCAGAAATTCTTAACAGTGAAATTGCTTTGTTGAAGGTCTGGGCTGCAACCCAGATGTTTCCCAGCCTCCACCGGATCCTCAGCCAAGGCACAAAGGAGTATGAAATCAGGAAGTTTCAGTACAGTTGGGGTGTCAATGTTTTGCCACTCAGAGTGTCATCTTGTGCCTATATTCCAGTCCAGAGCTGATGATTATGTGGGTAAAAGGAGGTCCAGGTGTGCACTTGATCTCAAAGAGAAGGGGTAAATGTGGTACTTCTGAGGATATGGCTACAGAACCTGTATACCAATAGTGCTTTAGAAATAAAATATAAAGTGAAGTTTTCAATACAAAAGGATCCACATTATACGTTGTTCCAGTTCATTAATATCCTGTTTTCAATTACTGTCATTTAAACTTTTAACCTTTCAGACTTGTAACTTGATTAAGTGACCAATAGGTGCCTCAGTTCATGGCTCTTATTACTCAGGCTAGATATTATAGGCCTCATTGCCGCCCCGACAACATCAGAACCACACTGGACAACGGTGAAACCTTGGCCCTCATCCTCTGGACCTCTCAGCTGCGTCTGCCACCACATCCTACGCACACTCCTTAGCAATGCAGGAATCCGCGACCGAGCCCTGGACTGGATCACCTCCTTTCTCACCGGCAGAACTCAGAAAGTCTGCCTCCCTCCATTCCGTTCTGAAGCCACCAAAATCATCTGCGGCGTACCCCAGGGTTCGTCCCTCAGCCTGAGCCACTTCAACATCTACATGGCTCCGCTCACTAACATTGCCCAATCTCACAAGCTCAACATAATCACATATGCCGACAACACCCAGCTGATCCTCTCTCTCACCAAGGACACCGCCAAGACCAAATCACCACGAAGGAATCAAGGCCATCACGGAATGGATGAAGAACAGCTGCCTCAAACTCAATTCTGACAAGACTGAGGTCCTCATCTTCGGCTCCACCCCCTCCGCATGGGATGACTCCTGGTGGCCTGCCACACTCGGATCCGCTCCGACTCCCACCGACCACGCATGCAACCTAGGATTCATCCTGGACTCCTCACTATCCATGACCCAGCAAGTCAACGCCATCTCCTCCTCCTGCTTGAACACCCTCCGCATGCTCCGAAAGATCTTCAAATGGATCCCCATGGAAACCAGAAGAACAGACACCCAAGCCCTTGTAAGCAGCAAACTGGACTACAGCAATGCCCTCTATGCAGGAACCACGGGCAAACTCCAGAAAAGGCTGCAACGCATCCAGAACACCTCCGCACGCCTCATCCTGGACATCCCCCACCACTGCCACATCACAGGCCACCTGAGAGACCTGCACTGGCTCCCCGTCAACAAGAGAATCACTTTCAAACTCCTCACCCACGCTCACAAGGCACTGCACATCACCCAACCAAAATACCTCAACAGACGGCTCTCCTTCTACACCCCGACCTAACAGCTCCGCTCCGCTGACCTTGCAACCATCCCACGCATCCACAGAACTACAACCGGCGGCAGATCATTCTCGCACCTCGCCACCAAGACGAGGAACACTCTTCCCACCCACCTGCGTCAGACCAAGGACCTTCTTACCTTCAGGAGATTTCTCAAGACATGGCTGTTCGAGCAGTAGCAGCACCCACCTCCCTCAACCCCCACTCCATAACCCTCCCCCTCCCACCCCAGCGCCCTGAGACCGTCACAGGTGAGTAGGGTGCTCTACAAATTCCTTGATTGATAAGGGGTTACTCCCTTCCTAAAAGAAGATAAATATTTTCATTTTTCTTTCGCATGTATATTAAGAGAAAATTCTAAATGAGCCACAGAATGAAAGCATACAACCATTGCGGCTAATCAGAACATTAATAAAGATTCAAGTAAGGGAAATAGGGGAAATATCCACAACGAGGAGGAAGAGTCTAAATGGTCAGCAATAAAACCAACAGACAAAAAACTTGTTTTTCTCTCAGGCAGCCCTAAACAATGGGCTCAGCACTCAGCATTAAGCAGGGCTAGCTCTACAAAGAGGGCAGACCTAAAAAACAAACAAAATATGTTTCTAGAGGCCCACAAGACATTTTAAACAGAGGAAACATTATCCAGCTCATGACTGAAATCACCACACTGAAGCATTTAAATTCAGCTGACCTGCTCTCAGTAAGATTTTTCTCAAGTGAAAGTCCTCACTTGGTGGAGCAGAGACTCATACAGTGGCGGACCAACGGTATAGCACAAGTTATATTGGGATGTGCTGATCAATTTGAAGACTGGGGTAATGTACTTACAAACTTTAAAGCAGATCGTTACCCAAATCCCCTACCATAATCTTCAGGCTCCAAAATCAAAGCCATCATTAAAGCAGTGACACAATACTCGGTTCTGCAGGCGGCCAGGGGATCTCCAATATCAACAGAATGTGACCTTGATCTAGTTAACAAGTCTGACCATAAGCAATGGGATTGCCTGGAAATAACCTTAAATGCCACTTATAGAGGGTGATCACTAGTCATCACTGCCAAGAAAGGGACGGCAGATGTCTTCCGACATTTGTCATGGAATATGGCCGGGGTCAAATCAGTCCTGCATAAAGATGCCCCTCCATATAAGTGGTAATCATATGACATTAACACTCTGCAAGAAACTTGGTTAATGGCACCAATGCCTTTGATAGGTTATATACATTACCATATCAGTGCTGAAAATTCATGTACATTCAGGAGACCAAAGGGAGGACTTGCGGTCTATATTTCATTATCACTAGATCCCATCACTGACCAACTGCCGCTCTCCACCTCCAGCATTCAAATTATAAAAATAAGTAACTGGAGGAAACTCCAAACTGACCCCATACTGTTATGTAACATATATGCACACCCCAATGCTAAGGAGAAGCAAAAGCTCTACACCAACTTAATTACAATAATAACAGAGATATGATCTGCACCTCCTACCTGGGAGATAATTATGACAGGTGATTTTAATGGAAATCGATTCCACTTCTTGGAAGAAGATGATAAGTTATTGCCAGACAATGGGGGTCATTCTGACCCTGGCGGCCGGTGATAAAGCGGCGGCCAACCCACCAACAGGCAGGCGGTCAAAAAAAAGGTATTCTGACCCTGGCGGGAACCGCCAACACAGCCCGCCACTTTAACACTCCCACCGCCACGGCGGGACAGACAAACAGCTCGGCGGTCACCGCCAACAGCCAGGCGGCAGACAATGTACCGCCCACCCTATCACGACCCACCAATCCGCCACGTTTTCCGGGGCGGGAGCCCCGCCGATAAAAACACGGCGGAAACAGACTACGAACGGGAAAACGCTCACCTATACACACTCCACGAGGAAGGAGGACAGCATGGAGCCCGAATTACACATCCTACCGGCTATTGTCTACCTGCTCATCTACCACGAGTACGAACGCCGGCGCAGACGACAATGGTGAGTACTGCACCTACGACACAGGGGAGGGGGGAGGAGGAAAGCTTACGGGCACACACATATGCGACCCCCCCCCCCAACTATCTACACACCAAGGCAGAGCACCAAGTCACAATGACACCACCCAAACCCCCTGGAATAATGCAAAGACATAATTAAAGTGAGAAACAACATTTATGTATTTAAGAGGTTCTTTGAAGTCATGGTAAAATAGCAATATGAATAGTAAAAAAACAAGTAAGAAAATAACGAAACCGATAAACATAGGCAATAAGTCCTGCACAGTCACCTAAATTTCCACTGTCCGTGGGCCAAAGTGGATCAACACATGGGCAAAGCCCACACAGGAGACCTGAGTCCGTTGGAGAGAACACTGCTGGGGCATCAGATGACAAAACTACAGGCACCTCAGGGTGAAGGGAAGGGGGGGCACCTCAGCCACATGAGTCCACGACACCAGATCCACGAAGGGTCCACCATGCCCACTGTGCCATCCTGGGGAGTGCAAAGCCACAGTCTCACAAGTCTCTACAGTGGGTGGGTTGCCCACCGTGCCATCCTGGGGAGTGCAAAGCAACAGTCTCACAAGTCTCTACAGTGGGTGGGTTGCCCACCGTGCCATCCTGGGGAGTGCAAAGCCACAGTCTCACAAGTCTCTACAGTGGGTGGGTTGCCCACCGTGCCATCCTGGGGAGTGCAAAGCCACAGTCTCACAAGTCTCTACAGTGGGTGGATTGCCCACTGTTACATCCTGGGGAGTGCAAAGCCACAGTCCATCAGGTGGATTACAGAGACCACTGGTCATGGAGGAGCCATGGTGGGCAGAGTGCGGCGTGAAGGCCTGCCCGACACAGAACCGGGACTGCCAATGGGCCAGCGGTGCTTGAGACGGCGGGGCCCAGCGGAGCGGTGCTTGACAGGAAGGGCCCAGCGGAGCGGTGCTTTAGACGGCGC
Organism: Pleurodeles waltl; assembly: GCF_031143425.1. NCBI lineage: Eukaryota > Metazoa > Chordata > Amphibia > Caudata > Salamandridae > Pleurodeles > Pleurodeles waltl. Next base: position 1,216,301,076 of record NC_090440.1, read on the forward strand.
GGCCCAGCGGAGCGGTGCTTGACAGGAAGGGCCCAGCGGAGCGGTGCTTGACAGGAAGGGCCCAGCGGAGCGGTGCTTGACAAGAAGGGCCCAGCCGAGGGGTGCTTGAGACGGCGGGGCCCAGCGTAGCGGTGCTTGACAGGAAGGGCCCAGCGGAGCGGTGCTTGACAGGAAGGGCTCAGCGGAGCGGTGCTTGAGACGGCGGGGCCCAGCGGAGCGGTGCTTGACAGGAAGGGCCCAGCGGAGCGGTGCTTGAGACGGCGGGGCCCAGCGGAGCGGTGCTTGACAGGAAGGGGCCAGCGGAGCGGTGCTTGACAGGAAGGGCCCAGCGGAGCGGTGCTTGACAGGAAGGGCCCAGCGGAGCGGTGTCTTTCTGCACAGCGGGGCCCTCTTCAGCGGTGTCTTTCTGCACGACGGGGCCCTCTTCAGCGGTGCCTCTCTGCACGGCGGGGCCCTCTTCAGCGGTGTCTTTCTGCACGGCGGGGCCCTCTTCAGCGGTGCCTCTCTGCACGGCGGGGCCCTCTTCAGCGGTGTCTTTCTGCACGGCGGGGCCCTCTTCAGCGGTGTCTTTCTGCACGGCGGGGCCCTCTTCAGCGGTGTCTTTCTGCACGGCGGGGCCCTCTTCAGCGGTGCCTCTCTGCACGGCGGGGCCCTCTTCAGCGGTGCTTGTCCAGTCATCCCAGGGAGCCAGACCTGGCCAGGACTCCCTGCTTAGTCGCCCTCCGACCGTGCAGTTGCTGGACCCTTCTGTGACGGAGTCCTGGGCCCGTGGGTGTCCTCCCTCACACCCGGGATGGGGCTTGTGGGGCCCTCCTGGTCCGCGCCCCTGCTGGCTGACTTCTCCGCCCTGCTGCCCTTGCCCTCCTTCGATGAGGCTCTCTGGCCCTTGCCTCCCCTGGATGTTGTGGCAGGTGAGGCCCAGGACTTCGCTCCTTGGGGGCAGCCGTGTCAGTCTTCTCACAGCGGCCCCTGATTTTACAGGTCCTCTTCCCAGGGGGGGGGGCTGGCTGTTCCCTTGCTGCTGGCAGATGTATCTGTGCTGGGGAAGGGTGGACTCCAAAACCCCTGCACAATGGTGACACTTGAAGCAGGGCTGGTGGTGGCTGAGGTGCTCTTGGGACTCTTAGCAGATGGAGGGGGTGGGTCAGGTGGGCCAAAGAGGTTAAGTTTGGAGAGGTAAAGTTTTTTAGGACCAATGTAAAGGGTAGGTGTAGTGGGTATGGGAGTGGAGGAAGAGGATGTGGTTGTAGGAGAGTCAGGTGTGCTGTCTTTGGGTGCAGGTGCTTGTGACGTAGGCTGTCGTGAGGTGGTTGGCTGTTGGGTGGGTGGCTGCCTGCGTTTGTGTGTCTTGGAAGAGGGGGTGACAGACACAGTGGGAGAGGACACAGGGGACGTGTAAATGGCAGTGGGGGTGGTGACTGCACGTGGGCGGACTGTACTGGAGGGTGTGCTGGTGATGGAAGTACTGGCTGATGGTGGTGTGCATGCAGGTGTGAGTGGAGACGTCACAGGGAGGGAGGAGGGAGACGAGGAGGTGGGGGACACAGGGGTGGTAGTGACTGTTGGCATGTCTGCATCTGGGTGTTGCTTGGGTGAATGCTTGTGTGATCTGTGGTGCTTATGTCTGGATGAGCTGCCCTTGGGTGTTGAGGTGTGTGCAGGCTGGTCTGATGGTGTGGATGGGATAGGCTGAGGAACAGGAGACAGAGACAGGGTGGAGGCAGATAGAAGAGGGAGGCTGGAAACAGGGACAATGGCTGCCGTCAGTGCTGAGGCCAGAGCATTGAATGATCGTTGATGGGCAGCCTGACCCGAATGAATGCCCTCCAGGTATGCATTGCTCCGATGCACCTCCCTCTCTACCCCCTGGATGGCATTCAAAAGGGTAGACTGCCCAACAATGATGGTCTGTAGGAGGTCAATGACCTCCGCACTGAGGGCAGCAGGGGTAACGGGGGCAGGCCCTGAGGTGCCTGGGGCGAAGGAGATGCCCGCCTTCTTGGGCGAGCGGGCACAGAGCGAAGGCTGAGGGGCTGCTGGGAGGGCGGCGCTGGTGTGCTGGGTGGCGGCTGTACCTGTAGAGGCGGGGGGCCCGGATGTTGCCGCCACCGCTAGGGAGCTCCCTTCCGAGGACGTGTCGGTGTCGCTGGTGTCACCACGGGTCCCCGTTGTGGTGCTCCCCTCGCCCTCTGTATCACTGGTGACCTCGGTGTCTGTACCATGGCCCACCGGGGCCTTGTGAGTTGCAGCTCCCTCGTGCTCCGATGCCAATTCTCCTCCGCCTGATGATGCTAATGCACACATGCACAAGAAGACAAAGAAAAAGGGTGGGGGGAGAAATAAAAACAGGTTGAGTGCATGCATTGTCAACACCGTTGGCGGAGAGGACAGACACAGGAGCCTCATGCACTACGCCGCGCAATCGGGGTACACTACTCAGTACTTGTGACTAGGCCAACAGGTCTCTGGACAACATATGCGCACATGGGTGATGCAGGACCATGGATTGCTGTACTTGGCACCCTACAGAGGTGGGGGGCGGGGGCACAGGGCCATGCCTAAAGGAGGGGACTACACTACAGAAAGCACCCTGGCCTAATGTCACCCACAGCCCTCCTCCCCCACCCAGGCACCTCCACTGCGCGTAAAGATAGCAGTATGTGCTGGTACTCACCCCCTTGTGTCTGCTGTGATGTCCTCACGCGCCCATCCAATTCGGGGTAGGCCACCGCCAGGATCCGGGACATCAGGGGGGTCAAGGTATGACTGGCACCCCTCCTACATTGGGAGGCCATCCCCAGCAGTGACTCAGCGGTCTTCCTGGTCCCGCGGCGGATGTCCTCCCACCTCTTTCGGCAGTGGGTGCCCCGTCTTGTGTGGACCCCCAGGGCCTGGACTTCCTTGGCGATGGCACGCCAAATGTCGACTTTCTGATGGGCGCTGACCTATTTGACATGTACAGGGTGGGAAAGGAAATTTCAACATTTTTCTGCATGTTAGATGTGATTGCCCCCCCCTCCCCAACCCTGCCATGTGGCACATGCTCTCATCTGTCGTGCCTTGCACTCCTCATTCGCTCCCCACCCCACCATCTTACATCCACCAGACACGACCCAGGCATAGCCCATTCAACGTGCACCCAGTGTACTTACCTGTTGGTCTGGAGGACCGTAGAGTAGCGCATACTGGGGTAGGACCCCGTCCACAAGTTTCTCCAACTCTTCTGAAGTGAAGGCAGGGGCCCTTTCCCCAGTCGCAGCAGCCATTGTCTCTTCCAGACCGAGGTCACAGCAGCACTTGCAGTATAGGTCCTCTCCTGTGGATGATCAGGTCTCGAGTGATTAAGCAGATAGAAAATGGCGGTCACGCCCGCGGCGGTGCGTACCGCAGCGGTGCGTACCGCGACCGCCGGCGCACATCGTCATTGGCTCCTGAGACCCATAGGGTTCAATGTTAACCAATGCTGCTTTGCGCCGCGGTCTTCGACCGCCTACCGCCACGGTGAGCCACGCCAGCGCAGTGACCTCACATCCCACTGTCACACTTCACAGGTCAGGCAGCCGCCATTTCAAGGGCCCACATGGCCTGATTTCTACTGCGTCACACAGGCCTAGGCCTTGCATTGCCACTCATACAAGCCATTCAATGCATAGCGAATCGTGTAATGTGCAAGCTGTGGGAACGAACCTGAGGGTTGCTTGACTCTGTGCTCCATGTTGTCCTTCCTAGGCACCGTCCGCTGGGACTTGCGAGGAGAAGGATGAATCCTCCCGTGTACCGACCGCTGGTGGACCTGTCGACAATGGAAGAACAACATATTATACTTCGATACCGACTTGACCGAGCCACTATACATGAACTGTGTGCCCAGCTGGAGCCAGACCTGATGTCCCCCATCCGCCAACCCACAGGGATTCCCCCTCTGGTGCAGGTTCTGTCAGTACTCCATTTTTTGGCTAGTGGCTCTTTTCAGACAACAGTGGCCATTTCATCAGGGATGTCTCAGCCTATGTTTTCTAAGGTTTTGTCCAGAGTGTTGTCTGCCCTGATGAAATACATGCGGAGATACATTGTTTTCCCTGAGGAGGGTGATTTGGCCACTGTGAAGGGTGATTTCTATGCCCTTGGACATATTTCCAACATCATTGGTGCCATTGATGGGACCCATGTGGCTTTAGTACCCCCAAAAGACAATGAGCAGGTGTACAGAAATAGAAAAAGTTACCATTCGATGAATGTCCAGGTGGTCTGTTTGGCTGACCAGTACATCTCCCATCTAAATGCCAAGTTCCCTGGGTCAGTGCATGACGCGTATGTCATGCGAAATAGCAGCATCCCTTATGTGATGGAACAGCTACAGAGACACCGTGTGTGGCTAATAGGTGACTCTGGTTACCCCAACCTGCCTTGGCTATTGACCCCAGTGAGGAATCCCCGGACCAGGGCAGAGGAACGGTACAATGAGGCCCATGGGTGAACTAGGAGGATCATAGAAAGGACCTTCGGGGTCCTGAAGGCCAGGTTTAGGTGCCTGCATATGACAGGGGATCCCTCATGTACTCACCAAAGAAGGTGTGTCATATCATCGTGGCCTGCTGTATGCTTCACAACCTGGCTTTGCAACGCCAGGTGCCTTTCCTGCAGGAGGATGGTCCAGATGGTGGTGGTGTAGCAGCTGTGGAGCCAGTGGAGAGTGAAGAGGAGGAAGACGACGGGGACGACACAGACAACAGGGACACAGATATACAACAGTATTTTCAGTAGCACCCAGGTAAGAATCATCCACGCCATTTTACATTTACTTCTGGCCTCTTGCATCTCTACTTTCTGTGTTTCCCCCCAGTTCCTTTTCACTGAATTTTGACTTTCCCTTCCCTTTTCAGAGCTGTATGACCCACAGCGTGACTTCTGCTTTGTTTGCCCATGGACTAATGCTTCTTGACACTGGTATGTTGTCATCACAATGTAAAAGAACATTATTGCACCGTTATGTGTAATACATTTGTAAAGAATACAAGCAGACTCCTGACATTTGAAGTGCAATTGGTGATTTATTTTAAGTGCTGCGTATAGGTCCGTGATAGTAAAACGGTGATGGGTGGGGGTGGAGCCATGTCCATGGCAGAGTCCAGTTCTCAGTAGCACAGGTGCGATGTCCATATGCCTGTGGAAGGATGGAGCAGGGGCAGTTCAAGGTTGGACAGGGTGCCAATGTGGGACAGTGGGATGACATCAGGGGGTATCTTAGGCTGGCGGGGTCTTGGCATCCTACTCTGTCTTCTTGTGTGATCTCAGGGTCCGCTTGCGGGGTGGTTGATCTTCAGCAGGAGGTGGGGTTCTGGTGGCCTGTCGGGGTGTGGGGGCCTCCTGTCCACTTGCGCCGGTGGAGGTGGTAGGCTGTTCGTCGTCCGGGCTGGTGACAGGGGCCCTTTGGGGTGCCACATGGTCCCGCAATGTGGTGACTATCTGGTTGAGGGCCAGGACGATGGTCCCCATTGCGGTCCCGATGTGCCGGAGTTCGTCTCGAACCCCATGTACCGTTCCTCCTGCTGTGCCTGGATCTCTTGGAACCTGGCCAGTACCGTCGCCATCGTCTCCTGGGAGCGGTGGTATGCTCCCATGATGGTGGTGAGGGCCTCTTGGAGAGTGGGTTCCCTGGGCCGGTCAACCCCCCCTTGGAACAGCAGCCCTCCCAGTTGCCCTGTTTCCCCGGGCCTCTGTCCCCTGGACGGTGTGCCCACTACCACTGCCCCCAGGTCCCTGTTGTTGTTGGGGTGGTGGGTCAGCCTGGGTGCCCTGTAGTGGCGGACACACCGCTGATTGATGCGTCCTGGAGACAGTGGCATGGGCCCGCTGGGTGGGAGCTGTGCTGGTATTCCCAGAGGGGGTTGGGTCTGCTGCGGCCTGTGTCTGTGTGTGGGGAACCGACTGTCCAGAGGTCCCCGATGGTCCGGGCTGGTCATCAGGTTCCAGGTCGACAGAGCTGCTGTCATCACAGGGGGGCCTGTTCTGGGGGCAGGATGGACAAATCTGGACCCTCCTGGCCGGTGTGTTGGCGTCCGGGCCCTGCAGGGGTAAAAGAGTATGGTTATTGCTTCTGTGTGTGCCATGGCGTGCGATTTGTGGGTGCCCTTGTCCCCCAGTGCTGGCATTCCCTTGTGGGAGGAGTTGTGAGGGTGGTTTGGGGGGGGGGGTTGGGTATGTGCAGTGGTCATGCTTGAGTGATGGGTGTCCATGGTTTGTGTTGGCATTCAGGGATTGGTGTTGTGTTGGGTGGGTTGTGCTGGTGAGACATTGGCAGGGTGGAAGTGTGCTGGGGGGTTGGGGGTGAGGGTGGGGGTGCGGGTTGGCATGCTGGTGGTTGGGGGGGTGAAGTATTTGGGATTAGACTTACCAGAGTCCATTCCTCCGCCTACTCCAGCGAGGCCCGCAGGATGCAGGATGTTCAAGACCTCTTGCTCCCATGATGTGAATTCGGGTGGAGTGGGTGGGGGTCCACCGCCAGTCTTCTGCACAGCGATGTTGTGTCTTGACACCATCGACCGCACCTTCCCCCGTAGGTCGTTCCACCACTTTCGGATGTCTTCCCGGTTTCTGGGATGCTGTCCCACAGCGTTGACCCTGTCGACGATCCTTTGCCATAGCTCCGCCTTCCTGGCTATTGTGGTGTGCTGCACCTGTCTGCCGAATAGCTGGGGCTCTACCCTGATTATTTCCTGGTCCGAGAACCTGGGGTGTCTTTGGGGTGCCATGGGGTGGTGTGGGGTGGTGTTTGTGGTGATGAGTGTGGTGTGTGTGGTGGTGTGTGGTGTTTTGTGCGTGGATGTGGTGTGGGTGATGATGTTGTGTTCCTCTGTGTGTTGGGGTTTGCGTTAGCTGTGCTCTCTCTCTCTCTCTCTCTCTCTCTCTCTCTCTCTCTCTCTCTCTCTCGCCTTCTCTCCGAATTTCTAGTAGTGGGGGTTTGTGGGTGATGTGGGTGTGTGTTTTATAGTTGATTGGATGTGTGGGTGTGGTGTGTGTATGTGTATCAGGTGTGTGTATTTCGAATTGTCCAATGTGGCTGTGTTTTGTAAAGGTGTGTCTATTTTGACCGCGGCGGTGTGTACCGCCAATGGAATACCGCGGTTGAAAGACCGCTGCGTGGATTCGTGGGTCGTAATGGCATGGGCGTGTTCGTGTTGGCGTGACGGTGGAGGTTTGGTCATCTCCAGTTTATCGCTGACCGCTGATGAGGCGGCCTTCCGTGGATGTCGGGTTTTTGGCGGTTTGGAAGTTGTGGGTCAGAATGACCGTGGGGGTTTGCCGCGGCCGCGGCGGTAGAATGGCGGACTTCTGACCGGCGGTAAGAGCCTTTTACCGCCAGGGTCAGAATGACCCCTAATGTCTTCTGGAAAATACGTGATCAGAAATACACCCACCTCAAATGTTATGATATTAAGGGTGAGTGGCTAGTCACCGCATGGGAGCACTTAGGCCTTGCAGTGATCAACAGAAGGTCATGCAATGATAACTCCTCCAAATTTCACCTAGTATGGCATGTCCACACAATGTTATCTAGACTACAAGATCCTTTCCCTTTCCTTAATGCCATTCTTGAGAACATTTGTGATAGAATACACTCCATTAAGTGATCACGCTCATCAAAGTTTGACGTTAAGTAACAATCTCCCAAACCACATTCAAGCACAGCCTGACACTGATTTCCTCAAAAGTATCAATTTATAGAGACTTAAGTGGACTAGTAACACCTTAGTCGATATCCAGGATAGCAAAAGAACTGCTGGAAGACTCATGTTCACTAACAAAAAGCCACAAAAATGTAAGGAGATGTTCTCTACAAAGCTGCTTTCACACGCCCCACTAGTAAAGAAGGCTCAAAATTATATAAGATATCAAACTGCTTTATCATCAAGAGGCATCACTTTAAGGAGGGAGCTTAAAAAGGCTATTAGGACCTTAAGGAAAGTAGATGCACAGACAAATATAACATGGGATACAATAAAAACATTAAGGAAGGATTATAAAAAACAAGTCTGGGAAGATCGAAGGAGGAAGGACGAAGACTCTTGGGCGACCTCAAAACAAATAAACACCAGCACCTTTTGGGATACAGTAAATGCTTTGGCAATATCTACTAAGCAAACAAACAACTCAAACGTGCCAGAGGAAACCTGGGTTAAGCATTTGCTCTGTGTATTCAATAAGAATTCAACCTTTGGCCTACCCGAATCACCATAGCAATCATTTGTCACCTCATCATTGGTATCTTTCCATTATATCTCCCTGATCACAGCAATAAATATAGATATTCAGTTGGCAGTGGAAGGCAGCGGCCCTACCACTTATCATGATAATAAAATCAAAACATTGAAAACTGAGCTATTTTTTTATTCCCATAACAAGGTTGAAAAGATAATAGCTACGGTGTGGAGAGATGGAGCCCTGTGCCCAAATGGCATCCCTCAGGGTCATCTTCAAAAGCAAACCCGAATACTGGGCAAAAGTATTGTCCCCCCTTTTCAGAGAAGTGTCTTTTGCTGGTATGGTTCCGGCCAGCTGTAGAGGGTCAATAATACATCCACTATTCAAAGGTGGGGACAGTTTAACACCAGCAAATTATCAGCTTATTGCCCAAATAGATTCTGAAGCCAAGTATTATGAATCTTTAATCTTGCAAGATCTTAAGGACTGGTCAAATAATAACAATCTAGTACAGGCAAATAAAACAGGCTTCAGAAAGGGCTTTGGCACCACTTCAAACATCTTAGCTCTAAGTGTACTAGCTGAAAAATGTAATCAAACAAGGAAAAAACTATACTTTTGCTTTGTCGATTTTAAGTCAGTATTCAACTGTATCGACCGTGGGCTGTTGTGGCGCAAATTGAAGACGATGAGTATTCCCGACAATCTCTTACGGACTATAGAACAGCTATACACAAATACATGGATTCAGGTTAAAATAGGTGATGAGTCCAAGGTTTCGCAGAAAGTTCCAACAGCAATGGGGTTGAAACAGGGATGTGTATTGGCATCCCATCTCTTTAGTCGTTTTATGGCTGACATGTCAAAAAGACTAAAGTAGGTGAATTTGTAACCACCTTGCTTGGGCCACCTGAACCTGACCCACCTCACATATGCCAATGACGTAGTGTTGCTGAGTTTATCCAAAATTGGCATGCAAAGGTTAGTCACAGAGCTATCAACATACATCAAAGAAAGCACACTAGAAATGTATACAGTAAAACCCGAAATAATGGTGCCCAGAAACTATTTTGGTTGCCTGACAAGGATCCAACTGGATGATGAGAACCTAGAGGAAGTTAATAACTATGAATACTTGGGAGTTTATTTAGATAATAAATTCAACTTTGTGGAGCAGAAAAGCTACATGACTAGGAAAGCCAAAGCATTAGTCCATGCATTCTGCAACCTTATAATAAACTAGAGGGCCCACTGTTTAAACCGTTATTGATGATAATTGCTGCAAAACGTCTCCCTACCATTGCATATACCAGCACGGTCCAGCATGAGAAGGATGGACACCTGCCGGACAGTCTAAAAGTCACTACTTTTAAGTTAGTGTTTGGCCTGTCGAAAAACATCTCCCCTGTGCAGGTTCGCCTGGAATTTGGCCTAATGCAGCAGACTTTGGCAAGAAAATATACGGCCATTAAAACATGGTACAACATTAGGGCACCTCAGGATAACATGTTAAATAGTGTCTTATAGTCGGCCATGGAAAATGACCCCAGTTCTAATCATTATAAATGTCTTTATATATCATTAAAGTATACAAGGTTGAGGGAATTATGGGAAAAGAATGTGCCTATTTCAGAATGTAAGCATGTGGCAAGCAAGGCAGCAAAGTTTAATTCAGTTATAGAAGATACAAATATAATTAGGAAAAGAACACATGCGTAAATGGTGGTTAATAATTATGATGAGATGAAGCCAGCCGGATGCTTAAGCCAGACTTTCTCACCTCGCCTCAAGAAACGGCTGATGGCGCTACACTTTGGTCAGCTCCTGCGCCATGCACAGCTTCCAAAATGGAAATATAATGGCCCAATAACATGCAGGTTATGTGGAAGTGAAAAGGAAAATCGAATACACCTGCTATGTATTTACCCTTCCTCGCGGCAATTGTTGATATATGAATAGACAGGTTCACACCAATAACTATCATTTACTATTCACCTGCACTTTTGACTATATTGTTTTGAATTAATATTTATTAACTGTTTTATGTTTGGAAATTGATTCTGCGCTTTTGATTCTAAATTTTGTAATGGCTTTAACTAACTATATACCAAAAACTACTACCACTAATGAATGAGGAAAAGCATTTCTTTGAAAATGTTCTTCTCTTCCAACTGGGGTGCAATTAGTACTTATATGCAAAGCAGGCATTCACCTCATTTTACATCAAGATACGAAGTATAATCTTAAAACAGAGCAACTGAAAAACAACATAAGCAGAGAAGTTCCGGGTCTTTTCACTGATCACCATGTACTTATTGTATCGCTCACATTCTGAAAATAATCATCCAAGCAAGCAAAAACGCTTTTTTCCACCATTAACAGTAAAAGGAAGATATTTAAAACTAACTTGAGATGAAGCAAGTCAGGTCGTAGTTCGAAGCATTCAGAACTAGAATGGAAAACCTCCAACTGAAAGGGAACCCAAAATCATTTCTACCTTTTTACTCTGAATGTAATACAAATTAACAGGTGACAAATTCAGGGGTAATTTAGGTCTGACTGGAATATAAATACACACTGGAAGACGTTTTAACATCTGATGAAATGCCTGAACTGGGAACCGACTTCATAATGTATAGGGCTGTATTGCTATTTATCAATATGACAGTAATTTGTTATTGGAATGTAACTGAAACTCCCCAAATAATAGTATACTGAGTACACTGTCAATCGTGATCAATTCACCTTCTTTAAAGGAAGACTGATTTTTCATGCAGATCATCTTGCTAACAATGATACTATCCTTAAAGGGGGTGCTATCATATCAATTAAGGATATATAGAAACACCCTTGAATACTAAAACTCTAAATCAGAATGGCACTCTTAGCGTCCTGAGTAACACTGAAATCCAATAGTGTGGAACACACTTTTAATATTTAGGAATAGATTATCATATAAATATATTCAAGAAAGGGTCATTTGTTAGCAAGAGAGCTATACATTGTATCTGGCATAGAATGAGAAATTTCATGGAAATTATTACTTTTTTAGCCCCATTCCATGTAGTGAGTTAAGCAAATTCTTTGTTTCAGTTGGTAAAATACAAACATATTGGAAACATTTAGAACAATCAACTTCAGTTTGCATCCAGTGCGCAAAACTGGATAGTTTAAATTAATTGAACGGAATGGTTTCAAACAATGGGAGCATTGTCACCCACCAGCAAACAATTAAAACATTATCAATTGACCCTGTACAGTGATCTGTGCTACTTGTTGGATGGGTTTGTGCTGTAGAATAGCATATACATACATACATATATAAATACATACACCAGCAAACAAAACATATTGACCTGCCAGCAAAGAAAAGAAAGTCAAATACTTCCTGAAGATTATGGCAGGGTCCCAATCTCATTTCAAATCAAAGGAATAGAAAGAAGTACATAGGAAAATGGTGGGTAGAGACATGTGGGAGACTTCTCTTTGCAGTGTTATTGGTCATGCTTCCAATTGTTCCAACAGACCATGACAAGCTCATGTTGGACTCCCAGGGCCACATGGAAACAACAAATTGTTGCAAATGTATGCTGGCTGAGATAGCTGTAAACTATTAACTAACATGAACTCAACATGCCCTGGGCGTGGCCACCGGCGTCAAGATGGCGGTCGCACTCTAAGAGTGCTCTGGACCCCTCCGTCATCCGCCCCAAATTGGCCTGCCGTTCCTGTGTCCACCGACTCCTTACTTGGCCCCTGCACGTGGGGGGCCCTCTGCTGGTGCGCGACGGGGCCTGTGGAGAGGCCCGAACAAGAGGAGCTGGCGCTGGCGGCATGCTCCTGGGCTGACTGGAGGAGGCGGAGTCCCAGCAGAGCTGCAGTGGCCGTTCGGAGCCGCAGGCAGCGGGAGTAGCGGCGTCCTGCGAGGAAGGGGCGCCAGTGGCCCCATAAACAAATCTGGCCGCTCTTGTGGCGAAGAAGGACAAGATGGCCATCGGCGGGGATTGAGGCCGGAGCTGTGGCCCGGGGGAGCATAGAGGCGGAGGAAAGACCGGTGGCGTGCGGAGCGTCCGGGCCCCGGTGTCTGAGTGGGTCCTCGCCCCAAGACACACGCAGAAGATCTCCCCGTCGGCTGGAGGAGCAGTGGTGAGTCCAGCTGGTGCCGGTAGTCAGCTAGAGAGCCCACGGTACACGAGAGGAGAGGTGCTGAGAGGTTACGAGGGGCCCAGAGACTGGGGGCTGGGGAGCCCCCCAGACGACACTGGGGCCCCCACTGAGTATGTGGGGAGCCGGGGGCTCCTCCTGGGGCCGAGAATTGAGAAATGTGGGCCCCCTGGGGAAACACGGCCTAGAGCAGATTAACTTACCCCTGGAAGGGAAGTGGGGAACTGCAAACAGCCATGGGGAGAGTGGCCGGATCTGCCACTGCCTGCCCTGAAGGTGAAACATGGGTCGGCGAGTGGTGCGGAGAGGAGCAGAAAGCCCCGGCTGAGGTGAAAACGGGCCCAGGCGGTGGGCGGCAGCGGCAAAGTGGTACACAAAGGTCGGGACGCCAGGGAACGGAAATCAAGGAGGTGGGCTGATGGCCTAGAGGCGATCCGATCTCGGACCAAGGCACAGAGAAGTAAAAGACATGGGTAGAGACAAAACAAGTAAGCAGCCACCCGCGTCGCAGCAGCGTATTTACCAATTTGCCAGGCAGTCTACCTCACGTGCAGTGGGTGAGCTGGTGCTGGAGACCACTGTGGCAGAGGGTGTCAGCACGATCCTGCAGGCTGTCCAATCCTCGCAGCTGGCAGTTGAAGCCAAGGTCGGAGAGGTGCGAGAAGACGTGGGCCTGCTGTGACAAGATCTGCGGACAGCAGTGGGGCGAATTACGGAAGTTGAAAGCAGAGTCTCCCAGGCAGAAGATGAACTCGCAGACCTCAAGGCCAAGGTTGCCCAGCTACAGACCCGTACAGGGGAACTCCACCATATGGCAGAAGATGCTGAAAATCGCTCCAGACGTAACAACTTGCGCTTCATGGGTTTCCCAGAGGACGCGAAAAAGAACTGTGCAATAGATTTCCTGGAGAATTGGATCAAATTGTGGGTCCCGAATCAAAGACTCTCCCCTTGGTTTGCTATTGAATGAGCTCACAGGGTCCTGATGTCCCGGCCCCCTCCGGGTGGCCCGCGGCGGTCGATGATCGCAAGATTCCTCCATTTCAAAGATAGAGACGTAATCCCTAGAGAAGCAAGGGCACAACCAGACCTCCGCTGGTAGAATCATAAGATCCTTATCTTCCAAGACTACACCCGCGAGGTGTAAGCCAGACGCCGTTCATATGAAGGGGTTAAACAGAAGCTTAGAGCGATGCAATTGTCCTATATGCTCCTCTTCCCTGCATGCCTTAAGGTCCTCATGGATGGGAAAGCTTTCTTTTTTGACTCGCCGGAGAATGCATGGGACTGGCTGACAGAGGAACACCGGGTGGCCCGGAGAGGCCCCCCTGACCGGGAGTTGGCTGACCGGTGTTGGACTCCGGCGGCCCCCTGGGAGCAAGATGAGGTCTCAGGCGCACCCAATCCCGCCAGAGAAGGGTGAGTGGGCAAGGCAATACATCCGAGACAGAGAGAAAATTTAGTTCAAGCTCCACCAGGGGCGAAAGTGCATCGGGAGGCCCGAGTGGGGGGGTGAGGGGGGGCTGGCTCCAGCCCTGGAGGGAGAACGTCTTAGTCAGTCCCCCCTGCTCACCTAAACCTGATCCAAGGTCACACTGTGTTGCGGTGAGGCTGAGATAGCGACGCACTTCCTGACACTGGGAGTGGAGTGGCGGTGAGCCGCATTGCAGAACTCTGACTCAATGGAGTGGTCCACCACTCAAATCTTGTAGTTGAAGTTTTGTGGGCACAGTTTAGGGTGACAGATGCTTTTGGGTTGGAAGTATGGGGTGGGGGAGCAGTTGGGGGGTCAAGTGGGCACACTTAGTTATAGTTGTTCAATGTGGGGTTCATGTTGCATTTCTTTGCCCTTGCTTAGTTGGTCGTGGTGGGACGCTCAGACAGGCACACTTCCCATAACACTATTGTTTCCCTGCACAAACCAGAACAAGCTAACCGGGTCCTCTCCTGGAACATAAACGGGCTCCTTGACAAAATTAAGCGATCTGCAGTATTCTCCTTTATCCGTTGTTTTACCCCATCCGTGGTCTTGCTCCAGGAGACGCACCTGCTAGGCACTAGGTGGCCCATGCTTATGTGGGGGACCTACGACAGGGTTTACCACACAGGATTTTCTAGAGGTTCTAGGGGTGCAGCTGTCTTGTTACACCGCTTTCTGCCCATGGTGGTGACGGTAGCCCGATCTGATCCACAGGGCCGTTATGTGGCAATCTCTGGACTGCTCGGAGGTAACCCAATCAATATACTCAGTATCTATGACCCCTCGGGAGCACCGGGGCGTCTCCTCGCAATACTTATGGATGTGGTGGAGGGACACCTCCCGGGACTCACCATATTGGGGGGATTTCAATTCAGTGCTTTATCCAGAGATAGATGCTGCTGAACCCACGTCTTCGGGCCGAACCCTCGGAGCGGTCAGGCTGCATAAATGGATAGAAGGCCTCGGCCTATGTGATGCATGTCGGACTTGGCACTCCCACCGGCGGCAGTACACTCACACATCGGCAGCGCGTCACACCCATGCTAGGATAGATCTCTTCTTTGTACCGGCCCTTGATATTCCCAGAGTCACAGGAGTGGAGATACTTCCCCAGGGGGTCTCAGACCACGCGCCGTTGCTTCTTCGTTTGGATGACATTGACACGACCAGGCGACCGATATGGCGGCTTAACGCCTGGTACTTGCAGAATAGTGACTATATCCAGGCCCTCAGAGAGCACCTCTCAGACTACTTTGCCTTTAATCTCGGGTTCTTATCCTCACCGGGTACGATTTGGGCTGCCTGTAAGGTCACTCTCAGGGGCCATGCTAAGCACCTCCTCCGGGTGCGGGAGCCGGCACGCCTTCAAAAAGTGTCGGCACTCGAGGCTAGAGTGGGGCGTCTGGAGGGCCTGCTCTATGACTCCACGCACACACCAGTTACGCGGCAATTAGCGCTAGTTAGGGAGGAAATTCGAAACACTACTCTGGAAGCGGCGAAGCGCATGTGGCGAGCCTCCATGGCCCATGTGTATGGTCGGGGAGACAAAAATGGCAAGCTATTGCACTGGATTACGACTGGACCGATCGCAAACAGTCGTGCCAGAGGTCATTGATGAGACGGGTGCCAGTTCCCAGACGCCATATGAAATAGCGCAGAGCTTCGCCACCTACTATAGCAAGCTCTATGAAGAGTGACCTAGGCCCCAAGTCGAAAGAGAGGCTCCTCTACTAGAGGAGGTGTCCCTTCCGAGGATTTCAGTGATGGATAAACAAGATCCCGACGAGCCTATAGGCCTCCACGAAGTGGAGATGGTCATATCGGAGTTGGCTGCGGGCAAGACGCCAGGTCCTGACGGATTCCCGGCAGAGTTCTATACCAAGTTTCACGATATCCTCACTCACCACCTGCTCACTATGTTTGAGGAGGCTGAGGGTAGAGGAAGTCTCCTCCCTGGTCTGGACGTGGTCACTGTTGTGCTAATCCTGAAGACTAACGTGGTGCTGTGCAGAGTACCGCCCCATTTCGCTGCATAACACAGAACTCAAGGTACTATCCACAGTCCTCGCCACAAGATTGAAAAGGGTGCTGCCCACGTTGATCCACCCGTACCAATGACATTGTATTCGGTGACTACATGTGGCCTTGGCCAACCGGAACCTTTTGACCTCTCCACTAGCACTTCTCCTTCTCGACTTCGAGAAGGCCTTCGACAGTACTGTTGAGGGCCAAACTCAGGCCGCAATTCCGAGGCCTAGTCACACTCCTATATTCTAACCCAAGAGCCTGAATGCAAGTGAACGGGGCGATGTCTGACCAATTTACTATTCGCCAGGGTACGCGCCAGGTATGCCCCCTGTACCCACTCCCGTTTGCCCTAGCAATGGAGCTGCTTGCGTAGCTAATCAGGAAAGACCCCTTGATTGATGGCTGGTCATGGCCTACTGGCAAGGAAGACCATATTGCATTATACGCGGATGATGTACTCTTGTTCCTAGCCAACCCAGTTGGTAGTGGCCCTAGAGTGATGCAACTGTTGGACCTTGTCACTGAGGCTTCTGGCTTGAAGGTCAATCCCAGTAAGTCTCTTTTGATTCCACTTTACCCGGCCAGAGACTGCTACGATTGGCAGAGCACTATCCCCATCCAGCGCAACAGCTTCCGGTACCTGGGCGTGCAAATATCGTTGTTGCCCGACCTGGCGTGGTCCCTTAATATTGAACCATTAAGCTGGAGAATCAGGGAGGACCTCCAGAGACGGCGGTCTCTTCCCCTCAATGTCCTCGTCAGGATAGTGGTCTACAAAATGATGATACTCCCCTGATTCCTCAATTTGCTCCAAAACTACCCCTACCACATCCCCAGGGGATGGTTCAGAGACATGGAGACCGCCCCCGCTTGGCGTTTCACGTTTGCCAGGGCGATGTCTATGAGGGTGGCCTGGGGATGTCCAGCCTCTACCTTTACTACCTAGCAATGCACCTGCTAGTAATCAATGACTGGATGGGAGGGAGCTGGTCAGACCCCGCCTACCAACTAGAACTCTTGACCTTAGGGTTCCCCAGTTTGATGGGGATGCTATACGGCGAGCCCTTGCCGCGTACACTTCCAGAAGTGACGAGGGTGGTGCTGATAGGGTGGAGAGCTGCGCAGAGAGAGACTGGGTGGTGGCGTCGACTCACGCAGCACACCACGCTGTGGCAGGGAACATGGCTAAAAGACACCTCGGCACTTGAGGGGTTTCGTAAGTGTGACCTTATTGGTATTTCATCACTCAGTGACGTCTGGGCGGGATCCCACATGAGGTCCTTTCAGGAGCTTCAACAACAGTTCTCACTTACTCGCTCTCAGTTCCACAAATACCTGCAACTCTGCCATGCACTGCATGCACATGTTCAGTCTGGGACGGTACTCGCTGAATTCAGCCCCTTTGAGGCCAAGACGCTGATGGGGCACCTGGGCAAAGGGGGAGTGTCACGCATATATCCTACACTGATAACAAACATGACACAGAATCTTGACAAGCTTTGTGGGAGGTGGGAGTGGTGGACAGCCCCAATAGATGACGACGACTGGAGAGACGCCCTGATGGCTCCAAGGACATTAGCCATGTCCTCCCGTCTCCGAGTAGTACAGACTTATTTTCTACACACTGCATATCTCACGTCTATGAAACTATACAGAATGGGCCTCCGAACCCAGGCTGACTGTCCACGATGCGCAGGCCCGGACGCAGACTTCTTCCATATGGTGTGGACTTGCCCGCACATTGTGTCCTATTGGCAGGCGATAGTAGCAGAAATAGCCAGGGTCTTGCAGACAGAGGTGGACATTGCCCCGGTGCAAATCCTTTTCGGAGTCCCTGAGGGGGCAGGTTCCAATAGAGCAGATCCGGCCTTTGTCGGAACAGCCTGTCTGGAGGCCAAGAGGGACATCGCAGCACACTGGAAATCAGAGACAGCGCCGGCAGTGGCGAAGTGGCGTAGAGTAGTTGACTGGTGTGCCCAACAGGAAAAGCTTGTATATGAGGCAAGGAGCTGTCACAATAAACATGATAAGGTGTGGGGAAAATGGATGGGGATCTGGGGAGAAGAAATCGCGGGTACAGGGTAATATCTAACTATTAAGTGCAGTGCCCTAATCCTCGATGACATTTCTTGATCATATGTTTCTGTTATATTCTTTAATCTTGTGTAATGCTTGGTTTACGCACTGCCACTGCGACCTGTTGGGCTTGTTGGTGGTACTATACCAACTCAATAAAAATGTTTATAAAAAAAAATAGCAACTGCCCTATCCAGGTTGGATTATGCCAGTGTGATTTTTGCCAGCCTGCATAATACTATCTTACATAAACTTTATGTTATACTTGATGAGGCGGCTAGGCTGATTTATGGTGTCCCAAGACATACTCATGTTACATTATTACTAAATAAGTTGCAATGGCTTTCAGTGAAACAATGGATAGAATCTAAAGTTTGCTGTACCATTTTTAAGAGTGTAGACAACTTAGCACCAAACGTTGTTGCAGAAAAAAATAAAACGTATGCTCCTCTATGCAATTTAGGATCTGTTCATTCTATCTTGCTGATTGTTCCAAAATATCAGAAGAGCAGGTAGAGAGGCAGAAGTTATTTGGTGTTAGCCCCCACCATTTGGAATTCTCAGCCTTGGACAACCCTCCAAGCTACAGACCAATTATAAGTAGGTAAAACTCTGAAGATTTGGCTTTTAAACAGGCTTACAAGACGTAGGGCCTGATTATGACTTTGGTGGATGGGATACTCAGTCACAAATGTGACAGATATCCCGGCCACCGTTTTACAAGTTCCTTAGGATGTAATGGAACTTGTAATACCGTGGATGGGATGTCTGTCACTTTTGTGACGGAGTATCCCATCCGTCAAGGTCATAATCAGGCCCTTAATTTGAGCAGACTACAAGCTCGACTGAATTTTTTTTACTATAGCACCAAGAAACATTTAAGTGAACGTGTATTCTAATAATGTCCTTTAACATAACACAATGCAACATATATTTTGAATATGAGATAACATTTGTATGGAAGTGTATGGAAGTGTTACAGTCTCATTATTGTTCCTCATTGTGCCTCGGCCTTTACTAAACGTGCAGAGAAGCAAATGCATCCTCGTTTCTATTAACACTTATTATCACTTTTCATTGGTATCTATGTTATCTGTCGAGATCTTTAGTAATTTAACACCATCCCTGTGATGTCTGGTGGCTGAATGTTTATGGTAGCTATGTTGTATTTGTGGTTTCAGGATGATGAGCAGAGTTAATATTTATTAAATATAGCATGAGAGGCTGTGAAATAATGCGTCAGAAATACCATTTCAGCTTGCTGCATCTAATTAGTGAACCACTTAGTTTGAAAATGCTACTGAATTTACTACAAAATGTCATCTATATTTCCCTTTCATTGCCTCCTTAGTGTAATCAACATTTTAGATCTCACTTGGGTGTTTCTGTGATCGTCAAGGAAGTCACTCTCTATCTTAAGCTCATACCCTGCCTTGAGTAATCACAAACAGCTGACATTCTGCCTGCAGGCCATAAACCTCCAAGGCACGTATCTTGGTAAACCGGCAGGCTAGCGACTTGCAGCCTGCGGTATCACAACAGGAACCTCTTCTCATTCTTTCCCAGAAACCTCTGCTCCAAACACAGTTTCAATCTTTGAAAGAACATGACAAAATTTGAAACAGATCATAATTTTTTATTACATCTAGAATTTAAACTCGACACAAGCAATGTCAAAGAATTCTCTGAAGCAAAATATTTATCATATTTTCACCATGGAATAGAATTTTCTGAATGTTTTCTTTTGCCAAGTTCTTCTTTGTCAGTTCTTTTGGTGGAGAGGGAGAGAGTCATGCAAAGTCATACAAACTATATTCGTCCGATTGTGTAGCTATCAACATTTGACTGCACTCTGTGACCAGTACACATGCTTCTGGGGAATTTATAACTTAATTAAAAAGGAGTCAAAATATTTTCCAACAAATTATTTGGCATAAACTCATGGTTGAATAACCATTGGTAAGGCTAACAGATCTAGCCTTGGCAAACTGGTACAATTTTATTTTCTATTGCAAGCCTAATCCGCAACAAGAACAGAGAAAAAACAAACATGTACCCCAAGTGCTTGCAATAACATTTTTAAAGTTCAAAATCATTCACTAACTAGTAGTTTTAATGATGATGCCTTTAAAAACAAACAAAAAAACTTTTAGTTGTACCATTCCTTTTCTTATTATTACCTACAAAGAAAACAACAATACATCATCAACTAATCGAGCAGTCAGATTGCAGGAAGATAAAGTTTTACTATGACACTTGAAAACTAACTAGCACTATCTCTGCAAAGGAGACATAAAATAAAATCTCGTATGACTAGGCACCCAAAGCGCTCGCTCATTAAAGTAGCTAGCAGTTAAAGTTGACACAACAATAAAAACGCACACTTCCTTGAACCACGTTTGTCACTGAAAAGAAATTTACTATTTTTAGGCAGATGTGAACAGTGTGCACAATCTTTGTGCAGTGACTCAAAGTGAAGGAGATAAATGGGCATAGGGAGCTGACCCATTTAACCCATGCTGAAGTGGGCAAAAGCAAAATGTCAGTGACAATTTACTAGACCAGGGGATGAAGCCCCCTGATACAAAAAGCCCCTCAATTCATGTATTTTAATTATTTATTTTTTCTGAAAAACAAAATTGTGGCACAACAGAAAAAACTGTCTCAAAAGCTAGATCTAAAAATGGCTTGGATAACATAATCTACACTGCTCAATGTATGAAACATCTAAATTTCGGTCCCCATCAGACATTCCCTTTCCAATTCTTCTTGGATCTATGTTCCAGCTTTCGTAACACTACGGCTTTGATTACGAATTTAATGGTACTGGGGAGATGGTAAACTCCCCCTGCAATGGGAAATTACTGCAAAGGTCTGATCTTGTCAGTCGTAAAGACAGACAAAATTCTCTATTCACTGTGCTTTTACACATACATTAACCACCTGATATGAGCCCACTGTAAATGTATCCATGGACCAGTTGTATGGCAAAATACAGATAACAATGAGATGAATAGCGTGTCCAAAACATCGTCCACAAAAAATAGAGCTTACATACTTTCTATGTAAATTACCATAATTATCATGTCAAAACTATTGCGGCGAAAGGTAAGAATATTGTTGTTTTTTAAATATATATCAAATTATAAATAATGTATTTAAAATAATAATGTAGTAAATATTAGTGTCGAAAATAAACAGCTTTAATAAGTAATAATATAAATGCATGTGTGTAAAATAAAACATGTGCAATACTCTCTTGGGTCATGCATCCCACTGGACAGAGATCAGTTGGGTTTTCTATTTGTTCCCACCTGGAAGTAAAAGCCCGCAATGGTAATGATCCAACTCTAAATCTAATATAAAGTGCACATGCTAAAGGAGAAGTTATTATGTTCAAGTTGTGCTCAAACTCATAGTGGCACTTAGTTAATAAGAAATCATCCATCAAGCTAGAGGGCGGGACTAAAGCCAACTCGTCTACTTGCCAGTTCCTCCAATAAGCATCCTTCAAGATCTGGGTAGCATTCTTTGGAAGATGCGTAGTATCTGACCAGTACAAACCTAAGCCAAGTTTCTAAAAGGCATTTTTCACAGATTTGCACCATGGAGTTTTCTCTGTTTGGGGGGCTACTAACACTGCTCTAAGCCAACCTCTATATGGGTCTAGAGTATCTATGGACCATAGTCTAATCCAGTATTGAAGTGGCCTTAGGGCAGCTATCTTTGCAATGGAATGTAAGGTTAGGGCCATTCGAATGGGCAGTGTGGGAGAGCTCAATGGAACTTTTAGCAATGCTTTTAAATATGAGTTTTCCGCTCTATCTAAGTCTTGCAGATTGCTATGCCCCCATAGCTCTGCACCATATATGGCTCCTCCTCTGACTTGGCTTTTGTAAATTTCCATTGCTGGCGTATTGGAATATCTAGATGATATGGCAGCGAATCTCAATATGCCTCCTGCTTTTTGTTTCAATGACATAGTACACTTTAACAGGTGAGCTGGCCATTTGTGTCAATCCTCCATCCTGACTCCTAAATAGTCAAAATCCAATGCTCTTTCTATAATTTTGCGATCAAGCATTTTCGTTTTCCTCATTCTTCGATTTGTATCCCCAAACATCATATATTTGGTCTTAGTGGCATTCATTTGGAGACCATAATCCTTGAAAAAAAAACAGAATTTCTCAACGAGCCTGGCTAATCCTGAAGCAGTTTGTGAGAGCAGTAAAGTATTGTCTGCAAACAAGAGACATGGCGTCTTTGCTCCATCCAATTTAGGGGCATCATTTTCGCAATTATATAAATAGGGGATACAAGCATTCTTAAAGAGTAAAAAGAGAATGTGGATGCCAATACACAACCCTGTCTCACACCTTTCTGTAATGGGAGTTCCTATGTGAGTTCACCGTCTGTTTCCCACCTTATTCTAGCATAGCTTTCAGAGTATTGGTCTTAGTCAGTTTTACGGACTTAAGGTCCACAAAGGCAACAAAAAGTCTCCCTGACTCCAAATCAACAGTTTTCCATTTTATTGTTAGAAAGCGAAAAACCTGATCTATTGTACTTTGTTTCTGCCTGAATCCTGTCTGCAGATGGCTTAAGGCATCATTGTCTTTAATCCGGTTCTTACACAGGACCTGATAAGAAAAATCTTCTGTAGATTGTCTAGGAGGTTTATTGGTCGATAATTACCTGGGATTGAACTGTCCTCTTTCTTATGGATTAGGACAATTATCGCACCTCTCCTGTTCGGGGAAATTGGCAGAAGTTTTTTTCAATTCCGTAGGAGTCCCGCAGTATCACAGTATCACACCCTATTTTGACAGGTTTTTTTCTTTTTGGCTGGGGGGGTGTGGTGGGGGGTGGGGGTTGGGGCCTAGTGGTCAGGGTATCTCTACCTTGTCCCCTTATATTATTTTTTTTTACTTCAGGACGGGGGACTATGTCCCTGAATCCTGTAATGGCTGCCAGCTAAATTTTTCTCATTTTGTTGGCAGACAATTAGAACACTCCCTCTTGCAGGAGTCTGACTTCCGAGGGAGCAAGATGGCCCAATGGAAATAAAGCTCCTTGGGACAATCAGAATGCTCCACTTTTAAATTGGTGCTCCTGCAAGAGTCTCTTGAGACTCTTGTGGACCCAGGCGTCAAGATATACAATTATTCTAGACCACTAATTTCTCAAAAGCAACTAAATGGATTTACGCCAAATCACAAAAAACAAGATTTAGATTCCTGCCAACTTTGGTGTAATTCCGTTCAGCATTTTTTTGCTGCAGCCCTCCCTAAAGAGGTCTATGGAAAATGCATGGGGAACTTTTGTTTTGGGACCTTTCTTTTTTTTGGCCCCTGCTTAATGGATCACCCCGAAACTTTCCATGCACAAGCTAGTCAAAGCACTCTTTTGGAAAGTTTTGTAGAGATTTGTCAAACAGGGCCAAAGTGTTATTAACCCCAAAAAAACTATTTCCTATGGAAAAGTTGACCTAACTATAACTACCTAGTGGGGACTGTCAAAAATGTTAAAATACAATATTTAAACATTTTAGAAAATTAAAAACCATAAACATGAAAAAATTACAATGTAATTCGAATTTATACAAAAATATGGAAAGGGTAACATTTAGGACGGGTGGCATTTAATAAGCAACAGTAGGAAAGGTGTTGGACTTTGTAAAGATTATATTTACTATTTCCGACTTCAATCTAAGCAACAGTAGGGAAAGTTTTGGACATGGAAGAGTTAGATTTACTATTCGCACTCTTACCTAAGCAACAGTAGGGAAAGTGCTAGACTTGGGAGGGTTAGATTTACTATTCTCATTCCAACGGAAGCAAATTCAGGTTTCAAAGGGGTTAGTTTACTATTCCCACTCCAATCAATGCAACAGTTGGGAAAGTGTTGGACTTTGGAAGGGTTAGAATTACTATTCCCTCTCCAATCTATGCAAATGTAGGGTGTTGGAAAGTGGACCATTGGTAAGGGCAGGTAAGTACCTGCACTTAGCAGTAGGCCACTAACCTCCACTTAGGTGCAGTTAGGTCTCACTAAACTAAATCCAGCTCAACCCTTGGTAGCTTGGGAACGAGCGACAAGGCTTAACAAGGAGACAGGTGTGTAAAGCATTTAAAAATCACAAAACAGTAAATAAGTAAAACACAAAACAAACATAATAAAAATCCAACACCAATTTATAAAAACAGACTACATTTGTATCTTTAAAATGATACCAAAACGATTCAAATCGGATAAGGAGAACCGGAGATATGAATTTTTAAAGAGATAATGTTTCCTAGCGCATAGAAGAAACTAGCGCTCAAAGGGTTAAAAAAGGTCACACTGGATAGGGATAAAGTCCAGAGTTCGGTATAACACTGTTACACTTTCTTTCAGAAGTGTTTCTTGATGCAGGAAAGTGGCCCACAGGAACAGCCAGGGGTTCAGAAGCTCTTCTTCCAGAGGTCCTTTTTGGGTCCTTGAAGTGTCCACAACTTGATCCAAGGTTCCAGAAGCTCTGAGTTGTTACTTAGGACTTGGGACTACACTTCCCAGAATGCACTTGGTCAGAATCCTCAAATGGCCACTGGATGCTGGTCAGCTTGGTTCTTCTTGCAGAACATTATGCAGGCGACTCTGGGCAGCTCCTTTGTACCTATAGCAAACAGGGAGTCACTTCTTGAAGCAGCAGAAGACAGGCAAAGTCATTTTAGTGGTGAAGCCCAAATGTGCAGCTGGTGCAGTCCTTCAAAGTGCAGTGTCCAGGTGCAGGTTAAGGGTCCAGCAGGGCACTCCTTCTTCTTCTTTGTGTTGTTCTTTGTAGGGATCTGATGTGTGGGTGCAGCATTGTCATATTTATCCTTGCTCCTGGGGTGAAAAGCAAGGGGGGCTGAATGTCCAATCACAGGCAAGCCATTTCCCCCTTGGATGACCACTTCCAGGAAAGTACAGCAAAAATCAATCCCAGGGGACAACATTCTTCAAAAATTCAACATGGCTGAAACAGATTTTTGGAGGTTAGATCTGGCTAAGCCCACCGACTGGTGTGGCTAAAAATCCTAAACACACCCCCTCTCCTGCCCTCTCCTAATCTAATCAAGAGACCATCTAATTGTCTGGGGTGGCAGGAAATCGGGAAGGCCCTGAGCTGCTCCAAATGTCCTTCCCTGCCTCTGAAAACCAGTTTGTTCTCCCCCTGATCCTGTTTTACCATCTGCTGAGGCAGATGTCCTCCCCAGGCACATTCTTTGTTTTCAGCCCAGGCCGCTTCACACCTGATCAAGGCAGCCTGGCCAGGCTGCCATAAGCTGGCCAATCAGAGAAGGGCACTACAGAGCTGAAGCTGGCAACTTTCAGGTAGAGTTGTAAAACTCTTAACCTGAACTAGTTATATTAAACCCAACAATGGCAAGTTGTGGGTTTTATTATAACAATTAATTTGATACCAAACTCAAGATATCTGGCTCTTATAAGGACTTTGTTAATTAAAGTAAAGTCTCTCAATTTTAGCTTATGGAGGCCATTCACTACAGTGAGGGAAACATTAATATGACTATTTTACCTCACCTGGGCTTATAAAACAATTTGTATAAGGTCCCTGCTAATAATTACATGGCACCCAACCCTGGGGGCACGTGGGGCAAACCTTAGGGGTGACATATGTAAAAATAAGGTAGTTTAAGACTTGGGAAGTACTTTTAATTACAAAGTCAATTTTGCATATAACTTTAGTTTTAAAGCAGCCAGGAAGGCAGACCTGCCTTGAAAATGGCACCTCAGCAGTGCACGTATGGGTGCACTACCTATGCAGGGGTCCCTAAACCTACATGCCCTACCGTATACTAGGGACCTATAGGTGGGTTGAGACTGCCAATTACAATTAGCCTTGCATACTCATTTTAAATAGAGCACAGGCCCTGGGACTGGTTAGCAGTACCCAGAGCACCATCAGTGTCAGGAAAACACCAACAAAAAGTGAAAAATTTGGGCAAAAAGTTAAGGGGCCTCCGCTATCAGGCCAGTTTTCTCACATAGGGAGAGTGTTGGACTTCAGAGGGGTTATGTTTACTTTTCTTACTCCAATCTAAGCAACAGTAGGGAACGTTTTAAACTTTGGAGGAGTTAGCATTATTATTTACACTCCAATATATGCAATAGTAGTGAAAGTGTTGGACTTTAGAGATGTTAGGTTTACTATTCCAAATCCAACATAACCAAATCAGAGGAAGCACACTTCGGAGGGTTACATTTACTAATTCCACTCCAATTTCGGCAGCAGTACGGGAAGATATTGGACTTTGGAGGGATTAGAGCTTTATTATTCCTGCACCAATGTAAACAAAATTAAGGAAAATGTTGTATTTCAGAGGGGTTAGATTTACTATTCCTTTGCAACATAAATAAAATTAGAGAAAGTGTTGGACTTCAGAAGGGTTACATGTACCATCCCAACTCCTAATTTAAAAAAAATATTTACCTACCTAACAACATAACGTTATTAAATTATATACAACATGAAACTTATACTATATAAATCAAAAACATGACATTTACATTTTTCCTAAAACAATAATACAAAAATAAGTTATCAAATAAAAAAGAAAATAAATGCATTAAAAAACAATTCCCTCCCTCTACCCAAAAAACCAAACGTACCCAATACGTTAGAATATAAATAAAACAGTAATAACATTAAGATAGTACTTAAATAAAATAAATAATATTAAAAACAATAATATACAAATATATAAAAAATAAAATTTTCAAACTTTACTAAATACACTTGTCAATAAATAAAAAATATTAATGCACAACAAATACTCAATTCAATAAAATAATTTCCCAAATTACTTACCAACAATTATTTAATTACCATAATACATGAATTAAAAAATATACTTTAAATAACTCTCAACAGAGAAAATAAATTATGAATACTAGAATCTAAATACATATTAGCATTTGACAGTAAGGAAACCAATAGACAGAATTGAGGTAAAGCTCTTAAGTTTTTTTCTGCAGTCTAATGACGACTTACACTGTATGCTAGTGATTACAGATGCACATGCAGCTCCACCACAATTCAGTCCGTTGGGTTCCTTACTGTCAAATGCTAATTGAATTGTAGTATTCATAATTTCTTTGCCCTGTTGCCTCCTCTGGCATCTGGCTGTATAACGTTATTTTGTTTGAATAATAGTAAAATTAGACCCACTCTGGAAAGAATCAAGAAATTATTGTTTTAATTTGTGCACTGAAAAGCAGTGGTACACAGAGGGTAACATGGGCACCACATCATCTTTTTTTTTTTTAAAGAACAGCAAAACATTACATTTATTGTATTTTATTTTGAAAAAGTTAAAATATGTTATTTAATTCAGCATGTAGTTCCTATTGGCTTTTATTTTATTTTAAGTCCCCATCTCCGTTACTTTGTATGGGAAGGTGTTTCAGTAGCAGTGGTTGTCTTGTGTGGTGTTGGACTTACTCCTAGTCTGAGCTGGAGTACATTTACAACTGATGTGGTCCTTATTGGCTGTAGTAACTATAGAAGTGCAGTATGTGAATACAATTGAGCTTACTTTTTTGTGGGATAGCTGCTTGCCCCATCCACAGGCCCCTCCTTAACCCCTTCTAACTCTTCCCATAACCCCTGCCATTTAGAAGTAAGTATTCTCCATTCTCCAGCTACTGCCTCCATCCCTCCCATATTTACTATTAAAATGCATATCTATGTGTGAGGACATCTCTGCACATATAAAAATAGAAGAGGTAGAGGTGTAGACCTCCACATGTATGTTTGTGAATAGCATTTTGTAATATGTTTGTAGTACTATAATAGTAATAATAAAAGTACTACAAAATTATGCTTGTGATAAGGCTCCTAAGAGGCTACAAATGTGGCCTTATCAACCAGACGTGCATGAAAACCGCCAACCGCCTGTGTCCCCATGCCCTGTCCTTGCCCAAATAGGTCCAAACAAGTGCAAACAAAGCAGGCTCCTCTATGGGCCCTGACTCACTTTAATGGTGTGCTACTTACACACCAGTATATACTGTATCAAGTATTATTTGGGAAATGATGCTCGTGGAACAGCGCTGTCTCTATGAGGTGGCTGAAAAAGCTAGGAGGAATAAGGGTTGAAACTGGGTGGTGGAGGTTCTGAGGTAAGCTGCTTGCTGAGTGTGCATCATATCGGCCCATAGCCCTACTTAATGTAGAGGCCAAAGTACTGGCAAAAGATCTTGTGACCAGGCTCGGAAAAATTATCACCACAGTGATCCACCCTAACTAGTTTTATGCCCCACAGGCAGACCAGACTGAACATACCGTGCCTATATGGGGTACTCCTCATGACTGATACTCCTCAATTTGAGCAGGGTGCACTCCTGTCTTTGGATGCCAGAATGGCATTCAACAGTATCATATGGAACTATATCTTCACCGCCTTTGAGAGACTAGGATTTGGTCCCACGTTCTATGGCTGAATGAGACTTCTATATCAGAGACCACTGGTGAGTGTGTACGGGTAAACAACGTAGTGTCCGGAGTCTTTAACCTGCACAAAGTCACAAAGCGGGGGTGTCCCCATTTCCCTATGATCTTCACTTTGGTGCCCGATCCATTGGCAGCCTGGGTTCACCAGGATCCGGTTATAAAAGGGATAAGAACTAACTGGGATTGGAAGGAGCCAATATCACTATATGCTGATGACATAAGCCGTGCAGAGACCGCATACTGCAATTTTCCAGATTTTCAGGGATTAGTCCGGATATCGGATTAATTGGGGCAAGTCCTTGTTCTACCCACTAGCCAGGGACTGGGTCCCGAACCCCCCTTTCCTTCACAATGTAAGACACTGCTGATTCTGGAAGGGTTTTGTTACTTTGGCATCTATGTCAACCAAAATGCTGCGGAATTCTTAATCAGAAATATGGTTTCACAATTGGAGGGGTTTCACCGGGATGTTGGACACCAGAGAACACTTCCACTCTCTTTGATGGGCAGAGCAGCCCTATATAAAATGATGACCCTACCCCATCTCGTCTGTGTTCTCCAAAATACACCCTATAAGATCCCTCGAGACTTAGGGCCTAGTTTAGAGTTTGGAGAACATGTTACTCCGTCAAAAACGTGACGGATATCCTGTCCACCACATTGCGATCTCCATGGGCTATAATGTGATCATAATACGGAAGACAAGATATCTGCCACATTTGTAATGGAGTAACTTCCTCTGCCAAACTCAGGCCCTTATTCAAAAGGATTGATCAGAGGTAAGGTTACTTCCTCTGGAACGGGTAGCTCCCAAATTGCGCTTCGCAAACTGCAGAGGGGATTCTATGATGGAGGGTTGGCGGTCCCTGATGTACTCAAATACTACTGAGCCACATAAATAGTTACAGTTAACGGTTAGGTATTTGCAGATAGAGATGAACTCGTCTACAGAGTTGACAGAGAAGCCATGGGCCATGGGCTATCTGGCGAGAATGTGATCTGCCTCGTACTGTGGTGAGGAAATGGTGTGAAGCTTATAGATTTCTGGGCTGGGATGACAAATTGACAGACCAGATCATGCTCTAGGATAGTGATCTCCTGAAGGAGGTGAGAAACGTGGGAGATTTTTCACGCTGGGCCCTGATTGGCATAGAGTGCCTGGGTGACATATGGAGGGGACAATCTATGGTGTTGTTTGGGGTCTTACAACCAGAATATGAGATGGCACAGACTGAGCATTTTAAGTATATGCAGCTTGGAAACACTCTGCAGCAACACATTGTCAAAGGGGACCCTCTGCCTGAGGCAGCAGCATTGGAAGGTCATCTACTCGTAGACCCACTGACTTACAAGGCCATTTTCATGACCTATTAAAAATAATGAATAACTCCCCAGATCCCTTGAAATGGGTATAAGAAGCCTGGGAAAGATATATTGAGATAACTGAGGATGATGACTCGGTGGAGGCATTGCAAAGCCTCAGGGAGGTGGCAATATCAGCTTAATTTAGACTGTAGGATTTAAACTGATCCTACATAGATCCTACTATTCTAGAGTGCTCCTGTTCAAGATGGGAAGGGGAGATAATGAGTTCTGCTTGAGGGGACATGGGCAAGTGGACACCTTTTTCCATATCCTCTTGGACTGCCCGATTACACAACGTACTGTGCAGGAGTGGTGCAAATCATGGCTAGGGTGCCTGCCCTGTCGGTTCCCCAGGATGCAAAACGGCTCCAACTTAAATATTTCAGGTGATGGGGACATGGTCTAGGTACCCAAGATCTGGCTGTTTTTGGCTGCTCTTGTGGCCAAACGAAATATATTGCACACTTGGGGTACAACAGCTCCACACTGGATAGCATACTGAGAGTTGTACATTGACTGGTGCCAGCAGGTAGAAAGAGTGATCTACCAGAGCAGAGGATGCCCACAGAAACAGGAAACAGAATGTTGCAATTGGCGTGCTTACAGAGACTACTGAGTCGGCCAAGATGGGTTTGGAGGAAACGGGCGGGAGAGATGCTAGCAACTTGGTACTCACCGGGCATGGGGATTGTGGTCTCATTGTTATGAGATGCCTATGAACGCAATGAGTGTCATTCATATGTCCCTACTGTCCATGCCTAGTTTGAAGTATACATGTACAATTGCATCAACTGTTGCATTTATTGTATGCTGAGCAAAATTCAATAAAAAAAGAGTGATAAAAAAAGTATTACTGGGAGATGGACCTTTTCAGAACTCTGGGCCCTATTTAGAAATCGGCGAAGGGAATACTCCATCACAAACGTGACAGATATGCTTTCTGCTGTATTATGATTCCCATAGTATAGAATGGGATCGTAATACGGCGGACAGGATATCGGTCACATTTGTGACTGAGTATTCCCCTCCGCTGACTTCTAAATCAGGCCCCCTGTATGTTTGACTCTCACAGGCTCTCACCATATGAAGCAAAAACATACTTGCTTCAGAAGAACATCCCAAAGACAGCTCCTAAAAGTGTCAAGATAATTTAGAAATGGACTTATTTCCAGTAAAACAAAATTTCTTATGTTTTTATTTAAAATAAAAAAGGTGTAAGAGGGACCCTAAAGTGGGAAATTGACTCTTCTCACAGTAACATAGGTGCCATGTACCAGCACTGCTTATATGTGGGTCTTGACGCACTTTGATGATGTGCTGCGCGGTAGGATGAGCAATACCACTGACCTGGTCAGTGAACTGCTCTGCCTCCCTTAGCTCCACCTGTAAGTAGAGCTCTGGTTCCTCTGAACTCCTGACCCCTTTCAGGAGTTCGAAGCCCTCCTCCACCCGCAGGCTTCTGCCTGTGCCTGATTCCTGGTGTTTTGTGGGAGAGCTCTGCTTTCCTACTAGGCTGCCCTCTGCCTCGCTCCTCCTTTTTGCTGCTTCGCTCTCTTTGTGCTCTCTCTTCTGTGTCTGCCCCTTTTGAGCCCCTTTTGCCATTTGTGCTCCTTTTCTGACTTTTGATTTTTGACTTTTGCTCTACACTCTTTCTTCGCTTTTCCCTCCACTCTGCTCTCTCTCTCTCGCTCTCCCCCTCCCTCTCTCTCCCCTGCCACTGCTGCCCCGCCCCCTCCTCTCTCTTGCACTGCACTCCCACCGCTGCTGCCCCCGCGGCTCCCCCCTTTTTGTGCCATTTTTGCCCCCGCTCCCGCCTCCCAGCTGTCCTCTTTTCCCCCCTCCCTACTTAATGGCGGCCGCTGAGCAGCTGCGCCGCTAGCACGCCAAAGGCACACCTAAGGCAAGCCCATCTGCACCTGGACCGCGCCCAGCGCCACAACCCCTTGTTCTCTCCCGCCCCCGTCGCCACACACGACTCTGCTACAACGCCACCACCCTCCATGCACTCAACAACGCCCGCTCATCCACCTGCCATCAAGCCACCGTGCAACTCACCCGCGGACCTTTCTACTGCCAGAACTGCACCTTCACCAGCCTCCACGCCAACAACCCACCCACCAATCAAGGACGCAACCATCTCAGATGCATCCTACGCAACACCCGCTCTGTCCACAAACACGCCGTCAAACTCTGGAATCTACTCGACTCAGCATCCCCAGAGGTCGCCTTCCTGACGGAGACCTGGATAAACCCCTACTCAGCGCCCGACATCGCCATAGCCATCCCGGAGGGCTACAAGATCCCCCGCAAGGACCGCACCAACAGACCAGGTGGAGGCATCACCATCGTCCACAAGAATACCCTCAGAATCATGACTAGCAACGAAGATACCCTCAGCACTGCCGAACACCTGCACTTCTAGATCCACACCAACCCAAACACCACCCTCAGAGGGATCCTTGTTTACAGACCCCCCCCCCCGACCTCTGACAGCAGTGCAGCAACTCCATCACCGACGTCATCAGAATGCAAGCTCTTGCTTCCACAGACTACATACTCTTCTGGGACTTGAACTTCTACCTTAAGAACACCAACAACAACTCTACCACCTTATTCGACAACTTCGCCAACCTCAGCCTCAAGCAGCTCGTTACGACACCCACCCACTCCACGGGATGCATGCTCGACCCTATTTTCTCCGCCAGCAAACACGTCTCCTTCAGCTACACCACCGAACTCCACTGGACCGACCACCGCTGCATCCACTTCTCCTTCGAGAAACCCACAACACACCATCACCCGCAACAGATTCCCCACAGGAGATAGAACAAGGTCACTGAAGACCAACTGATAACTACCCTCTCCCGGAACCCACCTATCGACACCACTGACACAGCAGCCCGCAACCTCAGGCAATGGATCGATGACTGTGCCAACACTCTCGCCCAATCAAGAAACCTTAGAACAGATGCACCAACAGAAAAGCCTTCTGGTTCACCGCCGACCTCCAAGGCTCCAAGCAAACATGCAGAAGACTCAAAAAGAAGTGGCGCCAAAATCAGACACCGGACAACCACACAACCTTCAAGAATGCCATCGGCAGACACCATCCAACTCATCCAGACCGCCAAGAGAACCGCCTTCAAAGAACGCATCGACAACAAAGCACACAGCTACAAGGAGCTCTTCAACATCATGAAGGAGCTCGTCATCCCCAGCTCCAACATCAATGACATCCCGCCATCACAAGACCTCTGCAACTCCCTAGCCACCTTCTTCTACTGCAAGATCGCAGATATCCATGACAGCTTCAGTACTCAGACCCCCCGCCAACCACAGACACCACAGACTCACCACCAGCCTTCTACTCTCCTGGACCCACATCAACGACAACACCACCATGAAAATCATGAACACCATCCACTCCGGCTCACCATCCGACCCCTGCCCTCACCACATCTTCAACAATGCAAGCTCCATCATTGCACCTCAACTCCGGAAGATCACCAACATTTCCTTCGAGACTGCCACCTTCCCGGAGAGCTGGAAAAACGCCGAGGTCAAAGCCCTCCTCAAGAAACCCAAGGCGGACACAAAGGACCTCAAGAGCTTCCAGCCCATTTTTCTGCTCCCCTTCCAGCAAAAGTCATAGATAAAATTGTCAACAAACAACTGACTCCTTTCATTGAGGGAAACAACACACTAGACCCATCCCAATCTGGATTCCTAAGCAACCACAGTCCCGAAACCGCCTTCATCGCCGCCACCGATGACATCAGGACCATACTTGACAACAGCGAAGCAGTGGCCCTCATCATCCTGGACTTCTCAGCCGCGTTCGACACCGTCTGCCACCACCCCTTATGCACATGCCTTAACGACGCAGGAGCCCTGAACTGGATCACCTCCTTCCTCACCGGCAGAACTCAGAGAGTCCGCCTCCCTCCATTCCGCTCTGAAGCTACCAGAATCATCTGCAGCGTACCCCAGGGATCGTCCTTCAGCCCGACCCTCTTTAATATCTACAAGGCTCCGCTCGCTAACATCGCCCGATCGCACAACCTCAACATTGTCTCACATGCTGATGACACCCAGCTTGCCGCCAAGACGTGGAACACTCTTCCCACCCAACTGCATCAGACACAGGACCTACTTACCTTCAGGAGACATCTCAAGACATGGCTGTTCGAGCAGTGGCAGCCCCCCCATCCCCTCAGTGCCTTGAGACCCTCATGGGTGAGTAGTGTGCTTTACAAATACTCTGAATGACTGAGTGATGTGCCATCAGAGGGTGGTGGAACATTGAGTTATTCAGGCCTCTAACTCGTATTCCCATAATTCCACCACTGAATAAAAAGACAGTCTAACTAATGCACCAGAAACTGCCTGAAGGGGTTCCGCGTGATGTCAAGTTAATTTGGGAATGTATTTCTTGCCAGTAAACCTATTTGTTTAAAGTTTTTCATTTAAATGGAAAGGTGCCCAAGAATCTCCATAGTTGTAAATAAACCCTGAACCCAGTCAAAACGATTACTGGCAAAGCCAGTAAGTCTCTTCATTGGGACCTATTGGCTTTGCCAATGCCTTTTGGAGATACAGTGCAGCATGGCCGCGTCACTTTATTGGTGTGCCCATACGTGATCATATATGCATGCACCTACAAAATGACACAAGCATTACATCATGGCGCTTTTTTTCCTTTACTTTCAGCTGTTTTACACAGCGCCCGCCCTGCTGTGCAACATGGTTAAAAAACATTGACAATGGCAATAGATCTCACATAGGCAAGACCTATTGGCTTTGCCAAGGCTTGGTATTATTTAAATTATTTTTGACAACATGCATCTGGTGTGAGACCTTTCATTTTTTTTGGAAGACACAGCTGGACGTGTTATAAAATATATGTGTCATTCTACAGTTGTCAAAAAGTTGTTTATCCCGACTTGCAGAAATGTTTTAGATCAGTCTTAGGTTTCAGTTGCTTCTTCAATCTATGTCAGATGCACAAACACTGTTTGTTGTGGAGGCTACTAAAAAATACAATGGCCTTCTTTTCTAGGACTCTAAGCCAGTGAAGTGTGTGTCTTTGTGAAGCTGTATAAAAGGAAGAGGCTATTTACCTGGCAGCTGGCAAAGAGTGCACAATTTCTGCTGTTTAACCTAAACAGTTAAACAATAGTAGAGATGATGTACAATTTGACCAGCAGACTGATAAATAGTGTAAAGGAGATCTTTAGTTAGCCGAGCATCAACTAAAAAATGGACACCAAGCAATGACAAGGTGGACGTATTCTTGTAATGGGGATGAAACATGTGTGAGGCACTTAAATATACGTGCATATACAAATATACAATAGTTTGTACAAAGGTAAGTGCATGATTTCAGCTAAGCTGATTACACATGAAAAGATGAAGGAATCAAAATTCTATTTAAGGAGCTTCAGGATATGGCACACAGATATGTTGTGCTGCAGTCTAGGGGTATCTGGCTGTCTGACAAGCATAAAGGGTATGATTTTAAAGTATTTCACATATTTTATTCACTCACGAGAACACATTGCTTGTTAATATTTATGTACCTCCTTTTGAATATTTGAGGACAGGGCTTTTTGGCATCTTATAGAAGGCTTTGTGCTAGCTTTAGGCTTCTTTTTAAAGGATATTGTGCTTGCTCAGTATTTCAAACTTGGCAAAACCGAAGCAGTCAAAAAGCAGCAGAAAACAGGGAATGCAGACAGATAGGTGGTATTGAGGACTGGGCTTTTTTGGCTTCTTATGGAAGGTCTTGGCTAGCTTTTGGCTCGTTTTTAAGGGGGTATTGAGCTAGCTTAGTATTTCAAACCTGGCAAAACAGCAGCAGTCAACAAGCAGCAGCAAACAGGGAATGCAGATAGATGGTATCTGGGCACTAGAGGGAGGGACATGTACTTTAGGCAATTGATGTTTAGGGGCACAGTAATTGGGACACTTGCAGGAGGGAAACTGAGTGAGACACACTAATTTGAGTTCTGTAAAATTGGGAAGTCAAAGCAGGAGACAGGTAATCAACACATCTGAATAATTCACAGGAAGAGTTCAGAGTGGGTTCCAGGCATAGATGTTTACTGGTCCTCTGTCATGACTGGCCCCTTCAGCCACACTGATATTCTAGTAACCTGCACAATTTATTTTTGGGGTGGCAGTTTTGATTTTTAACATATTAAGCAGTATTTTAACTGTGCAAGCTTCTGCCTCTATTAAGCCCTCATTTCTGTTCATGACGGTGCTTTCTCAAATCTAGGTGACAGGACTGGATGCTGTACTGGACTAAAGTCATTCGGGAGGTGATCTGGGGAAGGAAAGAGTAACACCAGTAGGCAGAGTTTAATGGAAAATAGGTGAATAATGGTCAGATGTTAGACCACCAGGATGACTAGAACAAACAGAGCCAAGAGGACCAGGACAAGAAAAACCAGGCCCAGGGAGACCTAATCTATGAGGACCAGGGTTACCAAATACCAGAGAGGACAAGGAACAAATAGACAATGAGGAACAGGGACAAGGAAAAACAGGACTAGGGGTACCCAGGTGTAGGGTGAGAAGGATCAGGAGGGCTGTGGGGATTTGGAACAGGGAGATCCGGATCCGGTAGGGAAGGGTCTGAAGGAACAGAAGCACCAGAGGTAAAAGGAACAGTATGCTCAACACCATAATGATGAGGAAGGCTAGGTGGGTCTGACACAGGGGACCATAGGATTGAGACAACCAGGGCCAGTAGTAGCAGACCCAGGTAAACAGACCAAATACGACCAGTACCAGGAGACCAATGGGAAGAAGGACCAAAGAAAGGAGGGTCAAGACCACAGAAATCCGATCAAAGAGTAGCAAGAGGCCAGAAGCAATGGACAAGTACTGGGAAGACAATGACCACAAACAACATGCGCTAGCAGGACCTGTAAACCCTCAATTAGAATGACCAAGGGGGATATAAAGGACCAGGAAGTCTAGGTCCCTGGGACCAAGATCAGAAGATCCATGAAGTTCAGACGCAAGGGGATCCTAAACCAGGTCAACAAGGACTACATGAACCAGGGGGGCCCTCAACATGGGATCTAGGAATACAAGTGTCAGAGAGATTAGGAAGACTAGACCCAGGAGGACCATTACTAACAGCTTGATTAAAGAGGGGGCTAGGGTCAGGCTGACAACAACATGGTGGAACAGACAACCTAGAAGGACTAGTAGGACTAGGGTGGGCCAGGAGGACTGGAGGACTAGGAGGGCTAGGGAAACCAAGGCCTTTGGAACCAGCACCAGAAGACCCAATACACGATGACCAATCAAAGGAGTATCGAAACTACATATACTTTGAGAAGCAGGAGCTGTATGGTTAGGAACTGACAACCCACGGGAATAGATAAACCAGGGGAGCAGGTCCTGGAGGATTGAAGGATGAGCGTTAGGGGGGATAAACATATCCAGGACTGAGAGCCTGTGAAACAGAATACCCATGACACACGGGACTAGGGGCAGGAGCACATGGGAATCATTATCAGACAGACCATTAAGTACACAGTCAGTAAATTCCAAGGCTAGCATGTAAAACCATAAGGCAAGAAACAGGAGGTCTAGGATTGGGAGTTTCAGGACCAGATGGAAGAGGACTAATAACATCATGACTTGAAAGGCAATGACTAGTAGCACCAATAAACCAGGATAAGCAGAACAGGGACGAGGAAGACCAAAGGAACCACTATCAAAGGAACCCAAAAGACCTGAGCAAGGAGGACTAAATGAACATAAAGGATCAGGACCAGGAGGAACAGAAGCAGGGTTAAGGGCTCAGTTTACCAATTGGGGCAGAGCAAGGAGACTGGGCAGCGGTGGCCAGGAGGACTAGGAACAAAATGACCATGCTTAGGAAGACCTGACTAAGCAGAATCTCGATCAAAAGGGACAAGATCGACAGCTGCAGTACTAGTAGGACTGAAAGGACAAGCAAACGATCAAGGAGGACCAGGACAACCCAAACCAACTCACCATTCACCCAACTCCGAAGTCGGCAGCTCAGGCCGTTACAGCTGAAGAAGGTGCTTTGAGGCTATTACGGGTCCTACTGCAGTCCCAATGATTTATTATGCCTTCAGTACTTATGCTGCGCTTTATGCCTTGATTTATAATATTGTTTTTACCTGGTTATGGCAACAAGCTTATTTCAGGACCTGATTTCCTGCATAGGGAGGGTATGTTTATGACTTATTGATCATAGAAATCCTCCTCGTTCTGCATTCACTGTGATGTTGTGACACAGTGCAGTTTGTTCAGTGATGACATTTTACGTGATGCGTACAATGCGAAAATATTTATTTTTAGTTGCACTATGATGGTTTAACAATTGCCTGTTTGGCAAACATATCAGTGATTTTTGTTGTTTTGGTATATGTTGGATATGCAATACAGTTTAGGTTTATATAAGCTGGTGTGAAGTCTCTTTTGTAGTGCATTTATTGCATCAATGGGTTATGTGTGTTGTGCAAATGCTTTACACATTGCCTCTGGGATGAGCCTGATTGCTCTGACCAAAGCTGCCAAGGGGGTGAGCATGGATTATCTTAGGTGTAGCTCCCTTACCCTACATTAGTTGTGATTTCTGCCTGGCTTAGGTGCCTACCCTAGACAACTAGGAACCCCATTTCTAACATGATGTTTTTCTGCAATTTGCACGGCCCCCAGCCGAACAGTGCAGAATCTCTACTATTTAGTCATCGACCTGAGAAAAAGTGACATGTATCTTTTATTTGCACTGCCGCTGGCTAAACAGTGCAGAATCTATACTATTTAGCCAGCGGCCAGGTAGTGACACTTTTCTGCTATTTTTATGGCTTCTAACCAAACAGTGCAAAATCACTACTATTTAGGAAATGGCTGGCTGTATAGTGAAGTTTTTCTGCTATATGCACAGCTGATGGCAAAAACAGTACAAAATATCTGCTATTTAGCCAGCAACTTGGTAAATAGCCACTACTGTATAAATATGTTTGCACAAGTCTAAAACATTTGTCTGCCATTATTTGGTTATAAACATGTGTAGGGTGGTATGTCAGTTAGTTTCTGCATGTGGAATGTGTAAGGCTATGCAGAGAAACAATGTATCAGCGTTATCTAACCATAGACACATGCACCCTCATTATGAGTCTGGCGGTCCTGAGACTGCCAGGCCCACGGTGGTGGTCGGACCGCCGCGGTCGTGGAGGTCTGACCGTCACATTATGACCGTGGTGGAGCCGCCACGGTCAGACCGCCGACACCCCCAGGTTGCCGCCATCTGGCAGCCTGGCAGTCCCGGCGGTTGTAATCCGCCAGAGCAGAGCTGCAAGCAGCGCTTCTCTCCGGATTATGAGTCCCCATACCGCCAGCCTTTTCATGGCAGTTCCACCGCCATGGAAAGCCTGCTGGAATGGGACCCCCATGCACAGCCCTATTGCACATTCCATTGCCCGTATTACGGGCAGTGGAATGTGCAACGGGTGGTGCCGCACCCGCCGCACTGCCCCATTATTGCCGGCTCGATTATGAGCCGACTGCAATGTTAAGGCCCTGCAGTGAACTCCAAATAGGGCTGGTGTTTGGACTGCCCAGGTGGTCTCCCGGCGGTTTGAGTTTGGTGGCCAGCTTCCGCCACCCGCCAAACTCATAATGAGGGCCATGATGTTTAAACACCAAACATAGGGCCTGATTTATATATTATATTACTCCATCACAGCGGTGGCAGATATCCCATCTGCCAAAATCTAAATCCCATTATATTATATGGGATTTAAATTTCGGAGGACATGATATCGTTACCGTTGTGACTGAGTAACTCATTTGCCAATATCTAAATCAGAACCATAGACTTTTTCCTCTTTGCCTGTGTGAATGAAACTACACACATACAAAACCTGGATGGGTAAAAGAGGCATGAAAAACTGGAAAATAGGACAAAGCAAACAGTGTGAGCTAGCTATTATAGGAAACAAGGATGTAAACAATACCACTTGTTAATCAGACATGTATAAAATATTTGTATTTATACTTTTGCTTATCAGATAAATGTAGTTTTAAATTCATTAGCTATTCTCAGATGTTCTTGGTTCTCCTGTGAAGCAGCAGTTGAAAAGGGGATAGACTTGAATCCAAGGTAAACCTTCTAGATCTTTGGATAAGTTATGGTAAATTTGATTAAGGGCACTCTTTGTGACTTGCGATTATATGAAATGTATATTACTTTATTAATGGATTCTGCTTAAGGGCTAAAAAATGTTTGGTAAATTTATATTTTCTTGGTTCCATATGGTGCGTTTTTCCTATCTATGCATACTGCCTGCTAAAAAATGATTTTTTAGCCCTATTTAAATTTAAAGTGCCATTTTCACGTCACACAATTGCATACATGTAAAGATCTTTCTGGATGGGGAGTGAAACGACCTGGTAGGAGGTAGATGGCCCCACCCCTTTCAAATGTGCCTCCCAGACAATTATGTTCCCATAATCTTAGAACCCAGCAACCACCAAA
Source organism: Pleurodeles waltl (assembly GCF_031143425.1). Classification (NCBI taxonomy): domain Eukaryota; kingdom Metazoa; phylum Chordata; class Amphibia; order Caudata; family Salamandridae; genus Pleurodeles; species Pleurodeles waltl. The sequence continues at coordinate 1,216,341,423 of NC_090440.1, forward strand.
CAAACAAGTGATGACAGAGGAAGAATTGATGATAAGGTAAGAAGAAAAAACTATCTCACTCCAAATGCGAGTAGTGGGAGGATGCCAATAAAGTCATTAATCAGTACTTGCTCCTTGTTCCAAGGAAAAGAGAAAACACATGAAGCCAAAGCCAAGAACATTCACTCACACATGCTGACCAATATGAAGCAATGAAATAAGAGTGACACCGAAGACAACCAACCGTAAGTTAAAAGCCCCTATTTAGTTTTTTTTTTAAAGAAACAAAAGATCGATGCATGCGACAGAGCATGAGTGCTGTCTCAAACGAGGCCTAAAACGTAGGCTCTAATGCAACCAGTGGAAGGATACAAATCATCCAAGCCAAAGGATTATAAAGAGCCTATGCTCCAAAGAAGGAGCAAGCAGAAGATGGAACAAGATAAACGAAGAAAGCCATTGAATCAGAAGCAATTAAATGAGAGTGACAATAAAGCCACCCAATGAAAAGCAATGGGGAGCTTTAAGCAAACTGTAAATTATTGATAAGCCCAGGTTAGGTATTTTCCAAACAGATGGTGTCAAGTAAGTGAGAACTGAGACAAAAAAAAGTATAGGTGCTCCATGCCAACATGGCATCTATATGCCCCCTGATGGACTTTAATGATGCGATACACACATGCTATCAAAGGCTGTTGTGGGATGCAGTTCTTCAGACCGCTGGCTCTCTAACTCTCATCAGAATCTGATTGTGTATCACGTTACTAGGCAGTTCCTAAAAAATGTCCAACTAATTTAGAAGCTCAATTCTTGTCAGTAAAGCTAAGTTTTCATGTTTTTTATTTCAAATGAAAGGTTGTGAGCAAATCCCCAAAGAGGAACACAGGCCCTTGCCCCAGTTAAAAGAAGACATGTTTATAGCCATCATTCAAATCTTTTACAGTCTGTGAGAAGTTTTATTCATAGCCCCTAACCTTTCCCACTCTTAGTTTATAGTAGTAGTGCCAACCATTCAAAAGATGTGAAAGTTAATAGTCATAGTGGTAACTATTCACCGTTGCTGTGTTATTGGCCATAGCACCAACCTATGTAATTCAAAGGTGTTTTTGAAAAATAAATATATTGAAATTGCATGAGCCCCCAGCCACCTTATTCTCACAGAGTGGAAAGCAAGGGGTAGCCAGAGATACTTCCCAAGAGACGTTTGAAATAAGGAAAGAAATTATGTCATTTAAAACCATACACTGTCAAACAAGCATTGGCAAAGGTATTGGCTTTGTCAATTGTTTTAGCCATGCTACACAGCATCCATGATAGGTGGACATGAAAGCAATTTGGGGGTGGGGGGTAATGAAAGCAACACAAGTATATGGGAAAGTAAAACAGAGGGCATGGGTAGGGTAAAGCAATGGGGAGAAGCATACCGGCAAACAAAAGAAGGGGGGGCAGGAAAAGTAGTTGGGCAACAGAGAGCAACACGGAGTACAGGGGGAGAGACATACACAAAGGAGACAGCTTGAAAACACACACTCTAAAGGGGTGTTTCACACAAAACTAAAATAATAGAGCTTGAAAAGCAAGGGTAGATACAGCAATGTCAGCTGATGAAAGAAATTGTAAAGAGGGCACTCCGTGGGAGGGACAAAAACAAGATTGACAAACTGGGATACGAATAAGAAGCAAGCAAATGAGAGTGACAATGAAAGCCAACCAAATGTAAGTCATTGGTGGGTTACAAGCCCCTCGATGTTTCTGATAAATCACAAACTGCTTCTCAACAGAATGCACATGTGCTGTTTAGCAGGCTTGGCATATGTGTTAGAAACTCAACAAGAAGAAAGCATGAAGCAGAACAGTAAGGCAAAAGTTTCCTTTTTTCTGGTGACACTTTGCTTACTGCCAACATTGGATGTCCTTCATGAGAATATTTATAAGAAACTAATTCTCAAATAAAAACACTTGGACCTACAGCCATTGACTTACTGCCCCAGTCTTTATTATTTAATGTTATTTTTTACCTCTGGAAGTCAAGCAGGAAGGATCTTCCTTCCACTCACTAACCTTTATTATTTAACAAAAAAAACTACTAAAAACCTGTAAAAGATGTTTCTCCGCCTACCACACTAAGGGGCAAATTTATACTCTGTTTGCGCCGAATTTGCGTAATTGCTTTATGCAAATTCGGCCCAAACCTAACTCCATATTTATATTTTGACGTTAGACACGTCTAATGTCACAATGTGGGAGTTTGCACCATTTTTTGGACGCGTGCACCTACCTTGCGTCAATGAGATGCAAGATAGGCATTCCCATCTAAAAAATTGTACTATTCCCATAGCCCCATATTTATCCCTGGTGCTAAAATGACACACAAGTTGGAGGAGGGGCTAAATAATGATGAAAAGCTTGCTTTGCACCATTATTTAACGGCTGGGTCAGACCAGGCTTTAGGGGACCTGTGGACCCATTTCCATGGTTACACACCATGGAATGGGTCCACAGGTGCCTTCCCCAAGCCCCAGGAACACCCCCACCCACACCAGAGGGACACCAGAGTATGGGGGAACCCCATCCCAGGTAAGTAGGGTAAGTATTTTTTATTTTTTTTAAGTGCCATCGGGAGCCCTAAGTTGGGGCCCCCTGCATGGCACAGGGTGCAATGGCCATGCCCAGGGGACACTTGTCCCCTGTGCTGGCCATTGGGGTGGTGGGCATGACTCCTGTCTTTTCTAAGACAGGAGTCATGTTTTTGGTGGTTGTGCGCCAGGAAATGGTACTAGTCTGCTTAGAGGCATTTTTTTGCCTCTAACCAGGCTAGCATAATTTTTTGATGCACAACCCCCTCCTTCCCTACCACCAACCCCACCGGCTAGCGTCTTTTTTGACGACACTAGCCCATGTTTAGCACTGGCCTGCACCATTCCTTTAATATAGAGCCCGGCTGGTGCCGTGGAATGGCGCAAGCTTGCGCTATACTTTTCACCGCATAACTGCGTTTGCGCATTTTTGCGGCAAAAAGTGTAAATCAGTCCCTAAGTATGAAAACACATCCCATTTCTATATTTCTTCTAATTTAGTCTATTTAACGGCGTATACCCCTTTTGTGCCTTCTTTCAGTGTATATATGTTTCGATTCCTAAACTCCTCCTCATACGACTGCTCCACCTGATGCTAGTTCCTACGTGTGCTATGGTAGTCAAGTGCCACAAGTAAGGCAGGCACCTCTTGGTGTATGTGCTTTACGTGTACTACTCTTACTCTGGTAATGTTCTCAATGGAAAAAGATTAGAAGCAACTCAGGGCAACAACAACCCTGGCAAAAGATGAAGGGGCAATGGTCCTGGTCTTTCAAAGATGGCATGTTCTGCCCCAGTGTGGAAACTGGCCACCCAAGTACCACAGTACAAGGCAACTTCTTTTGTATAATAAATTATTATTAATGTAGCACTTTTTGTGAAAAAGAGGAAGTTGAGGTAAACACATTACGATGTACATAGGTGCCTTGCCACAATTTTGTGATATCTTTCCTCCCAGACAATTCCTTTCAGAAATGAAAACTACTGCATTTGCATGCAGGTAATTATTTTTAAATGTTAATGTGAAATTTATAACATTTATAGGAAATGCTGGTTAATCACGGTCATGAACCCAGACATATTTCTGCAGTCTAGACAAGGTACAATGTGCGCTATATAATTGAAGTTACTCACTCTCTTTCATGATACGGTCACCAAAGTTCCCCAGTCACCTCAATTACATTTCTAGCGTATTAATTTGTGTTAATGAGAAAACTATAAGCATGCCTGATAATACAAATATCTGGATTATCTTAAATATAGGTATATGACCTGTTTGATATAAGGATTACAAAACAATATATAAAACCTTAGAAAAATACCTCTGCAGCAATACAAATAATCCAAGCTGTTGGGAAAAGCTCCTTCTTGGCATTGTTATTTCCAAGTTAAAGGTTAATACCCTGATTATTATGCATGCATGTTAGTCTTTTTCACTGAAATATTAGCAAGTCATCCCCTGGTGTATTGTCTTTCAGCTGCCCTTCACTACAATGGAAGTCTCCTAACGTAGTTGAAGTTTCTCATATTCCCTTCTAAGAATGCTGGTCTCCGTGAGGCAAGCTTCCAATTGACTAATATTATAAACTATATTTCATGATATTTCAGAACATGACCACTTCTTCGTCCAGGAAACCTGGTATTTATATAGAATCATACTTATGTTTGTGCTATATCCTGGAATGTGTTGGGTTGCGGAATACCAAGGCTTTCTAGTTGTGCCTTTTTTTTTTTATCCACCAATGTACTGCGTCTGCCCCTTTATCTGACCCTTTCAGATTATTTTTCATCCATGCTTTCTCCCCTTTTCAATATTTGTTCAAGTTTTTTTCCTCCTTCTTTCACCCTTTGAGGCCTTCCTCTCTCGTCTGCTGGATCAAAGTAAGATGATTAAAAACAAGTCCTGGTCCCCAAAAAGAGAGGCCGCACCAGCAACATCTGATTCAAAGTAAGCCCTGCCTGCAACACTTGTCCGTGTGACTGTCTGCGTACAGCACAAGTCTCCCTAAAAACAGACAACAAACTACAGTGCAGTATTCACAGGAATAAAACGCAGATACATTTGAGGCTAATAGAAGGACATATTGGAGGATGTAAAAAACAGAAGTGGGAGAGAAAGGGAGAAGAGGGTATTTGATGACGCAAAACATTCAAGCGAGAGAGAGAGCAAGTGTAAGGGGCTCTAAAAAAGTGAAAGGAGACTGTAGACAGTGGGTTTTGAATCCAGCATGGATTTGTGCCAGGATTAAGCAGTCTCTTCTTGAATTATGGATTTTATTTCTTGGCCGAGCATAGCAGCGCACAATCACTGCTTTTCCAATGTGTTGGTATCTATGTGGGCTTTTAACCACACCCATGGCAGGCCATCACTAAGAGTCGTTTATGGGCTTGCCTTTCAAAAATCCTTTGTCATCATTGGTAAACGCTTTTTCGTTTGCCCCTCCTTGAGGCAGTTTTGTTACTGCCTTGGCCATCGACCCTGTTACCTGGATAATTGCTCGAATGCCGATGTGTTTGACTGCGAGCGAACGTCTTTTTCCTTTAGTGTCTCTCCTTCGACCTCACCCACATGGCGCCCATGGCACTTTGTATCGGCTTACTTCTGTCAACAGTTATAGTTTTCATTTTCAATTTATGTGGCAAGAAAACTCCAGTTAACAATTTACTTCACTAATAGCTCTAACTCGAGCAAACGCGGGTCTCCCACCGTGTTGCAAATGCTTGTTAATTTTGGGGTGCATTACAGGTTCAGCCACGCCAGAACAATAAAGTAATCTTTAAAGGTCATTTAAATACATTATAGTCCGTTAATCATTCCCATGAAGTTTTGAGCTCATTACTCACGCTTCCCACTCGTAGAAGTAATAAATTCATTATTACGTCTTTGAAGGTGGGTGAGGGGTCAGTAACCTCCTACACACGTCCACCTGAGGGTATCTGCCTTCCTCTGCTCCTTTCTCTTATTTCTTTGTTTTGTAAAAAAAAGGTACATGAATTTCCAAACTGATGAAAATGTCAGTGGGCCTGGAAAGCCCAATATCACTTGAAAATTCTGGTGACTTGAGTTCAAGTGAGATTAGTTCAATCATTCCTATTAGTAACATCTAATTACCTCATTGGAAAGCAGATGCCAAGAGAAATGGCCCTCGACTACAGAGTTTTATGAAAGGCAATTTTGCTTTTCTAGCAATATAGTGAACATAAAACACCGGCTTCAGCAGAGATGGTGAAAGGTGCGTTAATGACAATATCTTAGATCCCCAATACTAGCAGCCAGTTAATGTTACATTAAGCACCATGGCCCCTATTCACCAATGTAAATATGGTTGCAAATGTAAGTTTATGAGAAGATCTACATGTTCTACATCTGAGGAACCCACAAAGAGATTTGTGGCAGGTGTAGATGCATTTTCTAGTGGGGGTTTGTAGATGCATTTACTAGCGGGGGAAAGTACCATCTTGCCTGGCATGGTACCCCATTTTCACTGTGTGTATGTTTGTTTTTGCCCTTGTGTCACTGGGATCCTGCTAGCCAGGACCCCAGTGCTCATAATGTATGCCCTGTATGTGCTCCCTGTGTGGTGCCTAACTGTATCACTGAGGCTCTGCTAACCAGAACCTCAGTGTTTATGCTCTCTCTGCTTTCTGAAATTGTCACTGCAGGCTAGTGACTAATTTTACCAATTCTCATTGGCACATTGGTACACCCATATAATTCCCTTGTATATGGTACTTAGGTACCCAGGGTATTGGGGTTCCAGGAGATCCCTATGGGCTGCAGCATTTCTTTTGCCACCTATAGGGAGCTCAGACAATTCTTACACAGGACTGCCACTGCAGCCTGGGTGAAATAACGTCCACGGTATTTCACAGCCATTTTTCACTGCACATAAGTAACTTATAAGTCACCTATATGTCTAACCCTCACTTGGTGAAGGTTGGGTGCCAAGTTATTTAGTGTGTGGGCACCCCGGCACTAGCCAAGGTGCCCCTACATCGTTCAGGGCAAACTCCCCGAACTTTGTGAGTGCGGGGACACCATTACACGCGTGCACTGCACATAGGTCACTACCTATGTTTAGCGTCACAATGGTAACTCCGAACATGGCCATGTAACATGTCTAAGATCATGGAATTGTCACCCCAATACCATTCTGGTATTGGGGGGACAATTCCATGATCCCCCGGGTCTCTAGCACAGAACTCGGGAAATTCCAAACTGCCTTTCCGGGGTTTCCACTACAGCTGCTGCCAACCCCTCAGACAGAATTCTGCCCTCCTGGGGTCTGGGCAGCCCCGGCCCAGGAAGGCAGAACAAAGGATTTCCTCTGAGAGAGGGTGTTACACCCTCCCCCTTTGGAAATAGGTGTGAAGAGCTGGCGAGGAGTAGCCTCCCCCAGCCTCTGGAAATGTTTTGATCGGCACAGATGGTGCCCATCTCTGCATAAGCCAGTCTACACCGGTTCAGGGATTCCCCCAGCTCTGCTCTGGCACGAAACTGGACAAAGGAAAGGGGAGTGACCACTCCCCTGACCAGTACCTCCCAGGGGAGGTGCCCAGAGCTCCTCCGGTGTGTCCCAGACCTCTGCCATCTTGGATTCAGAGGTGTTGGGGGCACACTGGACTGCTCTGAGTGGCCAGTGCCAGCAGGTAACGTCAGAAACCCCTCCTGATAGGTTCTTACCTCTCTTGGTAGCCAAACCTCCTTTCTTGGTAGCCAAACCTCCTTTTCTAGCTATTTAGGGTCTCTCCTCTGGGCTATCCCTCAGATAACGAATGCAAAAGCTCACCAGAGTTCCTCTGCACTCCCTCTTCGACTTCTGCCAAAGATCGACGCCGACTTCTCCAGGACGCCTGCAAAACCGCAACAAAGTAGCAAGACGACTACCAGCAACATTGTAGCGTCTCATCCTGCCGGCTTTCTCGACTGTTTCCTGGTGGTGCATGCTCTGAGGGCTGTCTGCCTTCACCCTGCACTGGAAGCCAAGAAGAAATCTCCAGTGGGTCGACAGAATCTTTCCCCTGCTAACACAGGCACCAAAAGACTGCATCAATGGTCCTCTGGGTCCCCTCTCATCCTGACGAGCGTGGTCCCTGGAACACAGGAGCTGGGTCCAAGTGTCTCCCACAGTCCAGTGGCCCTTCTCTCCAAATTTGGTGGAGGTAAGTCCTTGCCTCCCCACGCCAGACAGCAAACCTGTGTACTGCGTGATTTGCAGCTGCTCCGGCTTCTGTGCACTTCTCTAAGGATTCCTTTGTGCACAGCCTAGCCTGGGTCCCCAGCACTCTGTCCTGCAGTGCTCAACCCACTGAGTTGGACTCCGACGTTGTGGGACCCTCCTTTGGTAACTCTGAGTATTGTGTTTTCTTATGATATTGTGCTATATGATATAAGTGGTAGAGTAGGAGATTTGCATGTCTCCTAGTTCAGACTAAGCTGCTTTGCCATAGCTACCTTCTATCAGCCTAAGCTGCTAGAAACACCCCTATTCTACTAAAAAGGGATAACTGGACCTGGCACAGGGTGTAAGTACCACAAGGTACCCACTATAAGCCAGGCCAGCCTCCTACAGGGGGTTTCCCTGCAAGCCATAAATACAAATCTGCAGTAGTTAATCCCATTCAAGGAGTGGCAAGTGGGTAATCCAGGTCACATATTGCCTTGGAAGTTTGGGAGTGCCCACAAATGTTTCTCCTTTGGGACCAACCGAAGGGGGAAGGGCAATGGATCACCCACACATCTGGTGGAAGTGCAAGGGAATTGCTTTCTTGATAGGGAAAAGTGGTTTGAGTATAGAGAAAAAAAAGTGTATTTTCATATGAGGCTTCATTGCCCCATGTGGCGTTCTCTAAGAGGAACTGAGCAGAGGGGGAATAGGAGTCTTTCAGAAATCGCATAATATTTCCAAAAGTACACTTGAAAACCTGCGCCTTGTACATCGGTCATGGTATGTTTCAAGGAATATTTATCACAGAAATAAGTTGGAAAGGTACGTTCATGTGAATGTGTAGATCTCCACCTGTCCTTTTATGACATTTATACTTTTATTGTGAATAGGCTCAATCCCATTCTTCAGTACCACATCTGTGTTTTTACACACTGGGGAAGCATGAGGATGTCTACAAAACCTTCTTCATTCCCTGCACATTATGTGAATGACTACTTTTTCAGTCATGTGCTCCTATTAATTTGACATGATCACTTTCCGCAAAAGATATCACTGGTTGCAGCCAGTGCACTACAACATTTAGTTTTACTCTATGCTGAATATATATCAACAACTCACCCACCATAATTTTGTGAAGGGACCAGGTCTTCTCTCTACTCCCCTTCCAAGACTACCTTGTAACCCATGCATGTCATATATGGAACTATGATCATACTGCTCTCAAAAAAAGGAAACTTCCCAAAATGTATTAACTGCCTGACAGTGAAAAATAAATCAATTAGGCCTGCACTGCCTCGCACATCTTTATGATGATCTTTCCCCAAAAGCCAAAAATTAGGCACTTAGCAATGAGACCATCATATCACAAAAGTATTTTTTCTTAAACTAATCACAAGCTTAAATCTAGCCCAAGTTCTATCAACCTTCACAACATTTATTTCTATTCCTTATTGTTAGAAATGGGTTTTTTGGTTGGCCTCTGTCCAAGCAAGAACCCTCACTCTAGTCAGGGTAAGTCACACACAATCCAAATTATCCTGTGCCCACCCTCTGGTAGCTTGGCACGAGCAGTCAGACTTAACTTATAAGGCAATGTGTAAAGTATTTGTGCAATAAATCATACAATAACATAATTTAGCACCACAAAAATACACCACACAGTGTTTATAAAAATAGATACTATTTATCTGGGTATTTGCAGGTCAAAACGATCAAAGATGCAATATGAATTTGTAAAGATATCACTAAAAAGTGATATGAAGTGTCTTAAGCCTTTAAAAAGTAAACAAAGTCTCTTTCAAGCACGAAGTACCTGGTTTGGAGATGAAAATCTCCGCAGAGGGCCACAGAAGAGGAGATGCGCGGAAAAATGGTGTGTGCGTAGGTTACGCCCCTTCACACACGGACTTGAGTCGTTATTTTTCCCGCGGGGAGACGTGCGTCGTTCTACGGGAGGAAAAATGGTGTGTGCGTCAGTTTCGCCCCTTCACACACGGACTTGCGTCATTATTTTTCACTCGGGGAAGATGCGCGTCGTTTTCCGGCACGCGGACCATCTCCTTCTATGGATCGTGGGATTACCAGATGTCCCAGGGTATGTGCGTGGATTCCTCGGCTTGTTATCTGGCTGCACCTCGTTCCGAGAGGCTGTGCGTGGAATTTTCTTTCTCACGCCAGGCGTCGCGTCGATTTCCCCTCTGGAAGTCGGGCGGTGTTGGCCATGCGTCGAAGTTCCGGTTGCACCGCAGGCGTCGCGCCGAGCGACGGCTTTCTGGATCGGCATGAGGTACATTTTTCACCGCGGAGCAAGCTGTGCGTCAAAATGTTCGGCACACAGAGAGTCCAAATGAAAAAGAGAAGTCTTTTCGGGCCTGAGACTCTAGCCAAGCCCTTGGAGAGCACTTTTACAGCCAGACAAGAGTTCAGCAAGGCCGCAGGCCAACAGCAAGGTAGCAGTCCTTTGTAGAAAGCAGACAGGTGAGTCCTTTGAGCAGCCAGGCAGTTCTTCTTGGCAGGATGTAGGTTCTGGTTCAGGTTTCTTCTCCAGCAAGTGTATGTGCCTTTGAAGTGGGAGAGACTTCAAAGAGTGGCTTAGAAGTGCATCAGGTCCCCTTTTAGTTCAATCCTGTCTGCCAGGGTCCCAGTAGGGTGTGTGGCAGTCCTTTGTGTCAGAGCAGGCCCTCCACCCTCCCAGCCCAGGAAGACCCATTCAAAATGCAGATGTATGCAAGTGAGGCTGAGTACCCTGTGTTTGGGGTGTGTCTGAGTGAATGCACAAGCAGCTGTCAACTAAACCTAGCCAGACGTGGATTGAAAGGCACAGAAAGATGTAAGTGCAGAGGAATGCTCACTTTCTAAAATAGTAATATTAAATCCAACTTCACCAGTCAGCAGGATTTTGTATTACCATTCTGGCCATACTAAATATGACCTTCCTACTCCCTTCAGATCAGCAGCTGCCACTTCAACAATGTATGAGAGCAGCCCCAATGTTAGCCAATGAAGGGAGCAGGCCTCACAGTAGTGTAAAAACGAATTTAGGAGTTTTACACTACCAGGACATGTAAACTACACAGGTACATGTCCTGCCTTTTACCCACACAGCACCCTGCTCTAGGGGTTACCTAGGGCACACATTAGAGGTGAGTTATGTGTAGAAAAAGGGGAGATTTAGGCTTGGCAAGTACTTTTAAATGCCAAGTCGAAGTGGCAGTAAAACTGCACACACAGGCCTTGCCATGGTATGCCTGGGACAAGGTAAAGGGGCTACTTGAGTGGGTGGCACAACCAGTGCTGCAGGCCCACTAGTAGCATTTAATCTACAGGCCCTAGGCACATATAGTGCACTCTACTAGGGTCTTACAAGTAAATTAAATAGCCAATCATGGATAGACCAATCAACAGTACAATTTACACAGAGAGCATATGCACTTTAGCACTGGTTAGCAGTGGTAAAGTGCCCAGAGTTCAAAAGCCAACAAGAACAGGTCAGAAAAAAAAAAGGAGGAAGGAGGCAAAAAGTTTGGTGATGACCCCGTCAAAAAGCCAGGTCCAACAAGACCCCCCACCAGCCTAAAGCCAGGGGAGAACAATCACTATCCTGACGTACTTCCCTGTTTGAGGTGATAGAACAAGGACCAAGGCCCACAACAGCAGGGGCATGCTCCAGCTCTTCGCTTTCCTGACTCCAATTGGATCCCTCTGTCCATACTCTCAGGGCCCACTAAGCCAACCCATGGGGAACCTTTCTCCTTACCTGCGGATACCATCTGTGCAGCACCTAACCTTACTTTGCTCACAGATGTATCCCAGGAGCAGGATAGTACCACCTGCACCAACACAGTGGTGTTGCCCACTCTACCCCCGGGGTGTGACACTTGTCCCCTCCCCAGGGATAACTCCGTCCACCGGGACAGCAAGCCACAGTGGTTACTGACAGCTGTCAGGGAGGAGAGCCAGGCCCCAGGCCTCTCAAAGCTCTCCAACCACTGTGGTTGTGGAGAGTGGGGGCGGGAGCCCCAGGTGCTGGGCACCCTTTAACCACTCTCCCTTCCACCAGGTCAGGGATGACAGCCTGAACCTGGTCCTCCCCTCTGAAGCTCTGTACCCTCCCTCCTGGAGCGGTACCCCCAGAGTCCAACATGGTCAGGGTGCTTATAGAAGCCGCCCTGCTCCATTCCTCCACAAGTGCAGGGCTGTTAACCTGCAACTGGCCCTCCAACCTGGGGTCTGCACCTTCAGGTTGGACTAGGGCCCGGGGTGAGGCTTCCCTCCCCCTGCCCTCCCTTCTGGGGTCCAGCACCCTCCAACTAGGAGTGGCCTCCTCAGAAGACAACATGGTAGGGGCACTGTTATCAGTAGCCCCTCCTTCCAGGTCCGAGGGGACACACTGACCTGGTCTTCCAGCCCAGGGTCTGTACCCTCAGACTGGATCACTGCCTGGCAAACCAGGACTTTCTGGGGGGCACACCTACCCCCCCACCAGGTCAGAGTTTAACCTCTGAACCTGGCCATCCAACCCAGAGTCACCACCCTGAGGTTGAAAAAATGCCTGGCACACCAGGACTTTCTGGGGGCACACCTACCCCCCACCAGGTCAGAGTTTAACCTCTGCACCTGGCCATCCAACCCAGAATCACCACCCAGAGGTTGAACAATTGCCTGGCACACCAGGACTTCTTGGGGGGCACATTGACCCCCCCAAGGACAGAGTTTAACCCCTGAACCTGGTCATCCAACCCAGAGTCACCACCCTGAGGTTGAACAATTGCCTGGCATGCCAGGACTTCCTGGGGGGCACACTCACCCTCCACAAGGGACACACCATCCCCAAGGGCCACACAAGAGTCTGGTTGGCGCAAGTCTCCTGACCTCTGCCCATCCGGCAGAGTCTGGATCTCCCCCAAACCAGAAACGGTTTCACCTGGGTCATTCCTGGGGGGCTCTGTTCTCAGAGCTGACCCCTGACTCTCCAGGACCTCCACTGGGGTCTGCAACCCCCTCTCAACCCTCTCTGGACTTCTGCACCCCCTCCCTAGGAGTGGTACTGCCAGACACCAGAACTGGTGGGATGCTGGCTACAGTCGCCCCAAGTTTTTCTGACACTGTGGGGCCTCCCTCAATAGGTGGCCCTATGGTACAGGCTAGGGTTCCCTCCTGGCGTTCCCTCATGGAACCCTCTAGGACCTGGGACCTACCTGGGACACTACAATCCTCTCCCACCTCACTTGGTTGGGAAACACCTAGACCACTCCCTTCAGGAGCACCCCCAAATGCCTCTTCAGACTCTCTGGTATTTACCCAGAAGTCTGCCTCCATTGTAAGCTCCCTAGGGTCAGAGAACTCACACTCCACCTGGTGTTGGCGTAGCTCTGGAAAATAAGTACCAGACATATGCTCTCCAGCAATTACATCACTCTGCCCTTCACATGTATTAACCACAGTACCCTTCACCCAACCATCCAGTGTCTCAGTCTTGAAAAAGCACTCTACATCACCCTTCTGAGACTGGTGAGACAGTATCTGACTGTCCCCGACACTCAACCCATACTCTTCTGGGATGACTCCACACTCTATATCCAGGACGTTCACCAGGGGGGAACCTTTTCCCTGTCACTCTCTTCTAGAGCCAGTAAAGTGTCCCTCCCCCCAGTAGGAATAGGACTCCCTGTGCCAGTTCCCCAATCCTTCTCAGGGACCCTGGGCATAACGGGAACTATCTCATACTCTTGAACCGCCTGGGGTGTGTCAACTCCCTTCTTCAAGTTGGGCACCACATCTCTGGGCTGGTGGCCTTCTTCAGCAGTACTGGATGCAAGATTTGTGCTGCCACCATCTGAACAGCCCTTCCGGGTTCCAGTTTCAGCTCTTCACAGCTCAGCTCTTGAGCTGCAATCCTTTCTTTTTCCAGGGCTAAGGCTCTTGCTGCCTCAGCCCTTTCAATAAAGTCATCTAGCTCCTCCAGCGACCGCTCTGCCTCTAGGAGCCATTCATCTCTCACTGGTTCACTTTCCTCATCTGAGTAGTCTTCCTCCTCATCTGAGCAGTCCTCCTCCTCATCTGAAGAGTCCTTAATCATTTGTTTTTTTGCTGCCTCTTCCTCTGCCAGTCTTTCTTCCCCCAGGTTATGTAGGTATCTAGCAGTTCCATCTTAGTAGATCTCCTTGATATAGGAAGTCCCCATTTTCTGCAAAGCCTCCTTAGGTCAGCCTTAGTGAGGGATTCAGTAGGCACAAAAAATGACACACAGTAGATACCCATTCTCAATCTGATAAGGTATCACAGGCAAAAAACAAAATCCAAAGTCCAAAATATCAATAATATATCCAGGAGGACATCAGAGAACCAAAAGCAAAAAGATGAAAAATCAAGTTGACCTTCAACTGTGGGTAGGTAGTGAAATACTTAGCTACCATATGTCACTGCACAAATACAAGTCCTATCCTCACGGCTGATCACCAATGTTAGAAATTGGGTTTTTGGTTGGCAGTCAGTTTACCCTCTGTCCAAGCAAGAACCCTCACTCTAGTCAGGGTAAGTCACACACAATCCAAATTATCCTGTTCCCACCCTCTGGTAGCTTGGCACGAGCAGTCAGGCTTAACTTAGAAGGCAATGTGTAAAGTATTTGTGCAATAAATCATACAATAACATAATATAGCACCACAAAAATACACCACACAGTGTTTAGAAAAATATATAATATCTATGTAAATGTAAATTGTAAATTAGCACTTGTATAGCGCACTACTCACCCGTTAGGGTCTCAAGGCGCTGTACTCATACCGCTATGGAACCCCTCCTGGCTTTTTCCCTGTGAGGCGCCCACTCCTGAGCACCCCCAGGGTGAAGCCAGGCATCCAAGCGCTGTTGGGGCCGTTGTGGAGATTAAGCAAGCTATTGCCCAGAGTTGCAGAGTGGGACCCATGAATTAGATTAGGCACCGAGGCGAGAATGATCTGGTCAAGGGGAATTGAGCCCAAGACCTGCAGAAGCGGGACTTGAACCCTGGTCTTGAGCCAGATCTCTGCTTCAGGGTCTGCCGCTCTAACCATTGAGCCACACTTCTCCACTATCTGGGTATTTGCAGGTCAAAACGATCAAAGATGCAATATGAATTTGTAAAGATATCACTAAAAAGTGATATGAAGTGTCTTAAGTCTTTAAAAAGTAAACAAAGTCTCTTTCAAGCAAAAAGTACCTGGTTTGGAGTGGAAAATCTCCGCAGGGGGCCGCAGAAGAGGAGATGCGTGGAAAAATGGTGTGTGCATAGGTTACGCCCCTTCGCACACGGACTTGCGTCGTTATTTTTCACGCGGGGAGACGTGCGTCGTTCTACGGGAGGAAAAATGATGTGTGCGTCGGTTTCGCCCCTTCCCACACGGACTTGCGTTGTTATTTTTCACTCGGGGAAGACCTGCATCGTTTTCCGGCACGCGGACCGTCTCCGTCTATGGATCGCGTGATTACCAGAAGTCCCAGGGTCTGTGCGTGGATTCCTCAGCTTGTTTTCCGGCTGCGCGTCATTCCGGGAGGCTGTGTGTGGAATTTTCTTTCTCACAGCAGGCGTCGCATCGATTTCCCCTCTAGAAGTCGGGCGGCTTTGTCCATGCGAGGCCGTGCGTCGAGGTTCCGGTCGCACCACAGGCGTCACATCGAGCGGCGTCCTTCTGGATCGGCGTGCAGAGAATTTTTCACTGTGGAGCAAGTTGTGCGTCGAAATTTTCCGCGCACAAAGAGTCCAAATGAAAAAGAGAAGTCTTTTTGGTCCTGAGACTTCAGGGAACAGGAGGCAAGCTCTATCCAAGTCCTTGGAGAGCACTTTTACAGCCAGACAAGAGTTCAGCAAGGCCGCAGGCCAACAGCAAGGCAGCAGTCCTTTGTAGAAAGCAGACAGGTGAGTCCTTTGAGCAGCCAGGCAGTGCTTCTTGGCAGGATGTAGGTTCTGGTTCAGGTTTCTTCTCCAGCAAGTGTCTGTGGTGGTAGGGCAGAGGCCCTGTTTTATACCCAAATGTGCCTTTGAAGTGGGGGAGACTTTAAAGAGTGGCTTAGAAGTACACCAGGTCCCCTTTCAGTTCAATCCTGTCTGCCAGGGTCCCAGTAGGGGGTGTGGCAGTCCTTTGTGTCAGAGCAGGCCCTCCACCCTCCCAGCCCAGGAAGACCCATTCAAAATGCAGATGTATGCAAGTGATGCTGAGTACCCTGTGTTTGGGGTGTGTCTGAGTGAATGCACAAGGAGCTGTCAACTAAACCTAGCCAGACGTGGATTGTAAGGCACAGAAAGATGTAAGTGCAGAGGAATGCTCACTTTCTAAAAGTGGCATTTCTAAAATAGTAATATTAAATCCAACTTCACCAGTCAGCAGGATTTTGTGTTACCATTCTGGCCATACTAAATATGACCTTCCTACTCCCTTCAGATCAGCAGCTGCCACTTCAACAATGTATGAGGGCAGCCCCAATGTTAGCCAATGAAGGGAACAGGCCTCACAGAAGTGTAAAAACGAATTTAGGAGTTTTACACTATGAGGACATGTAAACTACACAGGTACATGTCCTGCCTTTTACTCACACAGCACCCTGCTCTATGGGTTACCTAGGGCACACATTAGAGGTGACTTATGTGTAGAAAAAGGGGAGATTTAGGCTTGGCAAGTACTTTTAAATGCCAAGTTGAAGTGGCAGTGAAACTGCACACACAGACCTTGCCATTGCAGGCCTGGGACAAGGTAAAGGGGCTACTTGAGTGGGTGGCACAACCAGTGCTGCAGGCCCACTAGTAGCATTTATTCTACAGGCCCTAGGCACATATAGTGCACTCTACTAGGGTCTTACAAGTAAATTAAATAGCCAATCATGGATAAACCAATCAACAGTACAATTTACACAGAGAGTACATGCTCTTTAGCACTGGTTAGCAGTGGTAAAGTGCCCAGAGTTCAAAAGCCAACAAGAACAGTTCAGAAAAAAATAGGAGGAAGGAGGCAAAAAGTTTGGTGATGACCCCGTCAAAAAGCCAGGTCCAACACTTATTGATTAGAAAGATCCTCTGTTCCGCCACCCGCTCTCTTTTGAAAGCAATCTGAGGAATCAAAACATAGAATGTACTGTTTTTCTGAGAACCGGTTCCCTATAACAAATTGTTTAACACCTCCTCGGGATATTCATAAACCTAAATTGCACTGCATTTAAAATAAGAACATTCTTAGGTGACCAATATTTAATTCCATAGCTATTAAGGATACAAACCATGGGCCAGATGTAGCAAAAGACTTTGCATTCGCGAATAGTGTGAATCGGTAAATTTCACCATTTGTGAATGCAAAATAGCCTTGCACAATGTATGAAAGGCATTGCAGTCCCATTTAAGTGAATCACATTTTTTTGCGATCCCCTAAATGGGAGATTGCAAATAGGGAATTCCTATTTGCGATTCCATATACACATGTAACAAGCATTTCCTAAATGCAAACTGGGAATTTAGGAAATGCTATTAACATTAACTCCAAGTTGATGTTAACCATGTGCAATTTAAAAAATGCATTAAGAACTCATTTTTTAAAGTGCCATGGAGCACACACATGGCCCTAGAGCAGGGGTCTTCACACTGGGGGGTGGGCGCCCGAGAGGGGCCTCAAGTGATCCCGGGGAGGGGGGCGTGCCAGGCACTGGGCAAAGGAAGCATTATGGAGATAACACTGTTTTGTTATAAGCAGAACAACATTTATTACATTTTTAGAAAGTTAACAGAAGTTAACTGCAAGGTTTAAACAAGTCTAGACATATTTGAACATTGCCAACCTAAGAGGATAATTATGAGGAATTCTGAGGGGGGTCCCGGTTATTAATTTTTCCCCACGGGTGGGGGGGTGTGTCAGTATTAAAAAGTTTGAAATCCACTGCCCTAGAGCATGTTTGCGCTTTACTTGTGCATAATTATTTTTGGGGGGTGCATCAAAGGGGGCCTTAGGCCCTCAGCAACCTTTGGTTTTGCATTTCCTAATAGGAAATCGCAAATTAGGAAGTGCAAAACCATTCGCACCTATGGGCCTTCAGGCCCACAGGAACGAATAGAGTCGCAGTCCCTAATAGCTTTTCCCTAATGGCGATTGCGATTCTGTAGGACTCACTATTAGGGAATCCTTTTTTTGCTACGTAGCATTTTGCACTCCCTAAATAGCGATTTCTTAAAATAAACTATTTAGGGAATGCAAAATGTGATTTTGATACATCTGGCCTCATGTTCTTCATTCAGCAAAAGAGAATATTTCTATATTTCTCCAGAATTCATATCAGTTAAAAAGTCAGATGTCTGCTCTTTTCCAATAGAATGATGGCCTTCCAACTTCAACTCTGAGTTACAAAACTTTGGTGCAAGGTGCAAACTAAATACACATGCTAGAACTACACACTTCAACACATATCTGGAAGCCAACATGCTTTCAAATAATGGACATTGCCTACTCCTCACTAACCCAATTAATACTGAAGTTGAAGAATGTGACAGTAATTGCATTGTCCTTTCCACTTCTACCCAGCTAAGACTTGTGTCAGTATGTGGGGAACGCAGCAGCCTGGTATGTTGCAAAGTTTATGCCTGAAGACAATGCCTATATGTTAGACCTCTCAGCTCTTGGTGGGCTTCCCTTGTCTTTTTGCTTCTGACCTCCTGTTTTTTACTGTGTGCTTCATTTAGTTTTTGCTGGCTTAAGGACCATGGCAACTTTACCATTGCTGAATAGTGCTAAAGTGCAAGTGCTCCCTGTGTAAATTGTATTGGTGATTGGTTTATCCATGATTGGCATATTTGATTTACTAGTAAGTCCCTAGTAAAGTTCACTGTGTTTGACCAAGACCTGTAAATCAAATGCCTCTAGTGGGCCTGCAGCACTGATTGTGCTACCCACATGAGTAGCCCTGTAAACAAGTCTCAGATCTGCCACTGCAGTGTCTGTGTGGTCAGTTTTAAACTGCCATTTTGACCAGGCAAAAAGCACCCACTCGCCAGGCCCAAACCTTCCCTTTTACTATATGTAGGTCACTTCTAAAGTAGGTCCGAGGCAGCTCCATGGGTAGGGTGCAATGTATTTTAAAGATAGGACATTTACTAGTGTGCTTTACATGTCCTGATAGTGAAATACTGCTGAATCTGTTTTTCACTATTGCAAGGACTGTCTCTCCCATAGGATAACATGGGAATTAACTTGAAATATATTTTAAATGTAGTTTCCTATTGGGAGCAGAGCGAGATTTGGCGTTTGGTGTCTCTGAATTCACAATTTAAAAATACATCTTTTGGTGAAGTTGGTTTTTAAACTGTGAGTTTGAACATGCCACTTTTAGAAAATGTGCATTTTCTTGTGTAATCAGTCTGTGCCTCTGCCTGTCTGCTGAATACATAAATGGATATAAGTAATGGATCTCTGACACCATATAGTTAGAATCTTTCTAGACTGAGGAAATTCTGCCAGGAAGAAGAACTGGATGCAGTAGGAGGGTCTATCACTCCGCCTGCTGCTTTGTTGTGCTGGCCTGCTGCTTACTGTTTCTGTCCTGGGAGTGGAAGGACTAGACTTGGCTTTCTACATCCTACTTCCAAAGGTTCCCCAAGGGTCTGGCCTGACCTTGCCTTCTTTTTAGGAAGTGTCAGGGACACCAAAGACATCTTCTGCCAGAGCCTGGGCTCACTTGCTGAGAGTCCTGACTTGCAAGGTGGTGCCAAATATAAATCCCTGGTCCGTGGGAGTGAGTTATGTTGCAACAAGGAAGAAACTAGTACACTGACTTCAAGAATGACTTCGGAACCAATGCTGCTCTACGAATCCGTGCCTCTACCTTCACCAGAGCCGTGGTCCCCGCTGAATGCAACGTCTGTCACCTACAACACAGGCCCAACTCCTACGCAGCACCTCCAAAGTCCCGCCACAGCTTGAGTTTAGTGTGCTGTGTCACCCACGTCTGTTGCACCTGACGCAGCCATAGCACCTATGGCCCAAGGGTGTGATCGCTACACCACGAAGTTGACGTCTCACCTCTTGACCTGCTAGATTCATCAACCCTGCCTTGTCATATGGAACCGACACCTCACTGCCACCGCCGCATCACCTCTTTTGCAACTATAAAGAACTGACACCTCACCTTCTCTACCTAGCAGTAAGGAACCAATGGCTCACCTCCCCGGTGGCAGTAATGAACAGACACCGCACTCCCTCCGGCCATGCCTCAACTCCCCGACTCCATGCAACTCCGTCATGCCATTTTGATGGCCCCAGTTGGAGCTAATGTGTTTCTAAGGGCTATACTGCATTTACTCTTTGAAAATGTGTATTTTTACTTATGTATGTTAGATTTTTGTCATTTGGGTGTTGTTTTACTCAGAAAAATGTTGGCTATTTTTCTAAACTGGTGTGGAGCACTTCAGTGGTGATTTCACTGTTTTACTGTGTGCATGTACAAGTACTTTACACATTGCCTCTGAGATAAGCCTAACTGCTTGGGCCAAGCTACCAAGAGGGTGAGCAGGGGGACTCCCTTACCCTGACAGGACTGGGGATCTCTACTTAGACAGGGTACCAACCACTGTCAACTAGAGACCCGATTTCCAACACTATAATAAGTACAATCAACTTCTATCCCCACAATACCCAGTGCTTGAACACTCATGTGAAAGTTATTATGTTTTCTCTAAACTCCATGCAAAAACAGCTTTTATTGTAAAATATATCATTTTCTACAAATTAGTCAAGGTCTGATTAATTTTATTGATAACTCAATAGGTAAACCTTGGTACAATAGTCATCTTTATAACCTTACCTCAGAAAGCTAAATGTATTTTGCTAGCCCCTCTAAATTTCTTTACCGGTCTTCTCCATCAAGTGCTCATATGTCATCGGGGCCTCTAAAAGTAGCAGCAATGCCCCCACTGAGGAACTAAGAACGGAACATAGTTGTCCGGATGTGGTGCAAACAGTTCACAAAATATTCCAGATAAGCCTTCCAATATCTGACGCAACACTTCAGAGAAGAACTTAGTAATGACATGCACACTATCCAGTCAAAATACAACCTCCCCTTTGTGCTGATTTTATTATCTCTCCCTCTAGGATCAACTATTAATTTTGGTCTCTTTGTCATATTGGTCAATTATTTAAGCACTTTGAGGTCCTCCATTATAAGTAAACAAGCATTTGCGATGCAATAGGTCTTGCATTTGCGAGAGTTAGGGCCACTGGTGTTGTAAATGCCTAATTGGACTTTTTTTGCTACATAATTTGGCCGTTTCCTGCCACATAATTCCAGTGCCCTGCATATAACTAAAGCGCTTCCATTTACCTTCTTCCTCTATCTGCCGCAAAAAATGAAGATGTTGCCATTTAGCATTCTAATTTAAATCTGCCATGCTAATTCCAAAAGAATTCCACTTTCACCAACCCACCATCTGAGTTGCTGGCTGGCTAACACAATTCCAAGAAAAAAGACACAAGACAGTCACGGAGATTCAACTAATCAACTCAGCTGAGTGAGAGAGAGTGAGAGAGTGAGAGAGAGTGAGAGAGAGAGAACTTGCTACTCCCTAGAAGCACGCTGGTTTCGGAAAAAAGTGGTTGTCTTGTGTTACGGTACTTTATTTAGTCTGATATTCTGTGAAAGAAAACTCTACTCCTCCTGGAATGGAATACAATACACAAATACTGGTAAAAATAAATACCGGACTGTAGAAGGCGGCGCAGACAACATAGGATGATAAAATTTACCTACAGCACGAGATTCTTCGTTTTAACTATAATTTCTGGAAATATGCATACGTTTCACTGCAATAAGTCAATAATGAAAATGGCAAACCAGGACTGGCTTGCATTGCTTTCATAAGCAGGGACTTCTAACCCCACATTTATGACAGATGTCTTTTAGTGGGCTGATAATGGGAAGAAATATGCCGAAAAGTATTGTGAATAGGAAAGCCCTCAATATGGATATGATACTGTTTGTTTATTAAGTGGAAGGATTCTGCCCCGCAAAGAGCGCTGCACTTTTATGGATGATAAAAACACTATCTCCCCCTGTTCGCCGTTCGGGGTGACATAGAGTAAAAAAACAAGATGTATTTATTTGTGTACTCTAGAGATGTCAGGTATGTTTTGTTATGCATTTTTATAGCGACTGACCACCGTATGTTACTACCAAAGCTCTCTCAGAATCCGGGTGCTCTTTACAGTCCTGAGATTGTAGTTGCTCAGAGTCAAAGTGCCCTGTTTATATTGTATACGGTTTCACGTTTTATTATTTAGAGGTGAGTCCTATTGGAGAGTGACTGGTAAGGCTATGAAGACAAATATATTGAAATGATGGGTTACATTTGACAGTGGCCGGGTAGAGAGTTTTAGGGATCTCTGTGGAAGATTTAGTGTGTGGTTACATGCACCACAGGGCACTACGTTTTGTTTCATTGTTTTGAGGTGCACTTTTGTCTATTATCCAGCTTCAAGTGGATGCGTTTTGAGGTATTTCTTCTAATTATATGGCTTTCACGCTCTTCTATGTATAAGTATGTGTGGTAGGCTTAAGTTAATGTCTCCAGACTGGGAGTCCCTGACAGTATTCAGTGTTATGAACTTGCTACCCAGATGCAGTAGGTTGTGCTATGGCTTGCCCATGAAGGAGACATTGACAAAAGAAATGCACAACAGGCCTTAATCCAGTCTACCATTCAAAATGCCATTTTCATCAATCTCACTAGTTTACGTAGTCTCCCTTTGCTCATGCTGTAATTGATCTGCTATTGGGGAAAATAACTTGAAGGGGCAGTCCGCAAGTGGACAAATATGCCAGTCACATATAATTTGTAGCATAAGAACCTAGAAATTCTCGACTTTAATACCTAAAATGTGAGGCTATTTAAGACTTACTGCAGCAACTGTAAAAAATGTATATTGTGTACCTTGTCAATGCTTCAGATGTGAAGCAGTGAAGGCTAAATATTATTACATGGTTTAGACCTGTCCAGTGCAGGAGATTTTCCGGGGGGAGGTGATTGGAATATTAGTATCCATAGCTAGCAGACCCAATTTGTTTAGACCTAAAACAATCCTCCTCTCCATTATGTGCTGACTAAAGAAAGCACAACGAGAAACTAAATGTATTGACCTGACCCTTGTTACTGACAAACATAAAATAGCCATGACCTGGATGTCTGATGTTGCTCTCAAGATTAGAAATGTAAAAAATTATACCTCCAAGTGACCTGAAGCATAATGCAGTGTACTAGGAACGCAAACTACCCTTACATGCAGCTCACATGTCCCTCTTGTGTGGGATATTTTATTACCATAGATCTCGTAATAAGAAGCATAACTGTAAGCTATGGTAATGCTTCTGATATATATTGTATCACCCAAGAACAGACGTAGTGACAGTGGCCAGAAGCTTGAGATGCTCATGAGTATACATTACTCTAAAATGGATTAAAGACCTGATCTGGTTTCCTAAATGATTACTATAGTATTATTTTGTTAAAGTTGTTATTGACTTGTGTATCCTGTCCACCTGTGTATCACTGACGGATATTATGCACTGTAAACAGAGTATTTTAGAAGCTATGTACTTAGGGTTGCAAATGCTTAGACAACTAGATGTCTTGGGGCTGTGTTGTATGAATGATGACGCCAGGAGTTGCTGAATATGTACTATTGTTGTTGAGTGGTTTGTCAGAATGACTTTATCTGGATGTGCTACAGAGTTGTCAAATACTTAGCCAACTGTATGGATTGAAGCTGTGTAGTATGCATGATGGTGCAAAGAGTTGTGCCTAAGGTGTACTGTTGTTGGGTGATTTTTCAGTATGACGATGTGGATGTGCTGCAGGGTTGTCAAATGCATATCCAACTGTATGGATTAAAGCTGTGTTACATGCATGATGGTGCTACGCCTAAGGGTTACTGTAGTTACACAGAAACTAGAATACTTGATCTGGTTGTGATGATGAAAAACCAAACACTTAGCCAGCTTAAAGTCGTTTTCTGTGCATTATTGGTGATAAGGGCTGTGTCTAAAGTGTATTGCTGATGTGGAACTAGTGTTATTCCCAATATGATCTACTGCACATTGTGTTGTCCTGTGGGAGAGAAATAGAAGTAAAGGGGGTGCAATCTCTAAACTCACGGACACATTGATCTCACGTCATTCGTTTGGCTAGGCATTAGCAGACACTGAATAAACAGATAAAGTGATGTACCTTGCCCTCCTTTTGATTGTGGCACTTTTAAGGTAATGACATACATAATCGGCTGAGGAGAGATTCCCAAGATCTCTCCTCACTGCTGTTGCGTCTGCTCCGTAGCTTCTCACCCTTTTCGTCTTTGAAGCAGTGCAGCCAAACATCCAGATAGTTAAGCATTAAGTACAAGTAGAATGTAGAGATTTAGTTTGCCAGGCATAAAGAGCAAGAGGGTGTAGCGCCACAAGGAGAAAATGAAGGCAATTTGTGCCCTTGACAATAGCCTGTCCAACCCTGGTAAATTTGCAGGAACTCACCAACCCAAGACAAACCATTAGCATCTTCCTGAACAACACCCTCCCATATGAGACCACCAAACCCTTACTGGGGACCAACCCCAGCATTGAGTGCCACAAGAGAGGAGGCCCAGGAATGCATGTGACTTCTCAAAGACCTTCAGTCAATCTCTGTGGTGAAGTGATATGGCCCCGCGACGTTATTTTCCTCACATAGATATTTGCAACGTCGTCTACTGATGCAGGTCGAAGAGTATTGCTTTTTTTACTATTTTGGGAAAGCTGTGAATGAAGATGCTAAGAGCATTCAACAGCAATCTGAAAATGGAAAACATTTTAAACAACCTAAGACGACCTTCTAAATAGGAGCCGACAAGCAGGAAACGTGTTTAACGCTGTCTGCTTACCTAACTGAACAAGTGTGCTTTGCTGTCCAAGAGAGATGTCAGTGAGGTAAAAATCTGCCCCAGTGCTGCGCATCACTCATTGATGTAATTTTATGGTGTTATTTTGGAAAAGAGCAATATCGTAATTTCCTCTGATCTGCCAGTAACATGTCAGGTGATCGTCCTCTCTTTACATCATCCACCGTTAGATCATGTAATGTCATCACAGATAATGGGATATACTGCTAGCTGAAAGTTTTTAAGCTAGAAATCAGACTCAACCTCCTTTAGGACATTTGGAAGTTTGTAAGCAAACACGCACACACTAACACACTGTCACTCTTACATCAGCCATTCTCCCAGACAAACCCAAATCATGCACGCAAGTTTGAATATTCCCCAGTTCCTCACCATGTGGTAGTGGGGGCAAGCACGTAACAGGATTCTTTGATTGAAAGGTGTAGTTTTCTTGGTGTCTCAGTCACTCCTGTTCTTTCTTTGAGACCACTTTCCTCTGCCAATTCTCAATCAGTTACACACTTGAATCCTTTCTCTACCCACAGCTCTAGGAAATCCTCTATCTGCGCAGACACATCATTTCCTTCGCCTTCATCACTGTCCTTTCACTCTGTCATACTGTTTGTACTTCCTTGCATAATCTCTTCTTAAACATGCACTATCATGCAACCACTCTCTCTCCCCACACCTGAAGACATAGCATTTTCTTTTCCTTCGCTGCTGTCAATATTTCAAAGGTTGTGTATACCTTCTTCATACCCTTGAATTTAAAAAGGTAATTATAACTGGCACATATGTGACCATCGCTCTGTTTGCTCTGCCCACAGGGAAAGAATTGAATGAGCATGCTGTCTGAAAATCGTTATGACTCGGTGACAGGCACTGTGAGGAACTTGCACGGATTTCAACTCCAGTACCAGAACTCTCAGTTGTGTCATCTCTGGTGAACACTTGGCCACACCTTGAAATCATCCAGCTATATAGCGGCAACTCATTTCACGCTATGCTGTACACAAGAGTACTAAGTCACATATGAACATACAGAAACACATCAGAAAAAAGCAAACACACTTAAGGAATACAAGATTAAGTAAAAGGAGAGGTATAGACAGGGATGGTATCACTGACGTATCCCCTTAGAGTGTGTTACAGTTATTACTGCCTGTAACGTTAAGGACATGAACATAACTTTATGTTACATAATGTTAGGGACTCGTTTCAAAGTCAGTTTTTTATTTACGGCCAGTATTTACAGCAGATGTCCCCCTTAAAGCCCTGCTTGGAGTCATGAAAAAGAAGTCTTGGCTTAATCTTTGTAAGGGTGAGAAAGGGGAAAGAACGTGTCCCTAACATATGCTGCGTCAAGTATTAGGGAGAAGGTTCGCTGTTCCAGGGGTCAGAGTGAAGATCGAGACGTCAGTGGCTGAAACAGTGTCTGCAGAACGATGCCTTTAGAGCGTCTTGTGCATCATGTGCTATCCTGGAAGAGATCGCTTGACTGACAGGCAGTGGCCCATGCTGCTAGTGTGCAATGTTAAGTCATCCCCACACTCAGCAGCTTTGGACTCTGCCTGCACTTCAGACACGGTGGTAAAAACTGACTTTCCAAATAATCTCTTCAGTGCATTAACAGTCAAAAAGTGACCTGATCATCACCAGTCTCAATGGCACCATTATTTCTATACCCCAAGGTCACTGGAATTATGTGATTGTGCGGCAGCAGCGTTGTCTGCATAATTATAGATTTGCCACATTTGCCATATAATTGATCATGTGCTGCATAATCTGCAGATTTTACAAAAAAAACATTTCTAGCTCAAACAGTTCCAAGTTACTAAAAACACAGTTGAGTATGTTGCCCTGCAATGGAAGGCCCTTTGCAAAGGTTAACTGTCCAATGCTATGCAACCAGTGTCCAGACAGTGTTAACAAGTGTAAAAATGACAAAATAGTGAAGTAAGAGCATAGCATGTGCCACGTTATGCCACACAATTTGCCTTTTCTTGCTGCATAATTTACTCAATCCTACTGCACAATTGGCCTCCTCTGCCACATAATTCCAGGGGCCTTCCCCTACTCTGAGAAATTATTAGATGACTGTTTTACTTCCACCTCATACATCATCCCTTAGTATCCGGTCGTGCGTGAATGGCAGAAACAGCAAGCATATATGTGTTCTCCAGTCTGGCCTGCAAATTTATTTAGCACTCTTCTGAAAAACCAAATTGAGTATTAAGAGAGGTAAATCGTACTCCTTAACGAAATCTACAGTGACGTATTGCCTGATTACACTGCTGCCAGAAACGGTATGCAAAAATCATTCTAATTTACATTGAGGTGTTTGCATGGGACAAGAAAAAGACACAGGTGTGTCAAATACCCTTTGTGGAGTGGAATGCCTGTGGCATGGCGAGCGGAGAGGTCACTAGTTCCTCTCGTGTCCACAATGTCCCTGTTCTAGCTGGTGCGCAGGAACCTTTGTTTTAAATGTAACCTTTGTTTAAAATGTACTGTCGATTAATTAGAGAATGGGCACCGGCAATAGAGCTAAACAATGAAGGCCAAGATCTGTTTAGGCAAAAGAAGACTTGCTGCATTTTTACGAACAATTAACTTTGTTACCGTGTCCATAGAAAATTAAACTGCTACAGTAATAGTAAAGCGGGCAACACGCCGCCAATCACATTTAGTGGAAAACGGGCAAACATAAACATTTAAAAACAAGCCGACGACCGCCACGAGCATGAGTGTAAAGGAGAGACACAAAAGGAAAAAGAAGTTTGCTCGCAGCCAAGCGTATCAGCAAAAGTGCAATTAGCCACATAAGGGGGTGATACCCAAGGCGGTAACCAAACTGCCCCAAGGAGGGACAAACACAAAGCATTTGCCAATGATAACAAAGGATTTTTGAAGGCCAACCCACGACCGAGTGAACGTAATGGGCTTGAGGTAGGCGTGGTTAAAAGCCCAAATGGATAACTACACGTTGGGAAAAGTAGCTCTTGCGCGCTACTATGCTCAACCTATCAACAATGCTCAAGAACAAGATAAGCATCACAGCTTTTGTGTGGGCTGCAAAGGTTCACTCTGTGTAATGAACGTTTGTACTGCTGATGGTTGTTCTGTAACCGTTCCAACTACATGAAGTATGTTTGCAATATTGTTGCACATGCTCTCATCTGTGTGTTTTGAGTGTTTGTGTGTTAAACCATACCCTCTATCTACGGATGCTGCATTTGTCCTTTGCATATAAGGAAACCTTATACTGCTGCTTCTTCTGAGACCGCCCGTGTTATACCTGTTCTACATATTAGAGCAATCTGTAGAGATGCTCTCTATGCTGTTCCTATGCTTTGCATGTAACCTCCTCCTGGGTCTCTCATAATAGATGCAGTTTGTTAGTAAGGAATTGTTAACCGTTAACTTTTAGAATGCAGTGGGGTATATTACAATTGAATACCTAATTAATAATGTGAGACCTACTATACCCCTGAATGATATTTTTTAGTTTGATCTTTCAATGCCTGAAATGCAATGCACTAGAGGTGGGTAAGCCACAGAAAGCTCGTGGCAGGTTCAAGTCTGATGCTTTGGACTCGGTCAACATAAGGTGCTGTTGGAACCTTGAGCCCAAAACCAGAGGAGCTTTTAAGGGACGTTATGGCGCTTAATGGCTACAAATGCGGAACACGTAACATGGGGAACAGTTGAAATCCCGGTCTCAGGTCTGCATCCTGTACATCTGGCAATCTCCCTGTGTCATAAAAGAAGTATAGTAAACCGTGTCTGTTTTGAAGCACATGTATGTCAGTGGGCAAGGTTTGAGCTATATAATACTGTCAAAAATAAACAATAGATTCTGCCTATCAATCATTTGCTAATCTCCCCCTCCAAGAAACAAGGCAGAGTATTAACCTTTGATGTCAAAAAGAGATACCCATCTACTGGCTGAATTGCACAATGTGAAACTGGAAAACTTGAAATCAATTCCTGCTTCCCTGCTTGACCAAATTGTGTGATCCTGGGGACATCCTCTGTCACCTGGCCTTTTAGTTCGTTATCACATATCAGAGCACATTCAAACACAGGAGCTCAGGATGTGAGCTGTACATAACTCAGGAGTTTGATTTATTAAACTAAAATGTTGCTGTTTGTATAATAAGAATCTAAGACACAGCATGATAGCTGACTTGCCTTTTAGTTCACCAATAGCATTTTCATCAGGGCAGGGCAAGAATGTTTATTAGCTTTTATAGTCAGAGCTGACCCTTGGCTCGGCTTTCCATATTAATTTGTTGGCTCGCCCACCTCTACAATGTACCACGCAAGCTATTCTGCAATACAGACAAGTAATGTGCAAAGCAGATAACACCTTGGCAAAGGAAAATAGGTCATCTTTTCTGATGAACAGTAAAGAATATGATACAATGATGTTAGAAGACAAAGACTACAATCATTGCAATGAACTGAAATGTAAAAGTGTGAGAAAGGTTTTTCCTGTTAGGGACATTTGCCCTGCTACCCCAAAGCTGCACTGCGTGTGTGTTTAAGTGGCTTGTGCATTGCTCACAAACCCATCAGATTATGAGAAAAGACTTATGGACTGCAACTTTCAGCATTTAACAAATGAAAGAAATTATGCGAGCTGCCACACCCCAGTAGGCAAATTAAAATCCAATAAAGTTAAAACGAAAAGGTCGCTGTTCAGGGTATAACACAATCACAAATCAAGAGGAATGTGTTTTTCATGTCACTTTAAATGATTACAGAATATCAACAGTTTGGGTTAACACACGCTCATCTGCTTTCTTTGGTGTATCACCTTTCCTGTACAGGTCTCTAACAGGTTATTTACTAAGTATTGCGCGGTAGACTGAGTAGTGCTGAACTATTTTTCTCTGAGCCTACAGGTTTTTATAATCTTATGTAAATTGGTACAATACTTTGCATCTCTTTGGGACACACAAAAAACTTTACTAAATAACCCCCTAGGTTTGATCAGTTTTTTAGGATTCATCTAGACGTCTGGCTAATATTGAGAAGTGGGGATTAGGGAAAGCATCCTTGGAAGCCTCTTCCTGATGTGAAACTGGAGAAGAACAGACCACCAAAGGTGGAAGAAAAGGAATGGACCTCAAAGAGAGTCCAACAATAACATAGCAGGATTTTAATCACTAGTGATACTAGTGTAGACCAAGGGTCTGGGTTAGAGTTCAGCAGCGGGGTTACTCCCTCACAACCATGACAGATATCCCATCCACCTTACTACAACTGGCATAGGATGTAATGCACACGTAATAGGGCAGAAAGGATATCCTTCACATTTGTGATGGAGTAACCTGTCCTTCAAAATTCAAATTAAGCCTCTAGTTTATAAAATATTGATACCAATCTCTTTTAACTAAACAGGTTACTCTGATGTGTAATAAAAAGTGTTATTCCAGTAAATAGGTTATGAGTTACTGAGATAATAAGGTTGTAATAATGTTTGTCAAATAGAATCAGCAGTGTCTAAAACCTAAACAACAAGCAGGATCAACTTTACAGGGGCTGAAACATAGGTGTTGAAACAGCATCTAAATTTTAATTGCTTGCACTTTAGTGAAACTGTTAGCTAGTTAGTAGGATTAGACAGGGGTCACCTACTGCTGGAGGCACTTGAAGTCTAACTATTCAATGCGTGGAGCCCTCACCTTACTATGAAAAAACTGCATTAAAGAACTGTGAGAGATTATATTGGCTGAAATGAGATGTGGCCAACCTCTGTGTCAGTGACCTGTTCTGTGTCCGTGACAGCATGAGACAGCTTATTAGGTGCCATGAAGTGGCCAGAAAGTGAAGTGTCAGGGTGGTACAAATCACAAACTTAAATAGAAGGTCAACAGTGGATGGGCTAGTTGGCAACTGTTAAATTTGTCAGTCATAGGGTTGTTTTTCCTCTAACGTTTTGGCTTCCTCCTCCATCACTTCTGTTCTAGTTTTTGCTGGCATTAGGACTCTGTGCACTTTACCACTGCTAACCTGTGCTAAAGTGCACGTGCTCACTCCCTAAAACATGGCATTGTTGCCTTATACCCAATTGGCATATTTAATTTACTTGTACATCCCTAGTAAAGTGGCACTACATGTGCCCAAGGCTGTACATTAAAAACTATTAGTGGCCAACAGTACTGATTGGGCACCCACTTAAGTAGTCTTTTAAACATGTCTCATGCCTGCCATTGCAAGGTCTGTGTGTGCAGTTCTAAACTGCCATTTCACCCTGGCAAAGTAAACCTTTTGCCAGACCCAAACCTTCCTTTTCAATACATATAAGTCACCTCTAGCTTAGGCCCTGGACAGCCCAGACGACCAGGTGTTATGTATGTAAAAAACAGGACATGTACTTTTAAATTGTACATGTCCTGGTAGTGAAAATCTCTTAAATTCATTTTTCACTACTGCATCGCCTATCTCCCCCGTTGGATAACATTGGAGTTACCTTATTACTTTTTATAAGTGTAATTTCAAATGAAAATGAATAATCCCTTCAAGTTTGGTGTATATGGAATCACAATTTAAAATCCAACTTATGGTGAAGTCAGGTTTTAAATCGCAATTCTGAAAATGTCACTTTTAGAAAGTTGACATTTTCTTGCCTTAGCCATGTGGTGCCTGTAGCCAGTCTCTAGTCCCATGACTGGGTCTAGTACACAGGCAGGTTTTGTGTAGTCCTTCTAGAAATCCACACACAATGGCAGCTTAGGTGTGACCGAATGGGCCATCACTGGCAGGATAGGAGGAAGGGGCTAGCCCAGACTCATTTATACCTGAATAGGCTGTGTTCTGTCTCCAAACAAAGGCCTTAACAACCCTGCAGGCCACTTCAGCCAGGTTGGAGCCAGGACATGAGAGACAAGGAATGACAATTCCTAAAGGTTAACTGAATACATAATTGTAATTTTACTACAGACAAGGAGGCTAGAATTATGCATAACCCTTTATTCTCTTATTCTGAGCAGCAATACTGAAAAGCTTCCAGAAACAGAACTATAAACACATCACAATGTAAGATAGAAGCCTCAGATCCATAAATAGTTCTTGCACTCCATTTCCTTCCTCTTTTGTATGACTATTCTAAATCAACCCTTCTTTTCCTCTCCTTGATGTCTTTTATCCTCCTTTAATTTTCTGTACTATAAATCATAATAATTTTTCTGACTCCTAAGCAAATTCTCTTCTAAGTTCATCAAGTTACAGATCTATACAAGTTCAATCATCATTAATGCATTTTCCTTCACTTTCCATACCCAGCTAATCTCCTCCTTCACTATGGGAAGGATGGATGGGATAATGCTAGCCTTCTTATCTTTGATAAAATTACGATACTTTATTCAGTTAACCTTTAAAAAACATCATTTTATGGCAAGACAGGAGACTAGCATTATGCATGTTCAACAGCTTGAAACATTTTCCACACCTTTGAAATAACATCTTGTAAATGTGTCACCATTTGTCCAAGCTGCCCGTTTCATAAAAAGTTGCTAGCTTCCAGGTTAACTCTCCTATACCTAGATACTTGTTGGTAGGCCATTTTGCAAACAACTTCAGCACCAAATCCATATCCCATAATGTTTGATATTTTGTTCTAGGCAGTCTCCTCAACCTAATTTCCTCCATCACCCTACATACCAATGGACCAATGGACCAATGGACTGCATGCCAATGGACTTTTACCAACTGATAAACCTTAATTTAAAGAATGTCCTGCTGCTATTGCTATTCTAAAGCAATTAACTGTTCTATATGATAAAACTTTCTCAAACCTTTATCCAACATATCCGCAAGAATATTTGCTACCAATGCTTCATCTGCTTCCACAGGATCCAAATCCTTTGCCACGCACTAATATACAAATATCTGCCATGCACTTTTGTATTTCTTTAATGTGCCTGGGGCTCATGACTCATTGAGCAAGTCTGTAGCTGCTCTCGAAAGTCTTGAAAATCTTCCTGAATTCCTGATATTTTCCATTTTAGAAGGCTGAGCAAACCCGAATCCACCAACAGATGCTCTTCCCCTTCCACATCTTTCAAAAGTCCTATGTATAACTTTATTAAAGGAGTTGTCATCTCAATTGTTGGGAACCAAGCCTGTGCTTTCTAAAATGGAGTCACTAGTACTATATGACTCTTCTGCTTCCTCACATGCATTAACAAGCTCTGAATCATAGAAAAAAAGGTGAAATGCAGAGCCTTTCATTCCTCTCTGATACTAAAGGAATGTGTCTACTGCCATAGCCCCTGGATCTGACCTCCAACTTATGTAATGTGGTAAATGGAAAATCAACCGAGAAGCAAAGAGGTCCACTACAAATAAACCCAAGGTTTCCTGAATTTTCTGAAAGTATTCCTGCTTCAGCATCCAGTCATTGCCATCTATCAAATTCCTTGAATTCCAGTAAGAAACAACATTGTGAACATCTGGTAAATATTCTGTCTTCAGTCTATTTTCTGTGCCAAACAGAATTCCCACTTTTCTTTCGCTAAATATGATTGACTCCTTGAGCTGCTTCCTCCTAATTTGTTTATAAAAGTCACTGCTGTGATATTGTCTATGTTCATCAAAACTGAACTTATCCGTAGCACCCCTCTGAACAGCACAAACCAAACAATCCTGCCTTCATTTCCAGAACCTTTATGTGCTCTTTTATTTCCAATACATTTCAAAATACACCTGTTTCTTGAAACAAACGTATTGCACCCCATCCTGAATTGCTTGCAATTGATTCCAAAATAAAGTCTAGTTTGAGCAAACCCAACTCCACCAATGGATGCTCTTCCCCTTCCACACCTTTC
This sequence comes from Pleurodeles waltl, assembly GCF_031143425.1. NCBI lineage: Eukaryota > Metazoa > Chordata > Amphibia > Caudata > Salamandridae > Pleurodeles > Pleurodeles waltl. The sequence continues at coordinate 1,216,374,896 of NC_090440.1, forward strand.
AAAGGTCCTATGTATAACTTTATTAAATAAGTCGTTATCTCCATAATCGTTGGGAACCAAGACTGTGTTTTCCAAAATAGAGGCACTTGTGCTATTCGACTCTTCTGCTTCCTCACATGCATTAACACTCTCTGAATCATGCAAAAAGGTGAAAATGCATAGCCTTTCATTCCTCTCTGATCTTGAAGGACTGTGTCTACTGCCATAGCACCTGAATCTGGCCTCCAACTTATGTAATGTGGAAACTGGAAAGTCAACCAAGAAGCAAAGAGATCTATTACAAATGGACCTGTTTCATGAATTTTCAGAAAATATTCCTCCTTCAACTTCCAGATGCTGTAATCGGTCACATTCCTTGAATTCCTGTCTTCAACAACATTGTGAACACCTGATAAATATCCTGCCTTCAATCCCTTTTCTGTTCATAACAGAACTTGCACATTTCCTTTTCTAAATCTGATAGACTCCTTGACCTGCTTCTTCCAATTTCTTTATAAAAGTCACTGCTGTGATTTTGTCAATGTTCAACAAAACTGAACTCCCCTGCAGCACTCCTCTGAAACTGCACAAACTGAACAATCCTGCCTTCATTTCCAGATAATTTATGTGATCTATTATTTCCAATACATTACATATTCCACCTGTCTCTTGACCCAAACATATTGCACTCCTTCCTGATTTGCTTGCATCTGATTCCAAACTAAAGTCAGGACTTGTTTACAAACTTGCCTGACCATTCCAGGCTTTTAGATTTTCCATCCATAATAACATTTTCTCCCTCACTTACTGATTCAATGGAACTTTGTACCCATACCACAATTCTTTCATCAAACCTAAAATAATTAAACGCTGAAGGGCCCTGCAATGTAATGGTCGCAAAAACATGGCCTGAATTGAAGAAGATAACAGACTGATCACACGTGCCAACTCTGTGAACTTGACTTCCTGCTTCCTTGACAACATCTTTACCTCTTTATCTTATTCACTTTCTTTTCTGGTAACTGTGACTGACTTGCTACTGTGTCTACCACAAATCCCAAAAACTCCAATCATTGTGACAGAGCTAAAATTGATTTCTCCGCATTAGTTTGAAATCCCAAAGTTTTTAATTCATTCTTTACTAACCTCAATTGTTCTTTTAACTCCTCTACATCTTGACTCATTATTAAAATGTTGTCCAAATAAATAATCATCCTTGTTAGAAATGAGGCTTCTAGTTGGCAGCGGTTTGCACCTTGTCCAAGAAGGGATCCTCCCTCCAATCAGGGTAAGGAAGCCCACACATCTAAGATAACCTATGCTCACCCCCTTGGTAGCTTGGCTCAAGTAGTAAGGCTTATCTCAGAGGCAATGTGTAAAGTATTTCTACACACACACACACACAGTAGCACAGTGAAAACACCACAAAAATACTCCACACCAGTTTAGGAAAATAGACAATATTCATCTAAGTAAAACAAGACCAAAACAACAAAAATCCACCATATACAAGTAAAGATATTTTCAAAGATTAAATCTCAGCAAAGTCCTTAGAAACACAATAGCTCTAACTGGGGCTATCTGGGCATCTTGACAGAGTAGTTCCCAAAAGTCTGATGCCACACTTGAGGGAGTTACACGTACCCCACGTACAGTGGTTTGGAAAACGATGAGGGAGAAAAGATGCTGTACGGAGTCACGGTTGTGAGGCGTTGCTGAAGCAGGTAAGGCGTTGATTCCTTATTGCTACTGGGGAGGTGAGGTGTTCGTTGCTTACTGCTAGGCAGGGGAGGTGAGGTATCCATTCCTTACGGTTGCAAGGGAGGAGATGCAGCATCCTTGGTGAGGCATCGGTTCCTTACAATCTGGCAGGTGAAGATGTGAGGCGTCGACTTTGTGATGTCTCAATCACACCATGTGACCACAGGTGCTGCAGCGGAGTCGGAGTCAGGGACATCGGTGACACTGAATTCGGGACTCATGCTTTGGGGGGACTTCGGAGGTGCTGAGGCGGCATCGGACCTGTGTTGCAGATAGTGGTTGTTGCACTCAGCAGGGACCACGGCTCTAGTGTAGGCAGTAGTGTGGAGTTGGACAGTGGCACCAGTACCAAAGACGATCTGGAGTCAATGTGGTTTCTTCTTGGTTGCACATGAACTCACTCCCCAGGGGCCAGGAACTGGATTTGGCATCACTTGGCAAGTCAGGACTCTCAGCAAGAGAACCCAGGTGCTGACAGATGAAGTCTTTGATGTCCCTGAGTCTTCTTAACAGGGGACAAGCTCAGTCCAAGCTTTTGGACAACCTTTGGAAGCAGAATGTAGTAAGCATAGTCCAGTCTTTTCACTCTCAGGAGAGAAGCAGCAAGTAACAGGCCAGCACAGCAAAGCAACAAGCAAAGTGGCAGTCCCTCCTACAGCATCCATCTCTTCTTCCTGCCAGAATGTCCTCAGTCCAGAAGGAGTCTAACTTTGTTGCGGTCCAGGACTTACACCCATTTCTGCCTTTGAAGTAGGCAAACTTCAAAGAAACTTCTTTGTAGTGCATAAGACCTTGCCTTTCATGCTCTGGCCCCAGCCACACTCCAGGTAGTTGGAGACTGCTTTGTGTAAGGACAAGCACAGCCCTATTCAGGTGAAGTGTCAGCTCCTCTCACCACTCTAGCTCAGGAAGACCCATCAGGATATGCAGGGCACACCTCAGCTCCCTTTGTGTGACTGTCCAAAGTGAATTCACAAACAACTCAACTGTCATTCTGATCCAGATTTGGATTCCACAGGCAGGCAGAGGCACAGAATGGGTAAGGATGACAACACCCACTTTCTAAAAGTGGCATTTTCCAACGTACAATTTAAAAAACAATTTCACCAAAATATGTATTTTTAAATTGTGATATCAGAGACCCCAAACTCCAGATCTCTATCTGCTCCCAAAGAAAAATTACACTTAAAAGATATTTCAAGGCAATTCTCATGTTACCCTATGGGAGAGATACGTCTTGCAATAGTAAACCAAACTTAGCACTGTTTTACTGTCAGGACATGTAAAGCACACCAATGCATGTCCTACCTTTTAAATACACTGCATCCTGCCCTGGGCCTACCTTAGGGGGGACTAACATGTAATAAAAGGAATGTTTTTGGGCCTAGCAAGTGGATGCACTTGGTAGGTCAAAATGGCAGTTTAAAACTGACCACACAGGCAGGTCTGACGCATGTTACAGGTCTACTCATGTGAGTGGCACAATCAGTTCTGCAGACTGATGAGCAGCATTTGATTTACAGGCCCTGGGCACACATGGTGCACTATACTAGAGACTTACTAGGAAATCAAATATGCTAATTACGGATACATTAATCACCAATACAATTTAGACAGAGAACACTTGCACTTAGCACTGGTCAGCAGTGGTAAAGTGTGCAGAGTCCTAAAGCCAGCAAAAATGAAATTCAGCACAGTATCAAAAACAAGAGGTACGAAGCCAAAAAGACAGGGGAAACCACGCCAACAGCTGACAGGTCTAACAATCCTTACTCCCCTTTCTCATATACTACCTACTATAGGCCTTAGAACCTCCATGAAACACCAAGGTGCCACTGACAAACCAAAGAAAAGACATTTGCATTGGTAAAACTGTCCTTTCCATCGGAACCTCAAAAAACTACTATTGGAATTGTGAAGTATGCATCTTTGAGATTCATCTTCACCAACCAATTCAAATCTTGTTGCACGCCACTCAAAAGGTAAAGCCCTTCCGTTTTGAAGTGCCTGTACATCATATACTGATTCAAATGTATTACTGGCCTCTGTCCTTTGTCCATCTTTTCTACTAGAAGTAAAGAACTCACATATCTCTTCTTTTCCTCCTCTATCTTTACGATTGCATCTTTTAATAACATTAGCACAATCTCTTCATCTACTATAATCTCCACTTTTTTGGAAGACCAATTAATTTGGTTCTTTCAGCTGTTGTGCCGCTGTTTTGGATTTTATTTGGTAACCTCCTACTGCTGGGAGGACCCATTAATCCTGCGTAGTTTCACTTCATTGACCTTTGAAAAATCTCAACCTTCCTCTCACTTTTGTATGGACAGAACCAATAACAGTCCTCATACTCTCTCTGATTTGCACCTTGCCCACGTACTCTAGCAGATCTTCCTCTTCCTCCTCTCCCACATTGGGGATAAACCTTTTGACTTATGCTGTTCCCTCTATAGTTTCCACTACTAGGTAACATGAATAGTGGGATTTATGATGTGCTCTGCTGAAAGGTTGCCCTCTCCTCCAAACCTTCTCATAAAAACTGTCTCCTGTAAACACTTTGTGCATTGAGTAGTGCATTTTGTATAGACTTGTGATTGTCCAAACATATTTACTTAAGGACTTAACCGTTCCTTTGCCAAATAAAAATCCCTTGCTTCTTCACTTGTTTCTTTCCTAGCTAAATCTCCTAATTTAGGGTTAATGCCCATTAACACTGTTTTGTGTCTTTCTGCCAATAGTCCTGCATTCACATTGTCCAGAAAGCAAAGTTCGCTTTGGCACCCTTCTCTCAATAGATGTATATCTAAATCACTCATTTTCAAGTAAGCTTCTTCCACTGTATCACGTATTCTCACCAATGGTCTCAAAAAATCCAGAACCTTGAAGTGGCACTGTTTTAATGATCTCTCGAATCCCTTTCTAGGATCTCCACCCATCCGAAAGAGAGATGTGATTATTTCTGGCTCTAGATTCGGTGTTAAAATCACCTTTTCCCCTATCACTGGTCATGAGCATTCCACCCTCATATTATCCCTCTCATCTTTTTCCAATGCCTTTCTTATTCTGCTCTTAATGTAATCAACCATGTCAGCCAATCCTTTCCTCTCTGATGTCTTATATCTTTTGGCTCAAATAGTTTTTCTCCCAATGGGTCCACAACTGTTTTAATTTCTTTTAATTCTTTTGACTTGAAAGTTTGTCCTTCCTCAAATTTCACATCATACAATCCTTATAATCTAGGTCTAGAATATATTCATCCATAGTTGATGTTTCACCTATTAACTCCATATCATCCAATTGAATTTCGTCACTTTCAGTGTTAAACTGACTTTTTTGTGTGCTGTTGTAGACACTAACTCCTTTTGAGCCACATAAGACTCTTCTCATCTTCGATATAATATCCATATTTCTTCTCTTTTTAATACATTTTCCTCCTTTACCTCTATTCATTTCCTCTTTATCTGATATTGAAAACTATTCTTCATCATCTGCCTTTCCTAACTCTCTTTTTTTTTGCCTAATATATCTTTCACTGTTTCTGGAGATACAATTTTCCTTATTAAGCCTTCTTGGCTTGTATCCTCCTTTTCCTGATCAGCCACAACATTATTATTTCTCCTTTATTTCTAATTTAATTTCAAAATGTATACATGTTTTAATGATATTCCTTCTTTTCAATCGATGCACCTACCTTCTGCTTTAACTGCCTCACACAACCATCTCCTGCAACGATCACAAACAAAAGCGTTCTGATGCAAAAAAAAAGCAACAAATTTAGTAAATCTATTTCCTTTAAAAACATTCTCCCTCATTGAAAAAACAAGACCTAATTCCTTTAAGTGTATGCATACTGACATTGAAACGTGAGACTTGACCTTTCCTTATAATAAATTTCCTCTAATGCGGGAATGCTAATGAACTTCAGAAGCAACTCGCCTGATCCTTTATGGTCTTTTCTGTAATATTAACACGTTTCTTGTATGAGCAACAGCTGTCTAAACACAATGCCTACAAATTAGGCAAAGCCCCTCCCCTTTTTGCACCGATGATGCACATACGGATTTCAGCGCATGCAGACTTCAACCAATGGTCCTTAAAAAAACTCGAATCTCATTTTTGAATTTTGTCTTCAAAACAACTATATGTCATCAAAATTAATATTCCTCAAAATAACTTACAAAGTCTAAAGTTTATCTAAGACATTTTTAAAACCAATACAATATAAATCTCTAAACACATAGTTAACTTACAGAACTTTCTATTAAATTAAATTATAATATCCATAAATTGGGTATTTGTATTTCCTAACAAAATGTACTCATACATACAACACACTTATTCATAACCAAAAGTAATGACACTTATCTGCTTAGAAGCAGAAAACAAAAGAGGAAGAACATGGAGGACAAGGACTATTTATGGAGCTGAAGATTATATTTTACAGTGTGATGTGTTTAAAGTTATTTTTCTTGAAGCTTTTTAGTACTGATGCTCAGAAGGAGTGAATAAAAGATTGTGCACAAGGCTAGCCGCCTGCTTTGCCATACAATTCTATGAACTCCAAAAGACACTGTCTAGAAGCTTCTCCCACCTTCCAGAACCAGGTCACCAATGTACAAAAGAAGCACATAAGACACCACAACTTCAGTACACTTCTGGATTTGGGGACACTCAGCCAGGAAGAAGGACTGCTGTGCTGCTCCAAGATCTGCCACTTTGCTGGACTACCCTGAAGGAGCTACTGCCTTGCTGTGCTAACCTGCTGCCTGATGCCCTCTTGCCTGGGGAGGAAAAACTGGCCCTGCAACCCATCTTGAGCACAACACCCTAAAGTAATTCAAAGGGAGAGTCTGCTGGCCCCCTGATCTGAGTCTCAGGGTCAAATCAGGCACCATCTACAGCTCCTGGGTCCTTCTTTAGAGAGTTTCTGACCCCCCAAGAGGTGCCTCTCAGGTCCTGGAGCCTTGGTGTGGCTCTTTAGTTCTTAAACTCAAACTTTTGGGCTCTTTGCAACTGCAAACAGACCCATTGGCACCGGAATCACACCACTCGCACTAAAAATCAGAGCAAGCCACCGGCAGCCCATCTCTCCACACAACAGCAATCGACCACTCACAGGGGACCACCAACACTAAATACCAGCCTGCCCATCCATGACTCCCGACCAGCTCCTCATGCCATGCCGATCACCCCCGTGACGTTCTCCTCGTGACCCCCTCTAACGGGAATGGGAGTCTTGGCACAAAACCTGAGAATGTAAACCTTGAACGCGACTAATCGGAGTCTGTTTCCACCATGGTTGGCTTGAACTTTTGACTTTGACCTGGTCCAGCGAGACCAGATAACCTAGGTTTCCACTTCATACTTTTAGGTACTATATACAAGTTTATTCTTTAAAAATTCATAACTTGTTCTACTGATTAGATTTTTGCCGTTTTGGTCTTGCCTTATTTATTAAATCTTGCTCTGTTTTTTTAACCTGGTGTGGGATCTTTACTGCTTAAAGCGTTGCACAAATACTTCACACATTGCTTCTAAGTTCAGCTTGACTGCTCTGTGCTACGCTTTGTGGTAAGCACAGGTTAATTTGGGGTTTGATTGTGCTTTATCCTGATTAAACTTGGGGTTGCTGCTTGACCAAGGCTTACATCCCAGTCAAACAGTAACCCAATTTCTAACAGTAACTATCATTTTTAAAGAATTTACCAAAAACCCTGTGATTCCAGTGGGATAGCAGGGATGAATCAAGGGTGTTTAAGACTCAGTGCTGAACAGTAAGGAACCTTTCCCCTCTGCCTTTTCGTCTTGAACACTGGTTAGTAATTTTCATAATGTACATGATCCACGATGCGTGTTGGTGTATAATTTGAAGGGAAAACACATAGACAATATGGATCCCTACTGATGCAAGACCTTTGCCTGCTTCAGAGTGCTTCACATTTTACTCTCTACTTCAAAGAACACTAGCGTTTTTAAGCATATTTATGGGTATATTTAAGAGCCCCTAGTGGCATTCCAACATCACATTATCATTTTTTTTTTACGCTAATGTGGCGTTAGAAGGCCAAAAATGCCACGCCATATTTACAAAGTGGCACAATGTATGTATTGCACCACTTTTTAATCTTTTGCTCTACATTATGCCTGTGCCAGGCATAAGGTATGCAAAGGGGGCGTTCCCCCGTTAGGGGGTGGCAAAACAATGGCGCAAGGAAATCTAAGAGATTTTCTTGTGCCATTTATTTCAGTACTTTTAACGCCTGCTCAGAGCAGACGTTAAAAGGAGGCTCCCATTGTCTACAATTGGCCACTGGATGCTTTGCAAGATTAGCATCAGAATTTTTGATAATAATCATGCAAAGTGCTGGACTAGCGTAAAAAATTAATACGCTAGTCCACTAACTTCTGCCATGGTGCGGTATATTTTAAATACCAATCAAATATCTATCACCTTTCTGAGCAGGCGTAGTTGAAAATTGCTATTCTTGCCCACTGGGTTTATTAGGACGAAGAACGCTGGGTTATGATATAAAGTACACCTACATTATTGATGGTTTTGAAATGGTATTGTAGCAAGTGGAGCCTCTTGTTTTTCGCCGCCACATGGGCCCTGAGTTTCAGATACATGAAGACACAAGCAGTTTTTGTTAAACAATAAAATACATGATCCAGCTTGCTCCCAGGTTGACTGTTTAGGTAATGATATTTCGAGGAGTCATCTGCGTATCTTAAATTGCCGTTCAGGCCGCATACATTTTCTGATAAGCAAAGGTGGGCAGGAGGTTAGAAGAGGGATTCTGAGACACCCTTTCCTCCCTGGATTTGAGTTTGGATTTGCTAGCTGTCATTCCGGTGGAATACTTACACCAGCTCTAGGACAGCTATGATCATTACCATGCACACTGCCAGTGACTTAAGCTGTATGTTAAGGTCTACCACCCAGAGAGGTCAAGGGGCACCAGTGAAAGGCTTAAGAGTCATGTAACTAGATGAAGAAATCTTGGACGTTTTCCTCCTACAGTCGTTATTCCTCTAATAGATTGAAAATATAATTGTCAGACACAGCAAAAACGTGGCTTTCCACCAACCCGAGGAGGGAAAATAAAAGTAAATCATGGGAAACAGATACCGACAAGAGAAAGGAATATTGTTGCCTGGATGGAGAATTATATTGATCTTGATGTAGGAAGAATAGGAATACATCACATACAAACAAACATAAGTTCCCCAAATCTCAATACAAACATCTTAGGCTAGATAGTTGTAAACCAATGTAAGTAGTGAAAGGCTTAATACATGACATGTTAAAAAAGACAGACTGTGGGTTCAATAGAAAAGGCAGGTCCTATTTAGGACAAACACACACTTATTACTTAGGAAACATATAGACATGCTGCATTGTTAAGTTAGCTGTGCTGAAACACACAAGAGGCCCAAGCCACATTGGAATGAGAGTTTTACTTTAAAGCTGCACCAACTGTTGCTTTCAAAATGTTCACTTAGCATGAACAGGGTGGAACAGAAGGGTGTATCCTTCCTTAGCACAGGGGTCCTAAAAACCACAAGTCATTCATATCGTGTTAAGGGGAACTGTGTAAAGGGTCAGATAAGTATTTGCAAGGCAGGGCTACCATGAGCAGCACGCAACATATAGGGGGTCATTACGACCTTGGCGGTATAAGGCGCTTACCGCCGTGCAGAAGATCGCCAATACACCGCCGCGGCCGCGGTAGGCCGCCACAGCTATTATGACACACATCTCGGAATCTGCCGAAATTCAGACACCCACACAACACCGCCACACCAAAGGTCAGCGATAAACATGCGGAAACAAATCCTCCACCTCCACGCCAACAGAAACACGCCCATGCTATTACGACCCACGAATCCACGCGGCGGTCTTTCAACTGCGGTATTCCATTGGCCGTACACACTGCCGCACTCAAAATACACACACACATACAAAACACCGCCACATTGGACAATTACAAATACACACACCTGATACACATACACACACCACTCCCACACACCCAATACAATATGAAACACACACCCACATCACACACAAACCCCTACGACCACAATTTCTGAGAGAAGGCCAGAGAGAGACAGCACAGAACAGAGAACCCCATCACACAGAGGCACACTACACCATCACCCACACAACACCCACGCACAAAACACCACATACCACTACACTCACCACACTCAACACATACACCACCCCACACCTCACACACACCACCCCATGGCACGCCAAAGACACCCCCGCTTCTCCGAGGAGGAGCTCAGGGTCATGGTCGAGGAAAACCTACGGGTAGAGCCACAGCTATTTGGATCACAGGTACAGCACACATCAATAGCCAGGAAGATGGAGCTATGGCAAAGAATAGTCGACAGGGTCAACGCTGTGGGACAGCACCCAAGAAATAGGGAGGACATCAGGAAGAGGTGGAACAACCTACGGGGGAAGGTGCGTTCCACGGTATCCAGGCACAACATTGGGGTACAGCGGACTGGCGGCGGACCCCCACCTCCTCCCCCACAACTAACAACATGGGAGGAGCAAGTCTTGTCCATCTTGCATCCTGAGGGCCTCGCAAGAGTCGTTGGAGGAACGGACACTGGTAAGTCAAATTTCAACTATCATATCCCCCACCCTATCTACATGCTATCACACCCCCCCACCCTCACACCCTCCCCTATCACGCCAAATCCTCACCTATCTACCCATGACACCAACCACCCATCCCAACCCCAAAACCTGCATGACCTAACTAAGCATGGATACCCATCACTAAAGCATGCCACTGCACAGACCCACAACACCCCCCAACTATCACCACACAAGCCCCCACACAGGAATGCCTGCACTGGGGTACACGCACACCCAAACATTGCACATCATGTAACACACACATGCAATAATCATGTACTCATACCCCCGCAGGAACCCGAAGGAACGTCACCACACCAGAGGGTCCAGACAACACCAATCCACCACCAGAAGAGGCCCACAGTGACGACAGCAGCTCTGCCCCACTGGATCTTGATGACCAGCCCGTGGGCCTCAGGACAGTCGGTTCCCCTTGCCCAGCCACAGCCCAACACCGAACTGCCACCCTCTGGGAACACCAGCACAGCACCCACCCAGCGGGCCCAAACCTCCCTACCCAGGACAGGTCAATCAGCGGTGTGTCCACCACTACAGGGCACCCAGGCGAACCCACCACCCCAACAACAACAGGGACCTGGGGGCAGTGGTAGTGGGCACACGGTCCAGGGGACGGAGGCTCAGGAACACAGGGGAACTGGGAGGGCTGCTGTGCGACAGAGGGAGGACAGGTCAAGGGAACCTACTCTCAACGAGGCCCTCTCCTCCATCATGGGAGCATACCACCACTCCCAGGAGACGATGGCAACGGTACTGGCCAAGTTGCAGGAGACCCTGCGTCTGCAGGAGGAACAGTTTTTGGGGTTCAGGGAGGAGCTCAGGACCATCGGCTCTGCCCTGGGCACCATTGTAGGGGTGCTGACGGACATTCAAAAGACCTTGAGGGACACCGTGGCACTCCAAGGGGCCCCTGACACTAGCCACGACGATGAAATGCCCACCACCTCCGCCGGCGCTAGTGGACAGGAGGCACCTCCACAGGACCAACAAACCAGCACCCCACCCCCTGCAGACGGACCCTCACCACGCAAGCGGGCCCTGAGATCCAAGAACAGGACAGAGCAAGATGGCAAGACCCCCGCCAGGAAATAAGACCACCCTGATCGTCCTCCCACTGTCCCACTTTGTTACCCTGTCCAAATCGGAACTGCCCCAGCTCCACTTCCAATGGCCAGATGTGCAATGTACCTGTGAGACTAATAGACTGGACTCTGCCATGGACATTCCTCCACCATCACCCATCCCCATTTCACAACCCCCCTTCATTGTTATGCACTTAAATAAACACCCTTGTAACACTATTAAAACTGGAGTCAGTCAATGATTGTGAACTTTGTATTGTCAATTACAGTGTTAAAAAAGGTTACCCATTGAAAGGTCAACATACCAATGTCACACATCACAAGCCTTTCAAGGGTGCAAGCTGTTGACACGTAGGTTACCACAATAGTGAAACTGAAATGGAAGGGGACAACTCAGTTAACAAATAGGGAGTGAAATGTAGGTACAGGATAGAGGTAGACGTGTGAAAGTTAATAATATGTGAAACATGAAAATGTACTCACCTGTGTATCACTGAAAATATTGCTGTATGACTGACTCCCTGTTGTCGTTTTCATCTTCATCAGCTTCCTCCTCATCACTGCCCACAGGCTCCACAGGCTCCCCCGCTGCAACAACATCGTCATCTGGATCATCCTCCTGCAGAAAAGGCACCTGGCGTCGCAATGCCAAGTTATGGAGCATGGAGCAGGCGATGATGATGTCGCACACCTTCTTCGGTGAGTAGAATAGGGATCCACCAGTCATATGGAGGCACCTGAAGCTGGCCTTCAGGAGGCCGAAGGTCCGCTCGATCACCCTCCTAGTCCGCCCATGGGCCTCATTGTACCGTTCCTCTGCCCTGGTCCTGGGATTCCTCACTGGGGTCAATAGCCATGACAGGTTGGGGTAACCAGAGTCCCCCAATAGCCATACACGGTGCCTCTGGAGTTGACCCATCATATCAGGGATGCTGCTATTCCGCAGGATGTAGGCGTCATGCACAGAGCCAGGGAACATAGCATTTACCTGCGAGATGTACTGGTCTGCCAAACAGACCATCTGGACATTCATGGAATGATAACTCTTCCTGTTCCTGTACACCTGTTCATTCCTGCGGGATGGACCAGAGCTACATGGGTCCCATCAATGGCACCTATGACGTTGGGGATATGTCCAAGGGCATAGAAATCACCTTTCACTGTAGGCAAATCCTCCACCTCAGGGAAAATGATGTATCTCCTTATGTGTTTCAGCAGTGCAGACAACACTCTGGACAAGACGTTGGAAAACATAGCCTGATGCCATGGCCACTGTTGTCTGAAAAGACCCACTTGCAAGGAAATGCAGCACTGACAGCACCTGCACGTCAGGGGGGATTCCAGTCGGATGGCGGATTGGTGACATCAGGTCTGGCTCCAACTGGGTACATAGTTCCTGGATTGTTGCACGGTCAAACCGGTAGGTCACGATGACATGTCCCTCTTCCATTGTCAACAGGTCCACCAGCGGTCGGTACACCGGCGGATTACGCCATCTTCCAATATGTCCCAACTGACGGTGCCTAAGAAGGACAACAGCGAAGAAACTGTCAGCATTCCTCCAGGTATGTACCCACAGTCACACACAAGACTACAACAGACAATTAACCCATCTGGGAAAGGTTTTGAGTGTAGGCCTCGGTATGTGTGACGCAGTAGTAATTGAAGCCATGTGGGCCCCTGAAATGGCGGCTGCCTGACCTCTAAACTGGGACAATGGGATTGTGGGGTAACTGCGCTGGCGTTGGACACTGTCGCGGTAGGCGGTCGTAGAGCGCGGCGCAATGCTGCATTGGTTAACATTGGACCCTATGGGTCCCAGGAGCCAATGAACAGGTGCGCCGCCGGTGATGATGCGCACCGCCGCGGACGTCACCGCCACGGACGTCACCACCATTTTTTATCTCTTCAATCACTAGATACCTGACCTTCGACAGGAGAGGACCTACACTGCTAGTGCTGCTGTGACCTCGGTCTGGAAGCGACGATGGCTGCTGCGTCTGGGGAAAGGGCCCCTGCCTTCACTGCACAGGAGTTGGAGAAACTTGTGGATGGGGTCCTCCCCCAGTACACGCTACTCTACGGTCCTCCAGACCAACAGGTTAGTACACAGGGAGCACGTTGTATGGGCTAGGCTTGGGTGGAGAGGGCTGGGTGGATGAGGGAAGGGGGCAGAGTACATAGAACAGTTATGCATGGGGATGAATGGGCCACAGGGATAGAGTTGGGAGGGGGCCAATCACAACTACGGTGCAGTAGGTAATGACTGTCCTCTTTCCTTGTGCATGTCATGTAGGTCAGCCCCCACCAGAAGAGGGACATTTGGCGTGCCATCGCCAAGGAAGTCCGGACCCTGGGGGCCCACCAGAGACGGGGCACCCACTGCCGTAAGAGATGGGAGGACATTCGCTGCTGCAGCAAGAAGACGGCGGAGGCTCAGCTGGGGATGGCCTCCCAACGTGGGAGGGGTGCCCGTCGTACCATGACCCCCTGATGTTCCGGATCCTGGTGGTGGCCTACCCGGAGTTGGATGGGCGCTTAAGGACATCACAGCAGACACAAGGGGGTGAGTACTACCTCATCATATGGACTTTGCGTGCAGTGGAGGTGTCTGGGTGGGGGTGGTGGGTTGTGGGTGTCCCTAGGCCAGGGCGAGTTAGGTAGGCAAGGCCCCTCCGTTATGTAGGCCATGTGGCACTCTACCCCAGCTCAAAACCGAGGGAAGTTGATGTATAGTTGCCCCTTTGCCATCCATGTGGGCAGATTACTACCATTGCCATGTAGTCCATATCCCAGAAATAGCATGTGCAGAGGTCAGGAGCACGGCGTAATGCATGGGGCTGCTGCGTCTGTCTTGTCCGCCAACGGTAGCGGTATGCCATGCACTAAAACTCTCTTTCTTCTGTCTCCCCCCTTTTCCTGCTCTCCCTGTCCTTTTGTACATCAGCATCAACAGGCGGAGGTACAGTGGCACCGGAGCACGAGGGAGCTGCATCCCACATGGCCATGGAGGGCCACACCACAGACTCTGAATTCACCAGTGGGACGGAGGGCGAGGGGAGCTTCACGTCGGCCACCAGATCACCAACCAGCGACACGGACTCGTCCGCCGATGGGAGCTCCCCTGTGGTGGCGGCACCATCTGTGCGCCCCACTTCTACAGGTACAGCCGCCACCTCCCCTACCAGCACTGCCCTCCCAGCAGCCCCTCAGCGTGTGTCCCGTGCCCGCTCACCCAGGAGGGTGGGCATCACCTTCGCCCCAGGCACCTCAAGCCCTGCCCCAGTCACCCCTGCTGCCCTCAGTGAGGAGGCCATTGACCTCCTCAGGTCACTCACTGTTGGGCAGTCTACCATTGTGAATGCCATCCAGGGTGTAGAACGAGAGTTGAAACACGGTAATGCATTCCTGGAAGGCATTCATTCTGGTCAGGCTGTCCTACAGCGAACCCTGCAATCTCTGGCTTCAGCACTGATGGCAGCCATTGTCCCTGTGTCCAGCCTCCCCCCTCCAACCTCCTCCACCCAGACCCAATCCCCTGTACCCCAGCCCATCCCAAGCACACCTACAGACCAGCAGACACACAAGTCAACACCCAAAAGTAGCTCAAGCAAACATAGGCACCACACACACCACAG
The DNA here is from genome assembly GCF_031143425.1 of Pleurodeles waltl. Taxonomy (NCBI): domain Eukaryota; kingdom Metazoa; phylum Chordata; class Amphibia; order Caudata; family Salamandridae; genus Pleurodeles; species Pleurodeles waltl. Next base: position 1,216,390,036 of record NC_090440.1, read on the forward strand.
GCACCACACAAGCATCACACCCATACAGACACACCAAACATCCACTGTCTCCACTGTGTCCCCCTCCTCCTCTTCTCCCTCCTCCCTCCCAGTCTCGTCTACACACACACCTGCATGCACCACATCTACAGGCACTAGGACTCGCACCAGAACACCCAGCACCACAAGCCGCTCACCTGCACTCACCACCTCCACTGCCATTTACACGTCCCCTGTGTCCTCTCCCAGTGTGTCTGTGACGCCCCCTCCCAAAGTACACAAACGCCGGCAATCACTCACCCAACATCCATCCACCTCACGACAGCCTCCAGTACCTGCACCTGCACCCAAAACACCTAAAGTGACACCTCCTACAACCACCTCCTCTACCTCCACTCCCAGACCCCCTCCAACTACCCATCCCAGTGTCCGTCAGAAACTGTCCCTCTGTCAAATTGACCTGTTTGCCCCCACACCCCCCTCCAGTTTATCAGTCCTGTCGTAGCGCCTCAGCTTAAAAACCTCCAGTACCAGTGGTGCGTGTTCGAGGTTTTTGGAGTGCACCGTCCACCAGGGCAGGCAGTAGGACCCAGAGCCAAGGCACTGTCAGCCCACCCCCTGTAAAGGCACCGAAATTGGAGAGTGGACGACGGGACCGTGTCAAGACTCCTGGTGGGACAACAAGTGAAATGGGATCGAAGGCGATTGGTAAGTCAGCTGTAACTCCAAAGAAAGTGGGGAAGGTTCTGAGGAAGTCTGCCAGCCTGTTGTGAGTGTCACGGCGGAGAAGTGCGCCATCATTTCCGGCGGTCCAGACACAACCGCCAGCACCGTCGTTACTGGTCCAGAGACCACCGCCAGAGTCATTGCCCAGGAGGGCCCAAGTATCGTTACTGGTCAGGAGACCACTGCCAGAGTCATTGCCCAGGAGGGCCCAAGTATCGTTACTGGTCAGGAGACCACCGCCAGATTCAGTGCCCAGGAGGGCCCAAGTATTGTTACTGGTCAAGAGACCACCGCCAGAGTCAGTGCCCAGGAGGGCCCAAGTATCGTTACTGGTCAGGAGACCACCGCCAGAGTCAGTGCCCAGGAGGGCCCAAGTATCGTTACTGGTCAGGAGACCACCGCCAGAGTCATTGCCCAGGAGGGCCCAGGTATTGTTACTGGTCAGGAGACCACCGCCAGAGTCAGTGCCCAGGAGGGCCACCGCCAGAGTCAGTGCCCAGGAGGGCCCAAGTATCGTTACTGGTCAGGAGACCACCGCCAGAGTCATTGCCCAGGAGGGCCCAAGTATCATTACTGGTCAGGAGACCACCGCCGGAGTCAGTGCCCAGGAGGGACCAGGATCCCATAGCCCCGCTGGGCGATGATGGAAAGTCAAGCCACACACCAATGTCCAGTGTGGAGTTCGTCATGCCACACACCAATGTCCAGTGTGGAGTTCGTCATGCCACACACCAATGTCAGTATCCGAACCGCCATGTCAGAGCACCGCTGAACAGGGCAAAGACCGCCATGTCAGAGCACCGCTGAACAGTCCATAGACCGCCATGGCAAAGCACAGCTGAACAAGGCCAAGACTGCCATGGTGAAGACCACTGAACAGGGCAAAGACCGCCATGGTGAAGACCGCTGAACAGGGCAAAGACCGCCATGTCAGAGCACCGCTGAACAGTCCATAGACTGCCATGGCAAAGCACCGCTGAACAAGGCCAAGACTGCCATGGTGAAGACCACTGAACAGGGCAAAGACCGCCATGGTGAAGACCGCTGAACAGGGCAAAGACCGCCATGTCAGAGCACCGCTGAACAGTCCATAGACCGCCATGGCAAAGCACCGCTGAACAAGGCCAAGACTGCCATGGTGAAGACCACTGAACAGGGCAAAGACCGCCATGTCAGAGCACCGCTGAACAGTCCATAGACCGCCATGGCAAAGCACCGCTGAACAAGGCCAAGACTCCCATGGTGAAGACCACTGAACAGGGCAAAGACCGTGTGGGTATGAATAGGCTGCCACATCAGCTGGGACAGTGACAGGACAGGAACTTTCACGGGGAGACTCATCCAGTCTGGGCACCAGTCCCACCCAGTACCAGTTGAGAACTGCATCTACTTGCGATAATGTGGCTTTGCACTCCCCAGGATGGCACAGTGGGCAAACCACCCACTGTAGAGACTTGAGAGACTGTGGCTTTGCACTCCCCAGGATGGTCCAGTGGGCAACCCACCCACTGTAAAGACTTGAGAAACTGTGGCTTTGCACTCCCCAGGATGGCACAGTGGGCAAATCACCCACTGTAGAGACTTGAGAGACTGTGGCTTTTCACTCCCCAGGATGGTCCAGTGGGCAACCCACCCACTGTAAAGACTTGAGAGACTGTGGCTTTGCACTCCCCAGGATATGGCAGTGGGCAAACCACCCACTGTAGAGACTTGGGAGACTGTGGCTTTGCACTCCCCAGGATATGGCAGTGGGCAAACCACCCATTGTAGAGACTTGCGAGACTGTGGCTTTGCACTCCCCAGAATGGCACAGTGGGCAAACCACCCACTGTAGAGACTTGAGAGACTGTGGCTTTGCACTCCCCAGGATGGTCCAGTGGGCAACCCACCCACTGTAAAGACTTGAGAGACTGTGGCTTTGCACTCCCCAGAATGGCACAGTGGGCAAACCACCCACTGTAGAGACTTGAGAGACTGTGGCTTTGCACTCCCCAGGATGGCACAGTGGGCAAACCACCCACTGGAGAGACTTGAGAGACTGTGGCTTTGCACTCCCCAGGATACATCAATGGGCATGGTGCCCCGTCGTGGATCTGGCTTTGCAGTCATGTGGCTGAGGTGCCCCCCCTTCCCTTCCCCCTGAGGTGCCTGTAGTGTTTCAATCTGATGCCCCGGCAGTGTTCTCTCGGATTTTGGTCAGGTATCTATTGTGGGCCTCGCCCATGCATTTTTGGACTGTTGGTGCACGGACATTGTTGTGTACATATCTGCACTACTTCTTGTATTGTATATATAAATATGACAGATTTCGAGATATGATTCAGTATATTTTTATATGACATGTATATTGGCACATTACAATATTTGAATGGATCTCGCTTTGTCTTTGCATTCTTTCGGGGGGATTGTGGGTTGTTAATGTGATATTTTTTACTGTATTGGTGTGTATGTTGTAATATGCGAGGGTGGGGGTGGGGGTGTTTGGTGGGTGTCCCCCTAACTTTTGCCTCCTCCCTCGTAGATGCAGTACTCACTGTATGTCCTGCTCCTACGTCGCTTTTGTTCATACAGGAGCAGAAAGACAAGGGCAGGTAGTATTTGGAGTTCCGGCTCCATGGAGTCGTCGTTCCTCGTGGAGTGTGTTGAGGTGAGCGTTTTCCCATAGCAAAGGCTGTTTCCGCCGTGTTTTTATCCACGGTGTATCCGCCCCGGAAAAGGTGGCGGATTGGTGTGTTGTAATAGCGTGGGCGGTCTCCCGCCTGTCTGTTGGCGGTGACCGCCACGCTGTTTGTCTGTACCGCCGTGGCGGGCGAAGTGTTAAAGTGGCTGTCTTTGTTGGTGGTTACCGCCAGGGTCGTAATTCCCTTTTTTTTTTCGCTGGCCTGTTCGCGGTATTACCCCACCTTTTACACCGTCCGCCAGGGTTGTAATGACCACCATAATCTCTTGTTGTGCAGAAAGATAGATATGGTGAATGACGTCAGTGTAACTTGCCCACCCATGAGGCCAACAAGTGCAAGTGCTTCTTTCCAGAGGCACCTCATTATCTTATCTGTACTGCTTGTAGTTGCTTACGTAAATGCTGAACTCTTGACCACAGTTTTTTGTGGTTTTTATAGTATAAATGCTACTGGTGTTTGAACCTGAACTTTGAACTTCAGTAATGGCCTCTATGTGAGACTGCCTGTTGTTCCAAGCTGAAAATCCATTGAAAATCCATTAAACCTATATTATTGTGTCAAAATGATTTGTTTTATTTTATTAACAGATTTCCCTCTAACATATTGGCCAGCTAAGCCAGGAGCTCTGCTTTGATCTCACCAACTGCTGGACTGGGTGCCCTGCCTGTCTCCACGAGGTGATTTGTGCACATTTTAAAGAGGTAAGGGAGATGCCAACATTTATGTAAAAATCTCTGATTTCGTGGGGACAGATGGGTCTCAGTGGAAGGTAGTGAAGTGGACAAAGTACGAGGTCTGTTCCTTTTATTTTATAAAGACATTTACAATTTTGACACTGTAATGTAGGTAATTTTTGTGTTTGCATGCAAGATTGTGTATGAATTGAGATAATATTAAGGGATCCCGGAAGTAAGTCTGGAAGATACAGGGAGCTTGACTAAGTAAGTCAAAAGTGGTCAGGAGTAGTGTTGGACTTGGGGGCTGAGCAATCAGTGTATGTTTTAAAGAACACTCATGTCAACCTAACCCAGATATTAAATCTGGAAGTCCCCATTTTTTTTTAGTTGAAAATAGTAAAAAGTTGTCCCCTCTATGAATCCAGAGGGAAGTGACCAGTAGTATTTTTTTTGCCCTAGTATTAAATTAAGAATTACTGTGTATATATATATATTAAAATGTACTGTGTATGTATATGCATGTATAGACAGAAATGTGGCCACATAATAATGTCAATATATACATTTGTTATTTAGTGTATAATTTAGGAATAAGTATCAGACCTCCTATTCTTATGAAGGTTAAGTTATTATAGTATACTCAAAAGTAAAGTAATTGACTGGATTGGGCAGGTCACAAAAAGTCAATTAATTCCACATCCCTGAATTAATTATTCATTTTTATAACAGTCAGGCTGTTGCCCTCTGCAACAGAACTGACCTTAGTAGATTAGCAATATCAATACCATAGAATCATTTTTTAAGTCAGAAGTTTATGTATTTATAGTATATCATCTCTAGGCCTTAAAACAACCTACATTGACATAAGAGAAATGCCTGTTAGACAATTATAAAAAAAAAATCAAAGAACTAATACAAGGACATTATCCTCCAAGTTAAAAGTAGTGTAGTAGCCTCATGAACCCCATAACAAATATTGACACTACTAACTACTATCCCCATTATGAAACTATAGAGCCTCAAGATTGGAGGCTAGATGAATTATCAAATAGTACAGACTGGGACATACACACATATATTGAAGGTATACAAATAGAAGGAGAATTATCAGCTACTATACATACAAATATATTTAACTACCTTTCAGTTAGATGTGAACAGGATCTTCACATAATTAGAATAAAAGAGTTTATTTTAAAATGTACAAAACCTGTTGCCGTTGTCTTTCCAAGAGTAAGGCAGTCATTTGAAGGCCTCTAAAAATAAATACATTTTGTTTTAATTTTTTCATGTTTGACACAGGAGCCACCTTGTGGCCAGAAAGTGAATATATTGAAGTTACTGCAATTTTTCAGTGGAACCATGGGCAACAGTCACGTGAATTCCCTACAATAATAACAGACTCATATTTAGTATTAGACCTCTTACTGTATGCATTTATTAGGGACCTCCCAGTGTGGAATTTAGGATATGAGTAATTTATAAACATGTATATATATATATATATATATATATATATATATATATATATATATATATATATATATATATATCACAATAATATTATTGTTTGTTGTGTCAGGCAAACAAACCACTTAGGCCACACATTAAAGCACCTAGCCAATATATATATAAATGAACAAAGTCTTTCAGAGATTAGGGATATATATATATATATATATATATATATATATATATATATATATATATATATATATATATATATATATATATATAAATAAATATATATATATATATATATATATATATATATATATATATATATATCTGATGTTCACCTTCACAGCCTAATAATAGTTTATGTGAAGTCTGGAAATACCATAGGAAGTAAATAGAAACTCATTTAGAGTGTAAACCATATAGTACAAAAGATTAAGTTCACTAAACAGACATGGGGTCTCCTTTAGAACACATGGTTAAAAGTGTTCTCAGCAGACAGGGACAGGATAGGAAAATACTGTAAGGAATGGCACAAAGCAACATTAAAACTTGCACATGTATGGCCCAAAGAGGGCACATTTGATAATACAATAATAGAACACATGGACACCTTCCTATAGAGTAAATTCAAGGGAAATAAACTAGAGAAAAGGAAGATCACACTAGACCTATGGAAGGTCTTTTGTGAAACAAATATGAATGAGTCAAATACAACGCCTCAGACCCTCCCTTCGGCTCCTCCACCCCCTATCAAGACGTGCAATTAAGGTTAGGCAGTGCTAAGGTACAGGGCATGTATACATTGCAACCTGGTGCCCCACACTCATTACCCACCTCTTCACATCCCCCTGCTGTGGGATATACAGACCCAAAGTATAGCGCACCATTAGAATCTTTTTTAAACATAGAGAATATGTTCACCCATCTCCATGTCCTCAAATGGCCAGTACACCACGGGAAATGTCAGGTGGGGACAGTACTAAATAAATAGGGACACTAGATGCCACATTTACACTTCATTTAGAGGACGAGATGTCCCCCACTAGGAAAAATGAAGGTATACCTAATGAGGGATCAAGAGGGGTACAGAGAATGGAAGGGGCTAGAAAAAAGGAAGGTGTTTTTGAATAAAACGAGTACCAATATTAAAAATGAGACAAGGTGGTTAGCTTTCACACCAGAAAGTCCTCCCACAGAGTGCTGGAGGTTCATGTACCCAGGAGCAGAGCAGAACAGTGTAGGCAAGTGGGTCACAGAGCAGGAAGATGGACAGGTAGACCAAAGAGCCACTTGGGAAAAGCAGGAAGGGCCCAGAGGCAGTCAAGGGCCCTCACTAGGCCACACATAATTGAACAAGAAGGACTAGATGACACAGCCTCCACACATAGCAGCTTAGGTGAAGAAGATATGGGTTTAGAAAAATCCTACAAAGGATCAGAGGGGGCATTAGATGACATCACTGAACATGTTAAAAGAATGTCCCTTCTTGAGGACCATAACAAGGAACAGTCCCAATATGCCTGTGAGGGAGAAGAAAACAATAAGACAGGACAGACTTTACAAAAGAAGCCAAGAGAATTACAGAGATTAGTATTTGATGGGGCGCATGCAAGCCCATATGAGAGAAAGGGAACATTTGATAAGGCAGGAAAAATGACACTGAGGAAAGACGTGGCACATGCATTCCCTGTATGCCCTGGCAATAATTTGATGCCCAATTAAATAGTAGCTGAGTATGAAAATAGTTGGTATAATGTTGTCCCTTTTACTGACAACCTAGCAGGTTGGACAGAAGGATTGGCATCACAGATGACACCATGGCCGCGAGAGGGTTCCTTTGAACCCTGAGACATGGCTAATGCAGAAATGTGATTTTTTTAGGCCACAGGGGATCCTTACTGGGATTATCCCTATATGCAGAAAAGTATAAGAGTGTGGCAGAGATATGCTTGTAAGTATGACTCTCGTCACCCTACTGGCAATAGGACTACAGTCCTGTCACAACTGCCCTTGATATTCAAGGGCCCAGGGTTGCCTCAATATATACCATGGCTCCAGATGGACAAAGAAAATCTTAAAAAACAATTGCCACAACTTGCTGAGGGTGCTAGGAAATGGATAACAGCTCTGGAGAAACATACTGCAGGGATTACTCTTGCAATAGGGGACATTAAGAGTTTACTAAGTTCCCTTATAGGAGATGAGACAGACCTACTGTTCACAAAGGCAGGAGTAAAGGGATGTGACATTGACTAACCCAAAATGTGATGGGGCACCCTTTAATAGAGTAAGGGGAATTGTTTGGAAACAACTGAGGAAAATGTATCCAGACAGGCCAGACATTGGGTCCCTTATGGCACCTGCATTGCAGCCAAATGAGAACCCAGCCCAATTCCTTAGCAGAATGAAGGAAAAATGGACACAGGAAGTGGGGGAGAGTTGGGATGTCACTGGACATAATGCAATACTATTTTTCAATATAGTGAAAAAGTGTCTGCCAGTTGAAGTGCAGGATAAATTAGATAATATAGTTGCCTTAGAGGCCAAACCATGGACAGAGATACAAGCACACATAATACATTTTTGTAAGAAGAGACAAGAAAAGGAAAAGAGCGAGAAAGATAAAATAGAGAAAGCAGCAGCTAAATTGGTCCAGCATAAACTAGCCAAGAAAACAGAGGAAGGAATTGCCACTGTAATGGCCAGGTGATGACGGCTGTCCTCACCCAAAAGTATCCTTTATGCCACAAACCAATTGCATATTTTAGTGGCCTACTTGATTCTGTCATGAAAAGTCATTACCCTTGTGAACAAGCACTAGCCACAGCAGCCTTTGCAGTAGAGAAAAGTGCTCCCATTGTCATGGGTGGACCCTTGACCCTGTATGCTGAACATCCTGTGTTTGCAATAATTCAGAAAGCTAAAACAACACTAACAACACGGAGAGTATCAGGCTATGAGATAATATTATCACTAACATCCTTGAAGGTGGTTAAATGCCACACACGTCAATCCTGCTACCTTCTTTGCACACCCCATTTCAGACACTGATGATGATGCCCATGATTGTGCCACATATACTCCAGATGCGTGTAGCCAAGCAACAGAAGACCCCATTCCAGGTAGTGTTGTATATTTTGTGGATGGATCTTCCACAATAGATCAGGACACAGGAGTAAGACATACAGGTGCTGCAGTGGTCAGAGCGATGTAGCACAACTCCTCAGACACACTGCAGATAACTGAACAGATAACTTTGCCATCTCAATATTCAGCCCAGGCTGCTGAATTAGTAGCTTTAGGGGCAGCCCTCAAACAAGGGGAAGGAGAAACAATAACAGTATACTCTGATTCAGCATATGTCACTACAACAGTGCATTCCAGCATTATGCGGTGGAATAGACAGGGATTTCTCAAGTCTGATGGAAGCCCTGTCATGCACCGCCCCCTTTTTGAGGACTTGCTACGAGCTTTAACACTGCCACATGCAGTTGCAGTAGTGAAATGTGCAGCCCACACTAATGCTCAGATTTTGTGTCCTGTGGAAATGCCCTGGCTGATTGGGCAGCCAAAGATGCAGCAACACGCCCTCTTAGTGACACACATACCAGAGTTTTGTTAGCTAGTGAAACATTGACATCTTCAGACTCTCTGAATGCATCCAGACATTACACAGAGACAGCTCACCTGCATATAAGAGAGATACAAGAAAATTCACCAGAGCATGAGAAACAGTTGTGGGAAGCCAGAGGATGCACACAGACAGGAACAGATTTAATATACAGACAAATATCAACAGGGAAGCCTGTCATGCCCCAAGCATTGCTACTGATAGCTCTAAATCAGCTACATCTTCCTTAACATACTGCTAGAGACAATATGTCCTCCAAATATGTCAGGATTGGTTTGTCCCTTACTTACATTAGATGATTATAATGTACACACACACCTGCACAGTGTGCCAGCAGTATTCACCAAATCCCACCTCTAAGGTAATAGCTTCTACAATACCTCGCCCACAAGGTCCCTTTAAGGAACTGCACATTGACTACATTGATATGATTGACAGATGCAATCATTATCGCTATCTTATAGTTGTAGTCTGCCCATTCTCAAGGTGGATTGAAGCAGGACCTTGTGTTCACCGTAATGCCAAGTCTGTCAACCCTCTGTGCTTTGAGAAATACCCCAGGATGAGAGCACCATTTGACTCCTCATGACCACATTTGTGCCACCAACCAGACATAAGTTGGAGACTGAGAGTGCACCTGAAGTTGTACAATCTGAAATGAATGAATACATGTCTGAGCTAACCAAAGTTGCAAAGTTCTTCTCTAAACAGGTTACACGTGCAGCCAAGAAGCGCGCCAACGCATCTCCTGTAAAGGATCAACAAACACCATTACCTTTGGGAACTTTAGCAATTTTGCAAGACAATGGAAGAACTACAAATTTAATGGACCCTTCCCAGTGCCATCCATCCCTTTGGACACCGAGCAGGAAAAAGAGGGGGTTGAACAGGAGAAGCAACCGGAGTAAAGCCTCCCTCTAAAGCTTTAATCTTAGACACTTCTTCTTTTAAGTTATTTTATGTTTGTTTTTCCTCCTCGTTGCACTGATATTGCTGCTTTTAGCCCTTGGATATTTTAATTTTTTTGAACCTATATCAATTATTACACACATGCGTAGAACTGTTGATAATGATACTGACCATCACCTCTCCATATTGCTTTGTTTGACAATGTGTGGTATCAGCACATGCACAGTATAGGCACATCCACATCCAACACCAGTTGTTATGTATGCTCTCTCATCCCCCATGCTGCTGGAGTAGATAAATTGCATCTCTCTAAAGAGGTATCCCCAAACATTACACATTGTTTCCGGCACCTATTTTTATGCAGAATGAGAACACAGCTACAGCCAACTCACGTTATACCTATTACTGCACGAGCTAAACCACTGCCCCCTGATTGCGCAGGCAGGCCAGTTCTTAGTATCACAGGATCAGTATTTGCCCATGACAAATGGTACCAAGACAAAAGGTCCACTAAGCTTTAATAAGATAATAGGCCAATGTCAGGAAATATGGGATGCGAACATACAGAGATATACATGGACAGGGACTACCATACACCCTAGAATAGCAATGAAATTAACACAGTTTTCTCTTTGTTTCAGAGGGAATGGGACAATGAAGGTGGGGAGTAACCTCAACTGCAACATCACCACCTACAATGCTGATATGCAGGGCGGCACCTCCAGCCTGATGGATCACTACTGAATGTGTGGGGCCCGGCTCCACATGCAACTACACCGAACTGGAATGGCCTCTGCTCCCTAGTGACTTTGCACACCCCCTCCCTGGTAATACCAGGTGTGGACATCTCTCAGTTACATGACCATCCCATAAGCCGTCCAACAACCTTGCTTCACCATTACCGGACAAAACGAGCTGCTGAGTTTCTTGCTACTGAAGTGTGGAAAGACGTTCCACAGGAACATAGACTATTTAATGATGCCCAAATATATTTTGGTAGCATCCTACCATTCATTCAGGTGAAGGCAACTGCACGCTGGCTGCAGATCACGCACTTTGAATTGATGAAGACCATAAATGTAACTGAAGATGGGTTCAATGCTATCAAGGAATAAATCCGAGCCCTTAGGCTGATGTTAATGCAACATAGATATGTATTTGATTTAATGACGGCCATGGAAGGAGGGGTGTGTAAGAAGATTGGATCTTTATGTGCCGGCCAATGATGCGGACAATGGGACATTAACTCAGGTCATTCAGACATTGCATGATCTACAAAAGAAAATGATCAACGAGGGGGGTGCCCCTGATGGGTGGTTCGAGGGCTGGAATGAATGGGTGCCGTCCTGGATGTCGGGGTTGTTCAAGGCCTTGTTGCCTTTGATTGTGTTGTTGCTTTTGATGTGTCTTATTTTTCAGGTAATAATAGCATGTTGCAAAAGGATGACAGCTAAATTGGGAGGGACAGAGTATGGGTATGTGGTGATTCCCCTACTTTCATTAGAAGATGGGAAGGTAGAAAAAGTAGTTGAATAATCAACTAGAGGGGGGAATGATGTAGGAAGAATAGGAATACATCACATACAAACAAACATAAGTTCCCCAAATCTCAATACAAACATCTTAGGCTAGATAGTTGTAAACCAATGTAAGTAGTGAAAGGCTTAATACATGACATGTTAAAAAAGACAGACTGTGGGTTCAACAGAAGAGGCAGGTCATATTTAGGACAAACAAACACTTATTACTTAGGAAACATATACACATGCTGCATTGTTAGGTTAGCTGTGCTGAAACACACAAGAGGCCCAAGCCACATTAGAATGCGAGTTTTACTTTAAAGCTGCACCAACTGTTGCTTTAAAATGTTCACTTAGCATGAACAGGGTGGACTATGGAGACTGTTTTTGGTCTGATTAGGGTTAGGCTACAGCCAGATGAAGTTTCTAAGGCTCCTAAGGACATTTGTTGGAGGCCCTTATAATATCATCTAACCATTATTTCAGATGTATAAAAGAATCTGAGCAAGTTCCAAGAGGACGTATATTTTGGTGTTGCTTAAATTGTACTAAGCTGCTAAAGAAACTGCTGTTGAGAACAACTTTTGTGAAGTGGAAGACCTGCCTGTTCGAGGACAAAACGCTGCACTGCATGGTTAAGAGACTAACTACCTGCAAGGTACAGATCCCAGCTTACTGAGAGGACCTGGGGATGGAGATGTTGGAATATACCTCTTGGAGGACCACAATGTCACTTCTTCCCAGCTGCCCCAGAGTCATCCACCATTGGCTACTGCACATTGCCAACGAGGCCCAGAGAGATAGCCATCACCTGCCTCTGAGTTTCTAGGTCAGTGTGCATTGTCTTGCCGCCAGAGCTCTTGAGGTTTTCCTAAAACTTTTTTGTTGGTGGACCTTCTTTTACTTGTGACGTTCTTTTCATAACATTTCCAAATTGTTCAATGCTTACTTGGCATTCATTGGGTCTTGGGAACGTTATAAGCGTTCTGGATGCAGTTTGGCAAACCAGATGGCACATCAGAACTTAGACAAATATTTCACAAGTACTAACATTTTATTACAACAATGCATTCAGAGCTGCCTCGAGGCAACAGACATTTTGACGTCTTTCAGTACATAATTAGCATCAACGTTACCTGCAGTTTTAGGTAGCGAAGCACGAAAAAAATGTTGAACATGGAACTTAAATCGAGCCTGGTGGCCGTAGATTAAAAAACAATGAAACTCCAAGAATTTTTTAATAGGCTGTTCTGTCAACTCATAAAGGTGAAGCTATTTCCTTCACTTTTTAAACTTCCTTTTGTTATTAAGCGTGATTTTTACAATACCTCGTGTAGCCAATGGTAATCCATTTTAATGAGTAATGAAGGTAAAGAACCATTTATGTCAATCGTCAAATAATGTGGCCCCTGCGAGTGATTAGAAAGTGAGTATTGCCAAGTTAGTCCACATTACTGTAAAACTTGAAAAACAGAATGTTTTTTAATATGGTGTGTGCTATACCTAGGTCTACGTTCTTCATATATGAAACAAAAACACAAGTCTGCTTTGGATCACTTGGCTACATCTGAACTGAGCACTATTGTTCCTTCTTATTTCCACCATTAACGCTACTTCCAATGAGTGAATCTGAATTCATACTGGATTAAAGAAGACAGGGTTGACAACATGACATATTGCAAACTGTTTCTAACTGGTGTAGGACCCATATATGTGGTTTGCTTGTTGTTTCAACAATTTACTTTCTTTAATGCTACTGTGCTTTAAAATGATTTTGAAAAAAGTTCCTTTATTGCTGCTGCAAGCTGGAGACCTCCTGGGTGGTCAGGCTTAATAACGTGAAAATTAACTTCTTACCTCACCTTCTCGTTCAGGAAACCCTCCGCTTGGCCATCCCGAAAATGACCTGTATACAAATTTGTGCCAAAATGCTTGACTTTGTGTCAAGAGGTAAGTCCCCAAGAGTAGCGAAGACATCACTTTGTAGAACTGTAATGAAGGGTGGCTTGGGTTTTCCGTACATCCTCACATATATCTTGACTGTCCAACTCCGCCCCTCTTTCGATTGGAACTACGATCCCGAAGGTAAACCTTGGGTTTAAGTGGAACAAGCTTCCTCCCCAATTCCTTTGCTGGGGCTGATATGGCTCCCCTTGTCAGCCTGGTCAGGGACCTCCAACCACTGCTGTTGGCATCCACACTTTTGGTATACTGGAGGGAGCTGCGGCAGCCTTGGGCGTTCCTGAACTATCCATTCCAGATTTCCTTTTTGGCACATTACCCTGACTTTCCCCTAGGCATGGTCAATCCCAGCTTCTTTAGTTGGGTCCAAAGCAGTTCACCTGTTTTACAATGCTTCTGTGATGGTGGGTGTTAGACCTGACAGCCTTAGGGTGGTCACCCCTAACTTTTTGCCTGCCTCCCTCCACTTTTTGGACACCGTTTTTGCTGGTTTTTAGACTCTGCGCACTTTACCACTGCTAGCCAGTGCTAAAGTGCATATATTCTCTCCCCTTAAACATGGTAATATTGGATCATACCCAAATGGACTATTTAATTTACTTATAAGTCCCTAGTAATGTGCACTGTATGTGCCCAGGGCCTGTAGATTAAATGCTACTAGTGGGCCTGCAGCACTGGTTGTGCCACCCACTTAAGTAGCCCCTTAACCTTGTCTCAGGCCTGCCATTGCAAGGCCTGTGTGTGCAGTTTCACTGCCACTTCGACTTGGCATTTAAAAGTACTTGCCAAGCCTAAATCTTCCCTTTTTCTACATATAAGTCACCTCTAAGGTGTGCCCTATGTAACCCCTAGAGCAGGGTGCTGTGTGTGTAAAAGGCAGGACATGTACCTGTGTAGTTTACATGTCCTGGTAGTGTAAAACTCCTACATTTGTTTTTACACTACTGTGAGGCCTGCTCCCTTCATAGGCTAACACTGGGGATGCCCTCATACATTATTGAAGTGGTAGCTGTTGATCTGAAAGGAGTAGGAAGGTCATATTTAGTATGGCCAGAATGGTAATACAAAATCCTGCTGACTAGTGAAGTTGGATTTAATATTACTATTTTAGAAATGCCACTTTTAGAAAGTGAGCATTTCTCTGCACTTAAATCTTTCTGTGCCTTACAATCCACGTCTGGCTGGGTTTAGTGGACAGCTCATTGTGCATTCACTCAGACACACCCCAAACACAGGGTACTCAGCCTCACTTGCATACATCTGCATTTTGAATGGGTCTTCCTGGGCTGGGAGGGTGGAGGGCCTGCTCTCACACAAAGGACTGCCACACCCCCTACTGGGACCCTGGCAGACAGGATTGAACTGAAAGGGGACCTGGTAAACTTCTAAGCCACTCTTTGAAGTCTCCCCCACTTCCAAGGCACATTTAGGTATAAAACAGGGCCTCTGCCCTACCACCTCAGACACTTCCTGGAGAAGAAACTTGTAACCAGAACCTGCATCCTGCCAAGAAGAACTGCCTGGCTGCCCAAAGGACTCACCTGACTGCTTTCTGTTGCCCTGCTGCCTTGCTGTTCCCTGGCTGTGGTGAAGAAGTGCTCTCCAAGGGCTTGGATAGAGCTTGCCTCCTGTTCCCTGAAGTCTCAGGACCAAAAAGACTTCTCTCTTGCAACTGGACTCCGTGTGAGGCGAAAATTCGATGCACAGCTTGCTAAAAACGATGCACAGCCTGTTCCGCAGTGAAAAATTCACCGCACGGCGAACCGGGACGACGACACTCGACTTCGCAAGGAAAAGATCAACGCGGCGCCTGCTGTGCGACCGGAACGTCGACGCATGGCCCACCAGATCGACGCACAGCCGACCTGGGATGACACCATCTGACTTCCAGAGGGGAAATCGACGCAGCGCCTGACCCTGAGGGAGAACTTTCCCTGCATCGCCCACCGGAACAACGCAGAGCTGGCCAACAAGCCCAAGATTCCACGCACAGACCCCGGGGCGTCTGAAAACCTCGCAACCCGAAGAGGATCCACGACCGAGCGCCGGAAATCGCCGACCAGCCATCCCTGCGCAGAAACTAAACGACGCATCGACCATGTGCGGCCCGAGAAATCGACGCACGCCCCTTTGTTTCCACGCTTCTCCTCCTCTGCAACCCTTTGCAGAGATGTTTCACTCAAACCAGGTACTTTGTGCTTGAAAGAGACTTTGTTTGCTTTTAAAAGACTTAAGACACTTTACATCACTCTTCAGTGATATCTTTACATTTTCTTATTGCATCTTTGATCGTTTTGACCTGCAAATATCCAGATAAATATTATATATTTTTCTAAACACTGTGTGGTGTAATTTTGTGGTGCTATATGGTGTTATTGTATGATTTATTGCACAAATACTTTACACATTGCCTTCTAAAGTAAGCCTGAGTGCTCAGTGCCAAGCTACCAGAGGGTGGGCACAGGATAATTTCAATTGTGTGTGACTTACCCTGACTAGAGTGAGGGTCCTTGCTTGGACAGGGGGTAACCTGACTGCCAACCAAACACCCCATTTCTAACAGTGGGGACCTGCTCTCACTGAATGATTTGGTTGTTAAATTTGCACTGATTAGACAGGACACCTACAGGTTGCGTCAGGCATTCTACCGGCACGCATGGCCCTTCAGCGATTCGGTGTTCCCTTTGAATCCCTATTCCTCAATGACACCTGTTGCATGGGCATATCATGGTTATTTCAACATATCCTTAATCTTGCCCGCCCATCCAGAAAACATGCCTACACACAACAATGGGAGAGGGAATTGGACAACAAGATATTTGATGACACGTAGAGTGCCATATGGTAAAGGGCTGCTAAATCGTCAATATAAAGAGAACGCTTATAAAAAACTAATACGTTGGTACCTCACTTCAGTTAGACTTGCAAAGATGTTTGGAGGTTCTGATTTATGTTGGAAAGGGTGTGGCGAGAGAGGCACATTTATACATACTTGGTGGTCCTGCTTGGTCATCCACGCATTCTGGTTCGAAGTTCTCCGCACAATACAAGTCATTATAAATGTCTCACTACCACTTCATCCACTCACGATCCTCTTATGGGATCCGGGGCAGATAGACTCTTCCCCACGATGAATCCACAGGGGCGCACGTTTTCCCACTTGTTATTGGTAGCCCGATTGTGTGTGGCCCAGATGTGGAAACAGTCGCAAATCCCTTCCTTGAACATGTGGTGAGGAAAGAACTGGTCAATATATGCCATGGAAAAGCTAACAGCAATTGTTTGTGACCGAGTAGCCAAATTTGATGCAACATGATGCCCTTTCATTAATTACATTCAGCATTTACAAAGGGCAGGGGCACCATATGACGATGTCCAAGCCTCTGAGGGCATCCGAAATTCACAATATGTCCTTCTCGAATACGAAGTCTAGCTATTCAGGAACCGAACACCCGACTTGATCGATGTGGCTCACTAGGGTCATTTGGAGAAGTCTTGAGGTTTTCATAGGTGCTTATTGAACTGGGTTATATTAAGAATGTAACTATTGCCTTTGACAAGAGTGTATGAGTTGTGTATCCCATATTGTACTTTTCACACTGCTTCATCTGGAAATGTACTGTGTGTCATGTTATTTCCTTCAAAATGCAAAATGAAATTGTTAAAAAAAAAAAAAAAATTTAAAAAGATAAATGTCCCCAGGGGTAGGACATTAATCATCCAGTGGGCAGCCTCATTCATATGTATGCATGTCATGGCTCAGCCACTGGTGCACCTGAGGGCATATATATGGACAACATTTAGTGGGTCTTTCAGAAAAGCTGTTTGGAATGTAAGCAATGTCTTTTTGTTGCATCCCTTGTAAATCGCTTGGTGTTTTTGAAGCACTTTGCAATGTTTTAATATGAGTGAGAGGAACTTTAATGAACATCTGACATTCCAGAGAATGGAGCTCGAGGGATGGCTCAGAGGCTTCACTCAGTACTTATGAGACACTTAGCTAATAGTTATTTGTTCGTATTAAGCCTCTAGTACTGGTCTGGTTCCTGAACTCTCTACCTAACAGTGCCCACAAAAGCCATAGGCAGGCCTTGGATTTCCACATCCGGCAGGATTGCAGAAAAAAAGTGAAGTTTCCACCAAAATCCTGCTGTTTAATATACTGTAACAATATCATCAAAATTAGACTGATTGTCTCAGTATCGACATGAATAGTTTTTTGGAAATCTAATGTCGACTATTCGCCTACCGCCCCATCTGTAATTTCAAGACATTTTTCCTCCTGCCCACTTATAGTTGCTGCTGTAGGTGGGGAAGCCTGGAAAGTATTAACATACTTTTGTCAGAGGGATACCAGTTTTGCAGACACAACCAGACATTGGAATGCACTTCCAGGAGATGTGAGTAAATCATTTCGTTGTCCTATGCATTTGGCATCGCTTTCATATTGCATTGCTACTTTCATAACTTCCCAATCTGTTTAGCGCTTACATGATCTGCATTGGTTCTTAGGTGCTCTACAAGTGCTCTGGGTATGATTGGATGAGCAAGGTGGCACAGGTACCGTTACCTTAGTCATATTAGGAGTAACACAATAATTGTAAGCATTGCATAAGCAAAACAAAATTACATCAGGGCATTTTCTAGTTGCCTCGAGCCAACGGATCTAGCAAAGAACACACATTTTGGTGTTGTCCAGTACATAATGAGCACCGATGTGACCTACAGTTTCAGGCTGCTAAGCAGAAATAAATCTGAGGGTGGTTTGGACTCGGACATGATGTGTATATTGCTAAAAAACGGTTAAAATAATGTGTTTATTCTGCCAACTAATAATCCAGAAGCAATTTCCTCTATATTTGTTAAACTTCCTTTTCTCATTGAACATGATTTTTAAAATGTGTCGGCTAGGCTAGAGTAACTCCACTTTAAGGAGTAATTATGGAGAAAACCACCAAATCCAGCTCCGAATTGAGTGGCCTCTGGCAGTGATTAGAAAAGTCGAGTCTTGCCAAATTAATTCAAAATTGTTGTTAAACTTTAATTATTTCATTCCTACACATAAAGCTGAGCAATACCTATGTCTAGGTACATCATACGTAAATGAAAAACACAAGTCTGCTTTGGATCACTCGGTCACATCTGAACTGGGGAATCTTGCTCCTTCTTATTACTGCCTTTAAAGGTGCTTGCAATGAGTGAATTTGAATTTCATACTGGATTTTGGAACAAAGGGTTGACAACATGGCATATGGTAAACTGACCCTTATATAGGGATTGCATGGTGTTTCAATAAATTGTTTTTTTAATGCTGCTGTGCTTTAAAATGATAAGCGTGCCCAGCGGACTTACATCATCCGGTGGGCAGCCCTATTCATTGTATGAATATCACGGCTCAGCCACTGACGCACGTGTGAGCCTAGGTACAGGCGTTAGAACAATTCTCTGTTTGAGGAACTCTTATTGCTGAAAAGCCACTTGGAAAGTAAGCAGTGTGTTTTGTTGCACCCTTTGCGGATCGTTTGCTATTTTGAAATGTTCTATTTTCAGGGTTCATGGTGAAGAACTTAAATAACCATCAGACTTTCCTGGGAAGGGAGCTCGAAGGATGACTCTGTGGCTTAACTGAGCGACACTTAAGCAATAGTCTTTCAGTCCTATGAAGGCGCTGGTACTGATCTGGTTCATGAACTTCTGACCGAACAATGCCGATAAGAAACATGCTAGGTCTTGGAATTACACATGGGGCGGGGTGTGAGGCAAACAGTTTTTGTGAGGTTTCCAGAAACTTGGTGTTTTAGATACAGGGACAATGTGTTCAATTTTGAGCATTTTTAAGAAGCGAAAGAAGTATACCTTTGGTAATGCTGGTTCTAATGGATAAAGAGGGTTTTCTACAAATTCTTTGTCTTTGGGTAGCCCTGTGGGGATGCGCTTTTTGGAGGGCGGCACCACTCTCTACAGGGCAGGAGCCCTTTAAACCCTACATCAGCGCTCCCGCCTCGCGGGACGCGATTTTTGGAGGGCGGCAGGAGGCGGCACCACTCTCTACAGGGCAGGAGCCCTTTAAATCTACATCAGCGCTCCCGCCTCGCGGGGGGGCGCTTTTTGGAGGGCGGCAGGAGGCGGGACCACTCTCTACAGGGCAGGAGCCCTTTAAATCTACATCAGCGCTCCCGCCTCGCGGGACGCGCTTTTTGGAGGGCGGCAGGAGGCGGCACCACTCTCTACAGGGCAGGAGCCCTTTAAATCTACATCAGCGCTCCCGCTTCGCGGGACGCGCGCGGGCAAAGCCCGGGCCAAGGGCGGGCTTGTCCGGCGACCGGAGGAGGCCGGGCTGGGCCACACCATTTTCATCCTGATACTGAGGCCGGTGACTAACGGCCAAATATACTCCAGTCACCTGGACACCATACTAACATAGGTGAGCAGAATTTTGTGCCCTTCTGTTGTTCTAGCCTCTTCAACAAGGCCCCAGTGGGGCGAAAATAGGGTGGGAACAGGGGAGGAAAAGCACCTATAGAAAAAGACTGCCAAAATTCGGGCTGGATTAAAAGTGTCTTAATAAGCCAAGATGGGTAGACGGAAGGGGGGGTGCTCCTGGAAAAGGCCGGCAACAACAAGACCCTAGATGGTTTCCTCCAAAAAGCGGTTGGGGCACTAGAAAAGGAAATTGAAACGGTGGAGCGCCGTCTAACCGCCCCCCCATTGATGGAGGCTCCACCAAAAACTCCAGCACAATTCTTCCACCCACCCGCTTTTCAGCCTGCCCCGGCAATCTCACCTCCAACCACCCAAGTGTCTGCTGCGGAGACCCTGGAAAATGTTATACAGCATCCAGAACTTACACAGCCTCTTCCAGATAGGTCTGTATCCACCTTAGAGCACAGCATAAAGGGCAAAAGAAAGCGAGGGGAGGCAAACCTAAGGAATAAACTGGCCCGCATCTTGAACTCCCCCAATCATGTCATATCTACTCGGACCAAGGATTATATTCCAGCCCAAACACTTAACAGTGACAGTCCAGAATTAGTTTATATAATAGATCATATAAAAGACGAGCTCTCTAAAAAGCTACACCCCATAACAACTCGCCTATTAGCCATTGAGGAGAAACTTGATGGTCTCATTAAGCTCAAGCAGATGACCATCTCTTCCTCACCAGATTCACAGTATTCCCGCCAAAATCTTCCCCCGAGCCCTCCAGGCAACAGTGCCAGTAGCCTCCCCTTATTACTGAGCATGGACCATAACCCCCTAACGAACTGCCCTGATTCTTCATATCAACCAGTGAAGGCTCCAACTGTTAGACTGGCCAATGCCTCAAAAGCCAAGTGTTCTAAGCCTGCTCCTCTCTTTCCGAGGGGGAATGACGGAACTGCTTCTTTCAATAATATGGGCACAAAATTCCACAAAGACACCCCTGATCAGATCCACCCTCCAGTAGATCGGATGCATAGGGATCAAGGAACTAACACGAGAACTTTACATCTACCACCGGAAGCTTGCCCTTATGTGCTTGTTATCACAAGTGTTCCCAAACTTAAGACCAACATCTCTGAAACATTTACAGAACTGAAAAACAAGGTCATTCACTGGCTACACAGATACGCTAGATTTGCTTTTCATATGGTACCCTCAATATTAATGGTGAGGAGAATGGGTTGGGTGGGTCCACTTAAGAATCCCGGTACGGGAGATTGTATTGTTATCAACTTTGATGCACCTTCCCTTGTTCAGCAGCTCTCTTTGAATGTGTGCCAATCTAACCCTCTAGGGGGAGAAATATCTCTGTGTAGACTTCAGGCTTTCTACCCTCATAAAGTTGTACCAGCTATTAAGGGGACGCTAATGCCACCCAGAGGTGCCACTAGTTTGCAGATGCAGCCTGACCCCCAGTCGAGACGTAGCTCCCTCTCGCTTTCTGAAATCGATTGACTAAAAATTAGTACTGTGTATGGCTCACCCCAGCCTCAAGGATTTAAAAATTGGGATAAGAAGTACCCTGTAGTCGGAAATATTGAAACATATGAAATGGGGTTAGGCAATCCTGAGACCGATCAGATTCTTATTGCAGACATCAGATACTTCACGCTAACCCCTGCACTTGCCCAACTAGAACCTCCTAGGATGGGAAACAGTTCCCCTCTTTCCTTCTGTGATCAGAGTTTGGAAATCTGCATTTAGAGAGCAAGCAAGGAGGGTAAGGCGAATGAGATCAATCTAGCCCCGGATTTAATAGGCCCCAGTAATTATGGGTTCTCTCCACCAGCCCAGGCATCCGAATTGACTACGCTAGGCCCCAATCTAAAACGGGGTAAGTAATATTTTGGGTGACACTGTAGTGGGAAACCCAACTGAGGCCGGTATAGCTATGATTGAAGAGGGTATAAAATCTCTCCATGGCACTCCATTTGCAAGAGGGAACCTTACGGGTGAAGCTCCCCAAGACAAAATAGATGGCCTAGACATCGTTCTTAGCTGGAATATTGCAGGGCTGGAGAATAAAATGAGTATTCCTGAATGGGGCAAATTCATAGATGAACATAAAATATGTCTTTTCCAAGAAACGTGGGCATTGGAGCCCAAATACAGAATTGGTTTCAAAAGTTATTGGGTCCCAGCAAGTAAGGTAAACTCAGGGAGACCCTCAGGTGGGCTGCTTATATGGCTTAGTTACTCCCTTAAATGCCGGATTGAAACAATTGACTTGGGCTGTCCCGATCTGATGGGTTTATCAATACCATCCCTTAATGAGAAACCGCTCCTAATAATTAACATTTATAATAGGAGCTTGGGCAGCAAATATGAGTCAGACGCATTGACTATTTTGGATAGCTTCCTCTCTTGCAAATCATCCTCCCATTTTATTCTTATCGCAGGGGATTTTAATGTCACTTTCGAACCCTACTCGCTGGCTCAGGAACTATACAAAGATGAGGACGCCTATTGGGGTATTCCCCAACTGGTGTCAAGCAAAAGACCGAAAACGAATAGACTAACACATCAGGTTGTGGATATTACACTGGCACATGGCCTTCGGTCCTGCAACGGTCGTTCCTGCTCGGACCTTGATCTTCACCCTACATTTAGGCATGGAACACAGAAGAGCCAGATAGACTATATTTTGCTTGACATCCGGCTGTGGGGTCACATGGTTGATATCAACATTGTAGAACACGAGGAAAGTGATCATGAGCCACTGATTTTATCTCTCAGGAGCCTATTACCCCTACTTGAAGCCCCTTGCCCCAAGATTCATGAGCAGCAGCTCGCACTGACCAATAATAGACGAAACGTTAAATGGGAATCTATGAGCACTGACACAGCCATAATGGCATCTGTGTACAGCAGGTTGGCTGATCATATGGAGCGCATACCCCAGCTTTTAGAAGACAGTGAAGGGCTTATAGTAGCCCACACACAATTATTTAATTCTTTAAAACACCTTTTTACTAAAGAGATTGCCAAAAAAGCCAAAAAGAAGTGCAACGCAAGGTGGTTCAGTGCCGCATGCAGGGAAGCACAGCACAAACTATTGAGAGCTTTAAGAGGGGGCCAGACAGATTATATAAGGAAAGCTAGGAAAGACTACAAACAGGAACTAAGTAGAGCCTGTAGGAGATGGGATGAATCTAGATGGGCCTCCCTCCTGGAGTTTGCTAAAGCAAATGATACCTCGAAATTCTGGAAACTGGTGGCTGATGCTAGGGAAGAACCTAACCGTTCGCCTGGTGCTTCAATACTCCCCGTAGAGTGGACAGATCACTTTGCCCGATTATACTCTGGGACCTTAGGTGTTACTACCAGGGAACTGAACCATATTATGACCTTTGAGACCCACCCAATCGAATTTACCCTGGCAGAAACCAAGGCTGCGATTGCTTCACTGAAATGGGGAAAGGCCCCTGGCCTTGATAAAATCCCAGGTGACTTGTACAAGACAAGCCCAGATATATGGGCCCCATACCTGAACCTGATCTCCAACGCAGTAGCTGCAGGAGCGCCTGTCCCGAGCTCCTGGATGGGAGCGGAGATAGTCCCCATCTTTAAGAAAGGCAGCCCCTCCGACCCTCCCAACTACCGTCCAATCTCCTTACTTGATCATTTCCAAAAACGTTTCGCAAAGCAAACCTTGTCTCGTCTAGAAGAATGGATTCTGGAAACTAATGCTATTTCCGATCTGCAAGCAGGGTTTAGGCCAGCAGTCAGTACCATAGATCAAGTTTTAAGATTTCTAACAATCAAATGGAAGACTGTGGAAGTAGGAGGGGGTAACCTTTTTGTAGTTTTCATTGATCTTAGAGCCGCATTTGATCTGGTTCCCAGAAACCAGTTATGGTTGACATTAGCCAACATGGGCATCCCAAATGGTCTTTTGAAACTTATGGCCCGATTACACGAGAACACCTATGCACGAATCAGGTGCGGTAAGGATGGCGACCTTACAGATCCAGTGGCTATTGAGAAAGGAGTCAGGCAGGGCTGTGTCTTGGCCCCTACCCTTTTTCTTTTATATATAAATAATTGTATCAATTATTTAGCAAATTGTACTAATGACTCCCCAAAGTTGGCCGGGATCAAAGTGCCATGCTTACTCTTTGCGGATGACACTATCCTGCTGGCCAAAACATCCATGGGAATCCAAAATCTGGTTAACCAGTTCTGTGCATTTTGTAGAGATTACGGGTTGGATATCAATGCCAAAAAAAAAAAACTCATGATATATAGCGCCACGAACAAGAAGCTCAAAGCAAATATAAAGATGGATTCAGTCCTCTTGGAGAGGGTAATGGAATACGATTACCTGGGCATTAGACTATCTGATAAGGGTAGCTGGGATGCAGCTATAAGGAAAGGGGCGCTCACCATTAGCCAAAGATGTGGAGTGTTAGAGCGGAAGGCTAGTACTGCAGTAAGCCCAGTCCAAATCCGTGCCGCTGCCCTATATGGTGCAGAACTCTGGGGTTCATACAAACAACTGGACACCCTTCAAACCAAAGAAAACAATTTCCTTAGACACATATCTAGACTAGGTAAGGGCACGCCGATGCTCCCCCTAAGATTAGACCTGGGTATAAATAGCATCAAAGATACAGCATACTTAAGGCCACTTCTATATTGGGTTCGACTATGGAAAACAGAAGAACTCGAACCCTTTAGGACAGCAGTTAAAGATCTAATATCACCTTGTCATGGATGGGAAAAAGTTTGCTGGTTGAGGGAGATGAAAGC
This sequence comes from Pleurodeles waltl, assembly GCF_031143425.1. Lineage (NCBI taxonomy): Eukaryota > Metazoa > Chordata > Amphibia > Caudata > Salamandridae > Pleurodeles > Pleurodeles waltl. Next base: position 1,216,414,817 of record NC_090440.1, read on the forward strand.
AGCTTGGGTCAAATTGGGCTTATCCCATAATTGGGAGAATCCTGAGATGATTCCTGCTAATGCCAGATTGCTGACCAAAGATCGTTATTGGGGGAAAATCTATGAGGAATTTTTCGGCTCAAATGGGCCAGGTCGGCTGACAGCAGAGTTCCTGCTGGTCAAGCACGAACCCTTGCCTGAAAGTTTCCTGGATCTCCCTATACCAGCACGTGCCAGTACTTTACTACTTCAGTTCAGATACGGAACATTGGCGGTCAACAGCTTTACGGCTCGTTGGCCGTCCAATAGACCTATGTCTGACAAATGTACAAACTGTCATTTATGCAAGGAAACTCCTGAGCATGTCCTATTTTTTTGTCCCCTGTATAAATGCCCTAGAGGAAAGTGGATTATTCCTCTGTGTAAAGCACTGCTATTACAAAGCCAAACCAGTGCCTATAGATTATGTAAATATGACACTTCCACGCTGATAGTAAGCTCTGTCTCTAAATATCTGTCAGCAGCATGGACAATCCGCAGTAGGATTATTTCAGATCTCAATCCACTGGCTGAAGAACGGTCTAGTAGTTAGCGGACGTGGATTGTTACAATAGAAAGGGATCTTAAATAAAACTATCAGTGCTGATCTATTGATGATATCAGATTGCACCCCGTGTATGTTTTCCAGTGGGTTTCCCCATTTAAAGCGGTTTACAGTACCTTAGCATATATTACCTTGCAAACGGCAAGACCTAATTCCTCTGACCAATTTATTTGAGAGATGAGGCTAATTCTAGGGTACCCCCTTCCATTGTTTGGCTCTTAATTTTTGTAAGCAGGTCCCATTTTATGAAGTTCTATGATCTATTTCCATTGTTTGGTTTTTAACTTTTGTAAACAGGAACCATTTCATGAAGTTTTATGATATATTTTATGTATAAACCTGTCTTAGAATAGTTTTTATAGGTATTATTAGAAAAGATTTGGTATACTATTTTTTTTTAAACCGATTTATATTATCTTAGCACGCAGCACTTTGTAAATGGTTAGATTGAGGTATCATTTTAAATGTCTGGTTCTTAATTATTTATGAAATCCTCTACGAAGTACTATGAACCATTTTTCAAGTATAATCTGCTCTAGGACAGTTTTCTTAGGCACTCTTTGAAAGGATTTGGCACATTATCTGTTCCTCTTTGTAACTGTCTTGGTAAATGGTACTTCTTTATCTAGGAAGTACAAACTGAGGAATTTTATTTAACTTCTGGCCCGTTGGATAAGCAGTGTGCCATCTGTTAATGCTTCCTTCCTATGTGATGGTTTACGATCTCTATCTTTTTGTATGTATGTTTACTTTTAATTTTTGATATGGTCTAAACTTAGGCCGAATAAACTATTGAATTGAATTGAATTGGGTAGCCCTGTGGCTGCCATGGTATCACAGAACTTTCTTCAAACTGTCACAGAACTGTGGAGGGCTACTGGACACAACTAACGCCCTCATTACGACCCTGGCGGTCCAAGGTGGCGGTCTCACCATAATATGACCGCAGCAGTTTGGCCAAACCATCGCTCCCCACTTGTCCCAACGCTTTACTGTGGCCCGCCGGGCTGGAGGTTTCTACCTCCAGCCCGGTGGGAGTCGAATAACTGCTGAGCTTATTTCGACTTGGGACACCGCTGCATTTTCCTGGCAGTCTCACTGCCACAAAAATGCTGGTGGAAAGCTATCCCAATGACAGGGACTTGCATTTCTGTCGCCAGGATATCACCCCAAACACCTCCGCAAACATGCACGCATGCACCCACTCACACACAGGCACGCACCCACAACATTCGCCCCCATACACGCATGCATACCCATACACATCACACACACACGCATACACTCTTCATTCCTCACCCTCTCCCTTCAACTACATACATACATACACAACCCCACATCCCTCACTCATCTGCACACAACCACTCCCGCAGCCCCCAGTCATACGTCATTGCACGCACACACACACACCATATACACATACATACACACACCTGCACGCACGTACTCGCACACCCCCTTCCCCTTTACTCATTCACCCATTCACGCCCCCCTAAGCCCCTCCCCTTGCGGACGCCACTTCCTCATCTGACGAGGTGCTCCTCTGTGAGGAGAGGGACCCGGCGCTCCCACTTTCCGCAGCGCCCCGCCACTAGTAGACCGCTACACAGAATTATGGGTCGTAATTCTGTGGACAGTATATTTCTGGCGTGGCAGTGCCGGGGGTGGAAACGCCTAAGCACTGCCAACTGCCGTCACAAATGCCGTTGGATATCCGACCGCCGGCAGTGCGCGAATCCAGCTGTAGTCGTAATGCAGCGGTCTGAAGATCACCAGCACTGCCGGTCTTCCGGAGGCCGCAGCTACGGCGGTCTTCGGAAAAGACCACCGAAGTTGTAATGAGGGCCTAAGTCTAGGAATTAACTGAACATTCACTCAATCTAATGATCGCCAGACCGACTCTGGAGCTGGTGCCTCTGTGCTTCAGAAAACAATCTGCAGCTGCTTCGGACCTGGTCCTCCTGATGATTTAGGGCCACACCACAGCATGTGTTCATATCTTTCCAACCATTCTGACTTTAGCACAGACTCATCTGTGCAGCAGTTCCTCCCTTCCATTTACTGTGTTGACAAATGTTGTCCTTTAACCTTCCCAGGCATCTCTGCACAGTTCATGTTCACAGTGTGCAAGGCGACGCAAGAGACCTCGCAAGAGACCTCGGCCTTAGCAGCTCAAGGTTTCTCAATCCACCCCAGGCCATAACAAGCAATTATGGTAGGCAGGTTTGCTAGGTCCAGAGCATGTCTAAAGCGTATGAGCACTAAATTAGTGGTTGCTGGCTTCGTAGAGCTATTCATAACTGGTAAAAATCAATTTTCGCAGGTTTTGGATAGTAACCATAATATATTTTCAGGCACAGTTTCAAAACCTGTTTTTCCCAGGAACTGTGTCATACCCATATATTATACTATAACATGCCATACTATGCAACAGTATTATTAAAGCTTTTAAATGGGAACAGTGGGAGAGGAAAGTGGCACTTTATGCAGATGATTTAATGGTATTTACCGCCAATTTATCAACTGCCCTCCCGGCATTACGAAGACTAGTGGAGGAGTTTGGTTTTGTTTCTGGCTACCAGGTTAATGCAGAGAAGTCGGAAATTATGGTATGGAACCAGGACTGGCAAGGGAAGGCTGAAATACGCTATTTAGGGTTATTAATTACACGCGATATTGAGAAGTTAGTGGTGAGGAACCAAGAAGCATTGGTGGTAGAGTGCATCAATTTAATGAAGGGCTGGGCCCACTTGTCACTGACAGTACTGGGAAGGGTAAAGCTGGTTGAAATTTTTCTTATTCCAAAAATTAATTTTATCCAGAATGCCATTCCATTATTAATGGATGGCAGATATCTTAAGAAACTCCAACAGGCTATCACTTCTTTTATTTTGGCCTGTAAAGGTCCCAGGATTGCGTGGAAAAAGCTGCAGAGGAGGAGAGAGAAGGGCGGTTTATCATTGCCAGATCTACAGCTATATGCTTGGGGCTACCAGTTGAGGAATTTGAGAATGTTATTTACTTCTTTGGACGATTCAGTGGTAGGTGCAATGTTTAAAGCAATGACATGTAACATTCAGGGGGCAGGAAAACAGTTCCTTTTTAAGTATGGAGACCCAAACATTTTTAAGAAAATACAACTAAAAGTTCTGAGGGAGGCAGCCATGTGTTGGTGTCAGGTGAAATCTATCATGAAGATTGATTATTATAATGAGCTAGCTCATGTCTGGGATTCCCCAGGCACTCCAGAATGTTTGAAAGATGCTTTGGCCAAACCGCTGAGATATGCCGGTCTGGAGTGCTGGGGGGGATTTCATACAGGATACGATGTTACTTTCCTGGGAAGAATTGAGTACCATGACAGGCGGCACTCTGTCTAGGTTCAAATATTTTAAACTGACTTCCTGGGCACTGTCCACTCGACGGAGTCGTAGGGGGAAGAACCCTTTATCAAAGGATCTTTTTAACGGCTCCCCCAATGGCTGTAAGATAGCAAGGTGGTACTGGGAGATTCTGGAGCAGATCGACGGAGAGTTTAAGTTGCCAGAGCAGCTGTGGTAAGGCATCATGACAAAAGAAACGACGCAGTTGGGATGGCAAGATTCATTGAGAACGTGTTTTGAGGTAGTTAAGGCCGCCCCGGAAAGGAAGAATCATTTGTACGTGATACATAGAGCTTACATCACCCCAGCGAAACTCACGAAGATAAAGAAAGGCGAAGTGGTGAACTGTCTCAAATGTGGAGCTCCGAAGGCTGCAGATGTTCACATGTTTATGGAGTGCCCGGGATTGTTTTTCTTTTGGACGGAAGTAGTGGGCGCACTGTCACAGATGGTAGGAAAGGAACTAACTGTAAGTCTTCTCTTAATTATTTTTGGGAAAACCAGCGATATGGTAGGGTGATCTAGAAACAATAGGAACTTTGTGTTCTTTGCTATTCTGTTGGCCAGAAGAGAGATTTGTTTGAAGTGGATGACGGCATCCCCACCACTATATAAGAGCTGGTTGGATATGTGTGTGAAAACAGCTAAATTAGATCTTAAGGTGGGCAATCATGAGCGGAGGAGGAAAAAAAGTAAATTATGGACTCCTCTTTTAGAAGGGGTGCCTCCCCCTCCCTCCCTCCTTTCTGTAGGGGCATCATGTCCGATGATTTAAATCCTGCACCTCTCTTACGTCTGGGCCAGCCACTGGGTTCCTCCAGGTGGGCTGAGCAGGTGAAACAGGGTCCTCCTTGGGCAATATGTCCACCGTTGGCTTTAAACGCAAGTAAACCTTGCTGGAAATAAGGTGTGACTATCGGTGAGGTGTATGAGGACAAAAAAAAATGCAGTATTATTAAATACTGTCTTCACTACACATTTTCAGAGTTAAAAATATGTACTATAAAAAATGAACAGCCTATTTTTATGGAGTTCTAATGAAATTTACAAACCACTCTGCCTAAAAGTTGATTATTCTGTGAATCGCTGTATGATATTATAGAACAATAATAGATAGTCACAGATTATTTGTCCCCTATTCATACCGACACATAAATAAGATAGTGCAATATGAATTCCTATTTAGAAAATATGATCAGAAATCAAAACCAACTGTACCACTCCTTCCTTCATCACAAGGGCCCTCTTATCAAAGAATTGGGTTAGGGTTCCCTGGAGATATTTTTAACGCTTTCTGTCCTAAGATACCAATAAGAGCATAGAGAAGATCAAAGTGCTCCCTCCCACTGTGAGGTTGATACCATCTGTTGGTGAGTACCTCATCAGGTGAGGATCTGATGATGAAGCATCCACATAATTAGCATGTGGTTGAGGGCTCCTTAAGACAACTTGTACTGTGCATGTGAATACAAGGGGGAAGGGCACAGTGACTGCTTGTTTTGGGAGACACCTTCCAAAACGCCACATATTCTAATGCTGTTCTTCAAAGAGTTTGATAATCATGGAAGCCCACAGAGAGATCTCCAATTTTATTGATAAAGACATCCCAGAGCTGAACTTTAAGGTGGAGGCGGGTGCCATGTACACCCTTCCTTCAAAGTGACAACGGCCCTCTTATACCAAGGTTAGGAGAGAATGACAGCGATTACATCAATATCATAGTCATACAGAGAGAGCTATTTACCTGTGCTTCTTTTTTGGAAACATTCAGTCATCCCAATTATAAAGGCATATCCAGTATACCTTCACTGAGTTCCTTGCCTTCCATTGTGTCTGTGATATACATATAGGGCATAAGAACACTTCTGTATGGTTGTGGACAAGAGTAAGGTATGTGGTTATGTCCGATTCCTTCCATGGTGTAGCCCATTCAACTCCAAATGTGTATGTGAAAAGAAGGGCTGTTTTGTGCTGGGCTGCTGACTGTTCCTGCAGGACCTGAGACCATGCACTTTTTACAATCCTTTTCTGCCGGTCGGTACAGTTGTTCCTGTGTGAGTGGGTAAACAATGAAATTAGCACCCTACCTCTGCCAGTGAAATGCTAGCCTCTACCCATTGGGAGCACTTAGGTGCTATAATATGTTTTAGGTTCATATCTCTGCCTAAACTATTTATTTTATTTCACTGAATTTTTTGATCTGGTCACCAGTGACAACATCCCTGCTGCCATAAATTTACTGGATGCAGAAAAGGCATTGGACCTTGTGAGTTGGGATTTTCAGTTTAAAATCTTGGATAAAATTATATGATGATGACGTTGCATCTGTGTTTGCTTCTGGAAAAGCAGACATTGTTGCAATCAATACGAAGGCATACGAGACTAGGGGGGTATACAATGAATGAGTCTAAGACTGAGTCCTTGTTCAATACCTCTACAAAGGTCCTACCTTCGGATGTCAGGTGCACTTACAATGATCACCTCAAGGGAATATTAAATGCAGGGCCATAAAACACCATTAACATCCTAACATCAGTAACTCAGACTAAAATATCTGCAATAAAAGTTAACTGATACATTCCCCTTTGATGTGCGGTCAAGTAAATCCATGTTTTGGAGTACTGTACTGAGAGAATTAATTTGGTGCTACTGTTTCTCAAATCCTTTTGCAGGGATTGCTGAATTGTCTCTGGTGTTCTGTTTGTGAACACTTTTCTTTGAATAACATTAGACTTAATACTCTTGTTAAATCATTCTGGAGAACTAAGGTGCTATAATATTGTTTAGGCTACTACCTCTCTTTGCCGGTTGGTGTTGTTGTGTAGTTTATGTTGATCAAGATTATTATAGTGCTTTATGTTTATAAAATAAAGCTGTGACTGGACAATCAACTAGTGAGTGATATTAAAGAGTGTTTAACCTCCTTGTGTTAGCACTGGACTGCTCTGCCTCCCTTCATTGAGTCAACTGCTGAAATGGACAAACTGGTCACTCAGTTTGGGGTACAAAAGAAATACGAGGGACACTGCTAATGAACAACTCCAAATTATCAAAATAGGAGCTTAGTGACTTGCGAAACCAGGAACACGATTTGACAATGAAAAGGTCCTTAGCACAGTGCAGGTGAGGGAATCCTTGTTGCCTTTGAATATGCTAGTATTATTTAAGCATGTGCGCAGGCCAAGAACACGAGGGTCAGTCTAAGGGTAGGGGGAGGAGAGTGAAATGTGTGCTACCCAAAGATGATACATATATAACACCAATCATACTTCAAGTTGCAGTTTTAGGGCAGGTACACTTTTGTAAGTGGATTGCTTAAGCTTTGCTGTGGTCTGAGTAATTCCCATGTTGTTGCTGTTGTTTGAGAACTATTCTTAATGCAAATACTTCAGGCATGACATTCATCTAAGGTCTAATTTTTGTTGGTTGTTTTAAGCACAACCACCTCAATCTCGGTGCCATCTATCCCCGGATAATATGTTTTCATTCCAAGAAAATATTTAAAGAAACTGCTAAACATGAATGTCAATTCAACAAATTGCCTGGGGTGGCAGATGTGACATCCCATACCTTTAGACCTTCAATTTCACTAATACACACATGCTTACACATACACACACATTCACACTTACACACTCTGTCATGTAAACACTCACCCGCAAGCGGGCACACAGCATACATTTAAAAGCATTTTTGTACTTACCTCTGCTGCCAGGGAAGGTTATATTCCAGTTAATTGTACCCCATCTTTTATTACACTAATCGGGAAAAATAAACCATTTTAAATTAACCATTATTCACTAATAGTGTAATAAAAAATTAGAGAAAATAAGGAGTGGTGCCGGAACCGAAGTCCATAAGGACGAGCTTCCACTGTGTTCCTGGCACTGATTTTACCACCTCTGAGGCCAGGGGTCATAAAGGCAGTGTCAGGGTTCACAAGGGGAAAGCCAGGGGTCGCAGCTGTGACCCCTGGAAACCCATAAATGATGCACATGCTACTAAACTTTCTACTTTAACTAATTTAGAAATAAGACACTAATATTTAAAGAAAATCATATGTTTTTAGTCATACAGTGATTGAAGAAAGGTCTAGCTACCTGGGTGGGAACATGCACTACCAGTAAGTAGTCCTTTAGGATTTTGTAACACTAGATATTGATGGTAAGAGGAGTTACTTCTGCCCTCAGCACGAAGAATGCACTGAAGGTAGGGGAGGGAGGTGAACTTGGGTAACTACGAGGCTTGGGGACAAGCTAGAGGCACAGTGGCTCACACTTTGTGTGAGCGAGAAAAGAGGGGCAAAAATACGCCTCAACTACTGCATCAAAAAAGCTTCAACCTAGTCTGGAAAGGCTTCACTGTTTCATGATCCTTCTCAAAACTTTTACTAACATTGGTAATCGCTGAATGCATGAAAGTATAGGCTTTATCCATAACATGCAACAAGAGCATAGGAGTCAAGCCAAGCGAAGGCAAGAAAGATCACCTGTATACAAAATCATTGAAAAAAGTATCTCCTTTATAATCAAGATTGTTGATGGCAGTAAGTCTGGTTGATAACTTAAGGTGCCCCACTAGTGCGTTTATACACTTACTAACGCACCATGCGTTGTCTCTGTCACGCACCCTTGCACCCCCCCCCCCACAAAATTAATTCTTACATCCACCCACCAACTCATCCGAGACACACAATCAACAAGCATATTCTGGATAACCTTTAAGGATACAACTATAAAAAAAGAATACATTAAGGCATCTATATGTTGTGGGCATACGCTTGTAAAATAATATGTAAAAGATTAAGGTTAGCAGTGGGATCTTGGATTGGTACTGTGCAGAGTGTATCATTGTTGTACGGTGACATGTTGCTTCTAAATCTGGCAGATGCCTTGGAACGATAAAATGGTAACACTTAATAGACATTACCATTCTAAGATAGCTACTAGCAGCAATGCTAGTAATAGCAGTCGTCACATGGGATGCAGCACACTATAGCTGAAATAAATGATATATGAGTGGCCAGATAATACTGTCTGTGAAGCTGTCAAGAGCTGTAAAATACAGAAATAAGCTATATAAAAATTAAAAAGGCCAAGACAAAAGTTAAATGGGACATAAAAGAACTTTCATACAGAGAATAGGAGATATTTTTAACTATGCTGTAATGTTTGCGATGGGCTTTTTCAGATGCAGAATGACTGGAAACATAGGCTGAAAATAATCACAGAAGTTTGACTTTGAGGGGGCATACTGACATCTGTTGGATCTAGGCAGTCCATATAAAAGAAATCTGCCAAATCACAATTTTCAAGGAATTCTTTGTGGCTAATCTACCAATAGTATCTGTGTTGCAGGTTTCCATTCCAACCCACAAAGAGGTCTCAACTTTGCAGAAGAGTATGTAGATTATAGGGGTGGAAAATACCATAACGTGGACAGAATCTATAACCTTCCCCAACATCGATGGTCCGGTCTTCAAAGAAGAGATTTAAAAAGAGCAATCTTATCTGTTTAATTTGCTAAAACCAGGTTTTGTCTGAAAATGTGGCTTAGGTCACATGTACAGAAGTGCCATAGGAAGATAATGTGTGCTTTTCTGAGTCAAATCAAGTTTTGTGGAATTTTGACTTTAATGAAACACTAAGACCTATCTTACGTGCGTCTTCCCCTTTTTCTGCACCAGCTCCTTATATCCATCACTTCCCTCATTGTGGTTTGGCTGTCACAAATTCAGTTGTCCTTTTTAGATCTAGCCTACTACTAGATAGTGCAAGCTGTCTGGTTGTAAAAGACCATTGTGGGCATGCCAGGAACTTACAGTTGCGTACATCACACCCAGTAGTCCCCATTAGTTGACTTAACTTTCTCAGTTTCCTTGCATTTTATAAGGTGGCTTTGCTTCTCCAACTTGGGTTTGTCCTCCCTTGGAACATGGCCTCTTTACCATCCTTTACTATCCCTGTCCTCCTTGCCATGCTTTACTTTGCTTCACAGTATCCTTCCAATGCTCACTTTTAGGGAACTACTGTTTTCTTTTTGGTTCAGCACTACATGGGTTTACAGCTCTCTACCTTTTTCTGTTTCTATTTCCCCTGACAAATACCCGCCATCATGCTCTGTGTTTGCTTGTTTTCTCTTGCTTTCTCTCTGTCTCCCATGCTGTTGCTCTTTCCTGCGTATTTCTATCCACAAGCTCCAGTTTGCTGTCTCCCGCATGTGCTTCTTTTTCAGTCCCTGTGTTGCTGCCTACCCTGTTTGCTCCGCCAACTCCTTGTTGCTTACCCCACTCCACTCCTCCATTGCACCCTGTTGTTCTTTTTAAAAAATATAGAGGGTCTTATATAGAAGTCCCAGTCAGCCAATTGAGTGTCGCTTTTTTGAAGCTTCTGTGATGCACACTCCAGAGCCATATCTACAGGGTCATGGAAAGCCACCCTGCATGGCTTTTCATGGCCTTGCAGATATGGAGCGAGGCAACGCAGCACAAGTCAGTACATTCCATTATACTGCAATAGAGAGGCGTGCAATGGGCGTTAGAGTGGGTATTTCCACGTAACACCCATGTCATTTGACACATTACCAGGTTTACAAGATTTTGTAAACCTGGGCATGCCTCAAAAGCCTATGCCTTCTCTGGGGAGGCATAAGGGAGGTGCAATGAGGAGAAATATCCTTATGTATTTATCCTCATTTTTTCCTCTTTCTGTGTGTGCTGCATTCTGCAGCACACATGTTAAGAGGAAATCGCCTACACTGATTGTTGTTTTGTGCAGGGAGGTATCCTTTCCTGCATAAAAACAATCATCCCTACAACTCAGACATCCTTGTGCCACGGTGGAAGGGTGCCTTTGTTGGAGAATGGCAGCCCATTGTGCACCAGAGTAGGGGGAAATGACAGGAGTACACCCTATTTCATACATTCAGCACATTCCTGCCCTTTTCTTTTGGCGTAGGGCAGCGCAGATAATTGCTGCTGGCTGTGCATAAAAGTGCCTTTGTGCACTACAAGTTCTTTTTTTTATTTACTGATCTAAGCTGCACTTGTCATTTTAGATTCGGCAAAAACAATAAAAGAAAATGGTGTCTGTGCCATTCTGTAGGCACACAGTTTGGTGTTGCATATATGTGCTTACACAATGATGTGGACGACAACAGCTGTGTGTCCATTATATCTCTTTTGCCAAGACAAAACAGCATCAACAGAAAGCACTGCTTTTTACTAGTGCTGTTGAGCATTGGCAAAAAAGCATGGGCAAAGCCATCAGGTGTCAAAGGCCAGATGGTTTGGCTTTGGCAATGCTTATTACTATTGATACTAAATTCTTATTGAAATCATGCAAGTGTAGTTTCCATCACTATTTTTTACATCCACGTAATCATGTTAATTGACAAATAATACCTCCACTTTTCTAGAGACAGTTCCTGTGCTAGAGAAAGGCACATTGGTGACTTCACAAAGTTACTTCTTATGTCTTAGGTCACTAGTCTGAATCGGTCTTTGAGTTTGTCTAAAAAAAAAATCTAAAATCTTAATATAGTAACCTGTTAGGTGCAACAAGTTGTCGGTTAGCGCTACAACCCAATGACAACGCTGATTCAAAGCGATTTTAAGTCACCTTGAATACATCTGAAACAAAGTATTTCAAACTTTTAAATTTAAATCTTTATAACGAAAAGATGTCCTTCACCTTGGAGATGCAGAGAGCTTTGCAGAGTCACAAGGCGGAATTTCTGCACGACCTACAGTCAAACTCAGCTGGACACCCTTTGGCTGGTTTTAATGGGTTCTAATTATAATTTGTATTTAAGCAGAAGTAATAACTAATATGCCTGTAGGAGGTCAGGGCTGAACTAAAAGTCCACTGTACAAGATGGGCAAGGTGAAAGTGGGGGACACCAAGCACATTTTTAGATGGCCACATTGTGAATATCTTTATGTAAAGCAGTCATCTTCAACAACACCCGTGTATAACTTTTGGCCAGACCACTTGTAATTATGGCAGATTACTTTCATTTAGCATATTTCCTGTTTGAAAACTCAACACTGCAGGGGAATGCATTTTTTAAAGCATGGAAGTTAGCTTATTAGCTAGACAAATTGTACAGTTTGTTATTTCAAGAACAGATCAACATGAGTTCTTGCAGGAGGTGGGGAAAATGGCGGCTGGCTAAGGTAGCCGGTTAGAGCTCGTCCCAAGACACAGGGGGTCATTCTAAGTCTGGCGGGCGGCGGAGGCCGCCCGCCAGACTTCCCCCTCCGAAATACCGCTCCGCGGTCGAAAGACCGCGGAGGGTATTCTAAGTTTTTCCCTGGGCTGGCGGGCGGTCGCCAAAAGACCGCCCGCCAGCCCAGGGAAAAACTCCCTTCCCACAAGGATGCCGGCTCGTAATCGAGCCGGCGGAGTGGGAAGGTGCGACGTGTGCTGTTGCACCCGTCGCGTATTTCACTGTCTGCCAAGCAGACAGTGAAATACTTGTAGGGGCCCTCTTATGGGGGCCCCGCGACCCCCCCTACCGCCATCCGGTTCCCGGCGGGCGGCCCGCCGGGAACTGGATGGCGGTAGGGGGGGTCGGAATCCCCTCGGCGGCGCAGCTAGCTGCGCCGCCTTGGAGGATTCAATAGGGCGGCGGTACACTGGCGGGAGACCGCCAGTGTTGCCGGTCTGACCGCGGCTTTACCGCCGCGGTCAGAATGCCCTGCGGGGCACCGCCGGCCTGTCGGTGGTGCTCCCGCCGACCCTGGCCCCGGCGGTCTAAGACCGCCGGGGTCAGAATCACCCCCACAGTGTTGGTCGCATGGATTTGATTTCTCTTACCTTCCCTTAGCGCTGGAGAGACTTAGGCACAGAAATTATCGTCTTCGTCATCTGGGATGGTGATCCCTCCTTGGCAGACGACCTACGGCTGGCTTGGAGCGACCTCGATGGAGGAGCCGAGAACACTTTGGTGCACAGCGGCAGAAGCACTTTGCGGGCCCGCACTGCACAGCGTTACGTGCGAGGCTGTGACACGGTCAGCAAAGGTGTCAGTGGCAGAGGCAGCACATGTTTGGTGTTGGGAGCCTGGGAGATTCGTGTAGGCTCTCACTGCTCAGAGGACCAAGGAAGAGTGGTGGTGGGTACAGGGAAGTTTCCCAATTCCGTGCAGCACTTTACCCTAACGGACATGGATGGCGTTTTGAGTGAGGGCAAAAGCACGCTGATATCAAGTCCTCTTTTTTAATTTATGAGCAAAAAGACCAGAGACCCCAATGACTGTCCTGCCCCTGTATAAAAAAAAAGGTAGAGGGGTATTCATTGGTGGCTGGCAATCATTACATATTGAGGTCTAAGAAATTATCTGGAGTTCTGTGAGAGGGCAACCCTGAAAATAAGAAAATTACTCCCTGGTCACCTACTAGAGCACCAGTGAGACAGAATAAATTGTGAGGCGGCACCCGGGTAGCAAAGGACCACTCAAATAGAAAGTTGTTAGCGGCGGCTGCTGTCAACACCTCTAAATTCACTCTGTTCCTTAGATCTTATTTCAAGGCAAAGTCGGACCTAATGAGGTCCAGTGAAGGGAGTGTGAAAGTAAACTTGGAGCACGAGGGCTGGGAAAGGGGTGTGAACACAGTAAGTTCCTTACAGGGCTTGTGCCCGGGTGGTGGACCTCAATCGACTTTCATAGTCTACTCGGCGGTTCTACTGCATAACAAATTTTCTTGCTTGGCAATGGAGGAGCCAGCGTTTGTAGGTTCATTGGGGGGAAATATAAGTGAGAAGGTTGATGATGAAGCCACCAATCACAAGGATACCATCACCGGGGGGACTAGCCCGAAATGATGGGAAGCAGTCCAAGAAATGCTGACTCAGTTGACACAAAAAATTAAAGAGCGTTTTCCTGTCTCTGAGGCTAACTAAAGAGAGATAGAAGAGACCATCTCCAGTCTGGAAGAGAAGAGAGAGAGCTTAGCCCAGCGTACACAAGAATTGGAGAGCAAACTGCAAGTTCTCTATCTGTCGGTTCAAGAGAACTCCTAGGGGGTGTCATGTTTGAATGAAAAAGAAAAAGTTCTGTCTGAGAGGCTTGGGAGATTAGAAATTAATGCCAGGAGGAATAACATTAGAATCCTGGGGGTGGCAGAGGGCTCAGATGGGGAAGATCTTAGAGCCTTTGCGATCAGTCTTTTGGAAAATGCCTTCCCGCAGGACATTAACCCTGTTGACCTCAATTCAGAGATTCAGCTGGTTCACAGAGATCCCTTCAAGCTGAATGCAGGGAGGAAAAAACTGTGGAAAATCCTGGTGAACCTTCTGACCTATACTGTGAAGGAGAGGATTCTGAATCTAGCTTTGAAAGAGAAGTCTGTGCAAGCAGTGGGGGTTACCTTCAGGATCAAGTCAGATAACTCTAGGGAGACAGCTGACAGGCAATTGGAATTAGATGGCAGAATGGGGGAGCTGAGGAAGCTGGGCACCACTGTGCAACTAAGATTTCCCGACATCCTGAAGGTTATGTGGAAAAATAAAATACACAATTTCTCAGACCCAGAACAGGTTGACAATTTAATTTTAGAAGTCAACAAAAAGGGTGAATACGAGGCTGCGTCTTATTCTTTAATATTTGAAAGAGAATGAGGCCCAAATTGTTATGCTCAAGGAAACTCTTCTTTTAAGACAAGAGTGTAGTAACCTTTTTTTTTAACGCAAAGATGGATTGAAAAAGAAAGTGACTGCCACAGATCAATCGCATTGTGCTAAAGGTATCGATATATTATTTAAGGTAAAATCTTGTGTGGAACTGATTCGATAAAGAGCGAATGAGGGAGGAAGATGGATAATTGCAGAGATAAAGATACTGCAAAATCTATATACATTAGTGAGTTACTATGGCCCGAACATTGATGATGTTAAACCTTTGGCTCAATTGTTTGCTAGTCTTGTGGCTTTTGGGTCCCCCATCATTCTAGGTGGGGACTTCAATGTGTTGCTAGATAATAACCTTGACAGGTCTTCAAATCGGATTCCTGGCAGGTCCCAAAAGATTAGGAAATATTTGTTGGATATGGCAGAAAAGTTTAACATCTGCGATGTATAGTGCAAAGTGAGAGAGAAGCCTAAGGATTATGCCTTTCTTAGTGAAAAGCATAGACACTACGCCAGGTTGGACCTTTATTTGGAAAATACGGAAGTGGAGAAAGAAGTTAAGATAGAACATCTTCCCATCCACTTGTCAGATCACGCTGTGATTCTGGTAAAAATTAAATTTAGGAAGGGGTACGAGACTACGCTGTGGACAGTTAACAGGAGGATCCTGCTACAGCCCGGGCTAGTTGCTGTGGTGCTGCATGGAACAGAGGAGTTCTCTATTGGAATATCTCATTGGCACCTATACATATAGTCTGGGATAGTTATAAGGCCTGGTTAAGGGGGTTCTTAAAATGTTTGCCCGTAAACTGGGTGAGGGAGGAGAAAGCACAGCTTGGGCAACTAGAGAAGGATATAGTGAAATTAGACGAAACAATAAAGACAAATTCACTGAGTGGGGATGATAGAAAGAGGAAATTAGAAGACTTCAAAGACCTGCAATTGAAGTTCAGGGTTAAAGTAGAGTAGAAAGTTCAACAGCAATGGAAAACTAGTAGAGCCAAAGACATTATACATGGGGAATGTTGTGGAAAGCTGTTAGCTTGAAAAACAAGGTTAAACAGAAATCAGAATTATATTAGGAGGATAACGAAGGATGATACAGGAAGAATCACTAAAGAGAATAGTAGAATGAAGGTGATCTTTAGTACATTTTTCCAGGAACTTTATTCAGAAACTTTAAGTGTGGGAAGGGATCACACAGATAATTGGCTCTTGTACAGCATCTCCCCAAACTTTACGAGAATCAACAACTATCCCTGGGTCAAGAGATTACTGGCAGTGAAACCTGGGTAACAAATAGAAAGATGGATAAAGGGAAGACTGCAGGCCTGGACGGGATACCTAATGAGCTCCACTTGCTATCACGGATGGGATTTTTCCTGTCTGGGTCAAGCTGTTCAATTCCACCTTGATAAAAGGTCAGCCTATCCCTGAGTTCTGAAACAAAGTAATAATTTCATTAATTTTAAAAACTGGCAAGAACCCTACACTGTGTCAATCCTTTCACCCAATCTCGCTACTCAATTTGATTATAAGATCTTTGCCAGTGTCCTGGTGGTACGACTGAATAGAGTAGTGGGGTGTTTGATACACAACAACCAAAAAGGTTTCATGCCTGGGAGGAACATGAGGGATTTAAATCACACTCCGATTGGTTCAATTGATCTGGCCGTAACTTCAGGTTGTCTTTTGTCTATTGTGACCTTAGAAGCCGCTAAGACATTTGACCGTGTCAACTGGAGTTATCTCATGACTGTTCTGGGCACTTTCAGGCTGGATAAAGCTATACCAGATACTCAACTCAAGATCTATAGGGTCCCAACTGCACGGATATTGGTGAATGACAGCATCTGTGAAAACTGAAAGAAGGACCAGGCAAGGCTGCCCCCTTCGCCTATCCTCTTTGATCTTCATATAGAGCCACTTATGCAAAGTCTAAGGTTGTGCGAGGGAATAAAGCTGCTTGTAGTTGGCACCTACTCTAGGAAGATTGCTAGTATGCTGATGATTTAATGGTTTACACCTCAGACATTGTTTTAGCTCTCCTTATGACTGAGGTGGGAAACTTTGGTAGATTCTCTGGTTGTGAGGTTAACAAAGAAAAAACAGCGATAATGTTGTGGAAACAGAATTCTAGTGAGACAATGAGGGTAGCAAAACGGAGGTATTTAGGGTTAGAGGACACCCAGGAGCTTGAAAAATAGCAGCAATAAACCTTGAAAGGCTAGAGCATGAAATAGATGGGCTCCTAAAAAGATGGTAGAACCTCCCCCTCACCATATATGGCCGGATCAACTTAGTGAAGATGTCAACCTTAACCAAACTCACCTTTTTGTATGATAACATTCCCTTAGAATTTGACAAGAAGGCTCTCCTAAAAATACAAGGGATAATAACATTTTGTATCTGAGCTAGCAGGGGGATTCAACATTCCTGGAAAAAATGGAGAAGCCTACCTGGGGCTGGTGGACTGTGGCTCTCAGATTTACAACTCTACTGCTGGGCTTCCAAATGAAAAAATAATAGAATGGTTCTTCTTTGCCCAGATGAGTCTGCAGTGTGAGTAATGTTTGGTGCAATGCTGTCAGGGCTGCCAGAAAACAGCTTTTCAAATATATTTGCAGCATCTAAATTCTTTAAAAAAGTTAGGCTGAAATGCTTGCAGGCAGCAACCAAACCTTGGTATGAGGTTAGATCATTCTTAGGTATTGGCTACTGTAGCAAACCGCCTCCTATATGGGAGTCACTGGGGATACCGGAGTTCCTGCTTGATAATCTAGCGAAATCTTTGAGGCAGAGTGGCATAAAGAATTGGGGCCAGCTGATGAACGATGGGTCAAGACTGTCTTGGGATTACTGGAACAGTGGGACAAAGGGATCTTGCTCCAGATATAAAATCTACCAAGTGAATGCATTGCTTAAGAGTCAGGGATGGCCTGATACTTAGTCTGGACAGATGGAAATAAAACTTGATGATCCTTGTGTAGCAAAGAAGGATGTGGCACGTTGGTAGCAACACCTGCTGGCTGCCACAGAGGAGAGGATGAAACCCCCACATCACGTATGGGATGAAGACCCGCGGGGTGCGGAGCTGGAAATGATATGGCAAGTATCTTTGTCTACACTTTACTCTGTGGTTGAACACGCTGCATTAAGGAGAAATCACTTCTTCACTCTCTACAGAATATACTGGAATTCCCAAAAATTGGCAAAAATAAGGTGGAGTGAGGAATCGAAGTGTAGGAGGAAGCTGATTATGTGTATGTGCTGGCTATCTGCCCAACTCTGGAGAAATTCTGGTCTGAAGTTGGTAAGACTATTTCCGAATCCATATGCACCACCCCAGAGGTAAGCCCCATTCAAATCCTTTTTGGGGATTCTCTATTGGAGGAGTGTGGCTCACACTCGTGTTCAAAGCAACCCAAATAGTTTTTCAATCTAATCTTACTTGCTAGAAGGGAAACTGTAAGGTTTGTTCTCAACCTCTCGCCTACAGCTGGCATGCCTGGAAAAGGTTGGTGGTGCCTTTTAGGGTGCTATATCGGGAGAGGAAAAGCGGAAATGAGGAACAGAATTTTTGGGACTTGTTGAAGCTCTGATAATCCTTGCATGTCCTTTGATTATGCCCTCTAAAATCAGTCAAGGCTAGGAAGGGCCGGAACCTACAGCCTTTGCCAAATGGATTTGTCTGAATGTGAGTTCCACACTGAATAAATGGGTCACTGATTTACATCTGGTGCTGGTCAGAGGTGTTATGAGGACTAAACAAATAAAAATAAAATAAAAAACAAGTTTTTGCAGAGATGGTGCATTTATTGGGCTAACTCATGGATTACATTTCTAGCTTTTCTTTTTTTAACAATGTGTAATTTGTGCTGGTGGTTTCCAGTGCTTGGCACTGGTACGTAATTGTCAACACTGGTACACATGGTGGCGCCGTTTGCCTGATTGAGAGATGAACACAACAGCAGTTGTATTATTACTTCTTTATACATTAAAAATGACTAATATCTGCCGCCCAAGCAATTCTTATGGTTTTGGGGACTAGTATAGTCTGAATTGCCACACTTGTAGGAGTGTGATGGTAAGTAATTGTGTTGGTATTGTCATTGGCCGCGGGCGCTGGCAGGGGCAATGGGTGGTGCAAACTGAATAAGCTTTCTGATGGGGCCGTGGCACTTATTTTATTTTATTTTATTAAAAGTAAGCACTGTTTTTTCAATTTCAAAGAATTTACTCAAATGACAATGTACATGTTGTAATGTACAGCAAGCAGCCCTGTCAGTCTACAAGACATTGATTTAAAGATCAGCAATAAGGTGTTGCAAGGCTTACAATCAATACTAAGGGCCTCATTACGAGGTTGGCGGGCTGCAGAGGCTGCCCGCTAAACTCGTTTGGTCGGAAGACTGCCAGTTGGGTCTTCCGCCCGTTTGCTCTATTATGAGTTTCCCACTGGGCCAGCGGGAAACTACCCAAAACAATGATGCTGGCTCGTAATCGAGTCAGCAGAAATGTTGCAGTGCGTCGGGTGCCTGTAATTCAGGCAATTAAAAGCGCGATGGGGCTGCCCATGGGGGCCTATGCACTGCCCGTGCTAAGTGCGTTGGCAGTGTAGGAACCCCATGGGGCCCCTGGCACCATGTCTATGCCAGCCTTTGCATGAAGGTGGACCCGCCATGCAAAAGCTGGCAGACACAGGAGTCGTAATACCCAGGGCAAAGCTGCCCTGGTGGATTAAGACTGCCAGTACCGCCAGGCTGTCAGTGGGCGAAAAAGTGGCGGTGCCGGTGGTTGGACCATGGCGCTTTTATCAGCTATGAAAGGATTTGTTGATATTACCTTTACTTAACACCAACACAAAGGTTTTCTAGTGACATTATGGTTCCACGTGTGCTCATGAACTAATTTAATCACATTTGACATTTAGAATATAATACCTCAATGAATATTATCCAAACCATGAAATCCCTATATTCATATAGCGTGTCTCATTGTATGTATTCTGTTACATAGATGTTGCTGTTAGAATATTGTTTATGATTAGTATATACTTTGGAAATGTAAATCTTTTATTGCATGTCAATATACACATTTGCATGTATACTTGTAAATATCTGAGTGTCTTATGGATCATTTTGGTTTCCACTTGATTTTCAAATGGTGATGGGTTTAGTATATCATATGACTTATATATGTCACGTTGTCATCATAAGGTATTACAATTATCATTTACAGCCCTGATGAAGGCAAATGATTACAACCCAATTGACGAAACGTGTTGGCTGGAGTCTGAGCTGAAATTTGACTGGTACCGGACATAGAAGATGACTATATGAACGTGAATAAACACGGAATATGAAGCAAAAAATAATAATGATGTCTTAATGTTATAGGGCATGTGCCTTAATGTGTACTTATTGTTTGACAATCTTTGATTGTTAATGTTTGGGGTTCTGAGTGTGTTCCCTGTTTAGGAGCACCGTCTTGCAAGACATCTGTATAACTGAAGAGATACACTGTAACGTACAACCATGTAATAATGAGCACTGAATTTATCCTTTAAAATGCCCAATTTGCATCATACCTAAGTACAAAAATAAATACCTAAACACAGTTTCTTGTGAAATAAAAACACTGGTTGAAATTAATTCCCTCCATGTTATTAAGTATTGTTTATAATCTTTGTTCCAATTTTGTAGCCTCTGCTCCAAAATTACCTCTGCCCCTGTTGGTGATAGAGGGTTACCCTATTTGTTTGTGGTTTTTATGTTACACAACAATCATCATTATTACAAAAAGATACATTTAAGACTTAAATGAGTAGACTTCAATTACTTTGTCAGAGCAGAATGTCTCATAGCATAAACAAAGGAAGTACAATTAACCATAATGTTCGAGAAAATCACCCAGAGGTATGCACTGAAAGGTTTGGGTATTCTCTTACAGTGTATACAAGATTTGCATGGCGAGGCTGTCTTGTAACATGTCAGAAAGCCAGGATTGTAGTCTGAAAGAGGAGGTCTATTTCTAGTTTTTTTGTGTCAATTTTGTATATTTTTAAGTTGTTAGCTAGGAGCAGTGCACAATTGGTAAATAATTTGAATTATGTGTTCTTCTTGAACTATAAACTTTAACTATGATTTAAACTTCCATTTGTGTTGTATGTTTTATTCTCAAACACAAACAGTAGCTTCTGTGCATGAAGGTTCACTTTAATGTGCAACCCTTAGCTCAACTACGTAACAAGACATTTGAAAGAATGTGCACGAAACCAAAGAACCAAGGGTGAATTGGTAACCCCTGTTTGTCTTTTAAGCATGTTTTTATAATTCTGAATAATAACTACCTTTTTAACCAATAAGGTTATTCAACATAACAACTAAAACACCAAAAGTACATTAAAAGTGCAAAATCAAAATATCATGAAAGTACAAAGGATATCAAAAGACCTCAAAGTTAGCATTTCCTGGATGAGTCTTCAAAGAAGCAGGCCTTTAGCCTAAACAATCTGCTTTAATTTTCTTACTCTCTTAACTGAATATATTCAAGATCTGCTAAATTAATTTTCTTATTGTGTAGCTAAGTAAAAACTGGACATAGTAACTTTTTTTATATCAAGGAACAAAAAGCATCTAAGGACAAAATGTTCTAAACCATGGTGCAGACCTTAACCAGAAACACAAAAGTAGTCACTATTCCTAATATACTGGCCTACCATCATGAAGGGTCATATAGGCTTGTTTCCTAATTGCTATTAATATGTTTTCTGCTGTGAATAAGTGCATTAGGGGACTTTTCTAAATATTGTAATCATCTGAGGATCTTAACATTCTACTTAAATAGTTCCACATATTTGTCACTAACTAGTGATACTTGGGTTAGGTACCTTTTCCCAAAATACCTTTGCCGCCATTTATAAACAGCCCAAAGCACCAATGAACCAAAGTAACCCCAAACTGAATCATCAAGGCCAAACTCCTCATATTCAAGAGTGTGCACCCTCTTTGAGACCCTACCAGGAGGCTACCAAAATTTCACTGCCTTCACCCATTTGTAATGACATACCAAACAAATCTATTTGCCTTGGCCTTTTCTCCAGTAGATGTGATCCCCATTTTCAGGTGCAGTTGCAGAATCTGAAAACCTTGAGGAAGGCCAAAAGGCCCCTTAAAACATTTTTCTTCTGATTTCTCAGAGCTACTAAGGACTCCCTAAGCTTCACCTTATAACAGATCAAAGGAGCAATGTTTCCTACATGTGCACGATACATGTGAGTTTCAAAATATCTACCATGCTGTGTATTAAACCTATCAAACCATGTAATATCCAGAAGGCTTTAGTGTTTGTTGTCAGCCAATGGGGGGCCCAGCATATGCATCTCATAAAATTATAACTAAAGTGCAAATATTCACTTTCGCCATTTAGCTTTAAGTTGCTACATGACCAGGGTCAAGAGATTTTAATTTTCCATTCACAAACACCATAACTATTCTCTTTTAGATATTTAATTAATGTTTATTTATCAGATAAGGGCTTTAAATGACCTTCAGTTGTGTTTGAAGGCCCAATGCGGCTTGCCAGGACATCAAAATACATCAGTGACCCACCACGTTTTGGAGAGAAGCTGTTGCGCAGCGGCATGCGGCAAACACTCGGCTCGGGACGCGGCACGCAATGGTAAGACACACCACGCCCCAGCCTCTCTTGTCTAATTCAAGGCCCCAAATTAGGCAAGGGGCCTCTCTTCTATACAGGCGCGGCGCGCCCCCATTGACTCCTGTGTTTTTTCCCCCACTTACCTTCTACTGTGTTCCTTTTCTCTTGCTGTCGCCCTCGTTTTTTCTCCATTTTTATGTTTTCCTTTACCCATGATTCCCCTCTCTTTCCCAGCCCACCTTGGTTCCCTATTCACTATGGTGCCTTGTCTATTGCTTTCTGTGTATTTTTCCCTAACCAATATGGTGTCCTTTTACTTCCTGCCGGTCGTTTACTGTTCTGTGGGTATTTAAGGGCTGTGATTCCTTTTCTTCTTGCGCTGCAACACTTCCTTTTGGATGGTGGTCTTCGCTCCTTCTCCTTTGCATCAGATACTGATTCTGCTCTTGTTCCAGGTTTTTCCTGTTCATTTTGTCTCGTGTTCTGAAATTATTGATCCTTTTGCTCTTATATCAGGAGGTCCTTTTTATGTTTTTTTTCCCTTTTTTAAGTTTTTTTTCTCCCTCTGGCACTCCTTCTGAAGGACAAGGACTGCCCATGGCGTTCCAATTGCCTGCAGCACCATGGCTACCAGAAAGAGTCGCCCCTATCTGGGCCAAGGCAGACCCTGCAAGAACAAGAACCTCGTCACACGTTCAGCAGACTCCAGGCACAAGCAACGAGTAAGTCGTGACAGATTGCAGCGCCCAATTAATCTGACTTCGTCAAGCAGAATGGATGATACTGTAGCGTTCGCTACAGACCCCGACCAGTCCCTTCTGGCAACCATTCAGCAACAGGCCCAGGAACTGCAACAATTATGAAATGAGAATGCTGCCTTACGACAAGCTTTGGCCTTCCGCAGTACGGACGTTCCTACAGTTTCCACAACAACTCCTCGGTTTTCTGGGGAACCAACTAAGCTGCAAGAGTTTCGGGATGCATTGACTGTCTACTTTGCTTTCAGACCCACACAATTTTCTCAAGACAAGACAAAGGTGGGTTATCTCATCAGTGCCTTATCCGGTCCTGCCTTGGCCTGGGCGACTCCGATTGTAGCCTCCAATGACCCGGTGTTGTCTGATTATCCAGCCTTTGTGAATCGCTTCAAACAAATGTTTGGCCGCCCAGGATTAGAGGCCTCCGCTGAAGAAGCACTCTGTGACATCCAACAAGGCTCTCAAGATGTTCTCCAATACGTCACACACTTTAGACAACTGGCTGCCGAAACGACATGGGTGTAACGTACTTTAGTTACCCTTTTTCATAGAGGGCTACGAGAGGAAATCAAAGACGAATTAGTGCACTCTACCCAAGTAGAAGATCTTCGCGGTCTGATGGATTTAGCTCTATCGAATACCGTCTCCAGGAACGACGTTTGGAGAAAAGAAGAAATAAAGGACCTTCCCAGCCAAGCACCTCATGTGTCTTTGTGCACTGTCCGGAAGAACCTCGACCACCCTTAAGAGAAACTAAAGGTGAACCTATGCAGGTGGATACTACTCGTGGCCCACTTTCATTCAGTGAACGTGAAGAAAGACGGACAAAAGGATTGTGCCTGTATTGTGGTGCTGCTGGTCATATGCTCCATACATGCCCAGTTCGTCCTCTAAAGCCATCAGGAAACGCTACTTCCCGTCCTCTGTAAAAAGGGAAGGGACGGGATCATCTGCAATACCTTCCATCAGTTCTTTCAAGGACAATGCCACAAATGTATTCATGTTACCTGTGACCCTGCAGTTACCTGATGGTTGTGAAGAAAGGACACTGGCCCTATTGGATTGTGGAGCTAGTGGCATTTATATGGATATGTCCTGGGCTAAAACACAACTAATACCAACACGGCATAAGGATGTCCCGGAACAAGTACACACTGTAGATGGGTCCTTAATATCCTCTGGTCCAGTTGTTACTACTACCCCAATTCTAAGTCTACAATTTGGGAACCACCAAGAACACGTCTCCTTTGACTTAATATCTTCTCCCAAACATTCTATAAGCTTAAGGATTCCTTGGTTCATAAGACACAATCCTTATGTAAATTGGGAAACCAGGACTATTTCTTTGTCTTCTCAGTTTTGTCACGAACATTGTTATGCCTCAGACATTTACTGGTCACCCAAGAAAATGATACCCTCTGAACCTACTGCAGGTTGTTCCATAAATACAGTCCAGGGGGTCCCCGATCACTATTTGGACTTTCAAGATGTATATCAAAAACCATCCAAGCCTGTTTTGCCCCCACATCGAGATTGTGATTGTGCAATCCCCCTGGAACCCGGGGCGATCGTTCCCTTTGGGAGAATGTATTCTCTCCCTGAACCTGAAAGGGAAATTCTCAAAGACTACCTACAAGAAAATCTTCACAGTGGTCTTATTGTATCGTCTTCATCCCCCGCGGGGGCTCCCCTTTTTTTTGTACCCAAGAAAACTAAAGATCTTTGCCCCCGTTTGGACTTTCGTGGTTTAAATAAAATCGCTATAAAGGATTGTTATCCATTACCTCTTATCAAAGACATTCTGGAAGCAGTCAGAGGGGCACAACGGTTTACCAAATTAGATCTTCATGGAGCCTACCACCTCTTGCGTATCAAGAAAGGAGATGAGTGGAAGACTGCTTTTCGAACTCCATTTGGACATTATGAATACAGGGTTATGCCTTTTGGCCTAACTAATGCCCCCTCAATATTCCAAAGATTTATGGACTCTGGGCCTGATTACAACTTTGGAGGAGGTGTTAATCCGTCCCAAATGTGACGGATATACCACCAGCCGTATTACGAGTTCCATAGGATATAATGGACTCGTAATACGGCTGGTGGTATATCCGTCACTTTACCGTCACTTTTGGGACGGATTAACACCTCCTCCAAAGTTGTAATCAGGCCCTCTGTGTTCTCTGATTTGTTGAACCATACAATTGTGATATACTTAGACGATATTCTTATATATTCTAGACGTCCTGAACTTCATTCTACACACGTTAAACAAGTTCCAAAGAGACTCAGGCAACATCAACTTTACTGTAAATAAGAGAAATGCGAGTTTGATAAAACCGAAATCAAATACTTAGGCTATCACATCAGTCCCACTGGTATATCTATGGATCCGGAGAAGGTTCAAGTCACCCTAGACTGGCCTTCCCCTTCATCTATCAAGGAAACCCAATGTTTTCTAGGGCTGGCCAACTTCTATCGTCAATTTATCTTGGACTTTGCGGAACAGACCAGTCAAATTACACAAACACTAAAAAAGGAGAATCTACAAGATGAATTTATCTGGACAGACGCGGCTGAAACAGCTTTTCAAAACCTAAAGAAGGCCTTCACTCAAGCACCGATACTGAGACATCCGGACACCAACAAACAATTTGTTTTTGTTACTGACGTGTCCGAAAGAGCCATCGGAGCAGTATTACTACAACAACAAGATGACGATGGTTGAGAACACCCAGTTTTTTATCTGTCCCATGTACTCTCTGTGTCTGAACAGCATTATTCGGTACTGGAAAGGGAATTATTAGCCCTTAAAACTGCCTGCCAGGAGTGGAGACAATTCCTTATGGGTTCCAAAGAAACTTTTGAAGTGAGAACGGACCATCGGAATCTGCAATGTTTACGTAGTATTCAGTGCCAAAACATTCGTCAGGCTCGTTGGGCCTTTTTCTTTGGTCAGTACGACTTCTATGTCACCTATATTTCCGGATTCCAAAATATTCTAGCCGATGCCCTATCTCGCCGTTATCCTGATTGTACTCCTATCACGTCACATCTTGAACCTAGTAAAATCATTGGTGTAGTTCAATCATTCCTGGATGAAGTACAGCTGGAATACTCAAACCTTTCTGAATAAGAACTTAAGGATTTATGCCCCCAGATACACAAACAGAAAGGATATTATTATAATAAGGACCTTTTGTTCCTCCCCACAAAAAGAATGCAAGAAAGGGCACTTCAGATGTGTCATGATTCTCCGATTGCTGGTCATAGAGGTATCAAAGCCACGCAGGAATTACTCTCGCAATCCTTTTGGTGGCCTACTTTGAAACCGGATGTCGAAAGTTATGTAAAGGCCTGTCTGATATGTGCCCAAGTGAAAATACCCCGTACCAGGTCAGCAGGATTACTGCAACGTTACCTGTTCCACCAGCTCCTTGGCACACAATTTCGATTGATTTCATGTGTTCACTACCTCCATCAGCAGGAAACCGGGTTATCATGGTAACAGTAGATTCCTTTACGAAAATGGCTCACTTCACTACCCTGAAGAAATTACCTACCTCACAAGAACTAAGTCAGATATTCATCCACCATACTTTTCGTCTCCATGGACTCCCCCACAGCATTGTGTCAGACAGGGGACCTCAATACATCTCACGGTTTTGGAAACATTTCTGTAGAACCTTGAACATCAATATAGCATTGTCATCTGGAATTCCATCCCCAAACCAATGGGCAGACCGAACGTCTCAACCAAGGACTAGAGCAGTATCTTCGTTGCTTCTGTAATTCTACTCAGAGTAACTGGAACACTTACCTTCCTATCGCAGAATTCTCTTACAACAACACAGTCCATAGTGCCTCCAAGGTTACCCACTTTTTCTGTTCCTACGGCTATCATCCTACCTCTTGTCCTACTACTCCTAAGTGTACATCTTCTCTTCCTGCTATCACCTCTTTTTCAAAACGACTACAGAAAATCCACAGACTGATTCGATCTAATCTGCTGGACACAAAGAGATACATGAAAAGAGTGGCAGATAAGAAACGCAGTGAGACTCCAGTATATCACATCCAGGATAAAGTCTAGCTTTCCTCGAAATTTCTGCCCCTGCGACTCTCTCAGAATAAGTTTACACCTTGTTACTACGGTCCTTTACGTATTCTTCAGATAATCAATCCTGTCACTTTCCGTCCCCGCTTACCTCGAACCTGGAAGATCCATCCGGTCTTTCATGTTTCTCAGTTGAAACCCTATACGCCTGATCCTTTCTCCCCGCAGTTCCCATGTCCTCCTCCCTTGTTGGTGGATGATGAACCAGAATATGAGGTACAAGAAATTTGTGACTCTCGTTTCTTTCGAAACCGTCTTCAGTATCTGATCCATTGGAAGGGTTACCCTCTTTGCAAATGCTCTTGGGAAGATGCCTCTTCTGTTCACGCCCCTATTCTGATTCGTCAATTTTTCCGCCTGTTTCCGCACAAACCTGGGGCTCTGGTGCGGGGGGCCTACTGTCGTGCAGCGGTAAGACGCACCGTGCTCTCAGCTTCTTCTGTCTAACTCAAGGCCCCAAATTAGGCATGGGGCCTCGCTTCTATACAGGCGCGGCGTGCCCCCATTGACTCCTGTGTTTTTTCCCCACTTACCTTCTATTGTGATCCTTTTCTCTTGCTGTCGCCCTTGTTTTTTCTACATTTTTATGTTTTCCTTTACCCATGATTCCCCTCTCTTTCCCACCCTACCTTGGTTCCCTATTCACTATGGTGCCTTGTCTATTGCTTACTGTGTATTGTTCCCTATCCAATATGGTGTCCTTTTACTTCCTGCCGGTCGTTTCATGTTCTGTGGGTATTTAAGGGCTGTGATTCCTTTTCTTCTTGCGCTGCAACACTTCGTTTTGGATGTTGGTCTTCGCTCCTTCTCATTAGCATCAGACACTGATTCCGCTCTTGTTCCAGTTTTTTCCTGTTCATTTTGTCTCGTGTTCTGAAATTATTGATCCTTTTGCTCTTATTTCAGGAGGTCCTTTTTGAGGGTTTTTTCTCCTTTTTTTAGGGTTTTTCTCCCTCTGGCACTCCTTCTGAAGGACACGGACTGCCCTTGGTGTTCCCATCGTCTGCAGCACCGTGGCTACCAGAAAAAGTCGCCCCTATCTGGGCCAAGGCAGAACCTGCAAGAACAAGAACCTCGCCACACGTTCAGCGGACTCCAGGCACAAGCAACGAGTAAGTTGTGACAGAAGCTGCCCATACATGCAATTAAGCTGGATGCTTTGCAGTAAACAAGGCAAACAGGAATGGTGCAAGCACATGTCGTATTAAATTGCTCTCAAGGAATATACAGTCATTCATAGATTATCATCTAGTTAGACCTGAACCCACACATGAACTGAAGACAAGGAGGAATTGCAAGCCTTTGTAATTTTGTCTAGATGATCTCCCTATTGATTTAACCAGACAGAGACTTTATAAGGTATGGGCAAAGTAGGCTCTAGCAGAGAGCCCAGGCTTTTCAGGGAGGCCCCTGATAGAGCTAACTTAATTCTGTGGAGAGCCTTGCCCTGTTGACCTTGAACAACTCTTAATCAGATTGTTTTAAATACCATTTTCCATTAATTTATTTTTAGTCTGGGCGATGTATGAGAGATTATTACAGATATTGTGCAGAGAATATGGGGGTTATTACAACTTTTGAGGAGGTGTTAATCTGTCCCAAAAGTGACGGTAAAGTGACGGATATACCACCAACCGTATTACGAGTCCATTATATCCTATGGAACTCGTAATACGGCTGGTGGTATATCCGTCACTTTACCGTCACTTTTGGGACGGATTACCACCTCCCACAAAGTTGTAATAACCCCCTATGTGTTTTCCAACAATAGGCAACAGCCATAAAATAGTTTTTTTTTTTTTAGATTAAAGCAAGACCGCACATAGGAGAAATGGAAGGGCATCACAAAGACTGTTCGGAAAAATATTAGTGAGCTGTTGCAGTATTGTAATATTGAAATGCACATCACTACCCCTGAATATTTGGTGCAAATACATTTAGAATTTGGACCAGTGGGACTGTGCACTGTTAGTGATCTGGTCAAAGAGGGCATGGAAGTGCTGAAATAGGATCATAAATTCAAACCTGCATCGAAACAGGGACCCACAAATTATGTTTGGCCCACAGCCTTCGGAATGCTTAAAAGGCCAAAGAATCAATACTGTATAAAAATCAACAGAGCAACAGCATAGCACATTAATTTCCTGAGCCATTGTCTGTGACATGAGAGAAATGTTGATATAATCTGTCATAAAACCAGCTTTGTCCGGTGGCAAAAGTAATATCTGTTTGATCCATTCTTTTATTCTCCATAAGACTGGTGTTCTATAGATTTTGAGATGGTATTCATATGTGATATCAAAATATATATATTTTTGGTTCTTTCTAATTCCCTTTTTAGGTGTGGTCTAGAGACATCCTTAGCAGTTTTCCAAACTTTATATAAGTAGTCACTTCCCTCTCTCACAATAGAAAAAAATAGAAAATTATACTCTGCTCACCTACATATATGGTTGACACCATGGCATTTTTTCATTAGTATATACTTTAACAAAGGGTATTTGCCCAAAACTAAGGTTTTAGGGCCAGATGTATCTCTAATACAAATAGTGATTACCTAATTGCTATTATCTGTGAATTGCAATTAAGTAATCGCAATTTGAATGGATGAAACTCCAGGAGTTTAATTTAGCGATTCCCAATGGCTCGCAAATCGTCCTACCTTATTCATATTCATGCGATAGGTCGTAATTTGGGACCCACTGGTAATGGCAATAATCACAGGGATGGTGGACTGCTGGGCTTAGCAAACCACCATGTCTGTGATTGCTTTTAAATGAAGAAATCTTTTTTTTTTTTTTTTTAATGCAGCCTGTTTTCCTTAAAGGAAAATGGGATACATTTGATAAAGAAAAAAAAATGGGACCACTACCTGCTCTTAAAAAAATGTTTTCGCATGCATTCACAAACGGAAAGGGGTCCCTATGTCTCACTGGGCAGTCTAAAGCCTACTCAAAGGAGGTTGTGTGGGCCAGTGGTCACTAATCACTGGTACGCAATAATAACACTCAATAAATGATTGTGCAGTCAGTACTTTGTATTTAGAAGATGGAGAAGTACATTTATCATGCAAACACTTCTAAAAACTGTGCAGTAATTTACAAATATAAAATGGCAGATGGAACATACACAGATGACATTGTGTAATCATTGTTGACCCCCTAGTGGGTCACTCAAACATACCAAGTGAGTTTCAACAGTCATTATGTAATCACAAGATATTATTTGGGCATTAACCATTAACATAATGGTGATAATATTGTACCAATAAAACATAAGCAATCATCATAAAAACCCAATAAACAATTTATCAGGAATTAACTTTGTGTTTGTGCCCCCTTTCATAGACTTGGCATTAAACTGTAATGACCAGGACAACCCTTAGAGTGTATCACAGTATAACAGCATGATGAAAACGCATTGCAGTGTAACCGTATACTCAGCTCCTGAAGGGCATAACCACACAAAAACAGCATAGTGAAATACATTGCAGTGTAACCATACAATCAAACCCTGGAATGAGTAACCATATGAAAACAGCAATGGTGAAAAAATTACAGTGTAGCCATACATTCAGTCCCTAGACGGAATAACCACATGATCAATGCATTACACATTTTTAAGCCTTTTAAAATGTTACCATACACAAGATTCCTAGAGGGTGAACAATTCCCAGCTGTAGAGCAAAAGCTCCAGCCATGCGAGAGCTCGAAAATGCATTAGTTTTGGGGACCCCAGTTTAGGGGGAGGAGCCAGAAGATGACCTGCAAAGCAAGAGCATGCCATGCTGAACGTTTTGGTGGTGGTCACATTGTCCTAAGACCACTACAGGTTATAGTTATACTTGAGTTGAGTTATAGATGAGAATGTGTGTTAAAGGGAATGTCTCACAAAGCATTATGGGGCAAGTTCTCTTTAGTGCAGTAAATATTATAGCACTGGCTCTCCCGCTGAGCCAGGAAGAACTGGTGATGTTTCCATCTGTTTCTTTCTAGAGTGTGTCCTCACACCCTGTTTTTCACTTCCATTTTGTTTTATGAGGGGGTGCCCGGTCCCACCCAGGCACCCCAGAGCTTGCTCTTGTTGGAGGGCAGCACGGGGAGCACATCCCCAGCTGACCTCACCAGCTTCCGGGGCAGTCGGCAGTCCTGTATACGGCCGTGGGAGCCGGAGGACCTCATGTGAGTCTGTCTGCTCCAGCAGGCATACTCATATTGCCAGTACACCTCGCCATATCCTTGTGTCCAGGGATGGGGTCCTGTGCCCCTCCTGTCAGCAACAGGGAAGCATGATGGAGCTTCCCTACATCCTTGTGCTGCTGGGGATGGGGCCTGCCCCCCTTTTTCATGAAACAGCCTGGGGGAGTTGAGGCAGGGGGAGGGGGCCCCACGCATACCCTTTCTCCCCCAAGGGGCAAACATAGCTTCCACACGCCATCCCCTACCCTGGTCCACACCGGGTAATAAAAATACACAGCAGCAGAGCGACACATGCTCCTAAAGGAGGAAAAAAGTAAGTCAGACGTTGCCAAACTTTAGAATGCCATGACACGGGTCCTGTTGGGCTGATTTGGATGATACTGGGCTCATTTTACTCCTGGTGGTGAGGTCTACCCACAACTGGTCCTAGGAGGGGTACGTTGGACAGCCTCACTGGCCTTTGTGGAGACCCATTGGCCCTGGGAGCAACTGGACAGGGTCCTGAGTCCTGAGTGGGGCTTTTGGATTCCTCCTTCCAGTTCTCCATGGCACTCCCAGGATCCAGCAGTGCAGCAGGTAGAAAATCCGCAGGCAAGAGAGAGTCTTCCCCTTGTACAAGAGTTTTTAAAGGGGAGGCCGAGGTTCCAGAAGACAGGCACCCCTAACCAATCCTGGGGTGCCACATGACCTCTCCACCCCTGCCCCACCACTTGCACAGCATGTTGGGACAATCCAAAGTGATGTCATCCAGTGTCACATCAGCTCCTGAGGTCTCAGCTGCACCCCTTCCTGACATCACTGCTAGGACTAGAATTTCAAAGGCGGCCCTCCCAGTAGTTTGACTCCAGTTGTCTGTTAACTGTCCATTGGTCAGTGGGCTTGTGCAGGCCCATCCCTGGTGCAGTGTGACAGTGTGATGATTAATACATAGCATTCCGCCCCACCTGTTGTATCCTCAGGAGCTAGGAGAAGTAGTGCTGATTGCTCCTTTGTGTGTGGGTGGCCTTTGTTCCTGCTGCTGGAGAAAATGTAATTACTGGACACAACAGGGTGATAACAGGCCTGAGCTCTGATCCTGAGCTGAGCCAGGAAAACATGTAAACTCTGAATGACCCACACGATGTACGAATATCATTTTGGGAGTTACAAATTTGTTTTTCTCACACAGGTTACAGTCTAATTCAAGATGTCAATTGTCTCTGTAAGCCAGGGAGAAGGAAAACTACATACTAAGGCAGTTCCCTCCCTATATGTATAACGGAGTGTCATTATAGATAAAACAGTAAAGAACGTGGGCTTCCCTAATAGTGTACACTACCCTCATGAGGTCTATCCCAGGTGAATACCCATCCCTGCAGAGACCATACAGCGCCAAGCTACATGTGCGCTGTTACCCGGTAGTACGACAATAGTCTACCATGTGTAGCGCACACACGTTTGCACACGTGTGCATACGTGTTCATGTGTAACCAGCCAAGTGCCCCTTACACTTTCTGCCTTGCATTGGCCTTATCTTAAAAAGCAGACACTGGCAGTAAACATGCAGTCTGTTTACCATGTGATTACCGTGGGTGAGACCCTGGTAGTGGGGCTTACCCACAGTAAAAAGTCGAAAACCTGGGTAAAAGGAAAAGAAATAAATCAAGGCGTACTGCTGGGGAAGAACCCAGTGCAACAAAGAGGTTGACTTTGTACAGTATGCTAACAACAGACAAGTCCTTGTTATTATGAAAAGAGTCCTTTTCCTGTGTAAAGTACTTCCTACCAATCTGTGAGTCAATAAATAGTGTTTTCTAATGTCAATTGTACTACAGTGTGATGATAAACACAAATCTGATCTTTGAAAAATAGTAATACATGTGTGACCATGCATTTATTATGACATAAATATATTTTAGAGCATGAATATATTAGCTAACTACCTGCACTCGCACACCCAACTTAGCCACTGACTCTCTTCCTCTGTGAGTGACAAGATTTTGCTTGGTAATGTGCATATTCACCTCAAAGGAGGTGCACTTCAGTGCTAGGGCTGATAGGTCAATAGCTTTATCTGTGTCTTTTTTCTCTTTAGGTTATATTATTTTATTAGTCATTTTTTATGTTTTTAAACTCTCTTCAGGTCCCAGTAGGTCAACGCAAATAGTACATTTTCTCTTGCACCAATAAGAATCACATTTTCTTAAAATGGGTCTGCATACCTCTTTTAATTACACCTGTCTCCTAGGAAGTAACTGTACCAGTCTGTTAAAATTCTATTCAATGGTTATGTTTTTTTAAAGAATGTTACATTTTTATTGCAAACAAAGGCTGTCATGTTTAGTCTGCAGCATGTTTTCTTTTTTTGTGACAGATGCTTGTAATAAAAATCAAAAAATCCTATGACAAGGCAAGAGGCAATGGCTTTGCCAATGTTTGTTAAAGGCGAGTTTAATATAAGCACAACGGCTTTACTAGTGCTTCAGATGGCCGGTTTAATATAAGCACCATTGCAGGTGGTAGATATAGTTTCAGAGTTAGGAGTATGGTAGGAACGGCATCTTAATTTAATATATCTGATACAATTCATATTTTCCTTCCAATAGGGGCGAGCATCTTCTTCATTGCGCATAAATGTGAATTTCTCAGGAGCTTATTTTAATCTAATACACTCTGTTCCCTCCACTTAATGACAAAGGCCACAAATCTATAAGGCTTCTACCTCTGAAAAGAATGTGGAACTCGCTGGTAAATAATTGCTTCCAATTTATCATCTACCTTAAAACATTTTCAGTATGAAAAGTGTTCAAAGATTATACTAAAAAAATAAAATCCTGAATTAGGTCAGTGGTTCTTAACCTGTGGTACAAGGACTCCTGGTGTTAGCGAGGCCTTCTCAGGGGGTGCATGACTGTTTTACAAAATTAAATAATATCAACATTTATGTGGGGGCGTGGCCAAGGACCTGAAGATGGCGCACGCCTGAATTGTTAGCTCCGGCGGGGCCGGCGAATAGAGAGTCGGTAATGAGCCCTCCCCGGGCCGATTGAGGTCCAGGCTGCGGGGCAAGACCAGCGGAGGGGGCCGAGCGTGTGTGGGCCTCCGCGGCAGCTCCGGGAGTGCCTGAATCTGCCCGTCGGGGACTTCAGAGTCCGTGGGCCTGAGCAAGCGGCAGAGGCCGCGGCCTTGCGTGGTGCCGCGAATCGAGGTGGTGAGTGCGCGGACGGCACAGAGCAGCGGGAGGCGCCGAGCAGGCTCACCGGTGGCAGCGGAGGTACCGGCGGGGGCCTGGGGGCCCAGAGGAGATCGTGCACTGCTGAGGCGCGCGGTGGCCGTGTCACTGGATGCGGGCGGCCCCAGAAGAACACAGGGGGCGGGCCCGAGACTGGGGTCGCGGCCATGGACGGGGCTGCAGGTTGAGGCGGCCCGGAGGCCTTGTGTGGTGCCGCGAACCGAAGCAGTGAGTGTGTGGACGGCGCAGAACAGCGGGAGGTGCCGTGCAGGCTCTCCAGTGGTAGCGGAGGAGCCGGTGGGGCCGGGGGGGCCCAGGAACGATCGCGCACTGCTGAGGCGCACGGAGACTGCGCCACTGGATGCGGGTGGCCCCAGTAGCACACAGGGGTAGGCCCGAGATCGGGGCTGCGACCACGGGCAGGGCTGCGGGTTGAGAAGGCCCGGAGGATGAAGATAGTGGAGGACGCCGGCGGAGACCACCAGCTGGGGCGGAGATGCCGTTTGGGACCTGGTGACCCGGCGGAAGACGCACTCTGTTGGGAGGTGAAGTGGCGCTAACCCAGGCCACGGGTGAGGCCCCCAGGAAGGATTGGGGACGAAGCAAGGCCACGAGCGAGAGTGGCAGTGCGGAGCGATCTCGAGGTAGGGGCGTGGCCCGGGGACAAACTGCAGAGCTGCTTGACTTGAGGTGGGCCTCTGGGACCTGGCACACACCGAAGAAGCGGAGTGAGCGAGGGATAACGGGACCTGGCGGACCCCTGCAAACACTGGTGAGCTGGCTGCGGGGTGGCTGGTTCGGCTGAGTCGGGGGTCGGACGGGGTGGCCCCGGACTGGGTCGACCCGGGACCCATGGGTGCTGAATGGGGACCCGGGGCTGAGGAATCCAGATGATAGGACCAAGCCAGCGAGACAAAAGGGCCAACTGACGGAGCTGGCGGACGGCGGACCGCGCCCCCGGGGGTGAGCGATGGTTGGATTGCCCGAAAGGTAGAATCGCAGACTCCCCCGGGCGCATTGTGGTACTGGAGATCCCTAAATGAGTAGGACCGAGCACAGAAGTGTCCCTGGTGCAACAAGGGAGGCTAGCGGGAGGAAACTCGGAGACATGATAAAGAGTGACAGTTGAGAGTCTACGACGGGCTAAAGGTCCCGGAGTTGAAACGGATAGCGCCTAAACGGAGAGTGGCTGGGGAGAGGCATTCCGGAGTGGAACAACAGAAACTGCTGGGGCAGCTGCCGGAGGCCCGGGGCGAAGTCCGCTGTTGATCAGATGCCCCCCAAGAGCCGCCACAAGAACAGAACCATGGACACTGCAGCCCAGGCCGAGAGCGGTGATTCGGACACACAGGGCCACATGCAGATCAAAGTCCAGGATACTTTAGATAAAATACTCGGGGCGATCGAGGACACCAAAACAACGTTACAACGGGAGATCAGTCAGGTAGCGGTGGAGGTGAGCCTACTGAGAGCGGACCACCATAAACTGGCAGAAAGAGTTAAAGAGACAGAAACTGTACTGGCTGATATAGAACCAAAGCAGAAAGACCTGATGGCTGAAGTGACCTCCCTGGCTGACAGAGTGGTGCGCCTCGAAAAGAGAGCTGAAGATGCGGAGGGGAGGAACAGAAGGAACAGTGTGCGCGTGGTGGGCCTCCCGGAGGGGGCTGAGGGTGCGAACATTGTTGAATTTCTGGAGAAATGGTTCAGTACGACAGTGGCGCCGGGGCGCTTGACCCCTTTCTACACACTGGAGCGGGCACATCGGGTGCCGGCGAGACCCCCTGCTCCGGGGAGACCCCCCCGGGCCGTGATAGCTAAACTCTTACACTATAGAGACAGGGACTCCCTCCTGCAGAGGGCCAGGGAATCGGGCCCATTTAAAGTCACAAATGGGGAGGTGACACTGTTCCCGGACTTTACCCTGGAGGTGCAAAACAAGCGATCTTCGTTTCTGGCAGTTAAGAGAGCCCTAAGGGAGGAGGGAATTCAGTACTCGCTACTCTACCCAGCCAGACTAAGAGTGATACTGGAAGGGAAGACAACGTTCCTCCAATCCCCTGAGGAGGCATGGGAATGGCTTGAGTCACGTGGCCCCCGGGCGGGAGGTTCCACAGGAGAGGGCCCGACCGGGGGCAGTGCTCGCCGGGCCCTGAAGGGAAGGAAGGCCAAAGACCGCAGACGACTGGCGCCTACACAAACACAGAAAGAGAAAGGCAGGAAGGAAGCACTGGAAGCGGCGGCACGCATGGGTGGTGAGACATCCCCCCAGGAGGGCTCTGGGAAGGAAACGGACGACACGCTGGTGTCCTCTGCGGGAGACCTGGAACATTCGATCCGAGCCCCGAAGGTGACCCCACAGACGGCTGACGAACTTGGCTAGCCTGGGCCTGCGGAAGGCACCGGGGACTGGGCATGTCAAGTGAAATAGCGGCCCCTCCGGACTTGGCCACCCCCCGGAACAGAACCTCGCCTATTCAGAATGGCGAGTACAGCTGATCAAAGATTGAACAA
The DNA here is from genome assembly GCF_031143425.1 of Pleurodeles waltl. Lineage (NCBI taxonomy): Eukaryota > Metazoa > Chordata > Amphibia > Caudata > Salamandridae > Pleurodeles > Pleurodeles waltl. Next base: position 1,216,451,872 of record NC_090440.1, read on the forward strand.
GTTGCACAGTTGCATAGTTTACTGGGCAGCCTACAGGTTAGGAGGTGCCCTGGGGATTGGGAGTTGGGATACACAGTTACAAGTTAATATGGCAATGTGGGTGGCAGAATTTGATTGCGGTAAAGTCATGATGATGCGGGAAAATAACTTCGCGACGGGAGAGAAGCGGGGGCATTGTCACCAGATTGAAATCATGAAATGGCGGACTACAATTTATTGACCTGGAACGTTAGGGGGATGGGCACACCAGCTAAAAGGCACAAAATACTCTCTTATTTAAAGAGAAGGGGGGTACAGGTGGCATTACTACAGGAAACACACTTGGCGTCTGGAGAGGGAGAGAAGCTAAGGCGCAGGTGGAGGGGGCAGGTGTTCGCATCGGAATACTCAGCCTATGCAAGAGGCGCATTAGTATGGATCAGAGTGGCGGTCCCCTTCACAATGACCTCTTCCAATATAGACCGGGAGGGAAGATTCGTGATATTAGAAGGGAGGCTACAAGGTATCCCGATAGTCTTGAGCTGTATATATGCCCCCAATCAAGACCAGGTCCCCTTTATGATGAGCCTATCGAGACACCTCACACGCCAAAGCGCAGGAGAGCTACTAGTAGGGGGGGACTTTAACGCAGTGCTAGACACAAACATGGACAGGTCCACCCCACCTCTACAAGGGGCAGCGACAATCAAAACAGCCAAAAGGCTGAGTGAGTGGCTGGACACGTGGGGGTTGTCAGATGTCTGGCGAATGCATCACCCAACGGCTAGAGAATACTCATATTACTCAGGTCTCCACCGAGTGCACACAAGAATTGATAGAGTAGTCTGCACAGCAGGCCTGATAAGTAAAATGACACGCTCGGAATACTTAGCCGGCACCTTGTCTGACCATAATCCCCTGTTAATAACGATGAGGGTGTCAGAGGATAGACCCCCCATACCATCATGGAGGCTGTCTCCTTCGGCTCTGGAGGACCAGGCGTACAGAGAGGCCCTACGCGGTCACTTGGCAGAATATATTGAGACAAATAAGGGGTCTACTCCCTCCAGGGCCTTGGAATGGGAGGCGCTCAAGGTGGTGACTAGGGGCTTTTGCCTGGGGCAGTCGGTAGGGGTGAGGCGCACACTTGAAAAAGAACTGAATGCCCTGGAGAAGGATATGCACGAGAGGGAGCTGGGACAAGGGAAGACAGCGCAGGAGAATGAAGAATATAACCGAGCTTGTAGGGAACACTCCCGCATTGAAGAGCAACTCCGGTGCCACGATAGGCAAAAATATTTAGCATCCCTACATGCGGAAGAGGGTAGATCGTGGAGACTGTTGGCGTGGCTGGTCCGCCCGGGAGGGCAGGGTGAGCCCATCACATGTGTAATAGACGGGGAGGGGTCTCGCAGACTCAGGCCGGGCCCCATAAACGACGCATTCAGGGAGTATTACTCGCAGTTGTACGGGAAACCCGACGATCTGCAGATGGAATCTCTCGATAGATACTTACAGCAAACTCCACTACCAACACTGAATGCAGAGGAGAGAGACAGCCTGGGGGGACCAGTAACGATGGAGGAAGTAAATGAAGCGATAGAACAGTTAGCAACCGGAAAGACCCCAGGGACAGACGGTCTCCCCATGGATTTTTATAAAAAGTACAAATCGCTGCTGGCCCCCCAATTGACAGGGATGTACGCGGAGGTGTTGCAATATGGAGAACTACCGCACACAATGCGGGAGGCTTTAGTGGTACCGCTCCCCAAGACAAAAGACAGGGAAGCTCCGGTGACAGACTTCAGGCCCTTATCAATGTTAAACAGCGACTTCAAAATACTAAGTAAGATAATGGCTGCTCGGTTGCTCCCTCTTATGACAAAGTTAGTGCACGCTGACCAGAACGGTTTTGTCCCCGGCCGTAGTACCTCCCTGAACCTGAGACGGGTGTTTACGATCTTGCACATGCCCAGGGACCGGAGGCCGCTAGAGGGGGCCTTACTCGCGGTGGATTTCGAGAAGGCCTTCGACTCCATCAGGTGGGACTATTTAAGGACTGTGATGCTTAAAATGGGGCTGGGGGAGAAGTGGGTGAAATGGGTGGATTTGCTGTACTCATCCCCGTTAGCGAGAGTTAAAACTGGAAGGATGATCTCCAGTGCATACCCAGTATACAGGGGAACTAGGCAGGGCTGCCCTTTGTCCCCACTATTGTTTGCCCTGGCAATCGAGCCCCTGGCATCGCAACTGCGGAGTGAAGGCGTGGGCAGGGGAATTATTTGGGGTCCGTCTGAACATATAGTTTCTCTGTATGCAGATGATATACTTATTTACATGAGGGACGTGACAAGAGGACTCACGTGGGCATTGGGGATACTAGAAGACTTCGGGGGCATATCGGGACTCCGACTTAACCGGAGGAAAACATATGTATTCCCCGTGATGTCAGATAGTGCACCCCCGGATGCGTGCCCAGCTGATGTAAATTGGGCTCCGCGGACATTTAAATACCTAGGCATACAAATATTTCACGAAATAAATGATCTTAGGGACGGCAACCTCGGTAGGACACTTAGATCATTGCGCTCCTCGGTGGGGTTCTGGAGATCATTAAAACTAACAATCATGGCCAGAGTGGCGCTCTCAAAGATGGTCATGCTTCCACGCCTCCTCTACTGTTTTGCTAACTTACCACTACAGATCCCCGAGGCATGGTTCCGAGAGTTGAACGCCTTGCTCAGAGAACTGATATGGGATGAGGGCCGCAGAAGAACCGCGCTCTCGACCATCTGTAGACCGACGCGATTGGGAGGCCTGGGCGCCCCAGATTTCGTAGGTTATTACCTGGCGTCCCAGTTACAATGGGTGGCCGGCTGGCTAGCGGGTAGGGGGCGGCTGGACCTGGCTATCGCACAGGGTGAAATTGACATAGCTCAGATTACAGCAAATATGGTGGGCAGGAAGATGGCCCCCATTAGAGGCAACATAATGTACAATGTGGCGATGAGATGCTGGAAACAGTGTGAGAGGAGGACCGGAGTGGGGCCACCGTATTCTCCCGCTCTGCCGCTGGCCGCCGTCGCTCTGGATACGAGAGCGGAGGGGCCAGGGGGACTGGGACTGGGACCTTGGACGAGAGCAGGGATAGAGACAGTGGGGGAGCTATTCAGGGAGGGGGTGCTGAGGAGCTTTGCTGATGTAGTAGGGGGGGGAGTCCCAATAGGACAATTTTTACTCTTTGGAAGGCTGGTGCACACCCTGAAGGAGCATTGGACCACGGTCAACGCAGAACCCGCTCCCCACGGGGTGTTGCACCTCCTGCTGACAGGGGAAGAGGAAACCCACCTAATAGCCAAAATATACAGGGCCCAAATAGAGGTAGCTGTGGACCCCCTGCGATCCCTAAGAGAAAAATGGGTGAAGACAATTGGGCGGGATCTGACCGAGTCAGAGTGGACTAGAGCACTAGCTTATCCTAGGGTGATCTCACGCAACACTAGACTGAGATACATCCAATACAATTACCTACACAGAACATACCTTACTCCCCAACGGCTGTACCGCATATACGGGGGGGAGCCCAAGACTTGCCCCAGATGCGGAGATGGTGATCCCGACTTTGATCATATGATGTGGGGATGCACGATACTCCAGAGGGGCTGGGAAGCGATGATGGCGAATCTCACGGAGCTGTTCGGGACGGAGATCCGGCCAACCCCCGACATATGTCTATTGGGCCTCAGAGCTAGTGCCAAATGGAGAAGGGTAGAGAGTTGTTTCCTTGACCTGTCCCTAGCCCTCTACAAAAGGCTGATTACGAAGGGCTGGAAGTCGATCGCACCCCCCTCACTGACAGAATGGAGAAGCGATGTCACAAGATGGTCCAGAGCAGAACTGCGGGTCCTTAAGGCCGAGGAGGCCAGGGGGGTTCGCCAGACCCCCATCGCCTCAGAGTGGGAAAACCTAGTGACAAGCTGGGACGGCCTAACAAAGGGACCAATGGCACCTGAGGGGATGGGCTGAATTAGTTGAGAGGGTCACCTGATGCGCTTGTAGGGGAAGGTTCCAGAAAACAGGAGGGGAGGAACGTCGGGTGCCCCGCCAGCCCGGGCGCAAAGGGAGAGAGTACAGGGGATAGGACGCAATGACTAAAAGAGCGGAGGAGGGAGGGGAACAGTAGATAGTCCACTCCTACATAGAAGGAAACTCCATGACGACCCCCCCCTCCTTGAAGTTAAGCAGGCACACCCACATAAGCCATTAAGTTTATATATAGTTTGTAGTGGAGTTAAGTCTGTTATTAGGTCACCAATATAAAAAGTAACAAGGGGCACTGAAAATACTGTCTCCATAAAATCGGATTGATTATGCGTAGTTGGCAATGTTATACAAGTATTATAAAAATACCGAAATGAGCAAGTAATTGTGGAACACAATACAAACACAGCAAAACAGTGGTGCGGACAACTAAGTAGAAGTGTATAATAATGACAAAAGGTTACTGTAAAATGACCTACATATGTAAAACAGCAAACAGTTCAATAAAAATATATTTAAAAAAAAAAAAGAAAATCAACATTTATGTATTGAAATCCATAAAGTTTACGAATAAAGAAGCAAAACCGAAATGTTTAAAACGTTTTTCTATATTTTATTATAAAGTCAACACACTGCTTAAATATTTATATGTTTGAGCATTTGTTTGGTGTATAATTGTTCTGATATTTTTCAGTATTGGTTTGAGGTTATAATCCGTGAAATTGCTTACGTCAGGGGTCTACCAGTTCCAATAATGACCCAGTGGGCATCCCCTGATTCCAGTTATAATTCATTGTAGGTCCACAGAAGTCAAAAGGTTAAGAACCGCTGAATAAGAGCATTTCTCAAAGATTTTCCATGTTGGCTGATTCCCAGAAAACTGACCATTCATTGGGACAAGCAAGTTTTCCACCAGCAGCCTATTAAACTTCATCCTGTTGAGTTTTCCAAGGGTACAAATATCACCTGAGGCTGAACTGCATAGCAAGCACACTAATCCATTTAGCACCACAAAGCTACATAAAAGAAAACCCAGGATCCATAAATGACTTAGGGCCTGATTTAGATCTCAGCAGAGGGGTTACTCCTGTCGCAACAGTGACAGATATTCCACCCGCAAAATCTAAATACCATTGTTTTCTATGGTATTTAAATTTTGGTGGACATATAATCTGTCACCGTTGTGACGGACTAACCCCGCCGCCGAGATCTAAATCATGCCATTAGCCCAAGTTCCTCCACCCCCATTTCAAATTAGTCCAAACCAAAGTTAATAACCCTTTAATATGCCTACCCTCCTTTCCTTTTTAGCAGGACCTTTGAAGATCATACACCAAGGATTTGGGGCATTACAAAAACAAGTTTGCTGTAGCATTAGTATCACAAAGTTTGCCAAATATTCACAGAAATCTAGCTCCAGTAACAAATGGGAAAGCCTGTTGATGTTGCATTCTACAGTATTTGCTTTTGGACCCCTTCTGAAATATTATGAATATTCAGCAAACTCAGTTGGGTAGACCACTGCTCTATAATTGTCCCTACCACATGGCAGAAATATTGCAGAATCACAGGAGCGGTACTCCCAAAGTGGAAATGCTTCTTCACCATCCCTTGTAGTCACCTTGAATCTCACTTCTTGTAGGACACTCTTGTTACAGTTTGTTCTGCCCATCTACACTGAAGCAATTGTCTAGAGTCTCAATGGACACTGATTTCCCTGCCTTATCCTGGGGCCAGTCCACAGTGACACCACATGAGAGATGAACAACCAAATGACTTCTGCAGAACTATCAGAGTTTATAATTTGCACTCCACTTTAGTTTAGGAGAGGAAAAGTCCAGTAGATGACATCAGTAACTACTGCATAGTAGAATACGCATTTGGTGGTTTTGTTACCTCTCCCCACCTTTGGTGAATCATACTATACGGAAGCAAAAAGACATTATATTTCTCAATGATGGAATATTTGAAAATGCTTGCAAAAGCTCTGACAGGTTTAAGGATTTTATCTTCATGTTTATGTACCCATAGCAAAACACTGGAAAATATCCGTTCCCTTGATTCCCATCAATCTATGATACTTCATTAGTGTTATCAACCACTTTTTTGTTTAAATCACTAGGCACAATGTTTACAGTAATCATCACTTTATGGACCATTCCATCATAAGATTCATATCGCTGTGTGCAGCAGCAATTATCATGCATTTTATGGTCATACCTTTTTTATCCTGTTTGTTTTAAGGGTCGAGTCTGCGTTGCATGAGCTTGCGCATGTGTATCGCAGCGAGACGCTTTAGTATTTGGAAAAGGGCTCGGAGCCCTGTCAACTTCACTTCAGTGTTTTTTATTGGTTCGTGGGCTTGCCTAATAAAATCTGCTTGCTTTCATTAGTCGAAGGCAGGCATACGTCATGCCTTTTCCGGTGGCTAGCCCTCCTCAAGCGCAGCGACCAAGTACAGAAAACATGCGAGGCTCGCTGTTCTCTGTCCGGCTCGCGGACTACTTTTTCTCTAATTCACGAGAGCGATCTCGCTTGGCAGAAGTCGAGCACTTTACATAGTTAATTTCACTTTTTCGGGTTATGTACATAAATGCACTTTTGCCCGATAGGTGAAAAGTCGGGTTAGGAGTTTACAACGCGATCAACTCTAATATGACAAACGCGAGACCCGTTGCATTGTAAATGCTTGTTACTTTTATTGTTTCTTGAAATAGCATTCCAAAAAAGACAAATTGTTTGGACACATTTTGGCCCAGATTTATGCTTTTTGCCGCAAAACTGCGCTAACGTAGTTTTGTGGCAAAAAGTTTAAGCACCGGCTTGCATCATTTAACAACGCCAGCCAGGTGCTGTATTTACTGAATGGCCCAAGCCGGCGCTAAACTTGGGCTAGCATCTTCAAGAAAGATGCTAGCCAGGTGGTGGTGGGCATGGGGGTGGCGAAGGGAAGTAGGGTGTTGTGCGTCAGAAAATTACACTAGCCTGGTTAGAGGCAAAAACATTCCTCTAACCAGACTAGCACCATTTCCTGGCGCACAACCACCAAAAACATGACTCTTGTCTTAAGAAAGACAGGAGTCAAGCCCACCACCCCAATGGCCAGTACAGGGGGCAAGTATCCTCTGGGCATGGCCATTGCACCCTGTGCCATGCAGGGGGCCCCATGTTAGGGTTAGGTTACCAATACTTACCCTACTTACCTGGGATAGGGTCCCCAATCCGACGGTGTCCCTCTGGTGTGGATGGGGGTGTTCCTGGGGCTTGGGGAGGGCACCTGTGGACCTATTCCATGGTGTTAAACCATGGAATGGGTCCACAGGTCCCCTAACGCTTGGTCTGACCCAAGCTTTGCACTATTATTTACCCCCTCCTTCCCCCTGTGTGTCCTTTTAGCACAGGGGGATAAATATGGTGCTATGGGGACAGCATCATTTTTTTAGATGGGAACGCCTACCTTACATCTCATTGACACAAGGTAGGTGCACACATCTAAGAAATGGTGCAAACTCCTATATTTTGACGTCAGAAGTGTCTAACGTCAAAATATAAATATAGAGTTAGGTTTGTGCTGAATTTGCGTAAAAAATTATGCAAATCTGGCGCAAACAGAGTATAAATAAGCCCCTTTGTTTCTTACATTTATGTCATTAGATGTCTAAAATGTCACATGAAATAGACTGCCTTGTACATCACCCCCTTCAAATAGGAAAATATGTAATTGGAAAGAAATAGTCATTGTGATTGAACTCAATGTAAACATACTTGGCTGTGTCATGACTACCATGCATATGTTCTCAGGACCCAAAGGAAAAATACATCATTATACTGTAAGAAGTGTAGTGAAAATGCTCTGCAAATATTGCAAGATTTATGATGAACATTCCATCTGATGAATAAGGAGGGAGTACTATTCAGTCTGGCACCAATCCCAAGGCACATAGTTAGTGTGATAGCCAAGGGTGCGAAACTCTGAAAACGTCAATAAGTTTCCTCCTGAGTTTCGAGGAGATTTAATTTTTTTTCATTGTCAAAGGAGTCCGTGAGTATGCTTGGGAAAGTGCATCTGCCGCAGGGTCCCAGGACTATTGTTCGGGTTCTTTTGTTATTTGTCATTTACTTCCATGCAAAAGATTTATTGCATTTGTAATTATAAATTATGCACATTTATGCATGCATAAATATAATCCAGTGGTGCAATTACACTTAAACAACTTCTATTTCGTCAAATGACTTTTTTTGCCCTGTTGAGAAACCCTCAACAATTATTCAGGGTGTGCCCTGCCCTTCAATAGAGTAACTATCCGACTGACTTAAGAGTGGAACGTACCATTGAGAAGTTGGTGTATACCCCTAGGAAAAAATGTAATTACACATGCAAGTAGCGTGTGTAAGTCTTTTTAAGAGTGTAAATCCATGTCTGGAAATTCCCAAACATGGAACTGCACTTGCAAATCAAGCCATTTAAACCACTGTGTTGAACTAAGATGTGGAAATGGTTTTGTGGATTTAGCTCTTTTGTGTACTAAAACTTGAGTAAGTCACTCTATGTGCTATAAAACGCAAAAAATCATGTTTGCCTCTTCTGAAATAAACATGCAATGATTATTCCCTCTTTTGCCTGCTCCCTCTACCTCACTATGTTTGATGTTTACGAACTGGTTTCTAAACTAAAGTGTAATTTGAGCCCCGAACATATTATTGACACATTGGGGTGTTGTTAAGGCTTTGCTCCTTGTAATAATTCATGTCTACTATATTTACAGGCATTTTTGTTGCATGCTAGTTGTCCACGTGACAGCGGTGCTGACACAGTAAAGAGTGTTTTAAATATGTAACTTCCAATAGTCTTTGCATGTGGTAGATGAGTGGCAGCAAAGCCTCTCAACATATTTCAGAAACACAGACTTGTCACCAGAAAATCTAGCTTCAAACACAATCTAATGACATCTTAGTTATTTTGAGGGAGAGCTGTGTAGTCCTGCAGCCAAGGAATCCAGGGATCTCTACCATGTTATGAGAACTGTGCGATATATTTAACGACAGACGAACCAGCCCTGGGTTGCTTGTGTTCTGGTTAAGGGAAGACCTGGCCTGGCAGTTTGGGCTGGACTGTTCCGATGAGGAGCAGGGTCAAAACTGATTTGCATATGGCTGGGTCCAAACTGAGGTGGAATGGTGGATAAAAACCAATTGATTGGGGTGAGGCCTGAGTGATTGCCAGTGGCTGAGATTAATTCAAGCATTCCATCTATCACCTTGTTGATTTTTTTTTTCTTTTTGAGACAGAAATTCTTCCACCTGCTGTGACACCAACTAAACTCCATTGTCCCCGAGAATAGAATCAGTAAACCCATCTCTGCTAAACACATCATTAAGAAATGCTATGACGCTGTGAGTTTCAGTTTGTTTGGAAATGCGTATCTCTGGCCACCTCGAAAACATGTCCACCAACAACATTATATAATATTGGCCTGACTTATTAGTGACCGGGCCCAAGATATCCAAAGGCACATCCTTCCATGGTCTTGTTGGCAGAGCTCTCAAAACCATTGGTTGCATTCTTGGCTTGCATACTTTGTCTCTGCTTCTGCACTCCACATAGTCTCTAGCAGCCCTTTCCACCTGTGCATCCAACCCTGGACACCAAAAATGCAATCTTAACATCTCATTATTCTTACATATGCCTAGAGGACCCTGATAAGCAAGCTTACTCTGTCATTTTAAACCATGCTGTATTGTTCATTCCTGACTTCCCCAAAATTCAATTATTTAGAACTAACACATTTAGTGTTACCACCCCCTTCAACCAACTTAGCAAGCTCTTTAAGGTCTTTACCACTATGCGCATAACTCCTCCACTCATTTTCACTGATCATACCACACACAATTTCACAGACATTTAATACCATCCAATCCCCAAGCATTGTCTAGATGAACATCTTCTATCCGGCTACAACAACCTCACCTAGAAAGATAGTCTACTACACTGTTTTCCACACCTGGAATGTAGTCAACCTGAAAATCAAATTTCTGCAGAGAAATCACCCATCTACAAATTCTGCTTTAAACTGCATCCGACCCTTTCTTACCACACATATCTTTGAGTTCCCAACAAAACTCATATCCCACAAAAACCTTTTGAGCTTTCTGATGGCCAACAAATGCAGAGAGCCTCTTTTTCCATGACTGAATACCTAAGCCTCGGTCCTTTCAAACATTGAGATATAAACATAATAATCTGTTGATTAACACCTTTACCTTGTTTTAACACAGCCCCCAACCCATAAACCTCTAGAACTAACATCTGTAATCAAGACGGATTTATCTGTTGCGCTGAGGCTCTGTAATGAAGGATCCTTAGACAATGAATTTGTAAAGCCCTGAAATTCCAACTCACACTCTGGTGACCAAGAAAATACAACACCCTTCTTCAATAATTTTCTTATGTTATGTGCTCTGGAAGCAAAACGGGGATAAACTTGTTATAATACTCTGCTATTCCTAATAATTTGACTAATTCTTCTTTACACTATGGGACTGTAAATTTGTTATCGTAGTAACTAAATCTTCGTTTGGTCTCATCATTCTTAGTCAAAAAGTGACCTAAATACACATTATTTCCCCTATTAAGCTGGCACTTAGATTCTTTAAGTATAAGACCTCTGTCTTTGAAACGCTCCAAAACACGCCTTAAATGATAATCATGGTCCTCTTGTGTGGACCCATGTATCAAAACATTTTTTTGATAAATCTTAACACCGTCAATAGCACCAAGAAAATCATCCATAGCTCTCTAAAGAGCAGAGGGTGCGGAGATTAAGTCGAATTGCATTCTTCTGTACCTGAACACCCCAAAAGGGGTAATGAAAGCAGTGTAATCCATGGAATGTCTCTCCAATTTAATTTGATGGTATGCAAATCTAAAATCTAAGGTAGAAAAAACAGCAGCACCTTCCAGCTGAGACAACTTATCATTGATATTAGGTAATGGATACTTGTACGCAACCATTGCTTCTGTGACCTCCCTTAGGACAACACACAATCTCACCTCTCTGAACACCATGCAAGCCAACACTACAGGAGATAATTACTCAGTGGCCTCAACATCTTCAATGATCACATCTTTTGTTGGTCATTTCAATTCCTCAAGCTTTGCTTTTCTCATGGTAAAAGGCACTCCATGTACCTTACAAACAAGAGAAACAGCATACGCTATAAGAACTTTTTATATGAATACTCAGTCAGAGAACCAAACTTGCCACAAAATCCCTCTGCGAATTCTTGATATAACATCTTAACAAAATCATCTGGTTCATTCTCTTATAGTGTTATAACCACAACAGGTTTCTTGTCCACCAGAACGACTCAAGAAATACTATTGGGATTCAATCTTATATCTAAATTCCTTTGAAAAAACTGTAGCGGATCCTATTTATTTTTAATGGGAGTCAGGAGTTTAGCTTTGCCTTCTGGCTTGCAGGCCTGTGCCCCGTCACCTAGTAACCTACTTAGCTTGCTCTGTTTCAGCACATTTATTTAATTATTTCTTCCAAGATGGCTTCCATATTTATAGTTAGGAAGATGTTTCAGTTTCACATTATCAATGTCACTCTGCAAAGGCGTCACTATCAGCGTCAAAGATAAATGAGATACATAGGTATTCACATCCTGTACTTTCACACTTTTGTATGACAGTAACAATGTACTTTTTCAGGGAAATGTTTATATAATTGCCGCCCCAAAGCATGCCTTCTTATCTATTGCTTGGATACCTACCTGCGTCAGGGGTCGTACAAGATCTGTACAAATACATCTCACACAGACAAGATAATCAGAGGGATTCCTACCAGATACCATTGACACTATCTATGCTGCATGTCGCCTTGATGCTGACCCAGCCTTTGTGTCACCACAGAGTCTGATCTAGAGACCTCATTCCAAGGTAGCAAGGGTTGGGTGGGGGGGGCTCTTCTCATGCACATGATACTGGCAGATTAGGTTTAACACACCTAGCTCTCTTTATGTTAGAGATCAGGTCCATCATGCTAGAGTATTAGGTCCTATTTCAAATCTATTTCAAATGACCTATTATTGCAAGATGGTGGGGGTCTTTGTATTCATGACTCTTGTTTTCAAAATTCTGTTTCTTGCATTGTTCATTATCCTAATCATTGCAGCCCATGTAGATTGCAGTTATTTTAATAAAACCTATTGAACACTTTACTGCATCTCCTTCATTGCCTGTATGTGACTAAGACATGTTGCTCATGTGAGAAAAGGGTAATCTCGGTTTAACCACGACTCCCCTGAGATGTCGCACTTTAGAGTCCACGCGTAAAGGCTGCCACAAAATCACCTTTTACTGTTTGGGTTTTTGGTGACGTACTGCTTGTGAGCCAGGACTGTTGGGCCGACTGCTGTGACTTGTTGTAGGATTGGCCTAGTCGCCTACATTCAAAAGTGCTTTCATCCCTAAACCAGCAGTCTTGCCTAGTGCAAGAGTCAATCTACGACAAAACTACACCAGTACAGTAACCAATCATTTTAATTGGTTGGCCTCCATATGCTAGTAGTTTGATATCTGGCTTGAACAATTTCACTTTGTTGGCAAGGTGTTGCTCATAAAACTCTCTAGGTACTAGAGAAATCTTAGCTCAAGATTCAAATAACATCTTGAATTGAACAATTTGCATTAACATAAACCACGGGTCCCCGCTTACTTTTCTGTTGTTTCTGCAAGGCTATTTCACCACACTGAAGACTATCATATTCACACTCATCTTCCACCTCAATCTCTTTCACTTTGGTCTTTTTTTATTGTGGTTTACAGTTCTCTCCATAGTGACCATTCTTGCCACACGCTTTACATATGACACCCCTAGCAGGAAAAATCAACATAGAACCTATGGGACCTCATCTAAAACACTTTCCTGTACATTTTGTTTACATCTCCACTCTGTGTCTTAGTAATGCTGTGTACATTTTCTGAAGCTTAAGACCCATTTTTGCTTTTTATCACATCAACACAAGTCAGAAAGTTTTCATTTTTTTTTAGCAATAATGATAACATCATCCAATTCTGGGTCATCCTATTTCCAGAGAGTCTGTATCACTTCCTCAATATTACATCCCCACATAAATTGATCACTTATGCGTTCTTCCGATGTCCTTTCATATTTTCACTAGGAAGCACGTTTACACGCAAGACAGTAACATGTTTCCCAATGGATTCTTGCAATCATTGAAACCTTTTAACAAATGATAGCGTTCCACGACTGTGCTAACTTTGATTAGATAACGTTTATTTAGCTTGCATATGCAAACCGCATATTCATCCAGCCCTTCTTGTTTCATCCAGTTCTGGAAGCTGTTCAAAAACATCTTGACCCTCCGGCCCTAAACAATGAAGAAGTAACAAGGTTTTCCTTTCCACACCTAAAGAAGAGACACACACTCATTTCATTTCACTGTGGTATAGTGTGAAAACACCTTTTTTTCCATTTTGACCATTTTATAAGAGGTCCACCTGGTGACAACAAGAACAAGCATTTGCAATGCAATAGGTCTTGCATTTTCTTGAGTTAGAGCTATTGGCATTGTAAATTCAAAACTGGGCTTTTCTTGCCACATAAATTGGTCAACCCTGTCTCATAATTTCATCTTTTCCTGTCATGTTTTGGTGGTCATTGGCGGCTACTGAAATCAGAAATCGCAAGCCCTTGAGAAGATTAATGCACTACCTCGTGTTTGTGTAAACATCTGAACAGAAATCGGAAAATAAGGCTGGAAAGGTATTTCCTTTTTATTTTAACTGAATGAAAGGTCTTGCAAAGCATCCTTGCATCCTACTTCAACCAGCAGAGTAGCCTGAGAAAATTTATGGCCCAATAAAGGAGATACGCAATGCCCTGTGTGCCATGTCGTGAGTGCTGGCAGGGAGGGGCCTTGGAGAGAGACTCAAGATGGCAAGGCGAAGCAAATTTCACACCATCGATTCTAGATTTAGCTACATTCTACCGGAAAGGGCATATTTTGGTTTTGTGAGCAGTGAGCTAAATGACTGGGTGTTTCTTTTGTAAAATAAGCTTATTTTAGGAGCCAGAGGTAAAGAAGGAGAGCACTGGAACAAAGCCAAAACAAATGTCAGTGAAATAGGAGGAATGGAATGCCATAACAAAGCTCCACAGTTAAAAAAGAACATACCATTGAGTATGAAGCATGGCGCAGAGCCGTGCGGAGTAAGGACCGCGGCTCAGATTAAGGGGGAAACTGAACCCAGACAGCAGGAAGGAGGCGGGGCCATCACACACTGGAGGAAGTGTGACATAGTGTAATGGCCAATAAAAATGTTCTTCTTGTGAATGCTCCTGAGTTGTAACTTAGCTCTTAAAGAGGTACATTTAGCACAATGCACCAATAAAAGTGAAGCATTTAAGACAAGCACAACAAAGAACGAATGGCAAGAGTTGGCAAGAGTTGGCGTGGTTAAAGACCACTCGCAGAGACAGTGCATGCGCTGCCTAGGCTCAACCTAAAAAGTACTTGGTCAATGAGGGAGCACATTTCTTAGGGTAGTGAAATATCCAATAAATATCCTTTGACGATTGGTTCACCTCTTTAACCGGTGACCAAGAAGTGTCAAACTACAAAATACAGAATAAAATATTAATGTAATGGACATGTTAACCACCCTAATTCATGAAAGTTGGAATGAGTGTCAAACCTTTCCGGCAATGCAGTAAAGATTTCTAAAATGTAGAACATTTTAACATAAATCAGACTGCAAGTTCTCTATTTACACATGCAATTGCTACAGCAGCAGAAATCTGAGGAATGTGAGGGCAATGTAAATTACATTTAACTCTACCAGCTCTGACTGTGAATAAATCACATAGCCCTGATTGAGGAAAAAAGTAAAAAGGTCTGGACTTTTAAGAAGTGGAAATGTTTGTTCATTGATTGATGAGGTTGTGTGGATAGATGAGTGGAGGGGTATGGGAAAGATTCAGTGGGGTAAGGATGTAAATAGATAAGTGATTGTTTACAATGTAGGTATTCCTCCATTTATTCGTTCGTGCAGCCATCTTTCCATACTCTCATCCATGAACTCACTTATCCATAAATTCTTCTAACCATTCATTCTAGCATTCACCCGGTCTCCCTCATACAAAGGCACATATGATAATTAATGAAGAACCCCTCTTACTTATGGGGAAAGGTCTGATGCAGTGACAGAATGATGTTGCATCCTTTTTTCTTTGGATAAAAAAAAGATACTTCCAAATGTTTCTCCAGAGCCTACTTTCCTCCACTTCCATATCAAGATGTCATGATGGCATAAATTATCTATTATTACTAAATGTTGGCCTGTGAAGGGCTTATATTCCTTTTGGACTTAGCCTGTCTCCATCAAGCCCCTCTGCCTTGTTTTCCTTCAATGCAAACGTGTTTAGAACGAAATGTTTAGGTTTCAAGGTCTAAAATAGCCTGTATAAGGGGATCGTGCCGTTTTTAGAATTAAATCCGGAACGGGCAGTTAGAATAAACCTTCTTCTCAAACAGCTCTTTAATGAACAATGGGATGTATGTTGGCCTAAACACATAATACGGAGATTACACAGTGCCACCCAACAATAGCAGAGTGATAAGAATGTGTTGCCTAAGGACTACATATGAAAATGTCATGTTTCAGCAGAAGGACTTGCAGCCTCTCCAAGCGAGAATGATACAGTATGAACAATGATGCATCATTAGTTGGCAGCATCACGGTGTTGCCAGCTTTACCCTTAACTCTGCTAATTGCCAGAAACCCATGTTCCGAGCATTACAGCAACGATTATAAAAAATACTTCAGTGGGTTGGCGGTTAACATTCATAATATTTTCATTTCGTTTCAATTTGTTTGGTCTGTAACATTTTAGAGCGCATCAAAAAGAAAGATGATAAATATAAAACAATGGCTCTTCATCTCCAACACACGTGTTCGAATCTTTTGGTAAGGAAGGTATTACTGAAGAACATCTTTGACAATAAGCAACGAGAAAGACAAACACCTGAAGGCCCACCCACCCCATGCTGCCTTTATTTTGCTACAGGCTGCACAAGTGTCTCAATTTCAGCATGCCACGGATTTGTCTTATTTCTTACAAATTAGATATTTTATAGAGCAAACAAACAGTGGTTTCCTACGATAAAAAATCAGTATGCAAAATGACACAGTTTGCTTGCTTTCGACAAGCTTTAGACGTAGGATAAAAATATTACCTGCAAATATGCTATACTTTGATGATCATACTTGAATCACAGACCTATTTTAGCATATTTACTTCATCCAGGAATACAAGCACAATGACGGTTCACACTGAAAACACCTAGCAAGAAGCATGCTGCCTGTCACCCGCCTTTCTGTCTCAGTCTTCGGGCCATATTTATACTCCGTTTGCGCCGAAATTGCGTCGTTTTTTTTGACGCAATTTCGACGCAAAACTAACGCCAACTAACGCCATATTTATACTATGGCGTTAGAGGCGAATAGCGCCAAAGTTCCTGGAATGTGCGTCATTTTTTAGCGTGAACCCCTTCCTTGTGTTAATGATATGCAAGGGAGGCGTTCCCGTCTAAAAAATGACTCCCAGGCCTTTACGTGGTATTTATACTCCCGGGCAAAAGAGACGCCCGGGAGTTGGCGTGGCAAAAAACGGCGCATTTGCGCCACTTTTTAACGCCTGCTCAGGGCAGGCGTTAAGGGGCCTGTGGGCTCAAAATGAGCCCACAGGTGCCCTCCCATGCCCCCAGGGACCCCCCCTGCCACCCTTGCCCACCCCAGGAGGACCCCCAAGGATGGAGGGACCCACCCCAGGGACATTCAGGTAAGTTCAGGTAAGTTTTATTTTTTATTTTTTATATTTTATTTTGGTGGCATAGGGGGGCCTTATTTGTGCCCCCCTACATGCCACTATGCCCAATGACCATGCCCAGGGGACAGAAGTCCCCTGGGCATGGCCATTGGGCAAGGGGGCATGACTCCTATCTTTACAATGATAGGAGTCATGTTGATGGGGGATGGGCGTCGTTAAAAAATGGCGCAAGTCGGGTTAAGACGATTTTTTCGACGTAACCTGACTTGCCCCATTTTAAGACGCCCATGCGCCATTTTCCCCCTACGCCGGCGCTGTCTGGTCTACGTGGTTTCTTCCCACGCAAACCAGGCAGCGCCGGTCTGATTGCGCCGTCTAACGCCATTCCATAAATACGGCGCCCGCATGGCGCTTCAGAATGGCGTTAGACGGCGCAAAACTTTTTGACGCTAAACTACGTTAGCGCAGTTTAGCGTCAAAAAGTATAAATATGGGCCTTCATGTTTGCGCTGAAAGGAAGTTGGAAAGCGTTTCTTACTCATTCACTTTTCTGGCTCAGTTAGAATAGAAGCAGAAGTAGGACAGTGTCCCATAAAAGTAAGATAAGATACTGAAGAAGGACTATACTTTTAATCATTTCAGATTAAAGGACACTTTATGCATATATCTCACCCGTTTTCTCTCCAATGTACGAAAATGTGAAGTCTTTAAAGACGGAATACATTTTTTGATAAAGAGAAAGATACAGAGACAGGTGTAAGGGGTCAGGGGCTTTTTTACCTGTGAGACGAAGACTATAGTGAAGGCTGGAGTGACTAGTTTCTGCTCAGGAGATCAATCCGTATTTATAATAAGCGAGCCGATTCAAAGCGGCACGGCCAACATGCGCGTGAGCGCGAAGGAGGCACACAAAAGGAAAAAGAAGTTTGCTCGCAGTCGAACACATCGGCAAACGTGCAATTATCCATGTAACAGGGCCGATCCCCAAGACGGTAACAAAACCGCTGTAGTGCTTTCCTCTTATTTAGTTTCTAAGCACTAACATAACACAACAGAAATGCACTTCTGAGGTCAAAGAAGACTTTTATTGTTGTTAATTCTTAATATTTTATGTATGACGAATTAGTAGCTTTCCAGTCCGCGTTAATCAAACAAAATATATCAGTTTGCAATATACACAGCAGGTTATATTTATAAGATATTGAATGCAGATTCGAATCTGCCGGACCTCGTGCTGGAGCTTGGCGCCAGCTGCCAGCATCCCGTGTGGGTAGATGAAACTCTTTCTCGCGGCTGACAGGGGGTCATCAGCTTGCAGACCTTAGAAAGATGTAGCTGTAAATAGTTCCTACACGGTGAAGTATTTGTTTTGCTTGGCATTCAATATCTTATAAATATAACCTGCTGTGTATATTGCAAACTGATATTTTTTGTTTGATTAACGCGGACTGGAAAGCTACTAATTCGTCATTCATTCATAAACATTGTGGTTGGGGAAGAATAAAATAACAATAAAAGTCTTCTTTGACCTCACAAGTGCATTTCTGTTGTGTTATGTTAGTGCTTAGAAACTAAATAAGAGGAAAGCACTACAATTGGTACCTGGAGTCGTGGGGTCGGTCATTAAGAGGTGATTAAGAAGGGGTTTGACGAGTTAGTAGATTTCTAAGTGCACACTTTAAAAGTGTAATTGTTTTTTGTTGTTTGGAGAATTACAGAAATTGTTTTCTGTTTGGAGAATCACAGTAGCACGGCAGACCATGTCTGAGAATACATGTGTTGATGAACTGCCTGATGGTGCTAAGAAAAACTGTGAATTGTTTTCTGTTTGGGGAATTACAGAAGAAAATGCATGTGTAGCTAAAATGCCTGATAATGCTTGTACATATGTAGAAAACGTGTGTTTTGGAAGTAATGATGACAGAAAGGTCTGGATACCTTTATCTGCTTACAGAGAAATGCAGGAGAAATGTAGGAAGTTGGAACATGAAAATAGGAATTTACGTGAGCAAATTAGCCCGACTGAAAGTTATAAAAAGGCTGTTTTTGAAGAATCTTTCTTGTCCCATTCCAGTAATGAGGGGGTTAAGACAGCTCCGAGCTGCACTGAGTTTTCGTGTGAGCCAGGGTTTTCGGACGAGAGAGACCAGAATGTGATTTACGAGTTACCGTTGCAAAATGCACAAGTAAAACGAAAGATTTTAGAGCAAGAGCTGACTTTCATTAGCTTGTTTGATTTTTGGAAAAAGAATAGCCCACATTTGAGTGAAATCCTAACACTTTTGTATATGGTCACTGTGAAAAATTATATGCAGCTGCGCGCTTGTGATTTGGCAAATGAAATAATGCAGACTTTAGGTTTTTGCGCAGTGCAAGAAGGAAATACTTATGTACATTTAAATCAAGAACAAGGAAAGAAAATAGTGCCCCTAGCTAGAATCATACAATGGATCTGGTACTTGCAAGACAGGGCTAGAGTACCACAGATAAAAGAATTATCAATGAAGTTGTGTGCACCATTTGAATTCGTGTCCACTGAAGATAAAAAGCATGTTTGTTTTACTAATGATTCATTGACTGAAATGTTGCTTTCTGGCACAGTAGAAGGAACAGCGTTGTATAATGTGTGTCAGATTTTAAAGCAAGAGCTACGTGAGATGTGTCATTTTTACGCTGATTTTTGGTTTATTGCTGATGTTTTAGCTGTTTGTTTTTACATATGGCTTGTACCTAACTGGTTCAATTACCTTGCAGATGTTAATGAGAAAAATTCAGAGAGAGAAGTGTTCACCCAGAATTCTGCCTTAGTGGGGATGGCTAAGTGGGTGCCCCAGAAATGTGAACAGCTGAGAGAAAAAGCCACTTACAGGTGGGCAGAGATGAGAGAGATGCACATTCCCCTAGGTTTGATAAAAACTGTGC
This sequence comes from Pleurodeles waltl, assembly GCF_031143425.1. NCBI lineage: Eukaryota > Metazoa > Chordata > Amphibia > Caudata > Salamandridae > Pleurodeles > Pleurodeles waltl. The sequence goes on from NC_090440.1 coordinate 1,216,471,674, forward strand.
AGCACGCACAAAAGCAATCTGTCATGCAAGCAGTCACAGAGCAGTTGGGGAGAGGAAAGTTACCAGATCAGAAATGGCAAAGTGATCAGGTTTTAGGGAGAGTGATTGCTGCAAATTACCAAGGAAAAATCGAAATTCTGCTGATACCTAGAAAAGAATCTGATTTATTCATACAAATTGGAGACAGAATGGCCCAAATTGGCAAAAATGCAGTGAATGGAGGTTTGGTAAAGAAGGAGTCTGCCCCAGCCCTTCTGACAGTGCAAGAAAAGGGAAGCTGTGGCGCAGCAGATAAAAACCTCAGTGCTGATGTGTGGGCTGAAGCCCCAAGTGATCCTCCAGAACCTGCAGTAAATATAACAAAGGGCCTCAAAAACGTCCTGCTGATTATAAAACAGGGAAAGAAAGAGGAAGGGTGCAGTTTAAATGAAAAATGTTATTTGCAAGAAAAGTCATACTTGTTTCTTTTGCAGATCCTACCACGTTTCGCCACTGTCCCTGAGTGTGCTGTGTGGTCCCCCTTCCGGTGTGTGCGTGTGGGGTCGGGGAAGGGACCGAATCCCCAACCTGAACCTGGCTGAGTAAAGTGCCAGCACCATGGATCCATTTTGCGCAAACTGCGCCTTCAGTTCAAGTTCAACTTGTTTGCTGTGTTTTTTTTTTTTTTTCTTTTCCCTTCTCGTATGGAACTCTGACTTTTGCTTACCTTCCAGCAAACCTTTCAGGTGGACCGTGCCCCTTTACATGAGTAGAACTCATGCCACATCAAATTGCTAACACTGTTGAATTAGAGACTCATTCAGAGAAAAAAAAAATTGCTCAGTCTTTTCTATGTAGATGTATCTGATGTGAAAGGTTATGAGATCAATGTGTTAATTCACTTCTATTGCTTTACAGGGATTGCTTTGATCATTCAAATCTGACTTACTGATAATGTTTTTTTTTTTGTGCCGATGTTTTTTTGTTTTTGGTTTGACACAAGAGATATGTGAAACAAAAATTCATTGGTCAAAGGGCGGAATGTACTGCCATTTGATAAAGTTTGTTTTGACCAATGACTTTGTGCTTCACCACTGCGCATATTAGTTGCTCAATGTTCACCAGTAGCACATGGTATGTTTTGTTCAGTTTAGCCGCCTATGGGCTTTGACATTGCATTAGTCATTACATTCTGTATTCTGCCTATTGGCTTTGACATGGCATTAGCCATTACTTTCTGTATTCAGTTGAGCCGCCTATGGGCTTTGACATCGCATTAGCCATTACATTCTGTATTCTGCCTATTGGCTTTGACATGCTGTATCCAGTCTAGCCGCCTATTGGCTTTGACATTGCATGCCTATTGACTTTGACATGATGTATTCAGTTTAGCTGCCTATTGACTTTGACATGCTATTAGATATTCTGCCTATTGGCTTTGACATGATATCATATATTACATTTTGTATTCAGCTCCGCTGCCTATTGGCTTTGACATGATATCATATATTACATTTTGTATTCAGCTCCGCTACCTATTGGCTTTGACATGGTATTATACATTGCATTTTATATTCAGCTCAGCTGCCTATTGGCTTTGACATGATATTATACATTGCATTTTGTATTCAGCTCAGCTGCCTATGGGCTTTGACATGATATAAGACATTGCATTTTGTATTCAGCTTAGATGCTTATTGGCTTTGACATGACACTAGACATTGCATTTGATATTTAGGTTAGCTGCCTATTGCCTTTAACATGACATTGCATTTGATATTTAGGTTAGCTGCCCATTGCCTTTAACGTGGAGTTAGACATTGCAGTTGAGAATCCAAGCTGTATTTTTCCAAGCTGTGTTTTTGCACCAGATGAACCAAGATGTTTTGCTCTCACAGTAGACTAGACCTGATAAGAGAGAGTACATGGGTGTTGTTTTCTCTTCGCTTGAGCTTGGGAACAGGAGTAGTCTTGGAGACCTCCAAAAGGCTTGCTCAGTTTCCCAGGTCTGAGAGGAGGGGGCACACCTTTGTAACGAATGTAACAGGCTGCAGAGAGTCAGATTCGAATCTGCCGGACCTCGTGCTGGAGCTTGGCGCCAGCTGCCAGCATCCCGTGTGGGTAGATGAAACTCTTTCTCGCGGCTGACAGGGGTCATCAGCTTGCAGACCTTAGAAAGATGTAGCTGTAAATAGTTCCTACACGGTGAAGTATTTGTTTTGCTTTGCATTCAATATCTTATAAATATAACCTGCTGTGTATATTGCAAACTGATATATTTTGTTTGATTAACGCGGACTGGAAAGCTACTAATTCGTCATTCATTCATAAACATTGTGGTTGGGGAAGAATAAAATAACAATAAAAGTCTTCTTTGACCTCACAAGTGCATTTCTGTTGTGTTATGTTAGTGCTTAGAAACTAAATAAGAGGAAAGCACTACAACCGCCCCAAGGAGGGACAAACTGAAAGAATTTACCAATGATAACAAAGGATTTCTGAAATACAAGCCAATGAACGAGTGAAAGTGATGGGCGTGAGGTGGGCATGGTTAAAAGCCCACATAGATACCAAGACGTCAGAAAAGCAGCACATGTGCGCGCTGCTCTGCTCAACCTAAAAATGGAGGTGGTGTAATATTCTGCATCATAATCACACTAGAATAAACAGAGTGAGAAGACTGGCAACATTCAAAGGGGACTGCACAAATAAATCGAGAAGGACAACAAGTAAAATAACCAATACAAAATGTAACAGAAGAGTAACAAATTGATAATACATAATCGCCAGTACCCGAATTGGCAGCCAAAATTAAAAATGTCCAATACCCTACACAGTCACCTAGTACTTGAAGAGTCCACATATTATGGAGTAAAACCCCAACCGATCAACCTCACAGTCTCAGTTTGAAAGAAAATAAAAACTTTTTCTGTAGAATAGACTTTTTCTTCTTCCTGTTCTAGGTTGGTCTTGTTATTTTACAGCAAAAACATAACATCCAAAGCCAATGTAGTGGGAAAGAAAATGTCAATAGTGTTGTAATATACAAGCAAAGCTTAGAATATAAACCATTAGGAAACAATGATACTGTGGCTAATGGAAGTGATACACAACAAAAGGACCAGTCCAGATATAGGATACATCTGCCAATGTCTCTGGATCCCCTTTATGAAGAAACACTCAGTTAATGGACGTGAGAGCAAAGATTACTAGAGCTCAATAGAGATATCCGATGGGCAGCTTGAGCGATGATCTGCTGGTCCAAGACTCAGAAAGTCAGTGCATTCATTTGTAATGCGTTGGAAGGATGGAGACTTCCAAGGCACGCTGCTGGCACCGGGAGTTCCAAGGCATGCTCCGAGCTGAGTGTTTGCCACAAACGTTGGAAAGCCAGCACGAGGGTGAAAAACAGAAGAAAGGCAATTTACTCACCGTAAGGAAAGAGTGTACCATACAAGCAAAGCAGAGTGATCAATAATGAAGAAATAAAGGTTTACCGCATGTCTGTCAGGTTAGAATGAGAATCCTGTCTGAACTAAAGGTAACATAAGAGTGAAACTACAATGTTTTGCCTTGACAGAATTCTGTAGCAAGACAAGATGTTGAGACATTGATCCCATTCTTGTCACCAATGTGACAAAGTAGAGGATCCAGTTTCAACATACAAGATGTTTTTTAAGGTATACTAATGCCTCAGGCACTAGTAACTCCAATAGCCCTCCAACTGTCTTCAATTTTAAGATCTCAGCTCCCAACATTCTTTGAACTTCTCCTCTCTATTCTAAAAAACAAATCCACTAACACTAGCACACATCATTAGATACTAACCTAAGATACTACACACCCTCACAGCTGCGCACAGTCAAAACAGGTAGCACAGCTACCAAGTATAAATCCCACAACAGCATGACAATTGAGAACAGGGATTAATAAAGGCACACCGCTACACCTACTTCCAATTACATAAGGGCAACATTAGGTCAACCATTCAAGATCGCCTAGTCAAATGGCCTGGCAAGCCTCCACCCTGGGTCTGTCAAGGAGAGGATCTAGCTACAGGATTTATTTACATTTTTTCTCTACTGGAAGAAAAATTAGAGGAGGATTGAGCTTCTTAATCACAATAGAGAAAAAGGAAAAGAAAGAAAATGGAGAAGGAAAGAAAGAAAGGAAAATGGAAAATACTGAGAAGATGTATGGCTGAGGCTTTTGTTTAGAAATGCAGACAAGTCCCATGCTGGAATGGGACCACTAGAATGTATCTGGTTAGATGCACAAGATGATGGTATTTACAGATGAAGTCAGCAGCCCAGATCACCCATTACGTTGGAAACAAACCTTTCCGTTCAACAGAAAGAAACCTTACATGAGACAGTCAGGCTTCTCATGGACAAAAGTGATATGCTAACATTTTGATAATGGAGAATGCACTCTGCGACAGGCCTTCAAATTCAGGTGTGGTTGTAGTTCTTGCCGGATAGGCGATACTATCAGAGAATTTGGAAAAATCAAAGCAGGACCCAGAAGAAAGGAGCAGAACAAGGAATAACTCACTGCACACCGCTCACTGCCACAACCGGATAGCATGACAAGGATTCCTTCAGCAAAATATGTGCATTGGGCAATAATTTTGGCATAGCTCCCACTGCTATTTACAAGGCCAGAATAAATCAAATACTGAATGAATATCAGAAACCAAATGAAGCAACCCACTCCCGTTACACACTTTGAAAAAGGTTTGCACATTCCATATGAAGGTCCATTAGGAAGTAGGGATGCAAAAACCTCAAAACAGTGGCAAAACATCTGAGGGCGGTCAGAGAAAAAAATCTGCAAATAATGTAAGCTGAAAAGCATTAAAAATCCTTCTCAGACTACCATCTACACTTGGTGTACTATATACTACCCCCTTTGAAATTGTCCCCAACTTTAATTTCCAGAAGGGGGTCAGTCAACAGCTGGATAAACCAGAGCTACTGAATAGTATCTTACAACTCCATAGATGGTGCAATGCAGATAGTAAGACCATCTGGCAAGGGGGCACTGATGACAAATGCAGGCACACAATCCACTTAATACCCATTCACCCCAACAGCTTTCACTTAATGATATTCAAATTTGAGGGAAAACACTTCTTTGATAAGTGTATGCCAGTGGATTGCTCCATGTCATGGATTACATCAGAACTTTCAGCACATTCTTTGAATGTATAATATGAAACCAATACTCATTTCTTTTTTTTTTTTGTTTAAATATTTTTTATTCACATTTTATCGTGGGTTAAATACAAACAATAATATGACTCAACAGTTTCTTGTTGTATCATTTGCCAACGTTACTTGATTCCACAGTGCACGTTTGTATTCGCCATTTATCTTATCTATGTTTCCTTGTCTCTATGAGTGTGTTTCGCTGTTACACGTTCTCTGTCATGTGCTTGAGTGTAGCTTCTCCAGTAACCTCTGTCTTGTAATATGCTATCCCCCCCCTCTCCTTCCAAACGTCTTAACCAAACTCTTAACAACCTATTAACATGATGGCGCGCGTGGGAACATGCTAAGGTTAGTTACTGTAAGATGTGGGGCAGGCTCATACCAGGGAGGAGGCCCTGCTCTCCTTACCATCTACATCCCTGTGTTGCCTCTCGGTGCATGTCTGGGGTCTCCCCAGTGTGCCCTGTTATTCTCCGGGCCCGATCGGTGAGGGGCCTGAGGGGGTCTATATCTCGGTCTGATTTCTTATTATATCTCTCCCTTCTGTCGTGGGCCTGTCCTTCCCTCTCTACTTGCATGTCCCAACCTGTAACACGTGTCCTCTGTTTCTCATTATCAGGTCTCACTTGTCAACTGTTGCCTTCTCCGCACCTTCCTCTCCCTTGACTATTTGTTCCCACTTCATCAATATTTCTTCCCATGTCGGTGCAATGGGTGTTAGTCGTATGCCCCAGGCTTCTTCACATTTAAGGGCTTGTAGCTCGGCTCTGGCCCATTTCAGCCAGTCGCGTCTTCATTCACTCACGGAGGGGCTTCTGGGCGACCCCCTGCCAAGTGATATTAATTTCCTAAATAGTACCAGTGCTAGATCCAGGAAGCGTTCCTTTATCTTCCCCACTACTAATCCTGTTTTCAGGCCTAGGAGGCACGCAGCTGGAGTTTGGGTTACCTCGATCTCGAGCAACTCTTTCAGTTCGGATACCACCGCTCCCCAGCCCCTCCGAATGTCAGGGCAGTGCCACACCATGAGGTCAAAATCAGCGTCCACCTCATTACATTTAGGGCATACCTTGGGAGTTCCTCCGTATATTAAAGTCAATCTATGTGGGGTAAGGTACGTCCTATGTAAGTAGTTGAATTGGGTATATCATAGCTGTGTGTTCCTTGATACGCCCCGCAGGTGTGCTATTCCCTTCCACCATTCGGAGTCCGTGAGATCCCTACCCAAGGCCCTCTCCCATATCTCCCTTTGAGGTTGTAGTGGGTCCAGTACGCTTTCGACCTGTGTCTTGTATAACTTTGTTATTAAGTTAGCGTCATCTCCTGCTGTCAGCAGTAGGTGCAGTACTTGGTGTGTGGCCAGTTCCGTGTTTACCGTGTCCCAGTGCTTCATTAAATTATGTGTTAGTCTCTGGTACAGGAGAAACTGTCCACTCAGTACCCCCCCATTTTCCATCAAATCTGTGAATGTCCTCAAAACCCCGTTGCTGAAGAGGTCCCCAATTGTCTCTAATCCTGCTTTCGCCCATGTGCCTAGTCCGGCTCCCTTTCGGTCCCCGCGCTTCGATTCCAACAGGAGTACCGATAATGGTATTCCAGGCGAGTAAGCCGGTCCTACACCCACCCGTCGTGTGCATCTCCTCCAGCAGGCCAATGCCACGTTCGTCATTCTACTTTTTTCTTGTGGTTCCACCTTCCGGTGTATCATCTGTGCTATGATGTCATCTCGGCTCATTTCACCTCTCGTGACATATCTGTCCAGTCGGCTTCCTCCTGCCATCCACTTGGAGACCAACTGTAACTGGCACGCCAAGTGGTAGGATTCAATGTCCGGGACACCAAGTCCACCCTCTAGAGTTGGCCTGCAGAGTATTGCTAGCGATGTATGCCTTCGACCTCCGTCCCATACCAGGTCCCTGAGCAAGGCATTCAACTCCCTGAACCACGATGCCGGGATCGTCACCGGGAGGTTAACAAAATAGTAAAGGAGGCGGGGTAATGTGACCATCTTAGATAGCGATATCCTGGCCATTATCAGTAGTTTCAACGTCAGCCAGAACCTAACTGAGGTCCGAAGGGAAGAGAGTGCTCTTCCCAGGTTCCCATCTCGAAGGTCTTTAACATCGTGGTACACTTGTACCCCCAGGTATTTGATGGTTTGTGGAGTCCATATCATATCCCGAGGGCATGAGGATGGGCGGGCCAACCCTGCTGTGATAGGGAAGACAAACGTTTTGCTCCTGTTAAGTCGAAGCCCCGACATATTCCCGAAGTCACAAAACCAATACTCACAAGGTGATATACTGCATTATATAGATGATTTATTTGTGGGCAGGGTTTGAGCACAGCAGTTCAGCAGTCTCCTTGCAGCTTTTACAGTGCTGATCAGGTCCTCTAGGGGCCATTAGCAGGTAAAAAGATTGAAGGGCCAAGCACTACGTTACTTAGTCCAGGAATAGAAATTGAGGCCCAGATTTAAAGAGATTTTGAGCTGGGTTTGCAACACTGTTTTGATGACTGCTCAAGGCAAAATTTATTTTGGTATTTACAAAGCAACACAAATGTCAATTTGCATTCTGCAGCCCACATACAAAGGAGAAAGAAACTCCATGGATAGGTTTGGAGCAGGATGGTACCCCTTCCCAAAGTGCACCAGCTCAGAGACAGCAAAACTCTGTAATTTCTTTGAAAATATGGCACAGTTCTGCTCTCTCCCTTTCACACAATGTAGCGCACCAACTTCACTTGCTGCACTGCGTTGCATGAAATGTTTGTAAATCAGTCCCTCGATCTGCAGAAGGTGTGTTCAGGCTGCATAACAGAAGGCTAAGGCACTATGTGAAGCTAGCACAGCTCACGAAAGGGGTACCTAAGAAACATCACTACATCAGGCTGAATAGAGGGGATGCACAAAGATATATTGGTATGGGAGACCATTTTGATATAGTTTAATGGTACCCTGCTCTGGGGGAAGCCTTAGGTTACATCACACAACAGGAATTGTATAGTGATGCAGCAGGAGGTTAAGGTTTTGTGGTCATGTTGGACTCAGCTTGGTGTATCATGAGATGGCCATAGAATGGTAGAAGAGAGTTCTAATGTTATGGTCAGACAATGTGGCTGTGGTAAACAGTGGGACAGAAAATTGCCAATGTGTACTGCAGTTAATGAGCAGACGTACTCAAGTACAACTGTGGTCTAACATTGAAAAAAAAGCAAGACGTATCTGAGGATAATAAAAACAAATGCTGATTCCCCTCTTGGTTTAAATGGACAGTTTGTGTGTCTGGCACCATTTATGGACAGAGATGACAACATTCCTGCTGGAGTTGTGGGTGCTCATTGAGAGATACTGAACAGATTAGCAGAGATCAAGTTGACCCCCATAACACAGCAAATATATTGTGTCTCAAAACCTTCCATCAGTTGATGGGGATTCATTAACTTAGACGAAACAGACAAAGGCAAACAATGATTGAGCAGTTCACAGTTTTGGCTCACTTGAAGGACAGGAACAGGTGATAAATCCATGCACACCAAAAAACATTGCCATATTTCACAAAAAATTAAACTGAGCTTTGATTCTATCAGGAACTACTACTGGACAGCAGCATTCAACGGCTCGAAAAGCCCAGAGGCGAAAAAGACGAATGGATGGTGGCTCATTGACTTTGAGAGATAGGCCTGCATACTGGCTGCCACTAGAAGTGCTTCTTTGTCTTCGAGGTGACTCTATAAGAGGTAGTATTCAACATCACTTTTTTGGGTACTCATGGTATCCAAACTGGTGGCCCAATCACATTTACAGTCGACAATTACTGGTTAAGAGTTCCATAGATGCAGGAAAGTGACATCTGGTTTGTCCTACGTATTAGAAGGTTCAAAACACACCAAAAGGTTTTGGGGAGACAAATTCACTAGGATTGCCTGGTGACCAACATAATCTGTCCAATATGCCATTTAAACTCTTGAATGGCTATTAGGCCTTCCATCGCCCTCCCGTTATTTGTTCACCGGGTTGGCACATTTCTTAACAGATTGCAGTCATCATGTACAAAGGGCAGACCAACCACCACTGCAGTTCGGCACCCGCTCATTTCGGATGATGGGAGCCACTACGTCAGTATGATCTTTCTGAGGAAAGCATCAAGAATTTATGCAGATGGAAGTCACAAGCATATACATTTTATGAAAGAACTGACTTGCTGTAAGAATATGAGTTAAGAAAGGGCATACATTATGTTGGTGACAAGAGAAAGACAGTATGGTTCACTGCCCGCTCCCTTGTGGAAAGAGCTTGTGGTGAGTGATAAAAGACCACAGGTGTTTCTCCCTGCACTCATCAGACACCAGCGTATTATGGCTTGGCTCACCAGGGATGAAGTGGTCCCAGTTGGTCTCAGCTGTGATGAGTCATTCAAGGAAGATACCAGGCATTGTTATAATTTACTTAGGAGGTAGGGAAGGAAGACATACCCACAATAGGCGAGGGAGAGCTTGGGCTTGATTCACAAAAATACTTAAGTGTAGTAAAGTTACCAGTGCGGAGTATCCAAACTCGGGGTGGAATCTCCACACGGCTCATTCTCTGCAGTGCACAGTATGGAGATTCTGCCCTGAGTGGAGAGACGTACTGAGGTTTCTTTACCCCCTTGAGGAAATTCGATTTTTAATACGATCGTATCGACCCGCCATTTTGTGGCCCGCCGCCATTTTATGTTGCCTTCACTCAGGCAGCACAGCGAACGAAGTCCATTCTGCCTTTTCTGCTTATTCTGCAACATGGTGTTCAAAACAGCCTTCTGCCTCTATCTTTACAAGGCTGGTATTAAGGTCTGACCGAGTACACTAATCCCTGTCTGGTTTTCTAATCCTTGTTTCAACTATCTGTAGGCTCACACTATTCTCCGCCGATCTTATCTTATCGTCTGGCCTTCGCTGTCCTTTGCTAGTATTCTCTCATTTCACAACTGTCCTCCAAACGCACACAAACTTATCACACCACATGCAACTTCGTTGTGGATCGGTTAATGAATTAGTTCAAGGGAGGGGTGACAAACACAGCTGGAGGGGAGGCAACCTTAAGTCACTTGATACTTTGTTTTCCAATTCCTTCTATTGGTGCTGTCTTGTTTTCCGACATTTCTATTGGCTCTGTTCTATCTTTACATTATTCTTACTGGCTCCTTTCTATGTGTTCTGGGAGTGTATGTAGTTAATAAATGGTTTTTATACGGTATATAAGATTGTGCGCCACAAAGTAAAGTGGCAGTCTCCTGAGAACATACCTTGTGTACTTCTTGGACAACTGTACTAGCTGCAGCTAATAAAATCTGATCTTTTACGCCTGACAGAGTGTCCCGTGTCTCTGTTAGTTGAGGCAGGTGAATCCAAGGAGATTTCAGGCGTACCCTGCGCCGCCAGGCCCATAAGGTTCTGGTTCTTCAACTGGCGCCCAACGTGGGGCGGCTTCAGCGGTACCGGTTCTGCCTGAAGGTCGTGAGGAACCCCGCAAGAAAATTCTGGAGGAATCGCGAGCCACGTCAAGCGACCCCTGTATGTCGAAGTGGTCCGAAGGTCTTTTTCAGCGCGGTTACTCCTTCCTGACGGCTACTGACGACTGCTGCCCTGACTGCCGCCCTGCCTTGGCCCTTTCTTTGATGATGTATGGTAAAGCGAGACGATAGACGGGCCTCTGTTGGTGTAAGAAGACATCCTTAGTTAAGTATTTGGTGGGTCGCGCCCACAAATTTTGGTCTTTGTTTTGTCCTTAGGTCCTTAGATTTGGCCATTGCAGTGGCCAAAGCCGAGGGGTAAGTGCATTTGTGCTGTGTAAACTGAAAGTTTTACCCCCTTGATGTTTGTGAACAGCCAGTAAAAATCGTGAGATGTCTGGTCTGACTAAGTTTGGAAAACTTTGTTGCTTTGGTTGTAATAGGGACTCCCAGCTTGAGGACTCCTGTCCGATTCCTTCGGTTGGAACTCCCACATATGAGCTCTATTCTAAACATGGTGTTGGTCCTATTGCCTTTAATAAGACATGGACCCGATATACAAAGAAAGATGGTGTTTTAAAATGGCCAGAAAATGGTAGTTTCGAAACTGATGTGCTAGATAATTTAGAAGCAACGTTATTTAAAAGAAAAGCCCGGCCGGCAATGTTTGACTCTTTTCGCCTTTGGCGTAAGGAAGCCAAACAGAGAGAAATTAAACAAGCGAAACGAGATAGGAAAACACAGGGAATGACGATTATACAGGCTGCTCAGCAATTCAAAGATGATGAAATAGATAATGCAATGGAAATTTCAGACAGACAGCATCGAATGGCAATAGATAAATGCTATCCGACGTTGCCTATCTCTTCCCTTGATAAGAGAAAAGATTTTGAGGAAGATTCCTTAATGTCCCACTTATTGAAATTGCCTCCGCCCTATGTACAAGGTGCTAATGCACCCCCGATGTTACAGCCTGTTCAGCCGCCAGTTGTGCTTCCGCCTGCTCCAGCTTTTCCACATTTGCCTCCTCAAGTATTGCCTATGCCAGCTTTGCCTTTAACTCCTTTGCCTTCTGCTCCTTTGGCAATTCCTAATGCTCCTTTAGTTAATTCACCTAATACCTTGTCCCCTATCCTTATGTCAAATTCTCCATCTATGCGTAAGCGATTTACCGATACTGTCTCTGGTCTCTTATCACCTTTCTTTGAAGCTTTAAACGTGTCTCCAGCTTTTTCTCGAAGACAGTCTCGTAGTCAATTCCCAGACTCCGAAGAGCGAGAAAAATTGGACTCACTTGCTTGTAGATGGATCAAGAAGGGTCCCCAATATAGTACGTCTGATATTATGTCCACCTTTCTGCAATGGAATGCACCTACGCAGAGATATGTTTTTAAAGTTATGTGCGATACTCTCGCTAAAGAATGGGAGGATATGAATTTGGGTTCGGTCCCACAGGATCTGTTAGATGTTCAGGCTGACTTTGACAAAGGACTTATTGTGGGTCCTAAGGTTGAAAACGCTGTCAGAACACTTATTTCTTTCAGATCCCTATTGTTCTCACAGACTTTTCCTGATTCTGATCCTTCAGTTAGGACAGCACTGAAAAACTATCCCATGAGAGAGGTTTCTCCAATATGGAAGGAAGAAGTTGCAGCAGCAGGTGCTAATCCAGCTATTCCTGCGCATTTTCAGCGCATATGGATACATGTCCCCTGGAAAAGGTCTGAAGTTTTAGCACTTAAACAGTCACTACCAGATCCACGCAAAAATCCTGCTGGTTACTATAAAGAGTTGTCGCAAACAGTTGATGCATGTACTATGAATCTAGCAGATATTGACATGTTGATGGGAAATGTAGTTCCACAGACAATATGGGCTAAAATTCGTAGAGAGGATCACGCTCAAGAATTAGGCGGCGATTGGAACGCTATTATTGCCGCAGATAGAGGTCAAGTAGGTGGTGCAAAGCCCGACGCTTTGATCTCAGAACTCCCTGGTAGGATTATTACATTAATGAAAACAATGATGCCTGCTTTGAGAGTTAATTGGGATAAGCTAGCAGTATGTAAACAAAAGAAAGATGAAAGTGTTTCCGATTTCTTTACCCGATTCGAGGAGACATTCATTGATCACAGTGGTCAAGATATGGCTACAGAAGGGGGACAGCGATTATTTGTGGATAAGTTCGTATATAACTTGCTTCCTGAACTATCACACAAGCTAAAAGACTCCGAGAGTTCATGGACAGTTTCTTCTTCCGCCCAGATATTGGCTACTGCACAATATTATGAAAATAGAGACAAAGAAGAAAGGGAAAAACAAGAGAAAAAGACGAAAGAATTAAAAACTAAAGTTCTCTTGCAACAGGCTTATCCTCCTCGTTATGTTCAGCCTCAGTTTCAACAGCCTCCGCAGTTTCAGAGGTTGTATCAAAAGCCTGAACCATTCATTCCAAGACCTTTGCTAGGTCCCAATCAATGTGCTTATTGTAGGGAGGAAGGTCATTTTAAGAACAATTGTCCGGCATTGTTGCAGCGTAATGGAGCAACATCTGCTTCACGAGGTCGTGGTGGTCTTCAGTCAGCAAATAGAGGTAGAGGTCGAGGTGTGTTAACCCAAGAGCAGCGTTCTTTTGTTCCTCCAAATTCCGGAAATTACTTTGACCAGCAAAATGTTAGGTCTACACAGTATTACAGTGAGGATCAGTATATTGAAGGAGGGAATGAAAGTCTTCATTTTGAATAGGACAGCCATGGACAAAGTAAGGGGGTTACGTCAATTCCAGTGGATAAGAATGGACCTTATGTTAATGTCACTACAATGGGTGTTTCAGAGCCATTTCTTTTAGATACTGGTGCCATGAGAAGCTCTATCATTCATTCTAAACTCCCTGGCGCACCTTTGTCTGGCTTAACGAATGTATCTGTAGGATTTTCTGGCGCCCCTGTTCGCAATCCAGTTTCTTGCCCTTTGCCTGTTTCAATAGGCCCTTATGATTTAGAAGCTCCGCTTCTTCTGACGAATGGTTGTGGTGAAAATCTGTTGGGTTTAGATCTATTAAAAAGAATGCATGCTACGATATATTGTTCACCTTCTGGTGTATACCTCACTCTAGGACAGAAAATGACTAGTCCAATGTACTTATCAAAAGATCAATTCCCACCTGAATTGCTTTCTCTTCCTGAAACGCTTTGGGCTACGGGTCCGAATGACGTTGGTTGTCTTGAGATCCCACCTTATGTTGTTACTCTTAAGCCCAATGCTGAAATGCCACGTATTCCGCAATACAGAATCTCTACTGAAGGTGAGAAAGCACTTCTGGAAATTGTCCATGATTTGATTCAGAAGGGTGTGGTTGAGGAAACGAGAGGAAATACATGTAACAGTCCTGTTCTTCCGGTTCTTAAACGCACTGATCCTTCTCAGCCTCCTGTTTATCGTTTTGTAATTGATCTTCGGGAGGTAAACAAGATTGTCGTACCGCAGTTTCCTGTAGTCCCAGATATCACTGCTCTGTTGACGATGATACCTTCTACAGCGACTTGGTTTTCAGTTATTGATCTAAAGAATGCTTTCTTTAGTATTCCCATCGCCGAAGAGAGTAGAGATATTTTTGGTTTTTCCCTCGGAGGCCGAAGCTTCCGGTTTAAACGCGCACCTCAAGGTTATTGTGAAAGTCCCTCTATTTACAGTCAAGCTCTAAAATGTCATCTTGATGCCTTTTCCTTACCGTCCGGTGCCGCTCTCATTCAGTACATGGATGACTTATTAGTTGCCGCTGATTCAGAGGAGATTTGCAAAAACGTGACCGTTGCACTGTTGCGTCATTTGTTTGATCTAAATCACAAGGTTTCTCCTTCTAAATTACAATATGTCTGTCGCGAGGTGACTTATTTGGGTCATCTCTTGTCAAAGGAGGGACGACGATTGACCCCCGAACGAATTCAGGCAATTGCACAAATGTCAGTGCCATCCACACAAAGAGAGGTACGTGCTTTTTTGGGCATTACTTCTTATTGTAGACAGTGGATTCCGAGTTTCTCTTTATTGGCTAAACCGCTGTTGGCGCTAACTTTAAAAGATACGCCTCAGCCTCTTCCGTGGACTGACGAATGTCAGAAGAGTTTTACTGATTTGCGTATTGCTTTGTGTTCTGCTCCTGTATTGGGTACTCCTGATTACAATAAGCCCTTTACGCTCTATGTCCACGAAAGAGAGGGTTGTGCATTGTCAGTCTTAACGCAGCGTTTTGGAGATCAACAGCGACCATGCGCATACTTCTCAGCTACGTTAGATCCAGTAGCTAAAGCATTGCCTAGTTGTCTTAAGGCGACAGCGGCAGCAGCAATTTCTATTCGACAGTCTGCTGGAGTAGTGCTAGATAATACTCTCATTGTTATGGTGCCACATGCAGTGGATACTTTACTAAATAGGACAAAAACGCAGCATCTTACGAGTGCTCGGTTGTCCGGATATGAGCTGACGCTTTTGGCTAGTCACATACACATCAAACGATGTAATACCCTGAATCCAGCTACTTTGTTGCCTCTTCCAGAAGAGAGAGATGTCTCTGAACAGCATGATTGTTTTCTCCGTACTGAAGAAGAGACTAAGGGTAGAATTGACCTAAAAGACACGCCATTAGTGAATCCAGATGGAACACTATGGGTAGATGGTTCTTGTTTCAAGCTCCCGAATGGAGATACAGTTTCAGCCTATGCTATTACTACTTTGCATACGATTGTGGAGACAGCACGCATTAGACATAATTCAGCTCAGGCAGCTGAATTGATAGCCTTAACTAGAGCGTGTGTGTTATCCAAAGGAAAAAGAGTAAACGTGTACACTGATAGCCAATACGCTTTTGGTGTAGCGTTTAACTTTGGGCGTTTATGGAAGGAAAGAGGATTCTTTACTTCCCATGGTACTAAGATACAACATGGTCCATTAGTGACTGAACTTCTTGAGTCACTTACAATGCCTACTCAGATAGCGATCGTGAAGTGTAGTGCACACAAAAAGATTGTGGACGATGTTGGTCGAGGAAATGCATTTGCAGATGAGGTAGCGAAAAAGACAGCCAGAGACAACACAAGTCGAATGTATGTTGCAAGTCCCGCAAACTGCGTAAGAGAAAAGGGAATGTGTGAAGATACAGTAGAGAGTGTGAAATCAATTCAAGGAGAGGCTACGGAGAATGAGTTGAGAAAGTGGAAGGAAAGTACAGGAATGTTAGATGAGATGGGATGTTGGGTTGAATTATCAGAGCATCAACGTTGGCTGTTACCAGATGCTTATGTACTACCTGTAGTTACTATGGCACATGGTCCAGCTCACCTAAGTGCAAAAGGAATATGTAAACTTCTGGCTCCAGTGTGGCAAAATGAGGGGATCCCAAAGTGTGCAAATAATGTGGTAAAACATTGTATTGTTTGCTTGATGTACAATCCGGGAAAGGGAACCCCAACTCCAGCAGGTCATTTTGCTCCTCCAACATATCCATTTGAGGTGTTGCAGATCGATTATATTCACATGGAACGATGCAACAACCTCAAATATGTTCTGGTGGTAGTATGTGCTTTTTCTAGATGGGTAGAAGCCTACCCTCTGAAGGACAATACTGCTTTATCAACTGCCAAAATACTTTTGAAAGAATTCTTCCCTAGGTTTGGTTTGCCGCGCATTGTCTGGAGTGACAATGGGAGCAAATTTGTGGGTCAAGTCATGCAAAAAGTTTGTGCAGGTCTTGGCATAAAACAGAAGTTCCACGCGGCGAATCACCCACAGTCGGCTGGTTTAGTAGAATGCTACAATGGAACCTTGAAGCTTAAAATTGCTAAGGTGCAAGCTAGCACAGGACTTAATTGGCCTGATGCTTTACCATTGGCTCTTCTGTCCACCAGAACAGCAGTACACTCTCGTTTGGGGCTTAGCCCTTACGAAGTGATATTTGGTCGCCCAGCTAATGTATGGGGAGTTCCTCGCCCTAAGAAATACTCAGACTTGCCATACCCGATGTTGATTGACTACTTGCATGACCTTACAACTAAATTGCGTGTTCTTCATCAACAGGTTCAGAGTGCTCTACCAGAGGCTTCCACAGACCCAGGTCATTCCATCCGACCAGGTGACTGGGTCTGCACGAAAAATTTCCAACGACAGAGAAATTTGGAGCCCAGATGGAGAGAGCCACGCCTGGTTCTTTTGACCACAAGAACAGCAGTTAAAGTCGAAGGAAAGAAAAACTGGGTGCATGCCGTGCACTGCAAGAAAGTGCCTTTGCCCTTGCCTTTCGATCAGTGGGTCCGTAGAGGCATCAGTGACTCTGAAAGTGAGAAAGTTCCGCAATTTGTACCATTCAGTGATGCGCGTCTAATTGGAACACTTTCTGAGAAAGAGGACGACGACATCCTTCAAGAAGCAATACCATCGCATCGTCGCTTGAACACGACAAATCCAGGAACATTGTTTCAAAACCAGATTGCCTCTGGACAGGAACGCTATAATTTGAGACCAAAGAACTTGTAAATTTCTCTCCTATGTAGTACTCTATCCCGGTTGCAGGGTCACGGTAGGAGTCTTAGTTACGACCTGAGTAAGTGGCAATAGGCCTGCAGGACCTCACAGTGTCATAGGACGGTAGATAATCGTGACTACAGTGATTGAGGAAGATTGCCGTGAGCATCCACTTAGAAAGATGGAGGCTACATTAGATAAAAGAGAAAGTAAAAATGTAAAGAATAATTGTAAAGAAATATATAGTCGTTGTAGTATTGCTCTATGCGTCATTATATTGTCGTGTATTCTTTTGGCATCTGTAAACTGGATCATTATTACTCTGCAGCAAAAAGTTGTCTCTTCTCCTACCTCTACATCTTCTTCTACTATCTCTCCGCACCTATTTCACACTCTTCCCCAGCATGAACTCATCAGAAGAACTGAATACTTTAACAATTCCTTCGTCCAGTTGTTACATCAACATCAGTTAGTGATCAATACAACTGACTGTTGGGTGTGTGGACTCATACCACATACGGTAGAAAAAGGAATGCCATATTTAGTTCTTCCATTCTCCTATGAAGGTTCCGCTTGGGCTTATTTTGTCATTTTCAATAATGCATATCAAAGTAAAATTAAACAACCTGTCAGTTCACATAGTGTTGGTTCAGATTTCAGTCATAGTTTATTGATAAAGGGAATGGTAGCTATGGCTAAAATCATGGAAAAAAGTGAAGCTTCCATAGATGAAAGAAAAGCATATACCAATTGGAACATAACTAATTACATTTCCAGCCTCAATGATAAGGTTGAGCAAGGAAAATCTCCTCCGATACGGGTCATACCCCAACAAGGAAATTTCTGTCTGCAAATAAATGGTAGAACTCCAAACACCGGACAAAGAGAAAGTTTATGTTCCCATACATATGTTTATTCAGCCCTGAATTCACTGCCGTTAGTACCATCTCAAGGTACATACTTCGTTTGCCACGATAGGGCTTATACATGGTTGCCAGCTGATTTCTCTGGTACTTGTTATATAGCCTTTCTTCTTCCCCCTACATACACCGCTCCTGCGAACCATCATAAAAATAGATATGGCAGAGGGATTGTGGATTCGAAAGACACAGCAGGACAAGAGGGAGGAGATTTCCTCAAAGGATTTCTTCCCTTCTGGGGTCCAATGGCCAACAGCAGAAATATAAGGCAATTGGTTCGTGTCGTAGAAACCACCATAGACATCACTGTAGGAGCTTTAAGTAACATTACAGCTGAACTACAGGCTGATCGTCTTATGACCTTGCAGAACCGTGTTGCCTTAGACTTTGTTCTTGCGGACCGTGGTGGAGTATGCAAATTGATCGGATCAAGTTGCTGTATTTTCATACCTAATGACGCTCCGACAGTATACCAAGCTATCTCTAAGTTACACATAATCTCCGAGTCGATTCATCAGGACGAAGGAGATTGGTCCTTTTCAGAGTGGTTTTGGGGAATACTGTCCAAATGGGGTTGGAAGGTATTGACATTCTTTGGAGTAATTTTAGCTTTTATATTCTCTTGTTGTCTTTGTATGCACTGCGGTCCTGCCATCTGTAACCTATGTGCTACTGCATGTATTCCCAAACCCAAGTCACAAAGAGCAGAGAATATCAAAATGATGGTACAGCAACAGCTTGATGACCTCATGGCCATAGACATCGACTCAGATTAACATGAGTTTGTGTATCTTGCCTGAGTTCTGGCAAAAGGAGGGTCTGAGGAAATTCGATTTTTAATACGATCGTATCGACCCGCCATTTTGTGGCCCGCCGCCATTTTATGTTGCCTTCACTCAGGCAGCACAGCGAACGAAGTCCATTCTGCCTTTTCTGCTTATTCTGCAACATGGTGTTCAAAACAGCCTTCTGCCTCTATCTTTACAAGGCTGGTATTAAGGTCTGACCGAGTACACTAATCCCTGTCTGGTTTTCTAATCCTTGTTTCAACTATCTGTAGGCTCACACTATTCTCCGCCGATCTTATCTTATCGTCTGGCCTTCGCTGTCCTTTGCTAGTATTCTCTCATTTCACAACTGTCCTCCAAACGCACACAAACTTATCACACCACATGCAACTTCGTTGTGGATCGGTTAATGAATTAGTTCAAGGGAGGGGTGACAAACACAGCTGGAGGGGAGGCAACCTTAAGTCACTTGATACTTTGTTTTCCAATTCCTTCTATTGGTGCTGTCTTGTTTTCCGACATTTCTATTGGCTCTGTTCTATCTTTACATTATTCTTACTGGCTCCTTTCTATGTGTTCTGGGAGTGTATGTAGTTAATAAATGGTTTTTATACGGTATATAAGATTGTGCGCCACAAAGTAAAGTGGCAGTCTCCTGAGAACATACCTTGTGTACTTCTTGGACAACTGTACTAGCTGCAGCTAATAAAATCTGATCTTTTACGCCTGACAGAGTGTCCCGTGTCTCTGTTAGTTGAGGCAGGTGAATCCAAGGAGATTTCAGGCGTACCCTGCGCCGCCAGGCCCATAAGGTTCTGGTTCTTCAACCTTTCCTGTCTTCTTTGCTTCATGCCTGTAGATTCCACCACTTACCCATTTCTTTTCTTCACAGCTGTGAGCATCCTGGCAAAAATGTGGGTTTCAGTTCTGCTTAGGCTTCTTATTTTATCTATTATCTTATGCTGGAGAGGGTTAAGGCTCGGTTTCTATGTTTTCAATACGCACTTCTCTATGACACAGAATGTTCCTGTGATGGTAGTACTGTGAGGGGGCCACCTCTGAAGAATTTTCCGGCTACATGTAGAATTGCTAGATTGTTTTCTGTACCCTGCTCACGGTCGTTTAACCCCATTTAATTTCAGGTGTGCCCTGTCGAGATCCACAGGAATGTAGGCCTTTGCGTGGACACAGCTAGCTGCTTCTCCTGTCACAGTGGAGCTGGTTTAAACTTTGAGATCTAAAAAGGTCTCATCCCCCTTCTAGTCCAATGGTATGAGGCTGCTAATACATGAGTTACAATGCAAGTGCCCATCTTATCTTCCTTGATTGAAGTCATTTTGTGCCCCGCCAGAAACCACTACCATAGTGTCCACTTATCCTCAAATAATTCATGAAGTAAAAAATAAAGCAATTAAAAGGATGCACAGCTCTGCCCGAAGCCTTTCTGTCATGTTGCCTTATTATCTTGACGAGCACTCACAGCACTGTGTCACACTTATGAAGAGCACGGAGAATGAAATCCAACCTCCACCTCAACCACAAGCCCCAGGAGAAGAGAAAGGAAGCGGCTGACACCACTTCCAGCGTTTCATTGGTTGCACTCCAGGATACCATTGTGCAGTAATCTTTATTTAAGTACAGTTTGTAACATTAAATGAGTGGGGAATGGCATCGAGTCGGTTTATTTTCCTGCATTGAGAGGCCTGAATGCGAGCAACTACAGTACAATTTGTGCAAGATCAAACATCAAGTAAAGTGCTTAATTTGAGCCGGTTGATCCCGGCACTTACTTTTCTGTCTTAAGTATTTACTGCGTGCAAAAACCTGATTATGGAAAAGATGGAGGAAAAGAAAAACGAAAAAGCTACGCAAGGGGAGAAAGTAGAAAGCTGCAAAAGTGAGCTGAAGGGGCAGTGAGTAGCTGTACATGGATTAAAAAGGCCCTAGACTGTTTCAGGATTAGGCTGCCTCAGTATTCTGTGCTGGTACATTTAAATGAAGCAGCCGCATGTTTCAGAGGAGAGCTTTGGGCACCGTCACGTTTTATTTACAAATTAAATACTGATCATGTACCTTGAGTGGAAAAGACAAATATGAAAGCACACTCGCCATCAATTTAAACTGGACATGTGAGCGATTCTGTGTGTTGAAACCTGACCAAAAGAACGTTGTATTTTAGATTACTAAGGACAATTTATGGATACAAATACTGACAACACTCCCGATATATGAATTGTATATGCAGTGGTGCTTTGTATAATTGAAAAAGCGGAGTTAAATGCAAGGGGAGAACACTTTGCCAGCAAAGGGCAGTAAGCAGGCCTTTGTTCACTCTGGAAGTTTGTTTTCACAAAACATAAAATTGGTAAAGGTTTGTTAGATTGCTGTCAAAATTGACCTGGGTTATCCACCAAAGTTTTTGTACCATCGCAGGAACCACCATGACAGTGAATCCTGTCAAGGTACGGAGATAACTGCTGGGTCAGTGAAGAGCTCCACATTTGGCAGACAGTAGCCCATCAGGATTGTGGACATAATGTCCTCTGTAATATTGATGGATAGATTACCATCTGCCAAACTCTATATCTGGACCATGAGCACTTACTGTAACACTGGCATTGACTCCGCCTGTAGTGTTTAAAAAAAAAAATCAGGCTACTTATGACCATTAAAAAAGAGAAAGTCAGTGCACTTTTATGAGCCTTACACTTTCGCCAGTACACTGGAGCCACAACTGAAGATGGCCAAATCCACAAGTGTATCAACATTCATTTGTGCTGTTGTTTAACATTTGAAGATTACTTTTACATATGAATCGTCAACATTTGTTTTCCTGCATCTATGCTTTGTTACACTTGACATGCTCTTTGACATAGCAAATTTCCTAGCAATAAAAGTTTACAAATGTTATTTTTTATTCCATTACTGTTGATTATGCACATTTGTTTATATAAATACACCATATGTAATTCTGAAGTGGGTCTGCTCCTTGACGACGGGTGCCAACTTTCTCTGAGTTTACTACCTTGTGCAAAATCTCTCCATCAACAAGGAAAGACCAACTAACAAGCCACAACTTCATACAATCACATCTGATATGCACATACATGGCCCTGCCATGCCCAGCATCAATTACTGCTATCCAGTGCAAGCTGTTATGAACACAGGGGCATATTTAAGCCTCTAGCGCCACCAGAGAGTCACTTTTCGTGACGCTCCGGTGGCGCTATGCCCTGCGTCGTATTTACAAGGTGCCGTTAAGCCACATTTTGTGGCTTTACGCCACCTTGTAAATACGACCCCTTTACACACAGCACTTCGCGTGGATCGGTCGTGCAATCGGTGTTGCTGTGCATGTGCTACAGCAACACCCATTGCATTTTGACGCTGCCTCACATTTATTCCTCATTGAGTTTTGTTTTTTCTATATGTGCTGCATTCTGCAGCACGCATAAAAAGAGCAAAATGTCAGACATGATTGTTTGTGTGTTGGAAGATGTCCCTTCCTGCACATAAACAATCATTTCAAAATGACGCTTTGGGGCGTCTGTATGTGCTGCATTCTACAGCACACACAGAAGTGTCAAATTGCCATTAGTGACTGTGTATGTGCAGGAAGGGACACATTCCCACACATAAATAATCAAACCCCTCAACGCAGACATCCTTGCAGGATGATGCAAGGATCCCTGTGTTAGCAGCTAAATTTAGTGCACGGGACAACACAGGAGTGCGCCATATTCAACTAAATACAGCGCATCCCTGTGTTGTGAAAATGACAGAGCGCAGCAATGCCAATTTAGGCACTTAAGCGCACTCTGACATTTTCCTTCCAATATGGGCCACAATCCTTAAAGGGCATCGACTCAAAACCCAGAGACTCCTGTCAAAGCTGACAGATATACCCCAAACTTAACCTATGAATCAGAAGCAAAGATTGTCTCTAGTTTAAAATCTATTAGAAGTCATAAACAGATGTTGTCTCTTAAGTTATTTTCATGGGTCAGGTATCACAGTCAGATCACAACAGTAGACGATAAAAATAGCATTTCCATTCCAACGACACTGGGATAAACCCAGTGCTTAATTTGAGCTAGTGGTTTACAGTGCGGGCACTGGCTCTTAATTTTGAGGGCCGGCACTTACCTTTCTGCCTCAAGCATTTACTGGGAGCAGAAGACACACATAGGAAAAATGGAGGAAGAGAAAAACGAAAAAGTGCCACAAAGGGACAAAGCAGAAAGCTGCAAGAGTGAGCTGAAGGGACAGGGAGTGTCTGTAAATGGATTAAAGAGGTCCGTGATGGCTTTGGGATTACACTGCCTCAGTATGCAGCAGCCTCATGTTTCAGAGGAGAGATTTGGGCACAGGTACGATTTTATTTACAAGTTAAGCACTGGATAAACCACATTGATTTACTTCTCTGTAGCTTACTGTATTACATCTCTAGAGGCAAAGTTCACGTAGCTCCTCAAAAAGGAACTCAAACGAAAGTCAAAAAGAATGGAGACAACAAACTCAGCAGAGCTGGTCAATGCTGAAGTATTGAGAACTGCAGCGCACCATTCTTGGGTTTGCTGTTTGCATGGTAAACATTTTATGGGAATTTAACATTACATCTCCAGTCGGAGATCTAAATATTCTTTATAAAACAACAATATGGATAAAGAAGTTGATGCATGAATCTTTGTGCTGCTACAACATATACTATTAACAAGTGGAAAGGCTTAAACTGAGTATCTATCAATGGTGACGTGAAAAATGTGAATAACTGGTTGTCTATGGTATCAAACTGCCAGAGCTTCTCCCAAAGTTTTCCGCCTCATCCTGAAAATTCAAGAAAATATATTTTTACACCATTATGAAGGAAAATATTACCTTCTGTACTGGATTCAAACTAAAGTTTGAAGACATAGGACATGTAATGGTACATAAATCAATTCATTGACAGTTTGTATAGCTTTGTGTGTTGTGGAATCTTGCCCTAGAACTGTGCATCTTGTGCTTTATTATAATACTGTTTCTTGCTTTTTCGCCTTCACGGGTATCAGTCATTTAATTGTCACTTTTAGATGTCACCCTCACCTCTCTCCCTTTCTATATCTTGATTACTTCAACCTAGTCCTCCAATTCAACCTGTGCCCAATGAGTGGACATAACAATGGGAGGTCTTTCCACTACCTTGCTTACCAGAGTAAAGGGCAATGCCCATCTGTAACTATAATGCCACCGTAAGGTGCTACTTTACACACTTTATTGCCAGAGGGACGTAGCAGGTGTCCCTAAGAAAACTCACTATAATAGAGGAACTCACCCTAGTGGCCATAACACCATCCAGTTTGCAAGGAAAATATATTTCAAGATTACAAGGAAGCAAGTTAGAAAATGGGTACCAAATGACGAAACTATTCTGCAAGTGGCAGAGCAGACAAGAGGGCATTCCAAGAAGAGGAGCGAATGGAGCAACAGAAAAATTTCAGAGAAAAAAATGCACACAAAAAATGTTCGGGACAAAACCAGAAGCATTTGAGTGAACTATACACCACGAAAAAGTAGCTGAACTGCTATAGGACAAAGTTCCAGGTGCTGGGAATACTTAAAGAGAGGAAATACAAAATTAGAAACAAGGATTAGGACTAAGTGAGTAAAAGGTAACAGGGACCACTACAGGGACCACCACAGTTAGTGGCTGGTGATATTTGGCACTGTAAGGAAGTACGAGTTTCAATTAGAGAAGCAAAGAGGTAGACTGTATAAAGGGTGGTTTCCAGTAGGGGGAGTGGCATAATTCTGACCTGCAAACATCTATTTAAAAAATAGGGTCAAATAGTACACGTTAAACAAATTGCACAGTGGCAATTCCCCTGTGGGAGCAAAGAAGCTTCTTCCCCCTGCACTGCTATGTAGAAAGTGTAAATATAAAATAGTAATAAAATTATTTTATTACCATTTTATTTTTGATGCTTTCTGTCAGCAAACAAAGTGCAAGGGCAGGGCGGTTTCAGTTCATCACTGCTGCCAATGATTGATTGCAGTGAGGAATGGCCCTTTGTTTGAAGTGCGCATGATGATTTGGCCGGATACCTTTCTATGGTCAATCCGGCATGCGGATTTGAAACCTCTCCAACCCGCTGTCTTGGACACCTGAGTTGGAGAGAAGGCACAAGCATACAGTTGGAGCCGGCCCACTCCAGCCAATCAAGACACTTTTGACTTTTGTCATGCTGCTTGACAGCATGAAAACAGCGTCTTGATTAGATGAGGAAGTTGGCTGTGGGCTTTGTGCTCAGAGGACGTGCTCTAGAATGAGGACGTCCTGCAGGACATCGAGTAAGGTAAGTGTTTTTTTTTATATTTATATTGGTGTGCATGTTATGTGTGCATTTTGTAATTTTTTTGCGACCCCCAATTTATTTTGCTGCCAGATGCCACTGAAATTGCACATGGATTTGCTAAAAATCAAAGGCTTTGAGATGGTGCCCATGAACATTCCGCTACTTTCATGGTGTGCCACTAAGCCTGACACTCTCCAGGTGTGTTGTAGGTTGACTAATGGCCACCTGTAAATTAATTTTGATAAAACTGTGCTTTTTGAGCACATTTTTTACTGAAAAATGTATAAAAAGCAATGGGTAATACAAAGCGAGCTGAGTAAAAGGCACTGTCGTGCTACATTTGGAAACTCTAGGGCTCAGTAAAACTAATACTGTTACACCGTGGTAATACGATGCTAAGAGATAGCTTGTCTGTTGTAATTAAGCTCTGTAGGAGATACACTGTTGTGTACAGGAGCTCAGCAAATGAGCTTATAGTACCTATTTAATATGAAGCACAGCACAATAACACTGCTGTCCCACGGTATGGTGTGTGCAAAAGTGCTGGGGTTGATAGATGCTGCAGCATGTCATTTATTCATGAATGTTCTGGTCTTTACTCTGGGTCTTGAAGTATTATGGAGTTCTTCAGTATTCAGTGTTGTGCAGAATGCTGTTCTCTGTCATGCAGCACATTAGTATAAACTAGAACATTACCACCTTTGACAGAGTTCTTCAATACGCACCACGCAGTATTTTTTAAATGTCACATAGTACTATATTCTGTAATGTGCAGTATACCACGCACTATTGCATAGTACCAGTACTGTACAGTAGACATTTAGAAGTATTGTATTTTAGTCTTTAAAACATTTTACACTGCACAAAACTCTTTCTTTGGTACCTCACACCTCATTTAGTGCAGTACTTTATTTACTTTTAAGAACTATGTTTTCCGCCTAGCATTACCTAACTGATCCCATCATTACTGCAGTATAAAATGATGCGGCATTATGGCCATGGATGGACCCAAGAAGTGTGCAAGGAGTCATCTGGTTAAGGATATCCCAATAAGTCTCAAATCCCAGCTAGGCATCATCAAACAAAGGAACATTCTGGATTGCACACTGGTAACTTTTTTTTATAGAAGCAGGACTGGGTGAAGAAAACAGTTTTTTTTTTCCTACATTAAATGGCTCTTTACAGTCGCATACAATAAGATTGATGGCGCAGGATGGTCCTTGCACTGTCAGTCACACTGTATGTGTGTTGTTGTCATTGGTCAGAGCGTTGCCTGCTGCAGAACTGTGAAACCTAATTAAAGCTCCACCTGTGTTCAAACAAAGCACAGCTAATCAGTGCTCCAATTACACAAACCCACAGTTTATGCGTGTTTTTTTCATTAGTTGTGAGAGTCTGAATCTTTTGTGCACAGCTTTAGTTGCTCAGAATGACAAGACAGAAAGTGGGCGGAAGCATCCAGTTGCTTTAATTGGTGAGTCTGTACAAGTTCAACACTATCTTGGAAAGGTGGAAACAAAAGGGAGGCCACCTTTGCTTTCTGACAATAATTCATGCAGAACAGCAGCATCAAGCTGGGCGGAGTCTTTTCTGGTAGCATGTGGTGCCTGGAAACATCAAGGTATCAATATTCTTTAATGAGATGCCAGGGAGGGTGAATACACCTACACACGTGACCTGACAGTGTCAAACACACCAGTCAGTCTGCATGTTAACCACCATGACTGGAGACATACAATGCTCCAGAGTGCTGCATGCACCAAAGGGAAAAACCCTGCTTTGGCCACAGCTCTTCGGGGTGATGCTCTCCTTAAGCAGCAACACGTGTAAATCTACATGTTTTCATTTGTAATAGCTGGTGCTGGTAAGAAATAAATGAACTGACCAGAGATGAGAACTATGGGGAGAGTGCTTTTTCTGTGCTTGGCTAAAATGTGAGGCTCAAGATGTAACAACCAATGAGGTGCCAATGAGGTGCCAATGACCAAATCTTCAATTAGGAGAATTGTGAGTATGTGAGTGAATGTAATTATAATCTCATTTTTACTTTCATTTTTTGTTTTTCCTATTTTTTTAATGAATTATTTAATGTCCCTTACCTGGTAGTTCCATTTTAATCTATTCTAACAGAACTTATAGAGCGTGTGGCTATGCACAAAGGGCTCCCCAGTGCTAAAGCTAGTCAGAACCAGTAAAACGAGAAAAAACGATCAAGTTCACACATAAAGCCACGTCTTAAGACCTTTCCTAAATGTTGACTCATCTGCAACTCTCCTCAGAGTGCGGTGAAGCTCATTCCACAGTTTTGAGACCACACAATTAAATTAACTACCACTGTTAGACCTGGCATCCTTGGAGTGGTCTCCCCTAACGTTTTGCTTCTCCTTCCTAGGTTGTTGCTGTCTGCTGGACTCTGTTTTTTGTTACTCTGGGCACTTCACCACTGATGACCAGTGTTAAAGTGCAAGTGCTCCCTATTTGTAAATTGTGTATGTGTAATTGGCCTTTTCACGATTGGCATATCTGATTTACGAGTAAGTCCCTAGTAAAGTGCATGAGAGGTCCCTGGGGCTTGCAAATCGAATGCTACTCGTGGGCCTGAAGCACTGATTGTGCCACCCACACGAGTAGCCCTGTAAACGTGGCTCAGACCTGCCACTGCAGAATCTGAGGGTGCAGTTTTTAAACTTCCAATTCGACTTGGCAAGTGTACTCACTTCCAAGGCAGTGAAATACTGCCAAATTCGTTTTTCACTGTTGCAAGGCCTATCTCTCTCATAGGTTACCATGGGGGCTGCCTTTAAATATCCTTAAAGCGCAGTTTCCCTTTGAGAGGAAATAGAAATGTGGAGTTTGAGGGCTCTGAGCTCACAATTTAAAAATACATACTTTAGTGAAGGTGGTTTTGAGATTGTTAGTTTGAAAATGCCACTTTTAGAAAGCGGGCATTTTCTTGCTTAAACCATTCTGTGACTCTGCCTGTTTGTGGATTCCTTGTCTGGGTCAGACTGACTGTTGGGCTGTTTGTGCATCTCCACTAGACAGTGCCACAAAGGGTGCTGGGGTATAACCTGTATCTCCTGATGGGCCACCTGAGTGGAGGGAGGAGTGGTAACTTACACCTGAAAGGGCTGTGCCTGCCCTCACACAAAGCAGTTTCCAACCCCTTGGTGTGCGTCTGGAGCCAGGCCTGGGCAAGGCAGCTTGCCGACTCTGTTCACCGGCCTGTTCTTCCCCACCTTTGCTAAGGTACTGTACCTGAGGGTCCTTGTGACTCCGTAAGGAGCGCCAGTGGCATCACATTGTAAGAACGGACTCCGTCACAACACCGCTGTAAAATCAGATTGCACCAATGGTGTCTATAGGTACTATTTTTGTGTTTTGAATTGATAAAGTTATATTTTTACTTGTGTATGATGGATTCTTATCGTATTTAGTCTTGTTTTAATTAGTCAAATATTTACTATTTTTCTAAACCTGTGTGGTGTCCATTTTGTAGTGTTTCACTGTATTACTATGTGGGTTGATACAAATACTTTACAAATTGCCTCCGGGTTACGCCTCTCCACTTGTGCCAGGCTACCAAGGGGTTGGGCGGGGAAGAACTAGGCATGTTTCTTCTTTACCCTGACTAGAGAAAAGTCAGTCAGGTTGCCCCCAGTCCTTGCTTGGACAGGGGGCAACCTGACTGCCAACCAAAGACCCCATTTCTAACAACCACCACTCTGGCTTTTGCAAACTCTGTGAATCACTGCAAGATGAGGTGTGGCAGATCGCAGGGATTTTCATGGATTGTAAGGCTGTAGCATATGAACCAGCAATCTAGGGCCTTTATTATTTACCCTCTGTGCAATACATGAGACTGTGAATTGAATGGTTCTTTGAGCAGATTCTGGTAGACATTCCAGAATCTTTTCACCGACCACAGAGTACAGAAGCAATCAGTGGCCAGTCTCGTTTTGTTTAGTCTAAAATGACAGTTTGCTGTCCAACCAAACTCCCAACCCCCAAGCACACAGTATTCGCTGATTAGGTTTAACAGCTAATATGCTAAAAATGTTTTCATGGCGGCAATGTAAAATATATAGAACTGGCTGTTCAGAAAATGTTGTCTAAAATTCCTTACATTGTCCTTGTTTATGTTAATTCCTTTTCCACATTACAAGCACCCTTTTGTTTGAGTTAGACGGATACTTCAAGTGGAAATTATCTTTGCCTTTGGACTATAATAAATGTGCAAACCTATATCTTCTTTTCTGAGTTGTCTTCTTGCTAGATCAGAAAAACAAACAGCAACCGCCCGCCCAATCCCTTAACAAGCTGCATTCCTCAAAACGACAATAACTATTCAATACATATATTTTGAGCCCAGCATTCAATGTACATACAAACAATTCTTTTCATGTACTTATTTGTTTATTCTTCAAACCATACTATTTGTTTATCCAGAAAAATGTATCTCTTGTACATGATCATGTTTAAACAAAACACTTAAAATATATCATCACTGTTTTGCCAACAAGGCTACATTCTAGTCCAGCACGCTGTTTCAGTGTAATAGAGATGATCCAAAGTAAGCTAAGCAGCCCTCTGTATAAGCCAAAGTGGAGAACACAGTATGCCTCAGCAGACCCCAAACTGCACTGTGTCTACCAATGCATGTCCAGAGCAGGAAGAACACAGCAGCAGCAGAGACTCAGGTCCCTACGTTCAAGTACTATTAAGCTCTCCACCATCATCGTCTTGACCATTCATTCATAGTCTATCTTTGATGGGGACGTATTACGATCACATTATATCCTATGGGAACCAAAACACGGCAGACGGGATATTCGTCACTTTTGTGAAGGAGTGACCCATCCACCAAACTGTAAATCAGGCCCATAGTCTGTTAAGAAATAGTGACTGCTGCTCTAATAAAGAAAGAGTTTGGTAAAATTATGTCATCATATAGTTGGCGCTTCATCTTGTTGTGCTCCATTAGTAACGATTAATATGCCATACACTGCACAGCCTGCTCAAGCTATTAGGGGTATCTCTGTTTGACAGTATCCCAACTTCACTTACTGTATGTGGTGTATGGTCTGGTAGCTTCTGGCACTCTGGATTTTACATATGTTCACTTTTCTTAGTTCTTAAATGCCCAATGAAACATGGTCCTTTATCAAGACCTAGATCTGTGAAAAACAGATAAACAAAATTGGTAAACAAGACTGAAATAATAATTATGCAGTTTAGCAAATGAAAATAAATAAACAGAAGAATTTTAAGAACCATGAAGGATTGTTCTGGGAAATCAAAAAAATCTGATTTAGCTTACACAACCTGTAACACATCACTGTGAAGTGTGTGAACCACTTTTCTAACTCACAAATCAAAAGCTAAGCCACACTGAGGCACAAACATATGGGGTTTCGGCACAGGCCAGCTCAGCAAGTCACCTTGCTGTGTTGCCTTGCATCAAAGTGAAAGGGCATGGATACTCTATCTATGGCATACGCAGCATTCCTGTCCTTTCCCCCTGCACTGGCACCATTCTGCCAGCCTAGCGCCAATACAGGCACCTTTGCACAATAGTGAAAGGGTGTCTGCATTGTAGGTAGGATTGTTTTGTGCAGGAAGAGGCCCTTACCTGCACAAAGACAATCCTGGGAGGCTTTCTCCAATTTCTATGTGTGCAGCACACAAAGAAAGAGGAAAAAACTAGGAGAAATAAAGATATTTCTCCTTGTTGCACCACCTCTGAGAAGGCATATGGTTTGCATCCCCAGGTGTACTTGGTCGTGTAAATCTGGGGATGCATCAGAATCCATGGGTGTTGCATGGGAACACCCACGGTAATGCCCATCCAACGCCTCCCTGACACAGAGTAAGGTAACAAATATATTTGCTCTGCTTTGCCTTACTCCTTATCTATTAGGCCATTCAAAGCCAATCAAAATGGCTTTGCATGGCCTCATAGATATGGCTGAGTGGTCTGCACAGCTATTGCATCACTACAAGTGATGCAACGGTGGCACAAGCTTCTCATAAATATGCCTCTAAATTCTTATTAAATAGGAGGAGCAAAAACCAGGTCACTCCAACGTAAAATTATTAAGTGCTAGAATTCACACAATTGGATGAATGTGATCATTCCAACTAATCCCTGTATGTTGAAATGATTTGCCACATTTCTAATCCCTCTAAGGATTGAATCACAAACCCTCATACCACTTATACTATCAATGTCTTTAAAAAGAAACATTTATTAACATACTCGTTTTTCATCAATTTTCCTGAAGACCTTTCATGAAAACTAACTAAAGTTACATTTTTTTACATTTCTACAAAATGGATGAATTGGAGACTTAGAGAAACAATAAATTCAATCCCTTCTGGCACTCCCCATTTTAACCAATTGCTGCAAATAAAAAATGTCAGTTCCTTGTAGCTCCTTTATTTACCTTTTTAAACATTTAAGCTACGTACCTAAGTGTATCTATGTCCAGGTCCATAAAGACTGTGGGCAAAGAAAGCCAAACAGTCCATCATTTCTCAATTATCAAGTGCACAGAGTTATAGGAGTATAAGATATGAGTGAGAGCATTTAAAAGACTATTTCATAAACTAGAGCATGAGCAGGTTTGCACACAAAGAAAGAGGAAGATGGCTCTAAGAACTGTTTTTGTGCTGAAAGGTGTCCCTTACTGCACGAGAACAATCCTGCTTGTAACACAGGCAATTTGATAATGCTTTACTCCTCTGTGTGTATGTTCTTGAATATGTTGTATGGTGTGCCCTGATGTTCTTAGTGTCTTTGAATTTAAATGGTACAATTTAGGTGGAAGTTGGTGTAAGTGAGAGTTACCTGCCACATTGTCACCTCGCTGCTCCGGTTAACCTTCTGCTTGCTGAATGGAGCTGCTGCTTGTAACTACCGTACGTCTTCATGGATCTTCACTTACACCTTTGAAATACAGGTGATGAGCAGCGGAGGCAATGTCTAGGTGTTCTGGTACCTATGTTACAATGGTGCAGACCTGACTACAGAGCCATAGCCATACAGCAACTGGACTTTATTCACAGTAGTGTTCTTGAGAAGATGAAGACTCAGGTCGAGTCAGACCAGAGATTACAGGCAAAACGTACGAAGCGCATTGTGCGAGTTATGTTGGTGCCATAAGAGTTGAATGCAGGTTTCTGCAGCCATTGTTATTGGGGCGAGAGCATCATTACCTAACATCAAGTTCCCCACTGCCTTCAGGACTGCCGCTGAAGTCAGATTTATTGGCAAAGCACTATTTCGGAAGGATTTTACTTCCTCTCAGTTGTAAACTTTCCGTTACTGGGAAAAAAGTATTTTCTGACAAATCTTTAAGGAGATAAATCTGTAACTTTGTGATACTTTTCCATTAATAGAAAAACTGCAGTTCAACTGCAACTTTAAAGACGCAATTATTAAACTCGTGTTATTATGTAGCTATATTTCATTTTGATTAGAAGCTTTTCAAGTTTCCAAATAACACTGCAGCATAACATTTTCTGGGTACACTATTAGTTCCAGTAGTGAGTGACGTATTTAGTTTTCTGAATTTTGTGGACGCATTAAGTGTCCGGTCTGCTCCTCTCCATAACGAATATTCTGCCCATGCCATTTTTACCTTAGGCTATGGAACGCTCTTCTAATGGGGCATTTTGGTTTAAAGTATTTATGGCACAGTTAGATGCTTTGAATACGAAGGTGAAGCATGTTCTACACAAAGGAAGCGCTGTACCAGGGGTTGAAGTCCTGAAGGAATTCACAGCGTCCCAACTGCTCGTCACTTCAGGTGATTAAAATGTATTTGATTATGCGATCAAATAAATGGATGTACATTATGAGAGGGATATTAATAGTGTTACGGAACATATAAACATTCAAGAAAATATGAAGCTGCAGAGTTGACTTAAGAGTATGTTGTTGCTTTGAGGAATAAAAGTAGGAAATTATAGGAAAAACTGTGGATGGGATCTGAATTACTGCACCCCATGGCATAAACCTTGCCAAAAGAATTGAAATGTCTGATACTGTCAAGGTAATCAATCTGAGATATATTCAGGAGTTAGGAAGGGCCCATACCACACATTTGAAAACCAGGCTGAGAGGAGTCATAGTGATAAAAGTGTACTGCAAAGCTACAGGTGTGTTAACTCAAGTTGTATAGCAAATTCGGAGAGGTGTTCTGCTTGTGACACATTATTTGACAGATGCAATTTCAAAAGAAGTAGCACTGTTAGTAAAGTACATTTAGTGTGTGAAAAGAAGTGTGGTGACCTTGAACTTAATAGTAATGCTGTATTGGAGAACACCAATGATAACAACTCTACCACCCTGCTCAACAACCTCTTCAACCTCGGCCTCAAACAGCTCGTCACATCACCCACCCTCTCCGCAGGACACATACTCAACCCAATTTTCTCCACCAGCAAAATCGTCTCCTTCAACCACACCACCGAACTCCACTGGACAGACCACCGCTGCATCCACTTCTCCTTCGAGAAACCCACAACTCACCATCTCCCATAATGGATCCCACACCGTAGATGGAACAAGGTCAGCGAAGACCAACTTATCACTACCCTTTCCCGGAAACCACCCATCAACACTACCGACACTGACACAGCGGCCCGCAACTTCAGGCAATGGATTGACGACTGTGCCAACACTCTCGCCCCAATCAAAAATCCTTCTAACAGACGCACCGACAGAAAGGCCTTCTGGTTCACCGCCGACCTCCAAGAATCTAAGCAAACATGATGAAGACTCAAAAAGAAGTGGGGCCAAGATCAGACTCTGGACAACCACACAGCCTTCAAAAACGCCATTCGCAGACACCACCAACTCATCCAAACCACCAAGAGAACCGCCTTCAAAGAACGCATCAACAGCAACGCACACAACCACAAGGAGCTCTTCAACATCGTGAAGGAACACTCCAAACCCAGCTCCAACGCCAACAACATCCCGCCATCACAAGACCTCTGCGACTCCCTAGCCACCTACTTCCACCACAAGATCGCAGACATCCATGACAGCTTCAACACTCAGACCAGCTCGTCAACCACCGACAACACGGATTCCGCAGCAACCACACCACTGAAACGGCCCTCATCGGTGCCATCGACGACATCAGAACCATACTGGACAACGGCGAAACCACGGTCCTCATCCTCCTGGACCCCTCAGCCGCGTTCAACACCATCTGCTACCACACCCTATGCACACGCCTCAGCAATGCAGGAATCCGCAACATAGCCCTAGACCAGATCACCTCCTCTCTCACTGGACTTCTCAGCCGCGTTCAACACCGTCTGTCACCACCCCATATGCACATGCCTCAACGACGCAGGAGCCCTGAACTGGATCACCTCCTTCCTCACCGCCAGAACTCAGAAAGTCTGCCTCCCTCCATTCTGCTCTGAAGCCACCAAAATCATCTGCAGCGTACCCCAGGGTTCGCCCCTCAGCCCGACCCTCTTCATCTGCAGAACAACCACAGGCAGCAGATCATTCTCGAACCTCGCCGCCAAGACATGGAACACTCTCCCCACCCACCTGCATCAGACCAAGGACCTCCTTACCTTCAGGAGACTTCTCAAGACTTGGCTGTTCAAACAGTAGCAGCCCCCCACCCCTCAGCGTCTTGAGACCCTCACGGGTGAGTAGTGCGCTTTACAAATTCCCTGATTGATTATTCGATGCAGGATAAGAGTAATACCATGAGGGCCTGCTGCAGTAAAATAGGATGTCATTTTGTTTGGCCAGTGTAGCATCGAAGTCCCAGGGAATTATATAAAACAATTTGGATGAAATTACCTGTGCAGTGGCCTTTCTGTAAGGGTATTTCGATTCGGAATCAACAAGAATATGTAATGAACCTGGAGAAGGTTCTCCTTACTTTGAATAAGTGCAAATTCGAACACTGCATTCTAAGTTTGGGCACCACACTGAAACAGAGTCATTGTAAGGCCAATCTGGTTGCATCAGCACTGGAATCTAAAGAACAGCAAATGGCTTTCATAGAGCTCACTCCCTTTTATTCAAAGTTGTAAAAGGCTATAGTGAAACCATCAAGGGCACTATTGAATAGAAATGTGAATTTATCTTAGAAGATAAAAAAGTATGTTTTGTAGCGGTGGATGCTGACAACACAGGGATAGATGGGGAGTTAGCCCAACATGATGATTTTGACAAACAGATTACAGACTAGACTATGGCACTGAGAGGAGCCGAAAGATATTCTGTAATTGAGAAAGAGCATTTGCTGTGTTCCTGGGCTGTTGATGTTCATATGGGAGAGAACATTTGTGCTGCAAACTGACCACAAGAGGTAAGTCATGGTATTGCCATGTGGAGGGAAAGGCTACATATTGCCAGATTTATCACCTACACGCCAAGCTTTCCAGTTTGCAACTGAGTAAGTGAAACACACAAAAGGTGATGGAAGGAATGCTTTCAATTTGTCTGACCACTGGCAATTGCTCGGGGTAGCATCCCAACCCATCATTCTTTTACTCAACATACTACCTCAGTTTGGACCCAGCCATATGCAAATCAGTCTTGACCATGTCCTAGTGGGAACAGTCTAGCACAAACTGCTGGCCAGGTCGTCCATAAACTGGAACACAAGCAACTGGGTAATAAACAAACTGATTAATAAAACAAAGAAAGTTGGTGCCCTCTGGTCAGATCCAGTAAATGTTACTGGGGTATTACCGGGATCTCTAAGAGTGGAAGATGAGACATTGTGGAACTTTGATATTGTATCTTTGAGTGTTGAAGTTGATAGTACCAGGCTAAGAAAACGTTAAGAAGATATGGTGATTCTTGATGAGAGTAGCGCGATTGTTGACACACTGTAGAAGTGTGATTTATTTCAGGTCTGAGAGGCACTGGAGACATTGCGGGGAGAAGTGGTTGTGTTCTTGATGGCAAATTATGGCATTTGGAAATTCGAAGGATGTAATAAAGCTCTCTTTTGGGAAGTGCTACCTGGGAAACCAAAAGATTTTATTAGAACCTAATCCTATGTGTTTTAGGGGATGTTCTGGGTTTTGTTCACCCCGTTATCTATATATCCAGTTTTGTTGTTGAGTTTAGTGTTGTTGTGTCTTGTACCGTGTTTTGCATGTCTATGGTTGCTGTAACAGGAGAGATGTTTGGTATTCCTTCACTCCTGTGCGTGTTTGAACGTATAGTGAAGTGTTGTACGTTAGTGTTTGTGTGTGTAAATATGGAATGGTGAACTGGCAGACGTAAATGTCAGTTGATGCTGGTGAAACTTACCTGAGGAAGTGTTTTTGCATTGCTCCTGTAAATCTACTTCCTACAGGATAAATTTGCTGTTTGCACTACCTGTTGTCTTAGTGGATCTTTGCTGTTGCACTGGCCTTAGGCTCAAAAGGGGTTTGCTGAGTCACCATCTGGAACTCGTGGCTAAAGTGGAAGACAGGTTGCAAAAGTTACCAGCTCTATGAACCAGTTTTAGAAAAACAGAAAAATTTGTGAGATATACATTTCTTCACAATGTTAAGTACACCCTAAATTGGAAAATGAGTACCTCATAGAACTAAGGGTCATTCTACAAGATGTGGTTTCAAAGTTGACTCCATAAAGGATCAGTTGGTAATGTCTACTTGGCATTTTCAATGATCAACCACTCCTCTGTGGCTGTTTTGTATCGTGTGTTTCCCTTTAACTTGTATTTCATGTGTCATTGCATTCTTATTAGACTGAGTGCTCCACTGTTTACCAGAAGGGCAGATTCTGTGCAAGCTTCTCACTGGACAACAGTCCTCCTTCGACTCTTGGAAATTATTCTCTTCATTGGTTTATTTTGCTACTTTCTTAAACCTAAAATAATCATGCTTTCATCAGCTTCAGAGTCTCCATGTTGTGAAACTCAATAGGCTCACCAACCTCTGTGGACCATGAAAGAGTGCATCCCAGTGCAAACGTGTGAAGAGAGCACAGGGGCTTCTCTTAGCAGCCCAGTACATTCGTGGCCCACAGCATTTAATAGCAACAGAGCACTGACAGAGCTCACAGATGCGCGTTAACAATTTATGAAGAGTGCCCCAGATATTGTGAAAAATGTCCCTTTGCCCTTCATTAAGCTACAGAAGGGTAAAAAGGGCACAGAAGGGATAAAACGAACACCCCCTAATTCTCTGTCCAAAGATGGATGGTTTAAACAAGAAAAATCCCCAAAAGACTAGGCAGGGTTTAAAGAAAAAAAACAATCGTCCACAGTTGAAAGTTTAGAATCTCAAGAGGTAAGAGGGACATTATATAACTTTTGCCAACCTTGGTCAAAGTGGAAGGATGGTAAAAAACATATTTTCGAGCGAGATTGCAGTTTTCTCGTATTCATCTCACAGTGAGCAAAATGGCGATTTTACATGACACCTTTTTTCACTTCCTTTGAGAATCTTGAGCCAATAAAAGAAAAGAGCACTGTGGGGGTAGATGTGGCTTAAAAGCCCCCTTATTCCACATTTCTACAAATAGTTTCCTGTCCTTCTAAAACGTCTACTTCATTGCATTATAATTCAGAATAAACCCACAATGTTTGTATTTTCATCCTTGATTTTACAAATTACAAGCATAGAGAGACCGATTTTGTATTACCTGATGAAATAGAAGAAAATATCATTTTGGGCACACCTTGGAAAATCTCCTATTTACCTTACATCATTTAAAACTCTATGATGCCATACATTACTAGAAACATGCACGCCTCTTCCATATTTGAAGCAGCAGCTGTCTAACTTGCATTATCAAAGACAGTGCAACGAAACCCAGTACTATGCTTATTTGCTGCTGCCTACTCCATAGGAAATTTAGGGGCATATTTATCATGGTTTTCGTGTCTCTGTACTGTCACTCAAGTGGTTGCAAGGACAACACAAAGTCTAGGATGACATTTACCAAGAGTGACCCTGCGTAGCATGCTAAATGTGCAGCCGCTGCCTTGCATTAGTCTGCCCCAGTGAGGCGTTCCATGGGTGGGAGCGTGGGTGATCCTACACACCCACCGTTGGATTTTGGTGCATTCCATGACTTACCATTAGTGGTAGACCTGAGAATATGCCCAAATGCTATACCTCCTCAAAGGAGACATAATGAGGAGAAATATATTTATTTCTCCTAGTTTTTCCTCTTTATATGTGTGCTGCAGAAAGTAGCACATGTAGAAAGAGGAAAGGGCCTTAGAGAACTGTTTTGTGCAGGAAGGTGTCCCTTTCTGCACAAAAACAAACCTTTGCACCATGCGTTGGCGATAGGCAGCAGTCTGTCCACTAGCGCAGGCAGAGAACAGGAATGTGCTATATAATGTTAAATATGGCATATTCCTGCCCTCTCCCTTGCATTCAGCACAGCGCAGTGCAGCAAGGTGGCTTGCTGTGTTGCTTTGTGTTGCACTGCATGAATATTTGGTAACTGTGCTCCTTAATTTGCACATCTTCCATCTCAATACCATGCCATCCAGGTGTATGTCACTTTTGTTTTGTAATCGCTACAAGGTGCTTGTACCCAATTTGTCAGATGTTTCTTCTGAAATGGCTGGGGAAGATATTGATGAATTTATAGTGAACAAACTAACTTTTGGACCATGATACAACATTTATATTTACAAAAATCAAA
Source organism: Pleurodeles waltl (assembly GCF_031143425.1). NCBI lineage: Eukaryota > Metazoa > Chordata > Amphibia > Caudata > Salamandridae > Pleurodeles > Pleurodeles waltl. The sequence continues at coordinate 1,216,510,589 of NC_090440.1, forward strand.
CTATTTTCTTGTTAAGACGATGGAATAAATTACCAGCAGGGGATAACATCTTTGATATTGTGAAATTTCCTTACAATTTGCAATCATTAGACAAGCACCACCAAACTACTTTGTTACTAACAGTCGTTATCACCTTTCGTTTCTCTGACTTTCCTTGTTTGAAAACTTAAAAATAATAATCCACTCTCATGTACTTCAAAAGAAATCAATCCTCCTCCAAGAGATAAAACACACGTGCCTACCAACTATAAATTATGTAGCACATGTATGTTATGGTTAATTTCAAATTAAATAAACCATGAATAAACACAAAAACTATAAATACACAAAATCTTTTTTGAGGTTTGATTTACAAAAGCAAGATTATTCAAGGGGAAGGTAATGCATAGGTAGTTATTGACTTGGGAGCACTCAGGCCTATGTCACACACTATTCAAATTAATAGCTACCAGGAATTGCCTCCAAATTGCTTAATACTTCTTACATAACAATCAGACTGGGACGACTCATCTTAGTTAGATTTAAATTTCAGTAAATGTGATGGATGTGACAGTTTGGACGGTATATCAATCGATCAAAAAATATTATTAAGCGCGCTACTCACCCGAAAGGGTCTCAAGGCGCTGTGGGGGGGGGGGAAGGGAGCCATATTACTGCTCAAAAAGCCATGTTTTTAGGTGCTTTCTGAAAGTCAGGAAGGCCTGGGTCTTGCGTAGGTTGGTGGGGAGGGAGTTCCAGGTCTTGGAGGCGAGGTAGGAGAAGGATTTGCCTCCGGAGGTGGTACATTGGATGCATGGGATTGTGGCGAAGGCGCGGTCAGCAGAGCGGAGGAGACGAGTGGGTGCGTGGAAGTTCACTCGTTCGTTGAGGTAGGCGAGCGTGGATGAGGACTTTGAAGGTGATCCTTTTTCTGATGGGCAGCCAGTGAACGGATCTGAGGTGAGCGGAGATGTGTTTGTGGGAGGGTGAGGATGAGACGAGCGGCTGCGTTCTGGATACGCTGAAGTTTCAGCTGAAGTTTGGCTGTGGTACTAGCGTAGAGGGCGTTTCCGTAGTCTAATATGTTGTTGATGAGTGCCTGGGTGACGTTTTTCTGGTTTCTATGGGAATCCATTTGAAGGTCTTCCGCAGCATGCAAAGGGTGTTGAAACAGGCGGATGATATGGAGTTGATTTGCTGGGCCATGGAGAGAGATGAGTCTAGGATGATGCCGAGGTTGCGTGCGTGGGTGGAGGGTGTTGGGGGTGATCCGAGGGTGGTGGGCCACCAGGAGTCGTCCCATACTGTCTTGTTGGGGCTGAAGATGATGATTTCTGTTTTGTTGGAGTTGAGTTTGAGGTGGCTCGCTGTCATCCATTTGGCGGTGTCGAGGAGTCCGGTGTGGAGGTTTGTCTTGGCCGTGGAAGGGTTCCTGGTGAGGGAGATGACGAGCTCGGTGTCGTCTGCGTATGAGATGATGGTGATTCCGTGGGGGCGGAGGATGTTGGCGAGCGGGCCAGGTAAATGTTGAAGAGGGTAGGGCTGAGGGAGGACCCTTGGGGGACCCCGCAGATGATCTTGGTTGCTGGGGACTGGACGGGTGGGAGGAAGACTTTCTGGGTTCTTTCGGCGAGGAAGGAGATGAGCCAGTCTAGGGCCTTGTGCCGGATTCCCGCGTCTGAAAGGCATGCGCAGAGGATTTGGTGGCAGACAGTGTCGAAGGCTGCGGAGAGGTCCAGGAGGATGAGTGCGACGGTCTCGCCCTTGTCGACTCTGGTTCTAATGTCATCGGTGCAGGCGATGAGGGCGGTCTCAGTGCTGTGGTTCTTGCGAAATCCAGTTGAGTGCATTGTTTTCCTCTAGGAAGTGAGACAGTTGGGCGTTCACTATCTTTCTCAGCGACCTGGGCGGGGAAGGGGAGAAGGGAGATGGGGCGGTAGTTGGTGAGGTCTTCCGGGTCTGCTTTGGGTTTTTTGAGGAGTGCGGTGACTTCGGCATGCTTCCAGGTGTCTTGGAAAGTTGCGGCGTCGAAGGAGCTGTTGATTACGGCGGGGCTGGGGAGCGATGATTGGGCTGGCCTTGTTGAAGATGTGGTGGGGGTAGGGGTCTGTGGGGGAGCCCGAGTGGATGGGGTTTATGGTTTTTTCGGTTTCTTCGTCGTTGGTTGGGGTCCAGGTGAGGAGTTGGATGGGGTGGGGGGTGTTGTGTTGTCTGTCATGTCGGTGGTGGTGGGAGCGGATGGTCTGAAGCTGTTGTGTATGTCTAAGATTTTGTGGTGGAAGTAGTTGGAGAGGGAGTTGCAAAGGTTTTATGTGGGAGGGGGGGTCGATGGTGCAGGATTTGGGTTTGGTGAGCTCTTTGATGATGGTAAAGAGTTACTTGCTGTTATGTGAGTTACTATCTATGCGTTCTTTGTAGTAAGCCCCTTTGGTGGTCCGGATGAGTTGGGGGTGTTTGCGTATGGTAGTTTTGAGGGTGGAGAGGTTGTTCGTGGAGAGGTCTTGGCACCATGCTTTCTCAGTTTTGCGGCATTCACGCTTGGAGGCTTGGAGTTCAGTGGTGAACCAAGGGGCGGTCTTGATGTTGCAGGTGTTGTTGTTATTTTTCAGTGGGGCAAGGGAGTCTGCGCAGGTTGTTAGCCAGTGTGTGAGATTGTGAGCAGCGATGTTGGGGTCGTTGGTGAGGGGGGGTGGGTTTTGTGTGAGCTTGGCGTTCAGGTGTTCTATGGGGACCTTGTCCCACATTCGGTAGGGGGTGGACGCAGTGGTGGTCGGTCCAGTGGAGTTCGGTGATGTGAGTGACTGTGATGTGGTTGCTGGAGGTGAAGATTGCGTCCAGCGTGTGTCCTGCTGAGTGAGTAGGTGAGGTGACTAGTTGTTTGAGTCCCAGGTTCGTGAGGTTGTCTAGCAGAGATGGGGAGTTGTGGTCGTGGGTGTTTTCCAGGTGAAAGTTGAAGTCACCAAGGAGAATATAGTCTGTGGAGGTGAGGGTGTGGGAGCTGATGGTATCAGTGATGGCATCACAGAAAGGGGCACTGGGGCCTGGTGGTCTGTAAACGAGGGTTCCTCTGAGGGTGGTGATGGCGTTTATGTGAATTAAGAAGTGTAGGTGTTCTGAGTTGTCTAGGGTGTTGAGGGTTTTGGTGGTGATCTTGATGGTGCTCTTGTGTATGATGGCGATGCCTCCTCCTGCTTTGTTTATGCGGTCTCCGCAAGAGATTTTGTATCCTTCTGGGATGGCTATGTCAGGTTCTGATGAGGGGTTCATCCAAGTTTCCGTGAGGAAGGCGATGTCAGGAGATGTCAGGGGAGTGTGTTGTGATCAAGTCCCAGAGCTCGATGGCGTGCTTGTGGACGGAGCGGGTGTTTAGGAGTATGCAGTTAAGGTGGTTGCGGGGACTGTTGTAGTTGTGGTGCATGTAGGTGTTGTTGGTGTTTGTGGGAGTGCAGGAGAAGCGGCATGCGTGACATGTGAAGGGTCTATGTGTGTGCTTGGGGGTGGCCTGAGTGCAGGAGGGAAGATATTGTCCTGGATTGAGGGCATGGAGTTTGGTGGAGGAGTAAGGCTGCCTCGGGGATTTGGGGCAGTGAGGGCCAGAGGGACCAGCGCTGGGAGCGATCCAGGTGCAGACGGGTGCAGACGGGCACGCCTCCGAGCAGCAGCCGCCATTAGGAAGGGGAGGTGGGAGGGAGGAGCAGCTGGTAAGACGGAGGGGGTGGCCAATGGGAGCGCGAGGGGGCGGGCCACAGGGGATGCAGTGGCAGGAACGGTGAACCGGCAAGAGCCGGAGGGAGAACAAAGGCACCAAGCACAGCAGCAAAAACAAATTGGGGCACAAAAAGGGCACAAATACAATTAAAAACACAGTGCAGAACGAAATTCAAAGAGCAGGAAACGAAATACAGATTCAGGGCCTCATTATGACCCTGGCGGGCGGCGGAGGCCGCCCGCCAGGATCCCGCCCTCCAAATTACCGCGCCGCGGTCAAAACACCGCGGCGGGTATTACGAGTTTTCCCCTGGGCTGGCGGGCGGTTCCAGTTAAACCGCCCGCCAGCCCAGGGGAAAACGACCTTCCCACGAGGATGCCGGCTCGTAATCGAGCCGGCGGAGTGGGAAGGTGCGACGGGTGCTACTGCACCCGTCGCGTATTTCACTGTCTGCAAGGCAGACAGTGAAATACATTTTGGGGCCCTCTTACGGGGGCCCCTGCCGTGCCCATGCCATTGGCATGGGCACGGCAGGGGCCCCCAGGGGCCCCGCGACCCCCCCTACCGCCATCCTGTTCATGGCGGCTTTCCCGCCATGAACTGGATGGCGGTAGGGGGGGTCAGAATCCTCATGGCTGCGGAGCGCGCTCCGCAGCCATGGAGGATTCCAATGAGCAGCGGAAAGTCAGCGGGAGACCGCTGACTTTCCGCTTCTGACCGCGGCTGAACCGCCGCGGTCAGAATGCTCATTGGAGCACCGCCAGCCTGTCGGCGGTGCTCCCGTGGTCGGTGGCCCTGGCGGCCACCGGCCGCCAGGGTCAGAATGACCCTCTCAGTGTAATAAAAAGTTTGAGATACTCCTACCACAACGGCAGCAGGGACGTGCTCAGGGACAGGAGGGCTGAATGGAGGAGCCGCTCGAAGCGAGGAGACGTGCCAGGCATCAAGGCAGGTCAGGGGTCACTCTTCGAGTCGCGCAGCGGCCGCCATTAAGAAGGGGAGGTGGGAGGGAGGAGCAGCTGGAAGGATGGAGGGGGTGGCCAATGGGAGCGTGAGGGGGTGGGGACGCAGGGGACGCAGCGGCAGGGACGGAGAACCGGCAAGAGCCGGAGGGAGAACAAAGACAGCAAGCACGGCAGCAAAAACGAATTGGGGCACAAAAAGGGCACAAGTACAATTAAAAACACAGTGCAGAACGAAATTCGAAGAGCAGGAAACCAAATACAGATTCAGTGTAATAAAATTTTGAGATACCCCTACCACAACGGTAGTAGGGACGGGTTCAGGGATACAAGGGCATAATGGAGGAGCCGCTCAATGCAAGGAGACGTGCCTGGCCTCAAGGCAGGTCATGGGTATACATCCCTGTCACTACAGCAAAGATAACATGGTGCAACTTTTTCCGTGAAATAGTATTAGGACAACACTAAGACTCGGACAGCATCAGGTACTGGGTGATAAAACCAGTTTCTTAGCACTCCCATCAGGATAATCACGTAACAAGCTCCTCAGTAAAACAAAGTGTACATTGTTGTGAATAAATTTACCCATAACAAAATGTAGGGAGCGAGTTTTCAATACAAAGGGTTTACTGCTGTAGCTTGTGCGAATACTCGGATTCAAAAGCAGTATAAATATCTGGTGTATCTGTACTCAAAACAAATATCTTTCATTCAACAATATTAAGGACCATGCAACCATCAGGATTAGCCTGTATCATCTCAGTCAACTGCAAATGTTGTGCGAGAGGAAAACACGTATTTTCCACAATGTTCAAATTGATGATCTATTGCAGTTTTAAACAAATAATTTGATAAACTACCTCAGTAGGGAGGGGGTGGCCACTTGTCTTCATCTTTTGCTGGGAAGATACTTCGTGAGCAGAGGAGTTGGCATTCTATAAACAGGTATGTTGTCATAGTCATAGCCTGACATCACATTCGTACTACCTTATTCTACACAAGTCTTTGTGACAGCAAAAAAGATGGGGGCCAACAAGAAGCCATTAAAGATTACCACTCAGACAACATTATTCACCTTCCCCATTCCAGCACTCTTTTTTTTAGAGGAGTAGAATGGAAAAACACAGTTCATGTTCAATATCCAGTTCTCTGCTAGTGGACCCTTTATTTACAATAAAGACATTCTAGGTTTAATTTCCTTTCCTTTCTTGTCATTTGCTCACCTATAAAACATGGATATAATTAGATACTATGTTCCTCGCTGCTGTTACTCTTTCATCACTGAGCAGCCAGTCCCTCTTGTCAGCTGCAATGGCAGTGTGGATTGGAGGGCTCTGTTGGCAGTCAATATTTGCTCTTCACCCCAGAACTCCCCAAAACTATGCATCAGAGGGTTGTAGTTCCTTTGCTCGTCTTCTATGCGGTGATTAACGCCTCAAGCTAATATTGCATGGGGATCAGGCAGTAGCGTAGCCAGTTGAGGTACAAATGCTCGCCAGTCAAGGTAAGTTTAAGAGCTTATTGTGCAGCTCCAGCTACATTGTTCACACCACCAGCTCCTACCTCTGTCAACCATAGAATTTCCAGACCCCAAAAGCCCTGAACTAACCTAACAGCATAAAAAGTGAAGAGCAAACAGAAGACAGACACTACACATTTCTCCCACCTTAAACACAAAAATCCCCTGATGCTAAAGCAAGACCTGGAGACATGGTGGGAGAAAATAAACATTGAAGCAAAGGGAAAAAAGGGAACACAGGGAAAACCAGCAGATAATATGGAAAATAATTCCCCCGGAACAAAATGCCCCAAACTTATATGAACCTTCTAGGCACAGAAACTGCTCTGCCAGATTTGTTGGCAACAGCACCCTCAGTCATTCTCCCTTCTCATCCATCCACCCCAAGCAGCATCCAGGTACACTCACAGGAGCCCAGGCAACATCACTCTAAATTTCTCCATTCTATCCACTAGCAGCAGCAATCATATTCTGTTCATGCCCCTAACAATTGCTACACTCTGCATACACTCACCATCTTCAACAACATCCTCATCCAATGATCACATAATGAGTATTCCTGTATCATCTACGGCCCTGTCATTCCACTCAAAATCCTATTGTGGCTCACTAAGTTGCTGACGTGCCAAATCGTGCCATCATCCAATTTCACAGAATTTGCAAAGATCTTTCAAAATGTATGAGTGTTTGAAAATTTTACCCCAACTCTTACTAACCCTAAATAGGTTTCTGACATTCAATCAACCCTTAGTCTCTACACTCTCACTTGTGATTCTATACCTTCAATCAACATAATCCTTGTAGACCTCCTGTGCCTTCCTGGCATTCTCTGTAAGTACAGAGTAGGTCCAACCGCCAAAACATTCCTCAGACATCCATACTACATGTCTTTTGTATAAAGTTTCCTATCTCTCAAAACCCTAAAGGAGCTGAACCCCATCAGTGTAGTTTTTACCTGTTATGCTCTAACAACATCTCTAAGTACCGTCATCCAGCATTTATCACCATTGATGGTCTACTGCACAATACCCATGATGTCTCTATTAAAGTGCTTTACTGTGTTATTCATAGCTAGATATTACAGGGAAGTATGTTTGCCCTGCACCCCATTCCGAAACCAAAATGTCTTGACATCTTCAGACACAAGCAGTGGCCCTCTGTCACTGTGGATCGATTGGAGAACATGCTCCTGCAGAAACTTTTTCATTCAACTTCAAGACAACCACAGATACAGCCTTGTCTACAACCTCTACTACAGGCTATTATGAGAACAAATCCAATAATGCAGTGACATACTTAGATGTACTTTGTGAATACAAAATATGCCGCAGAATATCAACTGATACTGCTTCCCATGGATCACTGGGACACCCGAAGGAATTATGGGAGTTCTTAATCCAATTTGACATTTATTAGCATGTACACAATTAGTAGGATTTCTCATAAATCTTTCAATATCAAAATCCACTGCTGGCCAACGATACAGGGATTTATGCCTCCTTTTTGATTTAAAAACACCCTAATGACCCTTGTAAGGAATTCTCAAATCATGTCCCTCTGAGCAAGAACCCCTTATTATCCACAGACAACTAATTTGTAATCTTCCAGAAAGATCTTCCAGCCACACCAGCTATTTATGAACTCCAAATAAATACAAAGACCCTGTTCAATGTGTCATCACTTTCATACCCATCTATCCATTTATTCTTAATAATAGCATTTTCATCATTCACCCCTACCAACACTATTGAATAATCAATTCACCAGTTACAAATGTGCTCAGCCGTGGGAAGTGGTGACATTCTAAGATAGACTGCCGCCAAGTTCTTAGCGCCTGGAACATACTGTGCTTTATTGTTATGGCCCACAAACTTAAGGGCATTCTTGCAAAGGGTGGTTTGGCACAATTTACTCATTGTTAGAACCTTGGTCAACAGTTTAAGACCTGTGCAGACATACAATCTGGAATCCCACATTTTTAATTACCCACAATCAGACTAACATTTCTCGCTGAATTCCATAAAATGTTTCCTCTGTTGGAGCAATGGAGCATGAGGCAAAATAAATAGTGTGTTACTGCACACAACTATCAATTTGGGACTGCACCACATCTCTTGCTTCTAGCAACACTAAAAAGGTATAATTTTTAACTTTGAATAAAAATCTTGTAATTCATTGACTTCTACAAATCATGTTTTCACTTCATTATCTCAAATACATTTTTTACTGTTCTTCATTAGCTGCCTCATGCCATAGGATTTGGATGCAAAATCTCCTGCAAGGTTTGAATAACATTCAGATAATCCTAAGAAGGACCTGACTTCATCTTTTAATGTAGGTTGGCTATAACTTATAACTTCTACAAACTCTTTCTTTGGCAAAGCACCTATCTCACTGACCTCATGACCAAAGTAAGACATTGACCTCACAGCAACATTGCCCTTAGACTCAGCAGTCAACACATTTGGATCATATCCCCAGAACCTCCCTCAGCAACTGATCATTCTATTTTTACCCATGAATAGTATGTTGTCTTGAAAGCAGACTACACCTTTCTAGCCTTTAGAGAGCTGATGTGTCAGTCTGTGGAACACAGCAAGGGCTAGGGCTAGACCAAAAGGCCTGCAAACAAAACAATAAGAGCAAAAAAAAGGTGTGATGAATGCTATAAGACTTCTACTGTCTGGATAAAGTGAGACCTGATAAAATGCCGTATTGAGGTCTACAGCTGAAAACCACTTTACCCGTTTCATCATTCCCAATAACTCTTTGATTTTTGACAATTAAACTTTTTTAACTGTTTATTCAGATCTCTCAGATCAATGCACAATATCACACAGCCATTGACCATCTGGGCCACAACCAAAGATTTTAACTGGTATATAGTTTTGACAGGCTCAATAGTACCAGCCTTCTCTAATTTATACAGTTTTGCAGCAATGTCTCCTCTGATATTTATGCGTATGTTCCTTACTTTGTGTACCACTGGGGTAGAACCTTCCCTCAGAATTATTTTTTTCAAATCCATGTAACTTCCTCACCTTCTCAGAAAAATTATTGAAAAATGTCTTAGCAGATAATTGTTATGGAGGTGAAAAACGAGCAACAACTCAACTTGGGTGCTTAATATAGGTGTAATCAAATATAAACCACTTAAATAGAGTGAGATCACCAGCCGGCATGCCTGCAGCTCTGCTCTTCTCTCCAACTATCACTCGTCCGTTAGCCAACTCGAATCCAAACACATCTGGGATACTAGTAGGCTAGCAACGTTTCATCACAGGTAACGTCTACACACAGGAAACATATATACAAGTCCCAAGATACAACACCTCCCCTCCTTAAATAGGCATAGCAGCACATAAAAACAGAAATAAATGCATGACAGAAGCTGCATAAATTATAACAGCAGATGCTACATACAATACTCTTGTAGACAACTTGGTTTCTCACATGGAGTTTCATTCATTGCAGGAAGATTGGGCCCAGGGTTTGGTGCCACATTTTGCAATTGTCCGGAAGAATCTTTCCATTGGTCATGCAAAACAGAAAACAACAAAAAATCATCATATCTCAACATCCTCTCAGTCATGACTGATTTCTGAAAAGCATCAAGATCCATCAAGTTCCTTGTGGCCCACCATTGACCATCAGCTAAGTTGACAGAAGTGTGTAAGTTTACCAACTTGAAATGTACCATTGGACTCAAACTGAAACTTGAACTTCTCTAACCTCATGTTCCTAAGCATGACCCAACCTCCTACAAACACCTTGCCTCTTCCTGTACAATATTTCCCATCAAAATAATGTTTCATCTTGTTCTGAGCAACTTCAACATTGGCTTTATTTTTATCAAGATCACAGTCCTCCAGTTCCTCCTTTCCTTCCTTCTGTACAGAAGAGCATTTGTCCAACAGCATCCCAGAACCAATCCCATCCGGACTTCCTACCTCTAAACAAAGCAAAAGGAGCAACGCCCGTGGAACTATGAGAGGTGTTATGATATGCCCAAATTTAGCTTCTTACAAAATATTGCACACATTTGTCAGAAGGGCCATCTGTATAGCTTATCTGAGCAACCTACTCACCCTTTCCAAAGCACCATTTGATTGTGGAGTGTATAAAGCACTGTGTAATGCACAATGTCTTTATCCCTCAAAAAGGTCTCTGTTTTTCTTAGATATAAGCTGCAGCCCGTTATCTGTAATGACTTATTGAGGATAAGCCTCAAGAGAAAAAATCCTTTTCAGAAACATCATAATATATGCATTTGGAAAAGTAATCGGCCACTATAATTAAATACCTAGACTCTTCAGGTAACACAGCTATAGGTCCCACAAAATCTAGAGCTACTCTACACCAAGGCATGGCTGAAAAGGGAGTAGGTAGTACAGGTGTCTCCCTCACCTTTTATTGTTAATTGGATAACAAACACTCCTCACATCTATCAACACAATTCTCAACACTTTCATCCATATACGGTCACCAAAAGAACCATCTGAAAATGTTCTTGGTAGTTATTGATGCTATATGACCTTGATGGGCAAAACCAATAATTGTACTTCTTAATTCAGCATTTGCAAAAGATTTCCACCATTCAACAAAATACCCGACTCAACTGAAAGTTGAGAAGAAAATGAGAAACACAAAGGCTCGCTATGGGCCTTTACAGATTCACTGGGACTGGTAGACTTGTGGAGGGTACACAACCCATGTCAGAGACAAATCACGTTCTTGTATCGGTCTCACAGTCACTTTTCAAGTCTTGGTTCTCTTTTGCTTTGGAAACTGCCCTGAAGTGGTTCTCTTTTTCACAATATTTGCATGTTTGTCCAATGGCAGGACATTTGCTTTCATGTGGAAATTAAAACCCACATCGGAAACTGTTTTTCTTTATTTGAAGATGTTGACTTAGCATCTGCTTGGAGCTTGTGTTTACTCTTTATGACTAGTGAAGATTCACATTTTGTTTTTCTTGCTTCCATGTTGGTGGCTTGCTGATCTACTTGTTTCTTGGCTCTGGCAGCCAACAGTACTTTTTCTAGACTGAGGGTCTCTCACAGCTTGCGTCTTCTGAACAAGTCCAACAAGCAACCATCAATGACTCTGAGGTGCATGGCTTCATCGGTAAATTCACTAAATCTACAATGTTTGATGATCACATCAAGTCTCTCAACAAACTCATCCATAGTCTCACCAACTTTTCTCACTTGATTGAAAATGTACCTTTCATATTCGATGTTCAGCATCGGATTGAACTAGGTTCCTAATGCTTCTTTGATCTGACGTTATGACATTGTCTCAGTCTGTGATATTTTCTTTATCACTTCTTTCACTCTATCACCAGCAAGGTTATTTTAGAATGCAATGATTTTTTCATCATTTACTTCTTACAGGGTATCTATAAAGTCATCAAAAATCTCCATCCATGCAGGTCCATCTGGTGGCAAAGTTCTGTTTCTTGGAAGTGTTGAATGGCTGCTGAGGTTTTACAATAGCGGATGCTGTGTACTTCACACCACTTTCTCCTGATGATGAGGGTATGTGATGTTCAGGCAGTGCTGGTTGTGCACTTGGATACTCACCTTCTGGAAGTACCAGCTTTGTGTCTTAGCTCGCCTCACCGGATTGGCTTGATAGTCGTGTGCCATCTTCTTCACTTTTGACAGTGAGTGCATTTTCTGCTTCTTGCATGCCCTGGTTTTTGTCTTTGTCCTTCTGTTTCATTTGATAACAGTGTGCATGTGTTCAAGTCACCTCGCTTGAGCCAAAATTCAAAACATAGCAGACACCACTTGCTACTTTGCATGGATCGGCCTCTCCAGCAGGTCTCGGCCCCTGTGCTGCAATTGTAAATGTTTGCTTCGCTCGTGTGTTTATTCCTATTTATTGTACCTGGCTGTTACTGCCTTCTAACATTATATCTGGTTGTCTCAGCCTTTGACGTTGTACCGGGTTATCACTGCCTGTAGAGTTCTCTTGGTATGAAGGATGGGTGGAGGTTGTGGCGCAACACCATGTCCCCCTCAGTCAGGCTAGAAAGTCTTGGAGGGCTTTTCCAACAGGACTTTACTGTTAGGCCTTGGACTTCTCCAAGAGGCTTTGGACAGGCTAATACTTCAATCATGCCAGCTGCAGGCTTCTATTCACTAGCCTGGGTGCATGTGGCACACACAGTGTGCTATTTTCTTGCAAACTCCCAGGGAGAGCAGCCTTGTTTCTTCAGAGCACATATCCCTTACTTGTCGCCAGTTGTCACATCCTCCCCAGCCTGGGAGCATGCACAAGGACACATCACACACTGAGCTTGTATTTAACGTCTTTATTCATCAGCTTACAACATTCAACCTACTTCTCATCCTCTCCTAACCATTAATGACCACACCTTAACACCTCCCAGAATTATTGCATACTCCCTTTATTGAGCCCATGAGGGTCTAGTGCTCACAGTTCTAAGACACTACAGAAATAACCATTAAAGTCAAATCAATAGCTTCAACTGTACACTGGAACATAAGGCAGACGGCTTAAGCCCCAATCTTATCCTCTAATAAACATTGCTATTTACAAATTTTACACATTTTACAGTATGTGTTCCTGTTAATTACTTAGGCATTTGTTTATTCAACATATGTAACATATAGCATGAGTAGTACATAATAGGTTTTTGTGAGGTTATTTTAGCAGCATTTTATGGGCACGTTATTTTAGCCGTATGCCTGCAGCTTATGCCCTTTAGCCTAGAAAATAATTAATTTAATTATTTTAGCAGAAGCTTCATTCTGTGGTGTTGTTCTTATTCTTTTGTCTGCTGTTCACATTGCCTATACATTGTTTTTGTTTCTTAGCACAATATTTTAGCTCTGTGCTTTACTCAAGGCTGTGCATGATATTGTTGTCGATACAAAGTAGAACATCATATTCCCTGTCATTTCATGAAAACACATGTGTTTTTACTCTAGGGTAGTTTTCTTAGAACACCAGATGTTTTATTATAAAACACCTCTCTACCCCTATACGTTAGAGGGAAATTGCAGCCAGAGGTTGCCACCCCATGCTGTTCGCTTCACTGAAGCTGTCTGCTGTAACTAGACATCTTTTCTACCTACATGGGAGAAGACTCTCGGTAGACAAACAGCCCTCTTCGTTACTACCATATTCAGGTATAGGGAATGGTGTCTTCCCAGGGTTCCTGAAGGGTGGATTAGGGCTAACACTGCTGTGCTCTAGTGTCGAACTTTAGTGGTGTAGGTATGAATTAGAAAACCTTGCATTGTGACACAATGGTGGGACTTTTCTTTCAATCAATCAATCAATAAAGGCATTTATAGAGCACGCTACTCACCTGTGAGGGTCTCAAGGCGCTAAGGGGGGAAGGGGGGTTTACTGCAACTCAAAGAGCCAAGTTTTTAGGCGTCTCCTGAAGGCGAGGTGGTCCTGGGTGGTTCTAAGGTGAACGGGGAGGGAGTTCCATGTCTTGGCCGCCAGGTAGGAGAAGGATTTGCCTCCAGCTGTGGTTCTGCGGATGCGAGGGACGGTGGCGAGAGCAAGGCTGGCGGAGCGGAGCTGGCGGGTGGGCGTGTAGAACGAGAGGCGTCTGTTGAGGTATTCGGGGCTCTTATTGTGGAGGGCTTTGTGTGCGTGGGTGAGGAGCCTGAAGGTGATCCTCTTGTTGACGGGCAGCCAGTGCAGGTGCTTCAGGTGGGCGGATATGTGGCTGTGGCGCTTTATGTTTCACTTTTTTCATCACCGCTCTGCTATTATCATGTTTCATTATCCTTATTATTGCAGTACATGCCTTTTTATCTAGAACACAGTTGATTCAATAAAATTAATTGAACCAATTCCTGCTTTTCTTTGTCTTTGCATGTGTGAGACAAATGTAAGTGAGAGAAAAGGGCAAGAACTGTTCCACCATGATTTCCCTTAGAAATCAGAATGTCATGTGCACGGCTGCCACAAATCACCTCTACTCTTGGATAATGGTGATGTACTGCTAGCTGGCTGGAAGGGTTAGGCCGACAGTTGTCACACGGTGTGTAGTTAGACTGAGTTCCCCATAATCCAGTGGTGCCACCCCCCACAAATCCAGCAATCTCATTGTTAGAATAATTGCCAAGGCCACAAGGTTTAGGAACACAATATATAAGGAAAGGCATCAAAAGCAGGGTATTGTGCTCAGGCTACTTATCAAACTTCTCTATCTGCCAAATCTCACTCTTGATGATAGCTTCACTTTAAATCACCAGCTACATAACTCAGATTGACCAGGGAAACGAACGCAGCATTCTCAAGCAAGACCCAGCACATTCCTTTTGAATCTACGGCCATTTTCTTTCCTATATATACAGAACAACAGTCCAAGCATTACAAAGAATGTATCTGCCAAGATATAGCTACTGTTCTGGCAAAAACTACTTCTCTCTTAGCGTGTAGCCAACTAATTGATATGCCAGCTATATTTTTTGGGGGATTTGTCTTTGTGAAAAATGTCTCCCAAAATGGGACATTTATATTTATCTGATCATAATGAAATTATTTGTTTCTATTTCTTCACAATGGTTCTCTCTTTTAAAAATAAGCAGTGCTTAGCCTGTATTGTGCAAATTAATCACTCCAGTTGCAATGGCCCTTTTCAGCCTTCTATGTCTTTGCTCTATCTCTATTACTGTTTGGTTTTACTGGTAAAAATGTCCACTGATTCCGTGATAGACACCTTAGTCAAAAAGGACAAACTGTTGGTGAAGCCATGCTTCCAACCTCTAACAGTTTAACAGAAAGTCAACTTGGAAGTGATTGGAGGAAGAAATTCCATACTAAGCATGGTCCTACCTACAGAAATGACATCTGAATCTATAACCGGGTCATGAAATGATATAAGGAAGGCTATTGGCACACCAAAATAGTTTTCGTTCAAAATTCTACCACACACCCAGGATTTCAACCAGGGCATGATTTACAGGCCACATTCTTTTGTGGTTATTCTCTTACATAAACACGTTTTCCATCTGTATGTGTATTGGGTTATTGACAGTTAAACACTACAGTGCTGAGCCATTACTAATGACAAATGGTTGAAAGGTTTGATCAATGATTAAAGAGGATAAGTGCATTTAGTCATAGTAGTTCTTCCATAGGAGCATAAAACAATGTAACATGAGGTGGTGTTGGGGGTTACAATGAGGACGGGAGCCATGTAATGGGGGGGTTTGTTATAACAATGATAGGACATAGGGAAAGTCTAACTAACATAAACAGTAAAGAGTTCTCATCTGGTGTTGGGAGTTTTTAAGAGTGTCCTTTTTAGAGGTGTATAAAGCTTGGTGTTGTAATAGGACAGCCCACCCCGTCTCCTCCCGGAGGCCCCCGTGACTACAGGTAAGTCGGGTCTCCCACAGAGGAGGGGGTGGGGGTGTTGTGCGGGGGTGTGTGACTGTGTGTGTGTGGATGCGGGTGTGTGTTGCATGATGAATGTGTGTGTGCATGTATGGAGGTGTGAGTGCGTGTCTGTTGTGTAATGTAAATGGTTGTCTGTGTGTATGTGTGAAAGTGTGTGCAGATGTGTGTGTGAATGGATATATGCATGCGTGGATGCATGTTGGAATGGGTGTGTGTATGCGTGTGTGGGGGGAGGTCTGGAGAGGTAATGGGGAGTGGGGGGGTTAACTGGAGAGGAAGGGGGTGACCCCTATCAGTGATAGGGAAGGAATTCCAGCCACACATCTGGGTTAATAAGATTCCCCATAGAGGGAGATAACATTTTTAGGCCAGCAGGGAGGACCCTAGCAGCCCAATGATGATGTTGGTTGTAGAAGCAGAAGAAAGGCTAGGGGTGCTAGATGTGGTAATATCCCGTCTTTCACTAAGATTCTGGCCTCCGAGTATCGGAGGAATGCTAACCATTTGCTGCCACCCTGCTTGTGTATGATCCCTATTCTGGGCCTTGGATTTCTGTTCCTGTGCCGTACACCTATCCATACCCCTTTAAGTGGCCGATGAATTGCAAGGAGAAGCCTTATTTGGTGCATTTTGCAAAGCAGATAGAACTGTACCATCTACAGCCGACATGCACCTGTGTTGACCCAAATGCAGCTCAAGATTTTCAACTTTACTACACAGGGCAGCTATTGATCCTACGAAGCTCATCCAACCTATGGTAAATGGCCACAGGCCCAGGATCGTCTACCTTAGTCGGAGCATTGTCGCTCATTTGGATGCTAACAGAAGGTAGGGCAAAAGTACATATGGAGGATGGTACAGAAGTTGATGGCGTCGCTAAGATAGCAAACCTATTTGCACACAGAACACCTTCATTTATAACAATTGTAGGTGATAGGGGACATCTGGGTGCTATTATTAAATTGAAGGGGATTGAAGTCTAACAAGATGGTGGTACTTCTTCCTCTTTACACAGCAGTGGAACATTAGGGGCTTGACATGAGAGGATCCGGATTAGTATTTCCTTTTGGCACATATATCCGGCACCTTGGCGTGTTTGCATCTAGTTCCTTTACCACTGAGTAAACATTTCACCAATAAGATTATCTATCTCTGAGGGTGGTGTCCTTGGACATCGAGGGCCGATTGCCTAGTCAGACCCTTTTTGGTCTCCTTACTTTCTTAATACTCCCCTCAGGCGTTTCAAGTTTCCCAGCTTTCCGCTTGTCCGTGGTTACTGAAATAAGTCAGGAGCTAATACAGCGTCAGAAAACACTACAGATACAATTTGAAAACAAACGAGACTTACTAAATTAGCTCAGTTGAAAGAGTCGCCTAATCAAAATCATAAGAGGATGGGCCCAGCCCGGCCTCTTCCGGTCCAAGACAGACCCGGTCTGTGCCCAGTCTTTGCCCGAGCACATGCCCGGGGGCATCCCGCGGGCGCCCGGTGCCGTGGGCAAAGAGTCTGTGTTCATCGCACTGCCTTGCACTCTGCTGGTGATGGGAGGCCTCTGCCGCAAGAGGGATTGTGGTTGGAGTCACTCTTCCTTTTCAAGCCTGTCCCGGCTTGCGGGCAAAGACTTCATTTTTATCATGCCTCCGGGTGCTCTGCTAGTGACGGCTGGCCTCTGCCGCAAGTGTGGATGGGGGTTGGAGTCCCTCTCCCCTTTCAAACGCATCTCGCCCCATGGGCAAGGAGTTTGTTTTTATTGCGCATCCAGATGCTCGGTTGGTAACACGCGGCCTCTGCCGCAAGTGTGGATGCGGGTTGGAGTCCCCCCCCCCTTCAAACGCACAATATATATATATGCTTGCCAAATCTCGCTTCTCACACCTAGCCTGTCTCCAGAAACTGAAACTCTTCTTCCTTTTGTAGAAAACTCAAGAGATTCTCAAATCAAATGCTGACTTTATGTATTATTTGAAATTCGTTGGAACTTCATCTACGGTATGAATCTGTACAACAATTTTGTATTTCAAAGTCCAAAAAGCAATTACTTAGTCTGTAATGTTTTCTGCTTGTATACCGTTCTGCATTATACTAAACTTGTAATTTCTGTAGTGGTGAATGCTAAGAAAAGGCAGATGAATTTTCAAAAGTCACTCAATTCACACTTTTCTGTTCTTCTGTTTTGTTGCTCCCTGTTTTCACTTAACTAGTTAATTACACTCTTTACTTGAGTGTAAATTTGTTTTCACACCTGCACTTAGGGGGTGTTAACTATGAGACAGTTGGCAGGGCAATGACATTTATATTTGGTCTGAGCCACAGAGCTTCTGTGCTCTCTCCCTCCATGGTGCAGCAGATTGGGTGTTAAATACCCAAAGGCACGCTGTTGGTAATGGGATTGTGGAAGGGGCTAGGCCGAGATGAATGGCAGCTCTGCCAGTTACTACAGCTGACACTTTCAAATATCACATGCTCTGCAGAAAGCGAGCCATAAGGCAGGCAAATGAGAATACTTTTTATTAAGAATCTTTGCAAGAGATAATCATGAAACCTCTTTAGTATGTTTGTAGATCCATGATGTCCTTATCACCTTCCCTGAACAGGAGTGTCAACACTTTCTTGACCTATCAAATGAAGACTTCAGTTGCACTAAGAAGAATGTTGCATGAATCATGACACGGCACAATCAAAATGTCTAACTGCACAGCAGATGGTAAAGAAGAAATAAGGTCAGATCAGATGAGTTTTATTTTTAAAGAGAAAACCTGTATAATATTCACTGGCTCCTTTTTAAGTGCATGCAATGCTTGGCGACGCATTGAAGAAAGTGGCCAGGTCAGGTGATGTGTGTGTTGTCACCACCTATACCCTTGAACAAGTGGATCATCTGCTGAAGGTGGTACCTCCTGCTACACTCAAGCACAGAGGAGACCACATGTTCTCTTTTTTTCAGCCAAGTCTGTGACGCTCACTGCCTTGGAGAAGTGGCTTCTGCCTGCTATCATGAATTTTGGAAAGTTATGAAACCTTTTTATTCTAGTAAATAACAAGTTACTAGTTTTGTTATTACTGTCAAGTGAGCTTCTCAAGCTTTGAAGTGTTTCTTTTCATTGTGTTACAAAATATAAAACTATCAGAGAAAACTGGGAGTGAACATTAGGCAGAAGAAGGAGGAATGCCATGCACTACTAAGAAGATAAGGAGGATTTCACTGAGACAGATGGGGATGTGGACTAGATACTGGGCCATTGTAGTGATGAAGCACTGCTAGCCTTGCAAGCACACCAACAAAAAAGGAATCCATGACAGACTATGGTCCTCATTACAAACTTGGCGGTCTCATGCGGTGATTACGACTTCGTTCTCCACCAGTGATTTCATGGCGGTAGCACCACCATGAAAAGACTGGCATGGGCAGTGCAGGGGACCCCCTGGCCAGCACCGTCGCAATGTTCACTGCCTGCTTTGCAGACTGTGAACATTGCGAGGCTGGTGCACCCTGCACACTACAGCATTGCCGCTGGCTCTATTATGAGCTAGAAACAATGCTGTATGCCGTTTCCCGCTGGGCCATTGGGCGGAAACTAAGGTTTCCACTCGTTGACCCAGTGGGAAACTCGTAATGGGCCCGATGGGGAGGCAGCCACAATGCCGGCAACCTCCCGTCGGAATTTCGGTGGACGGACCTTTCCATCCGCTGAAATCGTAATGAGGCCCTATGTGTTCATGGAGATGCTCAATTGAATGATATCATTGCCATTGTTAGGAAACTAGAATTACCTTCCAAGGGCTATATTAAATTCAGTGTCTTGAGGTGCAACAGGAGTAAATGCCCATTTTCTGCACCCCTGAGGCACTGTGGTATTACAAAAGGGGCCACTGTCGCTTTTGTGGCCCTTTGTGTAGTACAGATGTTGTCTTCATATATACAGCACCAATTGTGCTCCCTCTTTTGAATGAGGGATGACTGCACGGCGGGTGGCTGGGAGGGGGTCACGATGAAAGAAAATATGTATAATAATAATAAATAATAAAACTTATATTTTGTGCCGTGCTGAGCCTCACCGCTCCGATCGTCTCCTTGACTGGACTGCAGGCACAGGCTCCCAGCCTGCCCAGCGTCCATTCTTAACACTGGGTTCATGCTGCTGGCAGCATGAAAGCAGCATTAGGATTAGACGGAGCGCCCAGCCATGGCACTCAGAGGCACAGTGGATGTCTCTGCCTGCTGTCTCCAATGTAGTTCCTGCGTTGATGGGTTAGAGAGAGCCCAGTGCGCATGTGTGTTTGGCCAGCCCCATACGGCCAGCCAAACATACATGCTCACTGAGAGGGAGGGATGTGCACTCTCCCTCGTCCTTGTCACAG
The DNA here is from genome assembly GCF_031143425.1 of Pleurodeles waltl. NCBI lineage: Eukaryota > Metazoa > Chordata > Amphibia > Caudata > Salamandridae > Pleurodeles > Pleurodeles waltl. The sequence goes on from NC_090440.1 coordinate 1,216,530,517, forward strand.
ACCATGGTCCGCCCCTTTTACTATAAAACGATAATAAACTTAGTTTATTATCGTTTTATAGTAAACATTTTGCAGCTCCTGCTGCTTGTGGGAGGGAATGGGGGGGAAACGCTTCTCCACCATAGTGGAGGAGCCGCCCCTGGACTGCGCCCATTTCCAGGGGGCTCTCTGTCCCCCTTTGAAGTGCAAGCAGGTGCTCTATGCCCAGTAAAAAGACAAAGTAGCTGCTTCAACCTTTTTTAAGGTGCACCATAGTGCAAACAGGTACCATGCACCCATTATATAATATGGGCCCAGGTGTGCAAAAGGTGCATTGAATAATAGAGCATGTGTAACCAGAAACTGTGAGTAAAGTTTATGGAGGCAGAAGGAATACCAGAAACATTAAGTCAGGCAATAGTATGATACAATGTGCTGAAAGGATGGTGTAGTATTTAAATATTATTGCTGTGATAGCATCAACCATTTAGCTCAGAGCAAGAACTGTTCTGGTTTAATAAAAATGTTTTGATTGTGGGATTATAAAGCATTTTGCATGAGATCTTCTGATGGCAATGGTGAGGTGAAACGTAAGGCCCTTTATGTAAAAAGACACACCATATTGAATGTAAATGGAGAAAAACTGAATGTGACTAAAAACCAGGTTTAATTATGATAATTGTGAATTGCCATTCAAATTGTTGCTGACTTGGGATCACCTTATTCTATCATTGCAGAAGCAGTCTGGATACAGAGATCTGTAGGGAAATTAGGTAAACAATTGGAACCTAGGGTTCTGAATGTGTGCCGCTACATAATCAGCACTATGGAAATGCTAGGTTACAGAGATATGAGATTTAAATTTAAGAACAAATGCACTCTGCAAACTTTATAGGGCAAACAAAGATATATCATTACTCAAGTGGAGAGATCAAGGATCCTTACATATAGTTTTAGACCCTCACATTTAGGAACAAGTTCTAGCATTTGGGGAGAGTGGAGACATGTGGAAGGCTCTGTGTAGGAAAGTGGCCTCTTTCTAGCATGGTTACCCCCACTTTTGGCCTGTTTGTCAGATTGTTTGGCTGTGTCTACTGGGATCCTCCTAATCAGGACCCCAGTAGTTATGCTCTCTCCCTTAAATTATGCTTATAGGATACTGGTAATCCAGTATTTGACCCACAATTGGCATACTGGTGCCTCCTTATAAGTCCCTAGTATATGGTACTTAGGTACCCAGGGCATTGGGGTTCCAGGAGATCGCTATGGGCTGAAGCATTTATTTTGCCACCCATAGGGAGCCCATACAAAGGCTTCTACAGGACTGCCTTTGCAGTCTGTGTGAAAAGGTGCAAGCACCCTTTCACTGCCATTTACACTGCACCAGGTCACTTATAAGTCACCCCTATAGCACACCCTACAGCCCTGAGGGCAGGGTGCAGAGTACCTGTGTGTGAGGGCACCCCTGCACTAGTAGAGGTGCCCCCATGATCTCTGGGATCATTTTCCCCAGTCTTCGTAAGTGTGGGGATGCAATTTTACGTGTGTATTGGACATAGGTCACTACCTATGTCCAGCTACATAATGGTAACTCCAAACATAGGTATGTTTGGTATCAAACATGTTGGAATCATATCCCAGTGCGTTTGCAAGCACTGGTTGTATGATTCCATACACTCTGGGGCTTCTTAGAGGACCCCCAGCATTGCCATATCAGCCTTCTGAGGTTTTCCAGACAGCCCCAGCTGCAGCCACCTCTCAGACAGGTTTCTGCCCTCCTGTTGCTTGAGCAGCTCAAGCCCAGGAAGGCAGAACAAAGGATTTCCTTTGGGATAGGGGTGTTGCACCCTCTCCCTTTGAAAATAGGTGTTACAGGTTTGGGAGGGGTAGCCTCTCCAAGCCTCTGGAAATGCTTTGAAGGGCACAGATGGTGACGTCCTTGCATAATCCAGTCTACACTGGTTCAGGGACCCCCAGTCCCTGTTCTGGCAAGAAAATGGACAAAGGAAAGGGGAGTGACCACTCCCCTGTCCATCACCACCCCAGGGGTTGTGCTCAGAGCTCCTCCAGAGGGTCCCTGGGTTTTGCCATCATGGATCCCAAGTTAGCAGGGTACTCTGGGAGCATCTGAGTGGCCAGTGCCAGTAGGTGATGTCAGAGCCCTCCCCTGATATGTGATTATCTTTTTGCTGACCAATCCCACTTTCAGGGCTATTTAGGGTCTCTCTCTTTGGTGCTTCTTCAGATTCAGATTGCAAGACTCCAGCAGGAATCCTCTCCATCCTTTCTTCACCTTCTTACCGAAAAAACTGCATCTGGACCCTCCAGGAATTCTACAACTGCAACAAAGAAGCAAAGATGACTTCTGCAGCATTGAATCTTCAGCTCCACTGCAACTGCAACTTTTTCCCGGTCGTGCATCCTCAGAGGATAGCCTGTCTTCAGCCTGCATCAGAAGAACAAATGAATCTCCCCTGGAGTGAAGGAGTCAGTCCCTTGCTTCAGCAGGCACCCCTCTGCAGCGACTACTGGTGGCGTGCGTCCCCTCTCCTGACGAAGTGCGTGGATCCAGCTTCACAGGTGGGAGACTGAAGTTGACCCAACGGTCCTGACGTCCTACTGTCCAACTTTGGTGGAGGTAAGAGCTTGCCTCCCCATGCAAAACAGTACCCCCTTGCACCTCGGTTTTTGCGGTTGCCAAGGCTTGTTGTCATCCTTCCACAATGGTCTTCGTGCACCGTGCAGCTCCAGCCCCCAGCACTCTCTCCTGCGACGCACAGCTTCCTGCGTGGTTCTCCAGCAGCCTGGGACTCTTTGTTTTAGTGCTGCGTGGGCCTCTTCTTGCAAGTTCTTTGTCCCCGTGCTGTGGGACTCCTGTGCACGCTGCCTGGTCTTCTGAGGGCTCTCTGACTTGCTGAGAGCCTCCTCTGACTCCCCCTCCTAGGTACAGTCCACCAGGTCCCACCTGGTCCCGGGCAGCGCCATTTTCCGCTAACCGCGAGCTTTGCTTGAGCCAAGGCTTGTTGGCGGAATCCAGAGATGCAAATCAGACTGTAATCATCCATCCGGCGTGGGACATATTCTGCACCAACCAGGAACTTGCATCTATGTTCTTGGGTGCAGAACTGACTGTTGTTCTTCACCTGTGGTTCTTCTTTTACACGTTTATCCGCTTGGCAGGGGGTCCTATTCTCCCTGGACTCTTCAGTGCTTCTTGGACTTGGTCCCCTTCTTCCAGAGGTCTTCAGGCCCAGGAATTCATCATTGGTGTCTTGCAGTCTCTTCTGGTTCTTGCAATATCTTCTTTCTTGTGTTCTTGTGTATTCTAAGAAAGTTACTGTGATTTACTCCTCCTTTCCTGGGTTCTGGGGTGGGTTCTATTACTTACCTTTGGTGTTTTCGAATACTCCCAGTGCCCCTCTTCACACTACACTTGCCTAGGTTGGAAACCGACTTTCACATTCCACTTTCTTAGTTTAGGGTTTGTGTGCCCCCCTAGGCCCAGTTCTAACTATTGTGATTTTCACTATTGGCACTGTTTTCTGTTTTTACAGCTATTTCTGCATACTAGTGTATACAATTTGTGTATTACTTACCTCCTAAGGGAGTATAGTCTCTATGGTATGTTTGGCATTTGTGTCACCAAAATAAAGTACCTTTATTTTTGTAACACTGAATATTTTATTTCATGCGTGTGAGCACTGTGTGACTACAGTGGTAGTGCATGAGCTTTGCATGTCTCCTAGTTAGGCCTTGGCTGCTCATCCACACTACTCCTAGAGGGCCGGGCTTCTAGACACTGACTACATTTCACTAATAAGGGATAAATGGACCTGGTATAAGGTGTAGGTACCTTAGGTACCCACTACAAACCAGGCCAGCCTCCTACACTTTGCACAAAGAATTGTTCTAAAGGTCAGTGCAATCCCTAAGATTCTTAAGGTCAGGAACATTCTTGTGGGTTTCAAAGACAGAGTGAAATAAAATAAAATAAAAAATAAAGCCAGAATTATCCAGCATGTAAAATGGTCCTAACGTGTACCTACCCTTGCAGTGGCAATGTCAATGTAAAATAGAAGTTGTGTGTTGCTCTAAAAGAACTAAGTAACAACAGTCAGGGAGATTAATTCCCTTCGCACCAATATTTGTGAAAAGATTTACACTATGAAATGTGTCAACTGTTTTCCACCCTGACCTTTTTTTTTGCATATCTTCGAGTTCTTTTCACTTGGTGATGAGAATGATCACTACGTTTACGATGTATTTTGATTGTCATGAAGATCGAATATTGCAGGACTTTGTTTGGTCTTGCATCAGCTATAGCCAAATTCCAAAGACTTATGATGGAGTTATTTGCAATCTACACGTGTTAATGTTTATTGAAGGTGACATTCTTGTAGTGGGAAAACACAAAGAGGTACATGATGACTGATTAAAGTGTTAATTATTTTGGATACCAATGGGTTAACATTTGAATGAACATTTGAATTCACCAAGAGTAGGTTTGGTCAACCCGACGCTACCTACTTGAAGCTTGTGTAGACTAGCAAGGGCATAAAGCCAAAGCAAAAGCTAGTGGAAGCTATCAGTGAAGTGTCTTAAAATAAAAATGACGAGTTAATTCCTGGGATTGACCTAATTTTATTTCCTGTGGATCTTTTCTGGAATAACTCACATATTAGGCCTCCTGTTTAAGAACAAGTTGAAACGTGAAAAAAATCCATTATAACGGTTTTATCCCCTAGCACAGTGGTTCCCAACCTGTTGTCCGGGGACCCCTGAGGGTCCGCAAAGCCTCTTCAGGGGGTCCGCGAATGCTTAGAAAATTAAATAATATTAACAGATTAGGTCCCCAACTTTCAGTAATGACTCAGTAGGGGGGTCCTCGGATTCCAAAAAAGATTCAGTGGGGGTCCCCAGGCTCCAGTAATGATAAAGTGGGGGTCCACAGAAGTCAAAAGGTTGGGAACCACTGCCCTAGCATAAAGTGTTATCACCACTAAGGTCGGTATGGAGTGTTTAAGTGCTTTGTTATCACAAATAAATAATGTTAGGTAACAGTATATGCTTTCAGGGCAATGTCTCTTACTGCAGACAAATATTAAGGGCCTCATTACGACTTTGGCGGACGGTTCACACCACCTGCCGAAGTCACGACAGGCAGGTTGTCACCAGTGCGGCCGCCTTCCGGCGGGTCCTATCACAAGTTCCCTTCTGAGGCAGTTGGCGGAAACAGTGTTTCCTCCTGCTGGCCCAGCGGGAACAGCCTACAACACTGACGCTGGCTCATGTTTGAGCCGGCGGAAATGTTGCAGTGCGTAAGGTGCAGCAGCACCCACCACTCTTTTCATTGTCTCCAATGCAGACAGTGAAAAGTGCAACAGGGCTAGCCATGGGGGCACCTGCACTGCCCATGCCAAGTGCATGGGCAATGCAGGGGCCCTCCTGGGGCCCCCTGCACCCTGTCTCCACCAGCCATTACATGACGGTGCTACCGCCATGTAAAAGCTGGTGGAGGGGGGGTCGTAAACCCCAGGACGGCGCTGCTTGCAGTGCTGTCCTGGAGAATTAGGGCTGCCAGCACCGCCAGTCCCTCCTGTGGAGAAAAACTAGTGGTGTTGGTGGTCCGACCGTGGTGCAACCGCCACGGTCGTAATGTGGTGGTCAGACTGCCATCAAAGCGGTCGGACCACCGTTATGGCGGCAGTCAGACCACCACAGCGGGTCGTAATGAGGCCCTAATTGTGCTTGGCCTGTAGAATGTTTATGCAATTTCGTATGGAAAAGTGAATTTGTTCTTTGTTGTGGTCACAAACGGTTTGATCTGTTGACAAATGAACTGTCAAAAGTATCAGAAAGGATTGCAAGATCATTAATGTGCTTATTTATAAGAACTAAAACGTTCCTGATACCACAAATAGTTTAGGAGATTATTTTGAGCAATGACAGAGAGCAGTGAAGTGAGTGTGATGAATACTATGTAGCAAAAGTGCTGGCAGTGGATAGAAACAGTGATGATATTGTGACCAAAGGTAAACAGATTGATGTATATGAGGATACCATTTGGAAAGCTAAGATGTCTTACATAAAAATGGGTTGGCCACAAAAATCACAGACGGGTCCGGAAGTTAAATCAGTCTCGGAAATTAATTATGATAATGGCAAAAGCTCTCTGCTGTGGGTGTAGCGGTAAATGTATTTCTCCATCCGATTTGAGGAAGTTAATTATTCATCGTAGGATTTATATGAGTGGTCAAGAGAGGATGCAGACGTGAAGACGTTGGTGAGAAATTGTGTAGCTTGTGGAAAATCTGATAAGATGCAAAAGCAATTAACCTATTGCTATATCCTTTAGTTTGCTCTGGCATGCTGTGGAAGTCTTCAACACTAGGTATTACAACACTTACAAATAAGTGTGACAGCAGACCCAGAAACACTGTTGTCTTGCCGGGTATGTTCTCCAAATAGGAAGGGTTTGATATCTTGATGAAGGTGAACACCTTTGACACAATACAATTCTTGGTTAGTGTTCTTTTAAGCAAGGGTTTCCAACCAAACTATTGACTGACAATGGTTCAAAGCTTAAATCAGAAAAGATTAACAAGTTCTTGAGACTTGGTGAAGTTAAACACAAAACCACGTTGTTGAATCACCTAGCAGTAAAAGGAGCTGTTGAGACATAAAACAGAATTATAAAAGGCATTTGTCAGTTGGTTATCTGGAATAGTGAAGAAGATGATTTGGGATTGAAAAAGATGTTGTGGCTGGTCATCACAGCTCCACGAGTGTAAACACATTTCTGCTTCATAAAGACACGAGTCACAGGCTTTAGGGTCAATACTTGTTGCATGGGCAAAATGAGAACAGTGATATGGGATACAGAAGAGGTCACATGATGCATTGGTAATTCCCCAAAGCACCACAACAAATTTTGAGGCATGGAGTCAAACAGATGAACATCCGAGTGGGTACATGTGAAAAGTGGTGTATGGTTTGCAAAAGAAGCCAATATGTTTTCAGCACTAAAGAATGTTATTCAGGTATTGAAGATTAACCCATAGTCATCTGTGGATCTTGAGCTTTCTTGACATTTCAAGGAATACTGAAAGTGAAGAATGTCATGAGAGTTAATGTTCTAGTGGCAATGGATGCAAGGGTTCACTTTATTGTGGTTGCATGATGATGGAATAGATTCTAATGTGTGGATGTCATACTCATTTTCCAGTGGCTGAGATGGAAACGATATTGAGGGGTGTCATCGGTTGAATGATGACAAAGACATGATGGAAAACAAATTTAATGGTCATCAAGAAGCTGAAATAGTGATACAGTGGAAAGCAGGCGATGCTGCAAGTATTTTACATGAAGAACTATAGGGAAAATAAAAGAATTCCCAGACCGGGACGTGAATTGGTGAGAGGCTTGTGCTTCATAGCACATATAATTGCATTGTAATTCTGTTGTAATATGTTAAAGCTGGGGTGTCATTGGAGCATATACCTGTGTCTTATTGGTGTATGCCATCGCTAACAACTATGTAGTAGCTGTGCTTCTTATGTCTTTGTTTGAAGGTCCTGAGCATATCTTTACTCATCTTATAAGTTCCAAATGGTGTTGGCTATACTCATTTCACTATTTTGATTTAATTTAATCCTAGAGGAAGATTAGATAAATTGAGACTCAGAATTAGAGCAGAGTGTGCCCATGTAGTATCCTAGTGTGTATATGTACTACACTAGACGTTTTGAGGGATCCCAGTCACAAGATGCTGTCCGGGTTGAATCTAGGAGATGTACCATGTTGGTTCACTGGCCCTAACCTTAAACTCCCTGGCACTTTGCATTACTGAAAGTTGGGAAGCTCATTCCAGCCCCACCAGGAAAAGCAGGAAAGCTTCACAACACCGGTTTCCTGTGTGCCTGCTCCTTGACTCTTACTCTTTCTCACTGCTTTCTCCTTGCTCTCTGACCGGCTTTGTGCATGCTTGCTGTCCTCCCTTCCCTTTTGTGTGTGCCTGCTATACTGGTTTCCCTCCTCCTCGCTGCTTTCTGCATACACGCAGCCCAGTTTAGGCATGCCTGCTGCCTGCCTCTCTCTCCTTCTCACTGCTTTCTGCTTGCACTCAGTCCGTTTTTGTGTGTGCCTGCTGTCTGCCTCTCCCTCTTTCTCACTGCTTTCTGCTTGCACTCAACCCGGGTCTATAGATGCCTGCTATCCTCCTTTCCCTCTTTCTCACTGATTTCTTCTTGCACTCAGCCCAGTTGTGTCTGCACCTGCTGCCTGCCCTTCTCCCTTCTCATTGTTTTTCCATGCAATCAGCCTGGTTTTGTGCATGCTTGCTCCTTTACTTTTCTCACTAATTTCTCCTTGCTCTCTGTCCTCCTTTCCCTCCTTCTCACTACTTGCTTCTTGTGCTCAGCCTGGTTTTGTGTGTGCCTCCTGTTCTCCTTTCCCTCCTTCTCACTGTTACCTGCTTGCGCTTAGCCCAGTTTTGTGCATGCCTGCTCTCTGCCTCTCCATCATTCTCACTGCTTTCGTCTTGCTCTCAGCCCTGTTTTGTGCATGCCTGCCTCTCACTCCCTCGCTTTGCTTTCTCCTTGCTCCCCCTCTGTGTTTTGTGCATGCCTGCTGCCTGCCTTTCCCTCCTTCTCACTGCTTTCTCCTTGCTCTCAGCACCATCTTGTGTGTACCTCTGCTTGCCTTTCCCTCCTTCTCACTGCTTGCTCCTTGCTCTAAACCTCATTTTGTGTGTGCCTGCTGCTTGCCTTACCCTTCTTCTCACTGATTTCTCCTTGCTCTCAGTCCCATTTTGAGCATGCCCGCTACCTGTATTTCCCGCCTTCTCCTGTTTAAGTTAAATTAAATATATATACACACAAACATACATATTGTGTCACCTATGCCAGGTATGCCGGTAGTCTCGAGTGACACTTCACTGATAAACTGATAAGGTCCAATAAGGGTGAAAACGATTAATTTGCTGTGGTCATGTGCAGCAGTGATTAAATGATTGTGCCTTTGTCATGTACCATTCTATGCCTCCCGTTTATTTGAAATGTCTTAAAAGATTTGTTCTAACATTTCTGAAAATATATTAGATAATGCAATTCTGATTTAATTAGAACAACCAGCAAGGTTTCTAAATGTGTGCACCCGATGTCAGAGGACATTTGAAAGTAATCTGTATGTCTTTTAGGCAGGGGCGTAGCTTTGAGGGGGGGTTGGCGTGTTAGACGCCCCTACTAAATATATAATTTAACAAATAGTTGGGTACAGGAGCTTCCAGTCATGTATGGTAAGGTGTCTGTTGGATTTCACCTGGCATTTTTAAATACCTATTCAGTCACAAACAGACACACACTCTTTCTCTGTCTCTTTCTCTCTCTCTCTCGTTTCCGTTTTGAAGGTCTTAAAACATGGTTATTTTACAAAATACTGTGTGCAGAATGCAGCACACACAGAAAGAGCAAAAAACGAGGAGAAATGAAAGCATTTCTCCTTGTTGTGCCATGCAAATGTCACCCTTTGAGTGGCATTAGATTTTGTCGCTGCCTCAGGTTTATAAAATCTCGTAAATCCGGGGCAGCGTCAAAATGCAATGAGTGTTGCTGTGGCACGCCCACAGCAATACCTATTGCACGCCCCTTCCACACAAAGTATTGTGTGTGAAGGGGCCATATTTACAAGGTGGCATTACGCCGCAAAAACTGGCTTAATGCCGTCTTGTAAATACGGCACAGTTCACAGCGCCACCAGAGAGTCACAAAAAGTGACGTTGCAGTGGTGCTAGGAGCTTGTAAATATACCCCACTGTGTTTTAAGTACCCCCTCACAATCCGCAATTCTTTCACTTTCCACTGGCCCTTAAAACTCCCTCATTGTTGGAAAATCTGATGCTCCTCCTCCCTACCCAGTCAAACTGACCATGTTACACCACTCGTTTTAAGAGTTTTGTTCTGCACCAAGGCTCTCATTATGACATCGGCGGCCTTTTCCCAGGACTGCGATGCCACGAGCACCAGAACACTGCAGTGCTGGCGGTCTTCCGCCTGCCACAATTAGGGCGGAAATCCGGCAGTAGCCATGCTAGCGGGTGAGGCGCCTGGGTGGTGCTACCACCTGCCCTGCCCCGCCAGAAAGAAACTGCCAGCCGTATTATGGCCATTCATATGGCCTGGCAGTGTCCTGCTGGTAGGGCGCTGATGGCGGTAGCAGTGACCCTTCCCTTTACCTGGCGAATGACCTCCTCGCTGGACAAGGTAAGTCTGGTGTTCATGGAGGGTGGGGGGGGTTGTGAGTATGTGGTGTCTGTGTGTGTGTATGAATGTATGTGTGAGTGTATGTATGCGTATGTGAGTGTTGTGGTGTATGCCTGGTTGTATGCATATGAGTACATTTGTGTATGAATGTTACAGTGAGTGCATGTCTGCATGTCAGTGTGTATGCTTGTAAGTATGTGTGAGTGAATGCGTGCATGGAAGTGGTGGTGCATGGGTGCATGGGTCATGCGTGTGTGTTTACATGATTGTAGGGAGCGGGGTGCCGGGGTGGGGGGGGTTGGAGGGTGCTGAAATTCTAGGCAGCGGTATGGGTTTGGGGGGCACTGTAATTCTAAGCAAGGTGGGGGCAGGGGGTTCAGTGATTGCTGGGGGGGTTGGGGGAGCCTTCTACCGGTGACAGGGAAAGGATTCCCTGTCATCGGTAGTACTACAGCCATGGTTTTCGTGGCGGTGGTACCGCCGTGAAAACCATGGCGGTAGACCAGCTCATTATACCACTGGCGGTCATGTGTGGACTGCTGGGTCGGAGATGCACATCTCCAGCCCGGCGGTTCATACCCCCATGGCGATATGAGTAGTGACGTGGCGGGTTGGCTGCGGCATAAGAAGCCCAGCCCCTCCGACAAACTGAAGCTCCCTTTGTTCATTTTGTTAGATAACCTGCCTCTTTGGAGTGGTTGGAAGGTGATGTACCATTGTTCTACACTGCTACACTAGTCAAATAAACAAGCATTGGCAAAGCCAAAAGGTCTCACCTATGCAAGAACTATTGATTGTGGCATTTGTTTGCCATGTTGTACACCAGTGTGGGTGCTGTTCAGCATGGCTAAAAATTAGTCATGTGGAGTGTCCTAGAGCGGAGTGGAGGAGTAGAGTGTCGTAGACTGGATTTGTTGGAGTATGGTGTCATATAGTAGGGGAGCAGACTGTCGTAGAGTTGAGTAGAGTTCAGTGGTTCAGTGGCAGAGAGTTTTGTAGAGTGCAGTGTCATAGAGTGCAGTGTTGTAGAGTGGAATAAAGTGGCGTACAGTGGAGTGGCGTAGAGTGGAATGGAGTGGGTTTGAGCAGATTGAGGTAGAGGCGGAAAATGGATCTGAGTTGATTGGTATAAATTGGATTGAGGTAGAGTGAAATGAGGTCGGGTGGATTGGAGTGGGGTGGATTCCATTGAGTTGTGATGGATTGGAGTGAGGTGAAATGGATTGAGTTGGGGGGTTGGATTGGAGTGGTGTGGTGTGGTGTGGACTGGAGTGGGGTGGAATGAAGTGGGGTGGAATAGTGTGGGGTTAATTGGATTGGAGTGGTTGGGATTGCAGTGGGGTGGTTTAGAATGGACTGAGGTGGATTGGATTGAGAGGGGGTGGATTGGATTTAGGTAGATTGGATTGGGGTGGGGTGGATTGGATTGGATTGAGGTGGTCTGGTTTGGGGTGGGGTGGATTGGATTGGAGTGGGGTGGGGAGGGGTGGATTGAAGTGGGGTAGATTGGGTCTGGCTAGATTGGGGTAGACTGGATTGGCATGAGGTGGATTGGAGTTGGGTGGATTGCATTTAGGTGGGGTGGATTGGATGGGGCAGATTGTTTTGGACTGGAGTGGGGCAGCTTCTCTTGGAATGGGGTAGGGAAGATTAGAGTGGGATGGATTAGAGGGGGCCGATTTTTCTGGATTGACGTGGGCAGACTGTTTTGGATTGGAGTGGGGCACATTGGATTGGGGCAGATTAGAGTGGGCAGATCATTTTGGATTAGAGTGGGGCAGATTGTATTGGACTGAAGTAGGGTAGATTGGCATGGGATGGACTGGAGTGGGGCTGGTTGTTTTGGGTTGGAGTGGCAAATTGGAGTGGGTCAGATTGGAGCTGGGTGGGTTAGAGTGGGGCAGATTGGAATGAGGCAGATTGTTTTGGATTGGTATGGGGCAGATTGGACTGGGGCAGACTTAAGTGGGGCAGATTGGAGAGAGGCAGATTGTTTTGGATTGAAGTGGGGCAGATAGGAGAGGGGCAGATCGTTTTGGATTGGAGCAGATTGTTTTGGATTGTAATGAGGCAGATTGGAGTACGCAGATTGTTTTGGTTTGTAGTAGGGGATTGTTTTGGATTGAAGTGGGGCAGATTGTTTGGTATTGGAGTTGGGCAGATTGTTTTAGAATGAAGTGAGGCAGATTGGAGTGGGGTAGATTGTTTTGGATTGGAATTGGGCAGATTGTTTTGGATTGGAGAGGGACAGATTATTTTGAACTGGAGTGGGGAGATTGGAATAGGGCGCATTGTTTTGGAGTGGGGCAGATTGTTTTGGATTCAAGTAGGGCAGAGTGGAGTATGGAAGATTGGAGTGGGGCAGATTGTTTTGGATAGGAGTGGGTGAATGGGAGTGGGGCAGAGTGGAGTGGGTGGGAGGATTGGAGTGTGGTAGATTGGATTGGATTGGTTTGGGGTGTGTGGTTTGGATTGGAGTGGGGTGGGGTGGACTGGACTGAGTTGGGTGGAATGGTGTGGGGTCGATTGGCATGAACTGCAGTGGGGATGATTGGAGTGTACTGAAAGATTATGGCCCTCATTATGAATTTGCCTGTCTTTTTGCAAGACCACCATGCTGGCGGCCGCCAAAAGACCGCCAGTGATGGCGGTACACTGACCACCGTATTACGAGAAACAAACTGAAGACTGCCTAAAAACAGCCACAAATCCGACACTGCCAAGCTGACCGAGGGCGGGAGAGAGACAGTACCACCACCAGCACCCCCACACTAACAACAACCCACCCTCCATTTTACAACCTACTAATCAGCACGGCGGTCATTACACAGCGGTAAACAATTGGTGGTGCAAAACCGCCGCTGTAAAAATATCACCTCCACCAAAACCTGACACCACATTGGATAGTCAGAACACCCCACACCTGACACACACCACACACTCCTGCTAACTGCACTATATAACACCCACCCACAGTCCTTTGCAACCACAACTACCAACAAAGAGACCAATTAGCACACCAACGGAGGACACTGCACGTTGAAGCCATAGCCACCAACACTCTTCCCAAACATCACACACCACGCAACTGCGCCACCAACACAATACACACATTAGCACTGCACACATACACCAAATAACACCAGCACACACAACCAAACACCCACACCCTACCAACCACCCTACCAACCACCCTACACACACACCGCCCCACAACACAACCACCATGCCCCTTCAGAAGCACCCACGTTTCACTAATGATTAATTGAGGGTCATGGTAGATGAAATCGTCAGGGTAGAGCCACAACTGTTCAGAGCCCAGGTCAAGCAAACCTCAATAGGAAAATAGAGTAATGGCGGAGGATCATTGACAGGGTAAATTCAGTGGGCACCTATCCATGCACAAGGGAGGACGTCAGGAAGAGGTGGAACGACCTACAGGGGAAGGTACATTTCATGGTATCCAGGCACCAGATTGCCATCCACAAGAATGGCGGTGGACCCCCACCTCTTCCCCCTGCGTTTACATCGTGGGAGGAGAAGGTCTTGGACATCATGCATCCTGAGGGCTTACCCGAATCATCAGAGTACTCTGGTAAGTCAACAACACTCCCCAGCCACCTACCACTCATGCCAGCATGCATCCCCACCACTGATCACTCCCTAATCCACCCCATCACACACTTCTGCTCCCATCACCCCACACCTCTCCCCTGCATGCCACCCCACCCCACTGCCACTGTCTTCACAAAGTCCCTCCCTAATGCATGGCTATCAATCACAATGTCAAGCACCACAACTCCCACAATGCATCACTCCCCACACATCAAGAATGCACAGTCTTACTTCATAGTGGAACACCTGCATGGACAAGCATAGACCATGCCGCAAAAACTGGGTGCCACTACTGCGTACCAACACATAGCAATGACAGCAATGCAATCCACAATCCACAACCTGAAATGCCAAATTGAAATAATGCCACAACATGTCACACACAAGCAATGTCTGCAGTGCTGCAGCTGTCATTGCCATCACTGGGAAGCAAGGCAAGCTACTCCAAGCATCAGACAATTATACCAACCAAGTACATATCCACCACAAAATGTTCTCCCTTTCCATCCACAGGTCCTGCTGCCACTGCCACCCGGAAGCCCATGCCAGAGACAGACAGCCCTTCCCAGGATGAAGGTCCCAATGGATATCTGGATGTTGACGACTTGCCTGGGCCATCTGGGAGAACTGGTCAGTCTACCACCACAAGCCCCACCCCGGACACATCTGAGTCCCCCTCCCATGTCACTACCACAGCACAGTCAACCCTACATCCCCACATTTGTGTCCGAAGGACAGGACAATCAGCAGTGTGCCCCACAGTACAGGGACCAGAGTCAAGGCCGCACACCCAAGATGATGAAGGTCCTGGTGCAACTGGGAGTGGGCAAGCTGTGCCAGGGGCACAGGCTCAGGGGGCCAGGGACAGTGGAAGGGCACCTGTGGCTCAAAGGATGGGACATCCACAACAAAGGATTGGCCAGGAGGCCATTACCCAAGTCCTGGGAGCATACCACCAGTCCCAGGACACTATGGGCAAGATCCTTGCAACCATCCAAGAGAACCAGAAGCTGCAGAGGGAACATCACCAGGATGCCATGCAGCAGTGGCAGACCCTCAATGCCACCATGGCCTCCATTGCAGGGGCACTGAAGGAACTGACCACCATCCTGCGTGCGACACCCACCCACCAGCAAGCCCCTTCCACTAGCCACATTTCAAATGAGCCCTCCACTTCTGCGGTGGCTAGTGGGATGGAAGCCCTGCCAGAGGACCCGCAGACCACCAGCACCCCTCCCCCTGAGAAACCCACACACAAGCGAGGACATCTATCCACACATCCTGCAGGACCTGATGCCAAGGCCAAGACCACTGCCAGGAAGTGAGCCTCTCCTAAACATTCACCCTTGTCTGTCACTGACACACCCTGTTGACTGTCCACTGTTTTCCTCCATTTACCTATCCCCCCTTGTATACTGGACCTGGACTACGTACAGCTGAGACAACTACTCTGTTGATTACACCCACCATGACCCCACTCATCACAAATTGCACTTGTGAGTAACATTAAACACCTTTGAGCACAGCTACTGCCTATGTGTCTTTATTGTAATGAGTAAAAATCGCATTTGAATGACATATCATCACAATCAAACCATAGTCTTGCAAATGTCTGTGAGATAGACAGAAGGAGGAGCAATGTGTAGCAAGGTTGATGGTAGGGCAGAGATAATCTGAATACATGTGTCAAGGAAACCACCAGGCAAAGCAGGAACCAGAGTTGCACCACTCGAATGCCCTGCAAATAGACCAATACAGGGCAAACTGTCATGATAGGAGACACTGTAGGCCACTCAACACACATGTTGAACAATGCCTCAGTCCCTAGTGTGAGTTAGCATATGGGATCACAAACCATATGGCCATGTCAGGTCTACATTTCCACAACATCCATACTCAAGTCATTTCCTCACAACTGACAAATCTCACCTAAAGGCATGTTTGATAGGCTTTAAAAGTTGGGAGACACATTTTCCCATTGCGGGCTGTGAGGAATAATAGCAATACTGATGACAACACTATTATTGGCACAACAATT
Source organism: Pleurodeles waltl (assembly GCF_031143425.1). Taxonomy (NCBI): domain Eukaryota; kingdom Metazoa; phylum Chordata; class Amphibia; order Caudata; family Salamandridae; genus Pleurodeles; species Pleurodeles waltl. Next base: position 1,216,546,408 of record NC_090440.1, read on the forward strand.
GCAATGGCAAATCAGTACAGGGAACATAGCAAATGGACAAAAAATTGCATGAGTGATGCTACACAACAGCACAGGGGAAATAACACTTACATTTGAACTGAGACACCTCCTCTGATGGGCAAAATGTCCCTCCCCAAGCAACCCGAGGGTAAGCTGCACTCAACACCTCCACTGATGATAGACACTAGAGGGGGTTATGGAACAATGCAGACAGGAGTACAGGTAACATAGATTACACATGACACATACCTGTTTCTCATGGGAAGTATTGTTGAATTAAGTCTGCTCTGGAGTAAGCTGCATCCTCATAATCTTACTCCTCATCACTCACTATGTCCCCTTCATCAGCCACTGGTCCAGCTGCCCCCTCCTCTACATCCAGCAATGGGATGTGAGGTCTCAGGGCCAGATTGTGCAGCATGCAACAGGCAACAAAGATCTGGCAGACTTTAAGTGGTTTGTAGAGTAGGGCACCTCTGGACACATGTAGGAAGCGGAATCTGTCCTTCAGTAGGCCAAATGTCCTCTCAATGACACGCCTCATCCTGCTGTGGGCCTCATTGAAACGGTGTTCGCAATCTGTTGTCGGATACCTCACAGATGTTAGCAGCCAGGGAAGGTTGGGGTACCTAGAGTCACCTGTGTGCAAAAAAATAGAACATATCTCAATACCTGCGGGGACACAGGTAGATTGTGAAGTGACATAAGATGACAGGGCCAAACATCTATGAGATACATACAGATGAGCGGTGCCTGGTCCCTCTGTAGTTGTGCCATCATGTGTGGGATGTTGCTGTACCGCAGAATGTATGAGTCATGTACAGAACCAGGGAACCTGGCAGTTACCTGCGTGATGTAGTGGTCAGCGAGACACAGCATCTGCATATTAATGGAATTAAAGTTTTTCTGATTCCCATACACTTGTTCAGTCATCCTGGGTGGAGCCAAGTCATTGTGGGTGCCATCTATGGCCCCTATCACGAGGGACATGTGCCAAATCGTACAAGGCAGCCTTTACAATGGTCAAATCTGCATGTTGATGAAATAGGATGCAGGAGGGCAGATGTTTGAGCAAAACACACAGTACATCCTTCAACACTTTGCTGATCATCAGCTGTGACATCCCTTCTGCCGAACCCACTGTCATCTGAAACGACCCTGAGGCAAGAAAGTGGAGTATAGACAACACCTGCACTAAGGGAGGGATGGCATAGGGATGACGTATGTCAGGCAACAGATCAGGCTTCAACTGGCTACACAGCTTCATGATGGTCTGACGGTTCAGGCGGTACATCTGAATGATGTGCCTCTCTTCCAGGGCAGCCAGCTCAACTAGGGGCCGGTACAGAGGGTAATGTCTCATCATCACCATTGAACTGTATCTGGGAACAGGAGATAGAAGTCAAACATTTTTGTATGCAATGTGTTGACATTGTCAATCTAAGCTGTAGTCACTACATATCATCCATGACACACATAAAATGAATCTACTATTCACTCATTGCATGTAAAATGGCAGCTGCCTGCCCTGTATGCACATGACAGCTAGAAGTGACCTAATTCCACCAGCGTTAGACGTCATGGCAGTAGGTAGTCTAAACCGCCGTGCAACTCCTCATTGGATGACATTGTTGCCCAAGGGAGACTGGGTCCAATGGTGATCAGCGCCAGCAGTGATAGATATGTTCGCCGTGGCCGTAACCGCCATTTACTGTTACATAGCTTACTTGACTCCTGACACTCGTGTAAGTAAGACCTCCACTGCGTGTACTGCTGTATTCTGACTCTGGAAGCCAAGATGCCACGTCCTGCAGGAGAGAGGGCCCCAGCCTTCACCCAGGAAGAGCTGCAGAAGCTTGTGGATGGGGTCCTACCCCTGTATGGACAGTGGTATGGGGCACCAGAGCAGCAAGTGAGACTCATGTCACTGTCATGTGTGATGGTGATGTGTTTGAGGATGAAAGGATTTGGGACGAGGCAGACTGAGTGGATGCATGGAGATGGGTGAGGAGTCTGAGCATTAGTGGCATGAGGACACATGACTGTGGTCATGAAATGTGTTTGATGTGTGATGTTCAATGCTGACCCTGTAATGCCTATCTACATGACTTTGTCCGTCTGCCTGTGTCACCCATGCAGGTCATCGCCCATCAAAAAAAGGGGATTTGGAGTGCCATTGCCAAGCAAGTGTGGACCCTGGGAGTCCAATCCCGGCAGAGCAACCACTGCAGAAAGTGGTGGGAGGTCCTGAGACGCTGGGCCCGGAAGTACACAGAGGCCCAGCTGGGAACACCCTCCCACCCAGGGAGGGGTGCCCGTCGGACCCTGACCCCCCTAATGGTCCACATTGTGGCAGTGGCCTACCCTGAGGTGGATGGGTACTCGAGGGGAGCACAGCAGCCACAAGGGAGTAAGTACACACTGACACCTCGATGATGTTCTGCCTGTATGGCTTTGGATTTCTCACTAGTGGAATGATGTAGCCTAGGTCATTGATAGTAGCATGCCGACTATGGGTATCAGCCACCCTGGCAGGATTGGTTCATAGATGTGTGCCCTTACCGTGCAGACAGGGAATTATGTGGTCAGTTACGTGCAATTTGGGAATTGTGTGGTGACCCTCAACAGGGGTTTAGATCCAAGCTCCTAGCATCAGCATCAGTACAAGTGAGGTGGCAGGGCACTGCCATCAGTTTCAGCCTACCACTGTGAGCGAGATAATTAGTGTGTCCTCAATCAGTTGCCATGTACCGTATGTGTAGATGGGTACAACGGGGCCAGATGTCACTGTGCTATTTGTCAATGGATTAGTCTACATGCTACCTAACCATGCAGGATTCTGTTGAGCAGGGTGTACCGGAAATGTCCCCACACACGACCATAGGAATGTGCCAGGTACTAGGTAAGTGTGACTAGGTTGTCCCTCATCAAGTGCATGAGTGCTACTGTTCTACCATTACCAGTTTCCATCAGCATGGCTGTGGTATCCCCCAAGGTGTCCTACTGTTGTGTTATGTATAGATGAGGGCATGGCTTGCCTTGGTATAGCTGCAGATTATGTTGTTATAACTCTGTGTTATGTAGGGTTGGTATTGACCCATTACACCCTGTCTTTCTCTGCCACCCTCCTTCCCGCTCCACCTTTGTCTTTGTGTGCATCAGCTTCATCAGGCAAAGGAAAATGGGCCTCGGCGAGTGGGGAAGCTGCAGCCCACGGGACCCAGGAGGCTGATACCAGCGGAGCCGAGGGGAGGGCAAGGGGAGTGCCACGGGGGAGACAGGATGGACGACTACATCTTCAAATTCCTCTTCCAATGGACACTCCCTGGTGGTGGCGGACCCATCTGGAACCATCCCAGCACCATCCTTGTCCACCACCCCCTTTACTAGCACCGCCCTCCCTGTAGCTTCCCACTCAGTTGCCTGTGCCCGCTCACCTAGGAGGGTGAATAATTCCTTTCCAGCATGCACCTCTGCCCCTGCCCTAGTCAGCCATGCTGCCCTCAATGAGGAGGCTATTGACCTCCTAAGGTTAATTTCTGTGGGGCAGTCAACCATTGTGAATGCCATCCAGGGATTGGCATCACAGATGCAGCAGTTGAATGCCTAGCTGGAAGGCATTCACGGTGCCCTGTCTGCCCTGCAGGGGTCGTTACAGTCTCTGGCCTCCACTTTGACAGCAGCCAGTGTTCCTTCTTCTTCCATTCCCCCTTCAACTACCTGTTCCCAATCACACATCCCTCTCCCCTCACCCATCCAAGGCACACCTTCATACCAACATGCATTTACATCAACAGACCCAGATCGCAAGGTCAAACACAAGCACCACAAAAGACACCACTGCCATGCAAACACACAACATTCAGATACAGACACAACATCCACTCCCTACATGGACTCCCTCATCACCTCTCCCCTCATAGGCACTACACCACTCATACCTGCAGTCACCATATCATCAGTCCCAGATCCTGCCACAAGTGCACTCATTCCTACAGTCACCACAATAGCAGACCCCATGCATGCACCCCATACACCACATGTGCACTCAGCACACCTGTCAACACCCCCACATGCAGCACATCCACCCTACCTACACACACCACCATAACATACATTCACACATCCCCCGCCATCTCCATGCATGACCTCCCAACTCCCCCCACTAAACCTAAACGCCCACACTCACACAGCACACACATGACATCCAAGCTCGCACCTGCACCCAAGGCACTGCACTACCACTCCCTCTCCCTCCACTCTCAAACATCACTCCCATTCCCTATCTTGTGCCCCAAAAAAACATTTCCTGCATGTGCTTTCCCTGTTCCCACTGACCCAGTTCCTCTCCCCCCAAAGTGCCCTGTTCCACTCCCAAAACCACTGCTTCCACCTCCCAAGCCACCCCTAGTGCACCTAGTTCTACCCCCACCAAGGCCAAGGTTACCCCTCCCAAAGCAAAAGCCAAGCCCCATCCCCCAAAATCTAAATCAGGAGTCAAGTTCGGGCCATGAACATTGCCTGGGGCCTATATTGTATATAGTTATTTTTTTTGCAAATTTCAATTTAGTATATCTGCACTAGGGACCCCTTGGTGTCAAGGGTAACATACTTGTCCTGGCTTTCCTTCCACATGTATGTGTTGCATATGTGTGATCTTTTGTGTGTAGTTTGTGTTTCAGTGTGTGTCTGTGTGTGTGTGCTGCTACGGGTGTTTGTTTGCCTATGTGGGTGGTTGTCGCTAGCCGTGCCAGGTGTGTGTGTTATGTGTGTGTGTACTAATGTCCTTCCCTCCAGTGTGTGCTACGCAGCTCTACTTACGGTTGGTGTCTTTGTCGCCATTGCTAGTTCTGGAGTTGTATGGCCAGTAGGAGCATTGGGAAGACTTCCAGTTCTGGTTTCATGGCGGCTGCAGATGTGCCTGTGTTCCTGAAGGTGAGTGTCCCCTTTAATGTGGTTCGTTTCCGCCAGCCTTTTCATGGTAGGGCAATCACCGCGGAAATCCTGGCCGGGTGCAACCTCGTAATATGGTCAGCGGAAACATGCTCCCTGCCGGCCTGAAGATACCTACCGCCAGCCAGAGCGGCCCGCCCACACCGGCGGTGACTTGGCTGTGTTCCGACCAGAACACCGCCATGGGCATAATCTGGCGGTCTGCCCCGACGGGCCCACAGCGGTGCAACCCCCACCTCTACCACTGTGGTCACAGGACCACAGGACCACCAAAGTCGTAATGAGGGCCTAGATGTTAAAGCATAATTTCAGAAATTACACAGAAGAAAGAAACAATGTCGCTTTGCAAAATTTAGAACCAGATGATCTTCACTATTTGAGAAGAGTGCCCAGGAGCACAAACAAAAGAAAACATTTGAGAAAAGAAGACTTGGTAATATAAAAGAAAGTTAACTAGAGAAAATAAATCTTTGCATTATTGTTTGTCCTGCTGGTGGCGATTTTGCCAGTCACAATCCTTCTGTTTGCATGGCACTAAAAGTTACAAAGAACACAATAGCACCTCAATGTTAGAAATGGGGTTTCTGGTTGGTTAGGGTATGCACCTGAGCCAGTCAGAACCCCCCCACTCTAGTCAGGGATAGTAACTTACACACTAAAGTTAACTTGCGCTCACCCCTTTGTACCTTGGCGCAGAGCAGACAGACTTATCTCCAGAGGCAATTTGTAAAGCGATTGCGCAACACTCTCACGCCAATGACACAATAAATGCACCACAAAAGAGACTCCACACAGGATTGTATGAAAATAGGTTTCCTATACGGTAAACATATCAAAGATCAATAAAATATAAGTACTGTGCATAGGAAACATTTACTGCAATGGAACTCAGTATCCTGGTAATGCAAGAATCAACATTATATGTATTCCAAGTTCAATGATTACTTAGAGCATGAAATGCAAAAGGTCATGGGAAACAGAGGCAGGTACCTAAGCCACCACAATTGTGTATGCAAGGTATATTGGTTGTGAAAGCGCACAAATCACCAATAAATATAGGGTGTCAGGATGCTTGCGCTCCTATTAGGAGTATTACGGTAATCGGGAGCCGCCAGTCGAGGATTGTATTCACCAGGAGGAACCTACCTGCAGTCCCCGACCTGGAACAAAGAATACAGGAATGGCGTAGTACACTGCAACAGGCGCCCACACTCTCGAATGCAGAATGGTGCACTAGCCCGGAAACACAGGGCTCTCACTCCTTCAGATGGGGAAAGTTCTGCTGCTACGTGGATCTCGATACAGAGCTTGCATAATCCAAAAGATGTCACACCGCAGATGTCGGACATTCTCCTTTGAGCTCAACTGCCCGCCAGTCTATGGCTTGTCTCTCCCTATGAACACAATTGCCATTAATGTCTAATACTTCATCTGTAGCCAACGCACTGTATCATTTACAAGGTGGCATATGCTTGACTCCACATACTACTGAGTTTGATGGGCCCTCAGCTGATTGTCCCTTCTGTGAGGATACCTTTATATTGAATTAGTTGTTCTCAACTGGTTTGGGCAGACACAGGTTACGGTGTACTGCTCTTTTGGTATTCATTATGACATGGTTTCAACTGATTGTTATTGTTTGCTTAGATCCCAGTTCAGCGCTAGGAGACACATGAAGGTACTCACCACACATTGTTCAGCCATTTGCGCATCACGTGGCCGCAATCAGATATGTGGCATCTATGTTCAGCGCCATTGTTTCTTGGTAATATGAAAGATGGTGCGCATTAATGTGGTTACGTGGAATATACGTGGAATGCACACTCCTGCACGCAGGTATGCGGTCTACTCCCATCTGAAGCAACATAGTGCCCATATCTCACAGTTGAAGGAATCACATCTAACGAGTCCAGAAGCAGACACACTTAGAAGAAAATGGGGCTGCCCATTGTACTCCACAAACTACTCATTCTATGCGCGAGGAGTGCTGATATGGATCTGCCATGGGGTTCCATTCCATCTGTTACAACAGGTTGGGGACAGATGGCCGTTATGTGTTCGTCCATGGCTGGCTAAGTGGCCGTCAAGTTATCCTTGGCAACATCTACGCTCCCAATGTAGATCAGGCTACTTTTCTAAACAAACTCAGTCGACTGATTGCGCGCTGTAGTGACATACCGTGGCTGATTGGGGGAGATTTCAATTGCATATTAGATACATACCTGGACAGATCCTTTCCGCCATTAGAGAGCACCACTGCCATATCCAATGCCCGCTCTCTTGTAGCATGGCTGCACCACTGGCAGTTGACGGACATTTGGCGGTATTACAATGCGGAGGCCAGAGTGTACTCCTACTCTGCACCGCATGATCTGTATGTTCGGCTCGATAGATTACTCTGTACGGCTGCTCTGCTTCTGGCGGTTGTGGAGATGGATTATTTGGGCGTACAAATTCGGATCACAATCCTCAATACCTTCAGCTCGACAGAGGCATGTCTACGCAATCCCCTGTTCCCAAGTGGAGAATGCAGCCAACTGTGCTGGAGGACTCGGCATTCTGCGAGTCGACAGGGCAACAGATCATTAATTATTTTGAGCTAAATGCGGACACGTTATCCTCCCGTTCGATTGAGTGGGACGTGTTTAAGACTGCATTGAGGGGTCACTGTACAGGGTTCAGTATTGGAGCACGTAGGCAGCTGGACCGGGAGGTGTCCAAGATAGAGCGACAGCTGCTGTGACATGATTCGGATGTTGTGCAGAACCCCAGTGTCTTTTCCTGATTGCTTGACGCGTGGAAAACCCACACAGAGCTTCTTGAGTGATTGTGATGCCTTAATAACGCGGCACACTCTGTTAATGTACATGCGCAAGCGGATAGGGCCGGCGCTGCACTTGCCCGCTTAATAAGACAGGAGACCACCCCTAGCTCAGTGCTATCTATTCAGACGCTGTCCAGTGAGTTATTGTACACGCAGGACTTGATACATGAGGCATTTCATACCCATTATGAATCTCAATATACCTCTATCTCCTCTACTCCCCTACAGGTTGTGGAGAATTTCTTTGCAGGAGTGTCTCTGCCCCGGATTACGGATGAGCAGAGTCTGTAATTAGATGATCCTTTATTGTTTTCTGAGATACAGGAGGCCATTCAGTCACTTTCAAATGGCAAAGCGCCTGGCCTGGATGGGCCTCCGACTGAGTTTTATAAGGCCTACGCAGTCCAGCTGGCCCCTCAGCTGCTCGTTCTATACGAGGAGTCCTTGACACTAGCGTGCTTGCCCAATACGTTACGAGAGGCCATGTTAGTCTCCCTCCTTCCGCCGCATAAGGACCCCGCTGATTTACACTCCTATGGGCCACTGGAGCTTTTAAACACAGACTATAAAACATTAGCCAAGGTGATTGCAGCACGTCAGGCCCCACTGGTGCCTTCCTTGATACATGAGGACCAGAACAACTTTGTGCCGGGTCGCACAACGTCTCTACATCTATGTAGGTTCTTTTGTGTGCTACGGTATACTTCCCGACATTGACCGCGAGCGGGTTGCTTGCTGATTGACCTGGAAAAGGCATTTGACTCGTTGGAGAGGCCTAACCTTTTTGCAGTCCTGCCAAAATACGGATTAGGCCCTCACTTTATACAATTGGTGAGACTGTTATACACGTATAGACTAGCCCGTAGCAGAATGGGACGCTTGGTGTCGTCCCCCATACAAGTCAGGAGAGGCACAAGGCAGGGATGTCTACTGTCCCCACTCCTTTTTGCTTTTGCTGTGGAGTCGCTGGCAGCTGCACTCAATGAGGCGGGACGCAGTTGGGGGATAGCACTGGGTGATGGGACGCATGTGGTCTCTCTGTATGCGGATGACTTTCTGGTGTATATTAGAGACCTGGTGAATTTTCCTAGTGACATCATGCCCCTGCTCAACGAACATGCAAGGGTTTCTGGACTGCGAGTTAATTGGACCAAGTCCTGTATTTTCTCGTTGTCATCTCTAACTTGTCTAAGCCAAACGTCTATACCTACAGATATTGCGTGGCAGCCTGTCACATTTAGATACTTAGGGATACAGGTATACCATGCAGAGTCGGATATATTTGATGGGAACTTGACATGTACCATGTCCAACTTGTGTCGTCAGATGGCATTCTGGAAGACATTGCCAATGACGGTCATGGGCAGGGTGGCCCTCGTTAAAATGATAGTGCTACCACGACTATTATATTACTTTGTCAACCTACCTCTCTATATTCCAGCCTCCTTTTTCCGGTTCATAGAACACGAAGTGTGTAGATTGATTTGGAACAAGTCCCACTGCTGAGTGGCCCTCTCTAAGCTTTGTCATCCATTGATACATGGTGGTCTAGCACTGCCACATCTAGAGCACTACTACACAGCTGCGCAGTTACAATGGGTGGCCCGTTGGCTCTCATCGAAGCAGTTAGTGGGCATGGCCACAGATCTTCCAGCGTGGCTTCAAAGTAAGTTTATTTCATCTCTGTGCGAAATCCGCAGCGCCAACCCCTATGCTACTGAATCTAGCATATTGTTGTTTCCGCAGATGATGTTACCTCACCAGAGACACCGTGCCCTATGCACCAGCCATACCGCTGTTGGGAAAACCATGTGGCGCATGTGACACAATGGCTGCGGAACTAGCAGCTTGGCATGCGGTAGGAATATACACACTGGGCGACCTCTACACTGATGGTAAACTCAACATTCATGGCGCACTGACAGAGGCCACTGCACTGCATCTAGGTACCTTTATGTTGTACAATTCCCTTAAACAAACATTGCAAGAAGCATGGGACGACCTTACAGTAGAACCTCGTATACACTACACACTACAATACCTACCTATCTTCGGGGAAGGAGGACATCTAATACACTGGATAGCAGGCTTCCGTACGTTTCCATACGACAAGCCTGCTCGTGCCTCCCCGAAGGAACTGGGAGGGAGACAGGGGGAAACCGTTCACAGACAGAGAATGGTAACAATACTAGAGACTCCACATATGTACCTCGCAATATGCGATTTTGCCTTATTCAATATTATGTCACACAAAGGGCATACCTTACCCCCAATAAGATTAATAGATATTGTAAACGTGTGGATGCAGCTTGTCCATGGTGTCAGTGCTTAGGAGCAGACTTGCTACACATGATATGGTCATGTCCGCCCTGAGTCAATATTGGACTTCAGTCCATGCACACTTGATGTATTGTGTGGACCGACCGTTACCGTTGACCTGGGAGGCATGTGTCCTGGGATTGTTTCATAGGGGTAAAAAATTGAAAGAAACGTCCCAATTTCTGGATCTGGGGTTGTTGGTGGCCAAACGCCTTATAACTCATAGATCGCAATCTTCTGAGCCACCAGCCTATGAAGCACGGCTACGTTCATTGGCTATTTGGGTGAGAGTGGAGTGCATGGCTCTCCAGCGCGAGGAAGCGTTGGGACTGCAAAAAAATCATCTTGCGGCGCAGTGGGAGCTAATATTAACAGACCTGTATACGCCACTGGTGCCGGCACTTACCTCACTTTGATTTCCTGGAAATAGCAGCGTCCACACTCGGTTCAGCATGCTATACAACTGTATATGTAACTAACACAAATGCACATTCCCTTCAGTTGTGGGGATTCTGGACTGTTTGAGAGTTACATGGCATAGATGCATGGGAGTGATGTGTAGATGTTTATAAACTGTACACCAATTTTACCGAATTCATACTGTGGTTGCTCAGATTCGTGTTGCCAGCGATATTGTTTTTACCCCCTATGATTGTTGTTACGACTTGTTATTGATACTGACCAGATGGGTCAGATGTATTATTACTATGCAAAATGTCATGTTAAAATATAAAAGCAATAAAGAAATATACAAATAAATGAGGGCAGCAAGGATCCTCATGTGCCCCTTACAACAATAGTAATATTTTCACTTGCCAAGGTGCTGTTTGTAGTCATAAGTTGTGAGTTCACTTCATTTATTGTTTTACTTGTGAAAGGCATATTCAACACAATGGAATGCCTTTCTTGGTATGCTGAAGTAGTACATGAAATTTTTATTCTCAGTTTCCTGATAATAGGTGTGAACTGTCTTCAGGCTTTTCTGCTACTGTCCATAGAACATAGCTAAATTAGTGGTCTGTGAAAGGTCCTTGAGGAAGGCACTGTCCAAAGGCAGGCAGGAGATTTCCAGACCAGTGCTCCCTTCAGCAAGTTTTCTTTAAAGGTGCTACTCACTAGTATTCCCAATATGCATCTCCCTGACAGTGACAATGAGATAGCACACGTGCCAAAGAAAGGGAGTCTGCATAGAGCTAAAAGGAAGGCTGATGTATGAATTACACCCTCTTACTTTATGATAAAATTAACTGCGTGCATATTCTGAGTCACCGCAAATGTAAATGCAATGTCACATCCCAAAGATTAAGAATTTATGCCCATATTTATACTTTTTGGTGCAAAACTATGCTTCCACAGTTTTGGATCAAAAAGGTTACCGCCGGTTTGCGTCATTCCAAAGCACCAGTCGGGCACCAAATTTATGGAATGCTGCAAGCCTGTGCTAAGCTTGGGCTACCATCGGAAAAAAAGGTGTTAGCCAGGTGGGGGTGGCGGTTTTGGTGAAGGAGTTTTGCCTAAAAAATTTACACTAGGCTGGTTAGAGGTAAAAAAAAAAATTCCATTAACCAGACTAACGTCATTTCCTGACGCACAACTATCAATAACACATCACGCCTGTCTTAGCTAAGGAGTCATGCCCTCCACCCCATTGGGCATGGCCATTGCACCCATTGACATGCAGGGTCAGGGCCTCCAATTGAACTTAGATTTTTTTTACAAAATACTTACCTATACTTACCTGGGATGGGGTCCCCCATCCTCTGGTGTCCCTCTGGTGTGGGTGGAGGTGTTCCTGGGGCTTGGGGTGGGCACCTCTGGGCCCATTCCATGATGTTTGCCCATGGAAATGGGTCCACAGGTACCTTAATGCCTGGTCTGACCTAGGCGTTAAATACTGGTGATAAGCAGGCTTAGCGCCATTATTTAGACCCGCCTCTTACCCGTGCACGTTGGGTTCACGCATCCAAAAACTGACGATGACTCCTATATTTTGATGCTAGACGGGTCTAGCATCAAAATATAAATATGGAGTTAAGTGTACGCTGTTTTTGCGTAAAAAAATGACGCACAAACAGCGCAGAGTATAAATATGCTCCTTAGTTTTTCTTCAGTTAGTACTGGCCCCTTTATAAACCTCCATAAAAAATTGTTGTCCAGAGATTTTCATTTTTGATTTGTGTTTTTGCATCATTAGAGAAGTGATTTAGCTTGGGTAGACATTGCTAATCTGGGCCAATTGTTTCTGGACAACATTTTTTTAAATGACATATGTGTTGCAGTGATGACGTACTATTTCAGGAACCATGAGATCTATATACTTAATTTTTGTGTCAAAACATAGGTTTTCAGGGTCAAGTGGTCTTATTGAGACAGAAAATACCTCCTCAAGGCAACCTTCTCGACATTTTCCAAAATGGCAGCTATAATAGAGGAAGAAGAGGCATATATAGAAATGAAACCAATAATAATGTTTTTTAATCCTTTTATGTATACACCAAACAATGGTTATGATCTGCATATGAAAAAAAATATGTTTTTCACTCCTGTTTTAGACCCATTTTCATAGTTTTTTTTACTTGTTTCGGCAACCGCTCCTGGTATATTTTCAGAACGTTGAACATTTGAGAAGAGCATATCGACAGGGACATCTTCTTGTTTCACAGGTTTTGCAAGTGCATGTACTTGTAAGTTCTGTGGGTAGAGGCCTTAGAAATGTCGTAGGTATTAGCACTCCCTATGTTGTTTCCAATTTGAGTTTGAGGATAGCTGTATTGCTAAATAATTAAAGGTTTTGGTGGTTTGCATCTTGCTTCCCTTAATATGGAAAATATTGGGCCCGCCCTTTTTTTGTCCACAACTCATTGTAAAGGTTTTTGCTATGTTGATTTTCAAATATCTCTCTTCCATAAAGTCAGAGAAGCAATTAATAAAGTGCTGCAGGCTTCTTGGGGTCAGGGCCAAAATTACTGCGTCGTCGACATAGAGAAGAATGGGAATTTGCTGCCTCCTGACTCTAGGGGTGTCTTCACCTGATGCCTGCAGTGCTTCCTCCACTCTGTTTGTACATAGGGAGAAGAGGAAGGGAGCTAGTACAGACCCCTACTAGACCTCTCTATGTCAAACATGGGGTCAGCCCTCCTTTTGTCCCAAAGCAGACTTTAGCACTGGGGTTGGCGTACAAGTGTGCAGAGAGTGAGATTAACTCCTTTGGGGCCCCCAATTTGCCCATGCAGACCTAAAGTTTGCTGTGGTTGACTTGTTCAAAGGCACAGCTTAAATCAATAAAGCATACGTGCAATGAACCTTCTTTTGCCACGGTGTACTTTCCAATCAAAAGGTTAAGGTTGGCACCTGTTCTACTGTTCCAAGCACTTTCCCGAAACCATATTGGGCGTTCGTTATAAATGCATTCTCCTTAGCCCAAGTGTCCAGTAGCTCTAACAGAATTATCCCTAGAAGCTTGGTGGAGGAGTCAAGTAGGGTGATTGGACGATACCATTTTGGGTCATTCCTTGATCCCTTCTTAAAAATAGGAATGATGAGTGAATGAAACCAGGATGAGGGTACATATCCTGCTCTAGCCGCATTTAGGGCCTTAGTCATCAGGGGAGCCCATAGAGCCCCTTCTGATTTATAGACATAAATTGGGACCCCTCAGGTCCAGGTGCCTTTCCCTTGGGGTTTATGTTTATCACCCTTATCGCCTCTTCTAAAGTAAAGGTCACAGCAGTTGTTAAGTGGGCTATTGGATGCTGTTGGGTTCCTCCTCTTCTCTTGTACATCAGCAGAACGAACCAAAGTGGGCCATCCTTTGGGGTGGGAGTAATTGAGGATTCCAGATCGGGATCTATCCCATTGATGAACAATGGGGCATTGATTGTATGCCAGAACAGGGTACTGTTGTTGGTTACTGCGGCCTGTAACAAATTCTTCCAGGCTTCCTGTTGAAATTCTTTCTATTTTTAATTGGGGTATTATAATTAGATCTGGCTGCTGTATCGCCATGGGATCCCTTGGCCGCTGGTGTATTATTTTAATAAGATTGTTCAGTGCCCTTGAACATTGCTGGTTATACCACCCTCTGATATCATTCTTTTGTCCCTTTGACCTGCCAGTGGGCAGTTAGTTAAAACAGATGCATTTACTGGGTTAGGTGCAACAAATGCATCTGACCACACGGACTGACAATACTTATACCATTTGATGGGGAAATTCAGGTGCAATGAGTGCATTAGATCTGTCCAACTAGCGTACTCCAATCTGCATGCAGATCTATCTAGCAGACAACAGTCTATTGACACAGAACGTACTAAAACCAACAGGCAAATAGATATGGCGATAGAATAGTATGCCCCTAACCAAAACATTCAAAGCAGGCAGAATGAGCAGCAGAATAGTTTTCTAAAACCTTAAATTGTAGCATCTAAACAAAATATTGGTATGTAAAGTCATTTCCAAAGACATTAATACTGTCCCAGAGAAAATATAGACTTGCTTGTCTAGAATACAAACACGGACGGCAGAGTGTCCACCTATGAAGATGACTTTTGTTCAATAAATTTACCAACTTCTGTCGACTGGGAGCTTCTCACGAATAGTCTTTGGACAAAAGGCCAAAGGCCAGATGTCTCGGTACACAGATGGAGTCACTCAAAATTAGCACCACAAAAGACAGCAATAACAACATTCAAAGGGGCACATCAAAACAGCATTAAAACATTAGAAGAGGCCGCACCTAATGCAAATTGGGTTAGTAAGTACGGGGCTCATAGCCTGCAACCACAGCTGAAGAGAAACGAAGTGCTGAACAAATTGGATGGTGCATTATCAGTGGTGGGGCGAGCTCAGAGAAGGATTAGTCTGGTGTAAGAAATCTGATTATAATTTAAAGTGTGCGAGTACCTTCCTCAAGGAATAATCACAACCCTTCTCAGGGTGAGCCCTCAAAGCTCGACATTAGTGTCGCTTCCTAACTATCGCCCCATTGGAGCTAATGGAAGTAAATCTAAACCTCATGGGATGATATTTTTCTAAACAATATTTCATACATAATATTTATGATAGACAACATTTCTGTATATGATAATCTAACACATGCACAAGCCTTTAATATTCCCACTGTGATATTACCATAACCCATAAACAAGGCAGGAATAGTTTTGTGGGACAATGTTAAAACATCTCTGCACTATTGCTACAATACATATTTAGAGATACATTACTTATACATGCCTGTATTTTATCCATGTGTTTACGTTATTTTATAGCATAAACCTGGCCTTGGTGAGTATAATAGTGCTCACAAAGCATGTGCTGGTGACCTAAGCCATGTGCAATAGAACTAGTACATTATATTTGTTTACACTATTGCTTTTTGGAGCTTCAAAGTCAAACAGTAACACAAAAATGCTCCCTTCTCTAGCCACTTCCAAAATAAATAAATACACATGATTTTACTGTCTTTCAAATGCATAGATAGCTTAGTTAGGCACTGAGCACTAGAAAGCTTTTGTGCAATTTAGTTGCTGTCACTGTGAAAAAAACTACTTTTTATTTTTTGCATAGCTAACATAAAATGAGGCATGAGCAGGGGGTTCATTGTCATCTATCTCAGACTCTGAAAGAGGATATACCACTTGAACTTAATGTCATTGGTAGAAAAGTTGTTTCCATGCAAGAACTTGTGAACTAAAACCAAGACTTAAAACGTATTAAAACCGAGTCTATCCTTACAGGATGCCAGACACACTCACAAGAGGATGATTGAACTGTAGATGAATTTAAGAACACCAGTTCAGCCATGCGGCTGTACTCTTAACCAGCTGCTACTTGTTTAGAGGTTTTTCCAGCACAGCTGGTAACTGCTGTTCCCATAACCCACAAAGGATTATTTCAAAAGGAAAGTGCATTTAAGATTCTAAGGCCCATATTTATACTTTTTTAGCGCGCATTTGCGTCATTTTTGGGCGCGAAAGCAGCGCAAACTTACAAAATACTATTGTATTTTGTAAGTTTGCGCCGATTTTGCGTAAAAAAACGACACAAATGCGGCGCTAAAAAAGTATAAATATGGGCCTAAGTAGACAATGCTCCTCTCGGATCTTAAAGATGGAAAAACTGTATACTTCTACAACTTATTATTTGCTAGGTTAATATTCTCTAGACCAAAGGCAGGATGGACAAGTTTGGAATAATTCTAAAATGTCGAGCCAGTTTAGGTAACAGCATTCCATACTGGATCAGGTACTATCTGACGGACACCTACTGTAATGTGTGTGTGGCCTTTGTATGCCTATCCAATGCATGACAAACAGTGAGACTAACACTCTGGGATAAGTTGTCTAGGGTGGGGTCTTTTGTGGGGAATTCTCAGTGCCACTCATATTGATGTTAAAATGCCTGGATTACGTATCAGCCTCAAATGAATCAACCATAGACAGTGGTTACCCCAGGGCTGTGTTCTGGCTTCAGGCTCGATTAGCCTCTTCACAGATCATTCTCCAAAGTGCTCCTAATCTACGTGGGAGCTGTATGCCTAAAATTGAGGCTTTTGAGTCTAGACTAAAAATACCCAACATACAATTTATAAGAAAAAGACAAACACTATGATCTTTGAAGAGTGTTGATACATTCAGAATAAAAAAAAAAATAGTTGACTAAATTTAAAATACAAGGCGTTTCTAAACATAAATATTTTGTATGCCTTATTTGGGACAAAGACTGTTCTGGATTAGCAACAATGAAACATTTTAATAGGCTTGGTTATCTCCATGGCAGATTCTCAAGGGTTCCTCTGTTGAAAGTCTACTCTGAGCAAAGTCTACTCAGTGGCATCAGAGTGACGTCAAGGGGCTCTAAGAGTTAAAATATTGGTAGGTAATCCTAGTTTTATCACAGGGCAAATAGAGGATAAAATGTGGAGTGGTACTTTGCCCTTTCCCTTGAACACTATGAAGGCAGGTAACAGGGAGTTTGGACTGCTGAGACCTGCATTATGTGCTAAGGAGATTCGTTATATTTGTAAGATCCTCATATAAAGAGGGAGTTAAAACACTAGCAGGTTGTGCATTCTAAGAAGATAACAATGGTGTAATAGTCTGTATGATCTCTGAGATACTAGCCCTTCAAATTCGATAAGAGATATGTTTCTGACCTATCTCCCTTAGATTTTAAGAAAGTTGTTAAGTATGCAACGGAGGGATAGGCTGAAATCGTACCTTTTGCAGCTCCATGATAGGGAAACCATAAATTGAGACTGGTAATGTTTCCAATACCCTAATGAAGCACAAGAGATTTAAATTTACCTTGCAAAAAAATTGAATGTGCTTGAACTTTGGGGCTTTTGTGCATCTTTCTTTATGTGGCCTTTCACTGCTTCTGATTTACTGCCTTAAGGAAGACATTTTTAAAAGGTTTGATCAATTCCATCAGCAATATACTCTCTGAAAATTATGTAGCAAGAAATATGTTCGGAAGGGTTGCAGATAACTAAAGGACGAGTGATAAGAGTACCATAAAGATCATAATCTTAATGCAGAAGATAAAGGGTGTCACTGTGTAAAGGGTAACGGGATATGAAATGAAACACAAGGAAATCGAACAATGACCTTCGAATTTGCAAACAAAAGGGTATGTAATTATTGTAAAAACTAATAATAACAATAAATGTGTAGAAGAACAATGCTGATCAATAATCAAGAAAATGTGTGCGTTTCACAGAAGACTCGCATGATTCTAAAGTGTCTGCATCACCCATATTGACATTCCCCCCCCCCCTTATGTCTTTCATTGAATGAGGACAGCAGGATCTGTGCTTTCAAATGAGTACTTATTCCTCATTACCCTCCGACCTGCAGTAAAAAATTGAAACGTATGTAAAGATGTGAAATCAAACTACTGAAATGTAGCAGTTGGAAACGATGGTCAAAAGTCCGGTTATTCGAAGACTGAAATCAAACATCAGGATGCATCCAAACAATCCATACTCCCATTTTGCAGCAATTATTGGCTATGGAGGTGTGAAAATACTGTATACACTGAATTGCAAATTAATAAACAAAATACACAATGACGCAAAGTCATCAGTTGCAGGTCGCTGTTTATTTTGCAATTTTAGCAAACGACTTCAAAATGGCTGCATTAGCCTTTACTTCAAAGAATATAAGAAATGGAAAATAAAATGTACGAAAAAGCCATGTACATTATTTCAAATTTGCAAAGCAAACGAGAATCGTGTCTACTCAGCTTCTGCTTTTCTGCAGAATTTTCATTAATATATTGCTATAGCCTGATTAGTTGCACGGCACTGGTCACCAATTTACAAAGCTCAGAATGCCTTATAAGCGCCCTAAAATTAGAATTTGCAAAGCTGTTTTTTGGGTAAAGTATACATATTGGCAGAACGAACTAACTCACATGCCCTGCTTTGCCACCATGGAAAGGAAGACTTGGAAGGGGACAATAACAAATTCTGAGGGACAGTTGACCTTGTCTCGTGTCCCTTTCAGCAATTCTCCAACACTTGGCTGAAGCCGGCTTTCTAAACAAGCCCTTAAGGAGAGACGAAGAGATGACTGCTCTACCTCACGTTGTGTTAACATCTGAACAGAAATTGGAAAATAAGGCTGGAAAGTAGTTTCTTTTTATTTTAACACAATGAAAAGTCTTGCAAGCATTCATGCAAGCATTTGAATAAGCAGAGCAGCCTGAGATGATTTAGGGCCTCAAAAAAAGGAGATAAGCAAAGCACTGTCTGCGATGTCGTGAATGCTGGCAGGGAGGGGCCCTGGAGCGGGAGACTCGAGATGCGATGCAACTCTAGTCAAGTTTCACATCATTGCTCCTAGATTTAGCTACATATTTACACAAAAGGGAATATTGTGGCTTTTGTGAGTAGTGAGCTAAATGACCAGGTGTTTCTTTTGCAAAATAAGCTTATTTTAGGAGCCAAAGGTAAACGAGGACAGCACTGGAATAAAGCCAAAACAAATGTCAGCGACATGGGAGGAGATATGAGGTACTGAATGCTGCAATACAACACATGCAGCTACCAGCCTAAAACACCTACTGTAAAAGGAGCACCAAAGAAATAACAAAAATAGTCCATCACAGCAACAGATAAAGAAACCAAAGTGGAATAATACGGTAGATGGTCACCTCTCTGAACCAGAAAAAGGAGGGAGAAAAAGGCAGAACTGACTACTAGCGAGCAAGAATTTTTAAAGGACACTACAACCAACAAATGAAATCGCTTTAAGCCACAAGAAGCATAAAAAAAGTATACACAGTAAAACTACCAATAGATTCAGTTTTTTTTTTTGTTTTTTTTATTTTAATATGTCGGAGGGAGGGGGTTACATAAGAAGAAGAAAAAAAAAAAAGAAGAAGACATAATATATCCGTGCGAAGAAAGCAGAGTAAACAAAACAACGGGAGAAAGAAGACCTTTAAAAATACAACAGTTATATATATCACATATCGAAACAATTAGCATTTTTTTTAATTTATTTTTTTTAAACTGTGTCTTGATATTCCAATCATCTAGTCATTGGTGCCCACATTCGTTCTCCTCTATGTCTCTTCTTATGACCCTTTAACTTATAAAGACTTAATTCAGTATTATAGATGGTAAGTAATCTAGAGCGCCAACTCTCAAACGTGGGGGGTTCTTTTTTGAGCCAATCTGTAGCAATACATAAGCGGTATATTGCCATGGACAAAAATAAAAATCGCCTTATTTTATACAGTGCAGGTTCCATACTTTCAGGTGAGTCCACGACTCCCAATACTACCAGCATAACAGTAACCCGAATATTGCAATGCGTGATCTTCTTAAGGAATACCTCTATCTCGTTTAGTATTCCCTGCAACATTGGGCATACAAAAAACATATGCGTTATCTCAGCTTCAACTTCCCCACATCGATTGCAGCTTCCAGAGGATATCCCCCACTTTTTCAGTTTTGCAGGAGTATAATATAAGTCCATCAGTGTTTTGTAATGCTGGGTTTTCAAATTAGCTGATAGAAATGTTGTCTCAGCCATGGCTAAGGATTGGTCCACCCACTCTCCAGCCACCCCAAATCGTGCAATCCATCGCTCATTCTGTTGTGCCATATCATCTACTTGTAACTCTGTTAGTAGCTTATATAACTTGCCAATCTTTGCCCCATTTATAACAGCCTCAACTACCGGGATCTCCGACAACTGTACCCTACCGTACTTCTGAGACTGTAAAAAATTTCGTATTTGCAAACATTTTAAAAAATGTGTCTTAGGTAAGCCAAATTGAGACTGCAAATCCGTAAATGATTGACAACCTGATTTACAATACAAGTCTCCGACTTTATTTATTCCCCTAGAACGCCAAAAATCTAATATAGGATCCCTAAAGATATGATTTGGGATAGCTGAGAATTTCACTGGTGTATAAGCCGTAATCTTTCCCAGTCCCATACTCCGTTTTATCTGAGCCCAAACCTTGAAGGCGGACAAAAAAGGCTTAAATCTTACTTTTTTAAAGTAACTTGGTTCCTCAAATTTTGATAACCAACCACTTGCCTCCCCACCCGCCATCATAGTATAAATAGGAGTTGATTTTACTTCTTCATTACCCTTAAAACTTCCCCTTATAAGTTCATCCATATGTTGAAGACAACAGGCATAGTAATACAGTGTAAAATGAGGGACTGACCACCCGCCTCGATCTTTGGGAAGTGTCATATACTTCATTGCCCTTCTCGTTTTAGCATATCCCCATAAAAAATGATTCCCCATCTTTTCCAATCTTTTAAGCCATTTTTTATCAACCTCAAGGGGAATAGCCCAAAATAAATACAGGATTTTTGGCAGAACCATCATTTTCAATACATTGCAGCGACCCTCTAGCGATAAGTGCAAATTATGCATTCGGTCTAAATCCCTCTTTATTCTATTTAATAGTGGGATAAAATTGATTTCCACCAACCGATTAACCACTGATGTAATCTTCACCCCCAAATACACTGCTTCAGATACCAATCGTCTATCTACTAGTGAAACCACTTATGGCTATCCCAGTTCCAATTTTACCTACTAACTCTAACATTCTACCATCAGAAACAGATGGCCCAGCACTCCAATGTATACTCCCTGGTAAGCCTGCCCCTAGACCACGAGGACCCGACCTACCACCAGAGGCTAACAGCCTCATGGTGGTGTTGGCTGGTGTTCCCTCTCTAGAATTGGGTGAAAATGAGAACTATCACTCACTCAAGAGGAAAACCATTAAATGGTTGAATTGGAACAGACCTCTTCCAGCTCACCTCAATAATGAGATCATTATGGTAAGAAGGGTACCATGGTTGGGGAAGTCGGGGAAATCAATAGCAGGGGACTGTATCATTGTGTCTTTTCGAGACCCTGGAACAGTACTATACATTTGTGCTGGGTCAAATAGATCACTGGATTCTACCATACAGACTTTGCCAGTTTCTTTCTTTTTCCCTCCTATTTTCTTGCACCATGACTTGTCACAAGGTAACTGGACAAGGGTGGAACGAAGATCTAGATATAGGGGATATGCTCCACGTCCAGTTTATCGACCTTCGGAGACTCCCTTTTTGGACCATAATCGTTTTAACTGTCTGAATGGTCTGGATGGTGTGGACTGGCTGCCTCCAAACCCGAACTTAAATCCTGTGACCTTGGATAATGGTCCCAGCAAACTGCCTGATCTGGCTGAATCCACTTCTGAAAATGACCCTGTTAGAGTAATTGGTGTAGTTTCTGGCTTTGGTACTGGCTCTTCCCCCCACTCCATCCCTGCAATCTGTTCTGTGGCTTCTCCAGCGCACATGAGACTAATTTGGTGGAATGTGGCTGGTTTAGCCAGCAAACTGGGCACCCAAGATTGGATAACTTACATTGAGTCCGGGGATGTTTGCATGTTCCAAGAGACTTGGGCAAGGGAAGATTATAACCATCAAGGTTACGAGTCATTTTCCATCGCGGCAAGGTGGGAGGGTAAGGGCCGCCCCTCTGGTGGACTCACAACTTGGGTGGCTTCCCACTTAGGATGTCAGGCTTCACGCCTACCGGTGCCATCAGATGATATCCTAGTGGTTTTATTAGCCTGGCCGAACCTAGCGAAACTTGCCCTGATAAATATTTACTCCAGGCCAGTGGGAGCTTCGCGTGAATCCCCCACTATAGAGGAGCTTTCAGTATATTTAGCGGAAATGCCAAGAGATATCCCTTACATAGTGGGAGGGGATTTAAATTCCCATTTCGAGCCGTTGGTCGGTCTCGCAGAGGGATTTCCCATGGAAGAAGAGTTCAGGTGGTCAGTACCCCCTGTTGTAGCACCTTCTCCAAAGGCATGGACGCCTGTGGCTTTGCAGATTACTGCTCTCACCCTAAAGCATGGAATTAGAGCCTGCAATGGACGTATTAAGTCTGATGTACCAAGCAAAACCACGTACAACAGAGTGGGAAGAGAGTCCCGCTTGGACTATGCTCTTGTACAGATAGTGAACTGGTCTTCTATCCTGGACTTTAGGGTGGTGGAGAGACTGGATAGTGACCATAACGCCCTTGAACTCGATTTTAGCCATCCTGGGCCAAAGGCCTCCATAACAACCATGGGGGGGTCTAAACCTGAACTACTATTAGACAATAACAGGAGAAGAATCAGGTGGGATAAACTAGCTACGAGCCAAGTGAAACTTCCGAAGCTCTACGCAGGTTTAATCCCCATTTTGGAAAAAGTGGGAGAGATAGCCAACGATGTGGGCAATATAGTCCATCATGAGAAATTATATCAGGCTCATGAGGACCTTATAAAGGGAGCGGCCTCTGAGCTTTTTACCAGGGTCCAGAATCAGAAGAGGATCCAACAACATAACTCCTTATGGTACAATGCAGTCTGCAGGAAGGCAAAGGGAGAACTCCTCAGATGCATCAAGGAGGGAACAGACAGAGAGAAGCTGCGAGAAAGTAGACGGGCTTATAAAAAACTGGTCATCCATGCTAAAACCGAATGGGAGGAGAACCAGTGGGAGGAGCTTACCTCTTCCCTCGCAACAAGAGACCACCGAATGTTTTGGAGAGTAGTAAACGGGGGGTCGGGGAATCTCCATTCGGCAATAGAACCAAATATTGCAGCAGGGGTGTGGCAGGCACACTTTCAATCTCTCTACAGTTCCGAGCAGGGAGAAACTAAGATTGATTGCGGTACTGGACTGGTAGAGTATGGCGGGGACTTGATAACAGTGGGGGAGTTGAAGGTAGCACTAATGGGACTTAAAGCTGGAAAGGCGCCAGGATTGGACGGCCTGCCCGGGGACCTGTTCAAGCAGGAGCCCGGTGTTTGGGCCCCCTATCTGGCTGCAGTGTTTAATGGAGTTTTGTGTGGCATGGAAATTCCGAGTACTTGGCTGGGGGCAGAGGTGGTTCCTATATTTAAAAAGGGCTCGCCCCTGCTCCCTGCCAACTACAGACCAATCAGTTTAATTGACGTGTCACAGAAGCTGTTTGGCAGGATACTGCTGAATCGGCTTCAGGACTGGGTGGAAGAAACGGGTGCCCTCAGTCCGTATCAGGCGGGATTTAGAAAGGGAGTTTCTACAGTGGATCAGGTTTTTCGTCTGAACGTTATCTATTGGAGGGCAGCAATATTGGAAGGGGGTAGTTTATACACTATATTTGTGGACCTGAGGGCTGCGTTTGACCTCGTGCCCAGAGGGAAACTCTGGAGTGTTCTGGCTGAGATGGGGGTCCCCCCAGACATCCTGATAACTTTAAAGAGATTGCACCATAATAACTACGCCCGGGTCAGGTGCGGGAAACACGGGGAATTAACGGACAGATTCCCCGTTGACAGGGGGGTTAGACAGGGCTGTGTATTGGCACCGACCCTGTTCTGCCTCTTCGTCAACGGGGTAATCGCCCACCTCAATGGAATTTAATACACTGATGCCCCAAAATTGAATGGCAGCAGGGTGCCTGCAATCATGTTTGCAGATGACACCCTGCTGCTGTCCAAAACTCCCATGGGGATACAGAGGATCCTTGATTCTCTTGTGGCTTTTTGCACAGATAGGGGGTTGGAAATAAATGTTAATAAAACCAAGTTTATGGTTATGAACCCAACCCCAAGATCACGCCCGAACCCCTTACTGGGAGCTTTACGTTTAGAGAGAGTCTCCACCTTTGAATATCTAGGTGTAACGTTGAATGAAACCATGTCTTGGGGAACTCACCAGACTAGGGTTAATCTTAAATTGGTGCAGACCACTGGCGGCATTGCTCGGTTGATGAGAAGCTCCACATATCGACCGCTGGGGCCGCTTATCCAGATATACAAGGCACAGGCTAGAGGAGCTCTGATGTACGGGGCGGAACTGTGGGGTCACACAGTTTCCTGCAGTTTGTCTATAACTGAG
Source organism: Pleurodeles waltl (assembly GCF_031143425.1). NCBI lineage: Eukaryota > Metazoa > Chordata > Amphibia > Caudata > Salamandridae > Pleurodeles > Pleurodeles waltl. The sequence goes on from NC_090440.1 coordinate 1,216,570,926, forward strand.
AACAACTTCATTAGACAGATAGTAGCACTCCCGTCCAGTACTCCGCTCCTCCCCCTGAGGATGGATCTGGGTCTGAGACCAATAGCAGATGAATTAGGTCTCAGACCCATAGTCTTCTGGCGAAGGCTATGGAGCACCGAAGAACTCTCTTCTTATAGGGCGGAACTGAGGGAGTTTTTAACCCACCCTAAAGCTTTACAGATCCCGTGGATAAAATATATAAAAAAGTCCTGTATGGGATTGGGCCTCCCTGACCTGTGGTTGGATCCAGCTAACGCCTCACTAAGGATCCCACGAAGAGCTTTGGTCAGTGCTTACCACGAGCAGAAATTAGCTATGGCCCTAGACTGCAAGAATGAGGGGTCATTAACATCTGTATTCGCGCAAAGCAAGGACTCATACCACCTGGAGAGGGTTCTGGATGCTATGTCTCCTGTGCTGGCCAGGAAGCTATTTCTCCAATGGAGATATGGCACATTGCCTCTGCGATCTTACACCTGCTCCTGGTCAACACTGCCATCTACCAAGCTATGTCCGACATGTGTGGGAGCAGAGGAAAGCGATCTGCATGTGGTCTTGTTTTGTCCAACTTACAAGGCCGCCAGATAATATTGTCTCTTACCACTTATTAGAAACCTTGGTTTTAGGGAGTACCTCCCGGTGTACAGAATTTTAAAAACTGATGTTTCAGGTCCAATTGTGTTTGCACTAGCCAAATTCCTTACCAATGTCTGGCATATTCGTACCCGTATTTTAAAGTTGCAGGCTCCTATCTAACTTTAAGTTTTTATTTTAATTGTATGGTCTTTTATCTGATGTGTTTCCTGTTTACTCTTCCTTGATGGTTTTATATGTTCATACGTGTGTTTTTTGTGTACATCTTTTATGGCCAAATTGGCCGAAATAAAGATCAATTGATTGATTGACTAGTGAAACGTGCCCAGAACATACTATTTGTGTTTTATCTGAGTTCAGCTTATATCCGGAGTATCTTCCAAACTCTCTTGCCTCTATTTCTATTGCCTTAATAGCTTCCTCCGTGTTACTTGTCACTATAGCTACATCATTAGCATATGCAAACACCTTATATGTTTCTCCATGATATAATAGAGGTTGAATATTTTTGCATTCTTCTAATCTCAGCAAGAAAGAGTCAATATATAAAGCAAAGAGCAGGGGGGAACATGGACACCCCTGTCTAGTCCCCCTAGAGATTAAGATAATATCTGATTCCAAACCAGCAATGCAAATTCTAGCTTTTGGGGCTACAAATAAAGTTTTTATAGCTGTAATATATCCACTCCCTATACCTTTCCAGCGCATGACTTCCCATAGAAACTTCCACGATACACGATCAAATGCCTTCTCGGCATCCAAAAGTAATAATCCTAAATGTGTTTGATATAGTTCTGCAAGATCAAACATGGCTATTATTCTTCTTATATGATCTATTGTATCTCTACCCGGAATAAACCCATGTTGTTGTTTTCTAACCAACCTGACTATCACATTTGCCAATCTACTGGCCAAAATCTTTGCATAAATCTTTCCATCTACGTTTAACAAAGATATGGGTCTATATGAACTGGGGAGCTCTGTTGATTTATCCTTTTTTTTTAGCACTATAATACTTGCACATTCCCACGATAAAGGTGCCTGACCTGCCTGCGCTATACAAAAAATGCTATGCATATCCTTTTTAATATCTGTCAGGAAGGTCTTATAAAATTCAAGTGGTATTGCATCCGGCCCAGCAGCTTTCCCTGTTGCCAGGGAGCTTACTGCCTCAATTATCTCATCAATACAAATTGGTGCATCTAATGTAATTTGTTCCTCAGAAGAGAGCCTTGTACTTTTTAATACCCCCAGAAATTCACTAACCTTTTTTTGTAGCTGTTCAGAATACACTATATCTTCACTATACAACTCCTGATAGTAACCCTTAAAAACCTCTAGAATTCCTTCTAGCTCTGTATGTTTCCGCCCATTACCATCAATTATATTCAAAACATTCTGTTTAACTGCCTTTTGTCTGACCCGTCTAGCTAGGACTTTTCCTGTGGATTCACCATACTCATAACACTCCAATCGGTGACTTTGATAGACGGCTGCCACTGTTTTATTCAAGTAGGCATTTATTTTAGCCTTAAGAATCGCCATTTGGGTCTGAGTGAGAGTAATGTCTTCTCTACTAGTAATTTTACTAGCTAATTCCCTCTCTTTTGTTATTAATCTTTCTTGAAGTTCTACAATTTCCTTCCCCCTAATTTTCTGTATTCCCAAACTATAGCTAAGAGTTTCACCTCTCACTGCAGCTTTAAATGAGTCCCATACCATCCCCGGATCTGCCGTATTCCTATTGATATCAAAAAAGTGGTGAATCCACTCTTTCATATGGGATATATATCCTGGGTCAACCAACAATTTCCTATCAAATGTCCATACACGACGCGGATTAGATGGTCCCTTAATTGTTATGGACAATATTAATGGATTATGATCTGATAAGAATCTGGGTTTGCATTCTATTTCAGCCCCATGGATTAAGTTTTGTGATACAAAAAAATAATCCAACCTTATCAATTTAGCATGTGGGAACGAGTAATAGGTATACCCTGGATCTAAAGTTTTGATATTTTCCCAGACATCTCTCAACCCATGTTCCCTTACTAACCTCCTTAGAGCTTTCCATACTTTAGGCTTTCGTCCCTGATATAAACTCTGGGTGCCCATGCTCCTGCTACCTACCTCTAAATGAATATTTAAGTCGCCACAAATAATTATTGGTAAGGGCCATCCAACTAGTTCCATGTTCAACGTATCCAGAGGCTCAGCCTCGTCCAAAACTGATCCATATATAGTGCAGAGGGTAAATTTAAATGTATTCACGGATAATTCTAAGAGAGCCCACCACCCATCATTACTTGCTCGAGATCTACAAACTTGTACATTGTTATTTCTGGCAAGTATCGTCACCCCACGTGTCGAAACCTCCTGTCTGGTACAAACAAGAGGCGTCAACCCAAGCTCTCGTATGAGCTCTCGCTTACTCCATGCAATGTGTGTTTCCTGCAAGCAATATAGATCTGATTTAATTAGTTTAAGACCAGCTGCCACTCTTTTCCTTTTCTGGGGGCTATTTAGACCGCAAATATTCAATGTACAAATCCTTAATCTATTTGCCATATCACTCAGTTTGATGTACCAATCTCACGTCAATACTTTCTCCCTTAAAGAAACCAACTCATTGATATTGAATCCTATACATCCTCTTCTTTTGATATGTCTTCCTTAAATTGTTCTGAACGTTTCTGCCTATATTAGTGCCCCCCCACTCCCCATCACCCCTCTCCCCCCTCTCCCATCCTCCCACCCCTTGTACCCCAACCCTGCTACCAACCACCCCCCCCACCCCCCTGCACCCCTACCCTTACACCCAATTTATGGAGAGTATGGGATCTCACTGTCCCTAATGATGGTAAAGCTTCCGCTCCGACCGTCCCTACCCAGTGCATGATTTTTTTTGTCTTTTTTTTTTTCTTTTTCCTTTTCTCCCTTTCTTTGTCTTTATCTCTCTCTATCTACCCCTGTTTCAGCCAAAGAAATATATATATATATATTTTTTTCTTTTTTCCTAAAGGGGGGATTAATCCTAAGAGGCTTCTCTCTTACCCCCGGCTCGACTTCTCAGGGCTTAACTCCTAACCCTCTCTACTTTACCCTCTACTTTACCCCCACCCCTATGTCCCAATCCAGAAAATCTATCTTAGGAAACCGGACCGTTAAGTCCACCCAAAAAAGCCCTTGCTTTCTCCTCTGTCGTGAAGAAGTGAGTCCTATTATCCATTACTACTTTCAGTTTAGCCGGATTTAATAAAAAAACCTGTGCCCCCTTACTTTGAAGTGGCTGAATTAGCTGCCGGAGCCTCTACCTTTTTTCAACAGTACTATGGCAATAGTCTGGTCTCACAAAAAACTCACATCCCTTAGCCTTACTTCTAGCATTGGGTCGAGCTCGGTCGTATATAGCCTGCCTTGCCTGATAATTAAGCAAAGAGATTAATATTACTCTAGGTCTACCACTTCCTCCTTCTGAGTTTGGTCCTATTTTGCTAAAAGGAAATCGATGGGCTCTTTGAACCTCTTTGTCCCAATCCCACTGGTGTAGATACGGAAAAGCTTCCTTAAAAAGTGCGACCATAAAACTATGTATGTCTGATCCTTCAAGTCCTTCTGGTACACCCAGGACGCGCAGATTATTCCTCCTCATTCTGTCCTCTAAATCTGTCAATTTCCACTGAGTGTCCTCAAGTTGTTTCTCCATCATTTCTCGAGATGACTGGCGAGCTCCAGCCTCATCCTCCAGACGCGAGATCCGAGTCTCTGCTTCTTCCATCCGTGTAGTAAACTCTGAACATGTCTTGGCTACTCGACGAATTTGGATTTGCATCTTGCGGCAAGCCATTTGAGTCCTACGGCTCTCTAATTTAGATTCCTCTCGGTGTTCCATAATGCTTTGATATATGGTTTCCAGTGACACAGGATTAGGCTGTTTTTCACCATTATCATATAGAGTTAAATCATCCTTGGAATACTCCCACTGAAACCCCTGAAGACCCTTAGTGTCCAATGGGTTAGTGGAGTGCTTATTAGGTCCTACTTGCTCACTTCTCTTCCTCTGTTTTTTCCTAACAGTGGCACTCCTGCTACTCTCCTGTAATTCCTTTCCCAGTGCCAAGGAGGATACCTCAGATTCAAATTCAGAAGAAGTTTTATCCACCTCCAAATCCAGCTGCTCGTTACTTGACCAACTTGAATGATCTGATAGTGAAAAAAACTTGTCTCCTTCTATTGTCTCATTATGACGTAATTCCACCGGCCTCCGCTCCACCTGTGATAATGTCCTAGCGCTTTGTGCGCCCTCCCTCTGCTCCCTCTGCTCCATCTGACTCCCGGTAGCTTGTTTTTGTAAAGTTGCCACATCTACAACATCACTCTGCCCATCTTCATGCGGGGGGGGCCCATCTATAGCCGCCATCTCCTCGGTTACTAGAGGATCGGCCTCCTCCACGGCGGCGGGGGGGGTTTCTGTGCCCCCCACCAGTATGTCCTTCCCTTTCTCAAAATACCTGTCCAGTGAAGCGCTCTTGTTTTTGGAGACAACCTTCTCACCTAAGCCTTGTTTTATATCCGTACCACCCCCCTGCCGTGCTGACAAGCTTACTCTTACCGGCTTGCCTCGTCCAGACAGTCACATTTTTCACTCCCTTAGGTGGCATTTTTACTTTTTTTTGCTTTTTGATGCAAAATGCGTTATTATAATATACGCCCAGTGTCAAATACTTGTAATAGAATAAAGAAACTCTGACCGTTTTTTGAGTCCACGGCGAAAATTGCCCCCAATTGGCACCCGTGAGCACAGACCTGTAGTTGTCTTCAGGTAGGAACAGGAGCAGTCCAGACCGCATCCCGGGGAGGCACTTTGCAATCCTTTTAGCCTCTGTCAACAAATCCACGTAGTTTGCTTCTCCCAGAAGAAAAAAAAAAAGGCCCCGCAAAAACCAGGAGCCAAGTAGCCTAAAACAATCCTCACATGAAAAGCAGTCCTTCGAAAAATGATATCATCCGCAATATTTCCCCTGTGCCGCCCCTCCTGACAGCCCTGGGACAGTCATCCCCAAAAAAAAGAGGGAGCAGGTAAAGCAACGCGAGTCAACACAATGCTGCTACAATGCCGCTACATTGTTTCCTGTGAGCGCGGCTGCCGAAGGAGGCTCCGACCCGCGGGAGAGCTGCCGCAGCACTGGGAGGTTTCCTTGGTCGGAGGAGACGCTTCGCAGCTGCGTTACGCGGCCGCCATCTTGCTCTCCGTCGCTACAAGCCCAGGAATTAGTACTTCAACCTATGATTTGCGGGTTCAGCACAGTTAACAGCAGGATGCATATTAACACATTGGGACTTCTTAGTTTTGCTATATTGAACTCTCGCCTCTCAGATTTCTTCGTGCTGCCGGACAGGCAGCGAGCAGGACTGCCTCTCACGTCACTCGGTGCGTCCGTCGGGAACCCCCTTGATGGGCCGGCCCCAATAGATTCAGGTTAAGCAGACTGGAGCAAAAAAACACAGCGTAAAGCAGCCCGGAAGCGTGCGGAGGATAACTACAGGGAGCAGAGTAGAAATGGGTTCGGTGCATGTAATAAATTCTTAAGGGGTAGGCAGGCAGTGAAAAACACTTTCACATAAAGCATGCAGAGGTAATCTATAAAATAATTAAAACACTTGTGCAGCACCTTTATGTATATATAGAGGCACTTTCTTCATAATATGAATCATTAGTATCTAAACATATTTCTCTATTGCTGTAACAACTCTCCCACAGCAAAAAGATAAACAGTCTACAAAAGCAATGATAAATAATGCCCCGTTGGTGTGTCTCATATTTTTTGCACCTACTGAAGTCCAGCACCCTAGGGTTTATAATTTAATGAGTCAAATAAACGTTATCAACCTTCGAAAAGCAATGTCGATTTTGTGCATTGAACCCCAAAATATGCATGCCCCATCATTTACTAGGATTTTTCCCCTGGTATAAATTGCCAGGTTTGGCCTGCCAATAAGGCACATGTTGAGTGTGGGCTTTATGGCACTGGTAAACACTATTGTGCAGTACCCTCTGCAACAGGCATAATATGGGGTAGGCGTAACTTGTGTAACTCCATATTGTGTAATCACGTGGAATAACCCAAATATTCAGCAAGATTCTGTGGAATTATGCCAGAGTAGTAATTCTGTATTTAGCATTATTTTCTCAATGCAAAAATGTCCCCTTGAGTCCAAAATGGATGCGGGGATGCATTTTGCGCTAGGAAATGGAGCTAAATGCTACAGACCATGAAGAGTGAGTGCAAGCAGCTAAATGTGCATCTGAAGTAGGATTTTTCCCCAACTTGCTCCCAGCATTTAATGCTATTTTCTTAGCACAATGAGCAAACTTTGTCCAAAATGGACACAAGGAAATATTTTGTGCTAAGAAAATAGTGCTAAATGCAAGGGGACATAAACAGCAGCACTAGAAGCTGCTCATGTTCGCTAAATGCTCTCTCGTAGCAAGATATTTTTTCTCTCAAATTACTCTTAAGTGTGTGAGTGGGAGTAATCTTGTTACTAGTGGGAATTCCACGTCAAAGAGTAGCAAGGAATTACTGAAATTACTCTGGTGTAATTGAAATTCTTCCGTTTACTAGTCATAAATCTAACTGGGGTAAGAATTAGTTAGCCCAACTGTAATCAATACCAACCTATTCACAGATACTGGTGATCCACAGCATCTCACCAGATAGGTAATTAACCATGAAGCTGCCCATACTTTTAGCTCAACAGAATTTGAGGGGTCTGGGACCATTGTGAGAATTAGAAAATAAAGCTGTATAATTGGAATAAATTAGTTTAATGTTGAATTTACCATGAAGACCTCTGAATTACAATGTGAAGGAGGCAGTACTCTATTTATTTATTTATTTGTGTTGAGATTTTTGGTAAGGGGCCTCAGAGCACCCAAGGAGAGGAAGCACATTTATTCAGTGGGATTCCAGAGCTAGTAATGTGTCTAAGTCAGTCCTTCCACTACGAAGGGTAATGTAGTAAAATAGTCCCACTCAATTTCAGGTTGTTGATCAACAGCAGGCCTCCTACCAGAATATGTGTATGCACACAACGGCACAAACGGAAAGATAACCAGATCGAAAGAAACAGGACACGGTACAGGCATGACTGTAGCAGACAGATAATACAGACAGAGCTACAACGTGACATAAGCAGGCAGACAGACGGCAGACGGCATACACCCACACACCTAATCTGGCAGTGTTACCTCTAGGTGAGATATGTGACTGTAAAGGAAGAGCAGTCATAGACTTAACCAACAAACATAAATCGAGAGCCATACACAAATTCAAGTGTGGGACATCTTCAGCCATGCAAGCATAAGAAGATGGCAGACACTGGAGGCACCAAGAACAAGACTGACAGTGTCAGAAAGACGCATATAGACACAGAAAAACACGAGACGATGGGATAGACAAGAACGTACATACCTGGAGAAGGAGAGAGAAGGAGAAAGATGCACTGGAAAGCATAAATAATCGTTTGTGAAAGCATACAGGTCACACGACAGATGTGTCCCACCCTGGTTTGTAGTTCTCACCCTATTTCTGTATAATGCTATGTAACACCCATGCTCTTTTCTACTGTAAATCTAATGTTGTTTTGGTCAACTACATAAATAAATATGTACTTACATGCATGGGTTCAGGGTATTCAAGCAGAAAGAAACACATGAACAGACATACAAAGCAAAACAGAGGCAGTCTGCTTTAGCAAAGATGATTATTATTTCTAAAACATTTATAGAGTTCCTACGTAAATGGTTTTGCCCTTCATCGCAGTGTTCATCTGCAATACATACAAACAAACAAAGCAGTGTCCATAATAATTGTGGGGTGGTAAACTATGTACTCAATTAAACATGGACTGGGTGGTCTCCGCTGCTTAAATGTCACTGCCCAATTTAATATTTTGTCTCCTTTTTGGCTCATAAGACCCTTAGAGGCTCCTTGGTAATGCACTTGTCATAAATACTCACTAAAAGGGTGGGGGGGGGGTTGGGTTGAGGTATTCCGAGACGTCACTGGTAAATCCTCTTAATGACAATATTAAATGTGAACACTCTTCAGGTTCTTTGTGTTGTTTTTTTATTGGATAGAACGATAAAGTTCGTAAAGCAATAAACAACCAATAAACCGAATCAGAAAAGAGCTTACATGGAAGAAAAAAAAATGAAAGGCCTTGTACTCTCTTGTCTAGACCAGTGGTTCCCAACCTTTTGACTTCTGCTGACCCCCATTTTATCTTTACTGGAGCCCCAGGACCCCCACTGAATCATTATTGGAATCCAGGGACCCCCCCACTAAGTCATTACTGAAAGCTGGGGACCTAATTTGTTAATATTATTTAATTTTCGAAGCAGTCGCGGACCCCCTGAGGAGGCTTCATGGACCCCCAGGGGTCCCGGACCACAGGTTGGGAACCACTGGTCTAGACTACAGCAACTTAATTAATATAGGCAGCTCTCTATTTATCCCCAAAAAGCTGCAAATCATCCAAAATGCCACGGCTTGAGTATTGCTGCGTTTACCTAAAACGCAATCAGCATACTGGGCCCTTTGTCAAACTTCACTGACTGCCTAGAAAATAAAAGAATAGAATTTGAAGCCATATGTATTGCTCACAGGGTAAAATATACGTCTAGACCACATATGCTTGGTACCTCGCTATCGCTGATAGCACCACCAGAGATTTGAGATCGAACAGCCTCTCTCTTCTTGCCATCTCTAGAATCAAGAAACCAAGATGTGTGGGGGCGCTCGTTTGTATATCTCGTGACTCCCTACCAATTCACCTCTGGACAAATGGAAGCCTGTTAAGTTTTAGAAAGCAACAGAAAATCCATGTTTTTAGGAAATCGGCATTCTGATAGCGCTGGGAATCCACTTTTGGGTAGGCGTGCGCTTTACAAAAACTCATTAATAATAATAATAAAAATAATAATAATAAATAAATAAATTTTTGTTGCAACACGCATACCAAAACATTTAAGCATGATCAAAGTATTCAATGTCTTTATTGCTGTTAAACAAGTAGTAAAAAGCTTATAGGTACAATCCTCATTAATCATCAAGAATATCTAAAGTCTCATGAACTTTTTCAATAGAAAATTTTCTGGAAGCAAGCAAATATTTAAAAGACCTAACCCTCCATACTTTGCACAACCATTGTTCAAGTGTAGGAACTATAGTCAAGTTCCAACACTGCAACAGTAAGGAATGAGCAATGACCAATAAAGATGGCCATAGCATAACCAGACAAGACACTAGATGCACCAGAGAAGATAAATTTGCCTAATATAGAATTAATAAATGAAAAAATGTCATTCCAAAACGTATATAATGACAAACATGTAAACCAGACATGAAGCCAATCACCGCCTGCATTTGAATTGCATCTAAATCAAATCAAAGAAATGGTCAGAAAACCTTATGTAGATGACAAGTAGAATAGTAAAGCTTCCACCTAGGGACAAAGGCCATCTTTATTTACGTTTGCAGCACAGAGAAGGTTATTCCCCATTAAAGAATGCGTTCACCGTTGGGAAGGAAAAAAACTGCAGTCTGTATTCTTTTTAATTTTTTATAGGAATTGAGGAATAACTTATTTATGTAACTTCCGGTGAAGAATCCTATACCAACAGCATACACCCCATCGAGCACCCTAAAAAAATATTTAGTTATTGATTTAGCCAGTTTGTCAGCAATAACATATTGCTTCTTAAAAAAACCTATTTATTTTAGCAAAAATAAACCATAGCAGACGGGTCATCTCAGACATACTCAAGGATATCTGTTCCCATGACTTCCAAGTTTGATTTTGCATAAAATCACCAACAACATTGAAACCCAGTGTTTGCCAGCTCAAGGTGGAGCTACTGAATAATTTTAGCCAAAGGTGAGCACAATCTGATAAAGGAATATATAATTGAAAATTGGAAATCTTAAAATCTAGATTAAGAAATATATGGAGTTTTATACCTAGTTCTTTTAGGCAACTTGGGTATTTAAAAAAAGACTGCAAGTCTGTCTCTGCTTCCTTGATCATGCATAGCAAACAAAATAAATAAATAAAATCTGCTTTGCCACATTACTAAGCTGAAGAAAATTGATTCACTTTGATAATAACATTGGAAAAGACAAATAGCAAGAGAAGACGATTTTTTTTATAGAAACTTTTTATTACCTTTTCTCCTTCAGTTACATCAAGGCATCCAGGCCCTTCACAAACAAAGAGAACAACAACAGACATAGCAGCATTGCCACTCAGTATCAAACATAGTATATCTCAAGAACAGGCAACGGCATTGGCAACACATACAGGTCTGAAGTTTTCCTCCTCCCTCATACGCGGCCAGTAGTGCCTCTCTGTTCTTTCAATGTCCATTTGAACCCCTTCTTAACTGTTACATGTACTTGGCTCATCAAGAGATGAAGAATTTAAAGCTTGACAAATGAGAATTTCCCGACAAATAACAAAGGCAATGACTGCCATTAAGATAGTAAATGGCATACATTTTTAGGGTAGCCATATAATTCAAAGCAAATAAATGTGAAAAGTGGGAAGAACCAAAAATATCTAAAAATCAAATAGGACGTGTCGGAGAGTACTGCCCTCACATTTGACTCAGAAGATGTTGTATAGAGGTGTTAAAAAGAGAACTTCTGATTTTGAATGGTTGATTTTGTACCCCCTTACCTTTGCAAAGTCAGAGGTCCTGTCAAGAGCCAATTGAATATTATTTTGCTTGCTACCAAATGTAATATCATGTTGTCAAAAAATGGCTTTAGCTTTGACACTCCCTCCAAATGGGGAAGAATTGCATCAACATTCCTTAATAAACATTAATAATATGAATTAGAGCCTGGGAGTATACATCTTTTAAAATGGAAATCAACTGAGTAGGAAACGTTGAGCTTGAGAAGTATTTGAAAAAACACCTCCTAATTAACTAAATTGAAAGCCTTTTTCTGTGCCAATTATTGAATTCCTGCTTTAACACAATAACCAAAAAGTAATCTATGACCTAAAGTAGACAGGTAGCATTAATAATCATAGATCCCTGAGGCAGGAAGCCATTCCAATCATGATGAATTAGTTGTTGAGCAATCTGTGCTAACCGACTCATTAAAATTGTCATAAATAATTAATAATAAGAGAGAAATTGGCTCACTCTCTTAATAAGAATTCCGTAGGCAGATTTTCTTGTTCACTATCAAATCAGCTAGAAAGAAATCTTTAAGATCTTGTTGAGCTTTACACAGAGACTTATTGTCCTTGGCAGTTCTTAATACTGAATTTTTGTGAGTCGCTAAATCTAGAGCTGATAGTAGCTATCCTATATTATGTGGATAGAGTTTTGAGGATTTAACTTTAGAAGCAGTTGTCTACCCTTGAAAAAAGTCCCTTAAAAGCACCCCAAACTGAAGATGGGCAGTTGAAACAATGTTAACCTGGATGAATTCAGATTAAATTCTCTTTTTCTCCACTCATACCTCATCTAACAAAAGTGTCTTATCAAAGCACTACCTAGGAGGAGTAGGCAAAGTAGAATGAATTGCTAATTCCATTGTAATTATAGAATGTTCAGAAAAGTAATTAGCCAAAATGAAAGAATTTCTCTTTAATGAATGAGAGGTTAACAAAATCAAGGTGTGAAGCTGAATTAAATTGTTTAGAAAAATAAGTGAACTGGATAAATACTGGGTTAGCAAACCACCAAAGATCATGCACCACATGAACCATTAGCTAGTGAATAGACATCCATATGGATCATCTTAACATTATCCATTACCCACTAAGCAAAGCCTAGAAAACCATTTTTCATCAAACCTAGAATTGAATCATACCAAAAACCATAATGTAGCATCAAAGAACATCCAATCTTAACAAAACTGTCTACCAAACACTATTAATTCACTCATACATTGATGGCCTTATACAGAACTTGCTCCTTGGTCCAATAATCCCCACCTTTGACTAAAATAGTGTGAGAAGATTTAGCATTTGGTGCCCTGTGATTAAGGACTACAGTGCATATTTATGGTTTTTGACTCAAAACTGCACTAACGCAGTTTTGTGTCAAAATCCTTAGCGCCTGCTAGTGCCATTCCATAGCAGCAGCCAGACGCCATATCTACAGAATGGCACACACAGGCACTAAGGAATGGCTAGTGTCAAAGAAAAAGACACTAGCTGGGGTGGATGGTGGTAGGGAAAAGGCGCTAGTGGGACAGAAATGACGCTAGGCTGGTTTGCGGCAATAAATATGCGGCTAACCAGCCAAGCGTCATTTACTGACGCACTAGCACCCAAATATGACTCCTGTGGTAGTAAAGACAGGAGTCACGCCAACAACCCCAATGGAAAGCACAGGTGACCAGTATCCCCTGGGCAAGACCATAATACCCAGTGCCAGGACAGGGGGCTCCATGTCATGGGCCCCCATTGGCACACCCAACAAAAGAAGATAAATACTTACCAATACTTACCCAGGATGGGGGTACCCTATCCTGTGGAGTCCCTCTGGTGTGGGTGGGGGTGTTCTTGGGGCTTAGGGTGGGCATCTGTGGGCCCATTCAATGGTGTTTGGCCATGGAAATGGGTCCACAGGTACCCTAAAGCCTGGTCTGACCCAGGCGTTATATAATGGCGCTAAGCAGGCTTAGCGCCATTATTTGGTTCATTTCTGGACTGGAGTATAGATATAGCAGTAGGGGGTTAGTGTCAAATTGTGGACGGGAACACCCACCTTGCATCTATTTAGCGCTGGGTAGTTTTCTGCATCCACAACAAAGCGTTACCTCCAATATTTTGACGCTAGACGGGTCTAGCGTCAAAATATAAATATGGAGTTAGCTCAGCGTCATTTCAGCGTACAATATTTTTTACGCTAAAACAGCGCAAGCAGAGTATAAATATGCACCTATATGAACCTGCATATCAGCTAGTGGAGTATCAGGGAGGATATGTGGTTTTATCAATTCGGACACCAAATAGGTTACCCCCTCTAGACTCTCTTGATCTTCAGGAACTCCAAGAAACTGTAGATTAACCCTCAAGAGTGATTTGCAATTTCCTCTAATTTAAGTTTAAGGGAGTACGATAATTTTGCTTTTGTTGTCACTGATTCATGCCTCAAGATACTAAAGTTGCCATCGCCATCTGATATACTTTCTTCAACCTAATCAAGCTGATAACAAACTGAGTGAGATTCTTGTCAATTTTGTTCAAATGATTGTGTAACACATTGATGGCTTTAGCTTGCTATGAGTTTATTTAACAAATATCGCTAAGAAAAGTTTGAAGAAACAAGTTAATCACAGAGTAGGAAAGCCAATACATCAGCATGATTGGCAAGCATAACCTCTTTCTTCTCTTGTGGGTTTTGATATCAGTAGGTTATCTTTAGAGAGAGTAATAGCATCTAGCCCCTCAGCAGAACATTGGGATAATGTGCCTGTCATTCCCAGACCACATCCTTGGTTGGAAGGCCACTGCCTGAGAAGAATCAAGTGGCATGGCATCATTGTTAATCAGTGGGTGTTTGCATTTGCACCTGCTTTAGATATATGAAAAGAAATATTGATAACTTGGCCTGAGGGAACCTCCAACAACCTTGGCTACATCCTTCATGTCTGGTTGGAGAATGGGGGGTAACTGACCAGACGCAGATACCTGATGTGGGCCGGCCTGATCGTGCTGTAATAAATTGACAATTACTTTGATACTTGCTGGCAGAAAAGGCATGAAATCAGAACTCTTTTCTAGAGTACTCTCCTGTGATTTATCAAACCTTACTAGGGCCCCATCTCCAAAGCTGGTTTATTTATGATGTTTTCAGTAAAATAAGACACTTCTATTGGAAGTTTTATCTTCAGTGGAATGTCAAGGAAGACCTGAACGTTTTTGTTTGGGGGCTTTGACCTCTTTCAGGAGGGATCTGTTTTTGCTTGGAGACCCCCTCGATTGATATACCATAATTTGTCCTCTTTGCCAAAAAACACCAGCTAGGGCAAAAAAGCCACTCTCACTAGTTTGAATATCTCAGCATAAATGAGCAAAATCCAGCAAGCTGCAACCAGAAATCAGGGATCCCTGGCCTAAATGCTAGTGGAGAGTGCAAGTTCAAACCACACTTCCTTGTCGACATTCCCTGCACCCCACTGCCAGATCACCCAGCCAGGAGCCACTCCGCTAACCCGGACCACTCCTGCTATTACTACAACAATGTCTCACTTGAAATCTGGGAACCACAGCAAATAGCAACATCCAGCTGCACTTCCCCCTTTACTAGGCTTTAACTGATTTCTGCACCTTCTATTGAAAAGAATCATGTCTCCTTTGAACAGGAAGCAACAGTCCTCTCATCATGGCAATGTACCTCTCTTGGCTGTTACACCTGGGGTGCACGGACCATCTCACACACACTCTCCTCCTCTGTGCTGCTTCCTTCTGCGAAGTGGTCTTCTACCTTAACAAATAGTCCATGTTGGGATCTCAAATCCTGCTCAGCTTCCACAAGCTCAGAGCTCCACTGGAGTAACCAGTAGGTTAGCACACACCACAGCCAATCTGAAACAGCATTTCATGGCGCTGCATGTGAAGACTCAAGGCTGGAAGAAGACTCAAGCCGTCATGTGTTTCTTACTGAAGCTCATCACATTAATACCATGACATATACACATGATGATGCTCTGTGTGTGCTGTTTGCCTTGATCACAAGTGACATTCACAAGACTATTTTTAAATGATAATGCTCTGATAGACTTTATTTTCCACATCACAGGAAAACAGATGTGTAGTGCTGGATACAAACAATACATGTGTGTGAGTAAAATCCTTATAGTATTTTGGAGGATTTTATTGAAGGCATGTGCTCTCTCTTTTCCAATTGGTGACACAACCAGATGCTGCACTATTTCACTCCAAGCACAGTTTTTCCTATATGTATTTTATTTCCCTTATTTTTTCACATTAAAAATCGAAGAAAGTCCTGATGAACGCCCTAGACCTGAATATGTCCATAAACAAGGAGGCAGAGACATATTGGGGGTTATTCTAACTGTGGAGGAGTGTTAATCCGTCCCAAAAGTGACGGTAAAGTGACGGATATACCACCAGCCGTATTACGAGTTCCATAGGATATAATGGACTCGTAATACGGCTGGTGGTAAATCCGTCACTTTTCCGTCACTTTTGGGACGGATTAACACCTCCTCCAAAGTTAGAATAACCCCCATTGACTTTAGACTAGGAGTTTGCATTGTAATGATCTTCAGGACATGGTTTTTACTTATGTGGTTAATGGATAAAGAATTTTCATCACACATCATCTGTCATGCATTTTTACTCTGAATAGGTCCCAGTCACATCAAAAGTAAGGAGGTGGACAAATTCTAGGCTGGCCTGAAGAGTTCCAGGGAGAGCTCGCCATGGTTATCTCTTTGGAACTACAGTGAGGACGGTCCCAATGTTGAAGAATGCCACTTTGGTGGGTGGGTTTGTAGTGTCTTGCACGTTTTTAGACAGAACCCTTTTGCCTCCAAAGGGCCTCTGTATCAGTGTGACATAATCGCTAGAATAAAATGTTGTGAAAGCTTGGTTTAGAATGTTGGAGTTCATAGGTACACACAAAGGAAAAGAGATGTGTGATTTACAACTCTGTGGTTGGCATAGTCATTGGTGGGTACCCAAGCTGGGGAAGACGCTACAGGGTTAACATTCCTTTATTTGGTGAATATCCCAAGTAGGGAGTATTAAACATTCTAAAAGACTGACTTCTGATTCAAACTCTATCTTAATATAGGAGGACCCAGTACATATTGTTTGTTCAGCTCATTGGAATTCAGTGACTCCTTTTCTCGTTCCTACTTTCTGACATTTAGGTGTTCCTTTTTCCCCAATTTATGAATTAAGGTGGATACACAATAAATAGTTATATTTGTCAAGTGTTAATAAGTTAAATATATGCCATAAAAGTGCCCCAGTCCTAAGAGAGGGCTCGCTTCAGGCTCCTCCATCAAAGGAGTTGCCTTAAAAATTGTTTCTCTGGCTGTCAGGCTACTGGACAGGAAGACAGTTCATGTTCATCCAAAATGATCTAGGTGCCAAAAGAGCACAGACACCATTTCAGTTTAAAGGCAAGGATGATTCATGTGGTACAGACAAACAGGGTGACAACATGCTAGAGCAGTGTTGTTCACTCTTATAGGAGGACAGACCAATTAAAAAAATTAGACAGATGTAGACAATCGAAAGGTTAATGGAATATCATTTTCTTTTTGTTTGATACAAATTACAGCACATCATACAACCATACTAATAACATGTCATTTGTTCAGTCATCTATATCACACAATAGCCATGTTGTTGGAGTCACAAAGCTAAAGCCACTGAATCTGTCAATTATCTGATGATGGCACACATGTCCATCATCCAAATATTTTTTCCGATCATCTAAAAAAAAAACATAGCGTCAGCAAGAAAGAACTTACATAGCAAAAGACTAAAAATTAGAAACATTTTAAATTATAAAACATGTAGGTCCTGATTTAGAATTCGGCAGACAGGTTACTCTATCACAACGGTGACGGATATCTCATCCACCAAATTCTAAATCCCACAGAAAATAATGGGATTTTGGATGGCATATTCGTTGTTGTTTTGACAGAGTAACCCATTTGCCGAATTCAAAATCAGGCCCGTAGTCTCCCCAATAGTTCGCAACATCATAATGATCCTCAATAGCGATGCTAAAAGGCCCTGAGCTTTATTTAAACAGTTTGCACCTCTAGTTTTTCTCATCCTAATTGCTGACATATAAATTGTGATCATCACAAAGCCCCTCAGGGTAGAGTTTAACAATCGGAGGACAAAAAGGACTGGTCTACAGATTTAGGTGTGGAGAGCAAACCCAGCCTAAGAAACCTGTACTTTACCTTATTGTACCTTACAAAAGCTCAAAAACAGGACAAAGAAAATAGAAGTGACACCAAGCCACAGGAATATTAGATGGCAAATCTGAGATGCCCACTTAAGGGAAGGATTAGTCCTGCAATTAGTTTCTTCCACAGTGGCATTTTTCCAGTTGGCAGTAGTCTAGAATCCTGTTTTCTGAGCAGGAAGATGTACTTTGATCCAACCACGTCCCCACGTTCACAGTAAAGTAGCCTAAATTCCCTATCTGACGTATTTATATGAAGAAAGAAAAGGAATGAGCTATAGCACACGCCTGCTGCACCCACTTTTGATCCTAAAAAGATGAACTCATTATCAGTTTCTAAAGAAACAGACTGTATATGTAATGCGCAAGACCATTAATTTAAACAGAGGAAGCACTCATGCTCGACGTCCATAGCTTTTACAATCAACCACAGTATGTACATATCAGTTATACTGAACATAGCTGACTGGCCCATGAACCCCAAGTTCACCTCTTGTTATGTCAAAGCATATTTGCTAGGTTGCAGGTTAGGATGTAGGCATTGATCCCAAGTACTTAATTCTTGACGATAACCAAGTTCAAAGAGTACACAATCACTTAGCACCCACTCCTGTAGCCTGACTAATGTAATCCATGCAGTATTGTAACACATGTGTCTATTAGCAAAACAGGTTTAGAAGCGGGGGTTCGTCCTGTCCTCTTAAAGACATAGACAAAACTCACACGTCAGGTGTCTAAAAGTAGTGCATTTACTGCATTTAGAACTCTGGTTATGAGTAATCCCAAAGTACAAGATTATTTTAATACATATTGTATGGCACCTCACTGGGGCACATTACCTAAAGGGCTGTCTTCAATTTCACTGAATACCCTCCATCAGCTTTATACTACCATAATTTCCAAAACTGACACACTGTTGTGCTATGTGATCCCTCCCTGCTAGTTGTACAAAAAGGCTTTCAGGATGCCATCATGTAAAACTGCTCCCAGGGCCTGACTGTTATGTTATGGTATTTAAATGTATATAGTGCATAATAAATAACCCCGAGAGGGTCTCTCTGTGCTCTACCGCATTAAGAGTGAAGAGGGATATCGGGGAATCAGAAGAGTCAGGCTTTAAGCCTTTTTTTGAATAGGGTTACATCAGGGCAGAACGGTATATGTACAGGTAGTCTGTTGCAATGGTGGGGCTCTGGGTATGGAAATGATTTTCCCCTGTATCAAACCATACATATGCCATACATATGCAGCAAGGGCATAGCAGGAATGGCCCACGGGACCTGTTGCTGCACCCGAATAGATAGGGCTGGTGCTTGTTTTATAGGTAGACAAGCTGTTTCCAGATAGCGACTTGTGCAGTAGGCATAGAAGTTTGAAGAGAGCACCTTTTTTTTGGGTCGCCAATGCAGATGTTTAAGTGTAGGCCCGGAATGGGTGTGGGTGGAAGGTTGCATACAAGGCGAGCATCAATATTCTGCACCACTTGAAGTTTAGCTAGGAGAGCTTCATTTGCTGCTACCATGAGTGCATTGCCATAGTCTAGGTGACTTGCAATGAGTGCTTGAGTTAGGCATTTTCTTGTCTGGAGGGGCAGTCCTTGGAAATCATTTTGAAGTCGGTGCATCATCCTGAAACAGGTGCCATAGGTGGAATTAATCTGCTTTTTCAAAGAAAGGTTGTAATCTATCAGGAAACTCAGGTTTCTTACTGCCATTTTGGAGATGGGAGCCGTCCCCAGTTTTGGGGGTCACCAATCCTCTGACCATATGGTATGAACCTTACCAAAAAGCAGGATGTCTGTCTTTCTACTGTTTTGTTGTAAGCAGTTAGACAACATCAAAAGAGCAATTTTTTCCATGTCTTCACTAAATCTGATCTTGGTAAATTCAAGAGGTTGTCTCATGGAAATAATTAACTGTGTGTCTTCCATATAGGATATAACTTTAAACCTGCAGGATCTTACCATGTATGCAAGGGGGACGATGGAGATATTAAAGAGAGTGAGGCTCAAAGATGAGCCTTGCAGCACCCCCTTATCAAGTTATGGTGTGGGATTTAAAGAACTCCAACTGCATGGTTTGTGTCAGGTTACTCAGGAAGTTTTTAATCTGACCAAGGGCTTTTCCACCGACACCATCCTCAACAAGTCTTTTTGTCAAGATAGAGTGTGAAATGGTGTTGAATTCTGTGTAAAGGTCTAGTAGTTCCAGCACTGCTGAGTGGGTTTTGTCCAGGGAGAGTCAAATGGTGTCTAGTACTGCCACAAGTGCAGTTTCTGTGCTGTATAAGGCACAAAAACTTGACTGGGAGGGGTCCAGCAGGGAGTGGCTTTCCGGGAAAGACGTGAGCCGCTTGTTAACCAGTATCTCTATTATTTTGCTCAGAAAAGCGAGCAACAATATCTTCCTACAGCTGGCTAGCTCTAAAGGATCAATTGTAGGTTTCTTTAGCATAGGTCTGACCTGGGCTGCTTTCCATTTAGCAGTAAGAGTTTTGGTGCTCAGGGATTGGTTGTTCAGGCCCATAATCGTGGGGAGAAGTGATGGTGCGGGGAGGGGAGAGGTCCTCTGGTGAGCCAGATTTGCTCTTATTCATTAAAGCAAAGACTTGCTCGGAAGTGACAGGATCAACATTTTCCAAGGGGGTCTGGTGGCTAGGGACTGAGGAGACAAGTGAGGAATGTTCTACCTGTATGTGGCCATTTGAGAGTGTGCAGTAGATTTTCAAAAATGTTTCTCAAAGAGGTCCAAAAGGTTGTTGCAAAGAGACTGGGATGATAGGATGAGAGAGGTGCAACCAGTGGGTTTAGTAAATTAATTTAGAATCTGATATAATTCTGTAGTTGAGTTTCCTGCATTGTTAATTCTATCCACTATGTGGGTCTTTCTGGCTTCCCTAATGTTTTTGTGGTAGGTGCCTAATGCTGCTTTATAGGCCAGTTTGTTTGGAGGGGATTTGTGATTTTTCAATTTCGTTTGAGTTTTCTGCAGGCTGCTTTTTCTGTTTTGAGAGATTTCAAATAACAAGGAGAGAGGATTTATTAGGTTTTGTGTGACTAAGGGCTTGATTTAGATATTGACGGAGGGCTTACTCTGTCAAAACGGTGACAGATATCCCATCTGCTGAAATCTAAATCCAATTATATCCAATAGGATTTAGGTTTCAGCAGATGGGATATCCGTCACTATTGTGATGAAGTAAGCCATTCGCTAATATCTAACTCAGTCCTTAAGCTTGGCAGGGTCAATGGTATCCAAAGCCTAATTTAGATTGATATCTGAGTGCAATGTGGGGGGAGATGTGAAAAAGCATGACGTGAAAAATGGAAGTGATACTTTTCTCCATGGTGTCATCATTTTAGGTGCTGCTGTCTTATGGTTTAACGTTCCTCAGTTTACCTCCTGTCACTAACTTTCAAAACTACCTGCAGTCTTGTTCTCTAAAGGCTTCCTTCATACCTTACCTGCTGTGACATTTGTATTCTGGCTTGCAACTTCCACACCCTGGTTGTAGATGGAACGTACCAGATGTTTTTATTTCCCTCCGGCATTCCTTTGCAAACCAGTTGTATTCCCAAGGCGTTTGAATATACTTTCTGAGAGTAGTGAAATCATCAGCTACCACTTTCTTATTTGCCTGGAATTCTAAAATCACAGCTGACCCGCTGAAATTATGAGTTCGATACTTTAAAGTTTATTAATTTAAAGTTCAATTTACCCGTGACCACCACAACTTTCGTCAATCACACAAGCGGGTGCCTACGTTTGAAAAGGTTCTTTGAGAATTTCCCCTGAGGAAATGGATATGGAGGAAAAAGAATCAAAGACTTGTGATCATTTTCTTCTCTAAGGACAACCTTGTAGGAAGAAATAAACTTAAAAAGGGCCACTCGCCAAAGCAATTTTAATAATGCTTGAGGTCTGCTGGTACCTGGAAGTTGGATGCGCTTTTTAGACCTGCAGGAAGAGGACAGTGCAGCTAAACCTATAAAACATATGAAAAACATTTTTGAGATACCTCCTGGGCGCCTACTCATGGATAATCCATATTGGTTAGTGGGATAATGCTCATAAGTTGAAACTCATGTAAGTGTGTTATGTTATCTTTTTTGTATAGTGCTCTATCTGACGTATGTGAATTAATGTAAAAACAAAAACTGAGAAACCACAATGGAGGTATCAAATCATGGACCAATTTTAAGGAAAGACAATTTTGAGGAAATACAAATAAATTGGAAATTAAAGAAACATTTCAAAGGAGAAACACTTGTATGGAAACATTCAAAATCACACACTTGAGTGAAGATAGATCAGTAGTAGTGAGGGGTTTTTGGGATTCATTAATGGATGATGTTTAGGGGCAATAAGGGGTTTTTAGGGGTTAAAGGATTCATGGATGGGTGGAGTTTAGGGTGGAGTTTAGGGGTGGTGAAGCTTTTTAGGGATAGGGCATTGTTAGAGTTTAGGGTGGTGAGAGGTATTTAAGGTTCACGGAGGAGTGGAGTTTAGGAGTGTTGAGGATATTTAGGGGTCAGGGATGGATGTCATGTAAGGGTCTTGAGTTTTTTAGATTTTATTGATGGGTGCAGTTTAGGGCTGGTGAATATTTTAAAGGTTAAGTGAGGGGTCACATTTTCTGCTGGTGAAGTGTGTTTAGTGTTCCAGAATGAGTGGAATTTAGTGTAGTGTAGTGTTTTAACAGTTCAGGGATAAGTGGAGTTTATATGTAAAAATAGTTTTTAGGGTTCAGGGATAGGGGCGTTTAGGGGTGATGGTGGCTTCTAGGGACCATAAATAGGTGGTGTTTAGGGGGATGATGGTTTTAGGGTTCTGTGATGAGTGTTGCTTAAAAATGGTGCAGGCTTTTAAGGGATCAGGGATAGGTGGGGTTTAGGTTTATAAATGTATTTTCAGGGTTCAGGAATGGGTGGAGTTTAGGGGTAGTGAGAAAGTTTTAGGTTAAGAGATGGGTAGAGTGTAAGAGAAAAAAAGGCTTTAAGGCTTATGTGATGTGTGGAGTTAAGGAGTCTGAGATAGGTGGAGTTTGGTGTGGTGAGGGGTTTATAAGGCTCAGTGATGGGGGAGTTTAAGGTTAGGAAAGGCTTTTAGAGTTCAGGCATCAGTGGATTTTGGGATCAGGAATAGGAGTAGTTTATGGGTGGGAAAGCATTGCTACAGAGCAGCTAGGGACAATGGATAGTTGTGGTGAGGGTTCAATGAATTAAAAGCATCCAAAGTAATTGGTTGACAATGTAAAAGGCTTAAATAAGAAATAATGCAGTCTGATGAAAAGGATAGAAATAAATATTTTTGACAAAAATGTTTTTGAAAGTAACACTTGCAGCCCTTTTATTTACACCTTAAAAATAATTATGCAAAAGCCAATTTTGAAAAAAAGACATTCTATTAATTGTTTTTTATGATAAAGTAAATGCCATTCATCCTGAAAATCTCCATTAAATCATTTAGATGAAATGGTTTCTCAGTAATGAAATTCCATTAATTTGTTTTTCTATGAAATCACATACAACTGCTCTATCACCTGTGAGGGTATGCTGTGCAGGTATGTGACTTAGGCCCGGGGAGGGTTTGCAGCTTACTCGAAGAGCAAGGTCTTCAACTTCTTGCAAAATTTGAGAACAAAGGAGAAGGCTCTAATGTGTAGTGGAAGGTCGTTCCATGATTTAGGAATGTGTAAAAGAAAGCTCGAGCTTCAGTTCTCCTTTTTTGAATGTGCAGGACAGAGGCGAGTATGGGTCTGACTGAGCAAAGGTACCTGGGGTGTTAATGGTAGTGATTGCGTTTGATTATGTAGGCGTGACCTGTGATGTGTAGTGCTTTTCTTTGTGTGGGTTAAGAGTCTGAATTGTCCACACTTGTGTTTCGGGAGCCAATGAAGCTCCATCAGGTGTGGTGTGATGTGACACCAGAGTGGGAAGTTAAGGACGAGTCTCGTTTCTGTTTTCTGGATGGTCTGCAGTCTCTTCATGACATTGTTGGTAATCTCTGCATAGAGAGAAGTCCATTATTCCAGCCTACTGTTCTCAAGGGCATGAGTGATGTACTTACTTGTGATGTTTGGTAGCCACTTGTAGCATTTTCTCTGCAACTTCTTAGTGTGGAAGCAAGGTGCAGTAACGGCATTGACTTGGACAGACAAGACATGTCTAGCTTGTTATCAATGAACCCTTTATAGGCTAGGATTTGGCCACAAATCTGTAGATGGGTGAGGCTCTTATTTCAGGGTCTGCTAGCGAGAGTGCAGGTTAACAATGCAGTATCACAAGCCTTCACCCTGCAGAAGGGTACAAGGAAGGGGTGTACCCTGTCCCCCATAATATTAGCTTCGGCACTTAAACCATTCTCAGCCTGGGTCTAACAGGATCCCCTGATTAAGGAGGTGAGCAGCAACCAGGAGTGGGAAGAGCCATTATTTTGATATGCTGATGACATCCTGCTATACTCCACTCAGCCAGTATTGTCCATAAACAGAATACTGCAGATTTTCCAAATCTTTGGGGACTATTACAGATACCATATCAATTGGGGCAAGTCCTTGATTTACCCCCTGGTGTGAGATGTCCTGAGACATCCCCCACGATGTACAGTGCTGCTGGTGCTGGAAGGCTTTTGATACCTTGGTATCTATGCTACCTGGGATCCTGGTGAATTTCTGCGCAGGAACCTGTCTCCACAACTTGACAGCCTTTGCTGAGATGCTGAGCACTGGAGAAGTCTCCCACTCTTTTTGATGGGCAGAGCTGCCGTCTACAAAATGATGACCATACCCGAGCTCCTATACTTTCTCCACAGCACACCATACAGGTCCCTCTGGATTTCTTCAAAAATGTTGACCACAAGATAAGACTGCTCTTTTGGGATGGGGATAACTCCCAGATTACGTTTCACAAACTGCAGAGGTGTGTATATGATGGGGGGCCGGCAGTCCTCAACATACTCAAATATTATTAGGCCACACAGCTAATCGCAGAGAATGACTGGGTGTTTGCAGATGGAACTGAACCGGCTTACCGTGTTGACAAGGAGGGCATGGGGCCTGGGAGCTATCTGGCAATTCCTCAAAGACGACGGCAGGAGTGCGACCTACTGACCTATACTCAGATGGTAGTATGAGCGTGGCGAGAGGAATCAAAGTATTTCGGTTGGGGCTACAAGCTGACAGACCAGACTGTGCGCTAGGATAGTGAGCTGTTGAATGAGGGGAGGTCTGGGAGGTTTCTCACGATGGGCTCTGATTGGCATAGAGTACCTGGGTGGCCTGTGGAAGGGACAGTTGCTGGTGACATTTGACGACTTACAACAGGATTATAAAATGTCGGTGACCGAGTAATTTAGAGAAGCAGATCAGGCATGCCCTCAGGCAACACACTGTGGATGGGGAGCAGCTAGCAGAGGCGGTGCCATTGGAGGACTGTCTCTTTCTGTACCCACCGACGGACAAGGCCATTTCTCTGATATATAAAAAAAAAAAAAACACTCCCCAGACTTCCTGAAATTTTTGACTAAAGCATGGGAAATGGACACCGGGACCATAGAGAACGATGATCAGAAGGAGGCATTGCATGCAAAGCCCGAAGTAGGTAGAGATACGGGCCCGCTTCAGACTGGTACAATTGCAAATCTTGCATAGATTATACTATTCTAGAGTGCTTTTACACAGGATGGGAAGGGGTGATTCTACACTCTGAAGGGCTGCAGGCAGGTAGGCACCTTTTTCCACATAGTCTGCCACTGCCTGATCATCCAGTGCTATTCATCAGGAGTGGTGCAAATAATGGCACAGGTACTCACTCTGGTGGTTACCCTAGATGCAAAATGGCTCCTACTAAACATTGCAGGTGAGATGATGTGGCCTAGATACCAGACAAACTGGCTGGTGGTGAGTGTGTCTAAACGTAACATAGCATGTGCCTGGGGTATAGAGGCACCCCCCAGATAACTGATTGGGAGTCTGACATGGATTGGTATCAACATGTAGAAGAGTTGCTGTATCAAAGCTGTGGTTCCCCTCAGAAATGGGAAAACATATGAGGCAATTAGGTTACTTACCAAGGCTACTGAGTCTGCAGGGGTGGGCATGGGAGGAGAGGGGGAATCGGACACCTCTGTGCTTCATCCATGGGGGTGTTGAGGTTTCTCCACTGTATGATGTCTCCACACAAAACGACTGCCATTCTTGAGTTCAAACTTTTAGATACCCAGCTTGAAAAGTACACTGTATGATTGAATCAATTGCTGCATTTATTGCACAATGAGCAAACCATAACAAAAAGAGTTAAAAAAATAGCCTGTTCTCAATGATGATCCTAAGCTTCTTGTATGTAGCCTGGAGGTGGGGGTGAAGGGGTGTCTGAAGTCTGTATGCCAGCAGGTGGAGTCCCACGGTGATGCATCCTTTCCTGAAATGACCACTTCTGTTTTGCCAGTGTTCAGCTCGAAGCAGTTGGACTTCACCCAAGTTGCCATTTACGTAGTGAATATGTTTCTTTTTTGGGGAGATTTGTCTGAGAGGAACATTAAACATTATACGTTGATGGCGTAGCGGAGGATGTTGCTGTCACAGTGATGTTGGCCTGTAGGATCATGTAGATGTTGAAGAAGGGTAGACTGAGTAAGGAGCCTTGAAGTACTTCACAGATGAATTGTCGTGCCTTAGTGAAATATGGTGTCTGGTTGACTCTTTGGGTTCTTTTAGAGGGCAGTTGTCTGATCAGGATGGGGGTGAAAGACTATGTCAAATGCCACTGAAAGAATCCAGAAAAAAGAATACATGCAGTTTCTCTTCTGTCTAGGATCATCCAGGTGAAAGTTGTGCCAACTAAAAAGAGCCTTCACCCAATTTTGCATTAAAGTCATTCTGTCGACCCACGCTTTTAACATTTCCACATCACATGTATAACAACATACAAAGTATCTGAATGAATCACTGGGTTTGGGGTACTTATACTCCTTAAAAAACATATTATAATAATTTAACAGACCATGGATGTGACTATTCCTAAACTTAAACTCCACAAACAATGTACTGCTATAATCCTCTTAATCTTAAACAAACTAACAAAATTAATCAATGTTAACTTCAGTGGATAGGGTTGCAGTGTCACATGAAATCATTTAATGGATATCTTTGGGGCAATCTAGTCTTTGTAAAAAGGTTTTGGTTTGGAGCTTGCTTAGGTCCTGTGCCTCCAATTTCTGGACCCTTATGCAAGTTCGAACATTAGCCTAAAAGAGTCAATTATTTATAAGTAAGCTTAGTCACTGCGCAAACCTATTCCTAATGCTCAGGTTGTATTGTAGATCCTTTGTATTATTATAAAACACATGTTCTGGCTTATGCCAAGTCCTGAAGCCAATAAACATTTAGTTAAACATACTCCCTCTATGATCTTAATAATCTGCTTTGTATAATATTTATGTTCCAATTGCAGTTCTCACTTTCTTAATCACTTCCCTTCTCCATTCTTATGAACATTGCTCTGACTATCAACAAATGCATAATGTAAAATGTAAAAAATAGTAGAGGAAAAACAAACAGGTATTTTCTGGTATGTCAAAAACCTTTTCACTCAGGAAACTCTGAACAGAAAAGAATATGGAAATGTCAGAATGTTAAGGGAAAGGCTTCCCAAAGCCTAATATACTTTCCACAGGTTTCATTCATTTGCTCCTTTGCACTAGCCCCAGTTGCAGATTTGTCTCCAGTACACCAATTGAGTGAATGCAGTAGTTGGCCCTTGCCCAAGACCCATGAAAGAGTTTGTGTCAAAGCTTGTGCTTTCACGTAACATGCAGGATGCAGGAGATAAAACAAAAACAATCCTTAATGCTTGCTACCCTCCAGAACTAATATCTTTGATGCAGTGTTTTTAAAGGGTTGGGAGGTGAGGGGAGCAACATAGCACCAGGCTTTTTGAGAGGTGAAACAGCACAAGATGGAGAGATCTAACCAATACATGCACTCTCATGGTGTGCTGAACGAAAAAGAAAAAAGTAGTTCCTTAAATGTGAGAAGTGAAAGGATACCAGTTTGCCAATCCAAAGGGTCATAAAGAGGGTATGCTACAGGGGAGGGAAAACACTAAAACAAGAAGGCAAGCCATCAAATAAAAGGCAAACAAATGAGGGTGCCAATAAAGCCAATCAATGGTAAACAATGGGCAAGATCTAAGGCCACCATGAGTTTATAATAGATATTTCACAATCAGACAGATTGTGCTCTCCGGTAGGCTCAGCCTAAAAACAAAGGCTTTCCATTTCCCCTATGGTATAAGACTCTAATGGCTTGGGCCCCCCCCCAAAATACCAAAAGTAGATCCAGGGGCTGCTGTCAATGCCCTGGGGAGGTAGTGAAACCTCTGATGAACATTAGCAGTGCAGAAACTTCACAAATGGAGACAGTGTATGCATAGTCAACTCATCCGATATGATGTGGCCGTGTGTGAGTTGGCAGGTCTCCTGACAGCTTACCACGAGCTCCTTCACAATGTGGCACATTAATAGCAGGTATTCCTGCATAGAATTAGAATCCACTCTGAGAGTTAGAGTACACTGCAGTGCATTGCAGACAGGGGTGTAGCTTAGTCAGTGAGATTTTGGGGGGGGGGTGGTGAATCTCAAATTTCCTAACTAAAAAAGCAATGGACTGCAGGGTGAAGAAGTGAGATGATCAAGGTTCCCGATCATCTTTTTCCATGAGAAAG
The DNA here is from genome assembly GCF_031143425.1 of Pleurodeles waltl. Lineage (NCBI taxonomy): Eukaryota > Metazoa > Chordata > Amphibia > Caudata > Salamandridae > Pleurodeles > Pleurodeles waltl. Next base: position 1,216,599,257 of record NC_090440.1, read on the forward strand.
ACGATCAGTACTGATTTGCATTAGGTGGGATTTTGTCTGGAATGGCACAGTGGGCTAAAACAATGTGCTGGAATGCTACTGTGAGCAATTGGCACTGGTTAAACTATTTGCAAGCATTCATCTGATCACCTTTTGAGTGTTTGATTTCCAGTTGTATGTCTGGGAACTTGAGAATGTGGCACAGTTTCCCAAGCATAATACTGCCAATGTTTGTAAATTCCAAAAAGAAGAGCATTTGCATTCATTCAAGGAGTACCTCTGTGGATGCAGGTTTACTACTTTTTTTGGCTAAACCACTTCACTTTACATATATATCGAATCTCTCAGTCCAAAAAGGTAAAAGCTCTAAGTGAAATGAGAATGATGATCAAAACTGACGCAGACATAGTAGACCCGACACTGGGCCCCTAGACCCAACTACCAAAACAAGAATGCATTTTCAGGGCTGTCTCGCTCCAAATACCCTGCTGGAGCTACGCCCCTGAAGGTTCAACCTAGGCCTGATATTTCTTCCTGGGAACTCATGCCTACAGTCACATACAAGACAATGGCCTGGACTCCCTTGATTGGTATCACTTATTTTAAATGGATTTTCATTTCAGGACATCTTCTTCATCTCTGCTATGAGAAGCCTTGATGGTTGCATTGTTAAATCAGCATATGGGTACAGGGCTCTGTGTTTCTAAATCTCACCTTTTATAAATCATTTTATCAGGTGACTAATGGCCCCATGTACTAAGCATGAGTTGCAAATAGAGGAGAGGGCACATACAAGTCAATATGGCGAGCCAAGCAAAGGGTCTTCCTTGGCTGTAGGAGTCCGTGCACAAGCCGCGCTATGAAAACATTTGACAAAATGAAAAAATACAATCTGTTTAAAATTTTTAAAAAAGTGTATTTCTTTAAAATGTGGTAGTGTTTCACCTTAGTACATCAAATTATATCACTGCCTAGAAAGTCATTTATTAAACGTGATAGATTATAGGAACATTCATGGGTCACCTCTCAACAACAATGCCATTAGTGAACCAAGAGGCAAGTCAGTCCTCAAGTAAATCCTAAATGTGTCCTAGATTATCATAAAAAATGCAACATTACAGTCTATTAAATCAAATATAAGAGATGGTTGTACTGCACACATACTGAACTCAGGTATTTTAAAGTGCACTCATATGTGAAAATAAAGAAAAAGAAAGCTCTATGAAATAGGATCACACAATCCGGACAAGCAGGGAAGCTGGTATTGATTTCCCATTTTGAAAGTCAGGCACAAATGGGTATCTCTGTCTCACTCTTTCTCTCTCTCCCATTTACATCCAAGGTCAGTGTTTTGTCTTTCATTCTTGGCTCACGACCACAAAAAAAGACAAAAATATCCAACCCAGGGACCATGGGACCCAACTGCCAAGCCAACAATGTATTTATTTAGGGGGTGTCACACCCCTAACAGCCCACCTAAAGCTACTTCTCTTGCTGCAGGCTTGGTGATGCAAACTGCATCAGCATTGCGTCTGCATGACAGACAGCTTAGAGTATTCAGTCACCATTTTACACACCAATAGCATGAACATGTGTAGACAGGGACAAGAAGGTAAGCCAGGTACTAAAATCAAAGCACCCCAGCTGGTCAACCGAGATTAAAGGCTGTATAATACCCTCAACCTGACCTGAACGACTCCAGGTAGCAGAGATGTGTTGCAGGTTAATAACAAACCTTTGCAACAGTTTCCTGCAGCCCACTTGCTACCATAACTGTAGATGCATACACAGCAAACAAACAGGGTGGTTCTAGCAACATGTTACGAGGCCTACCGCTACCAAATCCTAAATGTTCTTGCTGCTCCCCACAGAGCAAGCCTTCTCCCATAAATCCTATTAAGTTCCAGAAGCTTCGTGGGGGCGGGGGGGGCTGTTGTTAAAATATACAAGCAAACATTTAGTGAAAGCAAACTCACAGCATTCTGATAAGAAAATAAGAGTTGCCGACTGATGTAAGGAGCTGTCTTGTTATTATAGTTTTCATCATTGTCATCATCAAAGTAGGTTTATTGGCATAGCCTTCTAAACAGAACAATGGCCCTATCAAAACAATACGCTTACATTTGGAAGGGAATCGGTATTATACTGCACAACATTGTACAGTACAAGCGCATTAATAGCTAGCAGCACAGTACATTTTTTTAAATATAAGCGTGCCGTGCATTGCATTGTTATCCATAGTTTAGTCTTAATTCCAGCACGTTCTGGAACTCCAGTTTCATTTCACTGAAAAAATGTTGTTGTCTCTTATACTTTCCAAATGAACCAGGAGGTTTCCTCTCTGCTCAAATCACAAATAATACCCTTTCGGTTTTACTTCATGTTATGCCACCATTCACTTCACATAAACACAAAACGCTTCCAGTTAGTAGACATCTGTCTTGTAGGCACAGCTGCAATTTATTGGGGTCTGTAGCGTTGCGCCGAGTAGCTTGCGCGCGGCTACTAATAAAACACACGGAGGCTGGTGTGCTTATAATACCTTTATTTTCATCCCTCGTAACTCCGTTCCTTACTGATCTTTCCCGCTCTTCTTTTCCCCTTTTATGCCCTCCCACTCCCGTCATGGTGCAACCCACCTTGCACCAGTTTCAGAGGGGTCGGGCTCCAGACCCCCCTCTCTTGCTTCCTTTATTGGTGTTGACCGCACCCGCTGTCAACACTACATCCCTCCCCAACAGGGAAAGGGGTGGAGGTTAAACTTCAAACAATAACTAACTTGGTTATCTGAAATAGCTCATTGTTCAACAATCATTATATACGTGAGGCTTACGTCAGAGCAGCATGCTACAAGGATCAGTCACATGCAAAATCTGCATACCGCCGTGAAGGTCCTGGGTTGTGCCGTAGTAAGTATCTCCCTGCACCAGACCGCCCTGATGTTTGTGCTCCTTCTCTGCTTGGTCCAGACGTCTCTGCCTCTGTCGCTTGTGCTCGTCCTTGTTCCGTTGGTAGTCGGTCTCTTGGCTGTTCCTGACAGTGTCCTGGTTCTTCTGGTGTGATGCTCCAGTCATTGGGTTCTGTGTCTGACTCGGCTCTTGTCTCCGTGTAGCTCCTGCCCTCTCTGCTGTCTGTTTGTGGGGTCAGCCGCTTGAAGAACGCCACGTTCCTGGTTACTTTTTCTTGCCCCTTCTGGGCCGTTACAATTGTACCTTTTACGGCGGTCACCGTCCATGGCTTGACTTCGAAAGGTAGTCGGAATTTGCTACCTGGGTGGCGGTCTTTTACTAGCACCGTGTCTCCCACTTGCATCCTTGTCTGCCTGGCTCCCCTTTTCCGGGAGGCGTATATGTTTGTAGCACTCCTCCTGGTTGTTGACTTGCTGGGTGGTGGTGTATTCACTGCCCAGGACGGATGGTGCGGGATGGCGTCTATTACCGTTCTGCCGAAACAGAGTTGACTGGGCGTGACTCCTGTGGTGGCATGTGGTGTTACTCTGTACTCCCTTAGGAACACATAGATTGCTCTCTCTATGTCTCTTGCTTCTGCCACCACTATACGGATAACTTTATTGAGGGTCCTCACAAACCTCTCCACCTCGCCATTTGCTTGTGGCCACCGGGGAGTGATGCGTCTGTGCTTCGTGTTCGTGGACGCTAGGAACTGTTCCCACTCACGGCTGTTGAACGGGGGTCCATTGTCTGTGCGGATTTCGCCGAAAAACCCGTGAGTGCCCATGAGCTTCTCCACTTTGGGGATGACTGTTTGTGCAGATGTTGATTTCACCACTTCCACTTCTGGATACCGCGAGAAATCGTCTACCATAATAAGCATGTGCAAACCGTCTGGTAGGTGCCCAAAATCTGCGCTCACTTTCTGCCATGGCGCCGTCGGGTCTTGTTCTGTTATGATGGGTGCGGGGGGGTCGGGGTTGCCACTGGCTTGGCAGGCCATGCACCTTTGGATTGTGTCTTCCACTAGTCTGTCCAGGCCTGGGAACCAGACTTTGTTCCTGATGCGGGCTTTGGATCTGACAATCCCTTGATGCGCTTCGTGGGCCAAAGACACTACTCTGTTGGTGAGGCTAGCTGGTATTACTAGACGGAGTCCCCTGAGTAGGCAGCCTTCCTCGCTTACTGACAGCTCTTGACGTACGTTGAATAGTGCGTGCAGGCAAGCTTGGGGCTGCTGCGTGCAAAATGAGTCCGGCCTTTGGAGAGGTCTCCACTCTCCTGTGCGGGTTGCTGCTATGGCTAGTTGCAAACACTCATCCAGTTTGGTCGCTTCCACAAGTTCGCTGAGCGGTATGGGTACCGGTCGTGCTCTTTCTACTATCAGTCTCACATATTCTTCTGTATCTTTGGCTTCCTCGATTTCTTTTGAAGTGGCTGGGCGTGCATGTCTGGAGAGGAAGTCCGCTGGATTCTTTGTGCCAGGTTGATATGTGAGCGTGAAGTCGTATTCTTGTAACTGCAGGATCCACTTCTCAATTCTTGGGGGTGGCTTGGATGACGACCCTTTGAACAAAGGTAGTAGCGGCTTGTGGTCTGTCACTACTGAGAATGAGTTGCCATAAAGGTACAGGTGGAAATGGCGGCATCCCCAGTGGATGGCGATGGCTTCTCTTTCAATTTGGGAGTACCTTTGCTCCGTGGGTGTGAGCGTACGGCTTGCAAAAGCGATGGGGGCCCATTCGCCGCAGTCTTGTTTTTGCCCCAGTACTGCCCCTAGCCCCGTGGGGCTTGCGTCTACCACGAGTTGTGATTGTCGCCGGGGGTTGAAAAACGCTAGGGTGGTGTCTGCTGAGAGTACTTCTTTGGTGGCCCGGAACGCGGTCTCCTGCTCTTCCTCCCATATCCATGGTTGGCTGGATTGTGTGAGTTTTCTTAGGGGCCCCGTGATGTCGGCCAAGTTTTTCATAAATCTCCCGCAATATGTGACCATTCCCAAGAAACTCCTTATTCCTGTGACTGTTGTCGGTGCTGGGGCGTCCTGGATGTCCTTGACCTTCTGTGGATCCGGTCCGACTCCTTGTTTTGAGAATCGGTATCCGAAGAAAGAGATTTCCTCCCTGAGGAAATCGCATTTGTCTCTGTGGAGCGTCAAACCTTTTGTTTGTAGCCTCGTGAAGACAGCCCGCAGTCGTTTCATGTGTGTTTCGATGGTCGGGGGGTGAACTAAGATGTCGTCGCTGACGTTCAGCACTCCTGGGAGGCCATGTAGGACTTCTTTGATTACCTGCTGGAAGATTTCCGCAGCACTGGATATGCCGAAGTTCAGTCTTTTATAGCGCCAGAGGCCGTTGTGTGTGGAGAAGGTGGTGATGGGCCTCGATTCGGGGTGTAACATGATCTGGTGGTACCCTGATCGGAGATCCATCTTAGAGAACCAGCAGGACCCTGTCAATTCGCTCAGGATATCGTCGATTGTTGGGGTGAGGTGGTGCTCTATTTTTATTGCTAGGTTGGGCATTCGCATGTCCACACAAATTCTGACCGCGTCGGGTTGTTTGGGCTTCTTTGCGACCACGATTGGGGATACCCCCGGTGTGGGGCCTGTGACTCTTTCGATGATCCCTGCTTGCTCCAGCATGTGGAGTTCGTGTTCCACTTTGGGGCAGAGGTGGAAGGCAACACAGCGGTGTCTGAGCGCCGTTGGGGTGACAGACTCATCTATGTGAAGTCGTAGCGGGGGCCCTCGTAGGCACCCAATGCCATCAAAAAGGGCCTTGAACTCTTGTGTGAGCTGGAGTAATGCATGTGCGTGTATGCTGAAAGCAAAGTGTACTAGTTGAAGGTCCTGGGCCGTTTGGCAGTCTAGCAGGAATCCTGTGTCATCCTTGGATACGTATATTTTTGTGGGTTTTGCGGTGTCTTCATGGGTGACCTCGGTGGTGAAAGTCCCTGCTATTTCTAGGGGTCGGTTGTGCCCGAAAGTGAACACCTGGACGTTGGTGGGTCTTAGCGGTGGTAGTGGCTTAGGTAGGGTGTCATACACATCCCTGGCCATTAAGTTTATTGATGCTCCTGTGTCTACCAGCGCTGATACTTGTGTGCCTTGGATTTTAACTTTGCACGTGGGAAGCCGGCGGCCTTTGATGGTGTGTATGATGTGCACCACATAAGATTCATTGTCCGTGTCGCTTTCTGAATCTGGGTCCCAAGTGGTGTCCACCATTTTAACTGTTTTCCTGGGGGCTGTAGTTGGCTGTTTTGGTGTTGACCTGCACACTTTCGCGAAATGGTTCATTTTTCCGCAAGCACTGCACATTTTGCCCCACGCTGGGCAGGTCGTTGGGTGTGGTGCTGGGCCTCCGCACCATTTGCACACTCTGCCTTTGGGTCTACCTTTGTACGCTTCTTTGTGTCGCGTGGCCTCCTTTGTTGCTGCATTTGCTGTTTCGGCCTTCGGTTGGGCTGTGGGGGCTTGCTCCATATGCACTGCGCGAGCCCGCGCTAGCTCTTGCGACCGCCCAAGCGTGAGTATGTCCTTCATTGCCATATTTGGCTGCTGCAGTATGCGTTCTCTAAGTTTCGATGACGAACATCCTTGGATGAACTGTGCCCTGACCTCGTCCTCCTCGTCAGGCAGTGTGCAGGTGCTCGCTAGCTCCTTGAGTCTGGTGTAAAAGACATCGACTGACTCGTCGGTTATCTGTCGGGCCTGGAGCAGGAGGAATCTTTCATAGTCTGCGTTTGCATACGGTTCGAAGTGTGCTGTGATTGCCGCTTTTAGGGTGTCGTACGTGCGAGGTCTGGCTTCCGTGACAGTCTTGAAAATGTTGTGTATGTCCGCTCCTCCTATGTGGAGAAGGAGTGGTCTTTTCCTTTCTGCTTGTATGCCTAAGGCTTCAAAGTAGGTTTCTAGGCGCTCCACCCAGACTTTCCATTTTGCTGCTTGGGTGGGGGGGCGCACCTGTGACTTGGAAAGGCTCTAAGGGCGGTATTCCGGCCATGCTTGCTTTTGCGGTGGCGCAGGTATCGTTTTGCGATTTCTGTTTTCTCTATTTATTTCTTTTACGAGTGTCTTTTGTGCATAGCTAGTGGAAAACAAAAAGTTCAGTGCCTTGACCCTTCTTTTTTTTTCTTTTTTTTGTTCAGCCCCCTTTTCTCCTTTCCTTCGGTTTTGTTTTATTACTCATGCAGAGTGGCGCAGCGGGCGTATGGGGGCTTGGTGCTGCTGGCGGGGCTCACGGGGCGGTGGTCTGGGCTGCAGATCTGCGCAGCAGAGCGCTCAAAAGTTAACTCTGCCTTGGGGGTCTCACCTGACGCGCTCTGCTGTTTTTCCTCCGAGGCCTGCAGAGGGGCGTCTCCTCCGTCAGGCGTGCGGTCCTCCGACTGCAGGGTGCGACCTCCCCTGGTCGGCTGCACGCGTCGGAGCAGGATCGCTGCAACGCCGCACAGACACGCCTGTGTGTCTCTCTTCGACGGCCTCGCAGAACGATGGGGCCCAGTCGAGTGCGTCCGCCTACCACGGTAAGCGCTGGCGGCGATCCCTTTCGTTGTTATTTTTTTTTAAGCTGGATGTGGGCACCCGCTGTCAACACTACAGGGTCAACCATTCTGGATGTTGTAGTTTTGTACTGTTTTTATTGAACTAATTAGACTAACAGAGCTGAAGAAAATGATTTGTAAGTGAAAAGTTCAGGACTGGAGTCAGTGTCCCTTATGACATGCAGTGAGGTGGTGACCCTGCGCTACCTTCTCAAAATATCAGGGGCGGCTGGTGACATTTTAAAGTGGTGGGGCATAAAAGTTGTGAATGACTTTTAAGTAGTGGGCAGCAAAGCGAAGGAACCCGATTTCCATTTTATGAAAAAGATGGACAAATGGGGTATTTTAAGGCTAAGCTCAATAAACATTTATAAAGTAATTCTGAACGGGTGGTGTTGAAATATTTTAAACAAATAAGGAATGTGCCATATCTTACTACATTAAATATGTTCAACAGTTCCTGCCTCAACATGTCTATCTGGGGAGTTGGGGGTGTTTATGACAGGGCAGTATTGTGAACTCTGGGGCTGAGCGCCTGTCAGTACATCATAGAAGTGTTCATACTACAGGCACATTCAACCCTTGGCGTCTCTGCAGAACTCATTGAAAATGGTAACGTGCTACTTTTGGGAAAGCAAATAACGGAGATCACAAAGCTGTGAAAGTATGTACAGCAAGAAAGGAAATAAAATGATGTGTCCCCTGCTGAGTTGAGTGGGTATGTTGAGTGCGGAGGGGAGAAAGGAGAGTGAAAACTGTGTTGGAGAGATATGTAGATGCAGGGTTCCAGAAAGTTGTGTGGTGAATAATTGGCCCACGATTCCAACAATTTTTTTTTAACATTAATTTTAAGACCCGCTTCCATGCGCCTCCCCTGCCCCCCTCCTCATTAGGGAAGCGAGCCACGACTGTGACAGGGCACACAAAAAACACACAATCACAAGCAGGGAGCGGCATAAACACACACACACACACAGAAGAACAGACAGACACAAAAAGCATGGCTGCACACACACAGACATTCACCACACACAGAAGTAGACACGCACAGGCTTACTTTGATTTTGATTAGCGATTACATTAGCCTCACCCAATGAATTCCGTTCAGCAGACCGAGAAGCAAGAGGACACGATACATCTACTCACTGTTAAAGCCTCTGTACCTGGAGGGCCTTAATTCTTAATCCACAACTTCATAAGTCTTTTCATTTTACTCTGGAGGTCTGTAGAGGGTCATGCCAGGGTGAAACAGAACACTACTTCTCTTTTCCTCGCGTGCAGTGCGTCACTGACGCTGTGAATGAAGAGGAAGAGACCATTTTGTCAATGCAAGGGGAAAAACATGGCCAATCATTGCATGGCTCCATGGTAAAGCTATACATTGATTGGCCATGTTCTGTTAACCTCCCAGTGCAAGCATAGGATGGAGAGGGCAAACCCAGCGCTCCTTAGGAGACTGGTGTCTGTAGCTGTGTTCCCCCAGGATCTCTGAAATTGCACAGGTAGGTGATCCCTAAAGTGCGCATGTTAGGCTGGTCACAGCAAGTCACCAGTCAACCTGACATGCAACCTTCACTCTAATGCTGCTTCACTGTAATCTGATGGTTAATGAAGCTCCCCCCCAACCTCAATCATCAGACAGAAAGGCACTCAGCCCGGCATATCATCAAAAGGCACTTTAAACTTAAAACATGTGTCAGGTCACATCAGGCAGGGGGTCAGCGCCCTTGTGCCCAAATGAAGAAACCTCCCCTGTAGAATATACATATTGAACGTGTGAAAACATTGACTGTGTTGTAAGACATCGAAGACCATGAGGATTAACATCAAAGTGGAGGCCGGCTGTGGCACAATAAATCTAAGCTTTAGATATACGCCCCGTAGGGCTGCTGGTGAAGTGTTGTCAAGATATAATTCTAGTCTCGATACACTTTAGGTTGTAAAATTATATGGCTTCTTAGCAAATTTCTAGGGAGGAATCAATGGTATCTTTTTTGTTGATTAAGCATTACACAGCTGTAGGTGGTGACTTTAGAATGAGATGTACTGCTTTCAACACCTAAATGATACAACTCATGTATAATTAGAAGAAATCACTTGTCCCAGACAGTTAATAATATTTAGTCTGCTGTAATAGAGCTAGCATGAATGTCTTTTACACTCTGATAGAAACATTGCATACTTACAGCACAGACCTAGCAAAGGCCAGTTTTTACCTGTGAGGTACAACAGGACCAAAAATAGACAGTTCCCCACTTTTAGTAAATTAAAATATTTAGGCCCAAAACTCAGTCTCTTGCATCCAACTGGTGGAAGCACATGGTAGAAACACAAAAGGATTAATAAAAGCTTCCACTCATTAGGTGAAACAATCTTTCAACTCAGACAGGATAAATAACAGCAAAAAGAAACATAAGCAACATTTTGAGATAGGTCAAAAACCGACCTCAGGGTAACCGCCAAACCCTCACTCTAGCAACTGACGGTACAATCTTTGGGCTTGGTTAGTGAGAACACTACTCCTTTCTCAGATTCCCAGGATCCAACAATCACTGCAAGTGATCCCTTATCTTCCTTGACACTTGAATCATTATGTCATCAATCTGAATCATTGGGGACTAAGGCCCATATTTACAAGTGGCCTGCACCGCTGGTGAGCCAGCTTTTTTGACACATCAGCAGTGCAGGCTACTAACCCATATCTACAAGGCCATGCAAAGCCACTTTGGTGGCTTTTCATGGCCTTATAGATATGGAGCAAGGCAACGCAGTGCAAGTTGCTGCGTTGCCTTTCTTTCCATCGGGGAGGAATTTCCATGGGTGTTGCGTGGGTGTTCACATGCAACACCCATGGATTTCAACACATTCCCAGATGTACAAGGTAACGCAATGGGGAGAAATATCTTTATTTCTCCCCCTCATTTTTCCCTCTCTCTAAGTGTGCTTGTAAATATGCCCCTAATTGTCTAACAGAGGATATATCACCAGTTTCGAGTGGCAATGAGACCAAGGAACTATAGTAGTCATTGTTGCTGACATTAAACCCCGAATGTTCACCCATTAAACTTGGGGTAATTACATTATCAGGGCCACCCAGGTCTGAGGTGATTGAAACGTACTCTCCGACAAGAACACCTACCCTTTTGGTGTGTCTATGAGTGCCCCAATAAATGGCTTCAATTATTCTTGGGCTAGACTTTGATAGTTCACAATATATCCCAGATCCTTCAGACAGGAGCACACCAATGTCTTGCTGCCTCCACCTTGAAAAAAAAAAACAGAAATCAACTCTTCATCCTGAAAGGATACAACTAAATAGCTTGAAATTGCAAGAAAATACAGAAACTGGTGCACCTTCCAGAATACATTTGGGCCCGTATTTATACTTTTTGACGCTAAACTGCGCTAACGCAGTTTAGCGTCAAAAATTTTTGCACCGGCTAACGTCATTCTGAAGCGCCATGCGGGCGCCGTATTTATTGAATGGCGTTAGCCGGCGCAAGCAGACCGGCGCTGCCTGGTGTGCGTGGAAAAAAAACACGTACACCAGGCAGCGCCGGCGTTGGGAAAAGTGGCGCTAGGGCGTCTTAAAAATGGTGCAAGTCAGGTTGACGCAAAAAATCGCCTCCACCCGATTTGCGCCATTTTTAACGACGCCCAGACGCCATTTACATGACTCCTGTCTTAGTAAAGACAGGAGTCATGCCCCCTTGCCCAATGGCCATGCCCAGGGGACTTATGTCCCCTGGGCATGGTCATTGGGCATAGTGGCATGTAGGGGGGTACAAATAAGGCCCCCCTATGCCACCCAAAAAAAAATATATATACTTACCTGAACTTACCTGAATGTCCCTGGGATGGGTCCCTCCATCCTTGGGTGTCCTCCTGGGGTGGGCAAGGGTGGCAGGGGGGGTCCCTGGGGGCAGGGGAGGGCACCTGTGGGCTCATTTTGAGCCCACAGGCCCCTTAACGCCTACCCTGACCCAGGCGTTAAAAAGTGGTGGAAATGCGGGGTTTTTTGACCCGACCACTCCCGGGCGTGATTTTTGCCCGGGAGTATAAATACGACGCATTTGCGTCGCCGTCATTTTTTTAGACGGGAACGGCTTCCTTGCATCTCATTAACGCAAGGAAGGCGTTCACGCAAAAAAATGGCGCTATTTGCCCATACTTTGGCGCTAGACGCGTCTAACGCCAAAGTATAAATATGGCGTTAGTTTTGCGCCGAATTTGCGTCGAAAAAAACGACGCACATTCGGCGCAAACGGAGTATAAATATGCCCCTTGGGCCCGTATTTATACTTTTTGACGCTAAACTGCGCTAACGCAGTTTAGCGTCAAAAAATGTTGCGCCGGCTAACGTCATTCTGAAGCGCCATGCGGGTGCCGTATTTATTGAATGGCGTTAGCTGGCGCAAGCAGACCGGCGCTGCCTGGTGTGCGTGGAAAAAAAACACGTACACCAGGCAGCGCCGGCGTTGGGAAAAGTGGCGCTAGGGCGTCTTAAAAATGGTGCAAGTCAGGTTGACGCAAAAAATCGCCTCCACCCGATTTGCGCCATTTTTAACGACGCCCAGACGCCATTTACATGACTCCTGTCTTAGTAAAGACAGGAGTCATGCCCCCTTGCCCAATGGCCATGCCCAGGGGACTTATGTCCCCTGGGCATGGTCATTGGGCATAGTGGCATGTAGGGGGGCACAAATAAGGCCCCCCTATGCCACCCAAAAAAAAAATATATATACTTACCTGAACTTACCTGAATGTCCCTGGGATGGGTCCCTCCATCCTTGGGTGTCCTCCTGGGGTGGGCAAGGGTGGCAGGGGGGGTCCCTGGGGGCAGGGGAGGGCACCTGTCGGCTCATTTTGAGCCCACAGGCCCCTTAACGCCTACCCTGACCCAGGCGTTAAAAAGTGGTGCAAATGCGGGGTTTTTTGACCCGACCACTCCCGGGCGTGATTTTTGCCCGGGAGTATAAATACGACGCATTTGCGTCGCCGTCATTTTTTTAGACGGGAACGCCTTCCTTGCATCTCATTAACGCAAGGAAGGCGTTCACGCAAAAAAATGACGCTATTTGCCCATACTTTGGCGCTAGACGCGTCTAACGCCAAAGTATAAATATGGCGTTAGTTTTGCGCCGAATTTGCGTCGAAAAAAACGACGCACATTCGGCGCAAACGGAGTATAAATATGCCCCTTGGTGTCACAGACTGTCAAAAGTGGAGTGCTCTGAACTGGAATTTATGGTCTTGAATCACAGCCCTGAGCAACTGCTGACTCTCTTCCCTTATAGCAACACGAAAATATACATTCTGCAAGTCCATGGACAATAAAAGGTCCTGCTTTGACAGAACTGGAATTACCATCTGTAGTGTAAGCATTCTGAATGGTGAGTATTGCACAAATGTGCATAGCCATTTTAAGTCCAAAACCGGCATGTACATTTCCCCTGATTTTGGCACCAAGACGATGACTGAATAAACACCATACCCTCTCTGAGAGTCTGATACCGGCACTATGGCCCTCTTCAGGAACAATGCCTGCACACCATCCAACTTTTCCTGTTGATGCTGCCCAAATGTTATCAAAAACAGTGTTTAACAAAAGTTGCTGCAGAGGTTCCATCTTTCCCAACAACTACAGGGGATCATTGCCCTCTTCTACTCAGTCAAAGAGCAATTGAAAGTCTGTGAAGCAAAGTTGTTGGATTTTAGAGCAAATTGTGATGCAAAATTGCTTCTCTTAAAGGCACCCTCTATTTTCCTCTAAAGTGTCAGAGAGGATAACTGATAAGACCCTAAAATTAAAGGGGATGACAGACTTGCCAAGATGGCATTACCCTTCAGCACCTGGGGAAAATTCATGGCAACTTTATGGTATCCAGTAGATACCTTTTCATTAAGAACCTCTGGAAGGAATATTTCTCCAGATCTTTTTGTCATTTTACTAATTCTTTTATTAGAGATTCCAACTCTGTCCCAGCAACAGAAACTCCTCAGACTCTGCTTCAGCAGAAGGTTACAGATGATTCATCTTCTGAGGACTTTTCATGAGCTTCTTTACGACCTCCAGAGACTCCCTCCATTTGTATGACTAGCACTGACATGAATTGTTCTCTGCGACCCAGCGGTAGCTAGATGACTTCTTATAAAGGGCCAGTAATTAGTTAATTAACATGCTGTGTAGAAATGGGGTATCTAGTTGGCAGTGGCTTGCACTTTGTCCAAGTAGGGTCCCTCACTATAGTCAGGGTAAGGAAGTCACACACCTAAGATAACCCCTGCTCACCCCCTTGGTAGCTTGGCTCAAGTAGTCAGGCTTATCTCGGAGGCAATGTGTAAAGTATTTTTTACACACACACACACACACACTGTAACACAGTGAAAACATCACAAAAGTACTCCACACCAGTTCAGAAAACTAGCCAATATTAAGACCGAAACAACATAAATCCAACATACACAAGCAAAGATACGAATTTTCAAAGATTAAATCTAAGTATAGCGCTTAGAAATACAGGGCCGTATTTATACTTTTTGGCGCACAACTGCGCCAACGCAGTTGTGCTTCAAAAAATTTAACGCCGGCTAACGCCATTCCAAAGCGCCATGCGGGCGCCTTATTTATGGAATGACGTTAGCCGGCGGAGCTGCCTGGTGTGCGTCAAAAAAAATGACTTACACCAGGCAGCGCCGGCGTAGGGGAAAATGGAGCTTGGGTGTCAAAAAATGGGGCAAGTCAGGCTGAGGCAAAATTTTCGCCTCAACCCGATTTGCGCCATTTATTTTTACTCCCAACCCCCATTTAAATGACTCCTGTCTTAGCAAAGACAGGAGTCATGCCCCCTTGCCCAATGGCCATGCCCAGGGGACTTCTGTCCCCTGGGCATGGTCATTGGGCATAGTGGCATGTAGGGGGGCACAAATCAGGCCCCCCTATGCCACCCAAAAAAAAAAAATACTTACCTGAACTTACCTTAAGTTCCCTGGGATGGGTCCCTCCATCCTTGGGTGTCCTCCTGGGGTGGGCAAGGGTGGCAGGGGGTGTCCCTGGGGGCATGGGAGGGCACCTCTGGGCTCCTTCCGAGCCCACAGGTCCCTTAACGCCTGCCCTGACCAGGCGTTAAAAAATGACGCTAAAACGGCTGGATGTCATTTTTTTTGACCCGCCCACTCCCGGGCGTCATTTTTGCCCGGGAGTGTAAATACGGCGCACATGCCTCGGAGTCATTTTTTAGACGGGAACGCCTACCTTGCATATCATTAACGCAAGGTAGGTGTCCACGCGAAAAAATGACGCAAACTCCAAGATCTTTGGCGCTAGACGGGTCTAACGCCAAAGTATAAATATGGAGTTAGTTTTGCGTCGGATTTGCGTAAAATAAAACGACGCAATTCCGGCGCAAACAGAGTATAAATATGCCTCACAATATCTCCAGCCAGGGCTATCACAACGTCTTGACAGAGTTATTCCCAGCAGTCTGACACCACTCACGAGTCATCAAGTCTCACAGACACCAGGTACAGTACCTTGGAAAACGAGAAAACAAAGATGTTGCATGGAGTCAGCCAGGTGGGACGTTGCTGGAGGGGCCAGTGTAGCGTTGTTGCTTACTGCTACTGGTAAGATGAGGTGTCAGTTCCTTACTGCTTGACAGGGGCAGTGAGGCATCGGTCCCTTACGGTTGCAGAGGAGGTGATGTGGCATTGGTGGCTAGGTATCAGTTCCTTGCAACAACGTGGGGTCGATAAGACCAGAAGGTCAAGATGCGAGGCGTCAACTTTGCGGTGTTGTAATCACACCACGGGGCAACAGATGCTGCGGTAGAGTCGGGTGTCACAGACGTCAGTGACACAGCATTCAGAGCACAATTTGTGGCAGGACTTCGGAGGCGCTACAGCAGTGTTATGCCTGCAACATCGGTCACAGTTGTTGCACTCAGCGGGGACCACGGCTCCAGTACACGCAGCAGCATGGATTCGGACAGTCGCACCGGTTCTGAAGTTGCTCTGGATTCATTGTGCTGGTTTCATCTTAGTTACACCGGAACTCCCTCCCAAGGACCCAGGAACTCGATTTTGCACCACTTGGCAAGTCGGGACTCCCAGCAAGAGAACTCAGATGCTGGCAAATGTAAGTCTTTGATGTCCATGAGACTTCTTAACAGGAGGCAAGCTCAGTCCAAGCCCTAGGAGAACTTTTGGAAGCAGGATGTAGAAAGCAAAGTGTAGTTATTTCACTCCCAAGACAGAAGCAGCAAGCACCAGGCCAGCACAGCAAAGCAACAGGCAGAGTGGCAGTCCCTCCAACAGCATCCAAATCTTCTTCCTGGCAGAATGTCCTCAGTCCAGAAGGATTCTAACCACGTGGGGACTGAGGTCCAGTACTTATACCCATTTCTGTCTCTGAAGTAGGCAAACTTCAAAGAGAAGTCTTTGTAGTGCAGAATACACTGCCTTTCCCTACCCTGGCTCCAGACAAATTCCAGGGGTTGGGGACTGCTTTGTGTGTGGACAGGCACAGCCCTATTCAGGTGTAGGAGTCAGCTCCTCCTGCACTCCAGCTCAGGAAGCCTATCAGCCTGGTGATGGGCCATCAAGATATGCAGGGCACACCTCAGCTCCCTTTGTGTGACTTTCTACAGTGAATACACTAACAGCCCTGTCATTCTGACCCAGATGTGCATTTAGCAGACAGGAAGAGGCACAGAATGATTAAGCAAGACAATACCTACTTTATAAAAATGGCATTTTCAAACTTACAGTTCAAAACCAACTTCACCAAAAGATGTATTTTTAAACTGTGAGTTCAGAGACCACAAACTCCAAATCTCTATCTGCCTCCAATGGGACATTACACTTAAAAGATATTTCAAAACAATCCATATGTTACCCTATGGAGAGATAGTCCTTGCAACAGTGAAAAAACGAATGGAGCAGTATTTCACTATTTTAAATACACTCACCCTGCAATTGTGGGTGCCTTGGGCCTACCTTAGGGGTTATTTGCATGTAGTAAAAGGGAAGGTTTAGGCCTGGCAAGTGGGTGCACTTGCTAGGTCGAAATGGCAGTTCAAAACTGCATCCACAGATACTGTAATGGCAGGCCCTAAGACATGTTTGAAGGGCTGTTCATGTGGGTGGCACAATCAGTGTGGCAGGCCCACTAGTAGCATTTGATTTACATGCCCTGGGCACACTTGGTGCACTATAATAGGGACTTACTGGTACATCAAATAAGCCAATCATGGATAAACCAATTACCAGACAGAGGGCCCTTGTACTTTACCACTGGTCAGCAGTGGTGAAGTGACCAGAGCCCTAAAGCCAGCAAAAACTAAATGCAGCACACAGTCGTAAACAGGAGGTCAGAGGCAAAAGATTTGGGGATAACCCTGCAAAAAGGGCCATTTCTGACACATGCCAATTAAACTTGACTCCTATAAACAGGACCTCATTTAAGCTCTCCTTTCTTTCTCTGCCTTATTTTATTTCTTCTGTGTTTTGGTAAGATATTTACCAAGTCCTACTGGGCCTCCTGGAATAATGGGTAGAGGGAAATCAGATTCAACCAAAAGAGCAGATTTAGCTTAAGAAGCATTGCTTTGTTACTGATGAGTTTATGGTTCTACACCAGCTAATAGAGAAGAATTAAGAATAAAAAAGTATTCTCTTCATGTAGCGAACACAACCTTACAAAAGCATTTGGTTTGGTGGATGGGGTAGATTTCAGCTTAAGATGATGGCTTGGAGAATTCAAAGAATGTTATTGGCTCTAATTATTGGTCTCCATTAAGACTCTTGCAGTGGAATCCAGTATGGCAAAAAAATAGGGCTTGGTGCAATAATATCACAACACTGAATGAGTTATGACTGGGGTGTTTTATTGCCCCTATCGTTTTCCATCTACATAGTGGAAGCCATGATTTCATTTGGTCAAGCTAGACTGCTTCCTCCAAAACTAGAGCAGGAAGCAATCCATAGTGTTTACCAAATTGGTCGAACCATAAAATTGACTGGATTCTCTTTGGTTTCCAGAAACTTTTAAACTAATTTCAACACTGTAAATAATTTGAACATTTCTATTTCTAAAACACAAATAATGATATTTAGAGTGATGGTATTTAGCAAAAAAAAAAGGACTTGAAAAAGTATTCTTGTTGGCTATATGGAAGTGAGCTAGAAGTTGTCTGGCACTGCTTGGGACTAAAAATCACAGTACTTTTACTTATCTGGATCATGTCAAAGGTGTGGTAGCTCATGTAACAACAGTAGCTGTAACACCCTGCAACACAAATATCCAGACGGGATGAAGGACCATAGACATTTTAACTCATATGTATAAATCAAAGATCGAGATCATAAGTCTCCCCCTATATGGCAGTGAGCTCTTAACCCTCAGAAATCTGAAAATTATTGTGATAGCTGAGATGGCAGACTGGAACAATTGTGTATCGTTATGTAAAGAGGTCTCTAACTTTGCAATAAGATCAGAGATAGGCACAATATATATTTGGTATAAATACTTTGCCAAGTTTTTAGGTCGAGCGCGCAAGCACTTTGACCTGTTGTGAGTATTGTGGGCTTTTAACCATGCCCACCGCACCCCCATCACTTTCACTCATTTGTGGGCTTGCCTTTCAAAAATCCTTTCTTATCATTGGTAAATGATTTACGTTTGTCCCTCCTTGGGGCGGTTTTGTTACCGCCTTGCAGACTGCCCCTGCTAAATGGATAATTGCACGATTGCCGAGATGTTTGATCGCAACCGAACTTCTTTTTCTTTTTGTGTCTCTCCTTCATGGCTGCCATGGCACTTTGAATCAGCTCGCTTATGTCTACTGTTGTACTTTTCATTTTCAATTTAAGTGGCAAGAAAAGTCCAGTTAGGAATTTACAACGCTAATAGCTCTAACTCAAGCAAATGCTTGTCATATAATGGCAGTTCATTGATATCTCATGTTGAGAAACTCTACTAAAACGTATTTGGTGGAAGAATCATCCGAGTCTTTATTTACAATAGGGGTCTCATTTTGAACGTTTGGGTAATGGGCTGTGGACAAATAATCAGTCGGAACAGTGGCAAAGTTGGAAGGCTTGTGTAGAAAGGAGACAAAGAGCACTACATATAAAACTGATTTGCCGCTCTGTGATAGATCTCCTAAATATCTTTAGTAATCCATGTCTCCGTCTCTATCTCTGGAGACTCCTCCAACATACCTATTTAATATTTAGGGCTAGATGTATGAAGACTGGTAATAGTGATTATGAAGTAGCAATTTTTTTATGAACCACTATTTTATCGTCTCTATAACCAATGTGGAAAAGTGATATCTGGCCCATTAGCGATTTGTAGTGGGTCGCAACTAGACCTACCTCATGAATATCAATGAAGTAGGTCGCTATTTGTGACCCACTAGGATTCGCTGATATCACAGGGATGTTGGCCTGTTGGGGTCAGCAGACTATTGTGGGGAAACTTAAGATAAAAAAGACAAGACTCCTCTGAGCAACGCAAACACAGCTTTTTACTGTTGCAGCAGGGAACTATTTCCATACAGGTAAACCGATGGTCTTAATTTACTGCTTCACAGGCAGCCACTTTTAAAGCAACATGAACAATGGTTGTTACAAAAGGTCAAATAATAAGTTGCTTAGAGGTTACATAAGGGGTGTCCCTAAACCTTTAACTGATTTCTTACACATTCTTTATTGAAGTTCTTACAATGCTTAACAAACAAACAATTCACTACTCTTGAATGAATGTGTATTTGCACACGCGTTTTAGCACTCTGCTTGCAAGACCTCTTATCAGATTTTGGTACCATTGAATAATTCAATCTCCTGCTCCCATTCTTGAATCATGTTTTTAATTTACTGGATATGTAGAATATGTGCCTATGTGCTTAAGACTATAAATTCCTTCAAGCTTGCAAACACAGGTTTTCTTTTAACTAAAACCTTGCTGGTTATGCATTCCATTTTCAAGTGAACTCTTCACCTCTTTGGCATCAGCTTACACTGCACACCATATATAATTTTGTATCATTTTCTACCAATGTCTGATGTAGCGTAATTTCTTCACATTTCATTTCCTCTCCAGCATTCCCCTTTTTAGTTGATATTTGAGCTACAGGGTCTAAACCTTGGTCGGCGCTTGGCACTGGGGGTTATGTATTGTCCTGAGCATCTACTACTCGTGTTGGTGTCCTAACTGGAAACATCCCTCCCGTCTTTGTACTGATCCTTATACAACATGCTAAAATTAATTGAGTACCAAAACATATCAATAAAAAGGGCCACAAGAATTTGCAACAAGGCCCCCTGCATTCCTGATATCCAGGATGGTAATAAAGAAAACCACCCACTGAGCCAATTATCTGTGGTACCTCCTTCATCTACCATTTTCTTCTGTATATTATGCAAAGTTTGGATGGCCTCTGACAAAGTTCCATTTCCGCATCATTTTAGGGACATGTAGGAAAGTACCATCTTGCCTGGCATGTTACCCCCATATTTCACTGTATATATGTTGTTTTAGTGTATGTGTCACTGGGACCCTGCCAGCCAGGGCCCCAGTGCTCATAAGTGTGCCCTGTATGTGTTCCCTGTGTGATGAGTAACTGTCTCACTGAGGCTCTGCTAACCAGAACCTCAGTGGTTATGCTCTCTCTGCTTTCCAGATTGTCACTTACAGGCTAGTGACCAATTTCACCAATTCACATTGGCATACTGGAACACCCTTATAATTCCCTTGTATATGGTACTGAGGTACCCAGGGTATTGGGGTTCCAGGAGATCCCTATGGGCTGCAGCATTTATTTTGCCACCCATAGGGAGATCTGACAATTCTTACACAGGCCTGCCAGTGCAGCCTGAGTGAAATAACATCCATGTTATTTCACAGCCATTTAACACTGCACTTAAGTAACGTATAAGTCACCTATATGTCTAACCTTCACCTGGTGAAGGTTGGATGCAAAGTTACTTAGTGTGTGAGCACCCTGGCACTAGCCAAGGTGCCCCCCCATCGTTCAGGGCAAATTCCCCAGACTTTGTGAGTGCGGGGACACCATTTCACACGTGCACTATACATATGTCACTACCTATGTATAGTGTCACAATAGTAACTCCGAACATGGCCATGTAACATGTCTAAGATCATGGAATTGTCACCCCAATGCCATGGCGTTGGGGAGACAATTCCATGATCCCCTGGGTCTCTAGCACAGAACCCGGGTACTGCCAAACTGCCTTTCCCGGGCTTTCACTGCAGCTGCTGCTGCTGCCAACCCCTCAGACAGGTTTCTGCCCTCCTGGGGTACAGCCAGGCCTGGCCCAGTAAGGCAGAACAAAGGACTTCCTCAGAGAGAGGGTGTTACACCCTCCCCCTTTGGAAATAGGTGTCAGGGCTGGGGAGGAGTAGCCTCCCCCAGCCTATGGAAATGCTTTGATGGGCACAGATGGCGCCCATCTCTGCATAAGCCAGTCTACACCGGTTCAGGGATCCCCCAGCCCTGCTCTGGCGTGAAACTGGACAAAGGAAAGGGGAGTGACCACTCCCCTGACCTGCACCTCCCAGGGGAGGTGCCCAGAGCTCCTCCAGCATGCTCCAGACCTCTGCCATCTTGGATTCAGAGGTGTGCTGGCACACTGGACTGCTCTGAGTGGCCAGTGCCAGCAGGTGACATCAGAGACTCCTTCTGATAGGCTCTTACCTTTCTTACTAGCCTATCCTCCTTCCTAGGTAGCCAAACCTCCTTTTCTGGCTATTTAGGGTCTCTGCTTTGGGGAATTCTTCAGATACCGAATGCAAGAGCTCACCAGAGTTCCTCTGCATCTCCCTCTTCACCTTCTGCCAAAGGATCGATCGCTGACTGCTCAGGACGCCTGCAAAACCGCAACAAAGTAGCAAAGAAGACTACTGCAACCTTGTATCGTTTCATCCTGCCAGCTTTCTCGCCTGTTTCCTGGTGGTGCATGCTCTGGGGGTAGCCTGCCTCCTTCTTGCACCAGGAGCTCTGAAGAAATCTCCCGTAGGTCGACGTAATCTTCCCCCTGCAACCGCAGGCAACAAAAGACTGCATCACTGGTCCTCTGGGTCCCCTCTCAGCACGACGAGCGTGGTCCCTGGAACTCGCAACTCTGTCCAAGGGACTCCCACAGTCCAGTGACTCTTCAGTCCAAGTTTGGTGGAGGTAAGTCCTTGCCTCCCCACGCTAGACTGCATTGCTGGGTACCGCATGATTTGCAGCTGCTCCGGCTCCTGTGCACTCTTCCAGGATTTCCTTTGTGCACAGCCAAGCCTGGGTCCCCGACACGCTAACCTGCAGTGCACAACCTTCTGAGTTGTCCTCCGGCGTCTTGGCACTCCCTTTTCTGACTTCGGGTGGACTCTGGTTCACTCCTCTTCTAAGTGCCTGTTCCGGTACTTCTGCGTGTGCTGCCTGCTTCTGTGAGGGCTCCCTGACTTGCTGGGTGCCCGCTCTGTCTCCTCATCCAAGGGGCGACATCCTGGTCCCTCTTGGGCCACAGCAGCATCCAAAAACCCTAACCGCGACCCTTGCAGCTAGCAAGGCTTGTTTGCGGTCTTTCTGCGTGGGAACACCTCTGCAAGCTTCTTTTCACGACGTGGGACATCCATCCTCCAAAGGGGAAGTTCCTAGTCCTCTTCGTTCTTGCAAAACACCAAGCTTCTTCCATCCGGTGGCAGCTCCTTTGCACCCTCAGCTGGCATTTCCTGGGCATCTGCCCACTCTCAACACTGTCGTGACTCTTGGACTTGGTCCCCTTGTTTCACAGGTACTCAGGTCCGGAAATCCACTGTTGTTGCTTTGCTGGTGTTGGTTTTCCTTGCAGAATCCCCCTATCACGACTTCTGTGCTCTCTGGGGGTTGTAGGTGCACTTTACACCTACCTTACAGGGTCTTGGGGTGGGCTATTTTTCTAACCCTCACTGTTTTCTTACAGTCCCAGTGACCCTCTAAAAGCTCACATAGGTTTGGAGTCCATTCATGGTTCGCATTCCACTTTTGGAGTGTATGGTTTGTGTTGCCCCTATACCTATGTTCTCCTATTGCAATCTACTGTAACTTTACATTGATTGCATTACTTCCTTTTGCTATTACTACATATATCTTGTGTATATTTGGCATCCTCATACTGAGGGTACTCACTGAGATACTTTTGGCATATTGTCATAAAAATAAAGTACCTTTATTTTTAGTATATCTGTGTATTGTGTTTTCTTATGATATTGTGCATATGACACCAGTGGTATAGTAGGAGCTTTGCATGTCTCCTAGTTCAGCCTAAGCTGCTCTGCCATAGCTACCTTCTATCAGCCTAAGCTGCTAGAAACACCTCTTCTACACTAATAAGGGATAACTGGACCTGGTACAGAGTGTAAGTACCCCTTGGTACCCACTACAAGCCAGGCCAGCCTCCTACAGGACATAATTACAACAAGCAGTCCAAATCTTTCCACATACCCTTCCCTCAATGGCTGTCATAAAGTCAAGTACATAAGGGTGCTGCATTATCATCATTCTCTTAGCACGTTGCTCTTCTTTTATAGCATTAAATCCTTCTTTTGTAGTATTTTGTAGACTTCATAAGTTACCATTGAGTTATCTGTAGCCATCAAGCAGTTTTCTTTGCTTGAACAAATGGCAGAATACTTCCAAAGAACAACTATTTATCATTAAATAACTGGTACTTTTGGGGAACATCATTCCAATTGGAAGTGCCATAATACTTTGCTGTTCTTCTCCTTTGGTGATGATGTAACAAAGTTGTTGGACGGCTCATGGGGTGTTCATGAAGTATTGATACATTGACTCAGTGTATTACCAAAACAGAAGCATGCAAGATGACAATAGTAAATTGGCCTTTCAAGTTCAGTGGTAGCTGAGCGTACAGTAGTTCTCTGCACTGCCAAAAATAGTCCATGAGGCTGGGGGTGCCTGCATGTCGGTGTTATCTATTGTGGCATTGCAGTTGATATTCCTACCTACATTAATAGTGCTGTTTCTTCTGAAACATAAAGAAACATACATTCATATCATGACTGTTTGAGGATTTACTGTTTTATCTATCCAAGTGAAATGTTCAACATTGTTGTCCCAAATACACGCACACTTTCTTACTGCATCCTGGCTAAAAATATCAGAAAATTCAGTGTCAGGATGTCATTGGTCATGGGCATAAACTGATCCAGTAACTCTAAATCCTGGCCTATGAACACAATCTGGGGGTTAAGGTTTTAATCTTCTGTCTATCTGTAAGGATGTATACAAGTGCTGCTGAAGAGTCATATTTTGTGGCAATAACTAAAATCTTTACTACCCTAATGTGTTGGCTGCATTCAGGCTTTAATCCTACACAAGTAAAGATGTAAAAGACATAGAGCTGTGCTTGGGGGTACTTCCCTAGTTTAATGTAACCTATCTTATCCTGTAGGATAAAGAATTAAAGAGTACATGAAACATGATCCATTAGTACTTTCTGAATCCGTGTGCTGATACCATATGTTATCTATTGACCTGGTATAATATTATGGGACACATTATCATTTGTAGAGAATTCTCTTTCCTAGTATATGATGTAAGGAGTAGGGTTACAATATACATTATTATAAAGCAGCATTAATAGAAGTGATAGTAAAAAGAGAAAAAAATTGTAAAAGAAAACAAAAGAACACAACTTTCATTTTGCTTATTCAAAATATTGTCCAAAGGCAGAGTCACAATCTTCTTTTCCCCTCTTGTTCCATTTATTTCACTGGTGGGTTTTAGGGTGATGCAGGGCTCAATTAAATATCCAATTAATGAATCCAAGGCTTCCTGCCATTTACCTTGAGGGCAGTAGGGGTAGTTTTCATTACGGTGAAAGGTTCATCGAGCTTTGGCTCGCACCATTTCCAAATAAAATATCTGTCAAAAACAGTATCGCCTTTGTGCACAACTGGGAGTTCGATCACAGCGGTGGTATGTTTCTCTTTGACCTTTTATACCTGTTTGTGACTTTAGTTAATTCAGAAACATAAACGTGTATTTCATCATTCAACATTTCAGTTGTACCTTATCCCTGTACCTTACTTCTGGCGACAGGTATTTATGTATTCATTGGTCTCCTTGTCGCTATCTGATGGGGTGTCAGGTGATGATCAGAACTAGGGGCCAGATGTACCAAGCGGTTTTACCCATTCTGTGTTTATGGAAAACTGCTTTAGTACATATGGCCCTAGGTGTGTTCCTAAGAGAGAAACATGCCAGAGGTAAACAATACAGCCACTTCTTATTCAACGTGGCACATAGCTTGCTGATCTTATTTTTCAGCAGGCCATTAAGGCGCTCAATGATGCCATTGCTCTGGGGATGATAAACAGAAGAGTTTAAGTTTTATCTTTAGCAATGTTGTGAGATAAATGAAGATTGCATTAACAAAGTGTGTGCCGTTGTCAGATCTTATCCCTTCTGGAATTTCCCAGAGGGGAATCACCTCACAAATCAGAAAAGCAGCAGATGACTTAGTGCCACAATGGATACATGGTACTGCTTCAGTCCGCCAAGAAAAAGGACTAACTACAACTGTGAGATACCAATAGTTGTTGCACCTTTCTAACATGTCCACACAGTCAAGATTGAGAGCTTTGAAAGGACTTTGTGGTCATGGAATGGTTGAATTTATCACATCAATGTGGGATTTGGAGAGAATTGTTAACAAAGACTACAATTACAGAGGTACATGGTAGGCATATCATGTAAGTTGGGAACAAACCAATCTAGTTGTATTTGCATAGACAAATGATCTTTTGAGATGTCAGCTGGTAAAGGCAATTGATCAAAGGCTATCATAAGTAAAGCCTGCAGCTTCACGTGTAGATATCTGCCTATAAACTAAGTTATCCCCTGACTGGGAGCATCCTCTAGTTTCCCATCGCTGTTTCTCATGTGGTGGAGCGTACTGCTGCAAATCTCAAAGATATGACCTCGCTATTTCAGAATAATGAGGCGTGATATTGTCAGTGGTAGTGTTAGATTCAGACTCAGACAGTGAGGCAGTCTGGGCTGTCAAAACAGGAACTTGTTATGAACCTGATGATACAGGTGGGGTTGTGCCCCTAGCTGCATTTTTAGCTGCCCATTTGGCTAGTGCATTTCCTCATGACACAAAGGGGCATATTTATACTCTGTTTGCGCTGAATGTGCGTCAAAATTTTTGACGCACAATCGGCGCAAACCCTGCCCCATATTTATACTTTGACGTCCGACCCCGCAGGCGTCAAAGTTCCACCATGTGCGTCATTTTTTGGAAGGGGGAACCAGCCTTGCGTTAATTATATGCAAGGTAGGCGTTCCCTTTCAAAAAATGACTTTAAGGCCTGTGCCCCATATTTATACCCTGACGTCATTTTGACACACAGGAGGGGGCAGGCCTTAAAAAACGGCGCCCAGCCTGATGGGCGCTGTTTTTTAACACCTGGGTCAGGGCAGGCGTTAAGGGACCTGTGGGCTCAGAAGGAGCCCAGAGGTGCCCTCCCATGCCCCCAGGGACACCCCCTGCCACCCTTGCCCACCCCAGGAGGACACCCAAGGATGGAGGGACCCATCCCAGGGAAGTTGAGGTAAGTTGGGGTAAGTATTTTTTTTCGTTTTTTTTTTGTGGCATAGGGGGGCCTGATTTGGGCCCCCCTACATGCCAATATGCCCAATGACCATGTCCAGGGGACATAAGTCCCCTGGGCATGGCCATTGGGCAAGGGGGCATGACTCCTGTCTTTACTAAGATAGGAGTCATGTCAATGGAGGTTGGGCGTGAAAATAAATGGCGCAAATCGGGTTGAGGCCTGAATTTTGCCTCAGACCTGACTTGCTCCATTTTTTGACGCCCAACCTCCATTTTCCCCTACGCTGGCGCTGGCTGGTGTGAGTCATTTTTTTTGACGCACACCAGTCCGCAGCGCCGGCTAACGTCATTCAATAAATAAGGCGCCCGCATGGCGCTTTGGAATGGCGTTAGCCGGCGGTAAAATTTGTGACGCACAACTGCGTTGGCGCAGTTGTGCGTCAAAAAGTATAAATATGGGCCAAAATTCTATCCATTTGTATGTGCTGCACACTTCACAACTGCCACTGCCTGTGGTAATGCAAATGCCTCTATTAAAGCCTCTAAAAGATTCTTATGCATAACAGGACTTCCATCTGACTTGAGGAAACCTCTTCTGCTCCATCTCATAATGCTAGAATGTACAGTGTTAGTTACGTAAGCAGAAACTGAATATATCATGATAACTTTCCCTGCTCCTTGCTTAAGAGCCATAATCAAGCCCATCAACTCTGCAGCTTGTGTAGAATTATGTGTTGGCAGCGTTAACTGCTCTACTATGTGCAGTGTGTCTGAAGAATCATGCTGTTGTGCTCTGACTACTGATGCATCTCTGTGTCTCACTCCTATATCCAAGTCAATAGTAGAGGAACCATCAACAAAATAGACAATACTACCAGGAATAGGATCCTCTGTTGCTTGACTAGATTCAAGAAACAGACATGCGCTTCATCATCAGAGTCTAAATTAGGTGAGCAAAGAATGTTGCAAGGTTCACTCTATGACACTTCACAACCTTTAAAGATGGTAGTGACAGCATCACATCATATACTGGCACTTTCTGTGTAGTTAGAGTAGTCTTCGCCTTCTGAATGATGGCAAACACTGCATTTTTTGCATAGAGCTTCATTGGTTCTCTCATCACAATGGGAGTGCTCTTCTGAACTGCAACGGCTGCAGTGGCAAGAGCTTGCTTGCAAGGATAATGTCCTCCCAACACTGAATCCAACTGTCCACTAAAATATACGTTTGTATCCTAAGGGGTACTTCTGCATACGGACAGCTGGCATCCCTTGACCACTGCAATGGCAAAAGAGATAAAACTCCTTGGTGTAATCAGGAGTCACCAAAACTAAAACATTTCTTATCTCAGTCTTCAATTTCTGGAAAGTCTTCCTTATTTCTGGTGTTCATGTTATCTTATTGTTTCTGTCTTTCACCTGTTTGATAGAAGCCAACAAAGGCTCTAGTAAAAGACTGTAATCAAGAACCCATTGTCTCACATAGTTACAGAGGCCAAGAAACGTCTGCAGACCCTTAACAGTTTCTGGCTCTGTCATTTGACGTTTAGATGCAGCTCTTTCAGGAGTTACACGTCAACCAGAAGCTGACCATAACTGCACTAAGTAATGGACCTCCTCCTGACAATACTGAAATTTGTATTTTTCTACCTTGTATCCTCTATGTATGAGAGTAACCAAAAGAGATATGGTATATTTTCTAAACTGTTGTTTTGTAGGACCGCAAACTAATATGTCGTCAACCTACTGCAACAAGGTACTGTCACACTGGAAATTTAACAAATCATTTTTCACCACTCTGTTGAAAATGCTAGGGGGCTCACAATAACCTTGAGGTAAATGAGAATACAAATACTGAGTCCAGGGATAGGAAAACACTGTCAAGCAAAGGCTATCTGGATGAAGGGGAATGCTCAAATAAGCATTCTTGAGATATATAACAGAGACATATTTAGCATTATGGGGAATATTTGTCAAAATGATGGAAGGGTGAGGAACAATTGGAAGTTCTGGTGCTACTACATCATTCAAGGGGTACAGGTCTTGAACCATACACCTAGAATTACCCTAAGATTTCTATACTAAATAAATGGGAGCATTACAAGGAGGCGCCTCAGGATAAATTGCTCAATGCTCTAGCAAAGCCTGCATGGTAGAGATGCCCTCATCTGCTTCTTTAGAAAGAGGATACTGTCTCACCATAGCTAGAATAGCACCTTTCTTCAGTGTAATTCTAAATGGAGTAGCAGTACAAATAAGACCTACATCAGGGGGACTGTTGGAAATGGCCCTTTTTTCAGGGTTATTCCCAAACTTTTTGACTTCTTCCTCCTATGTTTTGAGGTCTGTTTTTGCTGGTTTATTGTTTCTGTGCACTTTACCACTGCTAATCAGTGCTAAAGTGCAAGTGCTCCCTATAGAAATTGTACTGTTGATTGGTTTATCCATGATTGGCATATTTGATTTACTAGTAAAGTGTACTACAGGTTCCCAGGGCCGTTAAATCAAATGCTACTAGTGGGCCTGCTGTACTGGTTGTGCCACCCACATTAGTAGCCCTGTAAACATGACTCAGACCTGCCACCGCTACCTGCACCGTGACCTGTGGACACCCCACGTCGCACCGCCCTGGTTCACGCCACAGCCCTGGTCTCAACGATGCCACTGGACGCCGTCACCAAGCCACTGCCTGCACCGTGACCTGTGGGCACCGCACGTCGCATCGTCCAGCTTCACACCGCAGACCTGATGCCATCCACACCGGTGCACCTGACTTCATCAGCCTGGAGTTCGATCTGCAATGCGTGTGACCTCAAGGCCCCGACGACTCCTGCACCGACACTGCGACGTCAGTGACGCCGCTCGCCGGAGCTCACCACGAGGATCACGCCGCCCTGCAAATCCAAGGTACTGTTTGCGGGTCTTCCCGACACCGTAGCTGGCCCGCAACGCCACGGCCGGCCTGAACTGTTGGTTTTGTTGATCATGGCACTGTGATAGCCCCAGGTGGAGCTATCGACTTCAAGGAACTGTAGTTTTGAGTAAATCTTTCATAATTCATATTGTTCTTACTGTATGTTGGATTTTTATCGCATTTGGTCTTGTTTCATATAGATAAATATTAGCTATTTTTCTAAAAGTGGTGTGGTGTCCTTTTGTAGTGTTTTCACTTATTACTGTGTGGTATGTGCAAATGCTTTACACATTGCTTCTGAGATAAGCCTGACTTCTCGTGCCAAGCTACCAAGGGGGTGAGCGGGGGTTATCTGAGCGGGTATCTCCCTTATCCTGAGGGTTCCTACTTGGACAGGGTGCAAACTGACTGCCAACTAGAGACCCAATTTCTAACAGGGACCCTTACTACACAAGATGTCTGGTACTTGGAAAAGATCTACATCCCTGAAACCTCAAAAGATTTTCCTGGTGTGGGCATCCTAACTTCCAATATTGTTCTCAACTGTATGTCATCCTGAAAGACTACAACTGTTTTCTTAGAATCATCATCAAACAGTTGATCATCCAATAGTTCCCTTAACATTTTACCTGGCTCAGTGAATATAATGCATACCCACAAGACATGGTTATAATCACTGGCTATAAAAGTGTCATAGGTTGGTGTTATCTCTAAGGCCTCTATTTGTAATATAATCTGCTGGCCAGATATCCAAGAACCTTGTACTTGTAGCCAGAAAAGAAACTCTTTAGGTAACTGGACCTCTCTACCATGTATCTCTGGTATTTCTGGTATTATTGTATCCACTGCTATAATGAATGTGCCTACATTAGTGGATCAAGCTCTGATTTAATCTCCAGCAGAAGAATCGACTGTTATACCATGATCCTGGAAGGTGGAACTCCAGGGGTTGAACAAATCATAGTTCTGTCAGGCTCAAAATGAATAGTTATATTTGTTTTGGCCATAAGATCTCTCCCCAATAAATTAGCTTGGGCAGCTGAACAGAAAAGTAAACAGCCATCAATATACCTCCCTCCTACTTCCATCTCCACTGGTTTAGTAAATGGAACCCATATTACTGCTCCAGAGAATTCTTGTGTGTCCATTGATCTATTAGAAATTGGAAGGAGTCCCTCTCTAATACAAGCTCAAGTTGCTCCTGTATCTGTGAGGAATGCATACCTATTTTCATTGATAACTACTGCCATAGTGGGTTCCTGTGTGTTACTGACAATATAGGACACATAGAACTACTCTGTGTGCATGTATCATCCCACATAATTTGTCTGGAAAATATTTTCTCCTCTCCCAATCACCCCTCCCTGTCCACTGTGAGATAAAGATGCCATTGGGGGTGCTTGGTAACATCGTTGTTGTGCCATTTGTTGCACCTGAGGCATTGCTGCACATTTTGTGGTGGGGGTACATATACTATTTGTGGATTTGATTGTGGCTGCACAGCTGCATTTCCTGGCTGATTGCAAACACCTCTATGTCTATTCTGTTCATCCCACCTCTTAGTCCTGCAATCTCTAATGAAATGTCCATATCTGGGACAATAATGGCATGTTTGATCCATCCTTTGGGGGCCTATCTGCCTCTTCTTATTCCACCTCATCCTCCGTTGCTACGTCCTTGTGCCCTTACATTACTATTGTTGGTTGGTCCCTGGGATTGATGCCACAGACAGTTCAGTCATCTGAGTGGTGGCTGCTACTGCAGCTCTTTCCACTTCTCCTTTAATTGCCAACATTTGCTGCACTAACTTAGCTACTGCATCATTGTGACCCGCTGCTTGGTTCTCTCTTTCTCCTAATTCGTTTAAAAAAAATATGTTATATGGAACTGTATCTCTGTCCAGTGCTTGGCTTCCAATGCCACTATATTATCAAGTTGCCTTGTACATCAGAGGGTAACCCCTTTTTCACTATATTGTAAAACAACATGGCATTTCTCCCTGTTACTTTCCAAACCTGACCTACTTCTTGAGTCCAATTTTGTTCATTCTGTGAGCAACTGAGTGGGATGCTCAATTGGCTGCATTGATTGAACCATAAGAGACCCCAATGTCTGGCCAAACTAAATCTGAACTAAATTGAATAGGGGACCATCATACCTTCTCAGTGAGGGTAACATTTCTCATTCCAGCTTTCTGAAAAACAGTATATGCCTCATCTCCTATAGGAAAGCTAAGTAAACTCTTTAAGTTACCTACTGCCAGGGTGATACCTGCAGTTTGCTTTTGAAAGATCTAATCCATTTCTCTGCTCCGTCTGTAAGTGGAGAAAGCAACTGTTTAAGATTCTCCTTGTCCATTTGTGACCAAGGAACATAATGAGGTGTCTCAGGTCCCTTATATATCAGGGGTATCAGATATATGGGAGTGACAGAATATTGGGGGTTGTGCTGTCTGGTATATTTTTGCCACAAGGGCAAACATTTCCACATGTAGGGATAACCACAGTCTAGATCTCCCTCACCATAAAGAATACAATCCTCTGCATTTGGCAGGTCACATGCTCAAAGGCCACTTTTTGTGGTCATGGATTAATCTGTGGTGCTAAACCTTCAGTTCATCCTGCTAAATTATCCACATAAGGTACAAAACTAATTTCTCCTTCGGCAACTATCTCACTAGGGGTGAGATCAGTGCTGTGCAAAATTGATTGAACATTTATCTGCTGCATTGGCTTATAATGCAGTGTCAGTCTTCCCACAGCTTCACACAATCCCATCCTGGGGTCTGGCTAGTCATGCGTTCTCTAAAAATGCAACCACGCAGACTCAGTCGCTCAGGGTTACTTAACTCTAGAGAACATGTTCTGCTCTCTTTCTCTAGTGTCAATGCAATTATGCAATTCCATTGCTCTCTTTGTATGGTCAAGATCAATAAAGGGTCTCTCTTGAGTACTAATGTCATAAATAGAGCGCATACCCTCTGGAGATTGACGTATTTCACCCATGTTATCTGCGTGCCTATATATTGACGCTACCCTTTTTGACATTCTCCCAAAACCTCCCTGAATCTGCCCTGAAAGATTATCATATTATCCCTCTCTCCTTGTTTCTCTTGCATGCCTTCTGTCCTCACATCGTGTTAACCATTCCTGAATACTTTCTGGGAAACTATTACATTCCCTTTCTACTTCAGCCAGACTGGTAATTTCTCTTCAGTTCTCCTAAAACCCTCATCTTTCTTGGGATACTGGTCATCACGCAATACTAACAGACCTGTCTACATAGCCATTCCACCTAGCATCATCTGCATACCTTTGTTGTAGGATAGACATCCGTTCCCTAGCTACCCTTCCAATTATATCCCTCTTCTGTAATTAGTATGATTTTGCTGGTGAAACATGCAACTGTTTGTCACTGTTACCCAGGCCCTGCTCTTCACCTCCACTCTTGTGGGGAGAAGCTGGATCTAAATGAAATGCAAACTGAGCTTCTAATTGTCCTGAAAAGTGAGGGGCATATTTAAGAGCCCCTAGCGCCACCGGAGTGTCACTTTTAGTGACGCTCCGGTGGCGCTATGCACTGCACCATATTTACAAAGGTGGTGTTAGGCCATTTTTTGTGGCTTAACACATCCTTGTAAATACGGCCTCTTCACACGCAGTACTTTGAGAGGAAGGGGTGTACAATGGGTGTTGCTGTTATGCTGCCCTAGATTTATGAGTTTTTGTAAACCTGAGGCAGCACTAAATTACAACACCACACCAGGGGTGGCATTAGCGTTTCGTAACGAGGAGAAATGCTTTCATTTCTCCTCGTTTTTTGCTCTTTCTAAGTGTGCTGCAAAATGCAATCGCCATTTAAGATTGTTTAAGGTGACCCTTCCTGCACAAAAACAATCTTCCCCTCAACGCAGCCATCCTTACAGTATAGTGCAAGAGTTGCTGCGTTGGAGTACAGCAGCAAATTTGGCACCGGCACAGGGGGAATCACAGGGGTGCAAATTTGGCGCAGCGACCTGCACTGTCATTTTCTCTTAAATCTGGCCCTGAGAGTCACCCACCCTTCCTTGTTGTCTAGGAGTACTTGTATGTCTTGACTTTGACATCTGTGGGGCAACATTAGAGGATTGCTTTGGGAATTGTGAAGGGGTCTCAACTTCAGGATTCTCAAATCCCACTGCGGCTTCCTATAGCTGTGTTAGTGGATAAATACCAGGTGCTTTAGGGGAAGACTCATGGACTCATAGGGAGTAAGGGGAGCAGACAGAGTATTGGGGGTATCAACATTTGAGGAGTCCTTGGACTTCTCACAAAAAACTCACCATAAGGTGAGGGTGGCTTCTTGCTTCTGCAATTCAGTTCCTACATATTTACTCTTAAGGTGTGTAACAATGTACTCCAATACCTTGTCTTCAAATGCCCCTTCCTTTGGCCAGGGATATAGCTGACTAGCACCTGACTAGCTTTAAACCACTCCTGACAATATTCCTTCAATTTTTGTCTAATCACCTAGGAAGGTCTTCTGCATGTGCTCTAAGGGAGTCTTCATAATACCCCCACATTTGATTTGCAATTTAACTTTTATCTGCCGACACAATATTTCTCTTTTTAAATGTTTACACTAGTCATTACAAACAAGAAAATAATCAATTTGTCTTTTCAGGCATTTGTTTACAATACAATAACACAATGCAATACTGAACAACAACATCACGTTGTGGCCACATTTCTATTCACAAGCAATTCAACTACTTCTAAATGTTGATCACAATTTTGTTCACTCTAAACAGTGAATACTGTTGGCAGCAACTTGCCCTTCCCTCCATGCTCAAGAGAAGATAACCCTCAAACCATGCGTCTCATAGACCATGGAATGACTTCTGGACATTAGGTCCAAGGCAGTAGTTCAAATGTTCAGATTGTATTTAAAGGTAACGTTTAACAACATCAGCTTTTCAGCTGTCCCTCTGTGTCAAACTATTGGAACACATATTGGAAATCCAACTTTGAATCACCCACATTGACCACTTGCATTTTTTGAATTGGGATAAACACTCTACCGGCTATGCACTACCTTAATTTAATATTGTACAACACATACACAATCTTGCATGGGATAACCTTATATCCTTATATTTACATCAAAGCTGTGTTTAACATTGCCAGATAGACAAATCATACAAAACATTGAACAAAGTCTGCATTTTCCTCACTCAATAGATGGAAATTACTGGGTCCTACCCACCTTCATGAATAGGCAAAACTTTAGAGAACACAGTGTCTGCTTGCCTCATTAAAGATGTGCAATGATCTATGTAGCAGGGGTAGACAGTATTCTGGTGGAAGCAGTTGGTTGAGGCCAAAAAGGGATTCCTATCTGGCTCACCAAATATTGTGGGTCAATTTAAGATAAAACAGACAAGACTCCTCTCAGCAAGGCAAACTCAGCTTTTAACTGCCCCTGCGGGGAGAGTAGCTATCTCCATACAGATAAACAGATGGTCTCAATTTGCTGCTTCCCAGGTAGGCACTTATATAGCAACATGAACAATGCTTGTTACGAAAGGTCAAATAATAAGTTATGTAGCAGTTACCTGTTTGCTGCAAAACATCACATCACCGGTGTCTCTAAACCATTAACCGATTTCTTACACATTATTTATAGCAGTTTTAATAATGATTAACAAACTAATTATTCACTACACTTGAATGCATGTGTATTTGAGTGCTTGTTTTATCACTGTGCTCCCAATAACTAATTCAATCTCCTCCTTCCTTTCTTCAATCATGTTTTTAATTGTACTGGGACAACAGAATATATGTACCTTTGTGCATTTCTTCAAGCTTGCAAACACAGGTTTTCCTTTGACAAAGACCTTGCTGGTCATGCATTCTATTTTCATGTGAACTCTTCATCTCTTTGGCATCAGCATGAATTTTAGGCCTACACTGCTCTTTCACCACATATAGGTGGTCATTCCGACCTAGGCGGGCGGCGGTTGCCGCCCGCCCGTCGGAAGCCGCCTGAATACCGCCCCGCGGTCAATAGACCGCGAGGGGTATTCTGACTTTCCCGCTGGGCCGGCGGGCGATCTGATTCAGATCGCCCGCCGGCCCAGCGGGAAAGCGCCTTCCACAAGGAAGCCGGCTCGGAATCGAGCCGGCGGAGTGGAAGGCGTGCGACGGGTGCAGCAGCACCCGTCGCGCTTTTCAGTGTCTGCATCGCAGACACTGAAAAGCCTAGTTGGGCCCTGTTAGGGGGCCCCTGCAGTGCCCATGCCATGGGCATGGGCACTGCAGGGGCCCCCAGGGGCCCCAAGACGCCCGTTCCCGCCGGCCAGGTTCTGGCGGTAAGAACCGCCAGAGCCAGGCCGGCGGGAAGGGGGTCGGAATCCCCATGGCGGCGCAGCATGCTGCGCCGCCCTGGAGGATTCCCCAGGGCAGCGGGAAACTGGCGGGAGACCGCCAGTTTTCCCTGTCTGACCGCGGCGTTAGCGCCGCAGTCAGAATGCCCTTAGGGGCACCGCCGGCCTGTCGGCGGTGCTCCCGCGCCCGTTGGCCCTGGCGGATTGTATCCGCCAGGGTCAGAATGAGGGCCATAATTTTTTATAATTTTCTAATGATGTCTGATGTAGTACAATTCTTCATATTTCATTTCCTCCCCAACAAGACCTCCATGTCTGTGGTTGCTTTTAAATAAGGCAGTCACATTTTTTTTAAATGCAGGACGTTTTCTTTGAGGGTTGTGTTTATAAATGAAAAGTTTCATTTTTATTTTTTGAAAGCAGGCAGTGGTCCGTGGGGCCCCTGCCTGCTCTTGAAAAATATGTATTCAGCCATTCTGAAAGGGAAGGGGGACCTTAGGGAACCATTTGTGAATGGGTTACCACACATTTTGAGTTAGGGTAAAGTGTAAATGTTTTGTGACATCATTTCAGTCGC
This sequence comes from Pleurodeles waltl, assembly GCF_031143425.1. Lineage (NCBI taxonomy): Eukaryota > Metazoa > Chordata > Amphibia > Caudata > Salamandridae > Pleurodeles > Pleurodeles waltl. The sequence continues at coordinate 1,216,635,216 of NC_090440.1, forward strand.
AAAACATTTGTACGTACCAATGTGAATCTGTATTTGGAAGGGACGCCCCAAGCATGCCCCTTCCAAATACAGAGTCGCAAAACCAAATTGTGATTTGGTAACAGGTTACAGAATCTCAATTCGTGGTTTGTATATAAGAAAAGGCATTTTTGCATTTGCAAATGGTTTGATTCTGCAAATCGGGCCTTTCGTGAGCACACAAATGTTTTGCACATCTGACCCTTAGTTGCAAGAGGTTTGATGATGGATGTTATGATGATGATGTGGCTGTTCCCTTCAGTAGAATTTAAAAGGGCCTGGGCACCAGGGTAAATTATGCCCACTTTCTCTACAAACTGTGACAAACACAGTGTTCTTCTTTAGTTTTGTTGAAAAAGAGTGAACCCAACTTATATCCACTGTCTTTAGAAAAATGCAAGTTCAAAGAGTTAGAGAAATGTTATTGATTTAATTAAATGTCAAGGTGTTATTTTGTTGGGAAGGTTGGTACTTTTTTAAAATTGTTTTTAATTTCATTAAATGTTAATAAATCAGTAATAGAAGTGATGTGCAATAACATTTTTAAACTCTGTAAAACCTTTTTTGCTAGAGTGATTGAAGACAATGTATATATGGCCATTTGATGGGCATCTAACAAACCTAATTACACACCGTTTTTGAAAATGTTGGCTTTTTGGTGTTAAATCTGGGGCTGTGGCATGTCGCATTTATTGTAGAAAAGTATTCTGGATTGTGTTTTGGGTGGTGGTGCTGTAGTTTTGAGTGGTTCAAGTGAACTTTTGGGAAAGATAGGAATGAACATTACAAAATCATCTGGGCTACATTACTTCCTATGTGCATTTTTTTAAATAAAAAGACATCCGTGCTCTGCTTAACATAATGCATGGTGTGCAAATACACATAGGTCTGAAGATATTTGTTTCTAAAATTGATACTTCTACTAACCAATAACACAACAATATATTTTCAAATGCTATTGAATGAAAGGATGCCAGGAGTGTTTTAGAGGTAGGCCAGCAAGGGGAAGCAGTAGGGCTGCTTTCTCGCTCAGTGCCAGCAAGGCCCCCAAATTCAAGGTCTGGGAAGGTTTTGTCCAAAACTCTGTCATCAGTGTATTTTCCCGATATGTTTAATTAATCTGTGTTAGGTTGTGAATTGAAAGATCAGAACTGGAAAAATAGATGCCAGCTAAGACCATCCATTCACCAGGACCTGCCCTTTGGTACCCATGGTATTGCCTTTTCTACGCTTGGCGAGGTCATAAAGTAAATGGTAGGAAGAGAAAGTAAGGAAAGCTCAGGTAGCCTTGCTTACTTTCTGTAGATCTTATTTCTAACTCTTTGTCTAATCTCTTGGCAGGAACTAGGTCTGTTGAGTGCCTTAGGGTGGGGCGCAAGGGATGGGCCTCTGATGCCATGGGGGGGGGGGTTTGATTGATTTAAAGACTTCATTAGCATGCAAATACCCATTAAAAGCCAAGTAATGCAGAATTAATGAGAAACAGGTAGGTTTTCAAAAGCTTTAAAACAAGCCAGAAGATTGCTCATGGACTTTAGAAGGGTGGCGATGAGTTCCACACTCTGGCGCTGACAGTGAAAAAAGCATGACTACCTACTCAGAGCTTGCGATAGCACGCAGTCACTAGAAGGTTTGCTGAGCTGGAGAAAGTGTTCTGAGGGTCAAATAGCATTAAGCTAGTTTTCTCGTGTAGCTCGATTTGCAAGGGTATTTCAAAAGATTTGGGACGAGCAGGTGCTGGTTATTCTAGTTGATGCGTTTTGTCACAGGTGGCTTGGTTTCTGTTGTTGAACCAGTAGGGGCAGGGAAAAGATCTCCAGCTCTCTCTTCAGCCTCCACCTCTTCAGCTACCAATACTGTCGCTGGTGTAGTTGAAGACCTTATGTCTGACAGCTTGGGAGTTGAATGGAAAACCTTACAAGGTTTAGGCTGTTCTAAGGAAATACCTTTCAATATCCAGACCTGTAGAGAGCTGTCAACTGGTGTGTTGTATGCAAGATAAGGGAAGTATTTTGGGAAATAGGTGCCCAAAGAACTGGATGGATCTGAGGTCATGTGACCAGTTCCTTATTTTTGATTTTTCGCATGATGATTTATGTTGGCCTTGTTCCCATCAATGCTGTTAGTACAGTGGGCAGTAATTAAAGGTATAAGAGAGACATAAAGTAATATTGATAAAATTATTCCTTTTGTTTTCAAGCTTTTGAAAAACTGTAAGTTAAAAAGGCCAGTGTCCCATTCACCTAGATTTACATGGGATTTATCTATGGTTCTTAAAAGTTTACAGGAAAAACAATTTGAACTTTAACAGATACAGCTTTGGTGTCAGCAAAAGTGGTGCTAACATCAGACAAAAGATTGGGGCAGCTAGGGACACTGGCTATTAATTTTCCACACCTGAAGTTCGTTGCAGGCAGACAAGTGTTCAGATGGGTTCCTAGGTTCAGGCTAAGGTTCAGAAGCAGTTTCACAGAGTGTCATATTGATTGTGGCGAATGGAGAAGGTTCTGGACTCCCTGAAGCAATGGATGTCAAGAAGGCCTTGCTAGCCTATTTATCTAGAACAAAGGAGCTTCATTCTTTAAATGTTCATTTGTAGCTCAAATAAAGGTTTTAAAAAAGTTGCAACAGCAAATTTGAGTATATGAGTAAAAAAGGTTTCAGGGTGATCACATGGCAGGTTAGACATCTTCAGCAGAGTCAGCCGAGGTGTCTGCAAGAGATATGTAGAGCAGCCACCTGGTCCATTCCTAGTTTTTGTGGCAAATTATAGGCTGTAAGTAAATAAGGATGATTCTTTAGATTTTGCTGCAGAGGTGTTAAAAGCTTTGTAGTGGATACTATTTGGTTTTACTGGGAATCAGGAAATAGATTAGCCTTCTGGTGTGCAGGCCTGTGCCCCCGTCACCTGGTGACTTTTAACCTACTTAGCCTGCTCTGTTTTAGCGCATTTATTTAATTATTTCTTCCAAAATGACTACTATGTTTATATTTAGGAGGATGTTTTATTTTCACGTTATCAGTGCCACTCTGTATAGGCGTCACTATCAGTGTCAAAGATAAGTGATATACGTCGGTATTGTATCATGTACTTTCCCGCTTACGTGTGACGGTAACATAATGTACCTTTTCAGGGAATTGTTTATATAATTGCCGCCCAAAACATGCCTTCTTGTCTATTGTTTGGGAACATATCTGCGTCAAGGGTTCTACAAGATCTGTTAAATACATCTCACGCAGACAGGGTTATCAGAGGGATTCCTATCAGAGCCCATTGACGCTGTCTATGCTACACATTGCCTTGATGCAGACCCAGACTTCGTGTCCCCACGAAGTCTGATCTAGAGACCTTATTCCAAGATAATGAGGGTTGGGAGGCTCTTCTCATGGACATGGTACTGGCAGATTAGGTTTAACACACCTAGCTCTCTTTAGGGTAGATATTAGGTTCATCATGCTAGGGTATTAGGGCCTATTTCACATCTCATGTTATTGCAAGATGGTTGGGGTCTTTACATTCATGACTCGTCTTTACAATTTTGCTTCTTGCTTTGTTAATTTTCTTAACCATTGCAGCCTATGCATTTTACAGTAGATTGCAGTCTTGTTAATTAAACCTATTGAAAACTTTACTGCATCTCCTTCGCTGCCTGTGTGTGACTGCGACTTGTTGCTCATGTGAGAAAAGGGTAATCTTTGTTTAAACACGACTGCCCTGAGATGTCGCACTCTTGAGTCCATGGGTAAAGGCTGCCACAGATCACCTTTTACTGTTTGGGTTTTTGATGAGATACTGCTTGTGAGCCGGGAGGGTTAGGTCGACAGTTGCGACTTGTTGTAGGATTGGCCTAGTAGCCTACAAACGAAAGTGCTTTCATCCCTAAACCTACAGTCTTGCCTAGAGCAAGAGTCCAAGTACGACATCTTCACTAAAGTAATTGTGGTATGTTTTCTTGCTGTAAGTTGGTAGACCAGATACATTTTACTAATAATGTCTATATGAAATTTTATCAATGTTTAAATGGCTTGTGTTTACATCAAGCACTATGACTGGAATGACGAGCGATGGTGAGGAGAAAATGAGCCATTACTTACCAATAATTTGTATTACTTCAAATCAGGATCTCCGTCCCAGTCCAGTTCCCAACACTCCTTCGACAGCATTGTACTGATGAACTGGCTTGTGAAAAAAGGAAGTGCCCTGATGAGGGTGGGGGAGCCATTATGGGTGCTCCGAGACAAAGGAAGGATTATGTTAATAATTAGAGGTCTTGCAAGAGCTCTGTTAAGGGGGGGCTGAGCCTAAAGCGTTATGACTTGGACGAGAAGCTCCTGATTTTTATTAATGCAGATTACCAGCAAGTAACCGTTTCATTACTATTTTCAGACAAAGTTATTATTTTATTTTACATGTATCTTGCCTGAGCTCCTAGAGAAGCTGTCGACTTTGTTTCCTTACTGTAACCATCTTTTTTGTTGCTAGAAGTTCATATGCCTGCCTCATCTATTTACATTTCTCCTAGCTCATCACATCTCTTCATCTATATCCAGAAACAGGTCTACCTAGTTCTCTGCTCTTTGTTATAAATGCTTCAAAAACAGGAAGCTTCTCATCTGATTTGATAGAGTTCAAGAAAGCTGTGTAAATCAATTGATCAAAATAGCGTACTTGCAGTTTTACGTTAACCCCTTCGCTGCCAGGCCTTTTCCCCTCCTGTGCCTAGCCTTTTATGGCTATTTGGGGCAGTTCGCGCTTAGGCCCTCATAACTGTTTGTTCACATAAGCTACCCATGCCAAATTTGCGTCCTTTTTTTCCAACATCCTAGGGATTCTAGAGGTACCCAGACTTTGTGGTTTCCCCTGAAGGAGACCAAGAAATTAGCCAAAATACAGTGACAATTTAGTTTTTTTCATAAAAATTGGAAAAAGGGCTGCAAAATGGGTCACTATGCTGGATCACAGAAAGCTAAACATTTCTGAAAAGTAGACAAAATTCTGAATTCAGCAAGGGAACATTTGTGTAGATCCTACAAGTGTTTCCTACAGAAAATAACAGCTGAAATAAAGAAAATATTGAAATTGAGGTAAAAAAACTGCCATTTTTCTCCACGTTTTACCCTGTAACTTTTTCCTGCAATGTCCGATTTTTTAAAGCAATATACCGTTACGTCAGTGGGACTCTTCTGGTTGCAGGGATATGTAGGGCTTGTAGGATTCATCAAGAACGCTAGGTACCCAGAGCCAATAAATGAGCTGCACCTTGCAATGGGTTTTTATTCTATACCGGGTATACAGCAATTCATTTGCTGAAATATAAAAAGTGAAAAATAGGTATCAAGAAAACCTTTGTATTTCCAAAATGGCCACAAGATAAGGTGTTGAGATGCAGTGGTTATTTGCACATCTCTGAATTCCGGGGTGCCCATACTAGCATGTGAATTACAGGGCATTTCTCAAATAGACGTCTTTTTTACACACTGCCTTACATTTGGAAGGAAAAAATTTAGAGAAAGACAAGGGGCAATAACATTTGTTTTGCTATTCTGTGTTCCCCCACATCTCTTGATAAAACTGGTACCTCACTTGTGTGGGTAGGCCTAGTGCCCACGAAATGAAATGGTCCAAAACACAACGTGGACACATCACATTTTTCCACAGAAAACAGAGGTGTTTTTTTTTACAAAGTGCCTACCTGTGGATTTTGGCCTCTAACTCAGCAGGCACCTGGGGAAACCTAGCAAACGAGCGCATTTTTGAAAACTGGACACCTAGGGGAATCCAAAATGGGGTGGCTTGTGGAGCTCTGACCAGGTTCTGTTACACAGAATCCTTTGCAAACCTCAAAATTTGGCAAAAAAAACACTTTTCCCTCTCATTTCGGTGACAGAAAGTTCTGGAATCTGAGAGGAGCCACAGATTTCCTTCCACCCAGCGTTCCCCCAAGTCTCCCTATAAAAATTGTACCTCACTTGTGTGGGTAGGCCTAGCGCCCACGAAAGGAAATGGCCCAAAACACAACGTGGACACATCACATATTTTCACAGAAAACCGAGGTGTTTTTTTACAAAGTGCCTACCTGTGGATTTTGGCCTCTAGCTCAGCCGCCACCTGGGAAAACCTAGCAAACCAGCGCATTTCTGAAAACTAGACACCTAGGGGAATCTAAGATGGGGTGACTTGTGGGGCTCTGACCAGGTTCTGTTACCCAGAATCCTTTGCAAACCTCACATTTTGGCCAAAAAAAAAAACTTTTTCCTCTCATTTCGGTGACAGAAAATTCTGGAATCTGAGAGGAGCCACAAATTTCCTTCCACCCAGAGTTCCCCCAATTCTCCCAATAAAAATGGTACCTCACTTGTGTGGGTAGGCCTAGCGCCTATGAAAGGAAATGGCCCAAAACACAACGTGGACATATCACATTTTTTCACAGAATAGAGGTGTTTTTTTACAAAGTGCCTACCTGTGGATTGTGGCCTCTAGCTCAGCCGGCACCTGGGGAATACTAGCAAACCAGTGCATTTTTGAAAACTAGACACCTAGGGGAATCCAAGATGGGGTGACTTGTGGGGCTCTGACCAGGTTCTGTTACCCAGAATCCTTTGCAAACCTCAAAATTTGGCCAAAAAAACCCTTTTTCCTCTCATTTCAGTGATAGAAAGTTCTGGAATCAGAGAGGAGCCACAAATTTCCTTCCACCCAGAGTTCCCCCAAGTCTCCCGATAAAAATTATACCTCACTTTGTGGGTGGGTCTACTGCCCGCAATAGGAAATGCCCCAAAATACTATACTGACACATCAAAATTATGAAATACAAAACCACCTGTTTTTGCGGGGGGCACCTGCGTTTTTGGTCCTGGGCTCAGCAGCCTTCTAGGGAAACCTACCAAACCCAGACATTTCTGAAAACTAGACACCCGAGGGAGTCCAGTGAGGTGTGACTTGTGTGGATCCCCCAATGTTTTCTTACCCAGAATCCTCAGCAAACCTCAAATTTAGATAAAAAATCACATGTTTCCCATATTTCTGTGTGGGATCACCGCACTGGGACACATTTCATACCACCCAATGTTCCCCTCAGTCTCCCGGTAAAAATGATACCTCATTTGTGTAGGTGGGCCAAGTGCTTGTGAAAGGGACGAACCAAAAACATGTCACTATTGAGGGGGAACCAAAGGGGGTCCAAAAGGGCAGTTTGCAAAAAAACATTTTTAGGCTGACAAGTGCAGCAGAATTTCTATCGGTATAGATGAGACAATGCTGGGTGGTAGGAATTTTGTGGATTCTTGCAGATTCCGGAAGGTCCCATCACAAAAACGTGAGAAAAATGTGTGATTTCCAGAAAAGTTGGAGGTTTGCAGGGGATTGTGAGTACAAAAATGGTGCTGGGTCCATGTGAAACACACCACCCTGGAATCACCCAGATGTTTAGTTTTCAGATGTGTCTAGGTCTTGTGGATTTTTCTACATGGCAGCGTCCCAAAGTCCATAAAGTGCAGCCCTCACCATTCCAAGTGGGACGATTTTGAGAGTAAGCCAAGCTCTCATGGCCCAAATGTAAAACTAAAACCCAAAATAATCAAATGTCTTCTTGCTTGCTGTGGGATAAGATGTTTTAGAGTGCGGGGAGAGCTGAAAGATTGTTACCCCCTTCAGTAGAGGTGGGGGCGTAACCAGGCCCATACTGGTTGGTAGCCACCACCCCAATATTTTTTGTTTTTTTTAAATTCACTGGCATCTAGTAGACTTTCTGCCCCCGCTTCCCCCGGGGTGTGGATCAGGGGTAATTGCCCCATCTGCCCACTGGTGGGCAGAACAACTTTGGCCCCATTTATTTGGGGTGGGGGTATGGCCATACCCCCACCCTCTTATTTTTTTTTTTTAAACTTCTCTGGCCTCTGGTGAGCTTTCTGCCCCCCCTTGGGGGCAGATGGGCCTTCCAAAAATAGGCCCATCTGCCCCCAATGGGGGCAGATATGACCAACAGTAATGTGCCCCCATGGGGGGCGACCCTTACCCAAGGGGCTGCCCCCCTAAAGAAAACACACACATTCACACACACCAATCCCTGGTGCCTAAGTGGTTTCTGCCCCCATGTGGGCAGATTGGCCTAACAAAAATCGGCCGATCTGCCCCTGGGGGGGGGGGGGGGAGAAATGGTCTAAATACAATTTGCCCCCTAGGGGAGTGACCCTTGACTAAGGGGTCGCGCCCCACCTCTAAAAAAACAAAACAAAAAAAACATTTTTTTTTATCCCTGGCACCTAGAGGTTTCTGCCACACCTGGGGGCAGATAAGGCCTAAAATAAATTTGCCCTCCCCCCCCCCCGGTAGCGACCTTTGCCTAAGGGGTCGCTCCCCACCTCTAAAAAACAAAACAAACAACAACAAAAAATCCCCCAAAAATGGATCCCTTACGCCTAGAGGGTTCTGCCCCCCCTGGGGCAGAAATGGCCTAAAATATATTTGCCACCCTGCCTCCCACCCCCCACCCCACCCCCAGGGAGCAATCCTTGCCGAAGGGGTCACTCCCCTTGCGTGACATTGGTGCAAAGAAAAAAAAGATCCCCGTGCCTAGTGGTTTCTGCCCCTCCTTGGGGGCAGATTGACCTAAAATCAGCCGATCTGCCCCCAAGGGGGGCAGAAATGGTCTAAATACAATTTGCCCCCCAGGGGAGCGACCCTTGCCTAATGGGTCACTCCCCATCTCTAAAAAAACAAACAAACAAAAAAAAATACAAAAAGAAATTAGCCCTGGCGCCTAGAGGTTTCTGCCCCCCCTGGGGGCAGATCGGCCTAATAACAAATGGCCTAAAATAAATGTGCCCCCTCCCACCCCCCGGGGAGTGACCCTTGCCTATGGGGTCGCTCCCCTTGCGTGACATTGGCGCAAAAAAAAGATCCCGGGTGCCTAGTGGTTTCAAATCGGCCGATCTGCCCAATGGTCTAAATACAATTTGCCCCCCAGGGGAGCGACCCTTGCCTAATGGGTCACTCCCCATCTCTAAAAAAAAAAAAAAAAAAAAAAAAACACAAAAAGAAATTAGCCCTGGCGCCTAGAGGTTTCTGCCCCCCCTGGGGGCAGATCGGCCTAATAACAATAGGCTGATCTGCCCCCAGGAGGGGCAGAAATGGCCTAAAATAATTTTTTCCCCTTTCATCCCTGCCTTTGGGGGTTGGGAGGGAAGAACACAGAGGAAGCGGTAGCGCTCCCTCTGGGCTCTGTGCCCAGGACGTAATGGTTATGTCCTGGGCACACGAGCACTGTGCCACAGGACGTAACCATTACATCCTCGGCACAGAAGGGGTTAAATATATTTGATAGATGAGATTGATTTGAATGTCTGTGCTTAGTGTATGTGTTTAGTCCCCTTCCAATTGGCGATCCAGTTTTTGCCCATGAAACCATGATTATCTGTATGAAGGGGCTACGATCCTTTCCACAGATCTCACCTAAGTGGGTAGTTTTACATAGAAATGCAATGTATTGTAATAATAGCATAGTCAATTAATCATTTAGGATTTCTCATTTTGAAAACTGAACGAAAAGCCGTCTTACACGCCAACCCCAAGCAAACTTATAATAAAGTATGAAACATCTAATATGACACAACCATTCCGTGCTCAGAACAAAAACTATATTCCCAGCCCAGAGTAAATCATTCCATGCTGCTAAATACACCCAACACCGCCTACAACGTTATGGCATTAAAATGTCAGCGTACGCTGCAGTGTGCAAATCTCAAGAAGCAGAAATAACAGAACTGGAAACAGAAGTTATAACATCTAATGAGCATTAAACTGAGTGGGAAATATTCACATAAATTCAGATTTTAACTGGACAGTGTAGTAAATCTGTGACGCACTCCTCAGGCCCCAGTTTCATAAGAAAACCAAGCATTGCAACACTTGGAATGTTGTGGTGTTGTACCTTTGAGCGCTGTAATGTATATATTAGACGTTTTTTTTTCTATTGCTGTGCACTCACTTTCGTCAAGTCCTCTCGGGGTTTCATAGTTGTTTGCCAAGTCGTAAATTTGTTTAAATGCTGAACAGCAGCCTTCGAATGTGTTGCTCTGTATGCAGATTCAGGGGCATAGTTGTACTTTGTTTGCGCCGAATTTGCATCATTTTTTTAACACAAATTCGGCGCAAACCTAATACCATATTTATATTTTGACGTTAGACATGTCTAACGTCAAAATATAGGAGTTTGCACCATTTTTTGGATGCATGCACCTACCTTGTGTCAATGAGATGCAAGGTAGGCGTTCCCATCTACAAAATAGTGGAATCCCCATAACCCCATATTTATCCCCCGTGCTAAAATGACGCATGGGTGGGAGGAGGGGCTAAATAATGCTTTGCACCATTATTTAACGCCTGGGTCAGACCAGGCATTACGGGACCTTTGGACCCATTTCGATGGTTAAACACCATGGAATGGGTCCACAGGTGCCCTGCCCAAGCCCCAGGAACACCCCCACCCACAACAGAGGGACACCAGAGGATGGGGGACCCCATCCCAGGTAAGTAGGGTAAGTATTGGTAAGTATGGCTTTAGTTTTTTTTAAAGTGCCATTGGGGGCCCTAACTTTGGGCTCCCTGCATGGTACATGGTGCAATAGCCATGCCCAGGGGACACTTGTCCCCTGTGCTGGACATTGGGGTGGTGGGCATGACTCCTGTCTTCCCTAAGACAGGAGTCATGTTTGTGGTGGTTGTGCGCCAGGAAATGCGCTAGTCTGGTTAGAGGCATTTTTTTTTTGCCTCTAACCAGGCTACCGTCATTTTCTGATGCACAACTTCCTCCTTCCCTACCGCTCCCCCATCCGGCTAGTGTCTTCTTTTAAGACACTAGCCTAAGTTTAGAGCTGGTTTGCGCCATTCAATAAATACGGCGGCCAGCTGGCTTTGTTAAATGACGAAAGCCGGCGCTAAACTTTTTGCCGCAAACTGCATTAGCCCAGTTTTGCTGCAAAAAGCATAAATATGGGCCTCAGTGGGTCTTCAACAGGTATTTGCGCATATTCGTAGAACGAGCAACTCTAGCTGAAAAGCAAAGGAGGTGTAACAAAGGGTAGTATAGAACATAGGAGGTGGGGGGGTATACAAAGTCAAGAGTGACGTTTTAGTGCGTGATGAGACTAACGACAGCTTACATCGTCTGCTATAAATAGTGCCAAAGACACATGGAAACTAAAAACCGCCTGCGCCCTGCCAGGTGATTCTTCACCCCCATGGCTCAGTCTCGGCAGCCATTATGGACTGAGAGCTCTTGGGGTTTGTGGCAGCCTTCAACCCTTTAGAAACTCGTTTGCCCATGCATCATATCTTCATACCCCATTGGTAATCACACATGCAGTCATAGATGTGTACATTTGGAGGAAAATTGTGGAAGATCACACACCAGGAGCTGGAAATGATCCCAATTTACATGAGCGCTCAGCTTTTCCTCGCCATCAAAGAGTGCCTCGCTGCACCAGGCGATAAATAATGGAAAGACGAAAGAAGCAGAACCAGGGGGCTCCATGCTGCTCGACCCCCGGCTAAGGGAAGAAATGCACTGCCCGCCAGGCTCCGAACAGTGGGATTAGTAACGCATCAATTTTAATGCAGACTCTTTTTTTCTGCTTCACAAACAGCAAAGTGAATGTTTGAGCATCTCGGCAGGTAGTTAATGAGCACTCGGATTAGTTATTCAGATTTTCTTCCACTGCCTCAATCCATCCTACAGAGGAGGCGCCTGGACTTTCACGCAAAAGGTCTTCACAAAGATATGCGCCTTTATTGTGGTCCGTGGGTAGGGGGAACGGGGGCAGCTGCAAGCGTAGTAGAGTTTGCCCAACAGTGTGTGTGTGCGCGCGAGAGTCCTTCTATGTGTATGTTTGTGTTTGTAGCTGTATTTTTTGTTCCTGGGTTAGGAAATAAAATTAACTGTGGAAAATGTTCAATACCATCGCATACTTTATCAAGGGACCAAATACACTAGCCATGCCGACCCTTTCCTGCGTGGTCTGGTCGTCACTCTCTTCCCTTACTAATCTCTGGGACATTTGCCAAATGTTTGCAGATAAACCGTGTGAAGAGAAGTTTATAGCGTACTGAAGCACGGCTCCAAAATCTGTCACAATACACAATAGGGGCAAAGACTGAGGCCCGTATTTATACTTTTTTTGCGCCGCATTTGCGTCGTTTTTTGACGCGCAAACTTGCAAAATACCATTGTATAAATACGGGCCTGAGTGTGCCTAGAATAAAACTACATACTGATTCGTAGGGCGGCTGAGGACTCTTCGGGGTAGCGGTCTAGACGTAGAAGACAGGTAACTTGTACACGCCTGTGTGTGCGAGCCTAGCATGTGAGTTTTTATTGCCCATCACTGCCAACTTCCATCTAACTTATTTCTTTTTTTTACAATTCAGCACCCCACTCAGAGTAGATCATTAGCCATATAGTGTAGTTGAGGTCCAACAAACATTCTAAAAGTACAGTGCCCGGCGGAACAAATAATTACACTGCAATTACCGCCTTTCATGTCATACAGTCGATGTCAGTGCTGTGGCTACAAATGTGTGCACATGATTAAGTGCAAACACCCGAAAGTGACCATCACAATAGCTAGGAGCCTCTTTCATACCAGAGGTTTGATAGAGCGTTCCCTCCTAATAAATTACCTGTATTTGGACGCTCTTGGGTCGATGAATCTTTTGACCAAGTGGGGCTCTCTTCACCCGAGATTAGTCAATTTAATCAATCAATAATCAATAACGAACATAAGCAATGCCCTGATCAACATAACACTTCACAATTAATCCAGAAAACATTTCGTCGAACCATGACCTTTCGGCCATGAATAACCACACCAGTTTATTCAAAGTTAATGAATTTATTTCCCTATATTAACAAAGCTAGCACGATATAAATGTGTCTCAACACCAAATGATATATGTAAATGAACATTAATAGCTGTCCATAACGGCGAAAAAGATGCAATCTATGCAGCATTTGAATAACAATGCATTCGATAATAGCAACGCAAACCACTAAAACTATAATCTGTAATGAGCTAATTGAATACATTAGTCAGCATAACAAGGTCTCAAATTGCATCGTGCAACAAATGAATCCTCATCTAACCTCAAATTAGCATCTGCATGTGGGACTTCATGCAAAACAATTTAGCAACATTGATTTGGAAAACTCCTAACTAGGGCTCTTATCAAAAATCAGCAGTTGGTTACCTAAAAAGAAACACAATGCAATTGTACATTTTCCTTTCATATTTACCAAATTCAATCAGCATTCAAGGAAGTCTTCGTCTCACAGGTACCGGTTTCCAATCAGCATGGGACGGGGCAAAGGGGCAGGGTGGACGGGGCAATTGCCTCACAGCGGCAAGATAAAAGACAAAACTACTACTTCATGCAAAGGGACGAATCAAAGTTAAAGTCTCTAGGGCGAGAATTACTTAAAGTCTCTTTCTCTCGATTAGAGAAAGCATCAAAGTCTCATTCAAAAGGACATCGAACATCAAATGGCATCGTAGAAGATGGCAAAATGACGAAGTCGGCAAGATGGGCCATAATGTCTGCAATGTCTAATGTTCTCAATGGGTGCAATGGGTAATGGCTGGTAAAGGCAAATGTTCAAAAAATGGCCGCTTTCTTCTTGTGCACCGGGTTTAAATAAACAACAGTTCAAATCCAGTAGGGTCTTCCATTGGAGGGTTCATAGGTTGGCTTCAAATTGTCCAATCAAAAACAACAATTCACAAGCTTCTACCTAGGCATACATTATCCTTGGAGTCGGGAACGTAAGTTGCAACATATTTTACCAATTAACTCACTTTCAGAGCGTCCATTGTCTGCACCTGCAGATTGACCTTGGAGCAAAGAAGAAGATGCCAGGCTGGCACGAAACCTTAAAGATAAGCATGTGAACCGATCTCACTGGAAAAGTACAGCTTCAAGCAAGAATACACGTTTTATTAGCACATTGGAAAAAAACACGAGCATCTAAACCGTGAGACAAGGCAACTAGGCCGAAGCCTCCACTAAAGTTATGCTAAGTTAAAACATTTCAAACAAGCAAATCATGGCACACGTTTACGGCTATGTCAGATTAGTACAATTCTAATACATCACGTTATATAAAGCACGCTTATAAATGTTGGCGAACTACTCTGAGGGCACATTTGTCCCCGTACAATCTTTATTAGTTCGGTTAAAGTCACACTTGATTATTGCGGCACTACGTTTATGCGCTAATAAATGTAAAACCTTCATTTCTGCGTCATCAATCCCTCCTCTGATGACTACTTGTCATCACACAAAACTATTCCCACAAATTTTATTCCATTAAAATTCTGTCAGTTCTCTTTGCCTTTTAGTTCCCCTTGTTCTTGCCTTGTATTCTTCTGCCATTCTTTTCATCATTTTCTCTTCCTTCCTTCTCTTAATTCTTGCCATGATCATTAGTATTCCCCTCTTTATTCCCCAAATCCCAAAGATGCAAATTAGTACTATTAGTATTCCCTGTATTATTTTTAGTAATATTCCATTCCAAATGCCACCAAGCCAATTTCCCACTGAAGCAATTCCCTTTCCAACCTTCTCCCAAACTCCTGGTTCTTTCAATTCCTTCAAGTCTGCACTCTCTTTTGTTAGATTTGCAAGCATTGTTTTAATTTTCACACTGTTGTCTGGTATATACGTGCAACAGTGACGCGCACCAAGCATTTTGCAAACGCCGCCATCCTTTGCTAAAAGAATGTCTAGGGCAAGCCTGTTTTGAAGAGTCATAGCTCTTTCTGCTGCAAGTTCAGCATCCATCAGGATTATAGCACCTGAAAACTTTGTCAACATGTTATCCACTATAGTAGACAACTTTCTTATTTTGATGGAATTCAACACAACTCCCAATGAAGGAATCATGGCTCCAAATATATCTCCTACCACAGCAGCTGCGGTCTCTCTTTTCTGGATACGATGAGATCCAGACATCTTTGGAATCACCGATAGGTCATCCAGTTGATAAACCTTTGGGAACACTATACCCAAATAACATCTCCCCCACCATCCTTTTGGAAGACGATAATAGGCATTATGCCCACAAATGTAATATACACCCGGTATGACAGGGTCAAGTCCGTTCAGCATGAATGTCCATTTGGCCTTAAAGATAAACGTATGTTTACATTCACGCGCTCCCACGAAAATGTTATCATAATAAGATTCACCACGATATATACAAAATTTCCCTACATGCCAAGCGTCTAAAGCTATTTTCCCTTGTGTTTTTATTGCGGCAAAATCATAATTATCTACTGAAGTCCTCTTACTTAGCTCTTTTTCTAATTTCGCATTCATTTGTGCCCTTCTATCATCTGTGCGATCTAAAAAGCTTATTTCTACTGCAGAGAGCGAGCAGGTAAGATTTTCCCTATGAGCGTGAGCTGTTTCAAAAGGTTGCATTGGCTCGAAAAATTCCCTCATTATTTTAGCATCCCAATCTTTAGCAATCTGGCTTAGCTGCGTTATTATAGGAACATATGCAAAGGTAAAATCATAATTTGAATAAAAATACTGTATGTTAGTTTGACCATAAAATCTAGAAGTTACTATACTACATGTAATCCCATATGTAAGAGGCATGTGGTGATAAGTCACCCCTTCCGTTACCGATGTCGGTATCTGTGTACACACATAACAATCTTTCGCATCCATAGTCTCAACATATTCTGTTAGTAGGCGATAGAAAACATTATACGAAAGTTCCTTCTTATCATGCAAGTGTCTCTCATCTAATTCTAGTCTTTTCAATGCGGTTAGTTCAGTGACAGTAACAGGAGCAGAAGTAGAAGCATCAATTTTCTCATTCTCACCCTTACCACGCGTTGCAAGCACTATTGCCATTATTATTAGTACACATGCAGTTATCAAGCCTATACACGCATATTTACAATATTTCACTCTACTGTTTTGTGTCATGATCTGTATAGAATCAGAGAGCTAGAAGCACCTATAAAGAAACGATTTAGCAATTAGTTACAAAGCTGAACGAGCGCAATGTTCACACAGTTTTCTTCAGGAGCCCAGTCACTTATCGGTTAGCAGCATTTGTCTCAATTCGGCAATAACTCAGTCTTTTATCAGTTAGCAACGCTGTCTCAAATCGGGTTTAAGAGTCAATCAGGTTATCAAAGTCTTATCAAGTTAGCAAATGTCTCATCCGGTTTAGCAATGTCTCAGCTGGTTGTGTCACGTTAAATTATAGCAAGCAATGTCATTTATCAGTTTTTTTTTTTTTTCTCTCTCTCTTTTTTTTTTTTCAGTCAATAGTGTCCATAAAACTTTTCTTTTCTATTGGTATCTCTTCTTCTTCGTTCTCGAGGCTAAGAGATACAAATTCGTCAGTCCAATCGTCATTGACTACATTTGCCCATTCTGGACCGGAATATCTCCTGTTTGGTATCCTTTTCCTTTTCAATTTTGCATCTCTCTTTGATTCTGCCTCACTGGTACTTTCCTCTTTGGCCAAGTCTTTTTCTTCACTTGATGTTGGTACCACGACAGACACTTCCTTTCTTTTCTCTTTCACTCTTGGCCCTTCACTGTCGTTCAACGTTTCTCTAGTTCTTAGTTTTACTGGTGATATACTTGGTCTTCTCTTTGCACTGTGTCCACTTGATGGACCTGCGATCTCTTCTGAGGAAGTTTGAACAGTTTCGTTCTGTTCTGCC
Organism: Pleurodeles waltl; assembly: GCF_031143425.1. Lineage (NCBI taxonomy): Eukaryota > Metazoa > Chordata > Amphibia > Caudata > Salamandridae > Pleurodeles > Pleurodeles waltl. The sequence goes on from NC_090440.1 coordinate 1,216,651,977, forward strand.
TTGTTCCCTCCTTCTGGGGAGTCAATCAGGTTTTCCTTTTCTTTTTCTGTACCGTCTGCTTCTGGGAAAGCCCTCCTCTGATCAGGCTCTCCTGCTTCTTCACCTCTTTTGAGCCCTTTGTCACCGTTACTTTCTTCAGGCTCTTTGTCACTTTCAGCTGCTTCAGGCTCTTTGTTACCTTCAGCTGCTTCGTCGCTGTCTGAGGTCTCTCCTTGGTCTTCCACAAGTGAATCGGTTGTTTCGTCCTCAGAGAATATTTCTCTCTCCTCTATTTCTGCCTGTTCGCTTCTAGTTCTGTTTTGCTCTGTCTCAGCGCTCGGCACTTTGTTATCAGGTACTGGCAGTTTCAGCGCTTCAACTTCCTCATCTGTGGGACACAACACCTTCTTTGTATGACTGGCGTGAATCCAGTTGGGAACTCCCGCACACTTCACAGCGGTAGTGGTCGTCAGGATCACTTGGAAAGGGCCTTTCCAACGGGGTTCCAGACACGACTTCCTCACGTGCTTCTTTATCACGACCCAGTCACCTGCTTTCAGTGTGTGTCCTGGACCTTGGATCGGTGACAAGGTGGTTGCTTCCACCTGGTGAGAGAAAGAGCGAACCACGTCAGCCAGACCTTTGCAGTAGTCTAACACCATATCATCTGTAATATTCAAAAGCGCGTTTGCGGGAACTGCAGGAAGTCTCATGGCCCTGCCCATGAGAATTTCGTGCGGGGACAATCCAGTCTTTCTGTCAGGGGTGTTTCTCATTGACATTAACACCAAAGGCAATGCGTCAGGCCATTTCAAATTTGTCGATGCACATATTTTCGCCATTCTTGATTTCAGTGTACCATTCATTTGTTCCACCAGTCCTGAGGCCTCTGGGCGATAGCTACAATGCAGTTTTTGCTCAATGTTCAGCGCTGCGCAAAGTAACTTTATCACCTCGTTATTGAAGTGACTTCCTCTATCTGATTCTAAAGAGATCGGGAATCCGAAACGTGGTATCAACTCCCTCAACAATAGTTTTGCAACTGTAAGGCTGTCATTTCTACGTGTGGGGTATGCTTCAATCCAGTGACTAAAAATGCACACAATCACCAACACATACTTCAGACCTCCATGCACAGGCATCTCAATAAAGTCCATCTGCATTCTGCTGAACGGGCCACCCGCCCTACCAATGTGGCTCACGTTCACAACCGTTCCCTTTCCTGGGTTCATCTGTTGACAAATGACACAACGATGGCAAACTGCTTCTGCAACTTGGCGGAATCTGGGGTTAAACCAATCAGTTTTGAACAATCTTATCATGGCATCTCTCCCTAGGTGAGCCTGCCCATGATAGAACTGCGCTAGCTGCGATAAGAGACTATTTGGTAAAACAAATTTTCCCTCATTTGAAACCCACAACTCATCTGGTCTCTTTGTACATTGTGACTTAATCCAGGAAGCTCTTTCATCCTCCCCGACGCTATTCTGTAATGCTTTTAGTTCATCTATTGTATCCACGACCTTCAAGGCAAATGCTTCAGCTGGTTCGAGCTCTGGCTCACTTATCAAATTCCATTCATCCCTGAGCAATATACAGTTCAAGGCACAAAATCTTGCGACTTGATCCGCATATGCATTTCCCAGGGAAACATAGTCCTGTCCTTTTGTATGAGCACTACACTTTACCACTGCAATTTTGGCTGGCATCTGAATGGCGTGTAACAATTCCCTTATTCTCTCCCCGTTCTTCACTGGGGACCCTGAAGAGGTCAGGAAACCTCTCTGTGACCATAATTGCCCAAAGTCGTGCATAATTCCAAACCCGTACTGACTGTCAGTGTAAATAGTAACCTTCATCAATGTAGACAGTTGGCATGCTCTTGTAAGGGCTACAAGCTCTGCTACTTGTGCGGAATAGACTCCTTGAAGCCAGGACGCTTCCAAGACACCTGTTACAGTACATACAGCATATCCTGCTTTCAATATTCCCAATGCATCTCTTAAACATGACCCATCAACTAAAACAATTTGGTCATTTTCATCAAGCTTAGTATCCTTAATGTCAGGTCGGGGTGTGTGCAAAATTCAGTCACCTGAAGGCAGTCATGCTCGACGTCTTCAGCGTTCTCAATTTCAGCATTTTCACCGGGAAGCAAGGTTGCTGGATTCAACGTAGTGCACCTTTTCAGCTGCACATTCGATGAGCCCAGAATTGTTGTTTCATACCTTGTGAGTCTTGCTCCAGTCATGTGTTGCGTTCGGGAGCGGGTCAAAAGTATCTCAACTGAGTGAGGGACCATGACTGTTAATGGGTGTCCCATCACTATTCCTTCACTCTGAGTGAGGCTGATACCAACTGCTGCTACGGCGCGCAAACAACCTGGAAGTGCTGCTGCGACCGGATCCAAAGTAGCTGAAAAATACGCTACTGGTCTGTTTATGCCACCATGGGCTTGGGTCAAGACAGACAAAGAACATGCATCACGTTCATGGCAAAACAATGTGAAAGGCTTCGTGTAATCAGGCATACCTAAAGCTGGAGCCCTGCACATGCATTCTTTCAATTCAATAAAAGCATCCATCTCATCTCCTTTCAGCTCAATTTCATCCAAGGCATCCTTCTGGGTCAGTTTCAGTAAAGGCTTTGCTAGAGTTGAAAAGTTGGGAATCCGCTGGCGACAGTAACTCACCATCCCCAAAAACTTCCTCACCTCCCTCCTCGTCTTTGGTGGACTCATTTGAAGTACACTTGTTATTCTTTCCTTCATTATTCTCCGTGACCCTTTCTCTATTTGATGACCCAAGTATTTCACTTTCTTCTGACAGAACTGCAACTTTGAAGGAGACACCTTGTGTCCATTCCTTCCCAAATGGTTCAGTAGAGCAATGGTGTCGGCTGTGCAGCCACTTTCTGTCTTAGATGCAATCAGTAAGTCATCAATGTACTGTACTAGGGTTGACTCGAATGGCAATTCTAACGCTTCCAGGTCTTTCTTTAGAATCTGATTGAAAATTGACGGTGACTCAGAAAACCCTTGAGGAATTCGACACCAACTGTAAACTCTGTCTAAGAATTTGAAACAAAAGAGAAATTGGCTGTCCTCATGAAGAGGCACCGAAAAGAATGCTTGTGACAAGTCAATGACTGAGAACCACTCGGCATCGCAAGGGATTTGAAACATTATCACAGCTGGATTCGGTACTACAGGGCAGCATTTAATTACGATGTCATTTATTTTCCTCAAGTCCTGCACTATTCGGACCTTTCCACTCGGCTTTATCAGTCCCATGATTGGTGAATTACATGGACTGCTTAACACTTCTTTCAGTACTCCCTGTTTTACAAACTCGTCAATGAGTTGGGCGACTTTCATAAGGGTGTCTTGTGCCATGTGGTATTGTGGGGTCTGGGGAAAGGTTACATTGGGTTTTACGGTCACTTTCACTGGTTCCACTCCTTTCACCAATCCCACCTCTTTTCCTGTCATATCCCACACTTCCTTTCCGACTGTTTCCCGTAATTCAGCTGGAATATCTTCTTCAGTTATCATCGGAAAAAGGTTAATCAGAGGATATTCTTCATCGACAGTTTCCATCTCATCCCCTTCTACACTGTCCTCTTCTTCCCCATCACTGCTCATCTGAATTCTAATTCCATCGTGCGAACACATAATCGAACATCCCAATTTGCACAATAGGTCTCTCCCTAACAGTGCTATCGGGCTTGAGTCACATACCACAAAGTTATGTAACCCTTGATAGTTACCAATGCTGACTTGTACTGGATCTGTGATTGGGTTCGTCAGGTGCCTGTTTGCTACTCCCACTACTTGAACTGTTCTCCCTGAGAGTGGCAAATTTGGTACTTCAATGCTCCTAACAGTTGAACGTGTGGCTCCTGTGTCAACCAAGAATGAAACACGATGACCCATAACTCTTCCCTCCACATATGGACCCTTTTGATCAACTTCCAAGGATGCTGCAAGCATACAATTTCCCTCCTCATCTGAACTTTCACTCTCCCATACATTGTTTATTCCATTCTCACTGTGTAATGGGAACTGTTGTACTGTGCCATTTGTACTCATCACCTGACCCGAGACCTGTGGAGGAACCATCACTTGCTGCTGACTCACTGGTGCCAAGGGTATTTGCATTTGCTGATTAGGCACCATGGGAAACTGCTGTTGCATTGGCTGCATTTGCGTCATCTGCATACGGGGCATCTGCATCTGCTGCGGCTGCATAGGCTGTAATCCCTGCAGCTGATTTATGGTCTGAAAATTTGGGTTTGGACCTCTCATTTTCGGTCCCCTCATTGTCTGAAATGCATTGACATCATTGTTTTGCTGACCAACACCTGCACCTTCCTGCACCACCATCAGGCACTCGCGTTTCCAATGTCCGACAATTCCGCACACGTGACACGGCATCACCCTTTTCATTGCCTGCACACCATTCGGAATCACAACAGTGTTCAAATCCGGACCATTACTCCCAAAGCCTCCTCTGCCTCTGCCTCTCGCCTGTGGCTGAAACACCATATTTCCCTGCGGCTGCGGCTGCGGTATCTGCTGTTGGAACCCTTGCAACCCTTGCAACCCTGTCTGAGCTGTTTTAAGTTGCATCATCATCACTTTCTCTTTCAACCTTTTCTGTTTCACTTCAATTTCGTCGCTACAGTATTTCGCATAATTCAACACCTCATCAATCGGTTTCGACTGCCAACAAATCAAATGCGTCTTTATCATCTGACTTATCTCTGGTCTCAGCCCTTCCACAAATCTAAACACAAAATGGAGCATGTCCTTCGCCTCTATTGTTTCCGTGCCACTGTAGTTCTTGAACGCCTTCAACAACCTCTCATAGTAACCATGAATCGACTCTTTAGCCTCTTGGGCAGTTAGATCAATCTTCTGCCAATCCACATTTTTCGCGGCAACCTTCGTCTTCAAATGCTCAATCACCTTATAGTACAAGCTCATCACCATAGGTGATGGTGCACCCGTATCCCTGTCTCTCTCTGGTTCACTTGTCGGCCAACCTACAGCCCTTTTGCAGTCTTCCCACAAATCTGCCGGAACCACAATCTCAAAGAGGGTGTTCAGGTCTTCCCAAAGACATTTGGCAAGCTTCACAAACCTATCAGTCTGTTGATACCATTCAATCTGTTTCTCTCTCAGTTTGGGAAAATCATCCGTAAAAGACTGAATGTCGCTTCTGTGCCACGGTACATGTATTCATTTTCCCCCTGCTGTCTCCCTCATTGGTAGCATGGTTATTGCAGCACTACTCTGTGGTCTTTTCTCCTTATGCTCTGGGACACTGTCTTTCCTCTTTTCCTTTTTCTTTGCCCATCTGCTTTCCCATTTGTCTAAGCACCTCCACACTTGTGCACTCTGCAGCAATTCTCTAAGGTGCGTTTTCATGCCTGCTGACCTCATTTGTTCAAAGTCTGTGGTCCCGAAATCCAATCTATAGCTCCTGCTCAAGTGTTTTGTCTTGTCTATCTCAACCCCGTTTTTGTCAGCTATTTCTTGCAACCTTCTATGTACCTTGTTCACTTCTCTCGTAATCCTGGGACATAGATACCTCAGCTCTTCTTCCGAGTAGGACTCTAACCTATTCAGACCCATAGTCCCTTCCACCAATTCTTCTGCTTCCATGTTCAACCTGACCCTATTCAGATAGTCCTCTCCCTTCCCACTGGCTGAGCTTTGTGTGGAATTCAGACTGTTGAACCACTGTGTCAGCTGTTGCGCATTCAACCCCATCAGTGTAGCATTCACATCGACTGCCATTGATGGTTGCGGCAACTTTTCAGTGTTCGATGATAGCGGTATCATCAGTGGGGGACTCGACCTCACCACTGTTGACTGAGCACATATGGGACTAAACTCCTTCAAGGACCCAGATCCAGTTGGCAGAGCCGCTATCGGAGTTGTCTCTGGAGTGTTTTCTATGCACCTCCTTTCTGTCCCACTCTGCACCATTGATCCTTGACCGCTCATACCTGAGTTAGGCTGAATGTACAAAGGTACCGGTGGACCTACAGTAATGGGTAGGGATATCGCATCTGGGTTCTGTCCATTCCCCAGGTTCTGAGGCATGTTCATTCCCACACTATGGGTCATCATTGCCGGCATGCCTGTCTGACTCCCCGTCATCTGAGCATGTGCGGTTCCCCCCTGCATCTGCTTTTGAGGCATCAAAAACTGGGTTGATTCAGCTTGTGCCAATGTTGGGTTGCGACCATTCTGTACTCCCATTACGGTTGGATCTAGAATCATTCCCGTACTGTTGTCACTGCTGTAGTACCTTGGGACCTGCGGCTGATAATTTTCTGCTGTTTTCAATATAGGCACATCTGGATATATTCTCCTAACCTGCGGTATCTGCGGGGTAAACAGTAAACTCGGGTCCTTAGATCCCGATGGCGTTTCTGAACTCGGAGTTTCATTATTCTGTACCGGTGCCGGAGGGGCAGAACTGGTACTTGGACCTTGTTCACTCTCTACATAAGGTGGTGGACGGTCGTTCAGCAATTGCATGATGAACTCCTCATCCTCTGACTCTTCTTCTCTCCTTAACTTTTCCTCGTCCTCTCTATCTTTGGAACACCTCCTGTTTGTCTTACAGGTAGCTTTCTTGCCTGTCGCCTCTTCTTCCTTAGCAATTGCGGGAAACAATTTTATCCCCTGCAATATATCTGACCTCCACACCTTCTGTGCATTATCCCACCTAGCGTCCGCTAGTGTCTTTTCTGCCTTTCTTATCCTGGTCTCGAACTTCTTCTGCTGTTGCTGTCTAGCCATTAGCTCCCAAATCGCTAGAGCCTCAAACTGTGCTGGCCTCGGAGGTACCTTCATGTCGTACATCGCGAATCTCAAATTCTCTAGGATCCTTATATTGAATGTCCCATGGATCGGGAACGCTACGCTCCCATGTTTCTCTGTCAGCTTGTGCCATTGCTTTAGCCAAAGGCACGGAGCTACCCCCCTTTCCTCCATTACGATGTAAGCTGGTGTACCTTCGGGTGGCGTTTCCTCTCCTACGCTCGCTTTAATGTAAGACTCCCCCTTCATCGCACTCTTTAATGCTTTAAAAAATTTCATTTTCTCGTCTTGTATTTCACAAAGTTTATAATCAATAAGTGACTTTAATTCCCGGAATACTCTTCGCTTGCCTTTCCCCTTCCAATCGAGCCCCACGGACTGCGTCCAATCCGTGCGCGACCCTTCTCTGCAACCAACCTATCCCAGCGCGGCTCCTAGTGACGTCACACTCACACACTCTGCGGCTGACAAAGCCTTGCGGCTAGTCCTCCTTCACTCAGCTCCTCTCGTAACAACTTCTGGCATGTATCGCGAGCAACCAAATAATAATAAAACAGATCTGTCGGTTTACTACAGGAAGGGTAACACAATCGCTTCAGGACCTTATGGATTTTTCACTAGCCTCGGCAGTTATTCCATCTTTCTCGGTCCCCACTTTCGCAAGCAAATTCTGACCCGCAGACTCTGCTCTCAACTTGTCAGTGATCTATTCTAGTGCACTTAGAATTTGTCAAAGCCCGAAGTCGAAGTTTTCTTCCACTCCCTTAACACACGTACCGACTCGTTGACCACGCCCGGTCAACCTATTAAACCGACCAGACCACAACATAAAACAAGTGTCTCATACACTTTTCAACATACTCCGGAGTCTCTTGACCTCGCAGGGCCCGTCTCAACAACAACAACCACGTGGACCTTTTTCTGCACAAAGCGCCACATGCACATGAAGTTCGACGACTTCCCTACTCTCACACTCGGAGTAGCACCTCCGCTATTCTCTAAAATCCTCGCAACCTTTTCAAACAATCTGCGGCAATAAGCTGTGCAAGCGCAAAATCCTGACTTCACTCATACCATCACTAGTACCGCCAACGCCGATTTCACACCTCCATTCTCTCCATTCGCAAGCTCCGAGATCCCGGGAAAGTCGCGGGGGACTTAGGGCATCATCATTCTCTCAATCTGTTTTACCCAAGAAAAATCGAATTCAACACCATATACTTCTCGAGTGGGGTCGCAAAGGGCGAAACCGTTACCTCTCGAGTGGGGTCCCAAAGGGCGTAACCGTCCTCTGCTACCATCTACTGATAGAGCGTTCCCTCCTAATAAATTACCTGTATTTGGACGCTCTTGGGTCGATGAATCTTTTGACCAAGTGGGGCTCTCTTCACCCGAGATTAGTCAATTTAATCAATCAATAATCAATGACGAACATAAGCAATGCCCTGATCAACATAACACTTCACAATTAATCCAGAAAACATTTCGGCGAACCATGACCTTTCGGCCATGAATAACCACACCAGTTTATTCAAAGTTAATGAATTTATTTCCCTATATTAACAAAGCTAGCACGATATAAATGTGTCTCAACACCAAATGATATATGTAAATGAACATTAATAGCTGTCCATAACGGCGAAAAAGATGCAATCTATGCAGCATTTGAATAACAATGCATTCGATAATAGCAACGCAAACCACTAAAACTATAATCTGTAATGAGCTAATTGCATACATTAGTCAGCATAACAAGGTCTCAAATTGCATCGTGCAACAAATGAATCCTCATCTAACCTCAAATTAGCATCTGCATGTGGGACTTCATGCAAAACAATTTAGCAACATTGATTTGGAAAACTCCTAACTAGGGCTCTTATCAAAAATCAGCAGTTGGTTACCTAAAAAGAAACACAATGCAATTGTACATTTTCCTTTCATATTTACCAAATTCAATCAGCATTCAAGGAAGTCTTCGTCTCACAGGTACCGGTTTCCAATCAGCATGGGACGGGGCAAAGGGGCAGGGTGGACGGGGCAATTGCCTCACAGCGGCAAGATAAAAGACAAAACTACTACTTCATGCAAAGGGACGAATCAAAGTTAAAGTCTCTAGGGCGAGAATTACTTAAAGTCTCTTTCTCTCGATTAGAGAAAGCATCAAAGTCTCATTCAAAAGGACATCGAACATCAAATGGCATCGTAGAAGATGGCAAAATGACGAAGTCGGCAAGATGGGCCATAATGTCTGCAATGTCTAATGTTCTCAATGGGTGCAATGGGTAATGGCTGGTAAAGGCAAATGTTCAAAAAATGGCCGCTTTCTTCTTGTGCACCGGGTTTAAATAAACAACAGTTCAAATCCAGTAGGGTCTTCCATTGGAGGGTTCATAGGTTGGCTTCAAATTGTCCAATCAAAAACAACAATTCACAAGCTTCTACCTAGGCATACATTATCCTTGGAGTCGGGAACGTAAGTTGCAACATATTTGACCAATTAACTCACTTTCAGAGCGTCCATTGTCTGCACCTGCAGATTGACCTTGGAGCAAAGAAGAAGATGCCAGGCTGGCACGAAACCTTAAAGATAAGCATGTGAACCGATCTCACTGGAAAAGTACAGCTTCAAGCAAGAATACACGTTTTATTAGCACATTGGAAAAAAACACGAGCATCTAAACCGTGAGACAAGGCAACTAGGCCGAAGCCTCCACTAAAGTTATGCTAAGTTAAAACATTTCAAACAAGCAAATCATGGCACACGTTTACGGCTATGTCAGATTAGTACAATTCTAATACATCACGTTATATAAAGCACGCTTATAAATGTTGGCGAACTACTCTGAGGGCACATTTGTCCCCGTAAAATCTTTATTAGTTCGGTTAAAGTCACACTTGATTATTGCGGCACTACGTTTATGCGCTAATAAATGTAAAACCTTCATTTCTGCGTCATCAGGTTCCTTTTAAGTAACAAAGGCCCAATTTACAGAAAAGAGTACTAAAGCAGATTTACTCCCATAGATTTAGCCCTAGTGTTGGAGCAAATGTATATTTTTTGGAATTCCCGAAAAATTCCAGAAGTACACCTTTGGAAGCTGCAACAGTCACAGTTTTTCAGGCATGTTCACAGTCATAAGCACTCAACTGTACTATTTAAATATGTGTAAATGCTTACCAAAAATGCATCGTTATTCTGGATTCGATATTTCCAGTCTACACAATCAGTTTCCTGTCTAGGTGCTCCACTTTTTGCTTCTTTTTTCTTTTTAGATTAATTCAACTGATCAAAATCGCGACCCTGTTGGAAAGTACCATCTTGCCTGGCATGTTACCCCCATATTTCACTGTATATATGTTGTTTTAGTTGTATGTGTCACTGGGACCCTGCCAGCCAGGGCCCCAGTGCTCATAAGTGTGCCTGAATGTGTTACCTGTGTTATGACTAACTGTCTCACTGAGGCTCTGCTAATCAGAACCTCAGTGGTTATGCTCTCTCATTTCTTTCAAATTGTCACTAACAGGCTAGTGACCAATTTTACCAATTTATATTGGCTTACTGGAACACCTTTATAATTCCCTAGTATATGGTACTGAGGTACCCAGGGTATTGGGGTTCCAGGAGATCCCTATGGGCTGCAGCATTTCTTTTGCCACCCATAGGGAGCTCTGACAATTCTTACACAGGCCTGCCACTGCAGCCTGAGTGAAATAACGTCCACGTTATTTCACAGCCATTTTACACTGCACTTAAGTAACTCATAAGTCACCGATATGTCTAACCTTTACCTGGTAAAGGTTAGGTGCAAAGTTACTTAGTGTGAGGGCACCCTGGCACTAGCCAAGGTGCCCCCACATTGTTCAGGGCCAATTCCCCGGACTTTGTGAGTGCGGGGACACCATTACACGCGTGCACTACATATAGGTCACTACCTATATGTAGCTTCACAATGGTAACTCCGAATATGGCCATGTAATATGTCTATGATCATGGAATTGCCCCCTCTATGCCATCCTGGCATAGTTGGCACAATCCCATGATCCCAGTGGTCTGTAGCACAAACCCTGGTACTGCCAAACTGCCTTTCCCGGGGTTTTACTGCAGCTGCTGCCAACCCCTCAGACAGGCTTCTGCCCTCCTGGGGTCCAGCCAGGCCTGGACCAGGATGGCAGAACAAAGGACTTCCTCTGAGAGAGGGTGTTACACCCTCTCCCTTTGGAAAATGGTGTGAAGGCAGGGGAGGAGTAGCCTCCCCCAGCCTCTGGAAATGCTTTCATGGGCACACATGGTGCCCATTTCTGCATAAGCCAGTCTACACCGGTTCAGGGACCCCTTAGCCCTGCTCTGGCGTGAAACTGGACAAAGGAAAGGGGAGTGACCACTCCCCTGACCTGTACCTCCCCTGGGAGGTGCCCAGAGCTCCTCCAGTGTGCTCCAGACCTCTGCCATCTTGGAAACAGAGGTGCTGCTGGCACACTGGACTGCTCTGAGTGGCCAGTGCCAGCAGGTGATGTCAGAGTCTCCTTCTGATAGGCTCCTTCAGGTGTTGCTAGCCTATCCTCTCTCCTAGGTAGCCAAACCCTCTTTTCTGGCTATTTAGGGTCTCTGTCTCCGGGGATTCCTTAGATAACGAATGCAAGAGCTCATCCGAGTTCCTCTGCATCTCTCTCTTCACCTTCTGCCAAGGAATCGACTGCTGACCGTGCTGGAAGCCTGCAAAACTGCAACAAAGTAGCAAAGACAACTACTGCAACTCTGTAACGCTGATCCTGCCGCCTTCTCGACTGTTTTCCTGGTGGTGCATGCTGTGGGGGTAGTCTGCCTCCTCTCTGCACTAGAAGCTCCGAAGAAATCTCCCGTGGGTCGACGGAATCGTCCCCCTGCAACCGCAGGCACCAAAGAACTGCATCACCGGTACCCTGGGTCTCCTCTCAGCACGACGAGCGAGGTCCCTTGAATCCAGCAACTCTGTCCAAGTGACTCCCACAGTCCAGTGACCCTTCAGTCCAAGTTTGGTGGAGGTAAATCCTTGCCTCCCCACGCCAGACTGCATTGCTGGGAACCGCGACTTTTGCAGCTACTCCGGCCTCCGTGCACTTCCGGCGGAAATCCTTTGTGCACAGTCCAGCCTGGGTCCACGGCACTCTAACCTGCATTGCACGACCTCCTAAGTTGTCCTCCGGCGACGTGGGACTCCTTTGTGCGACTTCGGGTGAGCACCATTTCACTCCACTTCGTAGTGCCGGTTCCGGCACTTCTGCGGGTGCTGTCTGCTTCTGAGAGGGCTCCTTGTCTTGCTCGACGCCCCCTCTGTCCCCAGACGCAATTGGCGACATCCTGGTCCCTCCTGGGCCACAGCAGCATCCAAAAACCCTAACCGCACGATTTGCAGCTAGCAAGGCTTGTTGGCGGTTTTTCTTCAGGAAAATACTTCTGCACGACTCTCCACGTTGTGGGGGATCCATCCTCCAAAGGGGAAGTCTCTAGCCCTTGTCGTTCCTGCAGAACCTTCAGCTTCTACTGTCCAGTAGCAGCTTCTTTGCACCCACAGCTGGCATTTCCTGGGCATCTGCCCATCTCCGACTTGCTTGTGACTTTTGGACTTGGTCCCCTTGTTCCACAGGTACCCTCGACTGGAAATCCATCATTGTTGCATTGCTGGTTTGTGTCTTTCCTGCAGAATTCCCCTATCACGACTTCTATGTCCTTTGGGGAACTTTAGTGCACTTTGCACTCACTTTTCAGGGTCTTGGGGTGGGCTATTTTTCTAACCCTTACTATTTTCTAATAGTCCCAGCGACCCTCTACAAGGTCACATAGGTTTGGGGTCCATTTGTGGTTCGCATTCCACTTTTGGAGTATATGGTTTGTGTTGCCCCTATCCCTATGTGTCTCCATTGCATCCTATTGTAACTATACATTGTTTGCACTGTTTTCTAATACTATTACTGCCTATTTTGGTATTGTGTACATATATCTTGTGTATATTTGCTATCCTCATACTGAGGGTACTCACTGAGATACTTTTGGCATATTGTCATAAAAATAAAGTACCTTTATTTTTAGTATATCTGTGTATTGTGTTTTCTTATGATATTGTGCATATGACACTAGTGGTACTGTAGGAGCTTCACTCGTCTCCTAGTTCAGCCTAAGCTGCTCTGCTAAGATACCATTATCTATCAGCCGAAGCTGCTAGACACCCTATACACTAATAAGGGATAACTGGGCCTGGTGCAAGGTGCAAGTACCCCTAGGTACTCACTACAAGCCAGTCCAGCCTCCTACATTGGTTGTGCAGCGGTGGGATAAGTGCTTTGAGACTACTTACCACTTTTGTCATTGTACTTTTCATAAGAGAAAAATATACAAAACAAGTTCAGTGTATGTACACCTAACCAAAAAGTTTTGCATTTCTTTTCTCACCTCTTTTCAAAAAAGTTCTTTAAAGTTTAAAAAGTCTTTTTTTTTGTCTTTCTAAAAGTTCTGAAAACTTTTTTTTCTCTTTTTCTGTCACTTAAACTCTTTCTAAAAATGTCTGGCACAGGCCAAAATGTTGATCTGTCCAAACTTGCATATGATCACCTTAGCTGGAAAGGAGCAAGGAGCCTCTGCATAGAGAGAGGTTTGAGTGTAGGGAAGAATCCTTCTTTGGAATTATTGCTTAACATGCTTAAAGAACAAGATAAGGCCAGAATGGCCCCATCTGTTGAAAAAGTAGCTAATGGTTCCCAATCTGATCCAGGGACTCCCCTAGGAAAAGATTCAGGAAAGAAACTTCCTAGCCTGCCCATTACTAGACAGCCTAGCATAGCTGGTACTGATGTAGAGTCACACCATACAGATAGTGTTGCCTCACATCCTAGCAAGAGTATTCCTTCTCACCACAGTAGAAGTGATGTTTCTGTTAACCAAGCTGTTAGGGTGCCTTCTGTAAGGGATAGGTCTCCTTCTGTCAATTCTCATCATACCTCTGTTTCTAGACATGTCCCTCCCACCCACCCTGATGACAGATTGTTAGAAAGGGAGCTCAATAAATTGAGAGTGGAACAAACCAGACTGAAGCTTAAGAAGCAACAGCTGGATTTGGATAGACAGTCCTTAGAACTAGAGAAGGAAAGACAGAAGTTGGGTTTTGAAACCCATGGTGGCAGCAGCAGTATTCCCCATAGTCATCCTGCAAAAGAGCATGATTCTAGGAATCTGCACAAGATAGTTCCCCCTTATAAGGAGGGGGATGACATTAACAAGTGGTTTGCTGCACTTGAAAGGGCCTGTGTTGTACAGGATGTCCCTCAAAGGCAGTGGGCTGCTATCCTATGGCTATCATTTAGTGGAAAGGGTAGGGATAGGCTCCTTACTGTGAAAGAAAGTGATGCCAATAATTTTACAGTTCTTAAGAATGCACTCCTGGATGGTTATGGCTTAACCACTGAACAATACAGGATAAAGTTCAGAGAGACCAAAAAGGAGTCTTCACAAGACTGGGTTGATTTCATTGACCATTCAGTGAAGGCCTTGGAGGGGTGGTTACATGGCAGTAAAGTTACTGATTATGACAGCCTGTATAACTTGATCCTGAGAGAGCATATTCTTAATAATTGTGTGTCTGAATTGTTGCACCAGTACTTGGTGGACTCTGATCTGACCTCTCCCCAAGAATTGGGAAAGAAGGCAGACAAATGGGTCAGAACAAGGGTGAACAGAAAAGTTCATACAGGGGGTGACAAAGATGGCAACAAGAAGAAGGATGGTAAGTCTTCTGACAAGGGTGGGGACAAATCTAAAAATGAGTCTTCATCAGGCCCACAAAAACACTCTGGTGGGGGTGGTGGGCCCAAATCCTCTTCAAATCAAAACAAAGAAAAGAAACCATGATGCTATTTATGTAAAATAAAAGGCCATTGGACAACAGATCCCAGTTGTCCAAAGAAAAGCACCAAGCCTCCTACCACTACAACCCCTACTGCTACACCTAGTGTCCCTACTAATAGCAGTGGTGGTGGGAGCAAACCTACTAATAGCCAATCCAAGGGAGTAGCTGGGCTCACTTTTGGTAACTTAGTTGGGGTTGGTCTTGTTAGGGAGACCACAGAGGCTGTGTTAGTCTCTGAGGGGGCTATTGATTTAGCCACCTTAGTTGCTTGTTCCCTTAACATGGATAAGTACAAGCAGCTACCCCTAATAAATGGTGTTGAGGTTCAGGCCTACAGGGACACTGGAGCCAGTGTTACTATGGTAATAGAGAAACTGGTCCACCCTGAACAACACCTACTTTGGTCACCAGTACCAAGTAACCGATGCTCACAACAACACACTTAGCCACCCCATGGCTGTTGTAAATCTCAACTGGGGGGGGGGGGTTTACTGGTCCAAAGAAAGTTGTGGTAGCCTCAGATTTACCTGTAGACTGTCTACTAGGAAATTATTTGGAGACATCAGCTTGATCAGATGTGGAGTTGGAGGCCCATGCAGCAATGCTGGGCATTCCAGGGCATATTTTTGCTTTAACCAGGGCTCAGGCCAAAAAGCAAAAAGGACAGGGTGACTTGGATCCTGGAACAATGGACCAAGTGCTCCCTAAAGCTAGGGCTAGTAGAAGTAAAGCACTACCTACTATCCCTCCCTCTACAGTGGATTCTACTTCTGAGGAAGAAGAATTTCCACCCTGTGCAGAACCTACACCAGAGGAGCTGGAAGCAGACACTGCTGAGCTTTTGGGTGAAGGGGGGCCTGCCAGGGAGGAGCTGAGTGTGGCACAGCAGACCTGTCCCACACTAGAGGGTCTAAGACAGCAAGCTGTCAAACAAGCTAATGGGGATGTCAGTGACTCTCACAGAGTTTACTGGGAGGACAACCTCTTGTACACTGAAGCAAGGGATCCTAAACCTGGAACTGCCAGGAGGTTAGTGATTCCTCAGGAGTACAGAAAGTTCCTCCTAACTCTAGCCCACGACATTCCCCTAGCTGGACATTTGGGACAAATGAAAACTTGGGACAGACTTGTTCCCTTGTTTCATTGGCCTAGAATGTCAGAGGACACAAAAGAATTTTGCAAGTCCTGTGAAACCTGTCAAGCCAGTGGCAAGACAGGTGGCACTCCAAAGGCACCCCTTATTCCACTGCCTGTGGTTGGGGTTCCCTTTGAAAGGGTAGGGGTTGACATAGTTGGCCCCCTTGACCCTCCTACTGCTTCAGGCAATAGGTTTATCTTGGTGGTAGTGGACCATGCCACAAGATATCCTGAAGCTATTCCTCTAAGGACCACTACAGCACCTGCAGTGGCAAAGGCCCTCCTGGGAATATTTTCCAGGGTGGGCTTCCCAAAAGAGGTGGTATCAGACAGGGGAAGCAATTTCATGTCTGCTTACTTAAAGGCCATGTGGAAGGAGTGTGGTGTAACTTACAAGTTCACTACACCCTATCATCCACAAACAAATGGACTGGTGGAGAGATTTAACAAAACTCTCAAAGGCATGATTATGGGACTCCCTGAAAAACTCCGCAGGAGATGGGATATCCTTTTACCATGCCTCCTTTTTGCCTACAGGGAGGTACCCCAGAAAGGAGTGGGCTTCAGCCCCTTTGAACTCCTCTTTGGACACCCTGTGAGGGGTCCACTAACACTTGTCAAGGAGGGTTGGGAACAACCTTTAAAAGCTCCAAAACAAGATATAGTGGATTATGTACTTGGCCTCAGATCAAGGATGGCTGAGTACATGAAAAAGGCCAGTAAAAACCTTCAGGCCAGCCAAGAGCTCCAAAAGCAATGGCATGACCAGAAGGCTGTTTTGGTTCAGTACCAACCAGGGCAGAAAGTGTGGGTCTTGGAGCCTGTGGCCCCAAGAGCACTCCAAGATAAATGGAGTGGACCCCACACAATTGTTGAGAAAAAGGGTGAAGTCACCTACTTAGTTGACTTAGGCACTGCCAGGAGTCCCCTTAGGGTGCTCCATGTCAATCGCCAGAAACCCTACTATGACAGGGCTGATCTCACCCTGCTCATGGCAACTGATGAGGGACAGGAAGAAGACAGTGATCCTCTACCTGATCACTTCTCTTCCACAGAACAAGATGCTCTAGTGGAAGGTGTAGTTTTGGCTGATTGTCTTACTGCTGAGCAGAAAGACCATTGCATAAATCTCCTGGGTCAGTTTTCTGAACTCTTCTCTACTGTGCCAGGTACCACTTCTTGGTGTGAGCACACTATAGATACTGGAGACAGCTTGCCTGTCAAAAGTAAAATCTATAGGCAGCCTGACCATGTCAGAGACTGCATAAAGCAAGAGGTGCAGAAAATGTTAGAACTGGGAGTGGTAGACCACTCTGAAAGTCCATGGGCTTCTCCTGTGGTACTTGTACCAAAACCTCATTCCAAAGATGGAAAGAAGGAAATGCGGTTTTGTGTTGACTACAGAGGTCTCATCCAGGTAACCAAAACTGATGCTCACCCTATACCCAGGGCAGATGAGCTCATAGATATACTGGCATCTGCCAAGTATCTAAGCACTTTTGACTTGACTGCAGGGTATTGGCATATCAAATTATCAGAAGATGCAAAAGCAAAAACTGCATTTACAACCATTGGAGGCCATTACCAATTCACAGTAATGCCTTTTGGATTGAAAAATGCACCTGCCACTTTTCAAAGGTTGGTGAATACAGTCCTGCAAGGGCTGGAAGCTTTTAGTGCAGCATATCTGGACGATATAGCTGTCTTTAGCTCCAGTTGGGATGATCACCTGGTCCACCTATGGAAAGTTTTGGAGGCCCTGCAAAAGGCAGGCCTCACTATCAAGGCTTCAAAGTGCCAGATAGGGCAGGGGGAGGTGGTTTATCTGGGACACCTTGTTGGTGGGGAACAGATTGCACCACTTCAGGGGAAAATCCAAACTATTATAGATTGGGTTCCCCCTACTACTCAGACTCAGGTGAGAGCCTTCCTAGGCCTCACTGGGTATTACAGGAGGTTCATTAAGAACTATGGCTCCATTGCAGCCCCTCTTAATGACCTCACATCCAAGAAAATGCCTAAAAAGGTATTATGGACAGCAAACTGCCAGAAAGCTTTTGAGGAGCTGAAGCAGGCCATGTTCTCTGCACCTATCCTGAAAAGCCCTTGTTACTCTAAAAAATTCTATGTCCAAACTGATGCATCTGAATTAGGAGTAGGGGCAGTCCTATCACAACTTAATTCTGAGGGCCAGGATCAACCTGTTGCTTTTATTAGTAGAAGGTTGACCCCTAGAGAAAAGCGTTGGTCTGCCATAGAGAGGGAGGCCTTTGCTGTAGTCTGGGCACTGAAGAAGTTGAGGCCATACCTGTTTGGCACTCACTTCATTGTTCAGACAGACCACAAACCTCTACTTTGGCTAAACAAATGAAAGGTGAAAATCCTAAATTGTTGAGGTGGTCCATACCCCTACAGGGAATGGACTATACAGTGGAACATAGACCTGGGAGTAGCCACTCCATTGCAGATGGACTCTCCAGATATTTCTACTTAGACAATGAAGACTCATCAGGTCATGGCTAGTCTTATTGTCCTTCGTTTAGGGGGGGGGGTTGTGTAGGAAAGTACCATCTTGCCTGGCATGTTACCCCCATATTTCACTGTATATATGTTGTTTTAGTTGTATGTGTCACTGGGACCCTGCCAGCCAGGGCCCCAGTGCTCATAAGTGTGCCTGAATGTGTTACCTGTGTTATGACTAACTGTCTCACTGAGGCTCTGCTAATCAGAACCTCAGTGGTTATGCTCTCTCATTTCTTTCAAATTGTCACTAACAGGCTAGTGACCAATTTTACCAATTTATATTGGCTTACTGGAACACCCTTATAATTCCCTAGTATATGGTACTGAGATACCCAGGGTATTGGGGTTCCAGGAGATCCCTATGGGCTGCAGCATTTCTTTTGCCATCCATAGGGAGCTCTGACAATTCTTACACAGGCCTGCCACTGCAGCCTGAGTGAAATAACGTCCACGTTATTTCACAGCCATTTTACACTGTACTTAAGTAACTTATAAGTCACCTATATGTCTAACCTTTACCTGGTAAAGGTTAGGTGCAAAGTTACTTAGTGTGAGGGCACCCTGGCACTAGCCAAGGTGCCCCCACATTGTTCAGGGCCAATTCCCCGGACTTTGTGAGTGCGGGGACACCATTACACGCGTGCACTACATATAGGTCAATACCTATATGTAGCTTCACAATGGTAACTCCGAATATGGCCATGTAATATGTCTATGATCATGGAATTGCCCCCTCTATGCCATCCTGGCATAGTTGGCACAATCCCATGATCCCAGTGGTCTGTAGCACAAACCCTGGTACTGCCAAACTGCCTTTCCCGGGGTTTCACTGCAGCTGCTGCTGCTGCCAACCCCTCAGACAGGCTTCTGCCCTCCTGGGGTCCAGCCAGGGCTGGCCCAGGATGGCAGAACAAAGGACTTCCTCTGAGAGAGGGTGTTACACCCTCTCCCTTTGGAAAATGGTGTGAAGGCAGGGGAGGAGTAGCCTCCCCCAGCCTCTGGAAATGCTTTCATGGGCACACATGGTGCCCATTTCTGCATAAGCCAGTCTACACCGGTTCAGGGACCCCTTAGCCCTGCTCTGGCGCGAAACTGGACAAAGGAAAGGGGAGTGACCACTCCCCTGACCTGTACCTCCCCTGGGAGGTGCCCAGAGCTCCTCCAGTGTGCTCCAGGCCTCTGCCATCTTGGAAACAGAGGTGCTGGTGGCACACTGGACTGCTCTGAGTGGCCAGTGCCAGCAGGTGACGTCAGAGACTCCTTCTGATAGGCTCCTTCAGGTGTTGCTAGCCTATCCTCTCTCCTAGGTAGCCAAACCCTCTTTTCTAGCTATTTAGGGTCTCTGTCTCTGGGGATTCCTTAGATAACGAATGCAAGAGCTCATCCGAGTTCCTCTGCATCTCTCTCTTCACCTTCTGCCAAGGAATCGAATGCTGACCGCGCTGGAAGCCTGCAAAACTGCAACAAAGTAGCAAAGACGACTACTGCAACTCTGTAACGCTGATCCTGCCGCCTTCTCGACTGTTTTCCTGGTGGTGCATGCTGTGGGGGTAGTCTGCCTCCTCTCTGCACTAAAAGCTCCGAAGAAATCTCCAGTGGGTCGACGGAATCGTCCCCCTGCAACCGCAGGCACCAAAGAACTGCATCACCGGTACCCTGGGTCTCCTCTCAGCACGACGAGCGAGGTCCCTTGAATCCAGCAACTCTGTCCAAGTGACTCCCACAGTCCAGTGACTCTTCAGTCCAAGTTTGGTGGAGGTAAGTCCTTGCCTCCCCACGCCAGACTGCATTGCTGGGAACCGCGACTTTTGCAGCTACCCCGGCCTCCGTGCACTTCCGGCAGAAATCCTTTGTGCACAGTCCAGCCTGGGTCCACGGCACTCTAACCTGCATTGCACGACCTCCTAAGTTGTCCTCCGGCGACGTGGGACTCCTTTGTGCGACTTCGGGTGAGCACCGTTTCACTCCACTTCGTACTGCCTGTTCCGGCACTTCTGCGGGTGCTGCCTGCTTCTGAGAGGGCTTCTTGTCTTGCTCGACCCCCCCTCTGTCCCCAGACGCAATTGGCGACATCCTGGTCCCCCCTGGGCCACAGCACCATCCAAAAACCCTAACCGCATGATTTGCAGCTAGCAAGGCTTGTTGGCAGTCTTTCTTCAGAAAAACACTTCTGCACGACTCTCCATGGCGTGGGGGATCCATCCTCCAAAGGGGAGGTCTCTAGCCCTTGTCGTTCCTGCAGAACCTTCAGCTTCTACTGTCCAGTAGCAGCTTCTTTGCACCCACAGCTGGCATTTCCTGGGCATCTGCCCATCTCCGACTTGCTTGTGACTTTTGGACTTGGTCCCCTTGTTCCACTGGTACCCTCGACTGGAAATCCATTGTTGTTGCATTGCTGGTTTGTGTCTTTCCTGCAGAATTCCCCTATCACGACTTCTATGTCCTTTGGGGAACTTTAGTGCAATTTGCACTCACTTTTCAGGGTCTTGGGGTGGGCTATTTTTCTAACCCTTACTATTTTCTAATATTCCCAGCGACCCTCTACAAGGTCACATAGGTTTGGGGTCCATTCGTGGTTCGCATTCCACTTTTGGAGTATATGGTTTGTGTTGCCCCTATCCCTATGTGTCTCCATTGCATCCTATTGTAACTATACATTGTTTGCACTGTTTTCTAATACTATTACTGCCTATTTTGGTATTGTGTACATATATCTTGTGTATATTTGCTATCCTCATATTGAGGGTACTCACTGAGATACTTTTGGCATATTGTCATAAAAATAAAGTACCTTTATTTTTAGTATATCTGTGTATTGTGTTTTCTTATGATATTGTGCATATGACACTAGTGGTACTGTAGGAGCTTCACTCGTCTCCTAGTTCAGCCTAAGCTGCTCTGCTAAGCTACCATTATCTATCAGCCTAAGCTGCTAGACACCCTATACACTAATAAGGGATAATTGGGCCTGGTGCAAGGTGCAAGTACCCCTAGGTACTCACTACAAGCCAGTCCAGCCTCCTACAGACCCCTACAGGTCACTACGGCTTTCACAAAGGGACTCCCACCTCCCCCTACAACTGCCACTCGCCACCAGCCGCTAGCCTACCTTGATCCAACCGGCTTTCTGCTTGCTTACTATTATAGATGTTTTTTGCACTGTGCTTAGTCAGAGCAGGCGGGGCAGCATTCTACCACTGAGGGCACTGGAGACATGCATGCAAGAGCACACATTACAGGCACTAGCACACTCAGCCCAGTGGCGTAACGAAATATAAGGGGACCCCCTGTAAAGTACATGGACAAGCCCTGCAGACTTACTCAGGAGCTCCTGGGTCCAGGTACTATGTTGAAGGAGCCCACAGAAGCACCTACACGCACCGCAGTGGCAGCAGGGGCCTTTGTTACTCCACTGACTCAGACACTCTCTTTCACAAGCATATAATTTTTTTTAAAGGACTGGTAAAGGCTGGCTTTAATAATAATAAGAATGTGTATCTACCTAAACGAACCCCTTTAGCAACATTAGGAATAGAAAATGAAAGACTGGGAAAAAAACCATAAAGGAGTCCTAGTCCATGTTATGCAGTTTTCACTCACTTCTCTGATGACAGTTTGTAACAGTCACTGTTCTATAAAAGGGTTATATCTTATGAACTGCGGTAATAAAAGAATCTCTGTCACTAAAGTAGGCAAGGGGAGCAGGGTCAAAACTGATTTCCATAAGGCTGTGTCCAAACTGGGTGCCATTGTGAGCAAAATAACGATGGATTATACCCAGATCCGTGACTAGGGGTGAGTGAAAAGTTTAAGCACTCTGTCCATCATCTTTTTGTATTGCTAAACTGTGACGTCTACACTTTGCAATCCTATTTGTCTTCTGTAACATTTCCTACGGACTGATTTTCACATGTATGATTCACTGGCTCTGCATAATGTGTGTGTGTGATGCAAAATGCTCTTACATCCTACACTAACATGAGTAGAGCTATAAAAAAAAATCAGGTTAGGGAGATAAGGGGCACTAGTGGGGCGTAGTTGTGAGGACATTTGTGGAGGAGATTTTTTTTCTGAGGGGGCGCCATCAAAGATTGTCGCTCTGGGCGCCACCAGCGCTAAAGCTGGCTCTGATTATAGGTTGGCTTGGCATGGTGTTTGAGCTTTACAGAATATTTACAGTACACAGTAGGAATTGAAAGGCATCTTTAATTCTTCTTCTTTTAAGTAGTCCTTTCAGTAGTTAATGTATAACCGATGTCTCATATTAAAAGACTTTTTGCAAATAATTATGTTTTGTCAAAACTTGCTCATTTTGTCATGCCTATAAAGCAGTGCAGTCTTATACTGTATTGTGCGGTGTTTTGTACAATTGCTTTTTGTGTTTGTAATGCATGCCATGTGTTTAATGTGCTGAGTTTTGTATGCTCGGTGTGAGTATTCATGTAGTATGTTGGCACCTCTCCCACTGTGCCCTGAAGGCTTCTTGGCCAATCAGCTAAATGTGCTTTAGGCAATTCCATTTTAAGGACAGTTTGTTTCATCTTCTACCTCTACTTTGGAAGCAGTCAACCAGCTGCACTTGGCAGAATTGAGGCTTCTATCCATGCATTTCCACATCGTTGTGATTATGAAGCACATTTGTATCTTGCTTGGACCTCACCCCTGGCCCTGCAGAGGCTCTTTGCACAGACCTGTCTGCGTTTGGCTCTGGAATGTCCCAACAGATTGACTGATGCACAAAGCAGATCTGCTTTGACATATTGTGAGAATTGCTGCTCAGATCACATTGAAAGTACCAGTATTCCTGCTAGCCAAAACCCGACAGGACTCACTTCTCACAGACTGCGTTCTGGTAAGCAGAACACACTATCTGGACCGATAAAGTCGATGAGGGCTGCCAAGGTTGTCAGCGTTCCAGACTCTTCTTTCTATTTTAGGCTCAATGACCTACCTCCCTCTCTCTCCAATGAAGTAGAACAAGGATTTGATGCTTTCCAAAGCAAATATGTCTCAGAAATACTCCAATACAAGACTGCATATTTAAACAATAGTAACAACTATGTAAATAGCCAATATTAAACAATAAACAAATATATATATATATATATATATATATATATATATATATATATATATATATATATATATATATATATATGGAAGCAACCATGAAACCCCTTATACAAGTTCAGCTGAATACCTTCCTTAAATTATGAATTACTTGTATATTTCTTTTACATAAATCACAAACCTAGTATTTATATCTTTTATAGCATTTTCTGAACACACTGTTCACTTTCTTCAACCTAATATAAATTTATTCATATACCAACACTTTCTAAAATAAAGTACATTTCACTACACATACCTGAAGATTCTTTTTCCTGTGCTCTACATTTCTCTTTCAGTGTCAGTTACAATTTGTTCTCACTGAACAAAGCTCATTAAACCAACTACAAGAATGGAAGTCCACCCTCATAGCAGGCAACCAGTAATGACAACCTCTTCAAGTCTCCTTTCAAAGTTTCTGAGTCAGTAAACCAATCACAATTTCCCTTTCATGTTAATACAATGTTCTACCACTTCTCACTGGTTTGTATGGTTAACCCTTTGCAGTGCTCTTGAAAAGTTAGCCAATAAAATGTGAGTTTTGCTCGAATCTGGGATCCACAATGGCGCTCAGCACAGCCCCCCTGTGTAAATGCACGGGTGGATAAGCGGATCCACAGGGAAGTTCGAAAATTATTTTTTGATCTTACAACAACAACACATCCATATAAACACTTTTTTTTTGAGAACACGAAACCAAATCATAACATTAAATAATCATTATGAATCATTTCTGCCTCTCTATATATGGTGAAACAGTCACATTCTAGTATTTTTTTCTATTCCATTCCCCCTCATGCTCATCTAGCTGTTACCATGGTTACACAGTCTGCAACATTCTGCTGCATCAGGTCACAAGTTCATAACAGTTCTGAATAGAGCATGTTTAGTTTCAATCCACATTTAGCAGGTGCTGTTGAACCTTTCAGAGTAAACATATGACAGCTATTTTTTACTGTTTTCACATTTTTCTAAACCTCATCCAATATAAACGTTCAATTCACATAACCTCACTACCTACTTGTACGAAAGTACCATCTTTCTTGCCATGATACCCCCAATTTCTGCCTGTTTGTCAGTGTGTTTGCCTTTCTCACTGGGATCTTGCTAGCCAGGACCCCAGTGCTCATAGTCTGTGGCCTATGTGTGTTGTCGGTATGCTTAACTGTGTCACTGAAGTTCTGCTAACCAGAACTCCAGTGCTTATGCTCTATCTAGTTACCAAATTTGTCACTATAGTTTAGTGACTCCATATTCCAATTCTAATTGGTACACTGGACCCCTCTTATAAGTCCCCTAGTATCTGGTAAATAGGTACCCAGGGCATTGGGGTTCTAGGAGAGCCTTATGGACTGCAGCATTTCTTTTGCCACCCATAAGGAGCACAGACAAACCTTTCTTCGGGACTGCCACTGCAGCCTGAGTGAAATAGTGCCTACACTATTTCACAGCCATTTTCACTGCACTTAAGTAACTTATAAGTCACCTATATGGCTAACCTTCATTTACTGAAGGCTATGTGCAACATTACTGTGTGTGAGGGCACCCTTGCACTAGCAAAGGTGCCCCCACGTTGTCCAGGGTCAATTCACCGGACTTCATGAGTGCGGGGATACCATTACACGCGTGCACTACATATATGTCAATACAAATATGTAGTTTCACAATGGTAACTCCGAATATGGCATTGTGAAGTGTCTAAGATCATGGAATTGTCCTCCCATTCCAAATCTGGTATTGGGGGGCCAATCCCACGCACCTTGAGGGCTCCACCATGGACCCTCAATACTGCCAAATCAGCTCTCTGAGGTTTCCACTGCAGCCCCAGCTGCTGCCACCTCACAGACAGGTTTCTGCCATCCTGGGGACTGAGCAGTGCAATCCCAGGAAGGCAGAACAATGCATTTCCTTTAGGAGGAGGGTGTTACACCCTCTCCCTTTGGAAATAGGTGTTACAGACTTGGGAGAGGTAACCTCCCAGAGCCTCTGGAAATGCTTTGAAAGGCACAGATGGTGCCCTCCTTGCATAAGCCAGTCTACACCAGTTCAGGGTCCCGCAGTCCCTGCTCTGGCGCGACACTGGACAAAGGAAAGGGGAGTGACCACTCCCCTGTCTCTCACCCCACAGGGGTGGTGCTCAGAGCTCCTCCAGTGTGTCCCTGGCATTAGCCATCATGGATTCCAAGGTGTGGGGACACTCTGGAGATCTCTGAATGGCTAGTGCCAGCAGGTGACGTCAGTGACCCCTCCTAATATGTGCATACCTGGGTAGGTAGTCAATTCCCCTCTCAGGGCTATTTAGGGTGTCTCCCTTGGATGTTTCCTCAGATTCAGCTTGCAAGACTCCTCCAGGAATCTTCTGCATCCTCTGCTTCAGCTTCTGACCATCGGATCAACCGCAGACTGCTCCAGGAACTGCTGTAACTGCAACAAAGTATCCAGGATGACTCCTGTGACCTGCAACTTTAGCTCCAGCCAGAATTTGCGAAGGTTTCCAAGGTGTGCACGCTCTGAGGACTGCCTGTCTTCATCCTGCACCAGAAGAACCGAAGGAATCTCCTGTGGTGTGACAGAGTCACTTCCCCGCTTCTGCAGGCACCCTTCTGCGATGACGACCAGTACTCTGGGCCTCCTCTCCTGATGATGAGGTTGCTCCCTGGAACACAGATGGTGGGCCGACGTGACCCATACTGTCCTAAGGTCCAGCTGTCCAAATTTGGTGGAGGTAAGAGCTTGTCTCCCAGTGCTGCGACAGTATCCCTCTGCACTGCGTCTCCTCCAGCTCCTTGGGCTTCTGTGCACTTATTCCAAAAATCCTTCATGCACAGTGTAGCCCAGGTCCCCAGCACTCTATCCTGCGATGCACAACTCGCTGAGTTGTTCTACGGTGGCGTGGAACCTTCCTTTGTAGTACTGCGACTAACCCACTTTGCATCTTCTTTTTCCCTGTGTTCTGGGACTCCCGTGGGTGCTGCCTGGTTTTCTGAGGGCTCTCTGAAGTGCTGAGAGCCCCCTCTGTCTCCTCAGTCCCAGTTAAGACCCCTAGGTCCCTTCTGGTTCCAGGCAGCTCCTTTTTTACACAAACCGTGTACTTGCTTGTACGAAGGCTTGTTGGTGGAATCTAGCGACGCAAACAGCCTGCATCCAACAAGTCGATGTGGGACATCACCTGCACCAAGCAGGAACCTGCAGCCATATTCTTTGGTGCCCTTCTGTACTCTTCTTCTAACTGGAGAATCCCCTTTTGCACCATCTTCTAGGTTGGCAGGGGCTCCTGTCCTTCCTGGACTCTTCTTCGACTTCTGGACTTGGTCTCCTCTCTCCAAAGGTCTTCAGGTCCAGGAATCCATAATTTGTTGATTGCAGTCTCGCTTGGTTCTTGCAAAATCTCTTATCACGCCTTGTAATGTGTTCTGAGGAAACTTTATGTACTTTATTCCTGTTTTCCTGGGCCCTGAGATGGGGTACTTTACTTACATTTGGGGCATATTTATACTCTGTTAGCGCTGAATGTGCGTCAAAAAGTTTGATGCACATTCGGCGCAAACCTTGCCCCATATTTAAACTGTGACTACGACCCAGTGGATGTCATTAAAACATCCGTGTGCGTCATTTTATGGATGCGGGAAACTGCCTTGCGTTAATGACATGCAAGGTAGGCGTTCCTGTCCAAAAAATGACTTTAAGGCCTGTGCGCCTTATTTATACTCCTGCGTCATTTTGACATACAGGAGGGGGCGGGTCTTAAAAAACGGTGCACAGCCTGATGTGCGCCGTTTTTTAACGCCTTGATGAGGGCAGGCGTTAAGGGACCTGTGGGCTCACTTCCATGGTCTCTGACCATGGAAGCAGTCCAAAGGGGCCCTTCCCTGCCCCCAGGGACACCCCCTGCCACCCTCTACCACCCCAGGAGGACACCCATGGATGGGGGGACCCATCCCAGGTAAGTACAGGTAAGTTGAGGCAAGTATTATTTTTTAATTTTTTTAAGTGGCATGTGGGGGCCTAATTTGAGCCCCCCTACATGCCACTGTGCCCAATGGCCATGCCCAGGGGACAGAAGTCCCCTGGGTATGGCCATTGGGCAAGGGGGCATGACTCCTGTCTTTGCTAAGACAGGAGTAATTTCAATGGGGGTTGTGCATCAAAAAATTGCGCAAGTCCGGTTTGAGTCATGATTTTTGACTCAAACCTGACTTGCACCATTTTTTGACGCACAACCTCTATTTTCCCCTATGCCGGCGCTGCCTGGTTTGAGTCACTTTTTTTACTCTGACCAGCCCGCAGCACCGGCTAACGTCAATCCTTTAATACGGCGCCCCCATGGTGCGTAGGAATGGCGTTAGCTGGTGGTAAATTTTTTGACCCAAACCAGCGCCGGCGCTGGTTTGGGTCAAAAAGTATAAATATGGGCTTTGGTATTTTCCTACTCTCCCAACGCACCTCCACACACTACACTTGCCTAGGGGGGAATTCGTGATTCGCATTCCACTATTTTAGTATGTGGTTTGTGTTGCCCCTACGCAGATTGCAATCTATTGTATTTTCTACTGTTTGCACTATTCTATGACTGTTTACTTACCTGATTTTGGTTACTAGTGTATATATTGTGTATAATACTTACCTCCATAAGGAGTATTGCCTCTAAGATATGTTTGGCCTTGTTTCACTAAAATAAAGTACCTTTATTTTTGGTAACAGGGAGTATTGTCTTTTATTGTGTACAAGTATTGTGTAACTATAGTGATATTGCAGGAGCCTTGAATGTCTCCTAGTTCAGCCTAAGCTGCTCTTTTACAGCTACCTCTAGACAGCCTAAGCTGCTAGAACACTGCCTACCTTTCACTAATAAGGGATAACTGGACCTGGTATAATATCTAAGTACCTTAGGTACCCACTACAAACCAGGCCAGCCTCATACATTGGTGGTGCAGCGGTGGGATAAGTACTTGCAATTGCTTTACCACTTTGTTACTAGTGCTTTTCACAATAAAAGTGTACTCCAATACTTAGAGCTATATACAGTTGTACCTAGCAGTCATTTTTCACTTTCTAAAAATTCTTTCAAACTTTCCAAAAGTTTTCTAAAGTTCTGAAAAGTGTTTTTTATTTTCTCTAAAAAGTTAGGCCAAATAGTTTGCTAACTTTTTACTCCCCTCCCTAACCTCTTTCTTTCACTATGTCTGTTGTAGAGGCTACCCCCAGGGATGTGAAGACCACTTATGAAAGCATGAGTTTCAAAAGTCCAAGGGTTGTCTGCTTAGAAAGAAGTTTAGGGATTTGGAAGAACCCTAACAAGGAATTTCTCTTGAATCTCCTCTTGCAAGATGATCAAGAACATCCTAGTGGTCAGGTACAGTCATAAGAGGAGGTAGAGGGAGATTCCACCCAGGTAGATTCAGAGAGCATTCTGAAGATCCAGGGGTGGGTCCTTCCACAGATCTTTCCATTAAAAACCTCCTAGTGTACAGGTAGAGCACCCTTCACACCTAGAGGCCAGGTCACTAGAGTAACTCAAGTTAGGGAAAGGTCTTCCTCTGCTCATTCCCATGCCACTTCTCTTTCAGAAGTGTCACACACATCCAACCCGAGGATCAGTCCCTAGATAGGGAACTCAGAAAGCTGAGGTTGGAGGAGGCCAGACTGGGGCTGCAGCAGCAACAGCTGGCCTTAGACAGGGAATCCCTGGCTGTGGAAAGGGAAAGACAGCGGTTGGGGTTAGTTCCCCATGGTGGCAGCAGCTGCAGCAGCTTCAGAAATTCAGTGTTAGGGGACACACATTTGATTCCAGACACCTGCACAAGATTGTCCCCCCTTACAAGGATGGGGATGACATTTACAAGTGGTTTGCTGCACTTGAGAGGGCCTGTAAAGTTCAGAGGGTCCAGGCACAGTGGGCTGCTATCCTGTGGTTGTCTTTCACTGGCAAGGGGAGAGATAGACTCCTTATTGTCAGAGAAGATGACTTAGACAACTACCATGTTCTGAAAAGTGCACTCTTGGATGGATTTGGGCTTAACCACTGAACAATACAGAATCAAGATCAGAGAAACCAGAAATGAGTCTTCACAGGATTGGATAGATTTTGTAGACTGTTCAGTGAAGGCCTTAGCAGGTTGGTTGAATGGCAGCAAGGTGGCTGACTATGAAAGCTTATACATTCTGATTTTGAGAGAGCATATTCTTAACAATTGTGTGTCTGATTTGTTGCACCAATATCTTGTTTACACAGTTCTGACCTCTCCCCAAGAATTGTGAAAGAAGGCAGACAAATCGGTCAGGACAAGGGTGCACAGAAAAGCTCATACAGGGGGTGACATGAACAGCAGGAAAAAGGATGGTCAGTCTCATGACAAGGGTGGGGACAAAGATGAAAAATCATCAGAGTCTTCATTAGGCCCACAAAAATCCTCTAGGGCGGAGGGTCCAAATCCTCTTCTAATCATCAGTAAAAGCATTGGTGTTATTTATGTAAGAGCAAAGGCCACTAGGCAAGTGACCCCACTTGTCCCAAGAGAAACACCAAGCCTCCCACTACCACAACCCCCACTACTTCTACTGGTACCCCTAGTAATATGAGTGGTGGTGGGAAAAACTCTACTTATAGCCAAACAAAGTTGTAGCTGGGCTCACCTTTGGTAATGTAGTGGGGGTTGGTCTAGTTAGGGAGACTACTGAGGCTGTTTTAGTCCCTGACGGTGGCACTGACCTTGCCACCTTAGTTGATTGTCCCCTTAATATGGTTAAGTACAAGCTACTACCCCTAGTAAATGGTGTTCAGGTTGAGGCCTACAGGGACACAGGTGCCAGTGTCACTATGGTGATGGAGAAACTGGTTGCCCCTGAGCAACACCTACTTGGTCATCAGTACCAAGTTACTGATGCCCATAACAACATTGTTAGCCACCCCATGGCTGTTGTGAATCTCAAATGGGGTGTGGAGGTGGTGGTGGGAGGGGGGGTTACTAGTCCTAAAAAGGCTGTGGTATCCACTGACTTACCTGTAGAGTGTCTGTTGGGCAATGATTTGGAAACTTCAGCTTGGGCTGAAGTGGAGTTGGAGGCCCATCCAGCCTTGCTGGGCATTCCAGGGCATATCTTTGCTCTTACCAGGGCTCAGACAAACAAAGAGGACAGGGAAACCTGGATCCTGGAACAATGGACCAAGTGCTCCCAAAAACTAGGGGTAGAAAGTGCAAACCCTTGTCCACTATCCCTTCCTCTCCAGAAGATTCCCCTTTTGATGAGGAGCAGTCAACTCCCTGTGCAGGACCTATACCAGAGGAGCGTCAAGCTAACACAGCTGAGCTCTTGGGTGCAGGGGGGCCTGCCAGGGAGGAACTGAGTGTGGCACAGCAGACCTTTCCCACACTAGAGGGTCTAAGACAGCAAGCTGTCATACAGCAAAATGGGGATATCAGTGACTCCCACAGAGTTTACTGGAAGAACAATCTTCTTTATACTGAGGCAAGGGACCCTAAACCTGGTGCTACCAGGAGACTGGTCATTCCCTTGCGGTATAGGGAATTCCTCCTAACTCTGGCACATGATATTCCCTTGGCTGGACATCTGGGGCAAAATAAAACCTGGGACAGACTTGTCCCTCAGTTTCACCGGCCTCATATGTCAGAGGACACCAAAGAGTGTTGTCGCTCTTGTGTGACATGCCAAGCCAGTGGCAAGACTGGTGGCACCTCTTAATCTCACTGCCAGTGTTTAGGGTGCCCTTTGATAGGGTAGAAGTTGACACTGTTGGCCACTTTGACCCTCCAACTACTTCTGATAATAGTTTCATCTTGGTGGTAGTAGGCCATGCCACAAGCTATCCAGAAGCTATCCCCTTAAGGACCACTACAGCACCTGCAGTGGCAAAGGCCCTCCTAGGAATATTTTCCAGGGTGGGCTTTCCTAAAGAGGTAGTATTAGACAGGGGTAGTAACTTCATGTCTGCGTACTTGAAAGCTATGTGGAAGGAATGTGGTGTAACCGTCAAATTTACCACACCCTATCATCCACAAACAAATGGACTGGTTGTGAGATTTAACAAAACTCTCAATGGCATGATCATGGGATTCTCTGAAAAACTCAGAAGGAGATGGGATGTCCTCCTTTTTGCCTACAGAGAGGTAACCCAGAAAGGAGTGGGCCACAGCCCCTTTGAACTCCTCTTTGTTCACCCCGTTAGGGGTCCCCTTGCTCTTATGAAAGAAGGGTGGGACCAACCATTGAAACCCCCTAAACAGGACTTTGTGTAATATGTACTTGGCCTAAGATCAAGAATGGCTGAGTACATGAAAAAGGCCACTACGAACCTTCAGGCCAGCCAAGAGCTTTAAAAGCAATGGCATGACCAGAAGGCTGTCCTGACAGAGTACCACCCAGGACAGAAGGTGTGGGTTTTGGAGCCTGTGGCACCAAGGACACTCCAGGACAAATGGACTGGACCCCATCTCATTGTAGAGAAAAAAGGTGAGATCACCTATTTGGTAGACACTGGCACTGCCAGAAGTCCCCTTAGGGTACTTCATGTCAACCGCCTTAAACCTTACTATGATAGGGCAGAATTAACACTACTCATGGCCACAGATGAGGGGCAGGAGGAAGAGAGTGACCCTCTCCCTGACCTCTTCTCCAACACTGAAGCTAATGGCTTAGTGGAAGGAGTGGTGCTTGTAGACTGCCTCACAGCAGAGCAGAGGGAGGACTGCAAGAACTTAGTAGGCCAATTGTCTGACCTCTTTTCACTCATAACTGGTACCACTACTTGGTGTGAACATACAATTGATACTGGAGACAGTTTACCTGTCAAAAGTAAGATTTATAGGAAGCCTGACCATGTCAGAGACTGTATTAGGTCTGAGGTGCAGAAAATGCTGGACCTAGGTGTTATTAAGCACTCAGATAGCCCCTGGGCCAGCCCAGTGGTGCTTGTACCCAAACCTCATAGCAAAGAAGGAAAGAAAGAAATGCGGTTTTGTATGGACTATAGAGGGCTCAATACTGTAACTAAAACAGATGCTCACCCTATACCCAGGGCAGATGAGCTCATAGATACACTGCCCTCTGCCAAGTACGTAAGCACCTTTGATTTGACTGCAGGGTATTGGCAGATCATGTTATCAGAGGATGCTAAGCCAAAAACTGCATTTTCAACCAGTGGAGGGCATTATCAGTTTACAGTTTTGCCCTTTGGTTTGAAAAATGCACCTGCCACTTTCCAGAGGCTGGTGAACACAGTCTTCCAAGGTCTGGAAGCTTTGAGTGCAGCATACTTAGATGACATTGCTGTGTTTAGCTCCACCTGGGATTACCACCTGGTCCACCTATGGAATGTTTTGGAGGCCCTGCAAAAGGCAGGCCCATACTATCAAGGCTTTCAAAATGCCAGATAGGTCAGGGGAAAGTGGCTTATCTGGGCCACCTGGTAGATAGGGAACAGATTGAACCACTACAGGGGAAAATCCAGACTATTTTAGACTGGGCTCCCCCTTCTACTCAGACCCAGGTCAGAGCCTTTCTTGGTCTCACTTGGTATTACAGGAGGTTCATTAAGAACTATGGCTCCATGTTTCCCCTCTTAATGACCTCACTTCAAACAAAATGCCAAAGAAGGTATTATGGACAGCCAGCAGTCAAAAAGCTTTTGAGGAGCTTAAGCATGCTATGTGTACTGCACCTGTCCTGAGAAGCCCAAACTATTCTAAGTAGTTCATTGTCCAGACAGATGCTTCTGAAGTAGGAGTTGGGGCAGTGTTATCACAACTTAACTCAACTCAGAGGGCCAGCATCAACCTGTTGCTTTCATTAGTAGGAGGTTGACCCCTAGAGAAAAGTGTTGGTCAGCCATAGAGAGGGAGGCCTTTGCTGTGGTCTGGGCCCTGAAGAAGCTAAGACCCTACTTGTTTGGGACTCACTTCATAGTTCAGACAGACCATAAACCTCTCTTATGAAAGGAGAAAACTCTACAGGGTATGGACTTTACAGTGGATCATAGACCTGGGAGTAACCACTCCAATGCTAATTGACTTTCCAGACATTTCCACTTAGACAATGAAGGCTCATCTGGGCAAGATAAGCCTTATTGTCCCTCATTTGGGGGGGGGGGGGGTGGTAAAGTACTCTCTTTTTGGCATGTTACTCCCAATTTCTGCCTGATGTCAGTGTGTTTTTGACTGTGTCACTGGGATCCTGCTAGTCAGGACCCCAGTGCTTACGGTTTATGGCGTGCTTGTCAGTATGTTTCACTGTTTTCTAAATTGTCACTGGAGTCATGCTAATCAGAACTCCAGTGCTCATGCTCTCTCTGTTTCTAAATTTGTCACTACATACAAGTGACTCAGTATTTCACTCCAAATTGGCATACTGGTCCCCCCTTATAAGTCCCTAGTATATGGTACATAGGTACCCAGGGCATTGGGGTTCCAGGAGATCCTACTGGGCTGCAGCATTTATTTTGCCACCCATAAGGAGCCCATACAAAGGTTTCTACAGGATTGCCATTGCAGCCTGTGTGAAATAGTGCATGCACTATTTCACAGCCATTTCCAATGCACCAGGTCACTTATAAGTCACCTATATTTCAGGTCTTCCAACCCTGAAGGTTGAGTGCAAAGTACCTGTGTGTGAGGGCATGCCTGCACTAGAAGAGGTGCCCGCACGTTGTCCAGTCCCATTTTCCCAGACTTCGTGAGTGCAGGGATGTCATTTTAAGTGTGCACTGCACATACGTCAATACCTATGTACAGCTTCACCGTGGTAACTCCGAATATGGCCAAGTAAGGTGTCTAACAACTGGGAATTGTATCCCAATACTGATTATAGTATTGGTTGAACAATCCCATGCCCTCTGGGGGCTCCACAATGGACCCCAGTACTGCTATACCAGCCTTCTGAGGTTTTCACTGCAGCCCCAGCTGCTGCCATCTCACGGACAGGCTTATGCCCTCCTGGGGCTTGATCAGCTCAATCCCAGGAAGGCAGAACAATGCATTTCCTTTAGGAGAGGGGTGTTACACCCTCTCCCTTTGGAAATAGGTGTTACAGGCATGGGAGGAGGTGTTGAAGGGCACATATGGTGCCCTCCTTGCATAATCCAGTCTACACCGGTTCAGAGAGCCCCAGCCCCTGATCTGGCACGAAACTGGACAAAGGAAAGGGGAGTGACTACTCCCCTGTCCATCACCACCCCATGGGTGGTGCCCAGAGATCCTCCAGAGTGTTCCTGGGTTTTGCCATCTTGGATTCCAAGGTGGTGGGGCACTCTGGGAGCATCTGAGTGGCCAGTGCCGGAAGGTGACATCAGAGACCCCTCCTGATAGGTGCATACCTAGTTAGGTGACCAATTCTCCTCTCATGGCTATTTAGGGTCTCTCCTGTGGGTGTTTCTTCAGATTCGGATAGCAAGACTCCAGCAGGAATCCTCTGCATCCTTTACTTCATCTTCTACCAACAGATCAACCGCAGACTGCTTCAGGAACTCTATAAAACCGCAACAAAGAAGCTAAGACAACTTCTGCAACATTGTATCTTCAGCTCCTGCCAGCAACTGCAACAGTTTCCAGGTCGTGCATCCTCCGAGGACTGCCTATCTTCAGCCTGCACCATAAGAACCGAAGGAATCTCCCATGGAGGGACGGAGTCACTTCCCTGATTCAGCAGGCACCTCTCTACGACCGGTGGCTTGGGTCCCCTCTCCAGATAACAGGCATGGATCCAGTGACACAGGTGATAGACTAAAGTGACTCCGACAGTCCCAACGTTCAGCTGCCCAAATTTGTGGTGGAGGTAAGAGCTTGCCTCCCTATGCAAGACAGTACCTCCATGCACCGCATGACTTTCAGTTGCCAAGGCTTGTGTGGGACATTCCCAGAAGTTCTGCATGCACAGCACAGCTTAGGCCCCAAGCACTCCATTCTGCGATACACAGCTTCCTGAGTGGTTCTCCGGCAGCATGGGAATCCTTTGTGTAGTGCTGTGTGGGCCTCCATTTGCACCTCCTATGTCCCCATGCTGTGGGACTCCTGTGCATGCTGCCTGGTCTTCTGAGGGCTCTCTGAGTTGCTGATAGCCCCCTCTGTCTCCTACTCCTAGGTAGAGGCCACCAGGTCCCTCCTGGTCGCGGGCAGCGCCATTTTCCGCCAAACGTGTGTTTTGCGGGTTGTTGGCAGAATCCAGTAATGCAAACCAGATTGCATTCATCCATCCGGCGTGGGACATCTTCTGCACCAACCAGAAACCCGTATCTGTCTTCTTTGGTGCAATACTGACTTTGGGGGTCATTCCGACCCCGGCGATCAAGGACCGCCGGGGCCGGGGTCGGCGGGAGCACCACCAACAGGCTGGCGGTGCCCCGCAGGGCATTCTGACCGCGGCGGTTTGGCCGCGGTC
This sequence comes from Pleurodeles waltl, assembly GCF_031143425.1. Classification (NCBI taxonomy): domain Eukaryota; kingdom Metazoa; phylum Chordata; class Amphibia; order Caudata; family Salamandridae; genus Pleurodeles; species Pleurodeles waltl. Next base: position 1,216,687,827 of record NC_090440.1, read on the forward strand.
AGAACAGGAAAACCGGCGGTCTCCCGCCAGTTTTCCGCTGCCCTCAGGAATCCTCCATGGCGGCGCAGCTTGCTGCGCCGCCATGGGGATTCCGACACCCCATACCGCCATCCTGTTCCTGGCGGTTCGCCCGCCAGGAACAGGCTGGCGGTATGGGGTGTCGTGGGGCCCCTGGGGGCCCCACAGAGAATTTCAGTGTCTGCTTAGCAGACACTGAAATTCGCGACGGGTGCAACTGCACCCGTCGCACCTTCCCACTCCGCCGGCTCCATTCGGAGCCGGCTTCCTCGTGGGAAGGGGTTTCCCGCTGGGCTGGCGGGCGGCCTTCTGGCGGCCGCCCGCCAGCCCAGCGGGAAACACAGAATCACCGCGGCGGTCTTCATACCGCGGAGCGGTGTTCTGTTGGGGGAACTCTGGCGGGCGGCCTCCGCCGCCCGCCAGAGTTAGAATGACCCCCTTTGTCTTCTCACCAGTGGTTCTTCTTTTACACTTTCATCGGGGTTAGCAGGGGCACCTGTTCTCCCTGGACTCTTCATCGGTTCTTGGACTTGGTCCATTTCTTCCACAGGTCTTCAGGTCCAAGAATCCATTGTAGGTGTCTTGCAGTGTTTTTATGGTTCTTGCATTATCTTCTATCACGACTTCTAGCGTTTTTTAGGAAACCTGCTGTGTTTTACTACTGCTTTCCTGGGCTCTGGGGTGGAGTATTTTACTTACCTTTGGTGTCTTCTTACACTCCCAGCACCCCTCTACACACTACCTTTGCCTAGGTCGGAAACCGACTTTCGCATTCCACTGTTTTAGCCTGACCGCAGACTAGGCCCTGAGGGCAACCCTCCACTGTGACAAAGGCCATGCACAGTGTAGAGTTGGCTGCATGTAGGGCGTTGGCTCCAGGGCCTGGCCACAGATCCTTCAAGAGAAGGTCAATTAAGAAGCAGTCAAAAAAGTGACATTTATTTTTTTAAATACCACAGAAATCTCAGTTCACTAATACAGAAAAAATGAATGAACATAATTACACCAAATTTGGAATGAAAGCAGAAATGTACTCACATATGTGCATTTGCTTGGTGCAAGTCCCCTGGATATACCCTGTGTAGCCCCCAATTTGACAATTCAAAAGCTGCAATGCTGTGCAATATGGAGTTGGCATGGTATATTTAGAGGCAGCATTGGACCCTGCAGAGTCACAGTTGTATAGGCATAAGTTGCAGATTTGTGTCTCTACCTTTAGTTCTGCTGTGCTGGGTGGAAGTGTGTATGATGGCTCTTGTTTCATTATGATAGTGGGGTATGCTGTATGATGGTTGCTGTGTGTTTGATAGGGGGTGTGTGGGCATTTACATTTGGTTGTGCATACAAATATTGGTAACTGTGTGGCAGCTATGGTTGGTAGGAGCTTTAGATTGTGGATGTATGGAAATATGCCGGTAGTGGTATAAACATGTCAGACTGATTACCTTATGTGTGTTCATATATTGGTGGCTATGTGGACTTGTAATGGTGGATGAGTTGGCATATCTGATATTGAGTGTGTGGTCATATGATGGTGGTGGACAAACATACAAAGGTGGGCATGGTGTTTGGACATATGATAGTGGGTGTGTGGAATTATGGTGGGTCATTACAACCCTGGCGGTCTTTGACCGCCAGGGTTGTTTTGTCGGATTTCACCACCAACAGGCTGGCGGTGAAATCCGGGGTATTACCGGCGGTTTCCCGCCCCTTTAGTCCCGGCAGGAGTAATCCTCCAGGGCAGCGCTGCTTGCAGCGCTGCCCAGGAGATTACGAGTTCCCCTCCCGCCAGCCTTTTCATGGCGGAAAGGGGAGTTGTGGGGCCCCTGGGCTCCCCTGCACTGCCCATGCCACTGGCATGGGCAGTGCTGCGGCCCCCTGCCACGGGCCCGTGCAGCTTTTCACTGTCTCACAGCCGCAACACCGCCGGCTCCATTTGGAGCCAGCTCCTGTGTTGCGGCCGAGATCCCCGCTGGGCCGGCGGGCCAGCGGGGATCTACTGATGGCCACGGCGGGAGTGCAGCCGCATTGGCTTCAGCCACCCGCCAAGGTTGTAATGACCCCCATGATGTTAGATGTGTAAATGTGTGATGGCTGTTGTGCTGAAATACGTTGGTATTTTTGTGGACATATGAGAATGTGCTGCGCATGATGGTGGATGTGTTGGCATACAATGGGATTTGTTAATCTACAATGTTGGCTGTGTTTGCGTATAATGATGTGTGCTTTGGTATATGATCTTTTTTTGAGTGGATATGTGAAGGGGAGTGTATTGGTGTGTGATGATAATGTTGGCTTATGAAGTTGGCTGTGTGGACATACAACAGTAGCGATATTGGTTTGTGATGTTGATTGTATGTACATGCAATGTTGGGTTTGTATAGGTATGCAAGTAGGAATGTTGAAGTGTGATTATGGGTATGTTGGCATGAGATTGTGGCTACGTTGGCGTATGATCTTCTTTTTGTGAACATAGTGTTGTGGGTGCATTAGTGAATGATTGTGACTGTTTTGCCTCATGGTGTTGGGTGTGTAGATTTATGGAGAGAATATATTGGTTGTGTGGATATCTGATGGTAGTGGTACTGACAAACAGCCAAGGGTTTGTTAATGAAGTTAGCATATGATAGTTGGTGTGTTGGAGTATGATGGTGATTTTCTTGAATATGATGCAGTTGCGTGCAGTATAAAGCTTGGTGTGCTAGCTTTACCTGTCACTTGTGGATGCATGCTGGTGATTATATTAGCCTCTGGTGGTGGTTGTGTGGATATATGAGGTGGTTAGTTTGATGTATAATGTTGGCTGTGTGAATGTATAATGGTGGGTGTGTTGAATGATATTGGTTGTATAGAAGCATGATGTTAGATATGTGGTTGTTTGATGTTTATTGGGTGAATTCATGACAGTGGATGTTCCCCGCCTTACTGTTGCCTTTGTGTGGTACCTTGAACCACCCTTAAAAACCCTGTATGGGTATTCTACACTTCCTGCAGTGCCTCTGTGTGACCTCCACCTCTACTAAATCCCATATATGTGTTTCTACCTCTGAGGAATCCCTCTGTGTCCACCCGCATCATGGTGAAGAATAACAAAAATGTTTGTTATCTAATTAAATTGTACTTATTTTATTGACCTTGGAATTCTAAACATACCTTTCGAGTTTCAAATCTGTGACCATGAGATTCAGTAGGAATTTTTGGAGTAGATGCATAGTCCGCTTAGCCATCAGACCTATCCTGTCCCACTCCTAATGCACTTTTTTGTGCCTCTCCACCCCTCTGCCACCTGTCTGTCTGCATCCCGCAGCCCTCCCTGTGTGAACCCCTGGCTCACCCCTGTGCATGTTCTCAGCCTCTCCTTCATCCACTCTCTGTGTCTCCATGTCCTGTTGGCTCTTAGTTTGGCCCTGCCCTTTGCACTTTTTCTGTATGTTTGCCTATTGCCTCTCCTGCATACCTAGTTTGGGGTCCCAGCTGCCTGCAGACCATATCAGTGCCCTTGTCTTTCCTGCAGCGCCTGGGTTCCACATTACCCTGCCCTTTCTGTCCCTGCTCCCCCTGTGTGTTCCCACTTGACATCTACATGGTCCAAACCCTGCAGTCCCTCTCAGTACCATACACCACAGTCCCTGTGTGCCACCCTACCCTTCGCCTACAGCCACTTTTTATGCTCCTTTGCCCTCTTGCAGAACCTCTTTGCCGCTCTGCTCTTTGTGCCTGCATCCTGTACAGCCACAATATTCCCTGTTACCCCATGCAGCTCCTTTTTGTTGACCTTTTCCACCACTGCTAGCCCTGTGTCCACCTCTTCGCACTCCTACGGATGTTCTATGTGCCACAACGTAGCCCTGCACCTCCTCGGTTTGATTTCACCATCTTCTGTAGGTCACATGTATGTGCTCCTTGCCGTTCTCTGTTTGCCTCTTGCCTCCCTGCAGCTCCTCGGTCTGTGGGTTCCCTGCAGACCCTGTGTGCTGAGATGCCACTGCAGCTTTTCTTTATGGCATTCCACCTGCCACTCACCTCACCCTTGCATCCTTCCTGGTGATCCCCATTTGTGTAGCCTGATCCACATTTAGCAGAGTGCTTCCAAAAGAATGTTTATTCACACAGATTTTGTAACAGAACCACGTGTTTAGATAAATGAACAGTTACAGATGAAAAGCAGTTAGAAAGCCTACAATGTAGTTAAAGTTTCAGACCCTTAATGCTTAATGCGCGTGAGACCATCCTCATGACAAATGGACATTCTCATTACATATGTAATTTAAGAACCGCGTAGGAGGCTGTATCAGATTTAGTCCAACCTACTGTATGCTAGAGACAGGCCAGGGTATAGTGCCTTAATTCAACCAAAATGAAGGTTTTTGAATTAGGATGGCAACCTTCATCGTTCAATCAAAAATATTTGGGTGCACAACAGAAGAAAAATTCACCCCGGTTTCCCTCAGGTTATTGGGCTGCCTATAATCTATCCAGTGTATAACCTTTGGCAATGACATTATTAACTGCATTACAATTTGAAAAAGACAGTATGGGCCTGATTACGACCTTGGTGGATTACCTAGTCCGTCACAAAAGTGAAAGATATCCCGCCCGCCGTTTTACAAGTTCCATAGGAAATAATAAAACTTGCATAACGGTGGACAGGATATCCGTCAGTTTTGTGACGGAGTAGGTCATCTGCCATGGTTGTAATCAGGCCCTATATGTTTCTATTTCCCAAACTCAAACACTTGGCGTTTTTAGTGAATTCACATGCCTGACGTTTGCAACAGATAATGGGCTAATATGGGTGGTAGACCACACCTGGCTCTAATTGAGGGCCAGGTGTACAAAGCTATTTAGTGGTAGCAAGCAACAAAATACAACATTTGTGACTGCTAAGTGGCCATGTACCAACCCTATTTTGTGAGTCAGTAACCTATTACCGACTCACAAAATAGGGTTTGCAACTCGCTATTAGGAAGGGGCATGCCAAGGGCGTCCCTTCCTAATAGCGAGTCGCACTGGTATGTAGGAATGTTTTGTGACCTGGAATGCCGTTGCAAAACATTTGCAAATTACCATCAAGTTCAAGTTGGTAGTAACCATTCACAAACGGGAAGGGATCCTGAAGGGGCCCTTTTCCCTTTGTGAATGTGGGTGCAAACACTTTTTAAGAGCAGGCAATGGTCCTACAGACCACTACCTACTTCTCTTTTTTCTTTTTGAAATGCATCCTGTTTTCCTTTAAGGAAAATGGGCAGCATTACAAAAAAAATGCTTTATTGAAAAAGCAGTCACAGACATGGGCCCTCATTCTGACCTTGGCGGGCGGCGGAGGCCGCCCGCCAAAGTCCCGCCGTCAGGTTACCGTTCCGCGGTCGAAAGACCGCGGCGGTAATTCTGACTTTCCCGCTGGGCTGGCGGGCGGTCGCCTTCAGACCGCCAGCCAGCCCAGCGGGAAAGAGGCTTCCACGATGAAGCCGGCTCGGAATCGAGCCGGCGGAGTGGAAGCTGTGCGACAGGTGCAGTTGCACCCGTCGCGTATTTCACTGTCTGCGCAGCAGACAGTGAAATACATGTAGGGGCCCTCTTACGGGGGCCCCTGCAATGCCCATGCCAGTGGCATGGGCACTGCAGGGGCCCCCAGGGGCCCCGCGACCCCCCCTACCGCCATCCGGATCTCGGCGGTCCGACCGCCGGGATCTGGATGGCGGTAGGGGGGGTCGGAATCCCCGCGGCGGTGCAGCAAGCTGCGCCGCCGCGGAGGATTCAATGGGGCCGCGGTACACTGGCGGGAGCCCGCCAGTGGTGCCGGTCCGACCGCGGCTTTACCGCCGCGGTCGGAATCCCCATTGGAGCACCGCCGGCCTGTCGGCGGTGCTCCCGCGGTCCTCCGCCCTGGCGGTCAAAGACCGCCAGGGTCAGAATGACCACCATGGTCTGCTGATCCCAGCAAGCCACCATCCCTGGGAGTGCTGGTCATACCCAATGGGTTGCTAATTGCGACCTGCCTCTTGAATATTAATGAGGCAGGTCCCTTGTTACCCATTTTGGAATTGCAAACAGTATTAAATACACTGTAGTATATAGCAGTTTTCAATTTCTCTTATGGCGAATCGCAAAAAATTGCTATTAGGAAATTGCAAACCTAAAGCAACGTCCATCTGGCCTTTAATTTGGTATTTTCTGTTCGCGAGAAATAAACATTAAAATACATTTTTAAAAATAAAACACCTCATTCCTCGCTGTGCCGCGCTACTCCTCTCCCGTCTTGCTGCTGCAGGCACAGGCTCCCAGCCTGCCCTGTGGCTAATCCTGATGCTGCTCAAAGCACTGTCAGAATTGGCTTGGAACGACTGGGAGCCTGTGCAGGCTCTCTCCAGCCCGGCAACTATGTTGCCAGGCAGGAGACAGCCTTCTGCGCATGTATGTTTGGCCGGCCCGAGACACCCGGCCAAACATACATGTGCTGCTCGTCACCACCGTGGCTCTGCCCCTTCAAAAGAAAAGGATAATAAACAAAGGGCCATATTTATACTTTTTGACGCAAAATTGCGCTAACGCAATTTTGCGTCAAAAAATTTGCGCCGTCTAACGCCATTTGGATGCGTCATGCGGGCGTCAAATTTATACTTTGGCGTACGGCGGCGCAACCAACAGGTGGGAGTCATTATTTCGTGACGCAGACAGCGTCGGTCTGTCGTAAAGGAAACCAACGTAAATGCGATGCACATCACTGTGGGTCGATTTACGACAGCGCAATCGTGAAAACGCCGTTTTTTTTCACGCAATTGCGTCACATTTTTGCGCGAAAACTGCCCTTTCAGGAGAGGAGACCCAAAATGGATCCTAGATGCCCCAACAGACCCCAGGAGGATGAGAGCAGACCAGGAACCAGCCAGGAGGAAGCATACAGGAACCAGGACATTTAAAAAAAAAAAAAGAAAGTGTCGCTTCAGTGCAGAGGAGCAGGAAATCCTGGTGAAAGAGGTGACGGAACACCAGCACCAACTTTTCATCACCTCCAAATTGCCACTCAGTAGGAGAGAGGCCATCTGGAAACAAATTGTGGACAAGATTAACAGTGTGGCTGAAGAACGCCGGACAGTCACCGAGTGTAAGAAACGCTGGCATGACTGCAAACGTAGGACCAAAGAGAAAATGGCCAGGAACAGGAAGGCAGCAATGCAGACTGGAGGGGGGAGTCCAGCACAACAGGAGGCCCTGGACCACATGGAGGAGATGGTCGCAGCCGTCATCCCGGAGGAGATCGTCACAGGGATTCAAGGACTGGACAGCGCAGACTACCACGACACTACGCACATGCAGGGTAAGTCGCATGGGGAATCCTAATACAATAATGGGGACTGTAAGCAGGGGGGGGGTACCTACTACACAATGCATGTAAGTCAGCACATATATGAAGTGGCATGGGGAAAGGGGCACGGCAGGGGGGCATGCCCAGTACTGACCGAAGCTGGGGCACCACAAAATACAGCAACAACAACAGTCCCACGGGGACATCCTGTAATTACAACAAGAGAGCCAAGGGAAAGCAGTGACAGGTGGGAAGGACACTACCTCAAATCCACATCCAGGCACTTGTATTGCAAAATCTATTCTACATCAACTAGGTCCCTATCTGTAATGCAGTAGCAAATACAACAACTGTAACTTAACTGCAAACACAGTTGACAATAACACCTCTCATCTCTGTGCAGCTATAGTACCAAATGGCAGAAACCCCACCCTGGAACATACATACCTAAATTAGGGGGTGAGGGTGACATCTGCAATTACTCCTAGAAATAAGACAAAGGTACCAGTACACTCAAATGCCGAATGTCCATAACTGACACATACATAAGCCTAAGTAAACAGCAATAGGAGCCACACAGCACTAACGATACACACATGCTGCATACGTCAGGGTCCCTCACGTGCCTGGCTAACAAGGCTACATCACTAATGTCATACTGCTCAGACAACAACATTGAGGAGGGGACACAGGCAACTGGTCACTGAAACACACCTGCAAAGTCGGACAAACAAATAGGACCTTCATACGATAAACAGGCCAATCCAATTCAAAACACATCACCCAACATCATCTCAAAACATCAAGAATGTTTACATCCATACCACATCCTAACATTGACATGCATAGGTAATGCCACGTTACATGCACAGATCATGCAATGTGAATAAAAAGTGTATGGGGCAGGGCCTGAGAGGCAAGTGTGCTGGCAGGGCAGTCACAACACCCACAGTCAGTCAAAGTGTAGTGTGGCAAGTGAACCGTATACTTTGCGCATTAGCCTCAGGCTGGAGGCCTTTGTGCATCTTACCCTGAATGTACTTATACTCATTTGCTCACATCTAAGTGCCTCAGAGCAATTTTCACTAAATGATTCTCATTGCCCTTCCTATCAGTTAATGTAGCAAATAGTCAGTCCTAAGGTGTTGTCAATTAGTCAAATCACACTGTTTTGCCTACTTCTGCACTGGAGTTTGCCAGAACATATTCACTCTGTGCCCCAGTCAAGGATACCGTCTGGTACGTTGCTGATAGATGTGGTAGGGGTCAAGGTTTGGCATTCCTGCGTAGGGAAACTTTGTCATCACCATGACATATGTCTTTTACATTCACTCCCTTGTCCCAAGACACGCATGGGGGAGTTTCCAAACAGAAAATAACAACTAGATGCTGCCTGCCTTGCTGCTGATGCACAACCAGATCCTAGCCCATTCCTCTGATATGAGGGATGATGTCTCCCCTGTGATTCTGACAGGCAACCTCCAAACTTAACAAGCTGTGCTATACATAGAACATGCAGGGGGAGAGTAGAAACAGTTAGGCACCATGAAAGCTGTGTACTAATGTATTACTCTCCTGCGGACTATTTCAATTCTAACAGTGTGTATTGTTTGTGTAATTGGGGCTCACACCTAAATTCCTACAAGTCAGTTGTACAATGAAACTTTATATCAAACTAATACTGTCTTTGTCATTTGTGTATGGGAACATACCGGAAAAGATACAAATGTGTAGGACCTGAGTGACCACCACTTCCCTGAGAAGTTCCAAAGATGTCATGCGCTCGGATGTCTAAACATTCCTTTGATGTGGGAGACCAGAGGCACTGCTAGTTAGTCTTAGCTAAATTGAATATCTGGGTGACAGAGTTATTTTCAAGTGGGTCAAACTTAGTCCCCCACACCATTAGCTATCCTGCTGTCTAGAAAGCCAAGAATCACATGTTGGATAATGAGAGCCCACCCTACAAAATGTCCCTCCATAACAATAGTGAAACACCGAGTGAGGAGTAGGAGAAAAAAACGCCTATTCCTAAATAATTACAAAGCAACAGCTAGAGGCGACCTGGCAGACATGTCTGAAAGATCCATATCAAACATGTGACACACAGATGGGCCATAGGCCTACAACAATGCCCTATGACGGACAGCAGATACCTAGACAAACACAGAGTACAATGTTAAGGCATCCAAAGGCTTGTATCTTACTGCAAAATTGTCACAACACAGACACACTAATTGTACCCTGTTTCATTGCAGAGGAACACGGATCTCCTGCTGATCTGCCTGTCCATGAGTTCCCTGATGACATGGATGACGAGACCATCAACCTCCCACAAGAGACCATTGACATGGTCCTTGAAAGCCTCCAAACCCCACCTTCAGTCACAAGGAGGAGCACAGAAGAAGCAGCCACCACAGTAGAACCACCCGCCACCCCAATTGTAAGACCTGCCAGCTCCAACACAGCTGAGGACTCTGACGACACTGGCACCATCTTCGAAAGAACTGTCGTTGGGGTCCAGCGGGAGCTGGCCAAGGAGGTGCGGGTGGGGATGCAAAATATGGCAGCCAGCCTTGAGGGGGTGCGTTCGTGCATGTTGTCAACTGCTGATCAGGCAGCTGCAATGCAAGCCAGAAATTTTCTCTTGGAGGACATTTCAAAAACACTAAAGGAAATTGGCACAGCTGTCATCCAGTTGACACAACAACTCAAACTGCAAGCCACTCAACGTGTGCACGAATGCAACATAGAACCCCTCAGGGCCGACCTGGCTGCCTACCATCGGGATGTGGCTGCCATTCTGAAAAACCAGCAGGCCCTCCTTGCTGCAGTACTGCCCTTCCTTACTCAACAGGGATCAGCCCCCGGGATGTCTGCCTCCATGTCTTCTAACACTGAGGTGTGTGTTGCCCCTTCACAACCAACAACAACAAGGACACACCAGGCAACACACACATCAGAAGAAGAAGACATGGAACAGATAACATTCACACGCAAGAGTACCCGGAAGCCCTAGTCCCTGCACCATGCCCTACTCTGACCAAGGTCCTACGTTTTGACACATGCCAGTCTCACTACAACTAACCTCAATGACTGTTCGGCAATCCACTGTATGACTTGTCCACCTTGCCAGTGAATGTTTCTCTCCTACCATTTTGCATTTCATGTTCCTCTGCACTGTCTGTGACATCACCCCAGCATGTCAGGAGCATCATCCACACCCCTTCTGTAGGATCACCATGTAATAATGCACCAGAAAGGAGTCAGCAAACATGGTGAATGGACATTTTGCACAACACCACTTATAAATAAATATCACTTGCACACCTATTGTGTCTCTGTGTCATTTCAAAATCCAACTGTGCAGTAGATAACTCCAAAGTGGCTGTGTGGAAACCATGTCGATTCTCTATACTACTGTCCTGATTTCATGTATACTGAATCATCTGTGCAGTGGCCAGGATTGCATCATAGCTTTACTATACTGAGGAAAATAACTGATAAAGGGACTAAGCACACACAATCATGCTGTGTTGGACAGAATGATGCACCATCTATAGCTATTCTACACAACTAATGGTGGCTGAGAAATGTAGGCACCATGCAATACTAAAATTTGAAATTATGCTGTAGAATGAAAGGAATGATAAACAAATTACACTGCATCAATCACCCTTACGGCGTATACTTCCATGAAGGAAAGTCATGCTGAATCAGTACACACATGACGTAGGTCAGCAATGATAGCAACAAGACAAGAGTGTGAACAAATCATCATCTTTAAAGCTCTCCCTGAACTTCACAATGCTGTCCGACCTATCTATTTACCTACAATAACAAGTCTGGAAGCACTCTTTGTGAAGTAGGATACATCCCAACCCCAAACCTTGATGATCAATGCACACTACCAATGGTGGCTCTCCAACATGGTGGATACTTACCAAGTTAGCACACGGGTAGCTGGCATGTTAAACCTCATAAGCCTGGGGATAGGGAGCATAGAACACAAATGTCATACTTAACATTTCTGCTACACTGATGTCAAGGCCATGAAAAGGTAGCACCTAACGCATCAGGTAAAGGGTTAACAAAATGTTTATTTAAAAGTAGTAATAAAAGAGGCAACTAAGGGAAAGGTAAACCTACACTAATCTAACCTGACTACTACTAACCCACAACTGTCCCTAACTAACCTAAGCTAAACTTACTCTACACATGTAACGAAACGATCTAAACATCAACCCCCCACCCACCATTAAGAGACAAGGCACATGCAGGACAACACTTACTAACCTACACACATACTATACTATCCTAAACAAACATATATTTTTTATTTGTTATATATATTTTTTTTTATTATTAAACACGAATCCCAACATTGCCATACACAAATATATTAGATAGAAAGTATAAGGACCCCCCACCCTCTTACCTAACACTAACTAAGCTAATTACCTATACTTATCCTATAACTAACCCCCCAAACCCAACTAACAGTATGAAAAGAGGAAAGAGGGGAGAGGGGAGGGGTAAAAGTTCAGGAGGGCAAAATAACTAAAGATTTGCCCTCTGAAGTGTGCGCCGGATGGAGCGCACCTTCTTTTTAACCTCCGCCATGTCCTCCGTCAGGTTGTCCACATTTCGAATTAACCTGTCCAGTTTCCTAGACAATGCCTGGAAGGCTGCAGGGTCAATTGGAGGGTCACTGCTGGTCTGCGTGCCGGTGGAGGTGGAGATTGTCGCTGGAGTGGAGTGGCCACGGGACAGCCCTGCTCCCAACACACGGCTGGGTCCAGGTCTTGAGGAAGATGGCTGGTCCGTCGCTGGGTCCCCTTGGGCAGACCTGGTGGTTGTAGGTGGCACCGTTGGTGGAGCCTGTGGTGTGGCATACCACGCCCCGGAGGCCCGATCGGAATTGTATCTGCGGGCCATCCTCCGATACCCACACTGCACCTGCAGGATGTGCCTGTACCTCATTGCCCTGCGCTCAAAATGGTTGCGCTCTGCGGCACTCAGGTTTGCAGCTGTGAAGAGAAAAGGGAAATATTGAGCATTGAATTTACAGTGGGTTGAATCCCACAATGGCTCATTTGTCCATTACTAGAAATATATTGTATGCAGTAATTGTTACAACATAGTTCACGGAAATGCTCAGAGGAAGTACATGTGAATCATGCATCCCTAAGGTCATATCACACCTAGCATATCCATGTCTCTACATGATGGATGACATCACCCTAAACTACTCATCCAAATCATACCTAAGGCATTTGACATTATGGCACCAGCTCTTCCGCATACTGACTTCAGTACATATGTCATTCTATGTGATTACACTCACACTCCTCACTCAATAGCATTTTTAATTAGTTGTGTGCTAAGATTGAACCCCTGGCCCAGAATCATGTGTCCACACTAGGTGTCAGATGTAGGAATTTAGGAAAATCAACTAGCAAATTGCAAAGCAGAACGGTGTCTCTGACACCGTCTGCGAGTCGCTATGGGGTCCCTAAAACCCACCTCATGAACATCAATGATGTGGGTTCCAAGTTGCCCCACCTTAGCAACATGGGCACTCACTGGGATGGTGGCCTGCTGGGACCAGCAGAACTCCATAGACGTGACTGTTTTTAAATTAAGCAAGTTATTTCTCCCCAAGTGTAGGCCGTTTACCGGAAAGAAAAATGAGCTGCAATTATTTTTAAATCACAACAATTGTACTTGGAAATTTTCACGGTAATTATTGGTCCCTTAGAGCACTGGCTTTTTTGCGCAGGATTTTTTTAGTCCACTCACAAAGGCTGAAGCTTTACAATGAGGACCCCTTCCAGTCAGCAAGGTGGTTACCATCCACTTCAAGTGGATGATAACAGCTACTCACTTTGCAACCACGTACTCGGTTGCAAATGGGATTGCCTACCACTGTGATTTGCAAGTAGGTCTGGTAAAACCCTTCATTATATCAATTTTGAAAAGCATTTTACTCATATGTACATGACCACCAAAGACATTTTGGATTAGGAAACAGACGTTTGCAAATCCCACACATATATTTATGCCATTTGCAACGGTATAGACATTTTTCTCACTCTGGCCCAAGGTACTAACTCAAGTCACAAAAGGTGTTAAGTACTTGTAACATACTGGTTGCTACAGTCCTAGGTACCCTGTTTCACAGTAACATCCCAGTCTTTGTGGGTGGTGTGGGAAGAACAACCAACAATCCCATGTTCAATGCACACCCAGGAGTGTACAGAAAGTTCAACAAGTATGTGCCTTCACACACAACACCTATGAAGGGCTAGCAACACGTTGTAGTCAGCCCAACCTTGTCACATCCCAGGTCCACACATGTCAAAATGTTATGACTTAGCCCAACATAACATACTATTAGTGAGGCATGTTTAACAACACACACAGGGGAGGTAGTACACCCATTCACATGATTCAACGGAACACCTAGGGCATTGCACTCAAGTCACACACACTTCGAGTTCACCTTGTGGAAGTACATGCCCATGGAAGATCCAACCTACAGTGTACACAGTCCATCCTCAACTAGGAAGAAGCACTTGTCATCAATGCCATGTGCCTAAGCTATCTGGGAGACTGTCAGTCTGATATGCAGACTCAGTTCATGGCATGTCCCTGACCAAGTCTAACATTGACCAGTCTATTCCAAATGAGTCATACCATTCCCAATTGCCGCCATAATTGAATGGGCTACAGCCCCTCAATCTGAGAGATGACTACGTATTGCTTTGCAGAAACATTATTCAAATTTGATATCACACTAAAAGAACAAAGCCAATGAACGGCCAGCACATCAAATCATGAATTCTCTTGAACACACAGTAATCCATCATGCGTCATTACCAAACAATGTAAATAGCACTCAGGCGACACTCAGGTATCGGGTCGTCAAAATGGGCCACCTCTCCCACGGTGTACGGGGCTGGTCCACCTGTAAAGCATGAAACAAAGATTATACTCAGACTGGGTGAACGGACAAAAGATTTCTGTTACAATTACACTGTGTGAAAATGACATAGTAATGATAGACTTTCACACATGCTCATCCTGCATGGATCACTTTGTATTCAACATTAACATTGGATGAGTCTCCTGCTCCAGTGTCACACCCTGCTACACTCATGCAGTGGTCAGGACAGTCATTTGTCGTCCAAGTTAATCCTCCATTAGTATGCCCCAACAATAATGTTATCCATACATCTCAGCATGTGCATCCCCGAGAGACATTCCAAAACTGGTTCCATGAGAACTGCATGACCACTCACAATTAAACAGGCTATTTGGACAGGGTCAACAGACAGCAAACAGACACACATGTGACATATGTGTGAACAACATGACTAACTTCATGTGACGTGACGGCAACACACATGTATAGCATCATCATGTGTTTCCAATTTTCTGTCTAGCTATGGCGTCTGCATATGTAGGTATGTTGTTTCTACATGACGTACTCACTGGCCATTATGACCAGTGGAGTACAAATAGAGCCGTTCACGTGTTGCTTTTCTGACACAAATGCAACACTACATTACATGCAGCTACAGGCATCTGGTATGTGTTGCAAAAATGATCCATCGGACTGGTAGCATTGGTCTTCATACACATTCTGCAACAAATACACATTAGGACACATATGTATACCTTTGTAGCGCAGCATTTGAAATATTTTGGGACGCAGAGAGGGGGCGACTTAGCATAATACAAATAGATGTTGAATTTATAAAGCTGTCATTGCGTGTACATGTGTTGCAAGAATGGGGATTAATGTGTATAACCATGGGCCTAGGTTTCCCTGGCATTACACACACTCAGCTACTTATTTTGCTGATTCGCTAACAATCATCACATGTTCACACACCGATTTCTGTCATTCCCATGTAATTGTTTTTTACTCACCAACATGGCCACCAATCCGGAGTCCCAGGTGGTCCAGCAGGTCCTGTTCCCTGGTGATCAGATCTGCCCAGCGGTGCTTGAGTTGGTGTACATTCCTGAGACTCCCATAGACCCGGACCAGGTGATGGCGCACCTTCTCCCACCGGATTTTCCTGGCCTCCGTGTGATACCCCTGTATCACACGGCCCCCAGCTTCCAGCATTAGTGGGAGGAAATGGCTTATGAGCCATATGAACCCCCCCAATTCGTCTTCCCCCATCCTGGACAGGCGAGGCCTACCTGACATATTGAGAGGGATAAGAATATACCAACAAAATATAAAATATAAAGGGGGAAATGGGGAAAGGTAGAGGTGTGAAAGAAAAAGGAGAAGTAGAAAAATAGCCCAACTAACCCCCCAAACTATGCTACCCACAACAGACTCCCACAGACAATACAAACTATCACAGGTATAGACAAAATAACACTAAACAGACTGAGACAATATGATACAACAATAATAGATTGACACTAAGACAAAATACAAGGCACACAGGACACTAGAGCAGTAAAACACAGGACAACACCTTTCACACAACCACACAGTCTAGAGAAATCTGAGACTGCAAAGTGAAAGTGAAAGTTACCTCCCAGTACAGATTTTGTAAACAGGATATCCTATTACATCACTTCCTGCATAAAATGGCCGCCGTTTTTATTTTCCCGCTATGCGTCATATTTTCACACATACACAGTTGTGCGTCAATTTTTTATGACGCATTACAGTGCACATGATGCGGAGTGAAAAAATATGATATGAATATTAATAATTAATACTGTACATGAAATGACCAATATATTGTGCATGTAGCGTCAATTTCACCACGCATACATCATGGGCGTCGTTTTTTTTACACGTACAGTGGTGCACATGATGCGGAGTGAAAAAATATGTTATGAATATTAATAATTAATACTGTACATGAAATGACCAACATATTGTGCATGTAGCGTCAATTTCACCACGCATACATCATGGGCGTCGTTTTTTTTACACGTACAGTGGTGCACATGATGCGGAGTGAAAAAATATGATATGAATATTAATAATTAATACTGTACATGAAATGACCAACATATTGTGCATGTACCGTCAATTTCACCACGCATACATCATGGGCGTCGTTTTTTTTACACGTACAGTGGTGCACATGATGCGGAGTGAAAAAATATGATATGAATATTAATAATTAATACTGTACATGAAATGACCAACATATTGTCCATGTAGCGTCAATTTCACCACGCATACATCATGGGCGTGTTTTTTTTTTACACGTACAGTAGTGCACATGATGCAGAGTCAAAAATATTGTGGATGTAAATAATATTTTGAAGGCGAAATATCAAGACACTTTTGGATACATTTGTATCTGACTCTGCATTGTGTGCACTCATGTACGTGAACAAATTATGACGGCCATGCTGTATGCGTAGAATATGGAGCAAATTTATCCAAATGTCTTCATGTGTTTAGCTTTGGAAAGGTGATTTGTCATGGTCAAACGGTGCGATGTGAGACACATTTGTGTTTGTATATGACAAATGTCCGTACTTTTATGTATAGACGGCCTTCACACTGTGATGTTTGGGATACGTTAACTAATGTATTGACCATATTTGACAACATATTTGGTGTAATTGCTGATGGCTATTTTGAAATGATGTTTTTGATACCATTATGTATTCCGCCTCCAAAATGTGCCCACCTTTATGATGGGGATGCTTTTATCTGTAGTCCTAACAGGGAGTGGGAGAGTCACTTTCAGTTTTTATGGGGCTGACCATGTCCCATTATGATTTTGTGTTTCATATTTGTGTAGGACTTGTGACATGGAGGCCACACATGTGCCTTATGCATGTGTTTAGTTCACAAGTACATGATTCTTGTATGTTTTGGGGGTGGTAGAGGTGGACTTAGGCCCCCAGCACCCTAGGATTTGACCATCCAGAATAGCTACTGTATCCATGGAGTATTTTTATCATATCATGGCAAACCTGCAGCAGCGGGCTAATGTAAGGCCATATGGTATGAATGACTGTTGACCATTCATTCATCTCATTAGCCCATTTGACGTTTGCAGTAATGATGATTTGGAGCTAAGTTGCATACCATTTTCATATGACTAAGTTTGCAAGACTCTCAGCGTTCACGATGTGATAATGCGAATAATTTTTTGCTTGTCTGTGTCCCTTTCTGCATAAACTGGTTTAGTGTCATGTTACAATCTTCCTGCTAGGTTCAAACTGGGACACAACTGTGATGGTCTACTTTCAAATATTAGGTTGGTTGTATGACATATGTGTACATGTGTGTGGGAATGTGGATCCAGTATGACCTGTCTGTGTGTATGTTGTCACTGTAACTTCAAGGTCTCCTCCTGAGTTAGTGGCAGCTGATGTTGTTGCAATTGTGTATTGCTCACATCACACACTTGAGAGAAGCCATTGATGACATGTTCACGTACACATGGATGGTCCCACCCTGTCTCTGAACACGTGTGATGTGACTTTCAAATGATCTCCAATTTTGGGCTGGATGAGAGACTGTTTCAGTTGTTTGGATCCGGCATGTGTAATTGTCACATTTGTACTCTTGTTGGGCTCTGTGTATGGTAATGTAACATGTCACATCCTACCCTCTGTGCATACAGTTGTGATGTTTATTTTTGGTGTGATGAATTTTAATGGCATTCTTGATCAATGAGACGACATTCATCTTCAGCTATTTCAAACTAAAGGTGGTCAGAAATGAATAGGCCAAAGCATGATGTGGTGTTTGTTATCTGTGTTTATTTACAAGTGTGGAATACAAGTGATTATATTAACTTAAGTAAAAAAATTGTTCACAAGCTGTTGGCGCCTACGCACTCCTGCTGCGGTGTTAGGTTGTTCCCCCTCCTGTTGCAGGCCAGCATCCTCCTCATCATCATCCTCAGGCATGTCTGGGTCCGGTTCAAGGAGGGGAATGTTCCTTTTTACACAAATATTGTGTAATATGGCACAAGTGAGTATGATCTTGCAGACCATCTCTGGGGAGTATAGTAGGCTTCCGCCAGTGATGTCAAGGCAGCGGAACCTTGACTTTAGGATCCCAAAGGTCCTCTCCACAATGCTGCGTGTCCTCTTGTGGGCATCATTGTATGCCCGCTCAGCAGCAGTATTTGGGTTCCCATATGGTGTCACTAGCCAAGGCTGGATGCCATACCCCTGATCAGCTGAAAGAGAAACACAGAATGGTATCAATTAGATGTAGGAGGCACTGTTGTACGTATCTTTGATGGCAGTAGTTGTGTTGTGTTGTCTGTGACTATTTTGTGTACTAATGTGACAACCTATGGTTGTTGGTGGAAACTTTGGCATTGTTTTTTTTTCCTTGGCTGAGCAAGTGTTTGTTGTCTAACTGTTTGTCAGCAGGATGTATTGGTTTCTCAAGTACAGTGTGCCCTCCCTTGCATTGTGACTTGTGACACAGGTGTCCGTGTGTCCTCACTGGGGGTGTGATGATAGTTCCATGCAGAGTTGAAACATGAAAGGGTATTAGAAACGTTCATATGAACATACCCAGGCCATCCCATCCCTTAAAAGTAATGCATTGTATTAGTGTACAGGTTATTGTGAGACTTCCAATTTGCAAGGTGACATTTAGGCAACCACAGTCATGAATGTCTTCACACTAAGCTGTGGAGTAAATTCAAATGTGTGAGAGGTTCAATGGTGACTTGTGACACATGGCTAGTGATGTGAGTACCTCAGTGTGTTCCTGTCTAGGTGTTGCTATTGTGGTGTATGTGTTGTTTATCCTAGAGGGTTTCTGTGCAGTGAGTATATAAGTAGATTTTTGTCCTTACCAACAAGTAGTCCATTGCCATACCGTCCATCCTGGAAGTGTTGGTTGATGGTGCAGTGACGGAAGATGAATGCGTCATGTACACTCCCAGGATATTTAGCCACAATGTTGCTGATCAGTCCTTGGTGATCGACTATGGCCTGCACGTTGATGGAATGTGTGTGCTTCCTGTTGCGGTAGAGGTGTTCACTCGCAGCAGGTGGCACAAGGCGTACGTGTGTGCAGTCGATTGCACCAAGGACGTGCGGAAAGCCACTGATGGCGTAGAACCCCTGTTTTGTTTCCTGCTGCTTCTGCACTGTGTTAGGGAAGCAGATGTGGCGGGGTGTCAGTCCAATGATGGCATCCAGTACTTTAGGCAGGAATGCGGAGAAAGATGGTTGTGAGATT
Organism: Pleurodeles waltl; assembly: GCF_031143425.1. Classification (NCBI taxonomy): domain Eukaryota; kingdom Metazoa; phylum Chordata; class Amphibia; order Caudata; family Salamandridae; genus Pleurodeles; species Pleurodeles waltl. The sequence continues at coordinate 1,216,707,368 of NC_090440.1, forward strand.
CCACCAACCAGGGCACCAGTTGTCTGAAACGAGCCACTTGCCAGCAGGTGAAGTACGGCAAGCAGCTTTGTTTCGGTTGGGATAGTGCGTGGAGTCACTAAAGTGGGGGCCAATTGCTGTTCAATATTTGACAGCAGCTGCTGAATGGCCTGCCATTTCAACCGGTACCTCTGGATGATGTCTCGTTCCCTGAGGCCATGCAGGGTTGTTCTTGGGCGGAATATCCTCTCCTGCCTTCTGCGCTGTCTTTGGGGTCCCTGCTGTTGTTGTTGTGGCTGCTGTTGTTGCTGCAGGGCTCTGCGTCTACGTGCACGTTGAAGAAAAAGCACCTCAATGTCTCCCTGTTGCTGCTCTGCTGCTCTGCTGCTCTGTTGTTTGTTCTGTGTGTTCTGATTAAGTACAGGTGTGTTTGCCCCATTTTAACGCCTGCCCTGACCCAGGCGTTAAAATTTCACGATATTCGTGCTTTGGGCCATTTGTTTGCGCCGCCTGCCGCGCGGGAGTGATTTTTGCCCTGGAGCATAAATACCACGCACCGCTATGTGCGTCTGTTTTTGGACGGGAACGCCTACCCTGCATGTCATTAACGCAGGGCGGGGTGCCGCTTCCAAAAACTGGCGCACATAGCGCCATTTTCCTGGTGCGCCGGATCGGGCGTCAGGGTTTAAATATGGGGCAACGTTTGCGCTGAAAGTGCGTCAAAATTTTGGACGCACATTCGGTGCAAACGGAGTATAAATATGCCCCAAAGTTTATTATCCTTTTCTTTCAGAGGTTTGCAGCTGCCGCTGCTAGCGGGAGAGTGTAACGCTCCTCCGCCCTAAAGGAGGAGCCGCCCCTGACAATACCACTTGAGGTAAGGTGAATGCTGGACAGTCATGATGACTACAAGACACATTCATTCTGTAGAACATGGTGTCTGTTCTGCATTGTCTGTCGCTTTTAAGGTGGACGCAGGGGACACTACCTTCCAAATCAGTTAGTCAACGGGTCAGAAACTTGCATTGAATTTACTAATGAAGATTGCTGAACTTGTTTATAAGTTGCCTTATATATATTTTAAGTTGCTCTGTGATTACAATAAGTTTACATAATACGTGTAGTGTATATGCTGGGTAAAATGATTTGCATAAACTGTAACAAAACTTTATGGTATAGCATATACTACTCTAGTAGGTACACATAAGTGTATTTCTGGGGATGAAAGTATTGCTTGCAATGGACACAGGGCTGCGATGGTGGTGGTGTGAAATGTAATTATGGGTACTGGGATATGCCTAAATATTGCACTGCTCGACAATCACTCATAAAGGTGTCTCAACAAGCACTGGAAATAGTTTTTGCAGTAATCCATGTATCTGCCATCTCTTTAGATTGCATGATATAGCAAAAATCTCTACCTTCCATTTTCCCTAAAAATATAGTGGATGAAAAAAAAAGACTTTGAATTCAACTTCTACGTTTTTCTCACCCTGTTGGGATGGAAGAGTTCCCTGCATGATAAAAGATGTGAATCCCTGTACTAATGTCTGAATTCCTAATGATGATATTTGTTGTCATAGGCAAACACAGATCATGCATATGCACCATGACATGATCCTGTCTCCCGGATTATGGTCGTGTTGGACCAGGAGGGGCACCCACAGCACTGCCCTCATGGTGATAGCATACCATGTAGTGGTCATTGGGAGTGGACAGGTCCTTTTAACCCTGGCTCACTCACCTTTTTTTTAAAGTTCCACTGCTGTGTGCTTAGCTCACTTTTGGCCTATATCAGTCATATGTAGTGAGCTGCGCAGCACAGAAGTCATGACTCAGCACTGGATGTATGTGGGCCTAAGAAGTGTACAGTGCAGGGATAGAGCAGGGCTGTGCAGTACACGCATGGTGTGTTCATGTACTGAATGTATGTATATCTGCGAGGAAGCCACTACTTGAGAGATATAGGCGGTCATTCTGACTTTGGCGGGCGGCAGAGGCCGCCCGCCAAAGTCCTGCCGTCAGAATACCGCTGCGCGGTCAGAAGACCGCCGCGGTAATTCTGAGTTTCCCGCTGGGCTGGCGGGCGACCACCAGAAGGCTGCCCGCCAGCCCAGCGGGAAACCCCCTTCCATGAGGATGCCGGCTCCGAATGGAGCCGGCGGAGTGGAAGGGGTGCGACGGGTGCAGTTGCACCGTCGCGATTTTCAGTGTCTGCTTGGCAGACACTGAAAATCTTGGTGGGGCCCTGTTAGGGGGCCCCACGACACCCGTTACCGCCAGCCAGGTTCTGGCAGTCAAAACCGCCAGAACCAGGCTGGCGGTAAGGGGGTCGGAATCCCCATGGCGGCGCTGCCTGCAGCGCCGCCATGGAGGATTCCCTTGGGCAGCGGGAAACCGGCGGGACACCACCGGTTTCCCGTTTCTGACCGCGGCTGTACCGCTGCGGTCAGAATGCCCATGGATGCACCGCCAGCCTGTTGGTGGTGCATCCGCGGTCCCCGGCCCTGGCGGTAGGCAACCGCCAGGGTCGGAATGACCGCCATAATGCTGTGCGCAATGAAAGAATGTGCTGGGTGTATTTATGCTTGCAAGAAATAAAATGCATGAACAGTGAAATGTTGTGCAGTACGCACATGGTGAAAGTGTGTGCTGACAGTGTGCGTGTTTTGCAAATAGCACATCATGGCACATTACAGAAAGGATGCAATACTGAGCAGTGGGCAAAGAGTGACTGTGTGTGCTGGATGTATATACACCTGGGGTGGCACAATAGATGGAGGTGACAGTAGTGGACAGTATCTGTGCTGTGCATGTACACTGAGTGCCAGTGTATGTACCAACAATTGAGCATTATATGGAGGACCCTGGGTGCCCAGGCCTGCCTGGTAAAGACATAAGGAGTAGATGAATCCTCTTCCCCTGTACATGTCAAAGGGGTGCTCTTTGATTTATTGATAGATCACAAGGAAGAGGCCTGGACACATATAAGGAAGGAGATGGGGTTAATAAGAGAGTCATAAAGAGTAGAGCTGGGGTCCTGGGAGTAACCTTTTGATGCACGTATCACTTTAGCTGACATCTAAGTGTGAGCTCTAGTCAGTCCTGTGTTATGGGACGGACAGCTTTAGGGTTTCTCCTGTTGTGACAGCCAGCCATTCAACAGGAAGAAGAGAGAGAAAAGTGTACCAAAGAAGTAGAACCCAACATAAAACTTTCAAAGACCCAGATCCTATGTCATATTTGGTGTCTGGAAATGGACCATAAGAAGGGGAGGTTGACAGCCCAAAATGTGTCATCTGCCAAGCAGCCAGACAGGCTGTGAAGGGGAAGCTCTGCAAGACTTCTGCCTGTGACCAGGACTGGGGGACAAGGCTGCTAGTCTCCCTGCTGGGTGAGGGGACATCACCCAGGGAGACCAAGACCACCTGCCTTGGAGCCTGGAGCTCCAGCACCTGCCTGCTTGCTAAGATCAGCATGCCTTGTGAGGAAGAGGAGAGCACTGGAGAGAGCAAGGTCCTGGGTGATCCCTACTGAGAGAACTCCAAATGTGAGGTTTGAGGAGATGGCTGTGCACCAATCGGGTCATTGCCCATGTGCAGGAGTGATGTGCAATGAGTGCCATGCCTGTGAGGCCTCGCTGTGGTGGCCAGTATGCCAAAGGGGTCCACTGTGGAAGCGAATGTGCCAACAAAGCATCAAGGCTTTTGTTAGCTTTAGTGGCCACCCAGCATCCAAGGAAGTGCCAGTGATTGCTCAAGTTTTGTCGAGTTTGGGCAGTCTCCCGGGAAAATTGAAGCTGCAACATGTGGGTCGCTATTGTGCTTCAATACCAGCCCTCTAACCTACCCCATGGATTACGAAGATCAACCCCCTCCCACCATAGGGGGAACTGAACTTACTGTGCTGATGGTAGCTGGGAGCACCTCAGATTGCTTTTGAGGTGGCAGTGCAGCTTGGTAGAGAGCTTGCATCTGTCAGGTGCTGCTGTGTGTATCACAAGGAGTTTGACTCTTTTGAACAGGACCAGAGCCTTCCAAGTATCCCTTGCGCGGGGCACCCACTGAATACTTCCATACTGCTATAGTGTGTAGTGTGTAAGGCTTGCAACGGGCCTGTCAAGCCCCAGGGGACTTGCTGCTGAATGTGCAGCAGCACCATAGACACGTTTGACTGCTTCCTATAGAGTCAAACAGGACTCTTAAGTAAAGTGTACTACTGGGCATTCCCTGGATGTAGCCACCAGTGAATAGGGAATAAACCCAACCACACTGCAAGAAAGAGAGTAGGACAGGGATTCGCCAGAAAAGCACCAGTGCCCCGACCTCAAATGGGATTGTGTTGTTGCTTACGAATGTCATTAATTCTTTGAATGTGTAGAGTTAGACATAAAATACCTCTCTTCCATATAAAAGCAAGCATTTGACTTATTTATTGACATAACTGAGTGCACTTTGAGTTATGAGCCATGAGCCTCTACTTTACATTCTCCCAGAGGCAGCCTTTGACTGCTCGTCCTCAGCTACCACTGGGAATCAAGTGTGGAAGGGGGTACTTGGCCCAGATGCTCAGGATCCATAGTAAGTTGGTCCCCAAGACACATGGAGTAAAAGGCCTCAACCACCACGGTTGGGCCCAGTAGCCCCTGCGTGCCCAGTAGCCTTCTTAAAGGGGTTCTGACACTCCCTTTTTATTTTGAATGCACATCTCCTCCCTTCTTCCTTATGCAGGCCTCTTTTGTAGATAAACTACTATTAATCTCTTGCCAGTCTGTCATAATCTCTTTTTTAAAACCATATCTCTGCTACCTAAAATATCTATGTGAAAAGGAAGCATTGCTTCTCACATAGGCCCCAATAAAGGTCATGCCTCAGTCCTTATTGAGTCACAAATAAACTGGTGTGAATGCATGGTAAGGTTGCCGTAAGGAAGGCAAGACCAACCCTAATAACCAATGATCTTACCACTAAATCTTGGACTCCAGGGTAGTGTGCTACTTGCCATAAATGCCTTATTACGTGTAGTAAGTGCTATATAATTGCAATTTCGATATAGTTCAATTCTAACATAGTGCCTTCCTAAATGTATTTGCTATATCTTTTAATAAAATCAATAAAGATATGTTTAGAAATAATCATACATAGTTTAATAAATCCTTATAGTCAGAGCTGATCCCTAGTTAAAGACAAGGCATGTGTGAATGTGACTTCACTTTTCATATGCAAACATGCTCCACCTGAGCTAGCAATCAACTTTTGATTGAAATCACTTCTGAATTGCATATGCTTTTTGAGAAAATAGTACACACTTGTACAATTACTGAATCAGTGCTCTAACTCCTCAGTGATTTACGTCTATGTACATGGGTAGACTTCCCAAAAAGCCCTTCCAATTTGCAAGTTGTGCCATCAACTGCTTTAGATGGGCAGACACAGACTCCAAGCACCTACACGTCTTGCATTAGAAAGTTAACATGCCTACACTTTTCAGCAGAGCTGAAATACTTCACTGGTTTGCAAATATATTGTACTGGATGGAATTAGTATGATGGACATTTTGAGGCATTCATGTATGTCAAAGGTAGTAGCAGTTACAGTTTTAAAGTTCATGGTTTCCTTGCAAATTATATTTAAGCTTTCATCTGACTTGAGTAGCCTATTGTTCTGAAAGATATTGCAGCTATGACATACTAGTAAGTTAAGTATGGATTGAAAATGTCTATTGAGCCAGGGTTCTGTGAAGAAGTGAAGGCTGAGAATATAGTCTGTCATAAGGGTGGTGTGGGTTGGTGCCCCTGGCATTGTGAAGCATACTGTTTAAATGAGGGTTGGTGCTTTGGATAAATGGGGATGTTTGTGAGGGTGCAGTTGCTGAGATTATTAGTGTTGGTCATTTATGGTGCAAGTGAATTGGATGAGCAGGTGTCCATTAGAGGGTTGGGTTGGTAAGTGGTCAGGAAGAAGTGAGACATAGAGGGTCTGATTCACGGAGGGTCTGATTCATGAATACCTATTCACACTGGTATTTTATGAGTAGTATCTTTAGGACTATTTAGTCTCCACACTCGGGACGGAGACTCCGCACATAACAAAATAGGTCATTCCTAACCATTTATGTCCAGAGTCAAATCAGCCCCAGAGAAACTACTTGTGAAATACCTCTGTGAGAAGAGAAACAGAAGACCTATTCCTGTTGTATTGTTTGGTGTATGTGGGGTGTGGGCTGGGATTGGCATGAGTGGTGTATGCTTGAGGATGTGTTTTGGGAGTGAGTGAGTGGTTTGACGGCTGGGGAGACAATAATAATGTATATAGTAATGTTGTGATACTGTGTATTGCAAAAGGTTTTTATGGAAAATGCCTAATGTGTTGTCAGTTCATACAATTATGGTTTTGAGTATTGTAAAAAATGTTTTCAATACATGAATGAAAAAAGTAAAGATTGGATGGTATTGAGTATTGCACAAAAGTCATGATATGCACACAAATTAACCCCTTCGCTGCCAGGCCTTTTCCCCCTCAGGTGCCAGGCCATTTTTTTGGCTATTTGAGGCAGGGCGTGCTTAGGCTCTCATAACTTTTTGTCCACATAAGCTACCCACGCCAAATTTGCGTCCTTTTTTTCCAACATCCCAGGGATTCTAGAGGTACCCAGACTTTGTGGGTTCCCCTGAAGGAGACCAAGAAATCAGCCAAAATACAATGAAAAGTTCGTTTTTTTAACAAAATTGGAAAAAAGGGCTGCAGAAGAAGGCTTGTGGTTTTTTCCCTGAAATTGGCATCAACAAAGGGTTTGCAGTGCTAAAATCCCCAGCTTCCCAGCTTTCAGGAACAGGCAGACTTGAATCAGACAACCCAATTTTTCAACTCAATTTTGGCATTTTACTGGGACATACCCCATTTTTACGATTTTTTGTGCTTTCAGCCTCCTTCCAGACAGTGACAGAAATGGGTGTGAAACCAATGCTGGATCCCAGAAACCTAAACATTTCCGAAAAGTAGACACAATTCTGAATTCAGCAATGGGTAATTTGTGTAGCTCCTACAAGGGTTTCCTACAGAAAATAACAACTGAAAGAAAAAAATATTGAAATTGAGGTGAAGAAAACAGCCATTTTTCTCTACGTTTTACTGTGTAACTTTTTCCTGCAATGTCAGATTTTTTAAAGCAATGTACCGTTATGTCTGCTGGACCCTTCTGGTTGCAGGGATATATAGGGCTTGTACGTTCATCAAGAACCCTAGGTACCCAGAGCTAATAAATGAGCTGCACCTTGCAGTGGGTTTTCATTCTATACCGGGTATACAGCAATTAATTTGCTGAAATATAAAGAGTCAAAAATAGGTATCAAGAAAACCTTTGTATTTCCAAAATGAGCACAAGATAAGGTGTTGAGGAGCAGTGGTTATTTGCACATCTCTGAACTCTGGGGTACCCATACTAGCATGTGAATTACAAGGCATTTCTCAAATAGACATCTTTTTTACACACTGTCTTACATTTGAAAGGAAAAAATGTAGAGAAAGACAAGAGGCAATAACACTTGTTTTGCTATTCTATGTTCCCCCAAGTCTCCTGATAAAAATGGTACCTCACTTGTGTGGGTAGGCCTAGTGCCCGCGACAGAAAATGCCCCAAAACACAAAGTGGACACATCACATTTTCTCAAAGAAAACACAGGTGTTTTTTGCAAAGTGCCTACCTGTGGACTTTGGCCTCTAGCTCAGCCGCCACCTAGGAAAACCTACCAAACCTGTGCATTTTGGAAAACTAGAGACCTAGGGGAATCCAAGATGGGGTGACTTGTGGGGATCTCACCAGGTTCTACTGCCCAGAATCCTTTGCAAACCTCAAAATGTGGCTAAAAAACACTTTTTCCTCACATTTTGGTGACAGAAAGTTCTGGAATCTGAGAGGAGCCACAAATTTCCTTCCACCCAGCGTTCCCCAAAGTCTCCTGATAACAATGGTACCTCACTTGTGTGGGTAGGCCTAGTGCCCGCAACAGGAAATGCCCCAAAACACAAAGTGGACACATCACATTTTCTCAAAGAAAACACAGGTGTTTTTTGCAAAGTGCCTACCTGTGGATTTTGGCCACTAGCTCAGCCGCCACCTAGGGAAACCTACCAAACCTGTGCATTTTTTAAAACTAGAGACCTAGGGGAATCAAAGACGGGTGACTTGTCAGGCTCCCATAAGGTTCTGTTACCCAGAATCCTTTGCAAACCTCAAAATGTGGCTAAAAAAACACTTTTTCTTCACATTTTGGTGACAGAAAGTTCTGGTATCAGAGAGGAGCCACACATTTCCTTCCACCCAGCGTTCCCCCAAGTCTCCCGATAAAAATGGTACCTCACTTATGTGGGTAGGCCTCGTGCCCACGACAGGAAATGCCCCAAAACACAAAGTGGACACATCACATTTTCTCAAAGAAAACAGAGGTGTTTTTTGCAAAGTGCCTACCTGTGGATTTTGGCCTCTAGCTCAGCCGCCACCTAGGGAAACTTACCCAACCTGTGCATTTTGGAAAACTAGAGACCTAGGGGAATCCAAGACGGTTTGACTTGTCGGGCTCTCACCAGGTTCTGTTACCCAGAATCCTTTGCAAACCTCAAAATGTGGCTAAAAAAACACTTTGGGCCATATTTATACTTTTTGACGCAAAACTGCACTAACGCAGTTTTGCGTCAAAAAAATTAGCGCCGGCGCTGCCTGATGTGCGTGAAAAAAAATGACGTACACCAGGCAGCGCCGGCGTAGGGGAATATGGAGCTTGGGCACCAAAAAATGGGGCAAGTCAGGCTGAGGCAAATTTTTCGCCTCAACCTGATTTGCGCCATTTTTTCCGACTCCCAACCCCCATTGAAATGACTCCTGTCTTAGCAAAGACAGGAGTCATGCCCCCTTGCCCAATGGCCATGCCCAGGGGACTTCTGTCCCCTGGGCATGGTCATTGGGCATAGTGGCATGTAGCGGGGCACAAATCAGGCCCCCCTATGCCACAAAAAAAAATATATATACTTACCTGAACTTACCTTAATGTCCCTGGGATGGGTCCCTCCAGCCTTGGGTGTCCTCCTGGGGTGGGCAAGGGTGGCAGGGGGTGTCCCTGGGGGCATGGGAGGGCACCTCTGGGCTCCTTCCGAGCCCACAGGTCCCTTAACGCCTGCCTTGTCCAGGCACTAAAAAACGGCGCAAAAGCAGCTGGACGTCATTTTTTTTGACCCGCCCACTTCCGGGCGTGAATTTTGCCCGGGAGTGTAAATACGGCGCACATGTCTCGGAGTCACTTTTTTAGACGGGAACGCCTACTTTGCATATCATTAACGCAAAGTATGTGTCCACGCAAAAAAATGCTGCAAACTCCATGGACTTTGGCGCTAGACGCGTCTAACGCCAAAGTATAAATATGGAGTTAGTTTTGCGTCGGAATTGCGTAAAAAAAAAGACGCAATTCCGGCGCAAACAGAGTATAAATATGCCCCTTTTTCCTCACATTTCGGTGACAGAAAGTTCTGGAATCTGAGAGGAGCCACAAATTTCCTTCCACCCAGCGTTCCCCCAAGTCTCCTGATAAAAATGGTACCTCACTTGTGCGGGTGGGACAAGTGTTTGTGACAGAGAAGAGCCAAAAACACGTCGAAATTGAGGGGGAACCAAAGTGGGTCCAAAAGGGCAGTTTGAAAAAAAACATTTTTAGGCTGTCAAGTGCAGCAGAAATTTTATCCGTATAGATGAGACAATGCTGGGTGGTAGGATTTTGTGGATTCCTGCAGATTCCGGAATGTTCCATCACAAAAATGTGGGAAAAATGTGTGCCTTCCAGCAAAGTTGCAGGTTTGCAGGGCATTGTGGGTAAGGAAATGGTGCAGGATGCATGTGATGCACACCACCCTAGAATCAACCAGATGTTTAGGCCCATATTTATACTTTTTGACGCCACCACACTATTTTCTTTTATTGTTTTTATTCCCTGGAATCTAGTAGACTTTCAGTCCCCCCCGGGGTGTGGATCGGGGGTAATTGCCCAATCTGCCCACTGGTGGGCAGAACAACTTTGGCCCCATTTACTTGGGGTGGAGGTATGGCCATACACCCAACCTCTTATTTTGAAAAAAAAACCTTCCCTGCCGCCCTTGGGGGCAGAAGGGCCTTCCAAAAATAGGCCAATCTGCCCCCAAGGGGGGCAGTTATGGCCAACAGTAATGTGCCCCCATGGGGAGCGACCCTTGCCCAAGGGGCTGCCCCCTCAAAACAAAACACACACACACCAATCCATTGTGTCTAGAGGTTTCTGCCCCCTTGGGGACAGATTGGCCTAATAATTTTAGACCGATCTTCACCCAGGTGGGGCAGAAATGGCCTAAAAATCACTTCCCCCCCTGGGGAGTAGCCTTGCCCAAGGGGTCGCTCCCCAAACATAACAAAATACAAATAAACAAAAAAACATTATCCCTGGTGTCTTGTGGTTTTCTGCCCCCCCCGGGGGCAGATCGGCCTAATAATTTTAGACCGATCTGCCCCCAGGTGGGGCAGAAATGGCCTAAAAATCATTTCCCCGCCTGGGGAGTAGCCCTTGCCCAAGGGGCCGCTCCCCTTATGTGCAAGTACATAAAAAATAAATAATCCCTGGTGTCTAGGGGTTTCTGCCCCCCGGGGGCAGATCGCAGGGCCGATCTGCCCACAGGGGGGACAGAAATGGCCTACTAATAATTCCCCCCCCCCCCAGGAGCAACCCTTGCCCAAGGGGTCGCTCCCCAAACATAAAAAAATAAAAATAAACAAAATAAAATGATCCCTGGTGTCTAGTGGTTTTCGGCCTAATAATTGGAGGCAGAAATGGCCTAAAAGTAATTTGCCCCCCTGGGGAGTGGCCCTTGCCCAAGGGGCCACTCCCCTTATGCGCAAGTACAAAAAGAAAATCCCTGGTGTCTAGTGGTTTCTGTCCCCCTGGGGGCTGATCGCAAGGCCGATCTGCCCCCAGGGGAGGCAGAAATGGCCTAATAATAATTTGTCCCCCCCGTGAGCGACCCTTGCCCAAGGGGTCGCTCCCCAAACATTAAAAAAAAAAAAAAAAAAAAAAGATCCCTGATGTCTAGTGGATTTCTGCCCCCCCCCCCACGGGGGCAGATCAGCCTAATAATTTTAGGCCAATCTGCCCCCGGGGGGGGCAGAAATGGCCTAGGAATAATTTGCCCCCTGAGGAGCGGCCCTTGCCCAAGGGGCCGCTCCCCTTATTTCACATAACAAACAAAAAAAAAATCCCTGGTGTCTAGTGGCATTTCTGCTGCCCAATCGCATCGCGATCGTGCAGCAGAAATGCTCAGAGAGACATGAAAGGAGAGGAAAAGCCTTTCCTCACTTTTTATGCCTCTCTGCCCCCTCCATGTGATCGGAGGAGAAATGCTTTTGCATTTCTCCTTCGATCGGGTGCTGGAAGCTGAGCTTCCAGCACCGGGGGAAGGCCTCTGAAGCACTGATGTCATCAGACGCCATGGTGGGGTCACGGGGAGCGGGGGTGGAAGGGGAAGCGATTCCCCTTCCATCTCTGCCCAGGGGAGAGGGGTGCTCGGCCATCGGGTGGAGCGATAGCACTCCCCCTGGGGGCCCATAGCCGGACGAGACCACCTCGTCCAGGGCACCCAAGGGGTTAATGATGAATGAATAGTAAATAAAACTGATGTATACATAATAGCCATACATCGTCAGAATGGGTTTCTGGACAGACCACAGTGCATCTGAGCTTTAATTGAAGAAATACAGGTCGAGTGGGATGTTTGTGTTTTGTCTAGAGAAACAAAGTAAACTTACATCAAATTGTAAGTTTACCTTTGTGAATTGAGCCCAGAGTGAGGCGGTAGGCCGAGGAGCGATAGCTGCAGGGATTTATGTGGATGCCTCTCTGGTGAGTTGTACACAAGAGAAAAATTCAAGAGGTAATGTAAAGTATTGGCACTCGGTTGGAGATAATGTGATGTGAGGAGCAACAACTGCAGTGAAAGCTTTCTGGTGAGTATGGTATCGATTTTCTCTACTCAAAAAGTGAAACTCTTCTTTCCAGAAAATGACTTTAGAACCGCTTTTCGAACTCATATCTTGAGGGAGGCAGTGGTCTCCTCATGGCCTATCCAACACTACTATGGAGTCCCTCATTGATATCTTGCATACTGTGACAAGTCTTGTCAAAATCCTGAAGAAATTTGACCACATTACCTCAGTAATGAAGGATTTACAATGCTTTCCCTCCTAGACTCACATCATCTTGAAGACCACATGCATCTCTCTCATCAAGGTCATAAGAAGTAATGCCTTGACTTTCCTGGTTAAGAAACTAATTACATCTGGTGGACCGCACTATACTAGGAGCCAGGACATCACCAGACTGGAGGTGAATATGTGCAAGAAACTGGGACTCACACAGCTGGACACACACTGGATGCTATATTCTGCAATCCAGAGCTAGTGGACATCAGAAGAATTGCTCCTGCAACATGAAACAATCATTGGCTCTTCTCAATGAACCATAATAGTCCGACAAAACTTTACTAACTCCTTGTCTCATGTAACAACATGCAGACTACAAAAAAACTCCCTATTTAGGATCTTGAGGGGAACCTTACAAAAAAAACATGAAGATGGAACAGTTAAACTTAATAAAGTTGCTAGATGACTGGATGAACACTATTGTTAGCCAAGTTATTCCCCTGAGAACGTCAAAACAACAAAAGAACCAGAACTAGGATGAAGGATCATATGAAAAAGAAAGGAGCACAAATACGTATTTTTCAATAACATTGGTAGAAATCCAACAGCATAATGGATAAAACATGCCTACATATACACAACAGTTTTCAACCTGAGAGCTTCTGCAACCAAATAGTCTATCTATTTTTCTCTAAAAGACAAAGCATTAGGGCCCATATTTATACTTTTTGACGCAAAACTGCGCCAACGCAGTTTTGCGTCAAAAAAATTAGCGCCGGCTAACGCCATTCTGAAGCACCATGCGGGCGCCGTATTTATTGTATGACGTTAGCCGGCGTTAGCCGCCGGCGCCGTCTGGTGTGCGTTAAAAAAAACCGACGTACACCAGGCAGCGTCGGCGTAGGGGGATATGGGGCTTGGGCGTCAAGAAATGGGGCAAGTCAGGTTGAGGCAATTTTTTCGCCTCAACCCGATTTGCGCCATTTTTTACGACTCCCAACCCCCATAGAAATGACTCCTGTCTTAGCAAAGACAGGAGTCATGCCCCCTTGCCCAATGGCCATGCCCAGGGGACTTCTGTCCCCTGGGCATGGTCATTGGGCATAGTGGCATGTAGGGGGGCACAAATCAGGCCCCCCTATGCCACAAATGTTTTTTTTTTTTTAAACTTACCTGAACTTACCTTAATGTCCCTGGGATGGGTCCCTCCAGCCTTGGGTGTCCTCCTGGGGTGGGCAAGGGTGACAGGGGGTGTCCCTGGGGGCATGGGAGGGCACCTCTGGGCTCCTTCAGAGCCCACAGGTCCCTTAACGCCTGCCTTTTGCAGGCGCTAAAAAACGGCGCAAAAGCGGCCGTATGTCATTTTTTTTGACCCGCCCACTCCCGAGCGTGATTTTTGCCCGGGAGTATAAATCCGACGCACATGCCTCGGAGTCGATTTTTTAGACGGGAACGCCTACCTTGCATATAATTAACGCAAAGTAGGTGTCCACGCTAAAAAATGACGCTAACTCCATGGACTTTGGCGCTAGATGCGTCTAACGCCAAAGTATAAATATGGAGTTAGTTTTGCGTCAAAATTGCGTCAAAAAAAAGACGCAATTCCGGCGCAAACGGAGTATAACTATGCCCCTAGATGTATCCCTACTAAACAAAATGCAAGCAAGCAGTTTCAACAACCCCACAAAGGGAGCTTATTGGAGAAAAGTACACCTACTCTGTGCTCTTTCAAGCAACTGTCTCTCATTAAACACCGTGAACTAGCGTGACTGAGTGCCCCAGCCTGCTCAACTTCTGACCCTTCCCCCAAAATAATATTTAAAAAATCCTAGTATCAACTTCAGCATCAATCCCAACACTTAGGGGGTCATTCTGACCTCGGCGGTAAAAGCCGCTTACCGCCGGTCAGAAGGCCGCCACAATACCGCCGCGGCCGCGGTCAGCCGCCACAGACATTCTGACCCACAACTGCAAAACCTCCGAAAATCCGCCCTCCACTGCAGTCCGCCACATCAGCGGCCAGCGGTAAACTGGAGAAGACCAAACCTCCACCGCCACGCCAACAGAAATACGCCCATCCCATTATGACCCGCAAATCCACGCGGCGGTCATTCAACCGCGGTATTCCATTGGCGGTACACACCGCCGCGGTCAAAATACACACACCTTTACAAACCCCTACCACATTGGACAATTTGAAAGGCACACACCTGAAACACATACACACACCACTCCCACACATCCAATACCATATAAAACACACACCCACATCACCCACAAACCCCTACCAACAAAAACCAGAGACGAAGGAGAGAGAGACACATCAGAGAATAGAGAGCCAGACACACAGAGGCACACCACAACATCACACACACCACATAGAAGCACAAAGCACCACACACCAACACACACATCATCACATACACCACCCCACACCTCATACACACCACCCCATGGCACCACAAAGGCACCCACGCTTTTCGGACCAAGAACTCTGGGTCATCGTGGAGGAGATCATAAGAGTGGAACCCCAGCTCTTCGGCTCACAGGTCCAGCACACCACCATAGCGAGGAAGGCGGAGCTCTGGCAGCGGATCGTGGACAGGGTCAACGCGGTGGGACAGCATCCCAGAAATCGAGAGGACATCCGCAAACGATGGAACGACCTACGGGGGAAGGTGCGCTCGATGGTCTCGCGACACAACATCGCAGTGCAGAAGACTGGCGGGGGACCCCCACCCACTCCACCCGAATTCACAACATGGGAGCAAGAGGTACTAAGGCCCATATTTATACTTTTTGACGCTAAACTGCGCTAACGCAGTTTAGCGTCAAAAAATTTAGCACCGTCTAACGCCATTCTGAAGCGCCATGCGGGCGCCGTATTTATGGAATGTCGTTAGCCGGCGCAAGCAGACCGGCGCTGCCTGGTGTGCGTGGAAAAAAACCACGTAGACCAGGCAGCGCCGGCGTTGGGAAAAAATGACGTTAGGGCGTCTTAAAATGGGGCAAGTCAGGTTGAGGCAAAAGAATCGCCTCAACCCGATTTGCGCCATTTTTTTACGACGCCCAGACGCCATTTCATGACTCCTGTCTTAGTAAAGACAGGAGTCATGCCCCCTTGCCCAATGGCCATGCCCAGGGGACTTGTGTCCCCTGGGCATGGTCATTGGGCATAGTGGCATGTAGGGGGGCACAAATAAGGCCCCCCTATGCCACCCAAAAAAAATTAAAAAATATAAAAAATTATACTTACCTGAACTTACCTGAATGTCCCTGGGGTGGGTCCCTCCATCCTTGGGTGTCCTCCTGGGGTGGGCAGGGGTGGCAGGGGGGGTCCCTGGGGGCAGGGGAGGGCACCTGTGGGCTCATTTTGAGCCCACAGGCCCCTTAACGCCTACCCTGACCCAGGCGTTAAATAGTGGCGCAAATGCGGGGTTTTTTGACCCGCCAACTCCCGGGCGTGATTTTTGCCCGGGAGTATAAATACGACGCATTTGCGTCGCCGTCATTTTTTTAGACGGGAACGCCTTCCTTGCATCTCATTAACGCAAGGAAGGCGTTCACGCAAAAAAATGACGCTATTTGCCAATACTTTGGCGCTAGACGCGTCTAACGCCAAAGTATAAATATGGCGTTAGTTTTGCGCCGAATTTGCGTCGAAAAAAACGACGCTAATTCGGCGCAAACGGAGTATAAATACGGGCCTAAACATCCTGCATCCTGATGGCCTCGCTGGAGTACACGGAGGAATGGACTCTGGTAAGTACAAGGCCAACCACTTCACCCCCCCCCCAGCATGCTAACCCCCACCCTCACCCCCAACCCCCCAGCACACATCCTCCCTGAGAATGTCTCCCCAGCACAACCCACCCAACACCAACCCCTGCATGCCACCCCCAAACTATGGACACCCATCACCTAAGCATGACCACTGCACATACCCATCCCCCCCCCACAAAACACCCTCACAACACCTCCCCCAAGGGAATGCCAGCACTGGGGGACAAGGGCACCCATAAAACGCAAGCTAATGCACACACAGAAACAATAACCATACCCTCTTACCCCATGCAGGACCCGAACGACAACACACCGGTCAGGAGGGACCAGAAATGTCCATCCCACCCCCGGAACAGGCCCCTAGTGATGACAGCAGCTCTGTCGACCTGGAACCTGACGACCAGCCCGGACCATCGGGGACCTCTGGGCAGTCGGTTCCCCTCACCCAGACACAGGCCACTGCAGACCCAACCCCCTCTGGGAACAACAGCACAGCTCCCACCCAGCGGGCCCATGCCTCTGTCTCTAGGACAGGTCAAGCAGCGGTGTGTCTACCACTACAGGGCCCCCAGGGTAACCCACCAACCCAACAACAACAGGGACCTGGGGGCAGTGGGAGTGGGCACACCGTCCAGGGGACAGAGGCCCAGGGAAACAGGGCAACTCGGAGGGCTGCTGTGCGACAGGGGGGGGAGGAGAGGCCCAGGGAACCCACTCTCCAAGAGGCCCTCACCACCATCATGGCAGCCTACCACCGCTCACAAGAGACGATGGCGACGGTACTGGCCAGGTTCCAGGAGATCCAGGCACAGCAGGAGCAACGCTACATGGGGTTCAGCGACCAACTCAGCAACATCTCAACCGCTATGGGGAGCATAGTCCAGGCCCTGAACCGTATAGAGGACACATTTCGGGACCATGTGGCATCACACAGGGCCCCTGTCACTAGCCAGGAACAGGAACAGCCTACCACCTCCGCCGGCGCTAGTGGACAGGAGGCCCCACCACAACGACAGCCCACCAGAACCCCACCTCCTGCTGAACAACAACCGCCCCGCAAAAGGAGCCTGAGATCAAAAAAACCGACAGAGTAGGATGTCAAGTCCCCCGCCAGCATCACATACCCCCTGAAGTCCTCCCACTGTTCCACATTGCCACCCTGTCAAACCTTGAACTGCCCCTGCTCCATCCTGCCACAGGCATATGGACAATGCACCTGTGAGACTGAGAACTGGACTCCGCCATGGACATTACTCCACCCCCACCCATCACTGTTTCACTATCATGTACCGATATCTATGCACTAATAATAAATCACACATTGCACTGAAATCAATCAGGACTCAGCCTGTCTTATTTACAAATGTATGACACATTACATATCAATTACGTATTATTAACATTGTGAATTACACATACCGAGGTAACTTAGCATTAGTCCATGGGCCAACCAAGCCGAGGTCACGCAGTGGCTCATACAGCACAGAAAAGGGAAGGGAAAATCAAACATCATGTTTATAGGTCTGGGGGGAAATCGACAAAGTTGAGATGCAGGAGGCTTTCAGGAAATGTAAAATGGCATGGGTGATTATTACCTGTGTGCTACTGGAAATACTGTTCTATTACTCTGTCCCTGTTGTGTGTGTCGGCCTCTGAGTCTTCCTCCTCTTCACTCTCCGCAGGCTCCACAGCTGCTTCAACACCACCATCTGCACCATCCTCCTGCAGGAAAGGAACCTGACGTCGCAATGCCAGATTGTGAAGCATACAGCAGGCCACGATGATGTGGCACACCTTCTTTGGTGAGTACATCAGGGATCCCCCAGTCATATGCAGGCACCTAAACCTGGCCTTCAGGAGGCCAAAGGTCCTTTCGATGATCCTCCGAGTTCGCCCATGGGCCTCATTGTACCGTTCCTCTGCCCTGGTCCGGGGATTCCTCACTGGGGTCAGTAGCCAAGGCAGGTTGGGGTAACCAGAGTCACCTATTAGCCACACACGTTGTCTCTGTAGCTGCTCCATCACATAGGGGATGCTGCTATTTCGCATCACATACGCGTCATGCACTGACCCTGGGAACTTGGCATTTACATGGGAGATGTAATGGTCAGCCAAACAGACCACCTGGACATTCATCGAATGATAACTTTTTCTGTTTCTGTACACCTGCTC
Organism: Pleurodeles waltl; assembly: GCF_031143425.1. Lineage (NCBI taxonomy): Eukaryota > Metazoa > Chordata > Amphibia > Caudata > Salamandridae > Pleurodeles > Pleurodeles waltl. The sequence goes on from NC_090440.1 coordinate 1,216,725,509, forward strand.
ATCGTCTTTTGGGGGTACCAAAGCCACATGGGTCCCATCAATGGCACCAATGATGTTGGGGATATGTCCCAGGGCATAGAAATCACCCTTCACTGTAGGCAAGTCACCCTCCTCTGGGAAAATGATGTAGCTCCGCATGAGTTTCATCAGGGCAGACAACACTCTGCTCAAAATCTTTGAAAACATAGGCTGAGACATTCCAGATGACATGGCCACTTTGGTCTGGAATGACCCAGTTGCCAAAAAATGGAGGACTGACAAAACCTGCACCAGAGGGGGAATCCCTGTGGGTTGGCGGATGGGGGACATCAGGGCTGGCTCCAGCTGGGCACACAGTTCATGGATAGTGGCACGGTCAAGTCTGTATCGAAGTATTATATGGCGTTCTTCCATTGTCGACAGGTCCACCAGCGGTCGGTACACGCGAGGATTCGTCCTTCTCCTCGCAAGTCCCAGCCGACGGTGCCTAGGAAGGACAACATGGAGCACAGAGTCAGGCAAACCACAGGTACGTACAGACAGCTTGCCCAGTTAAAGAATGGCAATGGGTTGAAAGGCGTGTATGTGTGGCAATGCAAGGCCTAGGCCTGTGTGTCGCAGTCAAAATTAAGCCATGTAGGCCCTTGAAATGGCGGCTGCCTGACCTGTGAAGTGGGACAATGGGATGTGAGGTCAATGCGCTGGCGGGGCACACCGTGGCGGTAGGCGGTCGAAGACCGCGGCGCAAAGCCGCATTGGTTAACATTGAACCCTATGGGTTTCAGGAGCCAATGACGATGTGCGCGGGGGTCGCGGTACGCACCGCCGCGGTACGCACCGCCGCGGGCGTGACCGCCATTTTCTATCTGATTAATCACTCGAGACCTGATCATCCACAGGAGAGGACCTATACTGCAAGTGCTGCTGTGACCTCGGTCTGGAAGATACAATGGCTGCTGCGACTGGGGAAAGGGCCCCTGCCTTCACGTCTGAAGAGTTGGAGAAGCTCGTGAATGGGGTCCTCCCCCAGTATGCGCTACTCTACGGTCCTCCAGACCAACAAGTGAGTACACCGGGTGCACATGGAATGGGCTATGCCTGTGTGGATTGGGGTGGATGTAAGTTGGTGGGGTGGGGGGCGAATGAGGAGTGCAACGCCCGACAGATGAGAGCATGTGCCATATGGCAAAGTTGGTGGGGGGGGGGCCAATCACATCTAACATGCAGGTCATTGATGATTTCCTCCTTTCCACCCTGTACATGTCAAATAGGTCAGCGCCCATCAGAAGATCGAGATTTGGCGTGCCATCGCCAAGGAAGTCCGGAACTTGGGGGTCCACAACAGACGGGGCACCCACTGCCGCAAGAGGTGGGAGGACATCCGCCGTGGAACAAGGAAGACCGCAGAAACACTGCTGGGGATGGCCTCCCAACCTAGGAGGGGTACCAGTCGCACCATGACCCCCCTGATGTCCCGGATCCTGGCGGTGGCCTACCCTGAATTGGATGGGCGCCTTAAGACATCACAGCAGACACAAGGGGGTGAGTATCAGCACATTCTCCTATCTTTCTGCGCAGTGGAGGCGTCTGGGTGGGGGAGGAGGGCTGTGGGTGACATTAGGCCAGGGCGCTTTCTGTAGTGTAGTCCTCTCCCTTAGGCATGGCCCTGTGCCCCCGGCCCCCACCTCTGTAGGGTGACAAGTACAGCCACTGAAGGTCCAGCATCTCCCATGTGCGCGTTTGATGTCTCTTGGCCTGTTGTCCTAGTCAGTAGTTCTGAGTAGTGTACCCCGAATGCGCGGCTTAGTGCATTAGGCTCCTGTGTCTGTCCTCTCCGCCAACGGTGTTGACATTGCATGCACTCAACCTGGTCTTCTTTTTTCTCCCCCATCCTTTCTCTTCATCTTCTTGTGCATGTGTGCATTAGCATCATCAGGCGGAGGAGATTTGGCATCGGAGCACGAGGGAGCTGCAGGACACAAGGCCCCGGTGGGCCCAGGAACAGACACCGAGGGCACCAGTGATCCGGAGGGCGAGGGGAGCACCACGACGGGGACCGCTGGTGAGAGCAGCGACACGTCCTCAGATGGGAGCTCCCTAGCGGTGGCGGCAACATCCGGGCCCCCCGCCTCTACAGGTACAGCCGCCACCCAGCGCACCAGCACCGCCCTCCCAGCAGCCCCTCAGCCTACGCTCCGTGTCCGCTCGCCCAGGAAGGCGCGCGTCTCCTTCGCCCCAGGCACCTCAGCCCCTGCCCCTGTTGCCCCTGCTGCCCTCAGTGCGGAGCTCATTGACCTGGTGAGGACGCTCATTGTTGGGCAGACGACCCTTTTGAATGCCATCCAGGGGGTGCAAAGGGAGGTGCAACAGAGCAATGCGTACCTGGAGGGCATTCATTTGGGTCAGGCTGCCCATCAACGAGCGTTCACTGCTCTGGCCTCAGCACTGACGGCAGCCATTGTCCCTGTTTCCAGCCTCCCTCTTCTGACTGCCTCCAGCCTTTCTCTGTCTCCTGTTCCTCAGCCTATCCCATCCACACCATCAGACCAGCCTGCACACACCTCAACACCCAAGAGCAGCTCATCCAAACACAAGCACCACAGATCCCACAAACACTCACCCAAGCAACACCCAGATGCAGACATTCCAACAGTCACAACCACCTCTGTGTCCCCCTCCTCCTCGTCTCCCTCCTCCCTCCCTGTGACGTCTACACTCACACCTGCATGCACCCCAACATCAGCCAGTGCTTCCATCACCACCTCACCCTCCAGTACAGTCCACACTTGTGCAGTCACCACCCCCACTGCCATTTACACGTCCCCTGTGTCCTCTCCCACTGTGTCTGTCACCCCCTCTTCCAAGACACACAAACGCAGGCAGCCACCCACCCAACAGACATCCACCTCACGACAGCCTACAGCACCAGCACCTTCACCCAATGACAGCACACCTGACTCTCCTACAACCACCTCCTCTTCCTCCACTTCCATCTCCACTTCTCCTACCCTTTACCTTGGCCCTAAAAAACTTTTCCTGGCTAATCTTGACCTCTTTCCCTCCGATGAGCTCCCCCCTCCATCTGCAAAGAGTCCCAAGAGCACCACAGCCACCACCAGCCCAGCTTCGGGTGTCACTGTTGTGCATGGGTTCTGGAGCCCACCCTTTGCCAGCAGTGACACATCGATCAGCAGCAAGGACACGTCCAGCCCCCCCCCGGCAAGAGGACCCGCAAAAACAAGGGCCGCTGTGCGAGGACCGACAGGGCTGCCCCCAAGGAGCAATGTGCGGCCACTTCACCACCCACACCATCTAGGGCCCGAGAGCCCCATCAAAGGAGCGGAAGGGCAGCAGGAGCGCGGAGAAGGTGGACCCCACATGTCACATCCCAGCTGGGAAGGAGGACACTAAGGAGGCCAGGAGTCCGTCCCCGAAGGGTCCAGAAACGTCACGGTCCGAGGGCGACTGAGCAGGGAGTCCAGGCCAGGTCTGGCTCCCTTGACCTGCTGGATGAGCACCGCTGAACAGGGCCCGCGGTGCAGAAGAGCACCGCTGAACAGGGCCCGCCGTGGAGAAGAGCACCGCTGAACAGGGCCCGCCGTGGAGAAGAGCACCGCTGAACAGGGCCCGCCGTGGAGAAGAGCACCGCTGAACAGGGCCCGCGGTGCAGAAGAGCACCGCTGAACAGGGCCCTGCCGTGAAGATAGGCACCGCTGAACAGGGCCCGCGGTGCAGAAGAGCACCGCTGAACAGGGCCCGCCGTGGAGAAGAGCACCGCTGAACAGGGCCCGCCGTTGAGAAGAGCACTGCTGAACAGGGCCCGCCGTGGAGAAGAGCACCGCTGAACAGGGCCCGCCGTGGAGAAGAGCACCGCTGAACAGGGCCCCGCCGTGAAGATAGGCACCGCTGAACAGGGCCCGCGGTGCAGAAGAGCACCACTGAACAGGGCCCGCCGTGGAGAAGAGCACCGCTGAACAGGGCCCGCCGTGGAGAAGAGCACCGCTGAACAGGGCCCGCGGTGCAGAAGAGCACCGCTGAACAGGCCCCCGCCATGAAGATAGGCACCGCTGAACAGGGCCCGCGGTGCAGAAGAGCACCGCTGAACAGGGCCCGCCGTGGAGAAGAGCACCGCTGAACAGGGCCCGCCGTGGAGAAGAGCACCGCTGAACAGGGCCCGCCGTGGAGAAGAGCACCGCTGAACAGGGCCCGCCGTGGAGAAGAGCACCGCTGAACAGGGCCCGCCATGGAGAAGAGCACCGCTGAACAGGGCCCGCCGTGGAGAAGAGCACCGCTGAACAGGGCCCCGCCGTGAAGATAGGCCCCTGCTGAACAGGGCCCGCCGTGGAGAAGAGCACCGCTGAACAGGGCCCGCCGTGGAGAAGAGCACCGCTGAACAGGGCCCGCCGTGGAGAAGAGCACCGCTGAACAGGGCCCGCGGTGCAGAAGAGCACCGCTGAACAGGGCCCGCCGTGGAGAAGAGCACCGCTGAACAGGGCCCGCCGTGAGGATAGGCACCGCTGAAGAGGGCCCCGCCGTGAGGATAGGCACCGCTCCGCTGGGCCCTTCCTGTCAAGCACCGCTCCGCTGGGCCCTTCTTCTCATGCACCGCTCCGCTGGGCCCTTCATCTCAAGCACCGCTCCGCTGGGCCCTTCATCTCAAGCACCGCTCCGCTGGGCCCTTCTTCTCAAGCACCGCTCCGCTGGGCCCTGCCGTCTCAAGCACCGCTCCGCTGGGCCCTTCCTGTCAAGCACCGCTCCGCTGGGCCCTTCTTCTCAAGCACCGCTCCGCTGGGCCCTTCTTCTCAAGCACCGCTCCGCTGGGCCCCGCCGTCTCAAGCACCGCTCCGCTGGGCCCTTCTTCTCAAGCACCGCTCCGCTGGGCCCCGCCGTCTCAAGCACCGCTCCGCTGGGCCCTTCATCTCAAGCACCGCTCCGCTGGGCCCCTCTTCTCAAGCACCGCTCCGCTGGGCCCCGCCGTCTCAAGCACCGCTCCGCTGGGCCCTTCCTGTCAAGCACTGCTCCGCTGGGCCCTTCTTCTCAAGCACCGCTCCGCTGGGCCCTTCTTCTCAAGCACCGCTCCGCTGGGCCCTTCATCTCAAGCACCGCTCCGCTGGGCCCTTCTTCTCAAGCACCGCTCCGCTGGGCCCCGCCGTCTCAAGCACCGCTCCGCTGGGCCCTTCTTCTCAAGCACCGCTCCGCTGGGCCCTTCATCTCAAGCACCGCTCCGCTGGGCCCTTCTTCTCAAGCACCGCTCCGCTGGGCCCCGCCGTCTCAAGCACCGCTCCGCTGGGCCCTTCATCTCAAGCACCGCTCCGCTGGGCCCTTCTTCTCAAGCACCGCTCCGCTGGGCCCCGCCGTCTCAAGCACCGCTCCGCTGGGCCCTTCATCTCAAGCACCGCTCTGCTGGGCCCTTCTTCTCAAGCACCGCTCCGCTGGGCCCCGCTGTCTCAAGCACCGCTCCGCTGGGCCCTTCCTCTCAAGCACCGCTCCGCTGGGCCCTTCCTCTCAAGCACCGCTCCGCTGGGCCCTTCATCTCAAGCACCGCTCCGCTGGGCCCTTCTTCTCAAGCACCGCTCCGCTGGGCCCCGCCGTCTCAAGCACCGCTCCGCTGGGCCCTTCATCTCAGGCACCGCTCCGCTGGGCCCGTCATCTCAAGCACCGCTCCGCTGGGCCCCGCCGTCTCAAGCACCGCTCCGCTGGGCCCTTCTTCTCAAGCACCGCTCCGCTGGGCCCGTCATCTCAAGCACCGCTCCGCTGGGCCCCGCCGTCTCAATCACTGTTTATGGTTCACTGTGCCCACCATGCCTCCTCCTTGACCAGTGGAGACTGTCATCCACCTGATGGACTGTGGCTTTGCACTCCCCAGGATGGTACAGTGGGCAGCCCACCCACTGTAGAGACATTGAGAGACTGTGGCTTTGCACTCCCCAGGATGGTACAGTGGGCAGCCCACCCACTGTAGAGACATTGAGAGACTGTGGCTTTGCACTCCCCAGGATGGTACAGTGGGCAGCCCACCCACTGTAGAGACATTGAGAGACTGTGGCTTTGCACTCCCCAGGATGGTACAGTGGGCATGGTGGCTCCTCGTGGATCTGGCATCGTGGACTCATGTGGCTGTGGTGCCCCCCCCTTCCCTTCCCCCTGAGGTGCCTGTAGTTTTTACATCTGATGCCCCTGCAGTGTTCTCTCCAAAGGACTCAGGTCTCCTGTGTGGGCTTTGCCCTTGTTTCTCAAAACTTTGGCCCACGGACATGATGAATTCGTAGGATGTGCAGGACTTGTTACTTCAGTTATACACTGATGTGTATGTCATTTGTTTTCTTGTGAATATTTTTCATGGTTGTACGATAATTTTCAGGAGCTTTTTGGTACATAAATATTTATTCCAAATTTGATTATGTCCTAGCATTTTTCAGGGGTGTTTGGGTGGTGTCACTGTGACTTGTTGCTCTGCATTGGTGTGTACATAGTTGGGGGGGGGGGTCGCATATGTGTGTGCCCGTAACCTTTCGTCCTCCCCCCTCCCGTGTGTCGTAGGTGCAGAACTCACCGTTGTCGTCTGCGCCGGACTTCGTACTCGTGGTAGATGAGAAGGTAGACGAGAGCAGGTAGGATGTTTAATTCGGGTTCCATGCTGTCCTCCTTCCTCCTGGAGTGCGTAGTGGTGAGCGTTTTCCCGTCCGTAGTCTGTTTCCGCCGTGTTTTTATCGGCGGTGCTCCCGCCCCGGAAAAGGTGGCGGATTGGTGAGTTGTGATAGTGTGGGCGGTACATTGTCTGCCGCCTGGCTGTTGGCGGTGACCGCCGCGCTGTTTGTTTGTACCGCCGTGGCGGGCGGAGTGTTAAAGTGGCTGTCTGTGTTGGCGGTTCCCACCAGGGTCAGAATTCCATATTTTTTACCGCCAGCCTGTTGGCGGGTTGGCCGCCGCTTTAACACCGACCGCCAGGGTTAGAATCACCCCCTTAATGCCATCAGCAAGTCCACAGGCATGTTTCCTTAAACTGTCATACACACAATCATAATTAAGAAGAACAACTTCAACCCAATAGATCCCCAACAACAACATGCCCATTTCTAATAGCCCATTCTTTAGAGAACTGATGCAAAGTGCACCTTCACCTAGATCTCAAAGCTCCTGGAGTAGAACACTTCAATATCTGATCACCAAAACTGTCTTTTGTCCAGGAAGAGGCACTGAATCTGCTCAGATCTGAAATATGACTCAAAAACAACAGTTGATAAAAATGGAGGTGCAGCACTCATTCTTTGGGAGCTAGCAGCAACATTTTCTTGACTGATCGACTTCTACCTTAAAGATAGGTCAAACATAATTTCGGCTCCCCGTTCTCATCCAATTCATACAGCTTTGGAAAAGGAGTTCCAGAAGGATCAATTATCGCTCCACTTCTGTTCAGTGCTTATATCAAATAACTACTGGAACTCATCAATTCTTTCACCCTCACAAGCTATGACTATAATGCAGATACCCAGATAATTCTCAAAGCTGAAAAAACAAATGACTTTGAGCTCTCAACATCAGATGACTGCCTTAAAACCATTGATCAGTGGATGACAGAAAGTCACCTCAAACTCAATGTAAAAAAAAAACAGAAATCCTAATTTGAGGGGAATGGAAAAGCTACAACCCCTTAAGAAAGTAGTCTGAAGAATAGGAATGTCAACAATAACCTCCTCAGAAGTACAGAACTTAGGAATTATCATGGATTCAGCCCTCTTCATGATGTCACAAGTTGACCAATTGGCAAATCCATATTTCACACCATGAGGACACTCCAACCCATCTTCCCTCCTCTTGAATATGGATAGAAGGTCCAGGCAACCACTTTATTTATTTTATCATGTATGAACTGTGCAAACAGACTACACTGTGGATTAGTTACATCTACTTTGAGGCAACTCAAACAATTTAAACTGCAGCAGCAAGACAACTTCTGCACCTTAAGATTTGTGACCACATCTCACATCAATAAAGACTCTGCACTGGCTGCTTGTAGTCAGAAAATCTACCTTTAAACTATTATGCACAGCTGTGCCGTTTAAATTATGCAGTTTTACTGCTGCTGTGTTTTTTGCATAGTTATGGATTTTCCACACTTTGCCACATGATCCATGATCTTCTGAATAATTCACAGACTACAGTTAAACAAGCATTGGTAAATGCATTAGATTTCGCCTATGTGATTAATATTGTTTTTTGTTGTTGCAAGATTTAGCTTGGTGAGCAGTTGTGCAATATAAGTTACTGAAACTCCATAAAAGTGTTATGACTTTTTTATTGTGAAAGCCAAGATAGCCAGATCACCTAGATGGCTGAATATTCCTACCTCACGGAGCTAGTTTAACAGCGCTTTCTTAGATGATGAAGCCTACTCATGTGGGTAAGCTACATCCAGCTGTGGTGGTAAAATAACACACCCCTTGCCTGAAGGAGAGAAAATCAGAGAGGCACATCTGCATAAGTGTGGGTCCTGCATGGGGGAGGAAAGCATCTGCAGAGGAGCGGGTGCGCTGGGAGCCAAGGGGCACGAGTTTTAATTTAACCATCACTCCCTCCCAAGGGACGAGTAACTGTTTCTTTCTCAATGTAAACCCTCTCTCTCCGTGTATCATACGACAAATAAAACCGAAGTCAGCAAAATGTATACTCGAACTTCCTATTTTTAGGAAATGCAAATCTACTAGTGGTGTTATGGGCTCTTATTGTCAACTTTGTCAAATGCAAAGCAAGTTTTCCAAATGAGAAGCAGCCCAGACCTCACAGTAGGAGAGTTTTTATGTGATTTTGTCTGTACTGTGTGTGTTTTTGCCTAGCGCCAATATACAGCACTAATCTGTACCAGAGCGATATATTTTGAACTCTTCAAGCAGGAATGTGCAGGAAGATAGACAAAACACAAAACTATGCACATAAACGCCTGATATTTGACAGCGCTTACATACCAAAATAATGTCGGTATGAGCTGATTTCTCCCTCAATTAAAACTAGTAACAACAGAACATGAGTATTAGGCATGCAATATTTGCAGCATAAATGCAAACCCCACCTTTGAAGACCACTTAAGGCTTTCATCCTTAAGCGGTTGTCACAGTTAGTACCATTGAATAGTGTATTGTTAACATCTGTTTAGAGCAATAAATGCATCATGAAAACAAGTTAGTTCTGATTTAATAATATAAGTTATTCCTCAGCAACCAAAATCACCAAGATAACACATCCAAGTGTAGAGCAAGAGGAATATCCTTCACCTGTTGATAGCGAGTTGACTCAGTGAATCTAAAAATCAATGCCCGCCAGCTCAACAGTCCTAAATCTTTGTAGATTAATCTGAAGAATGTGCGTGAGGCATCTGTCTCTTTGGAAAGAAAATGTATTTCTATGAAGCTGCCCCAAACGTCTGCATTCCAGGCCAGCGGCATGAGGATTTACAGTAAATAACCTATTTAGAAAAGTATTTCATGAAAATTCCAACAAAAATTCATGCCATGTAAAACAGTGCTCAAAGTCATACGTGTAAAAAGCAAGCTTTAAAGGATTGAGCCAGAGAAGGAAGAGGGGTTGTACCATAGGACCTTTCTTACAGAGTACTGAACATTTCCAGTGACCACTAATACCTTTTTTCTAGCTTGATAAGCAGGAACATAGTATATTAGCTGGAGGGCTGACACACTCTCATTGTGAACAGAAATGAGTGCCCTGCAGTGCTCCTTGCAGGAACCATAATGTATTTGGATTCTTTTTTAATGTATGGTTTGACCACTTGAATACTCAAACACACACAATGATAGATGATGTTCAAGTAGCAGAGCACTAGTGACATTAAAATCTGGTATGGTGCCAACTTGACTGCCTAGAATTTGCACACTACTTCACCTGTCAGCATACTGTGCCTCTACCACTTTGATTAAAGGAAATTATCAGAGGCATTGAAGTACAACTGTGCAGGCATGCTGCAGTTTATTGTAAGCAATAAGGATTTCAGTGAGCTGAAGTAGGGTAGCCGTAATTTGGATAAATTATAATCATTGCAGTCGAGCAAGCACCCGGAGGCAGAAAAACAACTTAAAGGAAACTTTTGCTGTGTTTTAACAACAAAAAAATAAACTGGATTGCACTACTAATACAATGTGCATAAGAATTTGATTAACATCTATAATGTTTCACAAAGGTTTGTGGCAGTAGACACACCTTGAGATGATCACGAGAAACGGCTGAACGCGAGCATAAAGACAATGCTGCAGAGAGACAGGCCACAGGAGGAGACGCAAGCCCAAACCTTGTGACTCTCAACAGTGATATGTGTCCATGAAACAGTCAGAGCAGCAGCTTTAGCTGTCTCAAAAGCCCAAATAAACAAGCACGCCTGAAATGCATGCTGACACAAGGATATTAACCCCTTCGCTGCCAGGCCTTTTCCCCCTACTGTGCCACCTTTTTTGCCTATTTGTAATAGTTCTCGCTTAGGCCCTCATAACTTTTTGTCCACATAAGCTACCCACGCAAAATTTGTGTCCTTTTGTCCAACATCCTAGGGATTCTAGAGGTACCCAGACTTTGTGGGTTCCCCTGCAGGAGGCCAAGAAATTAGCCAAATAACAGTGAACATTTCATTGCAGAATAAGGCTTGTGTTTTTTTCCCTGAAAATGGCATCAACAAAGGGTTTGCGGTGCTAAAATCACCAGCTTCCCAGCTTTCAGGAACAGGCAGACTTGAATCAGAAAAGCCAATTTTTCAACACAATTTTGGCCTTTTACCGGGACATACCCCATTTTAATGATATTTTGTGCTTTCAGCCTCCTTCCAGTCAGTGACAGAAAGGGGTGTGAAACCAATGCTGGATCCCAGAAACCTAAACATTTCTTAAAAGTAGACAAAATTCTAAATTCAGCAATGGGTAATTTGTGTAGATCCTACAAGGGTTTCCTGCAGAAAATAACAACTGAAATAAAAAAATATTGAAATTGAGGTGAAAAAAACAGCCATTTTTCTCTACGTTTTACTCGGTAACTTTTTCCTGCAATGTCAGATTTTTGAAAGCAATATACTGTTACGTCCGCTGGACTCTTCTGGTTGCGGGGATATATAGGGCTTGTAGGTTCATCAAGAACCCTAGGTACCCAGAGCCAATAAATGAGCTGCACCTTGCAGTGGGTTTTCATTCTATACAGCAATTCATTTGTTGAAAAATAAAGAGTCAAAAATAGCTATCAAGAAAACCTTTGTATTTCCAAAATGGGCACACAATAAGGTGTTGAGGAGCAGTGGTTATTTGCGCATCTCTGAATTCTGGGGTGCCCATACTAGCATGTGAATTACAGGGCATTTCTGAAGTAGATGTCTTTTTTACACACTATCTTATATTTGGAAGGAAAAAATGAAGAAAAAGACAAGGGGCAATAACACTTGTTTTGCTATTCTATGTTCCCCCAAGTCTCCCGATAAAAATGTACCTCACTTGTGTGGGTAGGCCTAGTGCCCGCGACATGAAATGCCCCAAAACACAACGTGGACACATCACATTTTTCCACAGAAACAGAGGTGTTTTTTGCAAAGTGCCTACCTGTGGATTTTGGCCTCTAGCTCAGCCGGCACCTAGGGAAATCTACCAAACCTGTGCATTTTTGAAAACTAGAGACCTAGGGGAATCCAGGACGGGGTGACTTGTGGGGCTCTCACCAGGTTCTGTTTCCCAGAATCCTTTACAAACCTTTAAAATCTGGCTAAAAAAACACTTTTTCCTCACATTTCGGTGACAGAGAGTTTTGGAATCTGAGAGAAGCCACAAATTTCCTTCCACCCAGCATTCCCCAAAGTCTCCCGATAAAAATGGTACCTCACTTGTGTGGGTAGGCATAGCACCCGCGACAGGAAATGCTCCAAAACACAACGTGGACAAATCACATTTTTCTACAGAAAACAGAGGTGTTTTTTGAAAAGTGCCTACCTGTGGATTTTGGCCTCTAGCTCAGCCGGCACCTAGGGAAACCTACCAAACCTGTGCATTTTTGAAAACTAGAGACCTAGGAGAATCCAAAACGGGGTGACTTGTGGGGCTCTCACCAGGTTCTGTTACCCATAATCCTTTGCACCTCAAAATGTGGCAAAAAAAAAACGTTTCCCTCACATTTCGGTGACAGAGAGTTCTGGAATCTGAGAGGAGCCACAAATTTCCTTCCACCCAGCATTCCCCCAAGTCTCCTGAGAAAAATGGTACCTCACTTGTGTGGGTAGGCATAGTGCCCGCAACAGGAAATGCTCCAAAACACAACGTGGACACATCACATTTTTCTGCAGAAAAAAGAGGTGTTTTTTGCGAAGTGCCTACCTGTGGATTTTGGCCTCTAGCTCAGCCGGCACCTAGGGAAACCTACCAAACCTGCGCATTTTTGAAAACTAGAGACGTAGGGGAATCCAAGACGGGGTGACTTGTGGAGCTCTCACCAGGTTCTGTTACCCAGAATCCTTTGCAAACCTCAAAATTTGGCTAAAAAAACACTTTTTCCTCACATTTCGGTGACAGAGAGTTCTGGAGTCTGAGAGGAGCCACAAATTTCCTTCCACCCAGTATTCCCCCAAGTCTTCTGATAAAAATGGTACCTCACTTGTGTGGGTAGGACCAGTCCCCGCGAAAGGAAATGCCCCAAAATACTATCTGAACACATCAAAAATATCAAATACAAAACTAACTGTTTTTGTGGGGGCACCTCCTTTTTTGGTTCTGGGCTCAGCAGCCATACAGGGAAACCGACCAAACCCAGACATTTCTGAAAACTAGACACCCGAGGGAGTCCAGGGAGTTGTCACTTGCGTGGATACCCCAGTGTTTTCTTACCCAGAATCCTCAGCAAAACTCAAATTTAGCTACAAAATTACATTTTCCCTACATTTCTGTGTGGGATCACTGCACCGGGACAAATTTCCTACCACCCAACCTTCCCCTCAGTCTCCTGGTAAAAATGATACCTCACTTGTGTAGGTGGGCCAAGTGCCTGTGACAGGGAAGAGCCAAAAACATGTCAAAATTGAGGGGGAGCCAAAGGGGGTCCAAAAGGGCAGTTTGGAGAAAAAAAAATGTAGACTGACAAGTGGGGCAGAATTTCTATCGGTATAGATGAGACAATGCTGGGTGGTAGGAATTTTGGGGATTCCTGCAGATTCTGGTAGGTTCCATCAGAAAAATGTGGGAAAAATGTGTGATTTCCAGCAAAGTTGGAGGTTTTCAGGGCATTTTGGGTAAGAAAATGGTGCGGGGTGCATGTGAAGCACACCACCCTGGACTCACCCAGATGTTTAGTTTTCAGATGTGTCTAAGTCTTGTGGATTTTTCTACATGTCAGCGTCCCAAAGTCCAAAAAGTGCAGCCCTCACCATTCCAAGTGGGACGATTTTGAGAGTTAGCCAAGCTCTCATGGCCCAAATGTAAAACCAAAACCCCAAATAATCAAATGTCCACTTGCTTGCCGTGGGATAAGACGTTTTAGTGTGCGGGGAGAGCTGAAAGACTGTTACCCCCTTCAGTTGGGGAGGGGGCATAACCATGCCCATACTGGTTGGTAGCCCCCACCCCACTATTTTTTTTAAAATTCCCTGGCATTTAGTAGACTTCCTGCTCCCCGGGGTGTGGATCGTGGGTAATTGCCCCATCTGCCCACTGGTGGGCAGAACAACTTTGGCCCCATTTATTTGCGGTGGGGGATGGCCATACCCCCACCCTCTTATTTTGAAAAAAAATCTTCCCTGGTCTCTGGTGGGCTTTCTGCCCCCTTTGGGGGCAGATGGGCCTTCAAAAAATAAGCCCATCTGCCCCCAAGGGGGGCAGATATGGCCAACAGTAATATGCCCCCATGGGGAGCGACCATTGCCCAAGGGGCTCCCCCCCCCAAACAAAACACACACACACCAATCCCTGGTGCCTAAGTAGTTTCTGTCCCCCGGGGGCAGATCGGCCTAATAGAAATAGGCCGATCTGCCCCCAAGGGGAGCAGAAATGACCTGAAATAAATTTGTCCCCCAAGGGGAGCGACCCTTGCCTAAGGGGTCGCTCCCCTTGCGTGAAACTGGCACAAAACAAAATCCCTGGTGCCTAGTGGATTCTGCCCCCCTTGGAGGCAGAACGGCCTAATAAAAATAGGCAGCTCTGCCCCCAAGGGGGGCAGAAACGGCCTAAAAATGTTCCCCCCCCCCAGGAGAGCGACCCTTGCCTAAGGGATCGCTTCCCTCAAGTGAAACTGACAAAAAAAAAATCCCTGGTGTCTAGTGGTTTCTGCCCCCCTTGGAGGCAGATTAGCCTAATAGAAAGGGGCAGAAATGGCCTATAATTAATTTTGCCCCCAGGGGAACGACCCTTGCCTAAGGGGTCGCTCCCCACATATAACAAAAACAAAAAACAAAACAAAATAAATACCTGGTGTCTAGGGGGTTTCTGCCCCCCCGGGGGCAGAAACAGACGTAAAATTATTTGCCCCCCTGGGGAGCGGCCCTTGCCCAAGGGGCCGGTCCCCTTATGTGTACATTTAAAAAAATAAATCCCTGGCGTCTAGTTGTTTCTGCCCCCCTTGGCGGCAGATTGGCCTAATAAAAATAGGTCGATCTGAAATGGCGTAGAAAATATTTTGCCCCCGGGGGAGCGACCCTTCCCTAAGGGGTCGCTCCCCACAAATAAAAAAACACAGATCGGACTAATTGGAGGCCGCTCTCCTTATCAAATAAACAAAAAAGGCTTTTCCTCTCCTTTCAGGCTTCTCTGCCCCCTCCACGTGATCGGAGGAGAAATGCAAAGCATTTCTCCTCCGATCGGGCGCTGAAGCTCTGCCCAGGGGAGGGGTGTGCCTGGCCATCGGAGGGAGCGCTAGCGCTCCCCCCGGGGGCCCATAGCAGGACGAGACCACCTCGTCCCAGGCACACAAGCGGTTAAATAAAATAGGTTGGACAAGCAAAATGAAAACACTGCTTAAAAGGCACTGGATAAACAAAAGAAAACCACACTGCTTACAAGCATGATTGAAATGCATGCTGACATACAGTCATTAAATAAAAGAATTTGGACAAGATTTACAGCCGTGGGCTGAGTATGTTTGGGGCAGGAGTGCAGATGGCTTGAGAGGGTTGGAAAAAGTTCCTCAACAGTGCATGAAAACAGAACTTGGGCCTCAAAACACTGATAGGCGAAAACACAGAGGAACAAGCATTGGTAAATGCAGGTAATAGTGTTGTAGACAATAAAAAGCGAGGAAAAGTAAGTGGCAAGCACAGGAACCAATAAAAAGCAGGGGAAGCAAGGGGCAGGATGTAAGTCCTTTTCAAGATTTATATTAAATACAAAAGATGTTGTTTGCAGCTCAACCAGATCAAAGGTTTCTAAAAGCGTGCATGTGGAGTCTTTTCTTATAGCATAATTTAGTCAGCCCTGCCACATAGTTTGATTCACCCCCGCCCTATGATTCCAGTGGCCCTGTCGTAACATACAAGGCAAAAAATTTGTAAAGGACCAGACTTTTACAGATGAAACCCAAGAAATACTTCCAGAAAGGAACTGATTGTTCCTCCATGCAAGAAGAAAACATCTGGTGGTCCACCCTTTTCAGACCAATCTACCTAACTATGGAATAGAATTAATTCCAAGCAAAGATACAGGCACCATAAATTACCTGATGTTTAGAAGGACGCCCCATTTATACCTCAGAATCTAGAACAGATTACAGATCTCAATATCAACATGAAGTGGGGACTTAGTGAAACACCGAGATTCTATAAATCACAATTCTGACTAAAAATTGCATTGAGATAGAACAGCATGCCTAACAAATCATTGACCAAAATGGAGTACAAGACTGCACCTGGTAACAAAAATGCAGAGCTTCTTCTTTTATGCACATAAATGGAGACGCGAACAGAATCAATGGAATTCTGACAACTTTCAGTGCTCCCCTAATCGGAAGGACACAACTTTATGATTACATATAGAAAAACACCAATACAATAATATCTTCAAATTGTACTCGTTGGCATGAAACTGCATGTAAGCCATCACCAAAATCTACATGAAATGCATAAGATGCGTGTATCCCACTTTTATTTAATCTGAATGCATTTCAGTCCATTTCTCCTTCTGCCCCATGCTGCTTCACCTGCCAAACTAAATTCTACTGCATTCATCTACCCGCGCAAGACTCACAAATTTTGCCTGAACATGACCCTAATCTATTTTTCTAGCAACACCACAGATATCTGAAACAAGAGCATATTCTTTTTAAACCTTTTAGTAACAGAGACACAGTTAGGAAGGCAAATCTAGACATAACTGAAGTATCTGCATCTGTAACAGATAACAATACACTTTCCTCTAGACTTGAAACCGCACACTTCTAGTAGGTACACCAATCTTAATCATGTTGCATAACATAAAACCTACTGCAATACTTACGCGAAGCACTAAAGACTAATTCTACTTCCCACTGAGTAACGTGTAACTCATCCATAAAGCGCTTAAATGCCTTGTCATGGATAGTAAGCAATACATAAATCTGCAATATATTACAATGCAATATTTCACCTAGTAGATTTAGATAACTAACTTCTGTTTTACTGAAACGGTAGGTAAAAGTCAAATCCAGCCTCTAGGGCTTATTTAGAGAATGGGGAATGGGGATACTCAGTCACAAATGTGGTGGCTGTCCTAGAAGCCTTATTACAAGTGCATTACAGTCTGTGGCATATATGGTGAACAGAATATCCTACACACTTTGACTGAGTATTCTGTCTGCCAATCTCCCAAAAAAAAACACTGTTTGTTAATCCTGTCTATGAATTCAGATATTTTTTTTCCACTGTACCCTGCCCTACTGGGAATACATAACTGTGATTCTTCATCACATACAGATAGTCTGACGGAAAAGGTTGATATGTTTGAATGATCCTTAGCTCCAAATCACATAAAACAAGTTTGCTATAACTGGAGTCAAATGCCCACCCTTTACCACACCATTCTTTGGTAAAAAGAAAAGACTTGTTTTGTACAGGAAGTATTTGTATTTAAGAGAGGTTTCTGCTAGTTCAGCATTAAATTTAGCAGAAATAGCTGTGTGGGCAGTACATGCTTTAAGAGTTTCTTTTATAATGTCATGCACAGCCTGAAGGAGGCTGGCCTTCTTTGTGGTGGGTACCTAAGGTACTTACACCTTAAACTAGTTCCAGTTGTACCTTATTGGTGAAATGTAGGGAGTGTCTAGCAGCTTAGGCTGTCTAGGGGTAGCTATAGCAGAGCAGCCAAGGCTGAACTAGGGGATATGTAAAGCTCTTGCAATACAACTATAGTCACACAGTACTTACACACAATAAAAGACAATACTCAGTGTTACCAAAAATAAAGGTACTTTATTTTAGTTCTAGTAGGCCAAACATATCTTAGAGACAATACTCCTACTGGAGGTAAGTATTAAACACAATATATACACTAGTAACCAAAATCAGGTAAGTAACCAGTCATAGAGTAGTGCAAACAGTGAAAAACTCCATAGATTGCAATAGGCCTAGGGGCAACACAAACCATACACTAAAACAGTGGAATGCGAAAGTCGGATTCCCGCCAGGCAAGTGTAGTGTGTAGAGGGGTGCTGGGAGTGTAAGAAAACACCAAAGGTAAGTACAATACCCCACCCCAGAGCCCAGGAAAACAGGAGTAAAGTTCAGCAAGTTTCTTCAGAACACACTTGAAGTCGTGATGAAGGGTTATGCATGAACCAAGCAAGACTGCAAGAAACCAGTGAGGGATTCCTGGACCTAAAGACCTGTGGAGAGAGGAGACCAATCCCAGAAGTCGATGAAGAGTCCAGGAAGAACAGTAGCCCCTGCCAACCTGGAAGAAAGTGCAAAAGTGGATTCTCTAGTTGAAAGAAAAGTACAGACATGCACCAAAGAAGATAGCTGCGGGTTCCTGCTTGGTGTAGGAAATGTCCCACATCGAGTCGTTGGATCCAGGCAGTTTGCGTCGCTGGATTCCACCAACAAGCCTTGGTTCGCCCAAGAGCACGTTTTGTGTCAAAGGGGAGCTGCCCAGACCCAAGAGGGACCTGGGGGTCTCAACTCAGACTGAGAAGACAGAGGGTGCTCCCAGCACTTCAGAGAGCCCTCAGAAGACCAGGCAGCACCCACGGGAGTCCCAGGACACTGGGACAAAGGAGTTGCAAAGTGCTGTCGTCGCAGCACTACACAGGAGGATCCCACACCGTCGGAGAACAACTCAGGGAGCTGAGCGTCACAGGATAGCGTGCTGGGGACCTGGGCTATGCTGTGCACAAAGGACTTTTGGAAGAAATTCACAGAAGCCCAAGGAGCTGCAGAGGACGTGATGCACAGGGGTACTGTCTGGCATGGGGATGCAAGCTCTTACCTCCACCAAATTTGGACAGCTGGACCATTGGACAGTCAGGGTCACATTGGTCCACGACCTGTGTTCAGGGATCACGCTCGTGAACAGGAGAGGAGTCCAGGAGTACCGGTCGTCATCGCAGAGAGGTGCCTGCTGAAGCAGGGAAGTGACTCCGTCACTCCACTGGATATTCCTTCGGTTCTTCTGGTGCAGGGTGAAGACAGGCAGTCCTCAGAGCGTGCAAACCTTGGAAACTGTTGCAATTGCTGGCTGGAGATGACGTTGCAGTTCACAGGCGTCTTCCTGGATACTTTGTTGCAGTTACAGCAGTTCCTGGAGCAGTCTGCGGTTGATCCGACGGTCAGAAGCTGAAGCAGAGGATGCAGAGGAGTCCTGGAGGAGTCCTGCAAACCGAATATGAGGAAACACCCAGAGGAGAGACCATAAATAGCCCGGAAAGGGGGATTGGCTACCTACACAGGTATGCACCTATCAGGAGGAGTTTCTGATGTCATCTGCTGGCACTGGCAACTCAGAGGTTCCCAGAGGGTCCCCACACCTTGGAATCCAAGATGGCTAATGCCAGGGACACTCTGGAGGACCTCTGGACACCACCCTTGGAAGTGTGATGGACAGGGGAGTGGTCACTCCCCTTTCTTTTGTACAGTTTCGCACCAGAGCAAGGACTGGGGGTCCCTGAACTGGTGCAGACTGGATTATGCAAGGAGGGAACCGTTTGTGCCCTTCAAAGCATTTCCAGAGGCTCTGCGAGGATACTCCTCCCATGCCTGTAACACCTATTTCCAATGGGAGAGAGTGTAACACCCTTCTCCTAACGGGAATGCATTGTTCTGACTTCCTGGGCTTGAGTTGCTCAGTCCTCAGGAGGGCTGAAACCTGTCTGCAAGGTGGCAGCTGCTAGGGCTGCAGTGGATACCTCAGAGAGCTGGTTTGGTAGTACTGGGAGTCCATGGTGGAGCCCCCAGGGTCATGGAATTGCCCCCCCCAATACCAGATTTGAATTGGGGGTTCAATTTCACAATCTTAGACACCTCACAGGGCCATATTCAAGGTTACCATTGTGAAGCTATATATATGTATTGACATCTATGTAGTGCATGTTTAAAATGTCCCCGCACTCACAAATTCTGGGAAATTGGTCCTGGACAACGTGGGGGCACCTTTGCTACTGCAAGGGTGCCCTCACACACAGTAAATCTGCACCTAGCCTTCAGTAAATGAAGGTTAGGCATATATGTGACTTATAAGTTACCTGGTGCAGTGAAAATGGCTGTGAAATAGTGTGTGCACTACTTCACTCAGGCTGCAGTGGCAGTCCTGAGGGAGTGTTTGTACGAGCTCCTTATGGGTGGCAAAAGAAATGCTGCCGCCCATAAGGATCTCCTGGAACCCCAATACCCTGGGTACCTAGGTACTATATACTAGGGACTTATGAGGGGGGGTCCAGTGTACCAATCAGAATTGGAATATAGAGTCACTAAACTATAGTGACAAATTTGGTACACAGAGAGAGCATAAGCACTGGAGTTCTGGTTAGCAGAATTCCAGTGACACAGACAAGCATACTGTTTCTTGTTCCCTGTTGAGTAACTGGTCTTCCACACCGTTGTAAAAATCCATACTGTCCCTGACATAAGACAGGATAAAATATACCAAAGGTTTGATTTAAAAAGTTTGCATATTGACTAAAGGGTTTCAGTGCTGGACCACAGCAAGATGCTTCTGATCTTCCTGCTGGATTGATCAGGTTGTTTGGGATTTTTAGTGTAACTGATATATTACTGGTGTGCATGGATTAAGTATTTTGAGATAATCATACTCTTTTTCACTACTGATATCCTGCCCTATTGCCATGCCTCTAAGGGTCCCGATTTTATTTTGCAGATCCATTACCGGGTAGAATAATATTCTGTGTTGGATACTTGTTGTCGAATAATTATAGCTCACTCTTTGTTAGCAGGCCTTATTGTTAAAATATTGATTCTTATTCAGACTCCATAATGCTTCGCTCTCTCCTTTAGAGATATTCTAAGGTATGCATGGATCTTGCTTCCCTTAGTTCCCAAACTGTTTCAGTGCTGTGTTCTCCAATGCCAGACCTTTGCTCAGCATCAAATGGGATGGAGGATAGAAGAAGGAGGACATCTTTAATGCCAGTATTTTACTAATTCTAAAAGACTTGTTGTAGCCTCATTTAGGGACGGAATTGCAACATATTTAGAGAGAGAGGTGAAATTCCAAACTACTACAAACAGTTGTGCATTACACAACTCGTCATTAGTTAAAGTATCAAACTTTTAATGATAAAAAAGCTTCAGGTGGCAGATATCTTCTAAATGCAACTTTTATTATATATATTTCTGGAGCTGATGACTTGGCCCTAGGCCCTCTGAGCTACTTTATCAGGTCAGAAGTTGAAAGTAGTCCCAGAGGCACAGACAGAAAATGTTATTTTATTATTTTGGTTACTTATGACGTGTTCAACCTTGCTTCATACAGCAGCAGTGTTTTACAAAGGATTGTAAAATATGTGTGGTATATTTGAGACTAGATCCAAAAACATAATATTATGTTCTTAAAATGGTGTACAAAACACAAATGGTGATTCAGCAATGCTTAAAGCCAGGAGGATGGGTCCCTGAACATGAAGAGCTCTTGAGCCCATAAGTTCAAACCCCTTACCAATTTAGGCACTAATTCTAAGTTTAGAGGAAATGTCTGATATCTTGGAATTTATGCAATGATAGTAAATTTGGGTTTAGCAGTAAACACTGTATCCCCACAATTTTCCCGTGATAAACGATGCAGTAAACACAAATTCTGTTTTTAATTCCACATTTTTGTCTCCAAAACTAAGAATAGGAGGTATTTCCCCTATGTGTTAAACACCCATCTTGTGTTCTTGGCATTTACACGGTATGGTTCTGACATACATTAGAATAAGGGCACTTGCCTTCTATTTAGCTCTGGTGTGTGAACTCAGTTCTATTGAGTTGTGTAAATTAATATATGTAAATTTAATGTAACAATACTCTATAAAGCAAGACCAATGTCCAAGGGAATGGGTTTCTAGACGTTATAAGCTTACATCCAGCAAATCACATTATATAGGGGACTCTAAATATCCAGGTTTTGAGTTCCTTCAAAAAGCCTTAGAAAGACTGTATGATTCTTAAAGTTGTTGGCAATGGGTTACAAAATGAAGCTCTTAAAGCAACAGCCTACCCTCCAATTCAGATTTAGGAAAGAGAAGTCGACCAGAAGGAGAAGATCTCAAAACTTCCATGGGACAGTAGGGTGTAATCAGCTTTTGGAAACAACTAAGACCCATTTTGTGGATGAATCTGGTAACGTCTCTGAGTTACTAAGTTTAGAAACTCTGTAGTGCATTATTATTAATGTTCATAAATAGTTTTGAATGTCATTGGACCCACACAGAAAAAGTGAACCATTCAAACTGACCAATTTATGTGAACATAGGATAAAAACCGAGTAATTACATCATGAAAGACAATTTTTGAACAAATAAAATCTCAATGAAAGAAAAAAATACAAAGAATATTTTTGGCTACCTCTGACATTCTTTCAGGTTCCCTAAAGAATTTAGGTATGCCCATCTAGAATTGTCAAGTAAGCGTGAACTGCATTATTTAAATGTTCCAATTTCATAAAACGAAATAAGAACTCACTTCCCTTTGTTAAAGAAACAAACTCTTCAGTTAAGAAATGTCGAAATTATCCCATTATCACCCTATCAAAAATGTAAAGATGTCTGAAGGTAGGATAAAAACCATCTCCAGTTCTGTGGGGCAGTCCACCCCCATGGCCCCCTGCCAAAGTGTGTCAACTCCCTAGGGCTGCACTACGTGTGCAGTGCAAATTTGCTCTCACAAATGGAGTCTTATAGAGTTTTGCACTCAGTGACCTCTGTTATCTGGCGTTGAGGTATGTGCACTTTAGCCACAGCCTCAAAAAATCTGGGGAATATAATATTACCTCATCAACCCTTTTTTAATGCAACCGTACTTTATTATTTTTGCTTTGACAACAATGGAGGAAAGGTTCCATTCAATGCTGCCAGCGTTGGAGATGATTTAAGTGTCGCGCCAGTGATGTAACTGGTTGCGGGCACTACCATTAACAATATGTTAATGGTGTAGGGGAGCCACCCCGCCTCCCTTGTGTAAATATGTTTGGTGTTGTAGACCACCTGGTCATGTGGTAACAGGTAATATAATAAACGGTGGGCCAGCAGGTGGGGCATTGGAGCGTACATAGCGGTCTGGTAAACCGCTGCTGGCCCGTCCAGTGTTGCCAGATTGGGCTATTTCCCGCACAAATGGGCGACATTTTTCCCATTTGTGCGAGAAAATAGCCAACTGGCAGCTGGCTATTTTTTGGGCTTCTCTTTGAATGTTGTGCGGATTTTCTTCCTCAGGCGGCGCCTCCGCTCCAGTGCAAGTTCATTGCTATCATGGTCTATGAACTTGCACTTTGGACGCGTCACTCACGTCACTCCGACTCGTCCGTCACTGTCTCTGACAGTCACAAGTCTCAGAGTGTGCGCCTGCGCAGCACGCCGCTGTGATGACTGACAGCCACACACTGAGCCTGCCTGCCTCTGCAGTAGCGCGCCGCAGGCTGTGCCTGCGTGGCACAGACAGTGGCGGCCTCGGCCTGTGTCAGCCAGGCAGCGCTGCGTACTGTGCGCAGTGAAGTTGTTGGGTGGGTGGGATCACATCGATGACTCACGTCACGTCACCTGCATCAATCACTCTCCGATGTGAGTGAGAGTCGAAGTCGGTACTCGAGATTGACGGTGAGTCGTCACATGGAAATTGTTGTTGGGGCAGAGGGGCGTCAATCTAGGAGTGCACGAAAGCGCTACCAATTGACGGCCCTACAAGAAATTATTGGCCTGCCCCCGTGGCATTATTTAATATGCTGGCTGCGACACGCTGTCTCTCACTGGCTGCGCACGTGCCACCTGGTGGAGTCTTGTGTGTGTGGGTGGCTCTTCTCTTGGGTCCCGCCGTGAGCCTCAGCCTGCACACGTGTGGTGGCGGGCACCCCTGGAAAAGTCTCTTCTTGAATTGACGCCAGCCCCAGAGTGCGACTGCAAGATTGGGGCCCCAGAGAGGGGAGACACCCCCCTGGCCCCTTCCTGTTGTGTAGGCGTTACCTACGGCCCCTACCTACACTGATTTGCGGCCGGTTGGTGCGCAGCTGCGGAAGACAAGGTAAGTTTACTTCAATTTGTGCCGTTGTGACTTGTGAGTAGATGTATTCCTTATTTTTAATATTCAGGGGCTAATTGTGGATTGAGAGTGCATAGGATGTAAAGCATGGCAGGACTGAAAAAGAATGAGTGGCATCCAGGGTGGCATAGCCAGTGCTTAATTTGTAAATAAAAACTTGCCGGTGTCCAAAGCTCTCCTCTTAAACACGCGGCTGCTGCAATTAAATGTGCAAACATGGAATACTAGGGCAGCGTAATCCTGAAGCCATGTTGGGCCTCTTTAGTCCATTTTATGCCAGTCCCTGTCATTTCACCTCACTCCTGCAGCTTTCTGCTCTCTCCCTTTGTGATGCTTTTTTTCATTTTTGCATTCCTACGTCTTTCCCATATGTGTCTTTTGCTCACAGTAAATGCTTGAGGTAGGAAAAAAGAGTGCCGTCCCACAAAAAATAAGTGCCGGTGCTCTGCACCGGAAACAACAAGCACAAATTAAGCACTGGATGGAATCACATGAAGGTTGGTGATGACAAAGAGTTATTGTTTTCAGCTCATAATGCAAGGGGGTTACCAGCTGAGTTGTGCAGTGCGTGCTTTGCAGGGCAGTGAAATAAAAATAAATAATTCAGTTTGGGTATTACTTAAACCATTTTATCTGAAACCTTTTTGCATGTTTGGTAGCAGTCTATCTAATCCTGCCAGTAATTCAAGTTTAACCGAATGACTTACATTTGCACAACACACAATTCTCCATTGCAGCAACAGAGATTTAATTCTTTGGCTTTTTGGTTACACACAGACTTTTCAGTGCATTAACTAATAGAGGTTCCACAATGATTAACTTAACTTTTTTATTTTTTTATTTAAGGCATGAGTTATGTATGTGGCTACCTGAAAGAGAATATTTTGGTTTTTTTTTTAGCCACATGTTTAACCCCGCCCCATTGCATGCAGCATCACTGTTCTGATCCTTTTTTTTTAATGCACTTTGAGCTGTGTGCTCAGCTGATTTATTCATTTATTTAACTCCAGTTGCAGGCTGTGCAAGCACAAATGTGGCCTCATAGGCTGAGCTAAGCGAAATGAGGGTACATGGTCAGAGCTCAGCCTCACTGCATGGTTCTGTTTGTGATCTTAGTGCCTAAATTTATTTACATCACTTCTTGTCATGCTCTGCTCAGCGTAGCCATTGCTTGCATTTGACACAAAACACTCGCCCTTACCAATAATTTAAGTTTAAGTTCACAGAGTTTGGGTCACTGTATTCTGGCCTCTGGTAGGAAATGTTTGCTTCAGCCTACGATTGCATTATTTCAGTGTTTAAAGTTTGAGCCATTTTTTGGGCTGGGACCGGTTCATTTGGGCTTACTTTGGGCTGGTCGTTCAACAGCTTTGGGCTTTAGAAGGCTTTCAAAATCTGGCAACACTGGGCTCGTCATAATCCATCACTAGTGGTCTGTGTTTATTTGTGAGCGCAAGCCGTTGCCTAGCTCAACGTAGTGCACCGACAACACAATGATCATGAATCTGAGACTTGCACAGTCCTTTGTAACATGGCCCGTGGTTACTGAACTTTTTCTTTGTCCTTTGTTATTCACTATCACCGCTGTATCGTTTTCAAAACATAGGAATATGCAATCCTTTCTTCAATATGATGTCTGCTGCCATGTCACCAACGATTGGATGCTTTGTTTTTTTCTGAGTTTGGGCTTTCTTTCTTTCACTGTAGCAATCCCCTTATCAACTACACCTGCAGATAGCAGTCTGTTCAGAAGAGCCTTTGCTTCTTTAACAGAGATTATGTGCCGGTTCTTGGCACCCCGTTAGCTGCAGAGTCGATCACGGCTCCAACAGAGAGATATGACATTTCGCACCTGACGAACCACCCTGTCCTCTCTTGGACATTTGTAAGATGCAAACAACAACAACGTTGCTCTTTCCTTGTCCCAGTCCTTATAACTTTGAGATGTTTTTACCCACTCCCAAGTGTCACCTGACTTCTGCAAACAAAGAAAATTGAAGAAAAATTACTGCCCCCAGCCCCAGTTCCTCCATGTGCTCGCCCCGTCAGGATCAATCCACTCAATTGGAGCAATAAGGAGAAAACAAGCATTTGCAATGCAATGGGTCTCGCGTTTGATCGAGTTAGAGCTATTAGTGTTGTAAATTCCTAACTGGACTTTTCTTGCCACACAAACTGCAAATTAAAAGTAAAAACAGTTGACATAAGGGCACTGATTCAAAGCGCCACTGTGAGTGTGAAAAGAGAGACAAAAGGAAAAAGAAGTTCGCTTGCAGTCAAAGTTATAAGCAAAAGTGCAATTAGCCATGTAACAGGGTCAATGACCAAAGCGGTAACACAACCGCTCTAAGGAGGGACAAACATAAAGCAGTTACCAATAAAAAACAAGGGAGTTTTAGAAAGGCAAGCCTGTGAACGAGTGATAGTGATGGGCGTACAGTAGGCATGGTTAAAATCTCAGATACACACCAACACGTTGGAAACGCAGCGCTTGCGCATTGCCATACTCAATCTAATAAAAAGCAGTACTACGGCCTATTCTTTTCACCTACCTCAGACGTTACACCCAGCTTTTTACTGTATGTAAGGCAGGGCTTTCAATATCAATATCTGTATTTCTTATTTAACTTATTTTGTATTTTTAACACATATGTGCAGCATTGCTTCTATTAAGTTCTGGGTCGACCACATTGTTGCTTTTACCCCAACCCCAAATAAGTATATGGGAGCAGGCGGGGCTTCCGAAGAGGCTGAGTAAGGTGCAGTTTTTCTCTGACCTTTTCCTCCTTACTCCCTCTCTTCTTCCATCAGCACGAAAAGAAATAACAGAGCAACATTTGAACGGTAGAGGATGCGTTTCGGCAAGGGAAAAAATTACCCCCATTCCTAGGCTGACTTGCAGTTTGCTTTGGTAGAGGTCCGGGGAGGCCAACAAATGTGAGGAGAAGCCAGATAAGATGCTCCCAATACGCAGAGAGGGGAAAAAAGAGTTCTTTGCCAGACAAAATGTAAAGAAAGAGACAAGGAAGGCCTTTTTATTTTTTACAACAAAAGGTCAAACATTGTAAATAGCTGTAACACTGCAGGACGCTTTGGTTGGCATCCCAGGTCTGTTCTTCTTGCAGCTTACAGAAACAGAACAATTATGTATGACTGTTTCTTCTCCTTTCTCTTCTCTGATATGATCATGCTCCCATAGAGTCTTCTACTTTCTGTTGTGCAGCAAGAAGATGCAATGTCAGCCTCCTTTTTATACCTTGCTATTTTGTGCTGGCATCTATTGATGCCCATAGATTCTTTAGATGGAGTATTTAAATGCTTTAGTCAGACTTGAGGCTGTCTGCGGAGCAAGATGGAGCATGGTAATCACTCATCTTAGAAGAACTATACCCTCCAATGAGGAACAGGTCCTGAGCACTACTTGGTGCTGCACAACGAATCCTAATACTTCTTTGATTTTGATCAGAGGTAGGCTTTAAGTTCTTCCCTTATTGACACCTTAGAGATATTTCTACCAGTGAGGATGCAGAACAATCTATCAACGAGGTTCCTTTTCACTCTGCCCACTATTTGTTTCTTCTTGGGATGTGTGTTTTTTCATCTTCTTCGATTTCATAATGTACACTTCCTCAATATGATTATGAAATAGCCAATTATGATTCTATGTCAGGACTGGAGGCAAGGATTATGCCTTCTTTCTCCATTTTATTAAACAGCAGCCAACTATAAATAAGAAACTACTATTCCCATGAGAACCTGGGAATTGGAGTACAAAAGCACCAATCAAAATACAGAACAATCAAAATACTGAAATAAAACCAATCAGGAACAGGCAGTCCCAATATAGTCCATTAACTATTTCGAGGATTCCTCTTTCTTCGCTGCTCGCAGCCAAGTGGAATTCCTTATTTCTGCTCGTCTCTTGGGTATTATTGTATTAACTTTTTTCATAATTAATACATAGTTTGACTGTTTTAGAGTTATTATACTTAATTACGGTCGCAGGAACGATTTCGCTCCTTCGCGACCGTTCCTTCTGTTATTTAGTGCACTATCGGTGTTCTGACCGCCACCAGGTGGCGCCTGCCGGAACACTTGTGCTTTGGAGACGCACTGAGGGGAACGCGCGGCTTCGATTCCTGTCAGACTTCGGAGTCGGAGCTGCGTGTCCTCCTTGAGCCGAGTGCGTCTCCTGGCATTTTGTTTCCTTCTGCCTGGAGAGTGACGCCCTTTTATCAAAGGGTCTGTAACGACAATAGACACCCCATATTTTCTTATTGGGGTCAGTATTATTCTTTGCTTCTACGCCCTGCAGGGTTGGTATTTTGGGCATTTCTGTCCTTTCTGGGACACGCTCATAGGCGGGGTTTTCCCCATTTAAAATATTTTTCTGAGCACATGGATTTTGTGTCCCAGGCGGACGTCTTTATAAGCTAGTGCAAATTCGCACTCTTCATACTTAGCTGACACCCAGCTCCCATAAGAACCATTATTATAATATAAATTGTTTTATATATGTATTATTATATATATTTTTATATACATATTTTTGTTTACATTTAAACAATGGACTTAACAGATGATGAGTTCTTTGATGCCGTCCATGCCTCTATTTATAGAGCAGTTTCTGAGGCAATTGGCCCTCTTGAGAACAGACTTCCACAACAGATTGCACAAGAGTGTGCTAAATTCACAGCCTCTAGTTTGACTCCCTCAGCGCCACCTATGTCCTTTAAAGACTTAATCTCCGACCGCTGCGCAAACTCCGGCAAAGCGTCGCCGTGAGGCAGGAGTTGATCACAATGTTTTCAATCGTGTTAAGAATTCCCTTTTATCCCTTGCTGATTCCTCTCTTTCCTTAGACCCCCAACCCCTCTCTGTGTCTCTCCAATATACTGACTCCTCTGGAAATCAAGATGAAGACGCTGGTCCGTCCAGATCATGGCTTCCCTCCAATTCTCAATCTACTCCTCAAGAGTCCATTTCCAATGTTTCTGATATGTTAGACTCTGACAATATTATCCATCCTAGGTCTTCTGAATGGGCCCCATCTGATAAAGTAGCAAATTATGTGGCGGGTTGCATTCGGAAACCTTTGGAAAAGGAATCCTGCAATTGTCTTAGGGCTGAGTGAAATTCTTGACATGGCCGAGGATGCCAAATCCTCAGGAGTGCTCGTTTCACCTGATATCCTCTCAGGATAGGCTCAACGAGCTTTAATTTTTCTATGCAATACTAATTGTGCGCTCTCTTCAGTCTGGCACCACTCTCTCCTCATTAAAGTGGATCCCAAATTAGGAGAATTAGCTGATTCTGAAGCTGGCGCTGTGGCCCAAGGTGGATTTTTTGGTAAACCTTTCATAAAAGAACTAGGAAAGTTCGTGAACACTTTCACTTCCTTGGATAAGGCACAATCATCAATGAAAAGAGTTTTTCCACCCGTTTTTTCCACGGGCCGGTTGAGGCAGGGGCCGCTCGACCAGCCGTGCTCAAGCACCTACTTCTTTTAGAGGCCAAGGCTCCAGGCAAAGCCCGTTTCGAGATCAGTCCAGATTCGCCAACTTCTACCCAACAAAAGACAGACGCTTCAGGTATTGAGGTGGTAGAGGAGCTTCAACAGCCAATTCCGGTGAGTGTTATCCCTTCTTCTCTTCTAAAAGCAGGGGGCCGCTTGGGTGCATGGGTCTTGCAGACAGTCAAAGGTTTTCAGATAGAGTTCGTTGGTTCTCCCATACAATTATCTTGTCCAAATCCCCTTGTGTTTTCCGCTCAAGATATCATTCTGGTGGACGCGGAGGTTGCGGCACTGTTAGACAAAGGAGCTATTTCTCTGACTGTGCTGTATCATCAAGGGTTCATCAGCAATCTATTTATAGTGGACAAAGCCGGTGGAGGTAGACACCCATTCATCAATCTAAGAGAGTTCAACGAATGGTTGGTTCATCGCCATTTCAAAATGGAGGGAATACATCTTCTTCGAGACGTCTTGCACCCTATGGATTGGTTAGCTAGTCTAGATCTAAAGGATGCCTATCTGACCATTCCCATCTTTCCGCCGCACCAGCGCTTCCTTCAGTTCATCTGGGAGATCTGGTTTTCGAGTTCACGACCCTTCCATTCGGTCTCCTCAGCACTATAGTGCTTCACAAACGTTCTCAGGCCCGTTGTGTTCGATTAATTATTTATCTCAACAATATCTTACTCCTGGCTCAGTGTCCCTGGAAACTCTCTGCCCAACTTCAGATAACTGTCAACTTATTACAAGAAATAGGTTTTGTCATAAACGAGTCCACATATCTATTAATTCCTTCTCAAAGAGCGGTTCTTCTAGGTTTCAAACAGACTCAATTTCTGCCACCTTAAGTCTTCCATCTCGAAAAATGACAAAGATTATTCACGAGCAGCGACGTACTCTGACCAAGAAAAGGATTTCACTTTGGCAGATTGCTTGCTTAGTTGGACTCCTTTCTTCATCTATACAAGCCATTTTTTTCTGGTCCTCTCCATTACCGGGCTTTTCAACGCCTAAAGGCATATCATCTTTGAAAAGGTTTAACCTACTCCCAGAAAGTTCTTCTCTCAGAAGAATCAATAGAAGAAATACGTTGGTGGCTTTCACATATGGAGGCCTGGAAGGGGAGAGCAATCTTCGGTTCTGCTCTGGATCTCATAATCGAGTCAGATGCCAACAGATCAGGGGTGGGCGCTTGTTGCAGAGATCTTTCCACTGAGGGGAATTGGTCTCCGGTGGAACAAAATTTACATATAAATTGCCTAGAGCTTTTAGCTGGTTAATTTGCAGTCAAGTGCTGGACCAAAGACTCAATCCAATTGTGTGTTCTCCTGAAGATGGGCAATATCTCGGCTGTCCATTATATCAATCATCTAGGGGGCCCTCGTTCCAAGGCTCTTTCCAATTTGGTGACCCGTTTTTGGCCGTATTGCCTGGATCATCAAATTTCAGTCACTGCTCAATACATACCGGGTGCTCAAAATCAGATTGCGGACTTTCATTCCAGACATTTCAGAGATTCCATTCTTTGGAAACTTCATCCAGAGGTGTTGTATCATCTTCAGGATCTATGGGATCCGTTTACAATAGATCTCTTTGCATCCAGGTTGGATCACCAGATTGGATCACTTCTCAGATTTTTCAGATGGAAACAGATCCTCTGGTGACTGCCACAGATGCTTTACTTCAGGACTGGAGTCAGGAGAAAGGTTATGCTTTTCCCCCCTTTGCAATGATAACTCGAACATCCACTCATGTTCTTCGCCAACAAACAGACATAGTTCTGGTAACATGAACAAAAAACAATACCAGAGTAATCTCTTATCCTGCTTTCCCAGATGTTCCAAAGTTGTGTGCCGTTCATTGTCTTAAAGCTTATGAGGAGATGACTGAGGATATTTGCCCTCCTGGAGAGCGTCAACTTCTTATCGCGTTGCGAAAACCCCATTAAGCAGTTTCCTCACCTACCATTGCTCGGTGGGTTCGTTATGTGATACAGGAGGCTGGTATTAGCCTCTCCCTTTTTGGTGCCCATTCCGCTCATGTGGCTATGGCTTCTAAAGCATTTACTTTAGGTGCTCGTCTGGAGGATATCACGAATGCAGCAGACTGGTCTTCAGATTCAACATTCAAAAGATTCTATTTCCAGCCAGTTTTTGATATGGCTCATTTAGTGGTAAACAAGCTTTGAACTAGCATAATCCTCGCCTCCAGTCCTGAAATAGAATAAAAAAATTCTGAGCTATTGTAACGGAAAGTTTCAATTCTATTTAGGACTCGGAGGTGAGGATTATCCCACTCGGTTTTATAAAGGAGAATTTTTTCAAGGAAACCTCAATTTAAGTGAACCCTCCCTTTGTGCAGTAAGTAATTTCTATTTATCCATTTGGAGTTATTGTATATAAATCTCTAAAATGTATTGAATTGTTTAGTTTTGTTCTGATCTCTATTCCTCTCAGTCTTATCTTCACAGCTCAGAATACTTTGTTTTAAGATTATTCCCCTTTTCTCGTAGGAAGTGAAACTTTAGAAAGTGGGCATTTCCTTGCTCAACCATTCTGTGCCTCTGTCTGTGGAATACGTGTCTGGGTCAGGAAGACAGTTGGGCTGTTTGTGAATTCACTCCAGACAGTCACGCAAAGGGAGCTGAGGGGTGCCCTGCATATCCTGATGGGTCTTCCTGGGATAGAGTGGTGGGAGGAGCTGATACTTGCACC
The DNA here is from genome assembly GCF_031143425.1 of Pleurodeles waltl. Taxonomy (NCBI): domain Eukaryota; kingdom Metazoa; phylum Chordata; class Amphibia; order Caudata; family Salamandridae; genus Pleurodeles; species Pleurodeles waltl. The sequence continues at coordinate 1,216,757,385 of NC_090440.1, forward strand.
TGAATGGGGCTGTGCCTGTCCTTACACAAAACAGCCCCAACCCCAAGGAGTGTGTCTGGGGTCAGGGCAGGAAAGGCAGAGTCTTGTGCACTACAAAGACTTTCCTTTGAAGTTTACCTACTACAAAGCCAAAACGTAGTATAAGTATTGGGCCTCTGAGACTACAACTTCAGAACACTTCTGGATTGAGGACATTCTGCCAGGAAGAAGAGCTGGATGCTTTAGAAGGAATTGCCTCTCTGTCTGTTGCTTTGCTGTGCTGGCCTGCTTCTTGCTGCTTCTGTCCTGGAAGTTAAAGGACTGAACTTTGCTTTCTACATCCTGCTTTCCAAGGTTCTCCAAAGGCATGAACTGAGCTTCCCTCCTGTTAGGAAGTCTCAGGGACATCAAAGACTTCACCTGCCAGTGCCTGGACTCCTCTGCTGAGAGTCCTGTCTTGCCAAGTGGTGCCACATCCAGTCCCGTGGGAGTGAAAAGTGTTGTCCTGAGGAAAAGAATCCACACATAAGATCGCCGCCGCTGAAAATCCACGCAGCACCTGCCTTGTGGTGGAAAGATTGACGCAGCACCTACAGGACCCATGCAGCACCTGTTCCACTGTGGTGCTATCATCACAGTGCGTCTGGATTTTCCCATGCATCGTCCCTGAGTGTCATTTTTGCATCAACCCTGCACTGCAGCAAGGAACCAAGGCTGCGTGACTGGTAACCAAATCATTCTCTCTCCTGCAGGAAGAAAACTTTGCATTACCTCCCCTGCCACTAAGGAACCAACACATCACTTCCCCTATCAATAAGGAACCAACGCATCACCTCTCCTGCGCGGACAGAATTGACACATCACCTCTCCTGTCAGCAAGAATCCGATGCATTACCCCCCCCCCAGCACAGTAAAGAACCAACGTATCGCTTTGTTTTCCTGTGCCTCACCTACTCTGCGGCCTGCATCATCTTTGTTTTTGACGCATGCCAGGTACTGTGTGTTAAAAAGAGACACCCATTGATTTCTTTGGATTGGGACTCTCTCCAACTCTTTAAAAGTGATATCTTTGCTTGTGTATGTTGGATTTTCATCAGTTTTGGTCTTGTTTTAGTCAGATAAATATTGGTTATTTTTCTAAACTAGTGTGGAGTCGTTTTGTAGTGTTTTTACTGAGTTACTGTGTCTGTGTACAAATACTTTACACATTGCCTCTGAGGTACGCCTGATTGCTTGTGACAAGCTATCAAGGAGGTGTGCGGGGATATCTTAGCTGTGTGGCTCCCGTACCCTGACTAAAGTGAGGGTCCCTACTTGGACAGGGTGCAAACCACTGTCAACTAGAGCCCCCATTTCTAACAATGAGAACCATGTTCTGTCACAGTCAGCCTCTCACACTCAAGGAGTGGACAATGTGGTGGTAGATCACATGATAAGGGTGTTCCTCCTGTCAAATTCATTATGGCTCTCTACATGTTTCTAGGGCTTTGGAAGAGATTTGGAGTTTCAAAGGCAGGGCTTATTTGGCAACTCAAGCAATACTCGCCTTTGTTGCTTTTTGTCCAAATTTCTAGATGGGGGAGCTTGGAGTGTATACTTTGAGCTCTCTTTAGATCAAGTCTTTTTCTGTGTTTTTCCCTCTGGTCTCCAAACTGTTCAACTTCTCAGAGCGAAGACAGATTTCATTCTGATGGCCCTCTTTTTGCCTCTTTTCTCCTTCTTCTTTTCCAGGTATCTTGTCATCAACTACGCCTGGCAGCTTGGTGGTTGAGAGGTTGAGGCTGAAGTATTTAGGGTTATCCTCTCCTCTGGATGCTTCCATTCACAAATCTAGTAGAAATTCTTGCCAATGCTCTTATAACCATCATTGGGCCTCCTTTTCTTCTTGGTGTGCTAAACTATATACTGCTCTTTGTAACAGTGAAAATAAGTGGATTTTGCAATCTATTCAAGATCGTTTCGATGAGGAATTGGCTATCTCTAACCCTAATGGTTGTATGACAGCTACCAAGGAAATACAATCTCTATGAGGTTGTCTAGCAGACATGAAACCTCTAGGTAGTAGGCATGTATACGGTTTTCCCTTGAAAGTCCTCCTGTTCGTTTTGTGCATCCTTCCTGGAATTTGCCTTTAGTTCTTAAAGTTCTACAGCCTTCTCCATTTGAAAAACTAAAAACTGAAGGTTTTCTTTTTTGTCATTATCTCTGCTTGATGACTGACATTAGAAACACTAGGGCCCATATTTATACTTTTTGACGCTAAACTGCGCTAACGCAGTTTAGCGTCAAAAAGTTTTGCGCCGTCTAACGCCATTCTGAAGCGCCAAGCGGGCGCCGTATTTATGGAATGGCGTTAGACGGCGCAATCAGACCGGCGCTGCCTGGTTTGCGTGGGAAAAAACCACGTAGACCAGACAGCGCCGGCGTAGGGGGAAAATGGCGCATGGGCGTCTTAAAATGGGGCAAGTCAGGTTACGTCGAAAAAATCGTCTTAACCCGACTTGCGCCATTTTTTAACGACGCCCATCCCCCATCAACATGACTCCTATCATTGTAAAGATAGGAGTCATGCCCCCTTGCCCAATGGCCATGCCCAGGGGACTTCTGTCCCCTGGGCATGGTCATTGGGCATAGTGGCATGTAGGGGGGCACAAATAAGGCCCCCCTATGCCACCAAAAAAAAATATAAAAAATAAAAAATTATACTTACCTGAACTTACCTGAATGTCCCTGGGGTGGGTCCCTCCATCCTTGGGGGTCCTCCTGGGGTGGGCAAGGGTGGCAGGGGGGGTCCCTGGGGGCATGGGAGGGCACCTGTGGGCTCATTTTGAGCCCACAGGCCCCTTAACGCCTGCCCTGAGCAGGCGTTAAAAAGTGGCGCAAATGCGCCGTTTTTAGCCACGCCAACTCCCGGGCGTCTCTTTTGCCCGGGAGTATAAATACCACGTAAAGGCCTGGGAGTCATTTTTTAGACGGGAACGCCTCCCTTGCATATCATTAACGCAAGGAAGGGGTTCACGCTAAAAAATGACGCACATTCCGGGAACTTTGGCGCTATTCGCCTCTAACGCCATAGTATAAATATGGCGTTAGTTGGCGTTAGTTTTGCGTCGAAATTGCGTCAAAAAAAACGACGCAATTTCGGCGCAAACGGAGTATAAATATGGCCCTAGGATCCTGAATTCTTAACTTCCATTTTGTGATTTTACAATTATGTCAAGGTTTTCATTAGAAGATTATGGGGGTCATTCTGACCCTGGCGGCCGGTGGCCGCCAGGGCCACCGACCACGGGAGCACCGCCAACAGGCTGGCGGTGCTCCCACGAGCATTCTGACCGCGGCGGTTCAGCCGCGGTCAGAAGCGGAAAGTCGGCGGTCTCCCGCCGACTTCCCGCTGCTCGGGGGAATCCTCCATGGTGGCGGAGCGCGCTCCGCCGCCATGGGGATTCTGACACCCCCTACCGCCATCCTGTTCCTGGCGGGTCTCCCGCCAGGAACAGGATGGCGGTAGGGGGTGCCGCGGGGCCCCTGGGGGCCCCACTGTGTATTTCAGTGTCTGCAATGCAGACACTGAAATACGCGACGGGTGAAAACTGCACCCGTCGCACCCCTGCAACTACGCCGGCTCAATTCTGAGCCGGCGTCCTCGTTGCAGGGGCATTTCCTCTGGGCCGGCGGGCGCTCTTTTGGAGAGCGCCCGCCGGCCCAGAGGAAATGTTTGAATGGCCGCCGCGGTCTTTTGACCGCGGTGCGGTCATTTGGCGGCGGTACCTTGGCGGACGGCCTCTGCCGTCCGCCAAGGTTATAATCACCCCCTATGTCTTCCTTTCATGTAGATCAGGAGAGTTCACTCCCTTTTCAGTCTCCTTCACCCCCTCTGAGGAATCTCTACATTTATTGAATGTAACACATGCAGTTCAAAATTATCTCGTCCGGTCTGCAAATTACACACTCTGTGATGCACTCTTTATAAATGTTGGTGTTTTCAGGATAGGAAACAAGGCTGTAGCCTCTTCTCCGAGTTTGAGTAGATGTATAAAGGCTGTGACATATTCTGCTTATAGTTCACTGGGGATCTATTTGTCATGCTAAGCTCAAAGATGTTCTGCTCATGGAACGGCTGCCTCTTAGGCAGAGACTAAGGGAGCTTCCATTCAAGACATTTGTCAGACAGCTACTTTGGCACTTCCTTTTACATTTGTTTCTCACTACATTTTGGATATGATAGGTGGGGGTATCTGCATTCCTAGGATTTTGGGACCAATCCCAGGAGCTTTGCTTTTCAAGTGAATTCTCTTTTGTAATGCTTTTCCTTTAAGAAACTACAGGTGTAGCATTACTGCATTTTGTAGAAAACAGGTTGTGAATGATTTGTTAGCGCATGTCCTCAAGGCTGTAAGGACTCAGAAGGGGGAAGGGCTGAGGAAGTAATGCATGGATCTCTTACGAGTAATGTTCACCACGCTGATTGTCCATACTCCTAATGCCATCCTACCTCCCTCCCAAAGGCTACAACCTTGATTACAAGAGCTTGGTAACAACTGGATGTAACATGAGCATTCTCCTCTCTATGGCCCTAATAGAGGGGGTGAGGCCTGAGGATGAGAGCTCAGAGAGAGAAAGAACAGGTTAGTTGGGAAAGGATGGGTTATCAAAATAATGAAGATTACAGATACATAATACAAGCATTGATGAAACCTCCAGCAGATAATAAGGATGACCCGCCATGCACAGTTTTTTTGTCTAACATTTACTGCAAATATTACATTGATATTATCAATGATGTTTTCAAAGATGTCATGAGTGCGTAATTTGTGGCGTAACCAGCAGTGCATGGCGAGGGCACGAATTATAGCTACTTGAGATAACTCTTACTAGAACAGGTGGATATCACTGGTTTTGTACACTTAAAATGAGAGCCTACTTGTAATGCCCCTGTAACCTTTGTTTTTTTCAGTGAATTTCTGTTTTTTTAACTCTATTTTCTAACTATGACGTCCCTGTAACCTTTGTTTTTTTTAGTGAATTTCTGTTTTTTTTTAACGCATATGTAATTTGTACTACTATAAGTTCATCCAACCACCGCTGCACATGGCCTTCAGTCGTCTGCAGTGGGGGTTACCCACAGGGCCTGACCTGCAGCCAGACCCTTCGGCCAACCCCCATAACGTCCCAACCCTGCGCTGCGCAGGGCCAAAGACCATGCAGGGCAGGAGTTGGCCACAGCCTGTCTCTCTGGGTGTGAGAATAGGTATTAGAGGGTGTATCTGGATGTGAGAGTGGCTGTCTGGGTGTGAGAGAGGATGCATCAGTGTTTGTGTGGGTCTGTGAGCGTGTGCGTGAGGGTTTCAGTAGGTCTGTGAATGGGTGTCTGAGAGTCTGAGTGGGTCGTTGAGTGGGTGCGTGAGGATGTGACTGGGTTTGAGAGTGACTGCATCAATATCTGAGTGGGTCTGTGAGTAGGTGCATGAGTTACTGAGTGCATCTATGAGTGAATGAATTAGTGTATGAATAACCCTGTCAATTATTATTTTTTGTTGTTGCCGATATTTGCAAATTCATCATGACTTTACACTGGGCCACGCTTAATGTTGTGATGTATTCGCGAATATCATGCAGCGGGAAAACAAATAAAAATTACGGGCTTAATTTCACCCTCAAAGACCCCTATATGACATCTTTGGGGTCAGGGGAACTCCACTTTTCACTTCTGTTTTCAGCCCCGGGGACTGTGTCCCATTCCCTAAAATGGCAACCGCAACCGCAACTTTCAAGTCAGGTTGCGGCCAGCCAATCACAGCACTCCTACTGTCGCGCTCATTCACAAATTTGCCGCGATCACCGCAAAAACAATGCAATGGATTCGCGGCCCTAGATATGCAAATTTATTTTGCCTTCCATATCTCATGAACAGATTCACACCAAAATCTAGCTTTCTACCAAATTTGGTGTAATTCTGTTTAGCGGTTTGGGCTGTTGTTGTGTTCAAAGGTCCTATGAGAATTAACATGGGAAATGCAACTTTTTTGACCCCTCCTTTTCTCAGCCCCAGCTTGACGAATCCTGCCCAAACTTTCTATATATATATATATATAATGTTGGACCTGGCCCTTTTACAGGGTCATTCCCCAGACTTTTTGCCTTTTGTCTCCTTATTTTTCTGACCTTTGTTGGCTGACGTTTTGACTATGAGCACTTTTTCACTGCTAACCAGTGCTAAAGTGCATGTGCTCTCTCTTACAAATTTGGTATGATTGGATTATACCTGATTGGCATATTTAATTTACCTATAAGTCCCTTGTAAAGTGGTATCCCTACACCCAGGGCCTGTAAATTAAATGCTACTAGTGGGCCTGCAGCGCTGCTTGCGCCACCCCCTGAAGTAGCCTGTCAAACCTATCTAAGGCCTGCTAGCGCAGAGCCTGTGTGCGCAGTTTCCTACCACAGGGACCTGGCATCTAAATTTCCTTGCCAGGCCCAGAACTCCCCTTTTACTACATGTAAGTCACGCCTAAGGTACGCCCTAGCAAGCCCTTTGGGCAGGGTGCCATGTATATAGAAGGCAGGACAGGTGCCATGTTGCGTGGCTTGTCCTGGTAGTGACAAACAGCCTAACTTGGTGTCTCACTGCTGTGAGTGCTGCCTCCTCATAGGATTGCATTGGAGATGCCATGCCTTATGTGTAAGGGGTATTGTCTGATTTATGAGGGGTAGCGTAGGCATATTTGGTATGGTTGTGGCAGTGGTAAGATATACTGCTTACTGGTGTAGGTGTATTTTTTAATACTATCACAGAAATGCCACTTCTAGAAAGTGCGCATTTATCTGTGCTTATGACTTTGGTGTTTTGCAGCTTGTCTCCAATCAACGTCTGGGCAGACTGACAGTTGGGGCTTTGTGCATACTTCTCAGACAGCCTGAACACAGGGAGGGTGGAGGTGACACAGAGGTGCATCTACATATTGTAAAGCCTTCCTGGGCTGAGAGAAGGGAGAGGCGGGGCACACCTCCATTTGTAAAGGCTGTGCCCTGGCCTCACACAATAGTGTTGTTAACCCCCTACTGATGTTTGGAGCCTGTGCTGAAAGGAGAGAGGGGGCACTCCCAGAACCAGTTGTAACTGGCTGGAACCTCCTCTCCCTACCATGGACACAGAACGCTGATGAATGGACTAACCAGGAAACCACCTTGGACTGCTGCTGTTGTGCTGACCTGCCTGGTCACTAGGAAGAACTGCCACCATCTGCACCCCTTGTGCTGGCGTGTAGCTGGACCCACCAGCCCTGTGCTTCTTCTTGTTTTGTTGTTCCCAGGGGCAGGGTGCTGTGGCCTCTGACCCCTGCCACGATCTCTATAGCTTGCCTGAAGTGCTAGGAAAAAGCGCTCTTTCTGAAAATTGCTGCAGAAGATCACCGCCGCAGCCCGGGCTGCAGATTTGCCGTAGCGCCTTTAAAAGCACTTTATTTCTGCACCCTGCATCTACTTGCCCTTAATTCCCTAAGCAGTGCTCCTTTCCTTGAGCCGTCACACTCAGAAGGAGTTGTGGTGAAGCGCTGTTGCTATCCGGGACGTCGCGCTTTTAAAAGCGTTCCTTTTTCTTGCCGGGTCACCACGGCCACCTGGGAATCCCGAGCGCATTTGAACTGCGCGACCGATGTGCCCCAGGGGCACGAGAACGACGAGGACAAGAGCCGGCGCGCTCTTAGGAGGTACCCCTGGGGCGTGACATACTCCAGGACGCCCCCGGAGTGCCGCCAGGCTCCTTCCTCTACGTGATCTTCCTGCGGCAGGCGAGAAGAGCAGTAGAGCAGCACGCGCACCGCGTCGGGTGCAGCTGCTCCCCGAATGAGGTGGACGCCTCATCTGAGGTCTCCCTGGCCCCCACTCCGTCGCAGAGTTTAGGAGGAGAGGCTGGCCTTGAAGAGGAGACTCCGCCCCATTAGGCCCTGAGCTTTAGTGGAGATCGGGGGCCGGTGAAAGCCTCATCGGAGGCCCTACACCGCCCGGTCTTCCTGGTTGTTCCTTGGCGGGGTTTGCCCGCTCGATCAACCCCCCCCTCCGAAATAATCATCATCACAGGCCCCCGTCGTGCCCCAGGAGCACTGGGGAGCCCTCCTCGTATGCTTCGTGGCACTGAAGGTGCCCTTCAAGTTCAAGACAGGTACTCTTGCCGGTAAACCCTCTCTAGATGGTTCTTTTAGGGGATTGAGGGGGCTGTTGGGCTAACCTGTTTTAGGTGTAATAGAACATATATGTGTTGATGGTTCTTTTTGTAGGCATCCTACACCGATCTGATGTCCTGACTTGCCATATGGTTTAAAGTGCTCCTGATATAGGCCTTTGTGATACTTTTATGACAAGTGTATTTAGTTCTTACTGTAATTCCTGACTACTGCTTATGTTGCAGAATCCTGAGTACTTACGTGTGCTAATGTGACAACTGCCTATTTTTGCAGAATATTAGTAACTTGTGTAACATTCTGACAACTGCTATGGTAGCAGGGTATTACTTACGTGTAATGTTGGTCTAATTATGTTTTGTGCAATACAGATTATTTTTACATAGCTTAGTGTTGTGTTTACTTTGTGGTGTACATTTTGCATCACGTGTGTTGTGTGTGTTGTGCAAACGCTTTACACATTGCCTCTGGGATAGGCCTGACTGCTCGTGCCAAGCTACCAAGGGGGTGAGCAGGGGTTATCTTGGACGTGTAACTCCCTAGCCCTGACTAGAGTGGGTAGGTTCTGCCTGGCTGAGGTGCATACCCTAGCCAACCAGAAACCCCATTTCTAACATATATACATATATATGTGTATATATATATATATATATATATATATATATATATATATATTGTAAATGAAGAATTTCACCGCACTCCATGAGATATAACTATACGTATATTTTATTGCAGTCAACAACCCCCTACGCGTTTCGACTCGCCAAGGAGTCTTGATCACTGTAAATGAGTCCCTCTTTGCTTTCCCTTTTTATCCTAAATATCCTTCCTGCATTTATAATGCATTCTGGATATTGTAGTTTCTACAATTTTAAAACACTCACATTTTCATTACAAGACAAAAACACATTATCTTTAAATTTACATATATCGTTCATTTCGAATTTGTCTGATAGTGTGTATATATGACAGCATTTATGTTTGTATGTGGGATCGTATGTTTGTGAGTGAGTGAACAGAAGTGAATAAGAGTGAGTGAGAGAATGTGAATGAGTCAGGGTAAGAGTGAGTGCAAGAGACAGAGTGGAAGTAAAAGAGTGCAAGTGAGCAGTGAGCAAGACAATGGGCCCGATTACAAGTCCCAGAGAGACTGCCAGGTTGACGGTCTCACATCCACTGTATTACAGTGTTACCATTGGCCCAGCAGTGGTGTACCTGATGACTGAAGACCAGCCGGGAACGGGGTCCGCAATACAAGGTATATTTTTACATTTGTGTTGATGCAGGTGTGTACATTTTGATCAAAAGGTAGACATATGCATGACGCATGTGTAAAAATACTTTGTGCATGTACCACACCATTGTTGGAGACTGGGACATATATGCCCAGTCCAGTCAATGGCAGAAAAAAGCAAATTGTACCTGCCTGTATTATTTTGGATTTTGGCAAGGGTGAAGTTGCTGCTGTGAAGGGGTGGCCCTGGATGAAGGGGGCCACATCAGAGACTGAGGGAAAAGAATGAAATGGGGAGCTAGAACCCCATTTCCTTAAATTACACCATATCTAAGAAGAGGGTCTCCCCGACACATAGGGCCCTGTGGCAGCTGCTTCTCCCCAACCGCCGTCACAGCAGTCTGCGGAGGGACGGTGGTGTCGTCAGGACTTCGGCAGTCTCTACTTCAGCAAACTGCCTACATTGTAATTCGGCTGGTGGACTGCCTAGTCTGCAGTCGGGGTTTTTGACTCCACCATGACCAATGTGTCAAGACCACCAAACTCATAATCTTGTCCTAAGTGTGAGTGAATGATTGTAAGTAAATGTAAGTAAGCATAAGTGAGAATGTGTTATGCTTGCAAATCTGATGTTGGACCTGGCATGCTTCCTGGCTTATAGAAACTTATGTCAAGACCTGTGACATCTTTAAGGTCAAAGGGTATATGATATCTATGCCACCACCAGCACACCTAAAAAGAAAATTGACTATACTGATTTGTGCTATATACCGACTGCACTCATCTCAGAACAACATGGCTGCACACTTGAGCGTGGCACAAATCAAAAAGATCCCAGGACAACGCATGCACAACAAAAATAATTTTCACATTTGATTATTGCACTTTTCATGATTGCAGTTTATCTTGAGTCTGACCTGCAAAGAATAATTTAATAATAACAATGTTTATCTATATCCCACACATCATCAATTGAATCAAAAATAAAATGTATGGGCTTTTATCAAATCCTACACGGCCTAGATTTGTCAGTTATAGTTGGCTATCACCAGTCTCACAACATCACTTTCTCATCTTCACATCGCATTGGTAACACTCAAAACTACACACTGGACAAAACTCATCAGAGACATCCAACATGATACAGAATACACCACTTGGTCAGCTAGTACAGAACCGTAGAGAAATCACCACACCCACCTATTGCTCACTACACAGCATCTTTCCAGCCACACTTGGGGGCTTATTTACCAGCCCCTTGCGCTGCTAGTGTGTCACTTTTTATATGGGAAAAAGTGATGCACCGGTGGCACAAGGTGCTTGTAAATAAGCCCCTTAGTATTCACATTTCTCTAACAGAAAACGCTAGACACAACCTCCACATTTCATAATGTGCATCTAACCGCTATTTAAGTTCAATTTGCAATTATAATACAGCACCAAAGTCCTGCACAGGCCAGGTGTGAGACTATTGACAACTCAACAAAAAGCAACCTACCAAAGATATGCTGCAGGATTTTAATTTCAAAGTTACCAATGTAAACCATTACTCAGCTAAACACTTATCAAATGTCTTCTCACCAGACACAAACAAACACAATAATATAATCATATACAGGTAACAAATTTAAATGGTGCGGATTAATGAAGTGCAAAATGGCATACTAATTGTAGAAAGTGCTATACAAATGCTGATGTTGATAATATAACATTTATTAGCGTTGTACATCACAAATGGTACTTCTGTATCTATGTGCTTAAACAATAGTTGGTATTTTTGCCTAAACTTATGACTTACAGTTTACCAACCTCAAACTAATCAGTGGCTGAATCAGCCAATTTAGGGATTTTGACCTCTGATGAGAGCCTGAATTAGCCAAACTCAGACTTTTGAGCTGCAGGCCAGAAGACCTGATTCGCCAACTACATTCTGTACTGTGTAAAGCAGTGGTACAGTAATAGTTCTAATGTGCTAGAAAATGCAGTTCACGAACCTACAGCCAAAAGACTTCTGCCTCCACCTCTCTTAGGTGTTCTGTGTAAATCTCTTTCCCACAGAGGAGGTAGTTTTGGTAGTAGATGTGGGAAAACAAGACGAGGGACTGGAAAATGTAGACTATTGGAGACAAAATCGAGGGTTTTAGGGAAATTTAAGAGAGGGATTTAGGTGGGATATGCTAATAAAAAAAAACATATACCTGCAAAAGAGTAAGACAACTGCAATTAGCAAAATACACTTCTAATGTTACTACAGCCATAAAGGTGTCAAAACAGGAAGTCAAGCATTGCACATTATCAACCACTAGTGATGTAAAACACTCCTATAGGAAGAGTGGGGGCAGGGAATTAAAATAATACCACACAGGAGTTAATGTTAAATGAATTTACTTAATTATAAATGTAATATATATATATATATATATATATATATATATATATATATATATATATTTTAGTATAATGTACTTGATTTCTAAAACATTAATTAAAAGCTTTAATTTTTTTTTAAGTAAAACATTTTAAAATACATTAAATATTTAAATTTCCCCCAAGTGGTCTATATATTAAATAAAATACAAATGTTAAAGAGGGTCAGTTTTGTGTAATATATAAATCATTTTTTTGTTAATTTATCTATTTGTTATTTTATTTTTTAATACACATTTAATTTGAAAAGTGAATGTGCAGTGAAATGTTTTTTCCAGTTTAATAGTAAAATACGTTAATTAATTTACATTTATATGTGAATGATTTATTAAAAAATAATCTGTATTCAATGTCCCATATCCTCTCTCATAAGGAGATCTGGAGATCTTCCCCCTCCCCCCGAAAACTAGCCTAAGTGTAAAATATGGTTTTAAAGGTACTTGTGGTAACTTATAGTCATAAATACCGTCGTAGGAGGCTCAAAGCTGCCCATAATTTAAGTGGGGGAGAGATAAGTAAGTATAACTTTCCCGTCCTAATGTGAATAGCAAAAAGTGGAGAGTTGCACCTAGGTGTAAGAGTAAATATACACGTGAGTAAATGCACACCTGTTTAGGTGGTGGGGTAAATCTAGATGTGTATGCTGGCAACGAGGCTACAACTCATGAGAAACAGTAAAGGATCTGAGAAGCGGGACCCCAAGCACCTGTGAGAAAGAGTTCCCTTAGGCGGGAGTCTGCTTGAATGTGGTGAGAGGGCTGAGAGCCGAAACCTGTGGACACTCGAGTCACTGGACATATTGCAGGATTGAGACCAGCGCTGTCACTCCATTAGTGCAATTGCTCAGAGCACATTAATTCGTTTCTCTCCAAGAAGCAAATAACAGATGACCTGGAAACAGTTCAGCACATTACATTTTGGAAATAATGCGGCCACATATCGTGACACGTACAATAATCAATTTGTACTAAGCTATTGTTTGATTGCATACTTCAAAATAAGAATACTTGAAATGTTTATAGCGCCAAGAAGCCTAGGCATTGCCAGACTGTGCCCTTGGAAAAAATAACAAAGGCTGCATAAGAATGTAGTGAAACTTTAAAAAATAATTATAAAATCAACCTAGTTATTTTTCCTTTTTTTGGCCAGCTTTTATAATGAATGAATTAAATAATTAATTAATTGAGTTGGGGTATAGGGAGGGCTCCGCGTAAAAGCCGGAGATCAGAGCCAGCAATCTAGCAGGAAGGGCGGTATTTACTCTGTGTCACTGAAGTCAATCGATTTAACTGTACTCGAACGAATTTAACCACACACTGGAGACGTGTTCGCGGCAGCATTTAATGCTTTAAAGTTAATGAACATCTGGAAAGCTGAGGGGAATAAGGGGGAGGGTGACAAATGTAATGCAACAAATAGGACTTATCAAAGCTTTTCTTCAAACAAACGCGCGCAGTCACCAAAACTGCGAGGAAGCGGAGAAGCAAACGGTTACAGTTCTAATGGCTGACTTGGCGATAAAGCAAAGGAAATCCGCTGCACGTGCGACCACCAACATATACATGAAAGTGAACATGACATAGTGAAAAGTGGACGGTAACGGATAACAATGTGACTGCAAGAATTACATTACACAGCTGCGCGCTGCCCACTTCCGCCCACAGACATGAATCCGGTACCTGCTGTCCATGGTCCACCATCCCTCACGCCACTGACGGACCACGGCCCTTGCACCTCCTCCGCCTATGCCTCCACTCCCGACAGTTTTTCATCCCCAAAACTTCTAGGAACTCTTCCAGAAAACCCGACACCTTCGGCAGCCTTTCGTGACGCAACATTTAACACCCCTTCTGCTTATACCGGCGGGCCAGTTAACTTCCCCAGGCCTCTTTCTCCATCCTCCCTAATACCAGGGCACAGAGGACCATCCGGAGATTAGACCCCATGGGAGGCCCTTGGAATGTCCCGACTCCGCAGTTCTAAGAAGACGCGCTTGTGCGCAAACCACCCCAGGCTTCCCAGCCTGTAAGGTTTGATATTGAAAGCTATTATTGCAAATTTTGTTATCCTTTCATAAACTCTTACTGTTTAACAATCATTCAGAAGTCTCCATGTGATCGTTTTTGTGCTACACAAACAGCGATTAACTTTTTCACCAGTCCTTCTTAACAATACCCCGAGGTCGCAACTCGCGCCTGCACGTCAAATGCATTTTACATTTGCATTTATATATGGCTTACTAACCCTGACGAGGCATTTTATTTCACATGAAACTTAAACCATTTTAAGAACTGTAAATAATTATGATGAGATTTCTTTTCATGGTCATGTCCAATTTAGGACTGGCCTATAGGCAGCGCAACTGCCGTGGCATTTTCCGCGTAATTATGGATTTGCGCAGTTGCTACATAACCCTTCACCTGCTGCATAGTCAGCAGATTTTAACCAAATAAATTGTTACTAGCTCATACGAATCAATAGTTACTAAACCATAGCAACGTGAATTGCTGCTCAGTAGAAGGCATTTTGCGAAGCGCGTCTGGTCTTCTGTTGCTTAATGCTGTAACTGGGTGTCAGACCGGTGCTAATGAGGTGAAACCTTTGTCCAAATAGTGTTATGTGTAAAAATGTCAAAGTAATAAAGTAATACTATAACAATTTGTGCTGCAGAATGCCACATAATCTGGCTTATTTTGCCGCATAATTTAATAAATTCTGCCTCATAATTTAGTATTCTCGCAGTGTCCGAAGGGCTGGTTTCAGATCAGTGTAGAGATTGTTATTTTGGGTGTCCGTGGGCCAGTTTTGTGGTCTGATGGGCCGGTTTTTACTGTTGATTTCGCTGATATTACTACAAAACCTTGCCTGCAGCAAGCACAAATTCACTCGATCTCCCATATCGTCCAGAACACTGATACAGTTTACCTTTACAAATTTAAACCTGCTCTGATTTGCAAACGCAGGCCACTTTCTAAGTTATCTGAGTCGCTAATGGGGACCACTTTTAATTTGGTGCCTGTGATTATTTTGTGTCGGAGACTGAACCGGACTCTGTCCGAGGGCTACTGAAACCCAAAATAAAAGTGTCAAATACCGCAAAATAAAAGCGATGAAGTAAAATTTTCCCAGATTTTTCTGTCAGTTTAGTTTGTTTTTGCTTTTAATCACTGTGATGGCCAACTAGGCTGCAGGGCAAAGTCTCCTTCAACAAGAAAAGACTCACAGTTAAAGAGCATAGTTGCAAGATCTTTACATCCATTTCAGACTGGCACATTGCATGAGAAGATGGTTTGCTAATATTTGTTTTGCCATGATTTCCTTTATTCATGTAGTTTACAGGTTTTATGATACTTTAAGAACTCCCGGTGGAAGATTTCAAGCTGGAGGATCAATTGGCTAGAGTTACCGTGTGTTCCAAGTTGTAAGGGGATCATTTGGTACTTTTTAAATAATTTTAAGTAGTTGATTAATGCAGATATATAATGAATTTGGGTTATCACCCAGTTTTCTGTATGACCTTATTGCAAACAGACGCAGAATTACAGTAGTAATTCTACACTCATAGTTGCTAAATTGTCAGTTTGCTTAAGTGTGACATTTCTGTGTTTTAGGTTGCTTATGTGTGCTATGTCAATATAATTTGTGTGGCATTTGAGTGACACTTTATCAAGATAGGAATTAGTACATATATCCGTGTAATGAGGTACCTTTGAAATGTAGCTCCCTTTTGTGCAAGTTAATGGTTTAGAAATTCACTCAGAATACCAATGAAAGAATGTGTATACTTGCCAAGGCCCAGGAAATGTATGTCAGAATTGCATACAACACTTCAACTGGCCTACCCCACTGCCAACCAGCCTGATGCACATGAACCACAAGACATTACTGTACTGCTCAAAAGGCATGTCTCTGAAGGCCGAGAAGAGAAGGCAAGCCAGGGACTACAATTTGCTAGCAGTGTGTCTGGCACCGTTGGCACAGATCATGTTGTGGCAGCACTGCAGAACTGACCTCAGTGCAGAACTAAGTGCACAAAAGCTGCTAAGTACTCTCAGTGTAGAGCTGCTTCGGCTCTTAACATCTGCACACTGTTAGAAATGGTTATGGGGTCTTTGGTTAACAGTCAGGTTCAAGGAAGGACCCTCACTCTAGTCAGGGTAAAAGAGAATCATCCTCAGCTAACCCCTGCTTACCCCCTTGGTAGCTTGACAGAGCAGTAGGCTTAACTTCAGAGTGCTAGGTGTAAAGTATTTGTACCAACACACACAGTAACTTAATGAAAACACTACAAAATGACAGAACACTAGTTTAGAAGCATAGGAAATATTGATCTAAACAAAACAAGACCAAAACGACAAAAATCCACAATACATGAGTCAAGTTATCAATAAAAATGCAAAAAGAGTCTTTAAGTAGTTTTAAACACACTCTAACGCTGTCAGCTTGAAAAAGTACCTTGGGCGCGTCAAAAGTAACCCTGCACGGGCGTGTGCGCATCAAAAAGGGGATTGCGAGGCGTTGATTCCACTCACAAGCGGGACCGTGCGTCGTTTCTCCTTTCGCCGGATCGGGCGTGTCGTTTCTTCTCTCCGCAGGAGAGTGATGCATCGATCCGGTCAGCACTCTCGGGTCCGGGCAGGCCTTGCGTTGTTTTTCCACGCACAACGGTACTTGAGTCGGAAATTCCACCGCACAATGATATGAAAACACTGCAGCGCAGGTTGTTATATCCAGCCTCCGTCAGCGATGCTGCCTGTCGTTTCTCCTGCTCCGGGCATCGATTCTTCAGTTGCGTTTTCTGCGAGCGTCGTTTCTCAGCTGCCGAGCCGGCGGCGCGTTGTTTCTTCAGCCACACGATCAGAGTTGCGTCAATCTTTTCCGCGCACAGCGCTCTGTGCGTGGATTTCCTCGCCTTTAGGCTGCCAAATTCTTCTTTCAGAGGCCCAGGAACTGGATGGGCACCACAGGGCAGAGTAGAAGTCTCTCCAGAGACTCCAGGTGCTGGCAGAGAGAAGTCTTTGCTGTCCCTGAGACTTCAAACAACAGGAGGTATGCTCTAGATCAAGCCCTTGGAGATTTCTTCTCAAGATGGAAGGCACACAAAGTCCAGTCTTTGCCCTCTTACTCTGGCAGAAGCAGCAACTGCAGGATAGCTCCACAAAGCACAGTCACAGGCAGGGCAGCTCTTCTTCCTCAGCTCTTCTCCAGGCAGAGGTTCCTCTTGTTTCCAGAAGTGTTTCTAAAGTCTGTGGTTTTGGGTGCCCTTCCTATAACCAATTTCTCCTTTGAAGTATGCCTACTTCAAAGCAAAGTCTCTCTTGAATGTGAAATCCTGTCTGGCCCAGGTCAGGCCCCAGACACTCACCAGGGGGTTGGAGACTGCATTGTGTGAGGGCAGGCACAGCCCTTTCAGGTGTAAGTGACCACTCGTCTCCTCCCTCCTAGCACAGATGGCTCATCAGGAAATGCAGACTACACCCCAGCTCCCTTTGTGACACTGTCTAGTGTGAGGTGCAACCAGCCCAACTGTCAAACTGACCCAGACAGGGAATCCACAAACAGGCAGAGTCACAGAAACTGTATAAGCAAGAAAATGCTCACTTTCTAAAAGTGGCATTTTCAAACACACAATCTTAAAATCAACTTTACTAAAATATGTATTTTGAAATTGTGAACTCAGAGACCCCAAATTCCACATGTCCATCCGCTCCCAAAGGGAATCTACACTTTAATCAGATTTAAAGGTAGCTCCCATGTTAACATATGAGAGGGACAGGCCTTGCGACAGTGAAAAACGAATTGAGCAATATTTCACTGTCAGGACATATAAAACACATTACTATATGTTCTACCTTAAACATGCACTGCACCCTGCCCTTGGGGCTACCTAGGGCCTACCTTAGGGGTGCCTTACATGTAAGAAAAGGGAAGGTTTAGGCCTGGCAAGTGGGTACACTTGCCAAGTCGAATTTACAGTTAAAACTGCACGCACACACAGACACTGCAATGGCAGGTCTGAGACATGATTATAGAGCTACTTATGTGGGTGGCACAACCAGTGCTGCAGGCCCACTAGTAGCATTTGATTTACAGGCCCAGGGCACCTCCAGTGCACTTTACTAGAGACTTACCAGTAAATCAAATTTGCCAATCATGGATAAACCAATCAACAATACAATTAACACAGAGAGCATATGCACTTTAGCACTGGTTAGCAGTGGTAAAGTGCTCAGAGTTCAAAAGCCAATAACAACAGGTCAGAAAAAATAGGAGGCAGGAGGCAAAAAGATTGGGGATAACCCTGCATAGGCAAACAAGTCCAACACACACCATGCCCATGCCTGTCCTGTGCTTTATCTCGATTATGAGAGGAGCCAGTGCTTAATTTGGGCTTGTGGTAACCGGTGCTAAGCACCGGCACTTATTTTTGAGGGCCGGCGCTTAGTCTTCTGTCTCAAGCATTTACAGCGAGCTGAAGACACATTTGGGAAATATGGAGGAAGAGAACACGAAAAAGCTTCACAATTGGAGAAAGCGGAAAGCTGCAAGCGTGAGCTGAAGGGACAGGGAGGGGTTTTAAATGGATTGAAGAGGCCCGAGATGACTTCAGGATTACGCTGCCTCAGTAATCCCTGTGCGCACATTTAATTGCAGCAGCCGCATGTTTAAGAGCGAGGCTTAGAGCACTGGCACCTTTTTATTTACAAAATAAGCACTGAGAGGAGCTAGCTTATAATTGAGGGGAGTGAAACTCAGAGTTTGACTCCGTGGAATTCTGTGGAGTTACAAGAAAACTCTGAGAGGTTCTGCAGAGTTCTGCAAGCAGAGGGTGAGGGGAAGAATCTGTACACTGTACTGATTTTTAGCACCTGGAGCTTGTTCTGAGCTGAGAAATCAGCGCGAACAGCACCAAGTGGTGCAACTTACCACTGGTGAGCCAGGCTTGAGAAAAACTGCCATGTGGCAGTCAGTGGAATTTAGCCAGAACTCTGCATTACCTGTGTAACACTGAGTTGCTAAAATTCCACAAACTCCGATGGCAGAGCCAAGTTTATCCCCCACCCCTTCTTATTATGCATGACAAAGCATTTTAGTGTAGTGATGCAGAAACTAGCACAAAATGTGGTATGTTAACCTGCACTGCGTGGTACTTGGTAGGGCTGTTCGCTATAGAAAATAAATACATATTTACAGTCCTTCAAGAGAATCTTAACACACTGAGTTAGTCTGAGAATTGCTTTTCAAAAGCTGCAGGTAGGAAGTGCCCACCCCACAACTGCCTTTTGTAATGAGCACTGTACACATAGGTACATTGCAGAGATCTGATCTTACAGCATTTAACGCTCAACATGATTACAGGTGTCAAAGCAACATGAGGATGTGGTTCGACATGTGTCAAATAACACGAAAGCCTCAAGCTTGTGTTAAAATATGTTATATTATGTTATGTTATGTTACTCAGTATTTATTCAGCACAGCATTCAAAAACTAATTGACATCTTGGAGTTCCTTGCAGACGTCAGCCTATGACTGTGATGCACAGAAAAGAATAGGCAAACTGTCCCTATTTCTTCTACAATGGATGACATTTTTGGTTCGCTGAAGCTAAGGTGCATGGGACGGAGGCTGTTATAAGGTGGAAGGCTGTTGGGTGGGTGTGTGGCTGCATTTGTGTAGTTTGGGAGGAGGGCTCACAGACACACTGGGTGAGGACACAGGGGATGTGTGAATGGTAGTGGGGGTGGTGATTGCACGTGAGCGATGTGTGGTGATGGGCGTGCTGGTGATGGAGGTAGTGGCTGAAGATGTAGTGCATGCAGGTGTGAGTGGAGACGAGACAGGGAGGGAGGAGGAGGATGTGGAGGCGGGGGACACAGTGGAGGCAGTGGATGTTGATGTGTCTGCATGGGGTGGTGCTTGTGTGAGTGCCGGTGGGATGTGTGGTGCTTATGTTTGCCATGTCCCTTTTTGTTCTATTGCTTGATGCGGTTAACCCGACACTCACAAACTGACGCTTGGCACCTTGACACATCTACTCCTCCCACGTGTGGCCCTCACTGACAAAGATACTCTCCTGGAACGTGAACGGCCTCTTGGACAAAATTAAGAGGTCTGCGGTATACAGTACTCTTCGCAGACACGCCCCTTCGGTGGTTTTGCTGCAGGAGACACACCTCCTTGGGACCAGGTGCCCCATGCTCGCGAGGGGAGGATACGACAGGGTTTATCACTCAGGTTTCTCTAGAGGATCCAGGGGGGTGGCTATCTTGCTTCATCGCTCACTACCCATGACGATCACAGCCACGCAATCTGACCCACAAGGTAGATACGTTGCGGTGTTCGGATCGTTGCACGGACTACCCCTCAACCTCTTAGGCACATACGCTCCCCTAGTGGGATTTGATGCCTTCCTAGCTTCCCTTCGTCGGATTGTGGCCCAGTTCCCCCAGGGTATCACACAAGTAGGAGGTGATTTCAATGCCGTTCTAGATCCTGAATTAGATGTGTCCGGCAATGCCACCACTAGCTGATCAGGCCGAGCGGCGGCCTTAAGTGGCTGGGTCGACAGCCTCAGCCTATGCGAGATCTGGGGAACTTGGCACCCCAGAGCAAGACAATACACACGCACATCAGCAGCCCACAAGACGCACGCCAGAATTGATCTTGTATTCGCGCCTGCGCTGGACATTACCAGTGTTACTGGGGCCGAGATCCTTCCCCACGGAGTCTCCGATCACGCACAAATACAAATCCAGCTGGGCGGCGCAGACCCAACCTGCCGCCCAGTGTGGCGCTTGACCGCATGGTACTTACAGGATGAGGAATACAACACAGCAGCAAGAAATCATCTTACACAATACTTTGATGAAAACCTGGGGTCGGTCCAATCCTCAGGTACGATATGGGCCGCGTGTAAGGTGACAATTAAAGGGCACGCCAAACATCTCATTCACGTGCGTGAACGTGCATGAAACTCCCAAGTAGCAGAACTAGAGGCCCGTGCAGTACGCCTCGAGCGTTGGCACCTCACCTCTCCCTCGGTCCCTTGCATGCGACAGCTCATAAAGGTGCGTGAGGAGATTAAAACCCTAGTTTTAGAGGCCTCCAAACATATTTGGAGGGCATCAGTGGCTCGTGTGTACGGCTGGGGGGACAAAAACTGGAAACTCCTACACTGGCTGGCCACGTGACCTATGGCTAACAGGGACTTTATCGGAGATCATAGACGAAACTGGGACCATCTCCAAGACACCCAGAGATATTGCACAAAGTTTTGCCTCTTATTATGCATGATTATACGAAGAACGCCCCCGACCACAGGTAGAGAGGGAGTCCCCCCTCCTCAACGACATTACCCTCCCCAAAATTTCCCATGCAGTCCGGGATAGCTTAGATGAGGCAA
Organism: Pleurodeles waltl; assembly: GCF_031143425.1. Taxonomy (NCBI): domain Eukaryota; kingdom Metazoa; phylum Chordata; class Amphibia; order Caudata; family Salamandridae; genus Pleurodeles; species Pleurodeles waltl. Next base: position 1,216,778,608 of record NC_090440.1, read on the forward strand.
TAAGTTTGGAGAAGGTCCTGGGCGCAATAGCCACCCTGGCTTCGGGAAAGACCCCAAGCCCAGACGGCTTCCCAGCGGAGCTCTACAGTAGATGCGGTGACATACTAGGTCCTCATCTTCTTAACATGTACAATGAAGCGGAAAGCAACGGTCGATTCCCTCCCGGAATCGACCAAGCCACAATTGCAGTAATCCCTAAAACTCAACCCTGTCGCGGCATTGTTCGGACTACCGGACCATTTCTCTCCTAAATATCGAAGTTAAAATACTGTCCTCTATTGTCGCCTCCAGATTGAAAACAGCGCTCCCATCACTGATCCACCCCAACCAATGTGGCTTTATGCCCTCCCGAAGTACCAGACACTGTATTAGGCGGTTGCACCTGGCCCTGGCACACCGTAGAGTCTTGACCCAATCCCCCAAGGCCCTACTCCTGCTCAACTTTGAAAAAGCCTTTGACACCGTGGACTGGTCCTATCTTGATCAAGTCCTACAGAGCAATGGGATTGGTCCCAGATTCCGAAGGCTAGTGGGGCTTTTATACTCCCATCCAACGGCTAGGGTGCAGGTAAATGGAGTTATATTTGATTCGTTCCACATTAGCCGTGGAACTCGTCAGGGATGCCCTCTGTCCCCGCTGCTCTTTGCACTCGTAATAGAGCCCTTAGCTAAACTGCTCCGGGAGGACCCTTTGATCGAGGGATGGTCTTTGCCCGCTGGGCCGGAGGACCGGGTGAAGCTCAATACCGACGATGTTCTCCTATACATTGCCAATCCGGCCACAAGCGGCCCACGTATCTTGCAGATCCTGGACCTCTTCTCAGAGGCCTCCGGCCTCACGCTAAATCCCCGTAAATCTCTAGTGGTTCCACTGCACCCCGCGAGGGACTGTATTGACTGGCAACCGAACATTCCCATCCACCGAAATAGCTTCAAATACTTGGGGGTCCACGTTGCTCTCATTCCAGAATTGGCATGGGAACTTAACGTCACACCACTCACTGCCAGAATCAAGGACGATCTCCAGCGTTGGCAAACCCTGCCTCTTAATCTGCTCGGGAGAATAGCGCTCTTTAAAATGATGGTCCTTCCTAGGCTCCTCTACCTATTACAGAACTTTCCATACTATACCAAGAGATGGTTCAAAGAAATTGACTCAGTGACCCGCCACTTCTTGTGGAAGGGCACCCGCCCCAGACTGGCACTCATTACATGTCAACGAGATGTCTACGACGGAGGGTTGGGAATGTAAAATATTTATTACTACCACCTTGCAACACACCAGCTCATCATTAATGACTGGGTCGGGGGAGGCTGGTCAGACCCTGCATACCGACTTGAGCTCCACACACTGGGTTACTCCGGGGTCTTTGTCACTCTCTACGGGTGCCCGATTCCTCTGTCTATCCCAGAAGTGACCAAAGTGGTTTTGACTGGGTGGCGAGACGCCCAAAGGGTTTCAGGTTGGTGGAACCGTATCACTCAACAGACCCCACTATGGCACGGAAAGCTACTCACCGAGGTGGCGAGACTGAAGGGGTTCCAGAAATGGGATAATATAGGGATCTCTACACTGGGAGACTTCTTGGGGGATCGCACATGAGATCCTTTGAGGAGGTTCAGGGACTCTTCTCACTAAGTAAAACACAATTCCATAACTCCAACTCTGCCTCGCTTTGCTGACACACACGCAAACAGGTGAACACGTTCCTGAGTACGCCCCCATGGAAGCGAAGGTACTAATGGGTAATCTAGGTAGAGGCAGAGTTTCGCAGATATATCGCTCACTGATAGCTAACACCTCGTGTCCCCTTGAGGGACTCTGCTGCAGATGGGAGGGATGGGTGGGGCCAATCGAGGAGGAGGAGTGGAGAGAGGCACTGATGGCACCTCGAACCCTAGCGATGTCAACCAGATTCCGTCTCTTACAATCCTTTTACTTACACACTGCATACCTAACACCTACAAGGCTACACAAGGTAGGCCTCCGCCCCACAGCTGGTTGCCCCCGATGTTCCCATCCAGAGGCTGACTTCTTCCATATGGTATGGGCATGCCCAATTATGGAGACCTACTGGAAAACAATTACAAGACAGATCTCCAGGGTCTTGCAAGAGGTGACAAACGCTCCACTCCCACTCCTCCTGGGGGTAATGGGAGACATGGACTTGAGGAGAGCAGACCGGACCTTTCTGGGAGTAGCATGACTAGTGCCCAAAAGAGACATTATGACAGATTGGAAAGCGGGAGCAGCACCATCCCTGAATAAATGGAGACGGGGAGTGGACTGGTGTGCACAGCGCGGGAAACTGGTGTACGAGGCCAGGGGTTGCCCAAGTAAACACAACAAAGTATGGGGGAAATGGGAGGCCTTGACAGGAGACTAAGGTGAAGCAGAGCCCTGCACATGGTGAGGGCACTCGCTCCAGAGACGAGGCCCGGGCCTCCTCGGCCCGTCTCGCTTCTTCTGCCCGTGCCTGTTAGCATGAGTTTGAGACCAAGCTACTTTCTACCATTTTGAGACACAGACAATGTGCATTGAGTTCGAAGTGGGGCCGGGTTGATTATGATTGAGCATTTAAAATGTGTTATTTGGATTATTTTAATTGTGTTAACTTTGTTTAAGCATTTGTATATGCTGTATATCTACTTCCTCATTTTTCTCAAAACAATAAAAATGTCTTTATTAAAAATCTTTTTGCCATGTCTACTCTTGTGTCTTGATGAGCGTGCATGCTGGTCTGATGGGGTGCTTGGGCTAGGCTGAGGTACAGGGGATTGGGTCTGGGTGGAAGAAGTTGGAGGGTGGAGGCTGGACACAGGGACAATGGCTGCCATCAGTGCTGAGGCCAGAGCTTGAAATGCTCTCTGTTGGGATGCCTGGCCAGAATGAATGCCCTCCAGGCATGCATTTGTTTGCTGCAAATGCCTCTCAACACCCTGGATGGCATTCAAAATGGTAGACTGCCCAACAGTGAGGGATCTCAGGAGGTCAATAGCCTCCTCACTGAGGGCAGCAGGGCTGACTGTGGCAAGGCCTGAGGTGCCTGGGGCGAAGGAGATGCCCACCCTCCTGGGTGAGAGGGCACGGGAAACTCGATGAGGGGCTGCTGGGAGGGCGGTGCTGGTAGGAGGGGTGGTGGCTGTACCTGTTGATGCGGTGGGCACAGAGGTGCCCGCCACCACAAGGGAGTTCCCATCAGAGGAGGAGTCGCTGTCGGTGGTGTCTGCTACTGTCCCCGTCGTGAAGCTCCCCTCGCTCTCCGTCCCACTGGTGCCTTCTGACTCCGTTACTGCACCCTCCAGGGCAATGTGGGATGCAGCTCCCTCCTGCTCCAGTGCCACTGCTCCTCCGCCACATGATGCTAATGCACGCAAGCACAGGGTGACAAAACAAAAGGGGGGGAGGACAGAGGGGGCACATGGTCAATGCATGCAACACCACTACCGTTGGCGGACATAACACACAGGGAGCAGCCCTATGCACTAAGCCATGCACTGACAGGGCAGGGGAAAAGCACATGCCCAAGGGGGACTCTGTCTAGACCCATTTCATGCACAGCAAGAACCCATGGGAGCCTGACTAGGTGTAGAGAGCGAATACCACCTTTGGGGTTGGAGTGGGAATGAGCCTGCAAATCAATGGATCTACCTTTGCGCGTCTGCCCTGGCCTAGGGGAACCCACAGCCCACCTCCCCCACCCAGACACCTCTTCAAGCGTGCAGAGTCAGCTGAATGAGAGTATACTCAGCCCCTTGTGGCTGCTGTGATGCCCTCAAGCGCCCATCCCACTCAGGATATACCACCGCCAGGATCCGGTACATCCCCAGCTGGGCCTCCGCCGTCTTCTTGCTCCAGCGGCGCAGGTCCTCCCATCTTTTACGGCAGTGGGTGCTCCGTCTATGGTAGACCCCCAAGGACCACACTCCCTTGGCGATGGCACGCCAAATACCCTTCTTCTGGTGGGCGCTGACCTAGAGGGAAAGTGAAGTTATAATGGATGTTACTCTCCCGTACAGTTCTTCTCACACATTGCCCACAAACCTCCCACCCTGGCCCAGACATAGATACACAAACCATCCTCACATGCTGGCCTGTCCCCCAACTCTCTTCAATCCACGACACACCATATAATCATGTGCCATCCACCATGCACACAGTTGACTCACCTGTTTGTCCTTGAGAACTGTACAGTTGCATGTACTAGGGGAGGACCCCATCCACCAGTTTATCCAACTCCTCCACAGTGAAGGTAGGGGCCCTTTCCCCAGACACTGTAGCAATTGTTGCTTCCAGACACAGGTCACAGCAGCACTTGCAATGTAGGCCCTCTCCTGTAGAAGGTCAGGTATCAAGTGAGGGAACTGATAGAAAATGGCGGTCACGTCCGCGGCGGTGCGTACCGTCACCACCGGCGTACATCGTCATTGGCTCCTGGAACCCATAGGGCCCAATGATAATCAATGCTGAATTGTGCCGCGGTCTTCGACCGCCTACCGAGACGGTGTACAACGCCAGTTCAGTTACCTCATTTCCCCTTGTCACCTTACAGGTCAGGCAGCCACCATTTCAGGGGGCCACATGGCAGGCCAAATAACTGCGTCACACCTATTTAGGCCAGGAATACTGACAGACAAAGGCACATAGAGACAATTTAACGTTTGTGCTAAATAGCCTTGTGAAACCTAGGTGTTGTATGACCCTCTGCTCACCGTTCGCCTCCATAGGGCACGTCCGCTGGGGCAGGAGATGAAATGGCGGCATCCTGCGGTGTACAGACCCCTGGTGGACCTGTCGACAATGGAAGACAGACACATCATTATCACTTACAGACTTGATCGTGCAACAATCCAGGAACTGTGTGCCCAGTTGGAGCCTGACCTGATGTCAGCTATTCGCCATCCCACAGGAATCCCCCCTCTAGTGCAGGTCCTGTCTGTACTCCATTTTCTGTCCAGTGGGTCTTTTCAAACAACAGTTGCCATGGCATCAGGGATGTCCCAGCCAATGTTCTCTAACGTGTTGTCCAGAGTGTTATCTGCCCGGCTGAAACACATGCGCAGCTACATCGTTTTCCCTCAGGTGGAGGATTTTCCCACAGTGAAAGGTGACTTTTATGCCCTGGGACATATCCCCAATATCATTGGTGCCATTGATGGTACACATGTGGCATTTGTCCCCCCCCCGCAGGAATGAACAGGTGTACAGAAACCGGAAAAGCTACCATTCTATGAATGTGCAGATGGTGTGTTTGGCAGACCAGTACATCTCCCATGTGAATGCCAAGTATCCTGGCTCAGTGCATGACGCTTACATTTTGAGGAATAGCAGAATCCCTTATGTGATGGGGCAACTCCAGAGGCACTGTGTGTGGCTAATAGGTGAGCCTAAAGTCCCCACACAGTTTCATTTGCTGTCTGGGTATGGGAGATTCCCTAATGATTGGAGGATGTCTAACAGTTGTCCCTCGATATTTGCAGGTGACTCTGGTTACCCCAACCTGTCATGGCTACTGACCCCAGTGAGGAATCCCAGGACAAGGGCAGAGGAACGCTACAATGAGGCACATGGGCGAACTAGGAGGATAATAGAGCGCACCTTCGGCCTCCTGAAGGCCAGATTCCTGTGCCTCCATCTGACAGGTGGATCCCTATACTACTCACCGAAGAAGGTGTGCCAGATCATCGTGGCCTGCTGTATGTTACACAACCTGGCTTTGCGACGCCAGGTGCCTTTTCTGCAGGAGGATGGGCCTGATGTTGGTCTTGTGGCAGCTGTGGAGCCTTTGGACAGTGAAGAAGAGGAGGCAGAAGAAGAAGATGTAGACAACCGAAACAACATCATCATGCAATACTTCCAGTGAGACACAGGTAAGAGGATGGAACTGCTTCCCATATCTCATACTATTGTAGGACCTAGCATAAGTCTGCCTTTTTAACTCTGTGTATGGACCCTGACTTGTCACTTTGGCTTTCCATTTCAAAGATGTGGGTCCCAATTTGTGCCCTCTGCTATGTTTACTCCTGGCCTACAGCTGTGTAACATTGGTATGTGAACATGAACATTGACATTGCTATATTTATGAGAGGTTGCAATTACACATTTGTGAAAGTACAGACTGACTCCAGATTGATTGTTGATTCAAGGGTGTTTATTTCTGTGCAAATAAGTGGAAGGGTGTGTGCAATGGGCTGGAGTGATGGTGGAGGAATGTCCATGGCAGAGTCCAGTCTCTTGGTCTCACAGGTGCATTGTCCAATGGGGCATAGGAAGTGGAGCAATGGCAGTTTAAGGTGGACAGGGTTACAAAGTGGGACAGAAGGGCGACATTCAGGAGGGTCTTATTTCCTGGCGGGGGTCTTGGTAATGTTCTCTGTCTTGATCCTGGATCTCAGGGACCGTTTGCGTGGTGGTTCTCCTTCTGTAGGGGGTGGGGTGCTGGTGGCCGGTTGGTCCTGTGGCGGTGCCTCCTGTCCACTAGCGCCGGCGGAGGTGGAGGGCTGTTCATCGTCCAGGGTAGTGTCAGGGGCTGGTTTGTGTCCCACTGTGTCCCTCATGGTGTTGACAAGGTCTGCCAGCACCCCTGCGATGGTGACCAGGGTGGTGTTAATGGACTTCAAGTCCTCCCTAATCCCCAAGTAGTGTTCCTCCTGCAGCCGCTAGGTCTCCTGAAACTTGGCCAGTACCATGCCCATGGTCTCCTGGGAATGGTGGTAAGCTCCCATGATGTTAGAGAGTGCCTCGTGGAGTGTCGGTTCCCTGGACCTGTCCTCCCCCTGTCGCACAGCAGTCCTCCCAGCTTCCCTGTTGTCCTGTTCCTCTGTCCCCTGAACCGTATGTCCACTGACCCCAGGTCCCCGATTTTCTTGGGTTGGTGGGTTTGGCTGGGTTCCTTGTAGTGGTGGACACACTGCTGATTGACATGTCCTGGGGACAGAGGGATGGGCCCGCTGGGTGGGTGCTGTGCTGGTGTTTCCTGAGGGGGAGGCTCTGTGGTGGCTAGTGACAGTGGCAGGGGAACCGACTGTCCAGAGGTCCCTGATGGGCCGGGCTGGTCATCTTGATCCAGGTATGCAGAGCTGCTGTCATCACTGTGGGCCTCTTCTGTGGGGAGACTGGATATGTCTGGCACCTCCTGTCCGGTGACGTTGGGTAGGGGTCCTGTTGGGGTGTAAATGCATAGTGTTAGTATCTGTGTGTGCCAGCTTGTACATTGGGTGAGGTACCCTCTACTCCTGTGCTTGCACCATTGTGTTTGCCCTTTTGTGGTAGTTGGTTTGGGGTCTATGTGGGTATCTGTACTGTAAATGCTTTGGTGACGGAGGTCCATGCATAGGTGTTGCATGCAGGGCCTTGGTATTGAGATGTGTGGGTTGTGATCGTGGGACATATGTGAGATGATGGAGTGATGGGAGTGAGGGTAAAGGGTGGGGGTATGTGATGGCATGCAGGTGGGTTGTGGGGGATAGGGTAGTAAAGATATGACTTACCAGAGTCCAGTCCTCCTGCTACTCCTGCGAGGCCCTCAGGATGCAGTATTGCCAAGACTTGCTCCTCCCATGTTGTTAGTTGTGGGGGAGGAGGTGGGGGTCCAGTTCCAGTCCCCTGTACAGCAATCTGGTGTCTTGAAACCATTGAACGCACCTTCCCCCGTAGGTCGTTCCACCTCTTCCTGATGTCATCCAGTGTTCTTGGATGCTGTCCCACTGTGTTGACCCTGTCGACAATTCTCCGCCATAGCTCCATCTTCCTCGCAATGGAGGTGTGCTGCACCTGTGATCCGAAAAGCTATGGCTCTACCCGGGCGATTTCCTCCATCATGACACTGAGCTCCTCCTCTGAAAACATGGGGTGTCTTTGAGGTGCCATGATGTGGTGTGGGTGATGTGTGAGGTGCTGTCTGTTGTGATGTGTGGGGGAATGTGTTTGTGTGTGTTGTTTGAGGTGCGTGGATGTTGTATGGGTGATGGTGTTGTGTGTCTGTGGATGCTGGTGTTGTGTTTGCTAATCTCTCTCTCTCTGCTTCTTCCAAAATGTTCTTTGTAAGGGTTTGTGGGTAATGTGGGTGTGTGTTTTATAGTGTTGTGGGTGTGGTGTGTGTATGTGTATCAGGTGTGTGTATTTTGAATTGTCCAATGTGGTTGTGTTTTGTAAATGTGTGTGTATTTTGAGCGTGGCGGTGTGTACCGCCAATGGATTACTGCGGTTGAAAGACCGCCGCGTTGATTCGTGGGTCGTGATAGTGTGGGTGTATTTTTGTTGGCGTGACGGTGTGGGTTTTGGTATCGCCAGTTTATCACTGACCTTTGGTGCGGCGGACTTGTGTGGGTGTCTGTATTGTGGCGGATTTCGAGATGTGGGTCGTAATACCTGTAGTGGAAGTCCGCCGCTGCAACAGTATGTTGCCGTTCTTCAGCACGGCGGTAAGCGGGATTTATTGCCAGGGTTGTAATGAGGGCCTTTGTTTTGATTGGGAAATAACCAACAAAACATACTTTTATGCTGCAGGATGTAAAATGCTTGTTTCTTAGATTACTCAAGGCTTCTGAAAAAAAGGGTTGAGCTGGAGCAGAATCATGTGCTTTGAATCAAAATGTTTTGAAACATTACATTTTTGCAGGTATTGTGTGTGTGTGTGAGTGTGTGTGTGATGCACAACCACTTCAGCAGTCCTCTTTAGCACTTGACCATCAATGATAGGCATGTGAGGTATTATGGGGTTGGGGACATAGGTGGTCATTATGAACATAGCGGTCTGGACCTGCGGTGGCGGTCATTATCGCCAATGGCATGGCGGTCCAGAGCGCCATATTCTGAACACAGTAATGAACTGGCTGCAAAACAGCCAGTTCACTACCACCCACTGCTAGGCCAGAATCGACCACTGGGCCGACTGTGGACACATTCGACCCGGCGGTGGAGGCTGGACAGGCAGTGGGATTATGATCCCATTTCCACCAGGGATTCCCTGGAGAGTTACCCCGCCAGGTAATCCCTGGTGGAAAGCATACAGGTGACAGGAATAATCATTCCTGTCACCTGTATGTGATACACCAGTTCCCTCCCCCCATCCCACAACACCTACCCACCCCCAAACCCCTAGCAAAGCCCCACCCCCCACCCCTGAACTCCAAAAACGGACTCCCCAGCCCTCCACCCCCAAAGCCCCATGTAGGTCCTCCCAACCGACCCTCACCATCCCCCACCCCTACATACAGGTCCCCCACATCCACATGCACCCATTCACGTACATGCACACACGCATACATGCACTCAGACACACATCCCCCCATGCACTCATGCACACCCTCATGCACTCACACACACACACCCATCCCCCTTACCTCACAGACAGCACTTACCTTTTCTGTTGCGCTGCTCCGGGAGGGAACGGGCTCCCCGGATGCTGCTCCGCTGCCATCACCGCCTCTCCATACACCGCCACGCCTATAACTGCTTCATTATATATTATGGCGGTGTATGGAGTGACGTGATGGTGAGGGTGGAGCAGCATCCACCCCCGCCACCGACCGCCAGCATAGTGCATTCCGGGCCTCACCGCCATCAATGGTGGTGAGGCACCATGCATCATTATTTGGCGGGATGCTGGCCGCCAACACTGGAGGTCTTTCATTGACTGCCAGCACAGTTGGCGGCGGGGCATCCCACCCAAAACATAATGAGGCCCATAGATCTTAACAATGCACCCATCAACCCACCAGTAATTACATTATCCAGGCAATATTCAATTCTTTTAAATTCTTATCTTTTAAAGTATAACAAGGTCGTGTTTTATTCTGAAAGGATTACAAGCACAAGAGAGCACAAAATGCTACTCTAAAGTGGCATCACAATGCTAAAGCTGTATACTCCATTAGGAGTCTATAATGCATGAATGGGGAATAGCAGGTTCAAGCTCTATATTAATATAGCAGGTGATTAGGCTAATTAGCCCCACACCTGGCCAGTCTCTGTGAGATTCAACTAAAATACATCCTCTTAGGCTTTAAAACAGTATAACAGATGCCTTTTCCTGTCAGGTTTTAAAACAGTATAATAACAATCCACCCTCATAGGTCTATTAGAGTTAACACAGATTTGCCACAATAAATAAATGAGGCTACTGTCTTTGTCTTACATTTCATAATACGCAGATCTATGGTACTGGGAATAACATTTCCCAGTGAACGCATCAGGCCTTTAGCCTTTAGCACTTGTTAGTCACTGTGTAAAAATGGGTTATTGGTTGAAAGGGTGAAAAGCCAACTCAGGCAAGAACCACAATCATTGTCAGTGTGAATCACAAAAATCACTCAGTAAACATATGTTTATCCCTCTGGTAGCTTGGCATAAAAGCAGTCAGGTTTAAATTAGAGGCACTGTGTTAAGCATATGTGTAGCACATAAACAGTATTAACACAGGAAAACTCCCACACCAATTTGAAAAAATAATGTAAAATTCAATAAATAAAATTTGACCAAACTGACAAAAATCCATTCAGCAGAACTGGTGAGATGCAGTTTTAAAAGTTTAAGTCAAAATTGTGCCAAGAATGAGAATGCGCTAACTGTAGGTATCTGCTCACACTACACTGGGACAAAGTCAAAAGTTTAGCCGAAGTGCAACGGATTGTGGGCCAGATACAGGTACCAGGTTAGTCCCGCTGAAAAAGTTACCTTCTCAGTGTCTGCTGCTGAAAGTCAAAACCTCACAATTGCACAGGAGATCAAATAATGTCAGCCAACTGTCCAGGACCTAGGGAGGCACCTCTTGGGGGAACAGGAACCCAATCCAACTGAGACCAGCAGGGCACAAGCAGCTCAAGTTGCAGGTCTAAGCAGGTCCTGTTGCAGGTCCTGGCAGGGGCAGTTGCTGCAGGCCAGATGGGTAGTTGCAGAGAGGTGTCTGGAACTTGTGTTCCTACAGCTTCTAAGAGGAGGTCAGCCAATTGACCCTAGAAGTCACTTTGGTATTCCTGGGTTCAAGGAGATGGTCCTTCCTCTTTCAAGCAGCAAGGCAGGCCTTGATCAGCAGGGCAGTTCTCTGAGAAACAAGAAAGGCCTCAAGCAGCAGGGCAGTTCTCTGAGAAACAAGGCAAGCCTCAAGCAGCAGGACAGTCGTCTAGTAACAGCAGGGCAGTCCTCTGAGAAACAAGGCAGGCCTCAAGCAGTAGAGCAGTCATCTGAGAAACAAGACAGGCCTCAAGCAGCAGGCCCTTCCTCTGAAGTATATGGCAGTCTTTCTGGGGTCCTTCCCAGGCCCAGGAGTAAATTCAAGGGTTGGACTGAGGGTCGACTATTTATACTTGGTTCCAGCTTTGAAGAGAAGGAACCTCTGTATTTTTCCACACCAATGGCTTTGGCATTTCCTTCCTCCCTGCCCAGGCCTCATGATGTCTAAGGTGACAAAAAGCATTGTGTCAATTTTTCTATGAGTGCGATGTGGCAGCTCCTTTCAAATGGAAACGTGGCAAGGAACGGTTTCACCCATCACACTTTGGCAGGCTTGCCCTCTTCCAGCTATATCCTGGCCCTATTGTTCATGTCTGGGACTAATATGCTTTCCTGATGGAAAAGCAAATAAAATGCCCCAGCAGCTGGAAACTCCTAGAAGGACTCAGACAGTTTAGAGCAGGAAAATGCTAACTTTCTAAAAGTGGCATTTTCAAATTGTATTCTAAAATCCAACTTTACCATTAAAGAGGATTTTTAAATTACAATATATTTGATTCCAAACTGGATATTTCTACCTGCTCCCAATCAAATGTTAGAACTCATTAAGTGTAATAAGGTAACCCAATGTTATCCTTTGGGGGAGAGACTACACAGTTATAAAAAAATGCAAACTTAGGAGTTTTTCACTACCAGGACATGTAAAGCTCACCTGTGGGCTGTTTAGGGCGTCTTATAGGGGTGACTTATATGTATTAAAAAGGGAGGTCAAGCTTTATTTTGGCAGGTCAAATTGGCAGTTTAAAACTGCACACAGGCTGTAATGGTAGACATGAGACATGTTTTAAAGGGCTACTTAAATGGTTGGCACAATACACAATAAGCAGTGCATGGCGAAGGCATGACTTATAGTTACCTTAGGGCACAAGTTACAATTACTTTAGATAACTTTAACTATAACAGGTGAATTTCAATGGTTTGGTATGTTTAAAATGTGAGCCTAGCTGGCCCTTCAGCCAACCTCTATAACCACCGAACCCCGTGCTGTGCACAGCCTTTAGGCTGTGTGCAGCAAGAGTTGGCCGCAGCCTGTCTCCCTGGGTGTGAGAATAGGTGTGAGAGGGTGTATCTAGGGGTGAGAGTGGGTGTGAGGATGTCTGTCTGGGTGTGAGAGTGGGTGCATCAGTGTCTTAGAGGGTGCATCAGTCTGTGGGTGGGTGCATGAGGGTTTCAGTGGGTCTCTGAGTGGGTGCACAAGGGTCTGAGTGGATCTGTAAGTGGGTGGGTGTGTGTGTGTCTGAGTAGGTCTGTGAGTGGGTGCGTGAGGTCTAAGTGGAGCTGTGAGTGGGTGCACAAGGGTCTGAGTGGGCCTGTGAGTGGGTGCATGAGTGTGAATGGGTCTGTGAGTGGGTACATGAGTGTGAGTGGGTCTGTGAGTGAATGCGTAAGGGTCTGAGTGGGTGTGTGAGTGGGTGAAAGATATTCAAAAAGAGAAATTGAAAGAGAGTTTTTTAGGCTTTGATGGAAGATATACTTAGAATGAGATACTTCTGAACAAATTGAAAAGAAAAATGTATTTGTCAATTAAAAAGGGTGAGATCACCTTTCAGTATGAACTATAACTTTTAAAGTGTAAAAGAAATTAAAGTAGGGAAACAACCACAGACACACCTGTAATAGAACCCTCAACGTTCAGTGTGAGGGTCTGTGACCTTAACCATTATGCCACATGTGACTACTTACTGTAGTAATTGCATGAAAAGACCATATCAATCACTACCTCTCTCTAGAAGAGAGGGAGAGAGAGAGAGAGAGAGAGTGGCAGGACCATGGGAGGAGCCTCAATGCCCCCACGGTCATAGTTGGCTCCCCATTTCCTGTGGGAGCCGCATTGCTCCCACAAGCAGGGAGCAGCTTTAAGTAGCAGCTCCATTCATGTGAAAGCAACGTTTTCATCTATCTTCCCTGCACGCATATTTGCATGCAGGGAAGACAGATGAAAACTTTGCTTTCTGCAAGGGAGAACTGTTTGATCCCTCAGGCTGTGGGGAGGCCAAGCAACCCCCTTATATTAAAATATGAATGCCCCTGGGACTTAACCCACCCGGGGACTACATTTAAATAAGTACGAATCATGGCAAAAATTAAAAGAAAAATGTTTTTATAGCTCTGTGGGGTCCCTTTGGGACCCCAGCACCACAGCTAAGGGATCAGGATGTCCCTACCCTGGCCTCTTTTGTTTTTTTTAATACTTTTTTTCTGGGACTCAACCTGGCTGCCAACACTTCCTTATTCCTTGTTGAAGTATTTACAGCCAATCAGATATCAGCACAAGATTGGGAGGGTTCGCTGAGCCTTTGCGTTCCTATATATACACAAATTTGGATTTTCTTTAATTTCTCTAAAACTATTGAATGGATTTATACAAGATAACAAAAAGGCCTCTTTCTGGACCAAGAGCTACAGTTCTGCCAAGTTTGGTGTAAGTCTGTTCAGTGGTTTGGGCACTATCACTGTTCAAAATCCCAATGGAAAAATGAATGGGGAAAAAGTGTTTTGGGACCCCCTTTTCTCTTAGCCCTCGCTTGATGGATCACCCCAAAAGTTTCCAGACAGCAGCTGAAGTGGCCAGCGTTTTTTGGGGGAAAACTTCGTGAAGATTCATCAATCGCTGCCAAAGTTACTAGCAAAACAACAAATTATTTTTCTATGGAAACTAAGATCTAACTATACCTACCTAGCAGCGACCGCCACTAAGTAATATATATATATATATATATATATATATATATATATATATATATATATATATATATATATACAGGCTAATCTTACGATGGGTTGGTCAGAGAAACATGTAGCTTGGAGAGAGGGGACTGATGAATACATGGAAAAGACAGTGATATGGCTTTGCTACATAGACAACCTATTCTTGATTTGCGATGGTACAGAGATTTAATTTAAAGAGTTTTTTGTAATGTGCAATACCAATGACTTAGACCTACAATTTACACACAAAATGAGCAAGACTCCAATTGAGTTTCCAGACGTGACAGTCTACACAGAGGATAATAAAATACAAACAACATTACATCGCAAGGCAACAGCACCAAATTGTGTTTCACGGCTACAGTTTTCAACCAAATTCACTGAAAAGAAGCATCCAGTTTGGTGTAATTCTGACCAGTGGTTCGGGCACTATCACTGTTCAAAATCCCAATGGAAAAATGAATGGGGTAAAAGTGGTTTGGGACCCCCTTTTCTCTTAGCTCTCGCTTGATGGATCACCCCAAAAGTTTCCAGACAGCAGCTGAAGTGGCCAGCGTTTTTTTGGGGAAAACTTCGTGAAGATTCATCAATCGCTGCCAAAGTTACTAGCAAAACAACAAATTATTTTTCTAAGGAAACTACGTTTTAACTATAACTACCTAGCAGCGACCGCCACTAAGTAATATATATATATATATATATATATATATATATATATATATATATATATATATATATATATATATAGGCTAATCTTACGATGGGTTGGTCAGAGAAACATGTAGCTTGGAGAGAGGGGACTGATGAATACATGGAAAAGACAGTGATATGGCTTCGCTACATAGACAACCTATTCTTGATTTGGAATGGTACAGAAATTTAGGCCTGTATTTATACTTTTTTAGCGCCGCATTTGCGCCGCTTTTTGACGCAAAAGCGGCGCAAACTTACGAAATCCAATTGTATTTTGTAAGTTTGCGCCGCTTTTGCGTCAAAAAGCGGAGCAAATGCGGCGCTAAAAAAGTATAAATACGGGCTTTAATTTAAAGAGTTTTTTGTAATGTGCAATACCAATTACTTAGACCTACAATTTACACACAAAATGAGCAAGACTCCAATTGAGTTTTTAGACGTGGCTGTCTACACAGAGGATAATAAAATACAAACAACATTACATCGCAAGGCAACAGCAACTAATTGTGTTGCACGGCTACAGTTTTCAACCAAATTCACTGAAGAGAAGCATCCAATATGGGTAATTCGTCAGAATGAAAAGAAGTATTGGGATATAAAACAGGTAGAGAACAGGGCAAGATCTTTACCACATGCACAGACTCTTGAAAACCAACAGAGTTAAACCAAAAAGATGGAACAAATAACAATTAGATTAATCTTAACATACAGTAAAGAGAACCATCTGAGCCTCAGTATCCTGAACAGACATTGGAGCATAATAAATAAATATCCTGACATTGGTTGACTATTAGGAGTGGGACCAGATGTAACTTATAGGAAGTCATCAATATATTGAAGCTTCACTTGATAAGGAGCCACTTTGTGCTAACGAAAACGGTTAACTGGCTGGCAGAACAGAAAAAAGGCTTTGTGTGCTGTAGCAAGTGTAAGGCTAGCTGAATCAGTAGTAAAAAGAAGGATTTTGTGGACTACAATGGAAGAAATATTCCCATCAAGGATAGGATAACATGTGACACATCTGTTGTGGTTTACATCATTGAACGTCTCTGTGGATTGAGGTATGTGAGGGACACAATTTTCCCTTCAGAAAAACTGATACTTGAACACATAAGGGCAGTCCAAAATGGAGATCTCAATCATGCGATGGCAAGACACCTGCAGAGCCACAATAGGGAAGACAGATTACACATGCGGTATCACGGGATAGCCTCTATAAGCAAACATGAGAGAGGGGGGAGACAGGTTGTTGAAAATGAAATGTTTGGAGTTGAGATTCATTATGAGAATTAAAACAAAAGTACTGCATGGCCTCTATGAGGTCAAAGAAATGTACTGCCACCTTTAAGAACTTAGATTGGCATGGTTAGTTGTATCTAATAAGGCTGTTCAAGGAATATTGATTGGAATCAAAATGTGTAGACAGTAAACAATGTACATTTTAGGCCTGGGGGTAAGGTTTGGATTGGGAACATCAAGACTTTCGTGCACATGGCATGGAATGTGTGGATTATAATGTTTATACTTCTTAGAACTGTGGGACAGGACTGCAATTAGGCTTATCAAGAGCAATGTGCACATGGCATGTAAATGACTACTTTTTTTGTAAATAAGAAGGATATGGTTATTATATGGATGGAGATTGTGTGGGTGGAGAGTGTAGGGCAATGTAAGCTGATGGATATCCTCCTAATAGAGATAAGTGGTATAACTGGGATGCGAGTAACCTCTCAATAGCACGGTTTGTCAGAAGCTCTGTGATGGATGGGTGGGTACTAGACCCCTCAAAGTCGTACTGTGCCAATAATGGTCAGGGTGGCATAGGGGACCACAAGGCAATACATTCCGTGGCTCAGATTGAAGTGGATAGAAGATGCCATGCTCCTAGATGGTTTAGATACAATAGCTGTCATTTATATTTGTGCAGCCCCCGCCGAGCCTAATGGCATAATGACTCATACACAAAGTGTTGGGACCCAAAGGATAAAGTAGATACCATATAACGAAGGAAACCCAAATATATTGGGATAGTAAATAGATGCCATCCATGTGAATATAAATAAACAATTGCGAGGAAATTATTGAGTCATACCCATAAGTGGCACAAAATACGAAATATCAGAGAGAGATCAATTTGTTTTGCCTACATCAGCCTAGTCTTTAACCAAAGGCAAATTAAATGTGATGTCTTTAAATAAGGTTGTGCTCATGGGGTGTTGGTTGTACATAAACTTGGGTAATGTTGTTTCTTTTTTTTGTTATTGTAAAATTCCAAACTACATATATCATAAATCTACATAAGAGCTTGTGCTGGGATACTATAATAAGTGGACACAGAAGATGCACTCACTATCCGTGGTCAAGACTTTGTAAGCCAAAAGTTAAATGCATCAGTGATGGTTGTTTGTGGCTTTGGTTATCATTAAACATTAATACGAGATTATATTTATAATTGTTTTGTGGAAAGTATTGTACACTGCCACAACCTCCACTACTGGATATTCTCAGTCGACAAAAGGGTGGTGAATTATCACATTCAAGGACGTTGAATCAGTTGACTGACTTCTTTGGATAGATTCCCAGTTTAGCGGGAGTGACGAAGAGGAGCAAATCGGAGCGACACAGGGGCTCATAATGAGTACGGAACTTCCAACCGGGAGGCTACACCCCACAGGCTACCTCCCGCTCGCCCCATTAGGAGTTTCCTGCTAGGTCAGCAGGTGGAACCCCGAGTTTCTGCCCGCTGACCGAGCGGGAAACAGCCTACTGCATTGTCTCCGGCTCGTAATCGAACCGCCGGCAATGCTGTAGCGCAGGGTGCACCAGCGCACTTGCAATGTTCACTATCTGCAAAGCAGACAGTGAACATTGCAATGGTACTGGCAGGGGGGCCTGCACTGCCCATGCCAAGTGATTGGGCAGTGCAGTGGTGCCCCTGGGGCCCCCTGCGCTGTTTTCCCCCAGACTTTTCGTGGCAAGATTAAAAAGATCTTATGGATACCCCGTGAATGCTCTGTGCCTGTTTTTGACTATATATATATATATATATATATATATATATATATATATATATGTACATACACCAAAAATTGCAGTCAGCAAAGAATCCAACATTTTTATGAGGGGCTAGCAAGGATTATCACAGTCTAAGGGGCTCATTATGAGTCTAGTGGTCTTTCTTCCACCAGACTCACAGTGGAGGTCGGATTGCTGCAACTTGGGCAGTCCGACCGCCACATTACTACCCTGGTGGTTGGAGTACCAGGGGACTGCTGTCCTCACTGGGAACATGGGACCTGACAGTCCAACGACAGTTGGAGTTGTACTCAGCTGAGTTCAGCGCCGCCATGAAGATCACAACCCCACTTACTGCCATCCTTTCCATGGCGATCACACCGCCATGGAAAGGATGGCGGTCAGCCAGTGCTGGAGGACCCCTACCCAGCACCATCAGAATGCACACTCTCTGTTGTACAGACAGTGCACATTCCAAGGGTGCTGGAGGCCCCCCCTTGTGTGACAGCATTTTGGCCTCGACTCCACCTCGGTTTCCGATGGTCAGCACAGTGGAAAACTTGTAATGGGGCTGATGGAGAGACAGCCAGCTCCACAGTGGTCTCCTCACCACGGGTCTGGCGGGCCGGCGTTCGGCCCCCCAGACTCGTAATCGGGTCCTAAATGTTCTACCCATAGGGTTTGGTAACAACATACCTCTATACAGGCTTTAACACAATGTAATAATAATAAAATCTTTAAAGCTTATTGGGTTTAACGTATGCTGTTCATAGGAAATATATACCAGGCATATTCCCTTTGTCATAAATTTTAATCAGGCATACAGCTTTGATCACTGAATTGGCACCATAACCAACTCAGTCCTATTGTATTGAGCATAAGCTTTCCCACAAAGTCTGTATAAAGTTTAGGGAAATTAATTGCAAGATGGCACATACGTGTCTACCAATTACTCTAAATCTTAACACACAATTTCATTATTTTCCAAACCCTAGTCTACTAAAATAATACTTGTGTAATGATGACCACAGAACCATGAGCAATGAATAGTGATGGGTTACTTAGGGCCAGATGTAGTAAGCCTTTTGCGCCTCGCAAACGGCGAAAAACGCAGTTTGCGAGGCGCAAAAGGCTTTACGTGGTGCAGAGTCACACTTTGCGAGTCGGTACCGACTCGCAAAATGTGATTCCGACTCGCAAATAGGAAGGGGTAATCCCTTCCTATTTGCGAGCGCATCGCGATGCTGAGTTGCTTTGTGACCGCGAAAGCGGTCAAACCAACTCGCAGTTACCATCCACTTGAAGTGGATGGTAACTCATTCGCAAAAGGGAAGGGGTCCCCATGGGACCCCTTCCCCTTTGTGAATGCCCACAAAAATATTTTTTCAGAGCAGGCAGTGGTCCTATGGACCACTGCCTACTCTGAAAAAACCGAAGCCAAATGGTTTCGGAATTTTTTCTTTTTGCAGCTCATTTTCCTTTGAGGAAAACGGGCTGCAAAAAGAAAAGAAAAACTACTTTATTATAAAAAGCAGTCACGGACATGGTGGTCTGCTGTCTCCAGCAGGCCACCATCCCTGTGAGTGCCTAGAGTCGCTATGGGGTCGCAAACTGCGACCCACCTCATTAATATTCATGAGGTGGGTCTTTGCGACCCCATAGCGAGTCGCAGAAGGTGTCTGAGACACCTTTCTGTATCTCGGATTGCGAGTTGCAAATTGCGAGTCGCTATGACTCGCAAATTGCAACTCGCAATCTGATACCTACCTACATCTGCCCCTTAATTCATTGGTTAATTCTCTCCCAGTTAACTGTGCACATTTCTAGAAAGTCATAGTGAGAGAATGTGAAATCTTTTAAAGTTCTAGCATTCTCATTTTTGAGTTTTCCTGCTTATTCACTTTTAGTGAAAGACACTTTTTAATTATTGCATTTTTAACATCTGTGGATAATGGCCATGATGATTTCCCTAATTGATTTCTTTAGAAATAGTTATTCTGTCTTAATATTTGTCACTGTCCATGTAGAGTAAGAAGCTAATTGCATACAGATGACAAGCCTTTTGCTTGGACAGTGTCCATGGGTCAATTCCAAGGCTGTCTGTAGTTTGCAGACAAAGGCAGAAAGCAAGTTACAGGTCAGCACATATGGTGCATGCTGGCTACACAGTAGTGAACAATTATTTTATGTCCTGATTGTTATGTGCAAACAACCTCTCCTGATCACATATTAGCAATTCGTTTTTTGTTTCTCTTTTAAATGTATTGACTTATTAAAAATTAACTTAAATCACAATTGTCCTACATAGGTACACAAGGGTTGCCTTTGCCAATTTTTAAAGCCTTTTAATTGAGTTGGATTTATAATAATTGTATGTGAACCTGCAGTGTGGAGATATCCTGAAAGCGCACTGTGGATACCCCCTTGCTGGACATATGAGACATGTGAGGACAAACTGGAGAACACATTGAATCAGCTACAAAAGTAATCATAAAGTCTATGATAGACATGTAGTTTGGTGCATCAGTTTCAAGATGGTGCACTCCCGAACCATGTCACTATATATTCAGTTGGCTTTTCATGGCCTGGCACTATACTGAACATAAACTATTTACTGAACTCAGGCCTTTGAACTGGAGTGTTTTCACTCATATGTGTTTCAACTTGTATTACCTCCAACATACCATTCTGCTTGGCAGATCAAATATTTAATTGTGTACTGTTATAAATCAACAGTGTGTAAACAACTGCTATAACAGGGTATATATGAACAAATAACCCTTTTCTTTCAACTACCGTTTCTTCGCAGCTTTGATAAAGTCCAACAGGACGAAAAGCGCTTGAGCTGCCTTGATCGTCTTATGTAGTCAACTTTTCTTCCACGATGACTTCATAAGTGTGACTATCTGTAATGAAGAAAACATCAATTTAAATTGGTGCACCAAACTATATATCTGTCATAAAGTTCATGATCACATTTGTAACGAATCATATGTGTGCTCCAGCCTTTTTCTCATGTTTACAGTAGACTCATGGACCCAGATTTACAGAAAAGGCGTGGAACGCAGCAGACAAAAATGCTGTGCTGTATTGCATGACAGGGAGGGAGCAGGAGGGCACCATATCTACAAAGATATGACACTCTACCACTCTCCATAGCGCTGGTGCTGATTTTAGCTGCTGTACGCCACAAAAACACCTTTGCGCCATAGTGCAGGGGTGTGCGCGTGAGTCTGGCATAGGTTTTGTACTGAAGGGTACCATTCCAGTACAAAATACTATGCTTAGATACACTTTAAAACTTTTCCTACTTTGTATGTGTGCTGCACAGTGCAGCATACATACAAAGTTGGAAAAGAAAAGAGAAATGAAAACATTTCTCCTTTTAATGCCTGCTTTGAAATGGCGTTAACTTTTGCCACAAAATATCGGACTCAGACACGGCCAGTTCCACATCTACAATAACAGGAGAACTAGGTGGGCCAAAGGTCACCCCCAGATCCGCTGACGAACTTTAAGCTACACACATCCACCCTGAGGGACCGCCAGCGACGATGCTCGAAACCTGTAAACTTCCAGAGACTCTGTGGTGCCGGCGAGGCGTGGGGACAATGTGCCTCCAACAATGTATATCTTTGATATAAATACTAAGCTAAGTTATTGGGGACACCTGAGGGCGGATCGCGGTTGGCGGAGCGGTGCTGGAGGGAATAATCTTACGTCTCGAGGGGCGCCCAATGGTATTAGCAGACTAAGGGGGTCATTCCAACCTTGGCAGGCGGCTTGCGCCGCCCGCCAGGCGGAAACCGCCATTTGGCCGCCATGCGGGCAAAATTCTGCGGCCCCCATTCTGACATTCCCGCTGGGCCGGCGGGAATGAGGGCCGCAACACAGGAGCCGGCTCCGAATGGAGCTGGCGGTGTTGCGGCCATGCGATGGGTGCAGTTGCACCCGTCGCGCTTTTCACTGTCTGCTAGGCAGACAGTGAAAAGCTGGCCGGGGCCCTGTTGGGGGGCCCCAGGACACCCCTTACCGCCAGCCTCTTCCTGGCGGTGAAAACCGCCAGAAACAGGCTGGCGGTACGGGGTCAGAATCCCCAGGGCAGCGCTGCTTGCAGCGCTGCCCTGGCGGATTCTCCCTGCCGGGGCAAAAACGGCGGAAAACCGCCGGCCCCGGCGGGCCGACCGCGGCTTTACCGCCGCGGTCAGAATGCCATTTGAAGCACCGCCAGCCTGTTGGCGGTGCTTCCGTCATTCGTGACCCTGGCGGTCCAAGACCGCCAGGGTCAGAATGACCCCCTAAGTCTGCGGAAAGATGTGAGCCCCCTATAAGAGCCACATCTGGACGATATGAGAATCCCACTATGCAAATCCAACCGGATATGGGTTATTACATGTGTTTTTAAGTTTAGTAGTTTCACAATAGTTTTAAGTAGTAACGGGGATTCAATAAGGGGAGTTGGGGTTAATAGTTTAATAGAAACACATGTACCGGAATTACTCAAAGCACAAAATGAACAGCTGCACCCGCTATATTTAAATACCAGCTACAGAAAGGTAGTGACCAGGTGGGCCAACTCTAGAGCCCAGATCCTCAACACAGAAACGAACCCCCAAAGCCCCATATGATGCCTTCCAGCAACAATGCCAAAAAACAGTACATCATAGTAACATGGAATATTAGGGGCCTGGGGGCGCTGAGTAAACGGGCTAGAGTGCACGCCCGACTCAAACGACTAGGAGTGTATATTGCCATTCTACAAGAGACACACATGCTAGAGGGGGACTTACGCGACTTGCGCACGAAATGGGGAGGCCTGCTGATAGGCACAACGTACTCGGCCTTCGCGAGGGGGGTGTTGATCTGGATAGCGGCAGGAGTCCCATTTCTCTTGTCGACACACAAGATAGATCAAGGAGGGAGATATGTGGTGGTGGAGGGAAGACTAGATGGCAGACAAATAGCAGTGGTCGGCATATACGCCCCAAAGAGTGGCATCACAGGTTTTCTCACCACCCTCACTCCAACATTACTGTCCCACCCCATGGCCCTAGCCCTCTGGGGTGGTGACTTCAATAGCACCCCATCTGCAGTATTGGACAGAACTAGTGCCTATCCGAGCTCACTAACTAATAGGAAACCCACAGGTCCCCTGCAAGATTGGGCAAGCGTTATGAGACTCCACGACATATGGCGACTAGGTCACCCAGAACAAAGAGAATATTCATTTTACTCAGCACCACACAACACCCACACTAGAATAGACATAATATGGGGCACTCGGGAAATAGGGGCATTGGTTACCGAATCGGAATACTTAGCAAAGACACTGTCGGATCATGCGCCATTGAGAGTAACACTGAATTGGGGAAGGACACGTCAGGCAGTCCCCACTTGGAGGTTCCAGGTGGAGGCATTACAGGACCAAGCATTTGCTGTATCATTGGAAAAATCTATAAGCCAGTATTGGGATATAAATGCTATGTCCGCAACAACACGGGCGACAGAGTGGGATGCCCACAAAGTAGTAGCACGCGGAGTATGTATATCCACCACGTGGGGAGTGAGATGCTCTTTACAGGCAGAGATTGGCAAACCAGAGAAGGAACTCAGGGCAGCGGAAATAGCGGTAGCACTAGGGGAAATCCCCAATACTGTCCTAAAAGAAAAGCGCTCAAAATATAATGACGCAGGTAGCAGACTCCGCTGCCATGACTACAACTATTACTTAACCAGGTTGCAAACGGAAGGGGATAGATCAAGCAGAATGCTAGCATGGCTACTCCGTGAAGATAGACAGCAAGCTCTGATAGGCGCCATCCGAGTGGGCGCGCAGGATATGGCTACCACACAAGTAGAAATAAATGAGACGTTTAGGAAATACTACTCAAACTTATACACTAAATGCACCTCATGCACTGCTACACAACTCAAGGCTTTTCTCGCCGATTCCCTCCTGCCCCAACTATCACAAACAGATAGAGATATAATTGAAACCCCCATGACAATAGATGAAATAGAACTAGCCCTTGCACAGCTGCCCAGGAATAAAGCGCATGGGGCAGACGGCCTCCCTTCGGAATATTATAAAGCCTACTTATCCTGCTTGAAACCCCACCTGCTAGGAGTGTTCACAGAAGCGTGGACTAAAGAAAGCTTGCCCATATCCCAAAGGGAAGCTATGATAGCGGTACTCCCTAAACAGGGCCGGGATCCCACGGATGTCAAATCCTATAGACCACTATCGCTTCTAAACACAGACTGCAAAATATTAGGCAAAATACTAGCTAACAGACTAGCTCCCCTCATGCACTTATTGGTGCATGCAGACCAAAATGGCTTCATCCCAAGGCGCAACACCTTCCTAAATATTCGCAGACTACTGAGCATAATGGGGGACACTCCCTGTGACGCACAAGAGGAAGTGGTGCTCTCACTAGATATTGAAAAGGCCTTTGATACGCTTGAGTGGGATTTCCTACTGGCCACGATGGCTCGCATGGGAATAGGCCCCAATTATATCCGCTGGGTCCGGACACTGTATTCCAATCCAAGCGCGAGGGTGAAGACGGGAGGGGTGATCTCCGACAGCTTTTCGATCTCCCGGGGCACACAGCAGGGCTGCCCCCTATCCCTGCTATTGTTTGCCATAGCAATGGAACCGCTAGCGGCAAGAATACGTCTCATGGAACATGAATGGGGAATAATCAGGAACGGGCTACATCACACGGTCTCACTATACGCAGATGATGCCTTAATATACATCAGGAACGGCCGCGCAGTTATTCCCTCTGTAATATCCTTATTGGCTGAGTTTGGAAACCTGTCAGGCCTTGTGGTAAACTGGGAAAAGTCCTGTGCGTTTCCCCTGGTAAAGAAGGCACCCAATAATCAGGATGCACCTCAGATAGGGCGCCTAAAGTGGTGCCCGACAACATTCAAATATCTTGGGATAAACATATACCACGACACAGAAGATCTAAGAGATGGGAATCTGGGGAGGGCGCTAACCTCCATAAAAGGCTCATTGCAGTTCTGGAACAAGCTCCCGCTCTCGCTGCCCGGTAAGGTGGCGATCGCCAACATGTTGATCCTACCTAGGCTGCTATATTATTTTGCGGCCTTGCCGATAACTATTCCCAAAAGCTTCTTTAGCAATTTAAACACAGCTTTGCTGCAGCTCATCTGGGGCGGTGGCAGAGCACGGGTGGCTCTAACCACGCTGCAACGCCCGGTGGACAATGGCGGCCTGGGAGCCCCCAACTTTGAACGATACTACGCAGCTGCACAACTTCAGTGGGTCCAGAATTGGATCCACAGACCAGAGCAGGCAGAATCCACGAGCCTGGAGCCCTGGCGGAATGGGACCCCCCTGTTAAGATGGCTGACATCTAATTTCCCCAAGACGGAACAGGTCAACCCACTGCTTGCAGTTGCGCACGCGTGCTGGGATAAATTTGTGCAAAAAGGAGCGGATAAGCTTCCTTACTCCCCACACATACCACTGAACTATCTATTGGTGGGGACCGCAGCCGGAATGCGAGCTGGGCGGGCGTGGAGTGAAGCAGGAGTACAGACAGTGGGAGATTGTTTTGAAGATGGCAAGTTAATGTCATTCGAGGCTATCCAGGCCCTCACAGAGATAAGCCCCGGCCAGTTCCTGACATACCACGCTATATGCCATGAAATTAGAAAAATATGGGGGGCAGGTATCTCGGAACCGGCGATCTCCCCTGTGGTTCACCATCTTTTTCAACATAATGACCAAATAAAAATAATATCCAGCCTATACAGAACCCTCAACAAAACTCCCGAGCCACAGGTGGAGAAAGCCTGGGAGAGATGGAACGCTGTACTCCCCGCCCGATCCCACAAGTAGACTGGCCAAAAGCCTTGTCCCACGCCTGCGGCGTGTCAAGGAATCCCAGATTTAGGTACACCCAATTCAATTTCACGCATCAAACATATCTTTCCCCAGCCAGGATAAAGCGAATGTTCCCCAATTCTGAGCCAGTATGCCCTAGATGCAAAGCACCGTCAGTATCCTTCTATCACATGGTATGGGACTGCCCTAATATACAAACTGCCTGGGCGGAGGTGGTAGGGGAGATATCCGAGTTAACGGGGCTCGCGTTGACAGCAGACCCCGGTTCCTGCCTCTTGGGACTGAGAAAGAGACCAAAAAAACAAAGATACCTACACAAGTTTGTAGACCTAGCCTATTTAATGTACAAAAGATTAATAGCGATACACTGGAAAGCCCCCAAAGCTCCTGATCGTAAATCTTGGCATTCTCTAATACTACGTTGGGCTCGCACTGAATATCAGGTACTAAAAAGAATGGTGCGCGAGGGGCGACAACATACAGGGTGCACCATCTGGGAAAATCTGGTAACCAAATGGGAGGCCAAAAATGACGAGATGCCCCCATGAACCAGGGAACACATACCTGTAATAACTGCGATATAAATCTCTCAGCTTCCCCCACCACAGAGACATAACCCACAGGGCGCCCAGGCACTACAGCATATACACCTCACCCCCTACCCCCTCCTGTAGTAACAACCCACCAGCTCTCCAACACAAGATTACCAACGACGCACGGGGCTCAGCATCACCCGGGTAGCCATCCGTGCTCACCAATTTGATTGGAGCCCCCATTAGGCGGCCAGGGAACTTATACTCAGCAAAATAGGGTCCACACTGGTCACGAGCGAACACCTTAAAAGATAGATAACGAATGATAATCTCATGGCAAGTGCAGCTAGAAATGATACTGTAGAACTGGAAGTGTTCCGTGTCGTGTTTACTGGGGGGGTTTGCGATTGTTAAATGGTTTTGATATTAGATAATGCTCTGGGCGATCCTGTTGTTGAAAATTGAACAGTTTGTATTGCATATCTGAAACATAAAATCAATAAAAAATATTTTAAAAAAAAATAAACTTTTGCCACAAAATCCTGTCTACTATTGTTTGTAGAGAGGTTTTTGCATCAAAAGGCACTGGTGTTTACATGGGAACTCCTATGTACCACCCATGTGATAGGGATCAATTTTTACTAATACATTAGTGGCATAAATGTTAGCATATGGTGACTTACAAACTTTCTTTTAAAAGTCTAACAGAGAAATTAATGTGGAAATGTGAAACGCGAATGTTTAATTTATGGTGGACAATGTGGCCTCCATTCATATTTGACATCACGTTTTAACATGAAGATATTGTGCATTATTATGTGAGTGACTTAATAATCAAAATTAACATTGAATGTATAATCTTTAAGAAGAAAAGGCAGAAATTATGTATATTATGAGTAGTAAATGATCATGAATTAATCGTACCTATATTGAATTAAATTAATTTATTAACGTGAGTTACATGTGTGCAGAAAAATAAATGCACATTTAAATTGTGTTCTAATATGTCGTAAATAATATTTGCACTAAAATAATTTGCTTTGCATTTTTGATTCAAATTGTAAGGTGCACAATAGGATTTATGTATATTAATTGAATTAATGTGCATTTAGGGTTTCTTAACTGTATCAGGCCTGAAGTTTCATCCTTGCAGCAGTAGAGGAAAATTACTTGCCTATTCTGTTCCCGTTGACCTGATTTTTTCTCTAGGTTGTTGACGTGATGTTTAATGTCCTATTGTATTGAAGACGAAGAACATGTTTCAGTATTAACTATGTAGCAATATTTGTTCTAGCTGTCGAACAAGACAGGAAACTTTAATACATTGTATATGAGAATTGTTTAGCTTATCCTGTGAGTCGTGAGAAAGAGTTCTGAAGTAACAAACAACTAGAAAATATAGTATTTTGGCAGAACTGTATGAAATCATTGAAAAGACTACGGGGGTCATTTTCCCCCATGGGAATCTCCCATGGCGGCGCAGCTTGCTGCGCCGCCATGGGGGATTCTGACACCCCATACCGCCATCCTGTTCCTGGCGGGTCGCCCGCCAGGAACAGGATGGCGGTATGGGGTGTTGTGGGGCCCCTGGCTTCCTCGTGGGGAGGGGTTTCCCGCTGGGCTGGCGGGCGGCCTTCTGGCGGTCGCCGCACGCCTGGAGGGAGCCGCCATATGGCCGCTCCGCGGTCGAAAGAACGCGGAGGCCATTCTGGCTTTCCCGCTGGGCTGGCGGGCGACCGCCAGAAGGCCGCCCGCCAGCCCAGCGGGAAACCCCTCCCCACGAGGAGGCCAGGGGCCCCACAACACCCCATACCGCCATCCTGTTCCTGGCGGGCGACCCGCCAGGAACAGGATGGCGGTATGGGGTGTCAGAATCCCCCATGGCGGCGCAGCTCCCAGGGCAGCGGAAAACCGGCAGGAGACCGCCGGTTTTCCTTGTCTGACCGCGGCCAAACCACCGCGGTCAGAATGCCCAGGTTGGCGGTGCTCCCGCATCCCCGGCCCCGGCGGTCACAATGACCCCCTACATGCTTTCTCTGAGAAAATCCAAAATAGTTGCAAACTTGATGGTGTCAACGGCTACCATTGGATACCAAATCTTGTGCATAAGATGAGCCCACCTGCAGGACCAATCAAGAAGCCCATGGATATTTCTAATTAGTGAGAGCCTTTGAAACTTTGAGTTAGTCCGTCTAGAACTCTACTAGAGCCAGTCTCAATGCGCAGATAATCCCAGACGGGGTGCTGCTCTCTGTTTCTTCAAAATCCCTCTAACCTTTAGCTATCTTCTGATGAATAAAGTCATACTTTATTTGCCCCATTTGCTTATGATGTTCGGTACTAACATGCCCAATCAATTCTGAACTGCTGACCTGTCCTATGTGCAGCCCGTGTTCCGCACCGTCCTGATGCTGCTGTTTACTAATGTTACAAGAAGGTGGACGCTTTTCTGATGAAACTATCGTGTTGTCTGTCCAGTGAGGAGAGGTACAGAGAATATACTAAATGCGGTTTCTTGTTTCCTTTTCAGCTTACATAATTACACCAGCATATTTTTAGAGAGTTTCACTAGTTTAATGATTCTTGTTTTTTTCCAGCTTACATAATTACACCAGCATATTTTTAGAGAGTTGTCCTAGTTAGATGATTTTTCCAAATTCTTTTTTTCTTTTCTCTTTTTTGCTTTTGCCCACATGTGTTAGTCTGTTCCCACACATGCAAATCCAAATTCATGTTAGAGATAAGAATTGCCCAGCTCTGTAATTGACTGTTGAAAATTGTATTTTGATGATTTACTGATGTTAACATCATGTGCTTTGAAATCTGAAATGAATGTGCATATTGTGGTTTTGCTGAACTAGGTGATTCTTCTGGAGTGTCTACCAGTATTGATGTTTAGTAGGCTGAATCTCTTTAGACGTATTAGTCAACCTATGGTTTTCATGTATGTTTATAACTTAGTTTTGCCTGCCATATACGTTACACAGATTCTGGGATTGTACTAAAGCTATAACAATTTATTGGTTTGGAGTTTGATTTAGTGTTGAAATTGTTCATGGTTTCTAAATTTGTTTTTGGTTCTTATGTTATTGATCTGTTTTGAATGAATATGACTACTACACTCCTTACTAAGTCCGAAGATCCAGTTGTCTTCTGATGGTGGAACAGGGTATGGTGTCTCACTAGTGCATTTGTGGTTTTTCAACCCAAGGCGGGAAGAGGACCTCCGCAGGCACGCCAGCAGTTTTTGGTAGTAGAGTTTTGGTTTTGTCTTATGAGGAGGAGAGTCAGAATTTGCTCACATTGCGAGCTGTTTTTAGTGAAGTGTAGATGTTGATAAAATTCCAGCATTGTGTTACAAGTGTACAGTATGTGTTTAGAGTAGGATTTGCCCTTGCAATGCTTTTGGCTAAATTTCGGTGAAGTGTGGTGTATGAATTAAGTAGAGAGTTTGCATACTCCAAGTAAATGAGTAGGGAGTTTGAGTTCTCCAAGTACGAGAGCAGGAAGTTGGCGTACTCCAAGTGAATGTTGCGCTTTGTGCCGAAAATTATTGTTGTTCACAGGTTGGGCAAGGCCTAAGACTCTGGAGAATTGTATAAGTGTATGTAGAGACTTGGTTAATTTATTGTCTGCAGTGAGGTGTTTGTCGATTGAGCACTGTCAACAATACCAGTTGATTCCTTGAGTGTGTGAGCTGTTGGTTGGTATTAGGGGAATCTTGAGTGCACAAGGAGAATCTGTATCAATAGGAGTGAGATTTGCGGGTCAAATCTACTTATACATGTGAGAAAACCAAAGTCGGAAGAGTAGCTTCTTTGGGCGAAAGGCCACAGTCGAAAGTTCCATACAGCTTTCAAAGCATTTGAGTCCTACCTATAGTGGGCAGACAGGTTTAGTTTTGTGCTTGCAATATTTACATTTAGGTGCTTTACGTGAAAAGTGCATGAGTCAGTTTTGAGGTGGGTCGCAGCTGCCAAGTTAAGTGAGTGTGACGTCATATGGTCCGCACTCGGATAGGCAGTTGGTGAGAAAGGCCACTCACTGATTGGTAGACAAGACCGTGCTGATATTGGTTGAGAACAGCTCTTGAAAAGGATTGTGGGATTGAAAATGACTTCCTGGTTTTGTAGAATCTGTGTTTGTGAATTAATTCTGTGTGAAAATGAAGATTTTCAAGGCCTTAAGAAGAGCGCTGAGAGGAAATGTTTTTATCTCAGTTATGGAAGGTGAGTCTACTCCACCTGAGGGTACATCAGCATTTGAGGTCATGGAGGAAAGAGGAGTTTCAGCATGTCTTTGGGTAAATCAGTGGTAAAAAATAACTGAGAAGGAGGGTATTAGAGAATCTGAAGAGGGTATTGTATGAATAAAAACATCTTCCTAGACCTGCACAATTTGAAGCACTTGCCATTTGGGAATTAGTTGCTAGACAGAAACAGACTCAGAAATTTGAAAGGAGAATGAGGAAAGCAGAAAAGACATTAGCAGAAGCTAGATGAGGATCACAGAATGTGGAGAGAAGATTCTTTACATGCAGTGAAGTTATTCCCAGCAATTACTCAGGAAGGTGATGGAAGTGTTAAATCTAAGGCTAAAAAGAAATCTGAAGATGATCCAGAACAGAAATTAGGTGAAAACAAGAATGAAGCGGACACCGAAAGTGATTCAGAGGATGAGTTTATAATTCAGTTGTTGCAGAATTGTCCCCCACCGTATAGTGCAGTTCAATCAGTAAATCAGAACGTGGTCCGGAGTATAGATACAGCTCCAGTTACACAAAGTCAGGTTTAAATGATTCCAAGCCTGCCTACTGCTAATGTTGCACAGGTGCCAGCGGTATATCCAACTATTCCAATTGCTAATAAAGCTCAGAATGTTTTGGTTCCAGTTATGTCACAACCAATTCAGAATGCAGGAATGACTCAGTTGGCGTCAACGCTTAATGTACAGACACCTGCACAAGCTGTGAACCAGAGAGAGACAATGCCTATGTATTCCCCAGTAACGACACCACAGAATGTTGCCCGAATCATTTCAAATCAGGCTCTTGGTACAGTATTAAGTGGTCAAGGTAAAGGATTAATGTTCCTGCCAAGTCAAACGAATTTGTCAGGACCAGATGCATTGATAGTTCCTGTGACAATAGGTCTGGTTGTCCCGTTGTATGGCCAGGGTAATAATGAAAGTGGTCCCCAGACTCCGAATCCGGTATCGGCAATTAATTCACCTTTTGGAACTAATGCAGAAATAGAGAGACTAAGCACTACGGTGCCAGCCAGGACCCCTATGAATTATTTTGGTCTTAACCAGACATATGATAGAGTAGGTCAGCTGATTGATGTGACATGTTCTCCATGCTCTCCAGGTTCATCTGTATTAGCTCAGGAGCTGGCTATAAGAACATCCTGGACCCCAGTGCTCATAGTTTGTGGCCTAATGTCTGTGGTATCAGTAGTGCTTAACTATGTCACTGAGGCTCTGCTAACTAGAACCTCAGTGCTTATGCTCTCTCTGCTTTTACATTTGTCTCTATAGGCTAGTGACTTCATTTACCAATTCCAATTGGCACACTGGACCCCCTTATAAGTCCCTAGTTTATGGTACCTAGGTACCCAGGGCATTGGGGTTCCAGGAGATCCTTATGGGCTGCAGCATTTCTTTTGCCACCCATAAGGACCTCAGACAAATCCTTTCACAGGACTGCCACGGCAGCCTGCATGAAATAGTGCACACACTCTTTCACAGCCATTTTTACTGCACTTAAGTAACTTATAAGTCACCTATATGTCTAACATTCATTTACTGAAGGCTAGGTGCAAAGTTACTAAGTGTGAGGGCACCCTTGCACTAGAAAAGGTGCCCCCACACAGTCAAGGGCCGATTCCCCGGACTTCGTGAGTTCGGGGACACCATTACACGCGTGCACTACATATAGGTCAATACCTATATGTAGCTTCACAATGGTAACTCTAAATATGGCCATGTAAGGTTACTAAGATCATGTAATTGACCCCCATTCCAAATCTGGTATTGGGGAGCCAATTCCATGCATCCTGGGGGCTCCACCATGGACCCCCAGTACTGCCAAACCAGCTCTTTGAGGCTTGTACCACAGCTACAGCTGCTGCCACCTCACAGACAGGGTTTTGCCCTCCTGGGGTCTGAGCAGCTCAGTCACAGGAAGGCAGAACAAAGCATTTCCTTTGAGAGGAGGGTGTTACACCCTCTCCCTTTGGAAATAGGTGTTACAGGCTTGGGAGGGGTAGCCTCCCAGAGCCTCTGGAAATGCTCTGAAGGGCACAGATGATGCCTTCCTTGCATAAGCCAGCCCACACCAGTTCAGGGACCCCAGGCCCTGCTCTGGCTCAAAACTGGACAAAGGAAAGGGGAGTGACCACTCCCTTGTCCATCCCCACCCCAGGGGTAGTGCCCAGAGCTCCTCCAGTGTGTCCCAGACTTCAGCCATCTTGTTTTCCAAGGTGTGGGGACAGTCTGGAGGCCTATGAGTGGCCAGTGCCAGCAGGTGACGTCAGAGACACCTCCTGATAGGTCCATACTTGATAAGATAGCCAATCCCCTTCTCAGGGCTATTTAGGGTCTCTCCTGTGGGTTTCTCTTCAGATTCTGCTTGCAAGTTTCAATCAGGAATCCTCTGCAACTACTACTTCATCCTCTGACCTCGGATCGACCACAGCCTGCTTCAGGAACTGCTGTAACTGCAACAAAGTATCCAGAAGGGCTAATTCGACTCTGCAACTTCAGCTCAAGCTAGCAACTGCAACAGTTTCCACAGTGTGCGCGCTCTGGGGACTCCCTGTCTTCACCCTGCACCAGGAGGACCGAAGAAATCTCCTATGGAGTGACAGAGTCAGTTCCCTGCTCCAGCAGGCACCTTCTAAGACGACGACTGGTTCTCTTGGACTCCTCTCCTGGCGACGAGCGTGCTCCTTGGAACACAGGTGGTGGACCCCTTCAACACAGATTGTCCTAAGGTCCTGCTGTCCAAATTTGGAGGAGGTAAAAGCTTGTCTTCCCCGGTTGCGACAGTACCACTGTGCACTGCGTCATTTTCACCTCCTGAGGCCTCTGTGGACCATTTGCAAGAATCCTTCCTGCACAGCCTGGCCCAGGTCCCCAGCACTCTATCCTGAGACCCCCAGCTCGCTGAGTTGTTCTCCGGCAGCGTGGGACCTTCTTTTGTAGTGCTACAACAACCACAATTTGCACCTTCCTTGTCCCCATGTCCTGGGACCTCCATGAGTGCTGCCTGGTCATCTGTGGGTTCCCTCCAGTGTGGGGAACCTCCTCTGCCACCTCAGTCTGAGTTGAGGCCCCTAGGTCCCACCTGGGTACAGGCAGCGCCACTTTGACGCAATCTGTGACATTGCTTGAACCAAGGCTTGTTGGACGAATCCAGCGCCGAAACTCACCTGCATCCAACATCTCCACGTGGGACATCCATTGCGTCATGCAGGAACCCGCAACCATCTTCCTTGGTGCTCTTCTGCAGTCTTCTTCCAACAGGAGACTCCTCTTTTGCACCATCTTCTAGGTTGGCAGGGGCTCCTGTCCTTCCTGGAATCTTCTGTGACTTCTGGACTTGGTCTCCTCTCTTTACAGGTCTTCAGGTCCAGGAATCCACCATTTGTTGTTTGCAGTCTTGCTTGGTTCTTGCAATAACTCTAATCAGAGGAGTATTGCCTCGAATATATTTTGGCCTTGTGTCACTGAAATAAACTACCTTTATTTTTGGTAACACTGAGTATTTTCTTTACTTGTGTATAAGTACTGTGTAGCTATAGTGGTATTGCAGGAGCTTTGCATGTCTCTTAGTTCAGCCTAAGCTGCTCTGCTTCAGCTACCTCTATCAGTCTAAGCTGCTATAACACTACTACATTTCACTAATAAGGGATAACTGGACCTGGTATAAGGTGTAAGTACCCAAGGTACCCACTACAAACCAGGCTAGCCTCCTACAGTATTGATGATGAAACTTCCAGTCAAGTTGATAAGATATATCCTCTCATGAGATTATGTTCTGCTATGAAAGTTAAAGACCTGCTGATGAACTGCAAGACACAGTAATATTGAGAGTTTTGGATCTCTCTGGTAAAGATACTAGACTCATACGAGGTGTTGAACCAGTTAAACTTACTGTAAAGCCACATGCAGTTGTCCCCAGAACGCTACAATATAACATGACCCCAGAAGTAATTGAAGGAATTACTGAAATAATTACAGACTTTGTTAAGCAGGGAATTATAAAGGAAGTGATGGGCATTCCATGTAATTCTCCAGTTATGGGATTGTGAAAGCCAAGTGGGAAATATCATATAGTTCAGGATTTGAGAAAGGTAAACAAAATTGTAGTATCCTGTTGTCTCATGGTGCCAAATCCAGCAGTAATTTTATTCCAGATTCCAATGTGAAGCAGAATGGTTTTCGGGTACTGACTTGTCACAGGCTTCCCATTCTGTGCCTTTATCTGGGCATAGTCAATACCTTTACTCATTCAAATTTGGCAACCATGTGTACTCGTGGTGCCACACTCCACAGGGTTTTTTTCGGAATCTCCTTTCAT
Source organism: Pleurodeles waltl (assembly GCF_031143425.1). Classification (NCBI taxonomy): domain Eukaryota; kingdom Metazoa; phylum Chordata; class Amphibia; order Caudata; family Salamandridae; genus Pleurodeles; species Pleurodeles waltl. The sequence continues at coordinate 1,216,813,260 of NC_090440.1, forward strand.
TTTTAATCAGATTTTGAAGAAGATCTTAGAGCCCTTGAACATGCCATTTCAGTCTGCATGTTGACCTGATTGTTGTATCTAACACACTTGAAGTTTGCAGACAAGATACCATAGCTTTGTTGAATCATTTGGACAAAAACGGACATAAGGTTTTCCCTACCAAATGACAGTATTGCCAGAAGGAAGTAAAGTATTTGAGTCACCAAATTGAAAAAGGTGCAAGGAAAATGTCCAGAGAAAGAATCACAGCTATTAAGCAGATGAATCTCCCAGTTACACAGAGAGATGTCAGAATGCTTTTGGGAATGGTGAGCTATTGTCCCAGATGGATTCAAACAGTATTTCCAAACCACTGCAGAACCTAAAGCACAAAGAAGTTACAGACCCAGTGCCCTTTAGTGAAGAATGTATGAATGCATTCACAGAGTTGAAAGAGAGTTTGTGTACAGCTCCAGCCTTGGGAATGCCTGACTGCATGAAAAGCTTTTCACTGTTTTGTCATGAACATGATGGTTGTGCTCTTTCTGTTTTGACACAGTTGCATGGAGGAACGAACAGACCTGGGGCATATTTTACTGCCACACTGGATCATGTCGCTGCTGCTTTGCCTGGCTGTTTAAAAGCTGTGGCAGCTGTTGGTGTAAGCCTAGGTCAATGTGAAGGCATTGTGACAGGACACCCTTTAACCTTTTATGTCCCACATTCAGTTGACGTTCTTTTAACATGAACAAAGACCCAATAATTGACCAGTGCCGTCTCACCAGTTATGAGTTATTGATCCTTGGATCAACCAATGTACCTGTCAAAAGGTGATCTGTGCTAAACCCGGCTACACTGTTACTTGTTAATGCTAATGATTTAAATTATGTTAATTAAATGAAAAACGACTGCCTTGATGTCACTGAACTGTGCACCAAACCCAGACCTGATATTCAGGGCACTCATTTAGAGGAGTATGATCAAGTTGTATTTATTGATGGGTCCTGCTTATTGACAATGAAGGATCCCGAGAGCTTGTTATGCAGTTTGCACCCTCTCAGGAGTAGTTGAAGCTTCATGGGATCAAGGAGTCATTTCTGCCCAAGTAGCTGAATTGTTTTTTCTTACAAGAGCACGCTGCATTTCAGAGCAGCTCAAAGTGACAATATTCATAGATAGTCAATATGGATTTGGTGTGGTCCATGATTTCAAGCAGCTATGGCACCAAAGAGATTTTATGACCTCTTCAGGCTTCAAGATCACCCATTCAAAATGGAGAGAAAATTCACAGTTTATTGAATGTTTTGCAGTTACCTGAGAAGATTGTGGTTGTGCAGTGCACAGCCGATCAAAAGTCAAATGATTATGTATTGTTGGGTAATGCCTATGTTGACCAAATGGCCAGATACTGTGCACTCCATTGCGTCACCTTCATTTAAGAGTGGGCTGGGAAGTGACACCAGTGAGACAAATCAAAGTTTCCCAAATGTCAGCTGTAGATACCTGGAATAAAATCAAAAGATTACAGGAGGAAGCAAGAGACAGAGAGAGGAAGGTGATGTCTGGATTTCAAATGAAAGGAAAGTTATGTTGCTAGATTGTTTATTGAACTCAATGGCAAGATATTATCATGGTCAAGTTCATCTCGGCATAGATTAAATGATTCGTACATTCAAACAGACATGGTACAGCCCCAGACTTAGGATGATTGCAGAAGCGGTATTTCACAGATGTGTTACATGTTAACAAATGAATGTAACAGACTTAGGGCCATATTTATACTCTGTTTGCACCGAATTAGTGTCATTTTTTTTTTACTCTAATTCGGTGCAAAACTAACTCCATATTTATACTTTGGTGCTAGACCCCTCTAGCACCAAATTTATGGAGTTAAAGTCATTTTTTGAAAGTGGAGACCTACCTTGCCTTAATGAGATGCAAGGTAGGCGTTCCCGTGCAAAAAATGACTCTATGGCCTTAATGCCATATTTAGGGGCATATTTATACTCTGAGGCATATTTATACTCTGTTTGCACTGAATTAGTGTCATTTTTTTACTCTAATTCGGTGCAAATCTAACTCCATATTTATACTTTGGTGCTAGACCCATCTAGCACCAAGGCCCTGATTTATACTTTTTTTGCACCGCATTAATGTCATTTTTTGATGCAAAAGTGGCGCAAACGTACAAAATATTGGCCCTTATTTATACTTTTTGCTGCAAAACTGCACTAACTCAGTTTTGCACCAAAAGGTTTAGCACCGGCTTTCACCATTTCTGTGCACCAGCCGGGCACCATATTTATGGAATGGTGCAAGCCGGTGCAAAGGGTAGGCTAGAGTTTTAAAAAAATGACTTTAGTCGGGTGGGGCTGGCAGTATAGAAGAAGAGAGTTTAGCACCAAAAAATGGCTTAAGGCAGGTTAGAGTAAAAAAAAATTACTCTAACCAGATTAACATCATTTTATGGTGCTAAAATTATCATGCCACATGACTCCTGCCTTAGAAAAGGCAGGAGTCATGACCACCACCCCAAGGGCCAGCACAGAGGACAGGGGTCCCATGGGCATGGCCATTGCACCCTGTGCCATGTATGGGGGCCCATTTCAGGGCCCCCTATGGCACTTTCAAAAATAAAATGCACCTACCTGTACTTACGTGGGATGGGGTTCCCCCATCCTCGCAGTCCCTCTAGTGTGGGTGGGGGTGCCCCTAGGGCCTAGGGAGGGCACCTCTGGGCTTATTCCATGGTGTTCCACCATGGAAATAGGGCCACAGGTCCCCTAACGCCTGCCCTGACCCTGGTCTTAAAAAATGGGGCAAAGCAAGCTTTGCCCCATTTTTTAACCCCTCCTCCCTCCCTTGCACCATTTTTACATGGGAGTATAAATATGGTGTTAAGGCCATAGAGTCATTTTTTTGCACGGGAACGCCTACCTTGCATCTCATTAAGGCAAGGTAGGTTTCCACTTCCAAAAAATGACTTTAACTCCATAATTTTGGTGCTAGACGGGTCTAGCACCAAAGTATAAATATGGAGTTAGTTTTGCACTGAATTAGAGTTAAAAAAAAATACGCTAATTCAGTGCAAACAGAGTATAAATATGCCCCTTAGCGTCAAAAAATGATGCTAATCTGGTCAGAATCATTTATTTTGACTCAAAACTGCCTAACGTCATTTTTTTTTAAGCTAGCCTACCCTTTGCACCGGCTTGCACCATTCCATAAATATGGTGGCCAGCTGGTGCTAAAAAATGGTGCAAGCCGGTGCAAAACGTTTTGGGGCAAAACTGCCTTAGTGCAGTTTTGCACCAAAAAGTATAAATAAGGCCCTTAGTGCTGGATTATTGCAAAGGTCTGGCTGATTTGTCCCATCAGGTTGAAGAAGCAATAGTTCAAACAACTCTACAAATGAGTCACAGTTTGAAAGCTGGAGATTGGATTCTTAATAAAAAAGCATGCAAGGAAGACTTGTCTAGAGCCAAGGAGGCAAGGACTGCACCAGGTTGTATTCGTGACAACAACAGCTGTGAAGTGTGCTGGTCTTCTGAACTGGATCATGCAAGCCACACATACAAAGTTCTGTGTCCTATTGAAAACACAGAATCTGATTCCCTGAGAATGAATGCAGAAGAAGAAAGGTTTCAAATTAATCAAGCTGTGAGCACTGAACAAGAAGTTGAAACAAAGCTGGTGAACATGCAGGCATTCCAAATGCAGACAGAGATGCAGGAGAGCAAAGTCAAAGCCAACTCACTTCTGCCAATGCAGCAAACGTGAATGCAGATGCACCCGAAAAGAGAACTGTGAAAGGGGATAAATGGCCTGCAGCCACACATGAACTGATTGCTGATAAACTCCCAGCTACAACAGAAGCAGTTTAACAGTCAAATCAGAGTGAATGTGAAGATGGTGCTGTAAGAAGAATGAAAAGGAAGAGTGCCAAGCCGCAAATACTCTTCACCTGAATTAATATATATTGTTACAAATGAATGGGTGAACACGTTTATGGCCTTTTGCTGTGACCGTGAGAATACAGTTAAACGTTCTGGAAATTGAAATCACATTTGAACCGAGTTTTGAAATAACCTTGCCAATTGATCAACAAATACATTACACCTGTAAGTGACCATAAGTGATCATTAAACTGCGTTTTATTGAAAGCAACCATGTGAACTATCTTTGGGAAACTTTAGTTGAAAACTTGATGAACGTTTGAAGATTGAGATCTGTTATAAACAGTGCAAAAATACTTTGAAAAGCCACTTTGGATTGATTTTTGCTTGCTTTTTGCTTTTCATTTTTTTCCTTTTTCTTTACTTCTCTGATTCTACAGAAGCCATGAACCCAGGACAGGGTAAACACAGTAAATGCATTGATGCTTAGTAGGCTAAATCTCTTTAGAAGTTTTAGTCAACCTATGGTTTTCATATATGTTTATAACTTAGTTTTGTGCACTATATACGCTACACTGATTTTGGCATTGTATTAAAGCTTTGAAATTTTATTCAGTTTGGAGTTTGATTTAGTGTTTAAATTGTTCATGGTGTCTAAGTTTGTTTATGGTTCTTATGTTATTGATCTGTATTAAATGGATCTGACTACTACATTCCTTACTAAGTCCAAAGATCCAGTTGCCTTCTGATGGTGGGATAGGGTATGGTGTCTCACCAGCACACTTACGGTTTCTGAACCCGAGGCGGGAAGAGGACCTCCGCAGGCGTGCCGGAATATGCAATGCCCCTTGGGGTTAAGTAACGGAAAGCAGTGCTTTGCGCTGCTTTGCGTTACTTTTAGGGTACTTTCCAGCGCAAAACAAGTTTTGCACTGGAGAGTAAATTAGGAAAAAAACATTTTGTGCTGATAAGCATCACTTTTGTGGTGTTAACCCAGCGCAAAATGTTTGTAAATATCCCCTTAATTTTTAGGAATCCCACACACACCGCCCTAGCGATTTGTTCAGAGCAGCACTGTTTTATTTGTTCATATTTGCTATGGTAGGGGTTTCTCCTTTTATTAAAGTGACGCACTTGCAATAGAATGTGCAACTACCTATTCGTCCTTTATTGACATATGTGGGGTAGCCAGACTGTGGCTTTTCCAAACTGTGCAGATTTCTAGCAAGTGTAACGCATTTGGAAAGTTTAAGGAGTGGACATGTGCAACACAAACAGCCTTGTTAAAAGGGTGAAAGACGCCTGTGTTCACAGGGCTAAAGAAACACTAGTCCGTAGATGTCAAAGGTGTTTATCGTACCCTGTAGTGACGTATTCCTGGACAATAATTCCTTCAGTTATTGTGGCTGCATACACTGCATAGAGAAAGCAATGACTTTGTTTTCACTACAACAGGCTGTTTTAATCCAGACTCACGTGTGACTGTGAGGCTGACTTTAAAATTGCGTGTTATTTCGTGTTGGTTTGGATGCTGCCAGGTCCACTTTCATGACTGTATGCTGCAAATGTTCATAACGTGTCCCATTACCAAGCATATGTTGGACTTTTGTTGGGCGCGGGTATTCATTAACGACTACAATAAAGTGAGGTGTTGAATTCTTGAATTAGTCCCAATCCTTCATTTGTTTGCTCACCATACCATCTCAGACCGTAACCAGCCATAAGCAAATCACCATTTGCCCTGCTCCCACAGAAACTCACAGCCTGTCCTGCCAGGCCAGATCCACTCTGAACTAGAACACAACCAATCCCAGAAGGGTTTTGATCTGCTTGATGAGGGTCAACAGGGAGCAACTTGCTTCCAGTGGCATACTGAGGGGCATATTTATACTCTGTTTGCGCCGGAATTGCGTCTTTTTTTTGACGCAATTCCGACGCAAAACTAACTCCATATTTATACTTTGGCGTTAGACCCGTCTAGCGCCAAAGATCTTGGAGTTTGCGTCACTTTTTAGCGTGGGCACCTACCTTGCGTTAATGATATGCAAGGTAGGCGTTCCCGTCTAAAAAATGACTCCGAGGCATGTGCGCCGTATTTACACTCCCGGGCAAAAATTACGCCCGGGAGTGGGCGGGTCAAAAAAAATGACATCCAGCCGTTTTAGGGTCATTTTTTAATGCCTGGTCAGGGCAGGCGTTAAGGGACCTGTGGGCTCGGAAGGAGCCCAGAGGTGCCCTCCCATGCCCCCAGGGACACCCCCTGACACCCTTGCCCACCCCAGGAGGACACCCAAGGATGGAGGGACCCATCCCAGGGAACTTAAGGTAAGTTCAGGTAAGTATTTTTTTTTTTTTTTTTTTGTGGCATAGGGGGGCCTGATTTGTGCCCCCCTACATGCCACTATGCCCAATGACCATGCCCAGGGGACAGAAGTCCCCTGGGCATGGCCATTGGGCAAGGGGGCATGACTCCTGTCTTTGCTAAGACAGGAGTCATTTCAATGGGGGTTGGGAGTCAAAAAAAATGGCGCTAATCGGGTTGAGGCGAAAATTTTGCCTCAGCCTGACTTGCCCCATTTTTTGGCGCCCAAGCTCCATTTTCCCCTACGCCGTCGCTGCCTGGTGTAAGTCATTTTTTTTTACGCACACCAGGCAGCTCCGCCGGCTAACGTCATTCCATAAATACGGCACCCGCATGGCGCTTTGGAATGGCGTTAGCCGGCGTTAAATTTTTTGACGCACAACTGCGTTGGCGCAGTTGTGCGCCAAAAAGTATAAATACGGCCCTGAGTTCGCAATTGCTACAGTGTCATCTTTACCTTGTTTGCAGTTGTGTGTTACATCCTTCTGCCTCTGAGCACGTTAAAGGGCATCATGTGCTGTCGTTCGTGCATTTAATGTAACAAGCGCAGTTAATGAATCTTTCTGATTGAAGTTATTATTTGAGTAGATTACTTGCAAGGATCGCCAAAAATAATGGGGCAGGCGTTGGTGTGCATATGTATACCTCTTAACTCGTACGTCTGTAACTTACAAGTGCTCTGTCACCATACACGTTCAGATTAAACTTTTCACCACATGAATAAATTAAATTAAATTACATTTATTTAATTTCAAGATGACCATTACAGTGGGAGTTTTTTGATGGTTGAGACTTTGCATGTTAGGCCAGGTCCCTCTTTCTGCTTCAGGCCTTAGCCACTCTGTCGTCTGTCCCACACTTTCTGCCCGGACACTGGAAAGCATGATCCTGTGCCTGTTAATGTTTCTTTGCACGTTTTGGGTCCGTATGTATAAAGTTGTAATTTAGGAAAGTTGTCACTCTCCTGCGAAGATTCTTTGATGCCACACTCTCCTATACAAACAGAACTACTGGACACATGAATGGACGTATGTGTATGTGTGCATCTGGCGTAGGCCTGCTTGGACCACCGAATCCTTCTCTCCTCGTATACTACTGCAAAAAGAGTGTCCATGTGCCCTTGTGTCGTTAAGGATACCTTCATGAATAATCATGTCTACTTATCAGCATTTTCGAAGCTGGTAAACAGAGTTGTGCCAAGAAGGGCAAAGGAAAACTTCAGGTCCCTGCTGTGCTTAATTTAAGCCGGTGGGGGGCACTGGTACTTATTTCTGAGAGCCGGCACTTTTTTTTTCTCCATCAGGCACTGTTTGCGAGCAAACGAAACTAATGGGAAATACGGAGGAAGAGAAAGATGGAAAAGCGTCCCAAAAGGATAAAGCAGAAAGCTGCAAGAGTGAGCTGAAGATGTAGGGAGTGGCTATAAATGGATCAAAGAGCCCTGATATGGCTTTTTGATTAAGCTCCCTCAGTATTCAGTGCTCGCATATTTAATTGCAGCAGCCACGTGTTTCAGATGACAGCTTTGGGCACCGCACATTTTTATTTACGAATTAACCACTCAGTCCCAGGTTGAAATATGTGCGTGCAAAACCTTATGTGGTGCTTCTGGTTTTAGAAAGTAATTACTCTGTGCTCCAAAGCAGAATTTGTGAAAAAATCACTATGGTGCAACTATTTTTGAGCGTCCTCTTTGGCTGTACAGCTACTTTCACTGTCTATGGATGCCTGGGGTTCACTAACAAAATATTGAAACCGTAAACATCGTGATACAAAAATATAACGACAAAAATATTAAGCACAACAATTTCGTTTTCCTACACTTATAAGTGATAATACATTAATCTTGAAAAAAATATTGTTTCACACTAATATCGAAAAATACATACAAACATATTGTTTTTTAAAATATATATAGTTAAAACCAGTAAACATTAAATATATTAACATTTAACAGTAATATAATGTACATTAAGTATATTTAAATAATATAAAAATATATATACTTATTTAAACAAGCACACACACACATATGTATGCTTATTTACACATATATGATGTAAACCTATTATAAAAATAATTTTAATGTATATTATAATTTGCTATTTTTTAAAAATTGAATATAACAAATATATATACATATATATATATTTATTTATTCGGTCTAAAAATGTAGACCATTAAAATCCAGAATAACAATCATGCATAACAATAATAAAACCTTGTAGCCGGTATTCGAATAAATACAGTTAGTGCGTTCCTTAGAGCTAAAACGAGGATCATAATTAATTTATAGATACAATAAAAGAATCATACATGGCAATAAAAGAAGAGAAAGAAAAAACTTGTGTCCATTGTTAGAATAAATACAGTTAATACATTCCATGAAACTGTAACCGGTATCATGACCGATTTATGGGCTAGTGCATTTCTTGTCATGTCTATGTATTTTATAAAATGCCATGTCAATTGGGCTAAAAAATAATCTGTATAAACTAATAGGGCCTCAACTTTCATATGAGGGACCCAATACTCCTAAAAACCACAGAAAGATTAAATAAAATTCACATCAAAGTCAGGATACATAACACATCTAAGTATTTAAAAAATAAATAAATCTATCTTATTAAAATCCCCATCTATAGACAAAAGAGTACCTAGCCAACTTAGAGCCCCGTGGCTAAGATAAACCTACGACGAATGGACCAAGCTTCAGACAGATATTTGGTGACTGAGCTAACTATCAATGTGGATGTGTCATATTTGCATATTCTGATAGCATTTGCTGCGGTCCTGCAGTAGTAAAGTTTTACACAGAGGAATGATCAACCTCCCTCTGGGGCTCTTGTATAGGGGGCAGAAGAACAACACGTGCTCAGTTGTTTCCTTACATTGGTGACAAAGTATACATCTGTTGGTCGAGGGGTTGCTTGATGACCAATGGGCCATGAAGCTATTAACGGGCAAAGTGCAGGTATAGGAAGGTCCATGAGGTTCTCGGGCCGGGGTTCATGTTTGACTTGGAGAAATTCTGCTGTGAACCTGCCCACCCTATTACGGTGTAAAAGATCTTCGTTGGTTTTCTCCCAATATCTCCCTTTGATGAGTTGCAGAGCATTAGCAGGAATCAGCTCGGGATACTTCCAATAGCGGGGAAAACCTAGCTTATCCCAGGCAGATTTCGTTTCCTTCAGCCAAAGGATTTTTTCCCAACCTTGTGAAGATGTTATAAGTTCTCTTATCGCCACCCTGAATGGTTCAAGTTTGTCAGTTTTCCATAGACGGATCCAGTAAGAGAGCGGTCTCAGACCCGCTGTGTCTTTGATGCTGTTTAGTCCTAGGTAGAGTCTAAGAGGGGTCACTGGTGTGCCCTTCCCTAACCTGGAAACATGTCTGAGGAAATGATTTTCTTTAGTTTGTAAAATGTCAAATTTTCGGTGGGAACCCCAAAGTTCCGTTCCATACAGGGCAGCCGCATAAATTTGGACTTTGTAGATCGCAGAGATTGGATTCAGGGGGGGCTCGCTGCCGTTCTAGCTTTGCGTACTAGAGCCCCACCTCTTTGGCTTATAATAAGTGCCCCTTTATCAATAGCAGCCTCCCAATTACCTGAGTCCGTTAGCCTAATGCCTAAATAATCAAACTCTGCCACTCTTTCCAACAGGATTGAATTCATTGCTATTCTTACACAAGGTCTTTTTCTTGAGACGCTATATACCATAAGTTTTGTTTTCTTAACATTGACATCCAGGTCTCTGCAGAAGACATAGAATTGATTGACCAGATTTTGAATTCCCATTGGTGATTTGGCTAGCAGGATCGTGTCGTCCGCATATAGCAGACACGATATTTTCTTTCCGGACAGTTTGGGCGAGTCATTTGTGCAATTCGCTAAATATTGGATGCAATTGTTTATCTATAGGAGAAAAAGGGGGGGCTAGGACACAACCTTGTCTGACTCCTCTTTTGATAGATTCAGGGTCTGTCAGCTCGCCATCCTTACCACACCTAATATGTGCATAGGTATTCTCATGCAGCCGAACAATGAGTTTCAGGAGGCCTACTGGAACGCCCATATTGGATAGTGTCAGCCATAACAAGTTCCTGGGGACCAAGTCAAATGCGGCTCTAAGGTCAATGAAAACCACATACAGATTTCACCCCCCTAGGTCCACATTCTTCCATTTGATTGCCAGAAATCTCAGGGCTTGATCTATGGTACTGACTGCGGGTCTAAACCCTGGCTGTAGATCAGATATGGCTTCAGACTCTGAAATCCATTTATCAAGGTAAAACAAAAGTTGCTTTGCATAGATTTTTTGGGAGTTGTCAAGTAGACATATCGGGCGATAATTGGCAGGATCATTGGGACTACCTTTTTTGAAGATGGGAACTATCTCGGCCCCTTTCCAGGAAGGTGGAGCAAAAGCACCTGCTGCAACTGCATTACAGATTAGGTTTAGGTAAGGGGCCCATATGTCAGGTCCTGTGTTATATAGGTCACCCGGGATCTTATCAGGACCAGGGGCCTTTCCCCAATTCAGTGAAATTATTGCAGCTCTAGTTTCAGCTAGAGTGAATTTGATCGGGGTTGCCCCGTGGAGTGCGCTGTCGTCAGGGGTCCTAAAGGCAGCTTCGGATGGCACTTCATATAGTCGACCAAAGTGCTCAGCCCACACTGCAGAGAGGATTGAGGTACCGGGCGAGGAAGAGGAATCTCTACTGTCGTCTGCTATCAATTTCCAAAACCTAGAAGTATTGTTTGTTTTAGCAGTCTCCAGGATAGCTACCCATCTGGCCTCCTCCCAGCTCCTGCGCGCCATACAGCATTCCTGTTGATAGTCCTTCCTTGCTTTTCTTATGAGCTCTACATGGCCTTCTTTCAGTGTTCTCAATAGGCTTTGCTGGGCTTCCCTGCATGTGTTGCTAAACCACCTTTCACAGTACTTTTTCCTAGGTTTACTAGTGATCTCTTTTGTAAGAAGGTGCCTTAAAGAGTTGAACAGTTCAGTATGAGCTGCTAATAGCCCGTCACCGTCCTCTAAGTGTAAAAGTATACACTCCATTTGGTCTGCTCATAAGTTGTATATTGATGAAAGGGAATCAGAGGAGGTAATAACAGACTCCCATTTGACATTACGTCTGTTATTTGTCAGGGCGAGCTGTTGTGCATATGACTTAGAGTGGGGAACTTCAAGCGAAGGCAACAGACCTCTAATCGATAAAATCAGTGGGTCATGGTCACTCTCATCGTGTTCTTGCACCCTCATGTCAGACATGTGGCCCCACAGTCGGATGTCAAGTAGAATTTAATCAATCTGGCTCCTGTGACCTCCACGCCTAAAAGTGGGGTGCAAGTTAGTGTCTGAACGGGTGCGACCGTTGCAAGCTCGGAGACCATATGTTAGTGTAATATCAGCAACTTGGTGCGCGATTCTATTCAATCTGGGTCTTTTATTTGACACTAACTGGGGGATACCCCAATAGGCATCTTCTTCTTTATATAGCTCTTGGGCCAGAGGGTAAGGTTCGAATGTAACATTAAGGTCCCCTGCGATTAAGATGAAATGGGATGAAATGTTGCTATGGAGAAAGCTATCCAATATGGTCAGGGCATCAGAATCATAGTGGCTGCCCACACTCCTATTATAGATATTAATTATTAATAGAGGTCTCTCCTTGACGGTCGATACTAGTATGGCCTGTAAATCAGGGCAGCCCATATCTACGACTTCAACCTTACACATGAGAGAACTGCTTAGCCATATAAGTAGCCCTCTTGATGGTCTCCCAGAAGACACCTTGCGTGCTGCAACCCAGTAGGTTTTAAAGCCAGTTCTATATTTGGGTGCCAGTGCCCATGTTTCTTGGAATAGACAAATCTGATGTTCGTCAATAAATTGACCCCATCCATATATATATATATATATATATATAGAGAGAGAGAGAGAGAGAGAGAGAGAGAAAGCGAGAGATAGAGACAATAAATTAATAACCATAACAAATAAACTTTAAAAAAACAATGTAATTGCACATAAAAAAGTAAACAACATACAAATACATTTTACTAAAACTATATTATATATTACAAGCATTGCTAATTAAAAAATAGAATTTAAAATACACAGAAATATAATAGTAATATTATTATAAACAACATAAAAAACTATACATTTCTAGTAATAATACATATAATATTCCCACTCCAGTCTGTGCAACAATAGGGAAAGTGTTGGACTCAGGATGAGTAACATTTACTATTCCCAATCCAGTCTGTGTAACAGTAGGGAAAGCGCTGGACTCAGGAGGGGTAACATTTACTATTCCCACTCCAGTCGCTGCAACAGTAGCGAAAGTCCTTCGCTTCACTTCAAACACATACCTTATTTTAATAGAAGTATTAATTTCATAAAATTATAAAGTAGTAACATAAAATTAAATATATACATTAGAAACAATTAAAATAATGATTACATTTTTAAATAATTAATATAAGAAAAATGTTATTTAATAATTATTTCAATAAATTCCCAAACTATAGTATCACATTAAACATATATCTACATCTAAAAATTACAATTACACAATTTTAGATAATTAATAAACCATTAAGTAATTATAAATACATAGGGCATCATTACAACATTGGCGGGAAGCTGTAACCGCCGTGCAGCCGCCAATGTGGCCGCACTCCCGCAGTGCCCATTTGGACATCCCCGCTGGGCCGGCGGGCGGAACATGGGAGCCGGCTCCAAATGGAGCTGGCAGTGTTGCGGCCGTGCGACGGGTGCAGTTGCACCCGTTGCGCTTTTCACTGTCTGCACAGCAGACAGTGAAAAGCCGCATGGGGCCCTGTCAGGGGGCCCCTGCACTGCCCATGCCTGTGGCATGGGCAGTGCAGGGGCCACCAGGGGCCCCACGACTCCCCGTACCGCCAGCTTTCAGACCGCCAGAAAAAGGCTGGCGGTCGGGGACTCGTAATCCCCTGGGCAGCGCTGCAAGCAGCACTGCCCTGGCGGATTACAACCGCCGGGGCCATTGTGGCGGAAAACCGCCGACCCCGGCGGTGCGACCGCGGCGCTACCGCCGCAGTCAAAATACGCCGGGAGGCACCGCCAGCCTGTTGGCGGTGCTCCCGTCGTTTTGGCCCTGGCGTTGTAATACCGCCAAGGTCATAATGACCACCATAATCTATAATTAATCAATTTTTATTTAATTAACCTCCCACCCTATGTCCCTACAAACCCCAACAACCTGCACCTAAAATGTAAATTAAAAGATTATAATAATTATACAGTTTACATAATTAATTAACAATTAAATAATAATTTATATAGTTAATAATTTATTATTTAATTAACTTCCCACCCAATAGCCCTACAAACCCAACAACCCATACCTAAAATATAACTTACAAATATTATTTCCACAATTTACACACTTAATAATCAAATAAATAATTATCAATTAAAATATATATAAATTAATTATACTTAATTAACTCCCCCGAAGACACCACCTTGCCTTATAGCCCGCTCAACACTATAAATTATTATTTTACAATTAAATTAAAACTATAAATACCTTAAAGTTACAAACTATATTTTAAACGATTGACAATTATGGAAACAATATTAAACATAGACAATTAAAATATTATTTAAACACATACAGAAACTTAAAAAACAATATTTCTTACCCTAAAACATCAATATTTTTGTCAATTATATTTTTGTTCACGCTATTTCTATGTCACAATATGTGAAACTTGATATTTCTGCAACTCAATATTTTTTAACTTATATTTTGTCCGAGCACCGGTGCCTGGGAAATAATTTTCCATTTGAGTTCAAGCACGTATGCTTTACAAAATCTACCAGTAGAAAAGGTACAGCACAGTACAGGGCTCTCTTCTTCTCTCTGTCATACATATGTCACAACTTTAATAATTGCAGATTTTCACATTTGCACGATTTTGTTTCGGATGCTTTCAGTACATTCTTAACGTTGTGGTCCCCGTCCAGGTAGGCAGTGGGAGGCTGGCTGACATTTAATATTAACTTCAGAAATAATTTTATGACACAGGAATTCTTCGCGATTGGATTGTGTGCCAGCTTCACCTGCATTAGGTGTTTTTCACCCACTGAGGCAGGAATTGAACCCTCGTCCCAGGCCTGATCTCTGCAACAGGGTCTGCCACTCTAACCATTGTGCAACACTTCTCCTTCATCTCGTCTATGCAGGAGTTATTGGCAATGTGTTTTATCCATGTTATACACTAAAGTGGCTGCTGTTCATGACTAAAAGTTAGTGGCATAGTGTTGTGGAGTGGAGTAGAGTGGCATAGGAGCAGTGGCACAGTGGTGCAGAGTACAGTGCAGTGGAGTACAGTGCAGTTGTTTAGAGTGCACTGGCGTAGAATGCAGTGGTTTAGAGTTCAATGGCATGGAGTGGCATGGGCCAGAGTAGAGTGGCATAGAGTGCAGTGGAATAGAGTGGCATACAATAGAGTGGCAGAGAGTGCAGTAGCGTAGAGTGGCGCAGTGGCATAGAGTGCAGAGTAGACTTGCGTGGCAGAGAGTGCAGTGGCGTAGAGTGGAGTAGTGTAGAGTGGTGTAGTGCAGAGTAGAGTATAGTGCTGCAGAGTGCAGTTGCGTAGAATGGAGTGATGCAGAGTAGAGTGGCATAGAGTGCAGTGGCATAAAGTACAGTGGCGTACAGTGCAGTAGTACAGAGTAGATTGGTGTGCAGTACAGAGGCAGAGAATGCAATGCAGAGTAGAATGTCAGTGATGTAGTGTGGAGTACAGTGGTGCGGAGAAGAGGGCAGTGGCGTACAGTGCAATTGTTTAGAGTGAATTGGTGCAGAGTGCAGTGGCATGGGGTACAGTAGCATAGAGTGCAGTGGCAGAGAGTGCAGTAATGCAGAGTCGTGCAGTGTCATAGAGTGGCATAGATTGAAATGACCATTACATTTGCACAGGCATACAGTTTATCAAATCAAACTATATTGTACACAGAGGATGATGTGTGAAAATTCCATCACCTAAAGCAATGATTTGTTTTAATCATATAAAGGTATTTGTTTCCAGCACAGTTCAGAATTAACAAAAATGTGCTTCATTTGTACTCCTAATGTTGATATATTCTGAAGTTTATTTAAATGTTGTCATGTCATTAAAAAAAACTCTTTCCTAACCCCAGTATCCAGCAAGATTGCTGCATAAATCCTCTCACTTTGAAGTCAGAGAAAGAAAAGTAAACACTGAGTTCCCACTGAAGACAAAGCCTGACATTGGACTTTATTCTTTGAATGCACAGCCAATGTGATGAGATAAGAGCAAGTTTTACAGGCCTGTTTACAGAAAGAGAGCAATTGGAAGGACACTGTAAAGAAGGTTTAGGCAAGGAAAGGGACAAACTCAAGCTGCATAGCCTAAATCAAATAAAGGCAGCAAATTGAAAGCAACAAAATGTGAGTTACAAACCACAAGGCCAATGGCAAGCAATGGGCGGAATGCATTCCCAAGGAGGCTCTATGAAATGTACTTAAAGTGACAGCTGTGGGATAATTTGTGGGGAAAGTCCAGTATTTTAATCCAGTCCGTATCTTGCAGAGGTTTGGCCACATCAATCACCTAGGTAGAATTACGAGAAGACTTGGGAGTGGTTTCCATGTTGTAGGAAAGGTCTGTACACCTGTTCTATCAGTTTGCCACCAGTTCCTATGGTGTAGAGCTTCTGACACACCTCTTCTAGGGTTAGTGCTAGGTGGCAGACATGAAACAGGGCACTTAATGATTGTTTAAGGTGGTTGTACGTAAGAAGTTAACCGGGGTGAAGATTGTAGCCTGCCACAAGGGTTTGGAAGTTTAGTAGCTCGCAGTCCAGAAACAAATCCACCAATTTTAAAACACCTGCAGCATGCCACTGATGGAGTTGCTCTGATAACAGCTGTCCTGTGCAAGTGGGAAGGCTTAGCAAAGATAGTGCAGGAGCACAGGTTTTCTTTGTGTCAGTAAGTTTACAGGTTCTAGCAAGGCAAGAGAAAGCTGTGTAGGATAACCCTGGATGGTGATCGTAGAATGGTCAGTAGTAAACAATGAGCAGTGCATTAAGCCTTCCTTAAAAGTCTTTACTGGTAAACCCCATCTCATGCAGGGAGGTGGGCAGAAAGCCAGTGAGACACCCACTGGACCTGTGCAGCTGAATAATAGCATTCTAAGTCCAGAAGACTTAATCCACCCGCAGTCACAGGTAGCTTTACAGTGGAAAGAGTTACATGACGGCGCTGCAGTGACCAAATCAGATGTGTGGCATGTCTGAAGAAGGAATGAAAGACGAGTAAGAGAAGGTTTGCAAAATAATACTATCATCGGGGTAGCACACCATCTTCACTAGAGCCACGTGGCCCACTACAGAAAGTAGAAGAGAAGACCAAAAAGCAAACTGGGTGACGCTCTGTTGAGATTTCCATCCTGCAAATCAGTGGGAGAATGGTAGATATTAAACACTAGGTATCAAAAGGTAACTGGTTCCCAGTTCAATCTGAGATCTAATTGTATATAAAGGGGAGAACAGTGCCATATGTTAAAGAAACACTAATTACATTTTTAACATTTTTACTTTTTGTTTGTGCTATTTACATCCCAAATATTTTGAAGATTCTATATGTACTTGACACTTAGGGATAACCCAGATCACTAGTTTGACTTTTACTCAATTTCAAAACCATTGAAAGACATGGACAAAGCGGGCAATTGCCTTGCACAACCTTGTAAGGGGTCTGGCCGCAGCTCACGCTTCGCAAGCAGGAACAGCGGACCATTGCACCAGAAGTGTTTGCCAAGGTGGATGGGTGTTGCTTGTTCAACCACTTGAGAGCGCCTCTTCTGTTTCTCTTCTGTGTGCAGAGACAACTCCCCAGGTACCCAATACCTTCCAATAGTCATGGTGGACCCATCTTGTCTGATTTTAGGAATTGCCCCACCTTGTTCTTCTCTTCCTTATTTACCCAGTTCTTAGCAACACTTTGAACTTGCCGTGGATCTCCCATTTAATCTTGATTTCATTCTCCTCTTTTGTTATCTTTGATTGGTAGTCCGGGCCCCCAGTTCTGAGGAAAATGTCCCAGACGTACACTCTAGTGCTGTGAGACTACAGACAAGTTGTGGGTACCTCACATCCTGACATTAGGTGTGAGACAGATCCCCACACCATCTGCCCTGCCTCATAAAAAAAGTTTTAGGTTGAAAGTCCATGGGCGGTGGAGGTGAGCCAGATATTTTTGTTCAATTTGTTTAAACTAGCATAAGGTTAATTACCTTAATGTTTCCCAAAATGTTTTCCAGGGGGTTTTAAATGTTCAGAAACATAATCAAAGATTTGCTGTTTCTTTCTCTTCAAGAAAGCTTGGGTAGATTTGGGTAGGGGTGACAGCCTTGACACAGTGCTGAAGGGCATTAATTTACTACTGAACAAAGACGTAATGTGACACCTGAATGTAGCATACCAGGAGGTAATCACAAAAAGACCACAGTGAATAAATAGCGCTATGTTAAAAAAGAGTAAATAAATGCACTGATAACATAGTGAGGCATGGCCTCTCTTGGGTGTGTCTGCAAAACTGACATTTGTTTGTGAATTTTTCTTCTGAATATTGACCCTTTGTCCTGAATATTTGTCCTGAATTTTGACCCTTCGTCCTGAATTTTTGTCCTGAATTTTGACCCTTTGTTCTGAATTTTTTACAGTCCTGTCCAGAATTTGCCCCAGTGCCAGGTGGTCACCCTAACACAAGGAGGCACGAAGGCTAGAGCCCCTGACCCAAAGACGTCAGTGGAGCTCACACTTAATCACCTCCAGCCGAAATCTCAAAGAATTGAAATTCAAATTAGAAATGGAAAACCAGGGAAAGAGGGGCAGCGTGGCCCACAATCGAAGGAAACACACACGCACAAAGCCCAAAACCTAAAGTCTTGTTTCTTTTGCTTTCTCCTGGGCACGTGTGCAAAATTCAAATTCTACAAAATGAGAACCCGCAGCTATCTTTTGTTAATGGCCCACGATAGAGCACAAAACATGCTTAGGAGAAAGAAATGAACAAACAAAGGATCCTTCTTGCTCAACACAAAAAGAAACAGGAACAAGTGTCTGCCATCAACCACTGACTACAAGACAGACCAAGAGAACGAAACCACAGAAGCGCCAACTGAAGGTAAAGCAGTACCCAGAATGACTGAACAAATTTAAATCATAATGAAGAAAACAGTACGAGAATACTTTTGCTCCCATAGCAACAAGCAGGACCATCAAAATGTTACAGTGGTGCAACTTAAGGATTTAGCTGCAGATTGTCTAGCCACAGGATCCCTAAGCGACAGTACAATCGCGTTAAACATGGAAATTTTAAAAAGCTCCTTGTCACCCTGGCTTCAAGGATCTTTGCCTGAGCTGGGGTCCATTAAGGACCTCAGCGGGCTTGAGTCTTCTCCCTCCTCATGCTCCCAAGGACGAGGTTAGCCACTGTCCACGATTTCAAGCTAATAAAGCACCCGGTGCAAAAGTGCATCCCTTCCGTGCCAAACGATCAATGTGTTGATGACTCATTGCAAAAATCTAGCTCCCATGTTTACGAACCAAATGACACTTTGCCACACACGGGAGACCCTCCCTTCACACTTCATTCCCAGACTGGTACGCATTACCATCACCACTCAGGCCTCATATTAGAGCAAGCAAGGCAAGTGAGGCCTTTTATTACTGCACCAGCTCATGCAAGGAATAGCACAGAAGTACAGGAACTAGCAGAAGGGGGGGTCAAAATGAGGCCAAAAGTATACCAGCCAGCTCATTCAAAGTACCAAACCACACCTGAACTCCTGAAATTTACACACAAAAGCCCGACTTCTGACGGATAAATCGAGCCGGGGTCGCAGAGTTGAAACGAGAAAATTAATGTTAATGTATTAGAATGGAGCAGCTTTTATATAACTCTGAGCGCAATAACAACTGCAACCACAATGAATACTTACAAACTGGATATACGGATATCAGCCCTACAAACATTGGCACTATACACAATGTCAATTGATGCTAAACTAGAAAGATAGAAGTCCCTAACAATGAGAGCTCAAAATACCGCAGGAGCGGGAGTACAGTACTGTAGCTGCAGCCAGGTGGCTGAAAAATTATCTGAACTGGCAGATGTCATGAAAGACACGATCCTGGAAATAAAAAGAGCAGTCTTTTCTCAGGAAAAACGATAACCTATATTAAATGCCTGGTCCTCTCAACAAGGAAAGAACAATGATGTCAAAGACACACTAGAGCCACCTATTCCATTAGAGCTGGTCCCCCTTTGTGCCAGGAGGTACCAATGCAAGCAGAAGCAGGAGAATCAGAATAAAAGTCTATACAGGACTAACAGATAATTAACCTGACAATAGTACAAACTGAAATCTAATGAAAACAGGCTTAGCAAATCTTGAATCCTCGCATGAGAATGGAGCTCTGGAGCATTATTTTCAACCTGTTCTCTCAAGGAAAAATAAAAAAAGACAGAGAAAACGTAACAAAAAATCTTCGTCCAGAATGTTCGATACCAGGAAACCAGAGGGCTTGGAAGGTCCGCAAATGTACGCTCTCTTCAGACCTGCTCAGAATTCCAAAACCGACGGCCACTCACCGGAGCAAATGGAGGTACTTTCACAACAGCGCACTGAGCAGTGAAGATAATAGCATGGTTAAACATGTTTTGTACTCTCCAAAACAAGGGCCCTTGTTCATTGGATCACAGGAGCTCATGAACCTGCAGGGTGCCATTATTTTAGATCCAAATTTATAAGTATCTAACAAACCATTCGCCATTAAACAGAGGGAAGAGTCTCCTACTACAGCGCCCAAACAGCATTTATCTAAGCAACTGAAAAGTATGGGTAAACAAAACAATGCTCAGACAGTCCTACCTAGTCCAGGCACTTGCACATTACCTCCCCGTGGATTTATTTCACAGTGATCGAAACCTATAAATTTAAACATCTTGTGGGTACCCTGTGCACTACAAATTTTCATATGGGATGCTATGGGATAGCGTTCATCCCCTTGATTTATTGCCCTTAAATGTTCCAAAATTCTAATTTTTAATGACCGAATCGTGCTGCCTATATATATTTTTTTACAAATACATATAAGCATATAGATAACATATTTTGTATTGCAGTCTATGTGTGATTTTATGGGTATTTTCTCACCTCTAAGGTCCTCCACATCCTTTTTAGGTTGCCATGCCCACTTACATACTGTGCATGATCCACATTTAAAAAAGCCCAAATTTCGTTGAGTAAGCCAATCTTTTGTAGTTGCATCTGCCAAATAGCTTGGACAGAGAATATTGTTAAGGGTATTCCCCCTTCTATATACCACATCCGGTCTCTTTCCAATATGTTTCCGAAGTATCTCATCCTGACTTAATAGGGACCAATGCTTATTCATAATTTGAATTAATTTTAGAGAGTTTTCTGTATAATCTAAAATAATTCTAATTTTATAATCCTTATTGTGTGTCGCATTTCTACGGCATATGTCTTGATCTAATGTCTGCCTGCGGGGTATATTTCGCACCTTATGAAGCGATTTGTGTATGAGTGTCTCTGAATAACCTCTAGCTATAAATCTTTGTCCCATATCTCTAATTTGTTCATTAAACTCCACATTCTTGCTACAGTTCCTCCTCGCTCTTATCATCTCTCCGAATGGTATAGCCTCAATCTGATGTCGAGGGTGAGCACTAGTAGCGTGCAATAAAGTATTGCAAGCGGTTGGTTTGCGATATAATCTACTCTCAATTGTATCATCCTCTATAAACAATTCTACATCTAGAAATTCCAAGTGAGTCTCACTATATTTATATGTGAACTTGATGTTCACTTCATTTGTATTCAAATATTCGCAAAACTCTCGTAATGTTGACTCATCACCTGTCCATAACATAAAACAATCATCAATATACCGTCCCCAGTATAAAATATGTGTGTGCCATCTTGCTGCGCCCGGACCCCATAGCCATGTTTCTTCTAGCCACCCCATAAAAAGATTAGCATACGACGGGGAAAATTTGGATCCCATTGCTACTCCCTGTTTTTGTTTGAACCAATCATTCTTAAATAGAAAATAGTTGTTGTGCAGTATAAATTCAATCATATTTAGAATCATCTTAGTGTGTTCCAAATACTGCGCTGCTCTTTTGTTCAGAAAGTGTTCTACCGCTCTTAATCCAAAATCATGTTGTATAGAGGTGTATAATGCCACTACATCTAGAGTGACCATAATCATGCCTGGTTCCCATTGTATATCCGATAATATACTAAGTATATGTTTCGTATCTTTAATAAAAGACGGTAAATTCCAAACAAAAGGTTGTAGAAAGATATCGACAAATTCAGAGAGTCTCTCCGTAGGACCCCCTATTCCAGAGACAATAGGTCTCCCAGGAGGGAAAGGTGACTGTTTATGTATTTTAGGTAGTGTGTATATACATGGAAATTTTGGACGATACACACGTAAATACAGAAATTCATTTTCATCCAATAACTCTCTTTCTCTGTACCATTTCAACAAATCATTGATTTCTCTAGTTAAAGTCATGATAGGGTTACAGTCCACCTTCTCATAACAATTTGTGTCATTTAGTTGTGTATATATTTCTTGCTCATAATCCTCACGATTCATAATCACTATATTCCCACCTTTATCCGCTCTTTTTATGACTATATCTTTATCTGTTCTAAGAGCTTTCAGTGCATTAAATTCCTGACCTGTCAGATTTGGGTTTCTTAAGATCCTATTCTTCTTCATCTCTTTATTAAGATCAGTCCAAACCATTCTAAAAAAAATGTCTAGATTACCTTCCATTTGGGATCTAGGTATCCAGGTGGATCTTTGTTTAAGACCACTTGTGACATGTCTATTCGATGCTAGATTTAAATCTTGTAAAATAGTAGCAACGGTGATTGGATATTCTTCATAGTCAGTAATAGACATTAATGTGGCTGTATCGTAAATGTCCTGAATAGATAAACCCTCATGTAACGATTCCACTTGTTGGGTTACATCCTCATCTCTCATTCTTGAATAGAAATATCTCTTCAGTTTCAATTTCCTTATAAACTTATACAGATCTATTTTGGAGTTACAAATATCTCCCTTTGATGATGGACAGAAACCAAGACCTTTGTTTAGAAGAGATATCATATCTGAGGATAATTCTTTATTAGACAAATTAATTACATTATTTCTAACCTCCAAACATGAGCCTATGTCTTTTTGTCCCGTGATCTTGTTCTCATCCCTGAGTATATTTCGCCTTTTTCCTCCTCTTTTCCCTCTTCTAGTCTTCCTACTCGATTCCTTTTTTGATTCAACTCCCAATTTCCCTGCTTTATCCTCTTTAGTTCTTGTAAAAAACCTGCTCCCTGTGAAATTGATTCTACCTGTATTTCACTCAATCCTGTGTCACTCATGTTCGTAGCTGAACTACTCCTAGATGTGCATGGAGATTCTGTTGAAGTGCTAGATTCCCCTATTATCGTACCGCTTTGTATCAAATGATCATATTTTCGTGAGAAGGTAAAAACTCTCCCATTCTTGTAGTCTAATTCATCTCTTTTAAGTTTCCTAGCTTTCCTCTGTTTAATCTCGTCTTGAAATTTCATAATCACATCGTTCAAAATAGCATAATTTTTATCTGTAGCTTCTTTTAATCCCATTTCTTTTATATCTTTCTCTAATATATCTATCTCTAATTGTAATTTCCCAACCTTTCTTTCTGCATTCTCTATCAGAATGTCCATCAACTTCATAGAGTTCATCTTTAGTTCCTCCTCCCATCTTTTCAATAGATCAATTTCTAAATCATCATATGTGGGGAATATGTGTGAGCGTAGACCTCTTGGTATCCTGTCCAATTTTCTATATTGTTTCAATGTTATTGCATCCCACCACCTCGACATTTCACTCCTTTTCAATTTCTCCAACCTGATAAATTTATCTCCGAGTCCTTCTTTTATCCTATGACTCCCACCACCCACAGCCTGTCGTACCGTATTTCCTTTATCTAAATTGTTAAACAGTTCTTCCGCTTCCTTCAATCTCTCATCCATTATATACCAAATAATATTACTGTAATAGAGTACGGATCAGCCCTCTCCAAACAGTATACATACAATATGAGGGTGAATAGTGAGAATTGAGCGCTCCCTACTCTATTTCTATATTCATGAATCCTATTATGTCTCACGGTGCAGCTGACTAGGGTCACACCCTCTAAGAACCCAAAACGACAACCACCTATTGTCAAAACATGAAAATAAATTCAGTTGCACACGTGACAATAAAAGAAAACCTATTTTCAATACAGTAATCAGATTATATTATATACACAAATTATACAAAGATAATTCAAAATTATACAGTTTAGACATCCATCAAATATTATCCTATTCTCTAGGTTTCCCAAAATCCAAAACAAAATGTATAGTTCCTTTGTTGTCATATCCTCAGTCCCAAAGTATATTGTCCATCAATCCAAGTTATGTGTCTTGATGTGGTTTAGTTCCAAAGTTACCAATTTGTGTCCTTGTGTGAACAGTTTTGAAATTATCAGTTCCATCCAACAACTTCCTCTTTTCTTTGTCTTTAGTCCCTTTGTCAACACGTGTTTCATCCAGGGAGTACCCCCAGGACTTCGTCAGGACTTCCTATAATAGCATTACGTATATAGTTATATATAATAGGATATTGTATAATTGAAATGTTTCACAATTTTTTTTTAATTATGTGTTAGCGTGACATAATGTGCTCGGTGGTGAAAGTCCATTTGTGCGCCAAAACACTAATTGTGACACAATTATAGTTTCTATATCACTTCAAATTCCCAATACCAATATGTACAGGCAGTGATTAGTTTCCCATAATGTGAATACACCCCCTAATGTGATACGTTGGGGAAATGTACATCCCGTGCATATATCAACTACTGCTTGTGGAATATTAATGAGAAAAGATAATATGTATCAAAAGCCAATTTTACCCATCCAGTTCTAATAATAATGTACGTGACACTCACCTAATATAATCCTATATTCCATATACATTAGTTGGTATAACTGTGGCATGAGACCCTGTAAATTCATATTGAAATTACAGTGTTTAGAAATTTCGATCCTAATATACACAACTCATTAAGTTCAGATAGTAAATATCTCCATACCAATTATAAGAATTCCTTACCGATTAATTGTATTCTTATAGCGCGAGTACGCTTGAACGCCGACCGCACGTGTTTTGCTGCTTCCGTATTTTAGACCGAAGCCGCCATGACTCCCAATTATTTATGCGTCTATCTGGCGTAATAAAAATAAAGGACGGACTAAGCACAATATGAAGCTCCGATTCCAAGATATTAGAAACTGACGATGGACTACGTCCTTTCTTTCTGTAATGTTATGATCTCTCAACAATGAATGGAGCTGTCATGCTCCGAATATTTTAGACTTCTTTCTATTTAATCTTCATCGAAATTCTATTAATTGTGCCCCCTCCCTCTATACTTAGTTTGATATATCCAATATCATATAATGTGTTTTTAGGCCTCCCTTGGTATTATAAAATGGGTAATTTATTCCATACACTGAACAATTTTGAGTCTACTCAATGAATCAATTGTTATGAAATGTTTTCATAATGATGTGTTAAATATAATATATGCTTATATGAATATTTATTGTTAATTTATCATCATATTTACATAATCCCATAAGTATATGTCCCTATTTTTACACCAAATTCTAATATTCTAAAACTGACTATTTATATTTTGATGTTTATATTGAGATAGACATGACTTGTCTCATGAAGTCCAATAAGTAGTTTTAGGGATGAATTTATCACCCAAGTCTCTACTAGATTATTTATCCCCCAGAAAATATTCCATTTCATGGTCCGTATTTAGACCATGTTCCACTGCTCCCATTCTCATAATCCATTTTGATTCTCTCCTACGTAACTCCAACTCTCTATTACCTCCCCGTGGATTTATTTCACAGTGATCGAAACCTATAAATTTAAACATCTTGTGGGTACCCTGTGCACTACAAATTTTCATATGGGATGCTATGGGATAGCGTTCATCCCCTTGATTTATTGCCCTTAAATGTTCCAAAATTCTAATTTTTAATGACCTTAGAGATATGGGACAAAGATTAATAGCTAGAGGTTATTCAGAGACACTCATACACAAATCGCTTCATAAGGTGCGAAATATACCCCGCAGGCAGACATTAGATCAAGACATATGCCGTAGAAATGCGACACACAATAAGGATTATAAAATTAGAATTATTTTAGATTATACAGAAAACTCTCTAAAATTAATTCAAATTATGAATAAGCATTGGTCCCTATTAAGTCAGGATGAGATACTTCGGAAACATATTGGAAAGAGACCGGATGTGGTATATAGAAGGGGGAATACCCTTAACAATATTCTCTGTCCAAGCTATTTGGCAGATGCAACTACAAAAGATTGGCTTACTCAACGAAATTTGGGCTTTTTTAAATGTGGATCATGCACAGTATGTAAGTGGGCATGGCAACCTAAAAAGGATGTGGAGGACCTTAGAGGTGAGAAAATACCCATAAAATCACACATAGACTGCAATACAAAATATGTTATCTATATGCTTATATGTATTTGTAAAAAAATATATATAGGCAGCACGATTCGGTCATTAAAAATTAGAATTTTGGAACATTTAAGGGCAATAAATCAAGGGGATGAACGCTATCCCATAGCATCCCATATGAAAATTTGTAGTGCACAGGCTACCCACAAGATGTTTAAATTTATAGGTTTCGATCACTGTGAAATAAATCCACGGGGAGGTAATAGAGAGTTGGAGTTACGTAGGAGAGAATCAAAATGGATTATGAGAATGGGAGCAGTGGAACATGGTCTAAATACGGACCATGAAATGGAATATTTTCTGGGGGATAAATAATCTAGTAGAGACTTGGGTGATAAATTCATCCCTAAAACTACTTATTGGACTTCATGAGACAAGTCATGTCTATCTCAATATAAACATCAAAATATAAATAGTCAGTTTTAGAATATTAGAATTTGGTGTAAAAATAGGGACATATACTTATGGGATTATGTAAATATGATGATAAATTAACAATAAATATTCATATAAGCATATATTATATTTAACACATCATTATGAAAACATTTCATAACAATTGATTCATTGAGTAGACTCAAAATTGTTCAGTGTATGGAATAAATTACCCATTTTATAATACCAAGGGAGGCCTAAAAACACATTATATGATATTGGATATATCAAACTAAGTATAGAGGGAGGGGGCACAATTAATAGAATTTCGATGAAGATTAAATAGAAAGAAGTCTAAAATATTCGGAGCATGACAGCTCCATTCATTGTTGAGAGATCATAACATTACAGAAAGAAAGGACTTAGTCCATCGTCAGTTTCTAATATCTTGGAATCGGAGCTTCATATTGTGCTTAGTCCGTCCTTTATTTTTATTACGCCAGAGAGACGCATAAATAATTGGGAGTCATGGCGGCTTCGGTCTAAAATACGGAAGCAGCAAAACACGTGCGGTCGGCGTTCAAAATTCAAGCGTACTCGCGCTATAAGAATACAATTAATCGGTAAGGAATTCTTATAATTGGTATGGAGATATTTACTATCTGAACTTAATGAGTTGTGTATATTAGGATCGAAATTTCTAAACACTGTAATTTCAATATGAATTTACAGGGTCTCATGCCACAGTTATACCAACTAATGTATATGGAATATAGGATTATATTAGGTGAGTGTCATGTACATTATTATTAGAACTGGATGGGTAAAATTGGCTTTTGATACATATTATCTTTTCTCATTAATATTCCACAAGCAGTAGTTGATATATGCACGGGATGTACATTTCCCCAACGTATCACATTAGGGGGTGTATTCACATTATGGGAAACTAATCACTGCCTGTACATATTGGTATTGGGAATTTGAAGTGATATAGAAACTATAATTGTGTCACAATTAGTGTTTTGGCGCACAAATGGACTTTCACCACCGAGCACATAATGTCACGCTAACACATAATTAAAAAAAATTTGTGAAACATTTCAATTATACAATATCCTATTATATATAACTATATACGTAATGCTATTATAGGAAGTCCTGACGAAGTCCTGGGGGTACTCCCTGGATGAAACACGTGTTGACAAAGGGACTAAAGACAAAGAAAAGAGGAAGTTGTTGGATGGAACTGATAATTTCAAAACTGTTCACACAAGGACACAAATTGGTAACTTTGGAACTAAACCACATCAAGACACATAACTTGGATTGATGGACAATATACTTTGGGACTGAGGATATGACAACAAAGGAACTATACATTTTGTTTTGGATTTTGGGAAACCTAGAGAATAGGATAATATTTGATGGATGTCTAAACTGTATAATGTTGAATTATCTTTGTATAATTTGTGTATATAATATAATCTGATTACATTATTGAAAATAGGTTTTCTTTTATTGTCACGTGTGCAACTGAATTTATTTTCATGTTTTGACAATAGGTGGTTGTCGTTTTGGGTTCTTAGAGGGTGTGACCCTAGTCAGCTGCACCGTGAGACATAATAGGATTCATGAATATAGAAATAGAGTAGGGAGCGCTCAATTCTCACTATTCACCCTCCTATTGTATGTATACTGTTTGGAGAGGGCTGATCCGTACTCTATTACAGTAATATTATTTGGTATATAATGGATGAGAGATTGAAGGAAGCGGAAGAACTGTTTAACAATTTAGATAAAGGAAATACGGTACGACAGGCTGTGGGTGGTGGGAGTCATAGGATAAAAGAAGGACTCGGAGATAAATTTATCAGGTTGGAGAAATTGAAAAGGAGTGAAATGTCGAGGTGGTGGGATGCAATAACATTGAAACAATATAGAAAATTGGACAGGATACCAAGGGGTCTACGCTCACACATATTCCCCACATATGATGATTTAGAAATTGATCTATTGAAAAGATGGGAGGAGGAACTAAAGATGAACTCTATGAAGTTGATGGACATTCTGATAGAGAATGCAGAAAGAAAGGTTGGGAAATTACAATTAGAGATAGATATATTAGAGAAAGATATAAAAGAAATGGGATTAAAAGAAGCTACAGATAAAAATTATGCTATTTTGAACGATGTGATTATGAAATTTCAAGACGAGATTAAACAGAGGAAAGCTAGGAAACTTAAAAGAGATGAATTAGACTACAAGAATGGGAGAGTTTTTACCTTCTCACGAAAATATGATCATTTGATACAAAGCGGTACGATAATAGGGGAATCTAGCACTTCAACAGAATCTCCATGCACATCTAGGAGTAGTTCAGCTACGAACATGAGTGACACAGGATTGAGTGAAATACAGGTAGAATCAATTTCACAGGGAGCAGGTTTTTTACAAGAACTAAAGAGGATAAAGCAGGGAAATTGGGAGTTGAATCAAAAAAGGAATTGAGTAGGAAGACTAGAAGAGGGAAAAGAGGAGGAAAAAAGCGAAATATACTCAGGGATGAGAACAAGATCACGGGACAAAAAGACATAGGCTCATGTTTGGAGGTTAGAAATAATGTAATTAATTTGTCTAATAAAGAATTATCCTCAGATATGATATCTCTTCTAAACAAAGGTCTTGGTTTCTGTCCATCATCAAAGGGAGATATTTGTAACTCCAAAATAGATCTGTATAAGTTTATAAGGAAATTGAAACTGAAGAGATATTTCTATTCAAGAATGAGAGATGAGGATGTAACCCAACAAGTGGAATCGTTACATGAGGGTTTATCTATTCAGGACATTTACGATACAGCCACATTAATGTCTATTACTGACTATGAAGAATATCCAATCACCGTTGCTACTATTTTACAAGATTTAAATCTAGCATCGAATAGACATGTCACAAGTGGTCTTAAACAAAGATCCACCTGGATACCTAGATCCCAAATGGAAGGTAATCTAGACATTTTTTTTAGAATGGTTTGGACTGATCTTAATAAAGAGATGAAGAAGAATAGGATCTTAAGAAACCCAAATCTGACAGGTCAGGAATTTAATGCACTGAAAGCTCTTAGAACAGATAAAGATATAGTCATAAAAAGAGCGGATAAAGGTGGGAATATAGTGATTATGAATCGTGAGGATTATGAGCAAGAAATATATACACAACTAAATGACACAAATTGTTATGAGAAGGTGGACTGTAACCCTATCATGACTTTAACTAGAGAAATCAATGATTTGTTGAAATGGTACAGAGAAAGAGAGTTATTGGATGAAAATGAATTTCTGTATTTACGTGTGTATCGTCCGAAATTTCCATGTATATACACACTACCTAAAATACATAAACAGTCACCTTTCCCTCCTGGGAGACCTATTGTCTCTGGAATAGGGGGTCCTACGGAGAGACTCTCTGAATTTGTCGATATCTTTCTACAACCTTTTGTTTGGAATTTACCGTCTTTTATTAAAGATACGAAACATATACTTAGTATATTATCGGATATACAATGGGAACCAGGCATGATTATGGTCACTCTAGATGTAGTGGCATTATACACCTCTATACAACATGATTTTGGATTAAGAGCGGTAGAACACTTTCTGAACAAAAGAGCAGCGCAGTATTTGGAACACACTAAGATGATTCTAAATATGATTGAATTTATACTGCACAACAACTATTTTCTATTTAAGAATGATTGGTTCAAACAAAAACAGGGAGTAGCAATGGGATCCAAATTTTCCCCGTCGTATGCTAATCTTTTTATGGGGTGGCTAGAAGAAACATGGCTATGGGGTCCGGGCGCAGCAAGATGGCACACACATATTTTATACTGGGGACGGTATATTGATGATTGTTTTATGTTATGGACAGGTGATGAGTCAACATTACGAGAGTTTTGCGAATATTTGAATACAAATGAAGTGAACATCAAGTTCACATATAAATATAGTGAGACTCACTTGGAATTTCTAGATGTAGAATTGTTTATAGAGGATGATACAATTGAGAGTAGATTATATCGCAAACCAACCGCTTGCAATACTTTATTGCACGCTACTAGTGCTCACCCTCGACATCAGATTGAGGCTATACCATTCGGAGAGATGATAAGAGCGAGGAGGAACTGTAGCAAGAATGTGGAGTTTAATGAACAAATTAGAGATATGGGACAAAGATTTATAGCTAGAGGTTATTCAGAGACACTCATACACAAATCGCTTCATAAGGTGCGAAATATACCCCGCAGGCAGACATTAGATCAAGACATATGCCGTAGAAATGCGACACACAATAAGGATTATAAAATTAGAATTATTTTAGATTATACAGAAAACTCTCTAAAATTAATTCAAATTATGAATAAGCATTGGTCCCTATTAAGTCAGGATGAGAAACTTCGGAAACATATTGGAAAGAGACCGGATGTGGTATATAGAAGGGGGAATACCCTTAACAATATTCTCTGTCCAAGCTATTTGGCAGATGCAACTACAAAAGATTGGCTTACTCAACGAAATTTGGGCTTTTTTAAATGTGGATCATGCACAGTATGTAAGTGGGCATGGCAACCTAAAAAGGATGTGGAGGACCTTAGAGGTGAGAAAATACCCATAAAATCACACATAGACTGCAATACAAAATATGTTATCTATATGCTTATATGTATTTGTAAAAAAATATATATAGGCAGCACGATTCGGTCATTAAAAATTAGAATTTTGGAACATTTAAGAGCAATAAATCAAGGGGATGAACGCTATCCCATAGCATCCCATATGAAAATTTGTAGTGCACAGGGTACCCACAAGATGTTTAAATTTATAGGTTTCGATCACTGTGAAATAAATCCACGGGGAGGTAATAGAGAGTTGGAGTTACGTAGGAGAGAATCAAAATGGATTATGAGAATGGGAGCAGTGGAACATGGTCTAAATACGGACCATGAAATGGAATATTTTCTGGGGGATAAATAATCTAGTAGAGACTTGGGTGATAAATTCATCCCTAAAACTACTTATTGGACTTCATGAGACAAGTCATGTCTATCTCAATATAAACATCAAAATATAAATAGTCAGTTTTAGAATATTAGAATTTGGTGTAAAAATAGGGACATATACTTATGGGATTATGTAAATATGATGATAAATTAACAATAAATATTCATATAAGCATATATTATATTTAACACATCATTATGAAAACATTTCATAACAATTGATTCATTGAGTAGACTCAAAATTGTTCAGTGTATGGAATAAATTACCCATTTTATAATACCAAGGGAGGCCTAAAAACACATTATATGATATTGGATATATCAAACTAAGTATAGAGGGAGGGGGCACAATTAATAGAATTTCGATGAAGATTAAATAGAAAGAAGTCTAAAATATTCGGAGCATGACAGCTCCATTCATTGTTGAGAGATCATAACATTACAGAAAGAAAGGACGTAGTCCATCGTCAGTTTCTAATATCTTGGAATCGGAGCTTCATATTGTGCTTAGTCCGTCCTTTATTTTTATTACGCCAGAGAGACGCATAAATAATTGGGAGTCATGGCGGCTTCGGTCTAAAATACGGAAGCAGCAAAACACGTGCGGTCGGCGTTCAAGCGTACTCGCGCTATAAGAATACAATTAATCGGTAAGGAATTCTTATAATTGGTATGGAGATATTTACTATCTGAACTTAATGAGTTGTGTATATTAGGATCGAAATTTCTAAACACTGTAATTTCAATATGAATTTACAGGGTCTCATGCCACAGTTATACCAACTAATGTATATGGAATATAGGATTATATTAGGTGAGTGTCATGTACATTATTATTAGAACTGGATGGGTAAAATTGGCTTTTGATACATATTATCTTTTCTCATTAATATTCCACAAGCAGTAGTTGATATATGCACGGGATGTACATTTCCCCAACGTATCACATTAGGGGGTGTATTCACATTATGGGAAACTAATCACTGCCTGTACATATTGATATTGGGAATTTGAAGTGATATAGAAACTATAATTGTGTCACAATTAGTGTTTTGGCGCACAAATGGACTTTCACCACCGAGCACATTATGTCACGCTAACACATAATTATAAAACAAAATTGTGAAACATTTCAATTATACAATATCCTATTATATATAACTATATACGTAATGCTATTATAGGAAGTCCTGACGAAGTCCTGGGGGTACTCCCTGGATGAAACACGTGTTGACAAAGGGACTAAAGACAAAGAAAAGAGGAAGTTGTTGGATGGAACTGATAATTTCAAAACTGTTCACACAAGGACACAAATTGGTAACTTTGGAACTAAACCACATCAAGACACATAACTTGGATTGATGGACAATATACTTTGGGACTGAGGATATGACAACAAAGGAACTATACATTTTGTTTTGGATTTTGGGAAACCTAGAGAATAGGATAATATTTGATGGATGTCTAAACTGTATAATTTTGAATTATCTTTGTATAATTTGTGTATATAATATAATCTGATTACTGTATTGAAAATAGGTTTTCTTTTATTGTCACGTGTGCAACTGAATTTATTTTCATGTTTTGACAATAGGTGGTTGTCGTTTTGGGTTCTTAGAGGGTGTGACCCTAGTCAGCTGCACCGTGAGACATAATAGGATTCATGAATATAGAAATAGAGTAGGGAGCGCTCAATTCTCACTATTCACCCTCCTATTGTATGTATACTTATTTCCTAAGGTAATCAATCCAATCTTCCTCTCTGCAAATGGGGTGCCCCCTGGCTGATATACTTCTCAGTTACATCATGAGTATAACATTAGCCTTGACTGTCCTGCCTAATAGTGTGTGGTGGATGTCTCCACTAGGTGCAAGTGAAAAAAACCTGGTGGTAATTGCTTTCATGCACAACATTATACAATTAGTGACATGCTTGACATCTGCACTGAACGGAGTATGCACACTCATAATGAGTACCATTCTCAAAGACCAATCTCAGAATGTGTGACAGATATTTATCCAGTTTTGCAGAAAGAGTTCTTAGGCCCATATTTATACTTTTTGATGCAATACTGCGCCGGCGCAGTTTTGCGTAAAAAATATTACCGCCGGCTAATGCCATTTTAGTGCGCCGTGCGGGCGTCATATTTATACTTTGACGCACAGCGGCGCAAACCACAGGTGGGAGTAATTATTTTTGACGCACACCGCAGCGTCAAGTCGTAAAGCAAAACAACGTTAACGCGGCGGAAATGACTGTAGGTCGATTTACGACCCCGCAAACCGGATATGCGCCGTTTTTTGACACAATAGCATAAAAAAAAAACGCGAACACTGCCATTTCACCAGAGGAGAGCGAAAATGGATCCCAGATGCCACTACAGACCCCAGGAAGATGACAGCAGACCAGGAACCAACCAGGATGACCCACACAAGAACCAGGACACTTTTAAGAAGAAAAGAAAGTGTCGCTTCAGTGCAGAGGAGCAGGAAATTCTTGTTAAAGAGGTGACGGAACACCAGCACCAACTGTTTGTCACCTCAAAGTTGCCAATCAGTAGGAGAGAGGCTATATGGCAACAAATTGTTGACAAGATTAACAGTGTGGCTGAAGTACGCAGAACAGTCATCGAGTGCAAGAAACACTGGCATGGCTGCAAGCGCAGGACCAAGGAAAAGATGGCCAGGAACAGGAAGGCAGCACTGCAGACTGGAGGGGGGAGTCCAGCACACCAGGAGGCCCTGGACCACATGGAGGAGATGGTCGCAGCCATCATCCCTGAGGAGATCGTCACAGGGATTCAAGGACAGGACAGCGCAGACTACCAGGAGACAACGCACATGCAGGGTAAGTCGCATGGGGAATCAAAATGCAATAATGTCAACTGTGAGCAGCGGGGGGATACCGACCACAAAATGTATGGAAGTCATCTTATACGTGGAGTGGCATGGGTAAAGAGGCACGGCGGGGGGGATTGTCCCGCTCTGAGAAGACCTGGGGCACACC
This sequence comes from Pleurodeles waltl, assembly GCF_031143425.1. Classification (NCBI taxonomy): domain Eukaryota; kingdom Metazoa; phylum Chordata; class Amphibia; order Caudata; family Salamandridae; genus Pleurodeles; species Pleurodeles waltl. The sequence goes on from NC_090440.1 coordinate 1,216,847,682, forward strand.
ATTACACAACACCAATAAAAGTCCCATGGGGGCATGCTGTCATGCCAACGATGGAGCAAAGGGAAAGCCACACCAGGAGGGAAGGCCACAACGTCAAACTGACATCCCGGCACACGTCAGCCACCATACCCCTACATTAACTAGGGCCCTATTAACAACCTCTAGCCATACCGACAACTGGAATGTAACTGCGACAACAGTTGCCACTACCACCTCCGCTCTGTGTGCAGCTCAAGTAGCCAATGGCAGTAACCTCCCCATGGATCATACACACCTAAATTAGGGGGTGAGGATGACAACTTCAACAATCCCCAGAAACAAGACAAAGGCCCCGGTACTCTCAAATGTCAATGTCCATAGTTGTCGCAAACATCAGCCAATGTAAACAACACTAGGAGCTGCACAGCACTAAGGACACACCCATGTTGCATATGTCAGGGTCCATCCTGTGCCTGGGTAACAATGCAACATCCCAAATGTCATACACCTCAGACAACAGCATTGAGGGGGGACACATGTAACTGGTCACTGAAATACACCTGCACAGTCAGAGGAGGAAATAGGACACTGATACAATTATCAGGGCAATCCAATGTAACACACATTCCCCAACATCAGCAGTACACATTACCAATGTCAACATCCATATTAGATCATAACATTGCCATGCATAGGATATGCCACATGTCAAATACATTTAAGTGGATGTGAAAGATCAGAGATTGGGGCAGGTCCAGGTTGTGAAGTGTTCTACTAGGGCCATCAGAACACCCACAGCCAGTGAAAGGTCTCACCATGAGAATGGATGTAGACCGAGGCTTGAATAGGAAAAGAAGGTGGCAATTCTCTATTTGGCCTAAACCAACACCTAGAGGCGATGATGCTGACAAGTCTAATAACTATATAACATACATGTGACATGCAGGTGGGCCATAGGCCTGAAAGAATGCCCATCTGAAGGACTGGAGCAATTAACACAAAACAAGATCACAAAGTGAATTCATCAAAAGGCAGGCACGTCACATCAAAATTGCCAAAACACAGACACACTAATTGTACCCTGTTTCATTGCAGAGGAAGATGGATCTTCTGCGGATATGCCTGTCCCAGATTTCCCTGATGACATGGATGACGAGCCGATAAACATTCCCCAGGAGACCATCCAAAAGGTCCTTGAAACCCTCCAGACCCCACCTTCAGTCACAAGGAGGAGCACAGAACAAGCAGCCATCGCAGAGGATCCACCCCCCACCCCAATTGTAAGACCTGCCAGCTCCAATACAGCTGAGGACTCAGACGACACTGGCACCAGCTTTGAGAGAACTGTAATTGGAGTACAGCGGGAGCTGGCCAAGGAGCTGCGGGTGGGGATGCAAAATATGGCAGCCAGCCTTGAGGGGATGCATTCGTGCATGATGTCATCTACAGATCAGGCAGCAGCTATCAAGCCCTAACATCTAACTTGCAGGAACTGAAGAAAACCCAGAAGGAAATCAGCACAGCACAATTGACCCAAAACCTACAACAGCAATCCTGTCAACGCGTGCACGAATGCATTGAACCCCTCAGGGCTGACCTGGCTGCCTACCATCGTGATGTGGCTGCTATTCTCAAGAACCAGCAGATACTCCTTGTTGCAGTACTGCCCTTAAGACCTTCACAGGGAGCAGCGACCGGGATGTCTGACTCCACGTCTTCTAACACTGAGGTGTCTGTTGCCCCTTCACAACCAACAACAAGGACAGAGGAGGCAACACACACATCAGAAGAAAAAGACCTGGAACAGATCACATTCACAAGGAAAATGACCCGGAAGCACTAGTCCCCTGCCACATGGCCAACATTTACCAAGGTCCTGCGCTTTGTAACTTGCCAGTCATGCAACAACTGTACTCAAGCACTGTTCTGCAAACCACTGTATATCTTGTCACCCAGCCCAGTGAGTGTGTCTCTCCTACTCATTGGCAAATTCTGTCCCTCAGCACTGTCTGAAACAGCAACCCCAGCATGTCAAAAGCATTTTGGTAAAACCTTGTGTTGGATCACAATGTAAGATGTCACTATAATGAACTCACAATCAGAGACAATGTACAGGTAGCACTACAGCACATTTCAATAAATAGCACTTACACAACAAATCTGTCTCTGGGTAATGTGGCATATCAACTGTGCAGTAGATAACTGAAACGTGCCTACTGTCAAATTATGTAGCTTGTCAATACAACTGTCCTGATAATATGTACAGTGCCCATGATTGCATCATACTCTGCCCATCCTGAGGGACAAATCTGATGCAGTGAGAAACCATACACCATCATGCTGTGTTGGACAGAAGAATGCTTCCTCAGGGGATAACTAAGTCATCAAATAGTGGCCGCAAAATGTTGTCAACATGCAAAAATAACACAAATAACATGGCACACTAATCTAAGCAAACACTACAAAAACTGCATAAATTAAGGTGTCTGAGTTTACATACAAATAGGTAATCATGCTGAACTGTGTCACAATTGATGTATGAGAGTCATGAAGACAAGAATACAAGAGTGCCAATGAGAACTCATCTTATAAGGGTGTCCATGATCATCACACTGCAGTCAGACCCAAAACTGTTTCCCCAATACCAAGGGCCTCATTACAACTTTGGAGGAGGTGTTAATCCGTCCCAAAAGTGACGGTAAAGTGACGGATATACCACCAGACGTATTATGAGTCCATTATATCCTATGGAACTCGTAATACGGCTGGTGGTATATCCATCACTTTTGGGACGGATTAACACCTCCTCCAAAGTTGTAATCAGGCCCCAAGTCTGAAAGCACTGTTTGTGACTTTCAAAACACACTTATCAACAGAAACACATTGTCATCTATATTAACTGTGATTGGTGGTTACAACAAAGGGTCGACACTTTGCAAGGTAGCTCTGGGCTAGCTGCCAATCATACAGCTCAGTTGGGATTTGTTTGTAGCATAGAACACAAATGTAATAGTACAAAATGTATGTACACTGAATCCAAACCCACAATCAAATACCATTCAACACATACTATTAAGGGTTAACAAAATATTTATTAGATGCTAATCACAATACAGGAAACTGAGGGAAAAATCTTACCTACCCTAATCTACCCTGACTACTCATTACCCACAACTGTCCCTAACTAACCTAACCTACACTTACTTATCACATGCAACTTAACGTTCTAAACATCTACCCCCCACCCCCCTTATGAGACGGGACACATGGAGGACAACACAAACTAACCTAAACACATACTATACTATCCTAAACAAATATATATTTTTTTTGTTTAAAAAAAAAAAAAAAAAAAAAAAATTCTTTTAACACACAAGAACCCCAACATAGCCCCCAACCCACCCACCCACACACTTAATAAGTAAAAATAGAAAGAATCCGGACCCCCCACCCACTAACACTAACTAAACTAACAGCCTATACTAACCTAACACTAAGCCCCCTAGGCCCACTAACCATAAGAACAAGGAAAGAGGAGGGAGGGGAGGGAATCATGTCCATCAAAAAATGTCTAGAGGTTGGCCCTCCGGAGGGTCCTCTTAATAGACTTAACACGCCGGTTAATGTGACACACATCCCGGCTCAGGTGGCTCAACTAGCGCAGCACACTGTCCATCTTACGTTCCATGTTGTGGAAGGCTGCAGGGTCAACAGATGGAGCTGTGGCAGTCTGGGTACCGGTGGAGGAGGTCTGTGTGTGTGTGGTGCCAGGCCTAGTGGGCTGTCCTGCTCAGGTGGCTATGCTGGGGCCTGGAAGTCAAGCAGATGTAGGACCAACAGTCCCAGCTGTGGGTGGGGCCACCTGGCTTGGATTGGTGGTTGTGCTGGTGGTGGCTGTGGTGGGCAAAGTAGGGCCACCCTGTGGGAAGGCTCTCCATGCCCCGGAAGCCCGCTCATGGCGATACCGCCGTGCCATCCTCCTGAACCCCGACTCCACCAGCATGATGTGTTGGTATCTCATGGCCCGGCGCTGGAATTCACTGACCTGGTCTGGAGTCATGTTTGCAGCTGTGAAGACAAATGCAGATATTCTACATTAGTAACTGCATTATGTGAAATGGCACAAGAAATTAATCAGACAATACATCTACTGTACTTGTAACAGCTCATATCACAATACAGATCATTGAATTTCCCTGAGGAAGTACATGGCAGGCCAGCCTACAAAGGTCACATCACACATAGCACATCCATAACCTACAAGATGGGTAACAACTGGCTTAGACTTGCAATCTGAGTTCTGGCAGTTATCAGCTAAGAATCATGCTGCATATCGTCCGCCAAGACCTGGGCTACAAATGTCAGTGTACAGAAAGCAAAACTAAAGCCACATGGTCTGCAAGTTGTAACTGGACTTGCAAGTATAGTACCAAGTGCCAAACCTGAGTGTGTATACTAGGTTGCAACCAAACCGTCACTTATTCACATGTATGTGTAACATACTGGTAGCATCAGTACTAGGTACCCCATTCACAAACCCATGCCCGTGTTTGAGGGTGGGGGGGTGGATAAACAACTATCAATTTCCAACAATATGTACACCGAGGAGTGTATAGAAAACTCCACACGTGTTTGGCTCTACACACATACCACAGGTAAGGTCTATCAACAATTAGGAGTCAGCAAACCCTAGAGCAAACATAGGGCCACACATATCAGGAAATGCAGAACTTGGTACACAACATATACTTCCAGTAAGGCCTGACTTACATCAGACACATAGTTGCAAGAACACCCATGATCATGAATTGCATGCACACCTAGGGCATTGCACTCAAGTTCCACATACTTGTAGCACTACATGTGGAAGTACATGCTGCTAGGAGGTTCTACCTGCTGTTTCATAATTACGTAGGTAAATAGGGAAGCAGATGTCTATTGGAAAGCAATTTGCTGTACCAATCTTGGAGAATATGGGTCTGACAGGCTAACTAAATCGGAGCTGACTTCCAGTGCGACTCTTGTTGATGTGTGTGAAGTGTCATCCACATGACTAACCCTTGTACTCACAGTGGAATGGCCTACAATCCCTACATAATACCATTGGATACGCATTGGCCAACTCAAAACATGTGAGAAACTGAATTCCCACTCATGGAACAAGAGAAAAGCTTGCTCAACGCATCACACCTTGCTATGCGTTCAACTCACACGAGTCCATAACCAGCAAACACAACACATAAGAGACATATCAACACTTACTGGAGTGGTCTGGGTCCCCAAATGTCGCCACCTCTCCCACAGTGTAGGGTGCCGGTCCACCTGTAAGGTATGGAAGGAAGAAATGTGCTCAAAATCTGTGCACAGCGCAACAGTTTCATAAACATATACAATGTGTAGGCTGAATAAGGAAATGGCAACCATTCAGACATGATGGTACTGCATCTGATATATCACGGCCAACTTGTACATAGCATGGGTCTCCTGTCACAGTTACATACATATCTGCACACATACATAGGTACTAACTATCCTGTGGTTGCAAACATGCCCCGTAATTGGTGAGCAGAAAGAAATATGGAGTGTAATCATCTCATCATGTGCATCCAAGAGAGACATCCAAAGCCTGGTTACTTGAGGACTGCATTACCAATCAAACATGCCTTGTGGCCATGACACATTAATGACACATAGGTACAATGTACAGAGGGAGGGGCAGGGACTTTTGTAAGCCCCCCCTGTTGTTATATTTGATTCAATTGATGTGGCCCAGCTATGGTGATTTGCACCAACCATGGAGATGTGAAGCCATGTGCATACACTTGGACTGCCATCCATATTTGGAATGTGGCACAACTAACTCCAACAAACATTCTAAGATGTTCCCTGAGCGCACCTTACACCTTTTCACGATGTTTTCAAATCCAGATCTGACATGTATCCAAAAGGATCAAGGAACACAATAATCCCAAACATTCATAGTACTTCCGTGAACGCTTTCCTTCCACACTCACCAGACTCACATGAGACATACGTCTAAGCCACTTTGCTATTATCAATTGACGTGAAGGCAGCACTCATTTTCAGCATCATATAGTGATTTTAAAGTCAGTCTAGCTATTGCCTCAACAAAGTTAGCCAATATGTTGATACATCTTTACTTCTCTGTCAAAAGTACCCTATATAGACATGATTGGCTCCTATTTTGTTTGGTTTTCACAAAAAGACAAAAAGGCCGCACCAATTTACTTCATGGAAAAGTATCCTGTAAGTTTGCTGAGCACGTGCTACCTGACAGCTAGCAATTGTGATCCTTGCCATAGTGCATCAATTATCCCTTTATGTTTCCCCAGCATTACACACAGTCAGCAAGTTAGCTGGCAGACATTGTACAAATCCTCTTATGTCACTACAGAGCATTTAATCGTGCACATTTACATGATTAGTACTCACCAACAGTGCGACCAATCACGATTCCCAGGTGGTCCAAGAGATCCTGCTCCCTGGTGATGCGGTCAGCCCACCGGTGCTTCAGCTGGTGGTCACTCCTCTGACTGGCATACACACGCTGCAGGTGATGCAGCACCTTTCCCTAACGGATTCTGCGCGCCTCTGTTGGATACCCCTGTATCACCCTGCCCCCTGCCTGGATCATGAGTGGCAAGAAATGGCACACAAGCCAGATGAACCCCCCCCCCAACTCCTCTTCACCCATCCTGCCAAGACATGGCCTACCAGACATACTTGAAAAGTGAAAGGGAATAGGGGTAAAAGAAATAGAAGGGGAATAGGGGGAAAGTAGGGGTACAAATACAGATGAAAAGTAAACTTAACCACTAAAAGAGCCCAACTATCCCCAAACTAACACTACCCACAACAGACTCCCACAAACAACAAAAACACAAGATAAATGGACAAATGTAGACAAAACACAGTAGTACAGTATACAGCAACAATATTTATTTCACAAATGGACTTTACAGATAGCACACAAAACCACAAAATCTCAGGACACCACTCTCTACACAGCCACACAGTCTAGAAGGATCATAGACTGCAAAGTGAAAGTGAAAGTAGACCCACTGTACATGATCTGTAAACAGGATATCCTATTACATCACTTCCTGTATGAAAAGTCCAGCCTTTTTCACGTTATGCGTCATTTTTTGTCTACCAAAACTGTATTTGCGTAATTGTTTTTGAGTGAAAATTAGCCCGCATCCACATAATAGTACATGGCCTGTACAAATATCTGGATGCGGGCTAATTTTCACTCCTGTGCGTAAAAAAAATGACGCAAATATAGTTTTGGTAGACAAAAAATTACGCATAACGCTAGGAACGTCAACATTTCAGTGCATTAACTGGTTTGGGGCAATTTTTCTTGTTTTTTGTTTATGTTACATTTGGGATACATCAGAGATAGGCTTATTGAAGACACGATGGTGTTGGTGGTGTTTGTTCACATGTGTGGCATCATACTGCAGCGGACCATGATCCGCTACTCCCTTCACAGTATTTTTACGGTTGGCTGACCCAATAGTTGGTCATAAGTGTGGCCTACATAGATGTGTTGCACAAATTGTGCATGTTTGGCATAAGGAGAGGATAGCAAAGTGACGCACATATGTACAATACCTAAATGCCTTTGGCTCAAAGTGTGTCTTTGGCAACTAATGTATTTGTTGACCAAGTGTGTGTGTATCACTTGAAGCATAATTGTACATATACTTGTATGAATGTGACGTCCATGTGTCCAATCCTTAGATGCAAGTCATTGTGGAAATGAGAGAGGGCATGTGTTAGTCATACATGTAGCAACATCCGTAAAGTGGACTTCCAAGATTTAGGGTCACGTAGACACCACATGTGACATAGCATGCTCCAGATAGATGGCAGACGCTTGTTCATGTCAATGGTCCACATTTTCTACAGCCTATGTCCTAGAGTATTGGTAACAGCTTCCTAGGCACTAGTTGGTGAATCCTAGTCCGAGTCATACACATGCATTGAGGAAGTGGGTACCATGTTGTTTGCACAGACAGACAAGGGTGATTCTCAAATGTATGATGACACCACAGTTGAGGCCATAGAAGTGAGCCCCAACTATCAAGTGGCTGTGGTGGACCAGCATCCAAGACAGCACGTCTCCACATATTTCCAGTGATCAATTGCACATAGGTGTCTTGTTCATGTGTGTGGTCCAATGATGATCCTGTATATTGTTTGGGGTGTAATTTGTCACAGTTCGGTCCACGACTCATCATGAGTCAGTGGCATCTATTCCTATATCTCCTGAGTATCCTTGGTTGATCAATGTGAGTAAAGTGGATGTGGACATGTGAACCTACATTGGGATGGTCCCACCCTGTCACTAAAGACGTGTAATGAGACAGTCAACAGGACAACCTTGGTGTGCTGAGTGAGATAATGTCTCAGGTGTCATGTTCCGGCAGGTGTCATTACAACATTTGTACACAGGTTAGCCTCTGCAATTCCCACTGCATCTGGGAACATCATAGCCTCTGTGCTGATTATTCTTGCAGCTATTCACCACACACGACCCATCACTATGTTGTGAGCACTGTGATTCTGTCTGTGAACTGTCATGGTCCTGACGTGTGTATTTTTCATGGACATTATCAGAGGTTGCTGGTTGTGCTGAAAGCCCCGTACCCAATCCCTGCCTACGGCCCTGGGACACTGTCACACTTTGTCATTCATGCATAAATGCGACCTAAACAAGGGATGGGCCATGAATTTTGCTTTTCCCAGAGGATTTAACTCAAATGGTACAGTTAAAAGGCAGATGATGCTATACAATGTATTTGGGTATGCACTGGAGAAGCCCATGCCCAATACCCCCTGATGAATGAGAGGTTTGCTAACATAAGTGTGGTACATATGTAGACACAGGGATACTTTAGTGTGACGCACAGACAGATGCCAGTCAGGCTGACAGAATGCAGGGTGATTCAGGATCCAGCAATTTGACAAGTTACATAATCAGTGGTCTGACTCAGACTGTTTGGAGGACAAACTAGAGAGTTGACATGTCAAACTGTGTATGTTCTGTGTTTTTGAAGGTGACAAATGAACCCAAGGGCTGTGTTACACGGCTTACTTAGTATCAATGCTTAATGGTGTATTTGACAAAATGGCAACTCCTATGCTGTTCCAGGCATCAGCAGGGGCAGTACTTTTTTAAATGGGTGGTGTGCATGGAGGTGATCACAGGTGTGGGCTGCATCTGTTTCTCACCAGTCCTGTAGGTGAGACTTGCATTCTAAGGGCCAACAGACATTTTCACACGGGAAGCAATCTACAGGTGCTAACAGGGCTTTGAAACTATAAGACAGTGTATAAATTAACCTGACGTCCATGCCATGGCATACCATAGGAAAGGGTGTAGCACACTGGACTGCTAATGTTGGTCTGTGTGTGTAGAGGAGGGAATATCAGGGTACACATCTTAGTATTCCAGGGACCTCTTCCGACAGGTGGGTTGTGACCAGGTGCATGGGTGTGTCAGGTGTTAGGAAATGGGCTGACATGTACATGGAATGTCATGTGTGCAATGCTGCTCATATGTGTGGCACTTGCGCTGTCTATGTTCTGCTTCTATGGAACTCTGGTCACAGATAGTGCTTGCAAATATTGGATGCAGTTGGACTTACTGCTGTCAAGGGTCTGGTCAGACATTCCTGTTACTGATGCAAAAGCACATTGACTGCCTCATGTATGAGGCTTGTTTTCCCCTTATTCAGTGATGGTGTCTTAGTTGTGTGCCATATGCTGTGTTGGACCTTGATTTCAACATGTATGTGTGAAATAGTTGTGGTCCTCTGCTATTGGCCTTCAAAGGAGAAACGTACATGATTTATGTCATTAACAGTGTGTGTGTATGTGACCATTGTATGTTAGGCATCACATTAGCTCTGGGATGTTCAGTGTCCTAATCAGTATCTCAGCAATGCTCCATGAGGCAACAGTCTTATTCTGATAAGTAGAGATGAAGGTGTGCAAAAATGAATAGCCAGACCATGATATGGTGATTATTATAGGTGTTTATTTAAATAAGTTAGCTAAAGTGGTGAAGGTGATTATATTCAAAAGAAATTGTTGACGATCTGTTGCTGCTTGCGTATACCAGCGGCCGTGTTCTGTAGTTCCCCCTCATGTTGCAGGCCAGCATCCTCCTCTTCCTCCTCTTCAGGCATGTGTGGCTCTGGTTCCAGGAGGGGAATGTTCCTTTTGATGCAAATGTTGTGCAATATTGCACATGTTAGGATGATCCTATAGACCAACTCCGGCGAATATAGGAGGCTACCACCAGTGATGTCGAGGCACCGGAACCTTGACTTGAGGATGTCAAAGGTCCTCTCGACAATGCTGCGTGTCCTCCTATGTGCGTCGTTGTAGGCACGGCTCTGCAGCAGTACTCGGGTTGCCAAATGGTGTCATAATCCATGGCTGAATGCCATACCCCTGATCAGCTGCAAGAGAAAATGATTGGGATCATATTGATGTAGCTGGCCCTATTGAAATGACCTTTCATGGCAGTAGTTGGCTTGTGTTGTCTGTGACTCTTTTGTGTTATAATGTAGCATCCTAGGCTTGTAGGATGTACCATCTGCATTGTGTTGTTTCCTTGGCTGAACGAGTGTTCGTCTGCTAACCGTTTGTCAGCAGTATGTTTTGGGATTTGCAGTACAGTGTGCCCTCCCTAGCATTGTGACTTGTGATACAGGTGTCTGTGTGTCTTCACTGGGGGTGAGATGATAGTTCTATACACAGGTTAAAATGGCCAGTGTTGTTAACACGTTCATATCAATGTACCCTGAACATACCATACCTTTAGACTTATGCAATGGATTAATGTAAAGGTCATTGGGACACTTACAATTTGCAAGGTGACATTTGGGCAACCCACTCCACACGTTGTGATCTTTGACGTCTTAACATTAGGCTGTACAGTAATTTCTGATGTGTGACAGGTTCATTGCAGACCTAAGAAACATGGCTAACGATGTCACGACCTCAGTGTGATCCTGTTCACATGTTGCTATTGTGGTGTATGTGTTGTGTGTCCTAGAGGGTTGCTGTGCAGTGTATATAAGTAGGTTTTTGTACTTACCAACAAGTAGTCCATTGCCATACCGTCCATCCTGGAAGTGTTCATTGATGGTACAGTGACGGAAGATGAATGAGTCATGTACACTCCCAGGATATATAGCCACGATGTTTATGATCAATCCCTGGTGATTGACTATGGCCTGCACGTTGATGGTATGTGTGTGCTTCCTGTTGCGGTAGAGGTGTTCAGTTGCAGCAGGTGGCACAAGGCGTACATGTGTGCAGTCGATTGCACCAATGACGTGTGGTAAGCCACTGATGAGGTAGAACCCCTGTTTTGTTTCCTGCTGCTTCTGCAGTGTGTTAGGGAAGCAGATGTGGCGGGGTGTCAGTCCAATGATGGCATTCAGTACTTTGGGCAAAAAGGCGGAGAATGATGGTTGTGATATTCCGGCAATCGGCGGCACTAGCTGTTTGAAAAGAGCCACTTGCCAGCATATGAAGTATGGCAAGCAGCTTGGTTTCTGTTGGGATGGTGCGGGGTGTCAGCAAAGTGGGGGCCAACTGCGGTTCAATGTTGCACAACAGCTGCTGAATGGCCTGCCAGTTCAACCGGTACCTCTGGATGATGTCGTGTTCCCTGAGGCCCTGAAGGGTGGTTCTGGGGCGGAATATCCTCTCCTGCCTTCTGCGCTTCCTTTGGGGTCCCTGCTGATGTTGTTGTAGCTGCTGTTGTTGCTGCTGGGCTCTGCGTCTGCGTGCACGCTGGATTAGAATCACCTCCATGGCTCCCTGTTGCTGCTCTGCTGTTTGTTCTGTTCAGATTAAATACAGGTGTGTTTGCCCCATTTTAACGCCTGCCCTGACCAAGGCATTACATTTTGACACAAATCGGGCTGTGCTTCATTTTCCGGCTCCGCCTCCCGGCCGTGCCTCATTTTTGCTCGATAGCATAAATATGACGCATGGCTGTTTAAGTCATTTTTTGGACGGGAACGCCTACCGTGCATATGATTAACGTAAGGCGGGTTGCCGCATCCAAAAAATGACGCCCATGGCAGAATTTTGTTGTCCGCGGGCATCAAAGTTTAAATACGGGGCAACGTCTGCACTGAATGTGTGTAAAAAAAAATTACGCAATTTTGGCGCAGATGGAGTATAAATATGCCCCTTATTGTCCTCTTAAGAGAGAGAGAGAGAGATTGTGCTGCACTGAGAAATGAAATGCTCCTCAAGCGCCAACAGTGTGGGGGAAAGGCTTAGCTGGGTAGTTCAAAACCTGGATACCCCTGGTTTGCATCTGAGAGGAAATCAGCACCCCACATATTTTCAGTAATGCTCTGTACTGTGTCAGTGGTTGTTACTCCTCAGGGGCTTCTAGACCCATCCCTGCCACCTGTGAGCTGCCACATAATGCTGTGAGCCTTTGTCTGCACTGCTAATTAGTTAACTCAGCAGTGTTCATGAAAACATGACTTTCAGGTCTTCATGTACACTGCCAGTGCGGGGGTCAGCGCTTTTGGCTTTTGCTCAAAGCTACTCATGACAGGAGGAGGATGGGCTGAGCTGGCTGAACAACAATCCATCTACAGAGTGGTGATTAAAAACATAGGAACTCTGTCAATTAATATTTACATTGTGCATGTGAGGGATGTAGTTGAAATGGGATGTAGTTCAAATTTGATCCCCTCACATGATCACAATCAATTTTATTTAGCTGACATACTGCATATGTCTCAGGCACCCCAGCATATCTGCAAAAATTTGGCTACTACGGGGCCCATCAGTGGATTCCTGAAGCCAATGAGGAGTCACAGGGAGGAGCAGAGGCAGGATTCTCAGCACTATCCCACCTTTTACCAGGGCTGTGCTTCCAGCCTTATCAAGCAATTAATGAGAGGGCTTGATGTGGGTTTTCATCTTAATCTTGACCCTGGTGCTCTGTTTGGCTCCAAGTTGAGAATCCTGGCTTGTTGGTTCCATGTCCAGCGCCAGATTCCTGTTCTGCTACTGCCATGGAGCCAACGAGTTGCCAGGAAAGGAAGAAAGGTAAGTCAAAAATACAGTGTTGATTTCTCTGTGCATAGATGAGTGAAAGTGTGTTTGTGAGTAATTGAAAGAGAATAAGATTGAGTGAGAGTGCATGTGTTAATTTAGAAAGAGATTGTGAGAGTGAGTCAGGGCTGCCCCTGTTAATGGTATAACAGGTGAAGTTGCACCAGGGCCAGAGGCCTGAGGAGCCTACTGAAATATATTTATTAAAGCAGACCACCGGCATTCCAGGAGTTCAAATCCGAGCCTCTGTACACTAGTAGTTGTGAGTGATACTTAGGGCCGTATTTATACTCTGGTTGCGCCGAATTTGCGTTGTTTTTTTCGACGCAAATTCGACGCTAAACTAACGCCAACTAACGCCATATTTATACTCTGGCGTTAGACGCTTCGGGCGCCAAAGTGCCCGGAGTGTGCGTCATTTTTTAGCGTGAACCCCTTCCTTGCGTTAATGATATGCAAGGGAGGCGTTCCCGTCTTAAAAAATGACTCCCAGGCCTTTACGTGGTATTTATACTCCCGGGCAAAAATGACGCCCGGGAGTGGGCGTGGCCAAAAACGGCGCTTTTGCGCCGCTTTTTAACGCCTGGGTCAGGGATGGCGTTAAGGGACAAGTGGGCTCAAAATGAGCCCAGAGTGCCCTCCCCTGCCCCCAGGGACCCCCCCTGCCACCCTTGCCCACCCCAGGAGGACACCCAAGGACGGAGGGACCCATCCCATGGACATTAAGGTAAGTTCAGGTAAGTATTTTTTTTTGTTTTTTTGTGGCATAGGGGGGCCTGATTTGTGCCCCCCTACATGCCACTATGCCCAATGACCATGCCCAGGGGACAGAAGTCCCCTGGGCATGGCCATTGGGCAAGGGGGCATGACTCCTATCTTTACAATGATAGGAGTCATGTTGATGGGGGATGGGCGTCGAAAATAAATGGCGCAAGTCGGGTTACGATGATTTTTTCGACGTAACCTGACTTGCCCCATTTTAAGACGCCCATGCGCCATTTTCCCCCTACGCCGGCGCTGCCTGGTGTACGTGGTTTTTCTCGCGCACACCAGGCAGCGCCGGTCTGCTTGCGCCGGCTAACGCCATTCAATAAATACGGCGCCCGCATGGCGCTTCAGAATGGCGTTAGCCGGCGCAAAACTTTTTGACGCTAAACTGCGTTAGCGCAGTTTAGCGTCAAAAAGTATAAATATGGGCCTTAGTGAATTGGAAAAAGTGCATTGGCATCAAGCATTAACAAACAAAAAAGGAATCCGCTGGCTTAAAGAAAGAGTTATGTTTTTAAGAGTGTCAGTGTTTTATTAATTTATACATATTTATATGTACAAAAGAGTAACAGACACTGTGTGGCTAGTTTTTGTGGGATTCGTGTTATCTGTGAAGTTAGAAATCCAGTTTGACAAAAGAAGTAGCTTACTGACACAGATGCCAATATACGAATTACGTATATCCTATGTTGTGATCCTTCCTTGTGCATGGTGTTGAAACTGTGCATTAGCTTTCAAGACTGCAGTGTTCTTTAACGAGGTTATCTATTGCACCTGAGTTTAACGATACCAGCTATATATTTCCTAAGAGTAGTATTTACACTTAGAAGCATGGCAATCACTATAATTAGAAGACAAGCTAATATATAAGATTAAATGATTTGCATTAAACAGTTTTTACCTTTGCTCCAAGAAGGATGTGTGCATTTGGTGTCAGGGAAAGCTTAGTGTAAATAAAAATGTGTGTTAAATTTCACCAGAATAACACTGTAGTGAAAGCAAACCTTTCTGCCAAAATAGTGTTACAGGTTTTAAACCCCCCCAATGCACAATGTATTATGAACTCTATTTCGAGGTTTAGACTTATATGGGTTGACGTACCTTTAAATTCTGTATTTGTTTATGTTTTTTAGCCTGTGCACACCACATTAAGTTACCCATTTTGCCAAATTCAGCCTTGCAAACGGAAGGCGTGTGACAGACAAAAACATCAAACAACATTGCAATGATTGATTTTCTATGGTTAACTTTCTTTCATTTTGCTAAGTATTCTTTTATCACTTTGTACTCATGTTTTCTTTTGTTTTTGCCTGTGGGCACTATCACACTAACATTATCACTAACATTAACACAATAATACTGTTACAGTAACATCAGTTAGGGGACTAAATATGGCTAAAAGACATTCACATTGACAACCCCAATAGTTTGGAGCTCGGGCATTGCCATGACCTATTGACTTTGCTAATATTTATTGATGTATGATCTCCCATGGACGAAGGGTGCTATCCATGGCAACATTCTGGTGCTGACACATTGTATGGAATTCTTGGCATAAGGAGTACAGTTGACAAAATTCCTGTACTGGAAGTAATTCCTAACATAAGTGGCACACCCAAGGCAAAGTTTGGAGAAAAAAAGAGGTGAATTTGTGGTAAGTATTATGCCCCATTATTTTCATGGATCACCAGCCACCACTAACTGTGGTGATGGTTTCCCAATGATTTGTGAGACTACCCTTACCTCCTTCCAAATAAATAAAGATGGGGAAGATAAATGTAAAGCATCCTATAAGTGTATTTTCTTTTTTGCAGATTTATAAAGTGCAAACTTGGCCCACGGGCATTGGAGAACTTTAAATAAACACCAGATTACATTACACAAGGCCAGATTATATATGTATTTATTTTATGAACTGAGAGATTACGTCATTTACCAAAAGTTACAGGGCGCTGAGGTAACAGGAGGACTAGAACCTGGATCCCTATACCCCAGTCACAAAGTTGGAAGCTCTAGTCATTAGGCCACATCTCCTCATTTTAGTAGATTAGATTGTGTGGGCATACATGCAGTTGTACTGCCCTGACTAAGATTACTTCATGAGAACTTGCATCAGGCAATTGGGAAGCCCTCATTTTCATGGAGAACACTTCCATCCAACAAAGGGAATATCCTGACTGAATGCAAATGGCAGTAAATCCCCACTGTCAGGCTGTAAGAACACAAGGTCTCTACAACACAGAGTGCTTCGAGGTCAACAGCCAGAACAGCAGTGATGGCGCACTGTCAGCATGGGTGAAAATAAGATCTTCCAGTAGCAGAGGAACAAATGTGGTAGAGAAGGTTTTGATAAAAAAAGAACAGCTTTAGTACAAATACCTGCCTCTTTCTTCAGTCCTCATAAAAGAGAGGACATTGCTCATTGGTGTATTTGCAATTCTTAAACCAAAGAGCTAAACTATGGAATATAACCCTGGCATACAAATTATGCACAGGATGATCCCTGGTGCTTTGATTATTTATCCATAGCTCAGCAGCTACAATGAGGCTGAAACTCCAGTTCACTCATCATAATGCATCTCTAGGAAATTTATACTGTCAGAAGTGCTTTCTCATTATTTTGTTTTAGACACTATCTTTGTCAGTCTCTATATTCGAGTCCTGATCAATAGACACTAGTGTCAGAACACCCTTCAGAGGGCCACAGGGCACACAGGGGTTACTGAGTGAACCGTGGTGGTTGAGGCCTTTTACTTATGTCCAGTGGCCCGACCTACTATGGACCCTGAGCAAATGGGCCAAGTACCCCTTCCGCACCTGACTCTCAGCAGCAGGTGTGGTCAAGCAGTCAAGGCTCCATGGTGGGTGGGAGGGGGAGAGATGTAGATACAGGTCACTGAACACGACTCATAACTCAAAGTGCAAACAGTACAAAGAAGAAATCAATGCCCAGTCAAATATTTGCTTTTATAATAAAAAGTTAACATTTTAGTTCTAACGTTACACAATAAAGGAATATGACATTCAGAAGCAACACAATCCCCTTCAGGTTAGGGCTCAAGTAGTTGTCAAGCAAATCCCTGTACCACTCTCCTTCCTGTAACATGTCTGTGGGGTTATTCGCCATTCACTGGTGGCTGCATCCAGGAAATGCTCCAAAAGTAAGGTTCTCTGTCTCTTGGGGGAACAAAAGATGACTTTCCCCAATTATCGTCGGATATTGGGAAACCAAAATCTTGAAATCGTGAAATCTTATCCCTTTTTACGGAAAATAGTGAGCGGGAACCTTAGCGATGTTGCCCACATCGCCTCTAATAAAGCAAAGGCCGAAGGTCAGGCAAGAGATCTGGGGGCTCTATATACAGCCACAGGGAGAAGGCACTTCCCTTACCTTTTATCAGCGTATCGAGTTAAAATTCCTGCATCCCTGTTATATAGGCTGGAACTCATAGACATCTCCAAATGGGGGTTCCTAAATCAAGCAAAAGGTAAAATTCTCAGAAAATTATTATCTGTTAATACGGCAGCCTCAGTGGCGGCTCTAAGGCTGGAAATGGGGCTTAGGAGCCCGTATGCTCAAGGATTAACAGGGGTTATACGATTGGCCACCTCAATTTTAAAGAGCGAGGAAAACACTATAAGATCACTATTAAAGAAAGAGCTCTTTTTAGATAACAGCAAGGCCAAATTCGCCTTTTGTAAGAATTTCTCCATTGCTCTGGAAAGGTTGGAACTGGATTGTAGCCAAGTCCTAGAACTTTCCCCATTGCACTTGAGGGGGATTTTGAAGAATGCAACGTGGGCCCTGAGCTTCCGCCAAGACTTGGAGAGCTGTAAAAAAAAGAAGCTCCTTTGTGAATATAGTTAATACTCTAGTAATAAAAAAAAACACAACCGTATCTCATTTGGAACATCCCTCATAGCGTTAGGCGCTTTTTGACGCTGCTTCGACAGGGATTGCTCCCTTTGAATACACTATTAGCAAAATGGTATGGTACTGCAAAGGAGTGCATCTTTTGTCCAGCAGAATCTCAAGACTTACGTCACGTATTATTTGTCTGCCCTTCTCTTGCCCCCGTCCTGCGTAAATGGTTAAAACCAATCTGTCTTCAGCTCCCTTTGTTGTCAGTGCCTGAGTTTCTCCAAGCCCTTTCATTCGGTATGATCCTCCGAATGAAAGATTCTGTTTTAAAATATTGAATTTTTTCAAATGTAATTTAAACTTATTTTAAGAAATTCTTGCCGTATGGCAAGTTAGGTGGCTTGGTTAAATAATAGGATCATTGTTTTTAACTTGTCCATAATAATAATAATACTACTATGACTTAACATGTGGGACTGAAGAAAGCAGGCCCCTTTTGAGGAGACTGTATCGTGAAAATGCTGCTTTTGCACAGGTATATACCACCAATACTATGGTTAATGTGGTTCTGTCTTCTGACAGTCCGGTATTCCTACCTCTTTCAAATTGGTGCTTCATTGAGTGTGTATATACAAAGTCGGTACCCATGACATAGGATTTTGATGTAATATTTTACTGTATATATCATTTAATTTTATCTCCTTGTACCCGATTGGATGTAGAGTGTAAATAGTAATTTTGACTCTTTGTTTATCTATACTATAAACTTCTATGTGGTTCTTAGCTAGATGTAAAGGGAAACATTTTTTTTTTGTTTGGCTGTAATGTAAATTCCTTTTTTTTCTCTTTTTTATGTCGACCTTAGTTGAGTTCCAAATCATAAATAAAATAAAATTGAAATTGAATTGAAATGCTCACTATTAGGCCGTAATTGAGAGTTCCCCTTTGAGTCTTCAGATTTCAGTCAAAAGTGTCTATGGTTCCTCAGCACCATTAGCAGAGAGCCCCCAGCCCAATTGGCTTAGTTCACATTTTACCTGCTCTCACAGCTCTGAAGAATTCAGCCGGGCAGCAGGTGCCCTCAGCGCTAGCACCTGTGAATCCTACTTTGCTCGGAAAAGCTGGGCTTCCCTCTGCCCATGAGGCAGCAGCCTGTGGCACATGCTCTCTCTCTTGAGCAGAGGTGCCAGATTTCTCTTGGTTGGCAGAGCAGCTCCCAACTCGTAAAGATGCAGTAAGTTGGCTTTACCCAGCTGGGAGGGGAATTCCAACTGGAGCCAGCAAGGGTGAAATATCATCCACTGCATCCTCTGCAGTCCTCAGTGGTGATTCAGGTGCAGTTTCCCCGCAGTATGGGTCCAACCCAACGAACTTAGCCTCAGTTTCTCCTCTGGGTGGCTGTTCAAATCCTTTGGCAGTGTTGGTACCGGCAACCTCTCCTGACATACAGGGTTGAAGTGGTACGCAATTATACTGGTGCAGGCCACCCAGCCAAAACTGTTGTCAGTCTCAGCACTTCTCAGAGTAGCAGCTTTATCAGTGTCCCCCTCTGG
Organism: Pleurodeles waltl; assembly: GCF_031143425.1. Classification (NCBI taxonomy): domain Eukaryota; kingdom Metazoa; phylum Chordata; class Amphibia; order Caudata; family Salamandridae; genus Pleurodeles; species Pleurodeles waltl. Next base: position 1,216,866,975 of record NC_090440.1, read on the forward strand.
CATATGGGGTCACCGCAGCACAGCAGGAATGGTTTCGGAAGACGCACACAGTGCTCAACACACAGCTCAGTCCATGGCAACCCTCTCCTTGTATAAAGGGTAGCCGAGCTGACACTGCGCATGGGCAACAACCGGCTTGGTGAACAGCTGAATCTTCACACCTCTCACAGGGAGTCTTCATGGTAGGGCTCCCCACTGGACTCTGCTCCCTCCAGTGCTCTCCTCTTCCTCATAGGGCACACTAGTCTTGGCAAGTGGATAAGGTGCTGGTGCTCCAGGATCCAGGGCAGGTGGTCTTGGTTTCCCTGGGTGATGTCCCCTCACACAGCGGGAGACTAGCAGGCCTTTGCTCCCAGTCATAATCACTGGGAGAAGTCTCGCATAGCTTCTCATTCACACTACCCATCTAGCCACTTGGCAGATGACAAAGTCTCAACCCCCCCTTCTTATAGGTCATTTCCAGGCACTAAAATGAAATTTGGAGTCTTTGAAGTTTTATGTAGGGGTAGGTGGAAGTTGTGGAGTTTCACTCTGTTGAATTCCGTGGAGTTACAGAACAACTCTGCGAGATTCCATGGAATTCCACCAAGAAGCAGAAATTTGTTAGCTCAAGCTGTCATTTAGCCTCTGCAGATCGACCAGTGCTGAAAAATAAACATGAACAGCACCATGTTTTGCGCAAGAGCTTGCGTCCATGTCAGTTGATTTTTCTGTCTCTCCAGTAGAACATCTACTCAAGCAGCAGGAAATCTATTAGAACGGCAGCCCTCTGACCATGACCGCTCATGAACACTGGCGAAAACCTGCGTTAGAAAATTGCGCTAGGGGATGCCAAATCTCGGTCGTGTTTGCAGGCTCACATATTCTGGAGCCTCTTGGACGAAATATTCTGGCATGTCGAGATTGGTAGAATTTGGCCAGAACTTCATGTTAAAGAGTAACGTGGAGTGGCCATTTCACATGAGGAATAGAACATTATGCCCACCCATAGTTTTATGTTAGGGTTCTGATTCTTTGAAGTGGACTCTTTTTTTCTTTCCTCATGAACTACTGCCTGACACAGCAGGCCAGACTCAGAAGCTGACTGGCTCACGATACTAAGGGCCACAGCACGGTGCAGCCTATATAATTCCTTGAGACATATATTTCACTGCTTTAAGTCCTCCTCCTTCTTTAACATTGTTTTGAAAGCACACATTGTAGTCTTCAGTCCCGCTTAAACTTGTGTTTTACAAAGACTGTGTATATAAAAGAGCCTTTCACTCTTTTTTACTATTTTTCTTCATCTATATCCCTCTCTGCTTCCTTTTTTCATTGTTCATTCCTCTCCTCTTTAATTTTATTACACGTTTTAATGTCTTGCATTTCTCTGACTTTCTTGAGTGAGTTCTCACTAAGTCTTGTCTAAAATATTCTGGTCCATATTTATAAGCAGCTTGCAACGCCGGTGCATCACTTTTGGTGACACACCTGCGGTGCAGGCTGCTGACCCATATCTACAAGGCCACGCAAAGCAACTCTGCGTACCTTTTCATGGTCTTGCAGATATGGAGTAAGGCAATGCAGCACAAGTCGTTGCATTGCCTTAATTTGTGTCAGGGAGGCGTTCCCTGGGTGCTGCATAGGTGTTTTGTGTAGGTGTTCCCATGCAACATCCATGGATTTTGGTGCATTTTCAGATCTACAAGGTTCTGTAAACCTGGGAATGCGTCAAGAGCCTATGCCACCCCAGGGGTGGCGTAAGAGTGATGCAACGGGGAGAAGTATCTTTATTTCTCTCAGTTTTATTCTCGTTCTATGTGTGCTGTATTCTGCAGCACACATAGAAGCAGGAACATGCCTCTATTGATTGCCATGGTGCAGGAAGGTGTCCTTTCCTGCACAAAAACTTTCATCCCCACAAAGCAGGAACCCTTACACCATGGTGCAAGGGTGCCTGTGCTGGTGCATGATGGCAATTTCTGCACTGGCACATGGGACGAGCCCCTTTCCAGGTGGCGCAGGATGGCGCAGCAAGGCACTTGGGCCCATATTTATACTTTTTTGCGCTGCATTTGCATCATTATTTGACGCAAATGCGGCGCAAACTTACAAAATATAATTGTATTTTGTAAGTTTGCGCCACTTTTGCGTCAAAAAGTGACGCACATGCTGCGCAAAAAAAGTATAAATATGGGCCTTGCTACGCCTTGTAAATGTGGCCCTCTGTTTCGAACCAGCTTATTTTCTAAGCTTATCTACCTCTTAAGTTTGCTCCAACCATATATCCAGTTCCTTTAGCCATCCCTGGTAACTCATTTATTTTTCCATGCAAGCGAGTACCGTCTGAAAGCCCTGGGTCCAAGGGAAACTATAGAGATTTTACGCTGATATAATAGCTAAAAATAATCAACAGCTCCGGCACTGTCAGCAATGAGACATTTATTTTTAGGGTGCTTAAAGGACTCAGAAAAGAAATGCCAGCTGGATATCCTTGCTGTGCACAAGCGATAGGCAAGGGACTAGGAAAAGTGTATTTTAGCAGCAGTTGCACCCTGCTGGTATTTTTTAACATCAGTCTTTGTTTTAGAAGCCTGTGGTGAGACTCTGTGGATTTGATACGGGATGTGTGCATGTTGACCTCGGGGTCGGGCACCGTCAGAAACAAACAAGCAACTCGGTTGGTCCACTCCCCCACTATCCTCAAATCTCTGAGCTCCAGGAGCTGCTGCATATCCCTAAACTAAACTAACTCCCGGTCTGACTGTGAACGGAACTGTTCTGAGAAGCTGGCCCTTGTCTGGTTGTCATGGAGACCGGCATACCACAGCTTTGACCCTTAGAGGTCTGCTCAGCAGGGCTACCAGCAGCTGGACTGCAGCTGTTACACGGTAAATGAGAGCTGCCGGGAGAGAGAGAAATCCTCTCCACTTACCGCGCACAGCTGAATACCTGCTTAAGGCCTGCACCAGATTACAGGGTTCACTGTAAAAGAAGGCAGCATAAATCACCGGTGCAGGGGACCTTTCGTAGGCTTTAAAAATCATCATCAACACTTCATTTGTTAAACGTAAAACATTACAATATTGGAACGCAAATTCAGCATACTCACACAAAGGCAGTGTAACTTTTAAACGCTACAAGGTTAGAAAAGAAGCTCACCGTGCTCACTCAAACTAAATACATCCTGAAAACATAAGACCGTAGCAGAAATTCACATTCTTCACAGAGATTAAAAAATGTATGGGAGGAAAAAAGTTCGGACATATCGAGATAAGGAAGATTCCGAACTCTAGTCAACATCTGTGGAATACAGGTGAGAGAGCATAGTTTAAATAATACATATACTAAACTGAAATGCTTATATCAATGCTCAACGATGCTGCATAGAAAACGATAATAAACAGTGATCTGCTTAGCGTGCATTCGAATTATGACTATGATATATGTGGCCACCAATGTGTATGCGAACTAATGACAATAATGAGTAAAATTGTTTATGCTATGGTTAATCAATCTTATGTTAACATTTACGATATTGCATTGAAAATCTCATAGGCCTTAAGTTAGCGTGAGCTGTGAGGTTTTAGCTGCCTGACTCTCATATTAAAAGCATTTTTCTGTTTTTCAGTGTGCTGACTCGCAAAGGGCCATGAAGGGCCTGCAAATGTTCTTTTTCTTCATCCCAATGTAACAGTACAAATTCTGTTCTCATCCGCATGCTTGCTGCTTTAGTATTAGTTTATATACAAAGTTGAAACAAATGTAGATTCATGTAATGTACAAGGACGTTTAAACCATAGACAAAGCAACTCATGACCCGAGAAGATGTGCCAACCCGTGAAGTAATCTCCGGATGTGCCACCTCCAAAGACGTCAATTATGAACCAATCAAAATGTTATGAATTATCGTGGGGTGACAATTAGAATTACCTAATGTAAAATTTGATAGGTCAAAGATAGTGGGGTATAGCAAATGTCCAATAGAATGTTGGGGGAAAATATTACAAAAAAGGGATAAAAACCCATGTCACAGAAGGGTCGAGAGAACTAGGGAGGGAATGCTATTGATTTTATCCAGAAACTCTGTCACTCTGTTCAGTGACTTATTAAACCATCCACACCTATAGACTGTCCCTATAGACTTCTCCTTATGAGGGAAGTGTCCCCTGTCCTCTAGACAAGTTTAGACTGATGGCGTTTTGACTGATGTCATGAAGACGAAGACTGATCCTGTGTGCTGACCTAATCCTTGGAGGGTAATTATGACAATGCAATTTGTAATTTGTCTGTTTGCTTTTCCATTATAGGTACCAACTGCTCATTTGATAGAGACCATAGTTAGACGTTTTTTTAAATTGGTGTTCTAAACTGTTTTTGCATGAAGCCCAACATGCTGATGCTAATTAGTGGTTAGGACAGGAGTTCACTTTGACTGACGTAAATAGACAAATGACTGACGTTGCGCTATGCTGAAGTGAGACATATATGATATTCACTGTATTCTGATCTATGTTCACGCCGTGCTATGTTCTTATGTTTGTGATTCTTGCATTAATGAAATCTTATCACAGTTGCCATATTGTGACTATGCTCTTATGCTTCCTGGTATTGAGATTAACTCTTCTGCTCGTGGATTGTAATCAATAGGGAATAAAATTCATAAAAATTCTATTAAGGGTGTGGTTATTCATGGCTGAAAGGTGATGGTTGCGCCGACAATTTGATTAATGTCTTTATCTAAAGTAAAGTGCATTGTGGTGGTAAATATTGTTGACATTTTTGATATATTACTTGACATATTGATCAGTTATCTCGTCCTACGGTGTCTCACCACATAGAAGGACGCGTTATCAGTTCTGGTAGCAGAGAGACGGTTTTGGCTCTTGGGGGGCCTAGGACGGAGAATCACTGTTTAAATTGTTTTTTCTTTGATAATGCAAATTGGAGGTATGATGGGTTTCTAAGTTCAGCATGACTTTCCCGGGATCTCGGAGCCTGCCTAAGTGAGTTGGGGATGTTCTCGGCGCCATAATGTATTTGGTTTAGGGTTTTGCGCTTGCTAGCTTATGCCTTTTTGCAGGTGATTGTGAGATTTGTGTGTATTTAGGCCAAATATGTGTTATTTAGTAGGAGTAGGCATACTCCCCAGTACGAGAGTAGGGAAGTCGGCGTACTTCATATGAGTGTGGCGCTTGGTGCTCAAAATTATCCACGTGGTTGGTTGTTTATGTACGGACCTGTTGTGGTCTAAGACTCCGGAGTATGTTGACAAGTGTAGAAGACACTTGGATTTATGTTGTAATCTGTACAGTTTAATAGGTCAATCGGGCATGGTTGACAAGTCAAGTTTGAGTTGAAACGTATGTGTGAAACCTTCGATGGAGATTTGGCAAGTTCTAAAGTGCACTAGGATGAGCCATTGACAAGTCGAGAGTAGAATTTGCGGGTCGAATTCTGCTTGCGTATGCGGGAACTGATAAGGAGAAAGTAGCAGCTGAGGCTTCAAGTGAAATCTCTGTAAAGTTCTGAAGCAAATGAGTTACCCTTCCTGTAGTAAACCGGCAGATTTGTGTTGACATTTATGCTGCTCGCAATAATTTGCATTAGTTTGTATGGGTTCAGTGAGGAACGGACGAGCCGCAAGACTTTGTCAGCTGCAGTGTGTGTGAGTGTGACGTCAGTGATGCCGCGCTGAGATAGGTCAGTTGTCAAGAGGGGTCGCGCACGGATTGGCTGCCGTCTGTGAGAGGCAATAGGTTGAGAAAGGTGGGTGAAGAGTGTCCTGGGAATTAAGTCACTTCTGGTCAAAAGACAAATAAGAGAAAATCGCAAAATGAACTTTGTCAAGGCCTTTAAGAGCGCTCTGAAAGGAGACGCATATATTATAGCAACCGATGGGGAGCCTACACCACCCAAGGGTACTCCAGCTTACCTAGTTATGGAAGAAAAGGGTGTCGCGCCTTGTTTATGGATGAAACAGTGGCGCAAATTAACCGAGAAAGAGAGATGTCTAGCATTCCCAGAACATGGGACATTCAATCCGAAGGTGCTAGAAAACTTAAGGTGGATGTTAAGTACACAGAAACCACCTCCGAGGCCAGCTCAATATGAGGCTTTAGCGATTTGGGATTTGATGGCTCTTAAACATAGGCAAGAAAGGTTTCAGAGAAGACTGAGAAGGGCAGAAAAATCCTATCCTGAGGCTAGATGGGATAACAAGAGTAAAATGTGGAGAAGGGGAATTGTTGATGGACTAAAATTGTTCCCAGCAATAACATAGGGAGAAGAAACACAGGGAAAGAAAGCCTCCTGTAAGACAGATAAGGACTCGAACAATTCTAAAGAAAATAAAAGACCTTGGGAAGAGGAAGATGATTCAGACGATGAGGAATTTATGGACAGATTATTACATGATCGCCCGCCACCTTATGCGGTGAGCGACAGTGCTCCAAGCACTAGCATGGATCCTGGGAACCAGACGCAGGAAAAGGGAGTTGCTGATACAGTACAGACTAGTGATACGGATTTGATACAGAATGGTGTCAGTGTACACACTGCACCAGACATACCGATACAGTTGCAACCTCCACCGCAGATACAGAGAATCTACCCAGACGTCCCAGTACTTGAGACTACTACAAATCTGATAGTGCAGCCAGATCCGATATATACGAAATCAAAATTAGTGCAGATTGAGTCAACTCCGAAATTACTGTCCCAACCGCAGCCACAGCTGATACCTGGGTACAACCCAGTGGCTGGCCCGCCATTAGTGCCTGTTCCGGGTTCCTTAGAACAGACCTATGGGGTTACTGCTCCACGGAGTCTGGGACCAGGTCAGACACCTGCTGCCATATCATTGCCAATTACTGTCGGTCCACCAGTGCCATTGTATGCGCAAGGCAAAACCAGCGTATGTGACCAGGGAGTAATGACTCAAGATGTGATAAGAGGAGGGTCTATGGGAACTCCCCAGATAATGGCCCCAGGAGAACAAGCAGTTGAACAGCAGAGGTCTTTAATGGACCTTAGCCCAGTGGGAGCACCCATAGAAGCAATGCGTCAAGCAGGGCTGGGGCTTTTAACTCCACAGACGATGAGTACGAACACCTCACATTCACCGATGATACATGCAGGGAACATCTCACTGCAGGGTTTCACAGTACAACAGCTAAATGAATGGCTAGAGAAGACTTATACTTCACAAAAGGCTACAGTGACTGCAGTCGAACCAGAAAAGGAAAAGCAAGACGAGTACCTAAACTTTGTAAGGCTAGGGGCAGAAGCTGCTGAATTAGTGGAAGGTACAATGGGAGTAAACAGATTGGAGTCATACACGGAAGCAGAATTAAGATTCCTATGCCCCAAGATTACCAAAGAAGTAGGTAAGGTGCATCAGAGATTAGCGAACCTGGCAGATAAATACAATATTGATATCGGAAACACTAAACACCTGAAAAGAAGTTACAGATTGGATTTTGACTCTAAAGATTTTGAACACATGAGGTCTATGGGAACGAAGGCACATTTGAAAGAATTGTTGCAAAGTGCGCAAGTTTGGGGTGCGCTGGAAAAATGGGAAGGCAGGTGGGCAAAGAAAAGAGATAAGGAAAAGGGTGACAGTCCAGGGTCTAATCAAGCCAAGGCCTCACCCAATCTGGAATCAGTAAAAATATTACCCATGAGAGAAACAGCTGGTGGCGTCTTAGTTCATGTGCCATGGACCAGAGGAGACATCCTATCTTTTACCAATGATTATCCTAGATTGAGGGAGAAACAGATTGAGTGGTACCAACAGACAGACAGGTTTGTGGAACTTGCAAAATGTCTTTGGGAAGACTTGAGTACCTTGTTTGAAATCATTGTTCCGCCCGATTTGTGGCTTGAGTGTAAGAGTGTAAGAGAGGAGTAGATTGGCCGTCGAAGGAGCCGGCAAGGGATAAGGGATAAGGTGACCGGGGCACCCTCTGAAGAGGTGATGAAGTATTATCATAAGGTGATTGAGTTTTTGAAGCAGAAGGTGTCGCCGAAGGTGACAGATTGGCAGAAAATCGACCGGACCTCTCAAGAGGTTAAGGAGTCAATGCACGCTTACTATGAGAGATTACTAAAGGCATTCAAACATTACAGCGGTACTGAGACCATTGACCCGAAAGACATGAATCATCTGGTGTTCAGATTTGTTGAAGGGTTGAGACCAGAAGTTAGCCAGATGATTAAGAATCATTTGATTTGTTGGCAAGCGAAGCCGATTGATGAAGTATTGCAGTATGCGAAATACTGGGGTGATGAGATTGAGCTGAAGCAGAAAAAGCTGAAAGAGAAAGTGATGGTGATGCAGATAAGGGCTGCACAGGCAGGAATACAGGGAAATGGAGGATTTGTAAATTGAGGTCCAGACTTGAATACCGTTGTGATTCAAAATGACGTACAAGGGGTGAAAAAGATGTCACCATGTCACAGGTGCGGGGGCGTGGGGCACTGGAAAAGGGAGTGCCCGAATATGGTGCATGATGGTGTTGTTCAGCAAAGCGCTAAGGATGGTACATTGCAAAATGTAAGGGGCCCAAAAATGAAACATCAAAACCCGAATTTTCAGAACAATCTGGTACAAATGCTAGGGGTACAGCCCATGCAGCAGATACAAATGCCGCGTTTCCAGCCGGTGCAAATGCAACCAGTACAACAGCAGATTCCCGTGGTACCTAGACAGCAAATGCAATTACCAATGGCTCCGATGGGACAGCAACAGGTGATGCTTCCTCAACAGGTCACAGGTCAGGTAATGAGTCAAAATAATACAGTACAACAGTTTCCATTGCGAGGTGAAAATGGCATGAATGGAGAGTGGTCAGATGATAGCTCAGACAGTGAAGAGTGCAGGCTTGCAGCATCCTTAGAAGTGGATCAGAGGGGTCCATATGTGGAAGTAAAAGTGATGGGCTACAAGGTCTCGTTTCTGGTTGACACCGGAGCTACACGCTCTACAGTCAGGAGTGCAGAGGTTCCAAAATTACCACTTTCGGGGCGTACCATAAGGGTAGTCAGAGTAGCAAACCAATATCTGACTAACCCGATTACAGATCCAGTACAGATTGAGATCGGCAACTTCCAGGAACTACATAGGTTTGTAGTCTGTGATTCAAGTCCAGTATCCCTACTGGGAAGGGACTTACTGTGTAATACAAAATGCTCGATTACCTAATCCAATGACGGAATCGAGGTACAGGCAAATAGTGACGATGAGGGAGATGAAGGTCAGTTCTCAGAGGAAGACACAGGGACAGCTAATGAGGATTAACCTTTAATTACCCTGTTCCCGATGCTTACCATGATTGATCTACCTGTCGAGTTGCAGGGGACGGTAACAGAGAAAGTGTGGGACCTGACAGGAAAGGAAGTAGGCCTAATAAAAGGGGTAGAACCAGTTAGAGTCCTGATAAAGCCGAATGCGGTGTTCCCTCAGGTGCCACAATATCATATGGCGCAAGATGTTCTTATCGAAGTGTCACAGATAATTGCAGATTTTCTGAGACAGGGAGTCCTGAAGGAGGTTTTGAGCAGTCCGTGTAACTCTCCTATAATGGGTTTGAAGAAACCTTGTGGGAAAGTTCGAATTGTGCGGGATTTGAGAAAAATAAACAAAATTGTGGTAAAATGTTGCCCTGTAGTGCCCAACCCAACGGTAATCATGTTCCAGGTTCCCTGTGATGCTGAATGGTTCACGGTTATAGACTTGTCACAAGCCTTTTTTTCGATACCTCTTCATGAGGACAGCCAATTTTTGTTCAGATTCAAATTCCTGGATAAGGTGTACAGTTGGTGCTGAATTCCACAAGGGTTTTCTGAAACACCATCCATTTTTAACCAGATACTGAAAAAGGATTTGGAATCCTTGGTGCTGCCTTTTAACTCGACTCTAGTGCAGTACATTGACGACTTGCTGATTGCATCTAAAACAAGGGATAACTGTAAATATGATACCATTGCCTTGCTGAATCAATTGGGAAAGATCGGACACAAGGTGTCACCCAAGAAGCTACAATACTGTCAGAAAGAGGTGAAATACCTAGGGCATCTAATTGAAAGAGGGTCCAGGAGAATATCAAAAGAAAGAATAACAGCCATTTTGCAAATGAACCCTCCAACGACAAAAAGAGATGTGAGGATGTTTCTGGGAATGGTGGGCTACTGTCACCAGTGGATACCCAACTTCTCGATCATCTCCAAACCCTTAATAAGACTGGCAGGAAAAGAGATCAAGGATGAGCCATATACCATAGCTTTGTCCAAAGAAGAGCTTGAATCATTTATGGAATTGAGAGAATGCATGTGCAGGGCACCAGCGTTAGGTATGCCTGATTATACGAAGCCTTTTCTACTGTTTTGTCATGAACGTGATGCTTGTTCTTTGTCTGTCTTGACACAGGTCCATGGAAGTGCAAATCCCCCTGTAGCATATTTTTCAGCTACCTTGGACCCCGTCGCAGCAGCCTTACCGGGTTGTTTGCGCGCAGTTGCAGCAGTTGGTCAGAGCCTTACGCAGTGTGAAGGCATAGTCATGGGATACCCCCTAACAGTAATGGTTCCACATTCAGTTGAAATTTTGTTGACTCGAACTAAAACTCAACACATGACAAATGCTCGTCTCACTAAGTATGAGACAATCATACTGGGGTCACCAAATGTCTCACTCAAGCGATGTACTGTATTGAACCCGGCAACTTTACTTCCTGTTGAAAACACTGAAATTAACAATGAGGAAGAGTTTGAACATGACTGTCTTGAGGTAACCGAATTATGTACCAAACCACGTCCAGATATTCAGGACACACAGTTAAAAGAAAATGACTGTAATCATGTTTGTCGATGGGTCCTGTTTAAGAGATTCTGTTGGAACAATGTAGCTGGATATGCTGTGTGTACCATAGCTGGTATCATTGAAGCTTCCTGTCTCGAGAAAGTGTTTTCTGCACAAGTGGCAGAATTAATTGCCCTTACCAAGGCATGCCACGCAGCTGTGAACTTGAGAGTCACTATCTATATGGACAGCAGATACGGATTCGGAATTGTACATGATTTTGACCAACTTTGGTCACAGAGAGGTTTCATGACCTCTTCTGGTTCTCCTGTGAAAAATGGTGAACAAATAAAGGACTTGTTACATGCCATTCAGTTACCTCTTGAAATTGCCGTGGTGAAATGCAATGCTCATGTTAAGTCGCAAGACTTTGGCGGTCATTCTGACCCTGGCGGTCCAGGGACCGCGGGAGCACCGCCAACAGGCTGGCGGTGCTCCCTTGGGCATTCTGACCGCGGCGGTTCAGCCGCGGTCAGAAAGGGAAAACCGGCGGTGTACCGCCGGTTTTCCGCTGCCCAGGGGAATCCTCCATGGCGGCGCAGCTTGCTGCGCCGCCATGGGGATTCCGACCCCCATACCGCCATCCTGTTCCTGGTGGTTTTGGCCGCCAGGAACAGGATGGCGGTATGGGGTGTCGTGGGGCCCCTGGGGGCCCCTGCAGTGCCCATGCCAATGGCATGGGCACTGCAGGGGCCCCCATAAGAGGGCCCCACCAAGATTTTCAGTGTCTGCCATGCAGACACTGAAAATCGCGACGGGTGCTACTGCACCCGTCGCACAGCTTCCACTCCGCCGGCTCCTTTCCGAGCCGGCATCCCCGTGGAAGGGTGTTTCCCGCTGGGCTGGCGGGCGGCCTTCTGGCGGTCGCCCGCCCAGCGGGAAACCCAGAATACCCGCAGCGGTCTTCTGACCGCGCAGCGGTATTCTGGCGGTTCCCGTTTGGCTGGCGGCGCCCGCTGCCAGCCAAAGTTGGAATCACCCCCTTTGTGTCCATGGGAAACGGTTATGCAGATCAAGTCGCAAGGTTTTGCGCATTGAACTGTATATCGTTTAAGGAGCAGTGGGAATTGTTACCGCAAACCGAAAATGACACATGTTTGAACCTTGCATTACGGGTGGTTGACACACTAGATGAGTTAAAAACATTACAAAGTTGTGCAAGCAAAGAAGAAAAACGTTCCTGGCAGAGAATGCAATGTATACAAAGGGCTGATGATTTGTGGGTCTCAGAGGAAGGAAAACTAGTTCTGCCAAACAGCCTTCTATCTCAGTTTGCCAGGCTGTATCATGGACAGGCTCACCTTGGGAGGGACGCAATGATCAGGTAATTTAAAATCGACTGGTTCAACCCAAAATTTAGACATGCTGCTGAGGTTATTTGTCACAGGTGCATCATCTGTCAACAGATGAATGCTGGGAAAGGGACAGTGGTAACCTTAAGCCACATTGGGAGAGCTGGTGGTCCATTCACCAAAATGCAAATGGACTTCATTGAAATGCCTGTTTGTGGGGGATTGAAGTACGTGTTGGTGATTGTGTGCGTTTTCAGTCACTGGATTGAAGCCTACCGCACACGTAGGAATGACAGTCTCACAGTTGCAAAGCTGCTACTTAGGGAACTAATACCAAGGTTCGGGTTTCCGGTCTCTATAGAGTCTGATAGGGGCAGACACTTCGACAGTGAGGTGATTAAACTCCTGTGTGCCGCACTTGACATCGAACAAAAGCTGCATTGTAGCTAACGCCCAGAAGCATCAGGACTAGTGGAGCAAATGAATGGTACTTTGAAATCGAGAATGGCAAAAATGTGCGCAGCTACCAATATGAAATGGCCAGATGCCATAGTACTGATGTCAATGAGAAACACCCCATACAAGAAAACAGGACTATACCCCCATGAGATTCTCATGGGTAGAGCTATGAGGCTGCCAGCAGTACCTGCAAATGCTCTAGTGAATATCACAGATGATATGGTGTTGGACTACTGCAAAGGTTTGGCTGATGTGATTCGCTCTTTCTCTCACCAGGTGGAAGCTAACACATTGCCACCGATTGGGGATCCAGGCCACACCCTACAAGCCGGTGACTGGGTGGTTGTCAAGAAGCACGTGAGAAAGTTGTGGCTGGAGCCACGTTGGAAAGGGCCATATCAAGTAATCCTGACAACTACTACTGCTGTAAAGTGTGCAGGAGTTCCCAACTGGATACATGCCAGTCACACAAAAAGGGTAACGTGTCCTGTTGAAGAGGTACTTGAAGTTTCCTGTACAACAGCTTCAGGAAGAGAAGTCTCATACCAGGTTCAGGAAGAGAAGTCTCAGAGTTAGAAAACAGACAAGAAGGAACTGAGACTGCCAGAGAGCCCACTGAGAACAGCCTTGTCCCTCAAACAGTGAATGAGTTTGAGAGAGGTGGCAGAGTGCCTATCTCAGTAGAGGCAGCAGGAGAACTAAATCAAGGAGAGGTTCTCCCAGAAGTAGACAGATACGGGTTAGAACTCGAACCCGGTACAGACCCAGAAGAAGAAGGAGAAGAAAAAGAAGAAGGAGAAATAGTAGAGAGAAATCCGAGTGTGCCAGAGTCTCCTGAGCCAACTGCAGGTCCATCAAGTGAAAACACTATGGGCCTTATTTATACTTTTTGGTGCAAAACTGCACTAAGGCAGTTTTGCCCCAAAAAGTTTTGCACCAGCTTGCACCATTTTTTAGCACCAGCTGGGCACCATATTTATGGAATGGTGCAAGCCGGTGCAAAGGGTAGGCTAGCTTTAAAAAAAATGACGTTAGGCAGTTTTGAGTCAAAATAAATTAACCTGACCAGATTAGCATCATTTTTTGATGCTAAGGGGCATATTTATACTCTGTTTGCACTGAATTAGCGTCCGTTTTTTTAAACTCTAATTCAGTGCAAAACTAACTCCATATTTATACTTTGGTGCTAGACCCGTCTAGCACCAAATTTATGGAGTTAAAGTCATTTTTTGGAAGTGGAAACCTACCTTGCCTTAATAAGATGCAAGGTAGGCGTTCCCGTGCAAAAAAATGACTCTATGGCTTTAACACCATATTTATACTCCCATGTAAAAATGGTGCAAGGGAGGGAGGAGGGGTCAAAAAATGGGGCAAAGCAAGCTTTGCCCCATTTTTTAAGACCTGGGTCAGGGCAGGGGTTAGGGGACCTGTGGGCCTATTTCCATGGTGCAACACAATGGAATAAGCCCAGAGGTGCCCTCCCCAGGCCCCAGGTGCACCCCCACCCACACCATAGGGACTGCGGAGGATGGGGGACCCTATCCCAGGTAAGTACAGATAAGATTGTATTTTTTTTTTTTTTTTTTTTGTTTAAGTGCCATAGGGGGCCCTGAAATGGGCATGGTAGGTTTAGCACCATAAAATGACGCTAATCTGGTTAGAGTCATTTTTTTTTACTCTAACCTGCCTAAAGTCGTTTTTTGGTGCTAAACCCTCTTCTTCTATACTACCAGTCCCACCCGACTAAAGTCATTTTTTTTTACTCTAGCCTACCCTTTGCACCGACTTGCACCATTCCATAAATATGGTGCCCGGCTGGTGCACAGAAATGGTGCAAGCCGGTGCTAAACATTTTGGTGCAAAACTGAGTTAGTGCAGTTTTGCAGCAAAAAGTATAAATAAGGGCCAATATTTTGTAAGTTTGCGCCACTTTTGCGTCATAAAATGACGTTAATGCAGTGCAAAAAAAGTTTAAATCAGGGCCTTGGTGCTAGATGGGTCTAGCACCAAAGTATAAATATGGAGTTAGATTTGCACCAAATTAGAGTTAAAAAAAATGACGCTAATTTGGTGCAAACAGAGTATAAATATGCCGCAGAGTATAAATATCCCCCTAAATATGGCGTTAAGGCCATAGAGTCATTTTTTGCACGGGAACGCCTACCTTGCATCTCATTAAGGCAAAGTAGGTCTCCACTTTCAAAAAATGACTTCAACTCTATAAATTTGGTGCTAGAGGGGTCTAGCACCAAAGTATAAATATGGAGTTAGTTGTGCACCGAATTAGAGTAAAAAAATAATGACACTAATTCGGTGCAAACAGAGTATAAATATGCCCCTATATCACAAGAGGAGGGTGCTGTCCAGCGTCCTGGAAAGACACATCGAAAGAAGATGCATAAGGGTGATAACTGGCCAGAGAAACCACTCTTAAGGATAAGAGATACACCAAATGAAACAATATCAGAGGAGAACGATACAACCCGAGTGGAAGACCTAAGTGAAGGAGAACAGCAAGGTGAACGAAGACTGAAAAGAAAGAGAGTCGCAAACAGAAGATATACAGGTCCTGAGTGGGCGTATGCTACAACATCTGAGTGGCAACAAGAATTCCTAGCATTCTATTTCGACTGAGAAGTACCAGGCCAGTACTACGGTACCTGAACTAATCCAAAAGAAAGACTTGGTTAAAATTGAACATCTGAAAACTGATAAAGAGACTTTATAAATTACCGAATGTGACATTAAAACCGGATTGACTTCAAGAAACCTGATTATGACAAGCTGCTAACCTGAATTGACAAAAGGGGTCCTGGAGTGAGTGAAGACGCTGTAAAATACAAGCAGAGAGCAAGAGAAAATTCTAAATCATCCTGAAGTTGATTGTCATTCTACTATCTGATTCTATACAGACATGGCTTATAATAGAGGTAGTAACAAGGGCAGTAAGGTGTGTGGTTGGCTAGGTCTTATAATAGGTGTTGTGTGTGCAATAATAATTGTGGGAGTGATTGTGGGAATGCCATGGATAGAGAAAGAGACTATTAACGCTACTTCGAAGCCTGAAACTACAACACTAACACCATGGGAAAGATTTGAGCAAGATGCGAGACACCTGCATGAGGGAACTAATTCTAAAGGGGAACTTTCTACTAATGTCTTCTATTGCTTGCTAAATGAGTATGTGGAGACCATGGATGCGAAAGACTGTTATGTGTGCACTAAGATTCCTTCATCTGTGCAGGAAGGAGTTACTTACCATAGCCTCCCTCTAACTTATGGGATTAGTTATAGTTTGCTACTAACAAGTTTCTATAAACAAGATCATGTGCAATACTTTTATTCAAATTTGGATGTTGTGTTTTCTTTTGTGCCTGTGATTGAGTTCCTGAACAAGTTAGCTAAGGAACATGATATAAAAATAGTTAGAGGATTCTTCGAGCCGACGCTTACATTTGGAACTGCTTATGCACATCGTAATAATTTGACTTGCTTGCTATCACCTGTAGAGAAAAGCTTTTTAGCTCACACTGATGATAGACGCAAAGCATTAAAAGAAAGATTAGAGAAAGGATTAGAAAAACGCACATATGCAAATGATTATGCTTACACTGCAATTAAAACACAAGGCAAGCTAGCTATAGATGCATTACATGTAGATAGGCTTTGTATATATAGGCCAAAATCTGAGCAGGACAATTTATTTGTTTGTGGGAACGAATGAATGCAGACATGTGTTTTTGTTTCAGAGTAAATGGACATTTATGTTGAATGGACAGGATCCAGCGATCCCTGGGATCTATTACATCTGTGGGGTTAATGCTTATTACCATCTCCCTAAGGGATGGTATGGGACATGTTATTTGGGAATAGTTTTCCCAAAGATTTACCAGATTGATGACTTAAAGCAAATACCTAAAACGTCTGAATTACAACATACTAGACAAAAACGAGAATCAGTGGCTGCTGTAATTGGTGACATATTTGGAGCTATAATTCCTTCAGTGGGGGTTATCTTGAATTCTATGACGATTCAAAAGTTGTCTACAATTGTGGATAACATGCTGACAAATTTCACAGGGGCTATACTCCTGATGGATACTGAACTTGCTGCAGAAAGAACTATGACTCTTCAAAATCGGCTTGTTTTAGACATTCTTTTAGCAAAGAGTGGAGAGGTCTGCAAGATGCTCAACGAGCGCCATTGTTGCTCATTCATTCCGGACAATAGTAAAAAGATTAGAGGTATGCTTACTAACCTAACTAGAGATAGTACAGATTTGAAGGATTTGAAAGAACTTGGGGGTTATTCTAACTTTGGAGGAGGTGTTAATCCGTCCCAAAAGTGACGGAAAAGTGACGGATTTACCACCAGCCGTATTACGAGTCCATTATATCCTATGGAACTCGTAATACGGCTGGTGGTATATCCGTCACTTTACCGTCACTTTTGGGACGGATTAACACTCCTCCAAAGTTAGAATAACCCCCTTGGTGTCTGGGAGAAATTTGGAAAGGGAATTGCCAGAGTAGGGAGCTGGTTTACCAATATTTGGAATGGGGTGCTTGCAAAAATACTAATGGTTCTATCAATCGTTCTGGCCTGTCTATTAGGATTATGGGGGGCATGCAAAATCAATGGTAAAATTAAGAAAAATTGGACTAAAAGAACCAGAAGAAATGAAGAAAGTGAAAGAGAGAAAATGTTTAATGAAATTTGGGAAAGTTCACATAAAGGGCAAGATGTTGAAACGCGGATTATGCACAAAGTGAAAAATTAAAAGTGAAAGGTCAAAGGGAAAGGTTGTGTGATGACGAGCGTCATCAGAGGAGGGACTGAGAGAGCGTAGTTTAAATAATACATATACTAAAGTGAAATGCTTATATCAATGCTCAACGATGCTGCATAGAAAACAATAATAAACAGTGATTTGCATAGCGTGCATTCGAATTATGACTATGATATATGTGGCCACCAATGTGTATGCAAACTATTGACAATAATTGGTAAAATTGTTTATGCTATGGTTAATCAAGCTTATATTAACATTTACGATATTGCATTGAAAATCTCATAGGCCTTAAGTTAGCGTGAGCTGTGAGGTTTTAGCTGCCTGACTCTCATATTAAAAGCATTTTTCTGTTTTTCAGTGTGCTGACTCGCAAAGGGCCATGACCCTGCAAATGTTCTTTTTCTTCATCCCAATGTAACAGTACAAATTCTGTTCTCATCCGCATGCTTGCTGCTTTAGTATTAGTTTATATACAAAGTTGAAACAAATGTAGATCAATGTAATGTACAAGGACGTTTAAACCATAGACAAAGGAACTCATGACCCGAGAAGACGTGCCAACCTGTGAAGTAATCTCCGGATGTGCCACCTCCGAAGGCATCAATTATGAAGACCAATCAAAATGTTATGAATTATCGTAGGGTGACAATTAGAATTACCTAATGTAAAATTTGATAGGTCAAAGATAGTGGGGTATAGCAAATGTCCAATAGAATTTTGGGGGAAGGTATTACGAAAAAGGGATAAAAACCCATTTCACAGAAGGGCCGAGAGAACTAGGTAGGGAATGCTATTGATTTTATCCAGAAACTCTGTCACTCTGTTCGGTGACTTATTATACCATCCACACCCATAAACTGTCCCTATACACTTCTCCTCCTTATGAGGGAAGTGTCCCCTGTCCTCTAGACAAGTTTAGACTGATGGCGTTTTGACTGATGTCCTGAAGACGAAGACTGATCCTGTGTGCTGACCTAATCCTTGGAGGGTAATTATGACAATGCAATTTGTAATTTGTCTGTTTGCTTTTCCTTTCTAGGTACCAACTGCTCATTTGATAGAGACCATAGTTAGACGTTTTTTTAAATTGGTGTTCTAAATTGTTTTTGCATGAAGCCCCACATGCTGATGCTAATTAGTGGTTAGGACAGGAGTTCACTTCGACTGACATAAATAGACAAAAGACTGACGTTGCGCTATGCTGAACTGAGACATATATGATATTCACTGTATTCTGATCTATGTTCACGGTGTGCTATGTTCTTATGTTTGTGATTCTTGCATTAATGAAATCTTATCACAGTTGCCATATTGTGACTATGCTCTTATGCTTCCTGGTATTGAGATTAACTCTTCTGCTCATAGATTGTAATCAATAGGGAATAAAATTCATTAAAATTCTATTAAGGGTGTGGTTATTCATGGCTGAAAGGTCATGGTTGCGCAGACAATTTGATTAATGCCTTTATCTAAAGTAAAGTGCATTGTGGTGGTAAATATTGATGACATTTTTGATATATTACTTGACATATTGATCAGTTATCTCGTCCTACGGTGTCTCACCACTGGGTCACAAGATTCATTGGCCTAAAACGAGTCCTAATGTGTAAAAATGAACATAGAAGGACGCGTTATCACAGGAACTACTACTGAAATGGCACCAAAAATATCATACATACACCCCAATCACAAATTGGTTGGACCCCGTATCATAGCAATTTTACACAGACCCTCAGGTTCTGCATGTAACAAGGCGCAGTTATGAGTATTTTACTGCAGAGTAGAAACACGAGGGCCTCATTTACTAAGTTTTGGCACGGGGCAGCACCACAAGCCTTTTTGCTGCGCCGCCCTGCGTCAAAACAAAAGGGCAGGAATCGGCTGTATCTATAAAATATGGCACATTCCTGTTCTTGTCCCCTACTCTGGTGCACAAATTGTTGCCTAGCACCAACGCAGGGCACCATGGGGCAAGGGAGCCTACCTTGCAGGAATGATTGTTTATATGCAGGAAGGGACAGCTTCCTGCACATAAACAATCATTAAAAGCGTTTTCCTCCTACTATATGTGCTGTACAATGAGGCGCACATAGAAAGAGGTAACAAGCATTTGCAACGCAATGGGTTTCACATTTGCTCCAGTTAAAACTATAGGCGTTGTACATTCCTAACTGGACCTTTCTTTCCAAATAAATTGAAAATGAAAAGTAAAACATTAGTTGACATAAGCAAGACGATTCAAAGAACCATGGGTACCATGAGCATGAAGGAGAGACACAAATGGAAAAAGAAGCTCGCTTACACTTAAACATTTCAGCAATCGGGCAATTATCGCGCAGTCTCAAAAGCGGTAACAAAACTGTCCCAAGGAGGGACAAACTTAAAGCATTTACCAATTATAATAAAGGATTTTTGAAAGGCAAGCCCACAAACGAGTGAAAGTGATGGGCGTGAGGTGGGAGTGGTTAAAAACCCACAATACTTACAACAGGTCAAAGAGCTTGCGCGCTCAACCTAAAATCAGGGAGAAATAATGTTATTTCTCCTCATTGCACCATTTTAATGCCACATCTGAGGTGGCGTAGGAATCTGCCAAATTGCAAATCTGGGAATGTGTCAGATTCTGTAAGATTCCATGGGTGTTGTGTGGGAACACTGTAGGAAAGTACCATCTTGCCTGGCATGTTACCCCCATTTTCACTTGTGTGTCAGTTTGTTTTTGCCTGTCTCACTGGGATCCTGCTAGCCAGGGCCCCAGTGCTCATAGTTTGTGGCCTATATGTGTTCCCTGTGCCCTTTTGCACCTTCATTCTGGGTTTAGTGGGCTCCTGCCCCCCCTGGACACTTGCGTGACTCTTGGACTTGGTCCCCTTCCTTTACAGGTCCTCAGGTCCAGGAATCCGTCTTCAGTGCGTTGCAGTCAGTTGTTGCCTTTGCAGAATCCCCTATCTCGATTTTACTGTCTTTCTGGGGTAGTAGGGTAACTTTACTCCTACTTTTCAGGGTCTTAGGGTGGGGATCTTGGACACCCTTAGTGTTTTCTCACACTCCCAGCGACCCTCTACACACTAAACTAGGCCTGGAGTCCATTTGTGGTTTGCATTCCACTTTTGGAGTATATGGTTTGTGTTGCCCCTAGGCCTATTGTCTCCTATTCCTGGTTCAGCCTAAGCTGCTCTGCTATAGCTACCTCTATAAGCCTAAGCTGCTAGAACACTACTAATCTACTAATACGGGATAACTGGACCTGGCACAAGGTGTAAGTACCATCAGGTACCCACTATAAGCCAGGCCAGCCTCCTACAAACACCCACAGCAACACCCATAGAATGCCCCCTTCACGCAATGTTATGCATTGAAGGGGTCCATATTTCAAGGCCATGAAAATCTTCACAAGGTGGCTTTGCATTGCCTTGTAAATATGGGCTGGAACACTGGGCCACCAGAGCGTAAAAAAAAAATGATGCTCTGGTGGCGCTGTGTGCCGCTAGGGCCTCGTAAATGAGGCCCCATACTGCGCTTCAAAGTGCCAGTCACTAACTTTCTCCTTCACCGCACAGAACCAAGGAGTAAGACCAACCCAGTTTTGTAGTGATTTTGTTACATAGCCTTTTATTACAAGCTCTGGAAAGCAAAGCAACCAGTAGGCATTTCTTACAATGAACTTCATTGACATTGTTAAGACATAGTCTAGTATTCAAAATAGAGACAGAACAGGAAGAAAAACACTCACCATCTTAAACTTAAATGATTTGACACTTCAGCACCCCTTTAAAGCAAGCATTGACCACAGCATTGTGCCAGAAGGATTCAGTCACATGCAGAACAGGATACATCTTAGGCATCATATACATCACCCCTACCCAAGGGCATCAGCAAGATCTTTGACAGTTGAACACACTTAATGAAACAAAACCTTCAATGCAAAAGAAATGAACAAGACCCACAGTGTGCTGCAATACACATTACCAGGGCACTGCATAGCGCACCATCCCTGATGGGGTACCTGAACCCGGGTAAAGACCCCCAAAGCATCCACATCCAGGCATTCAAGGGTTAGGGCACAAAGATCTTGGACCACTAGCAGGTCAGCTGCCCATCCTGCCAGCCTCGTGCCCCCTTTAAACAACACCCCGCCAAGGGGTTAATCCATGCAACAATCCACCCTTTGGGGTCTCCCCCTTTTCTCTGCAGGTAGGAGTTTCGTCACAGGATGAAGAAGCTATTGGCAAATTTGCACTCCCTCCAGCAACGTCTGCCTTTCCTCATCCATGGACCCCAAGATTGTGCTCAGGAACTGCTTGTGGCACCTGAGTGACTGATCCACGCTATCCTTGTGAACAGCTCGCCCTGCTTCAGCTGAAGCAAATTGTGACTGACTATGCCCATAGAGGAGTTCACCAAGATTGGTTCAATTTCTTGTCTGAGTTATTCATTGCTTTAGTAGGTGCCGTTCACCCTCCAGGCCACAGGGACAGGGGAATCACCTCTGACCACGGTACAGTGGTCCCTGGCAGCCTCTTCTTTACCTTTGACAGTGCAAAGAGCAGGGCCTCGTGCACCCTGCACCTCCCCATGGGAACCATGTTGTTACCCCCTGCATGCACCACCATGCCCTGCTTTGAGATCCACAAAGAGGTTGTAGGAAGTTGGCTCTGTATATACTATCTCAAAGTAAGAGATAGCGTGCACTGAGTCCAAGGGTTCCCCTTAGAGGTAAGATACTGGCAAAATTAGAAAATTCTAATGCTCTATTTTTGTGGTAGTGTGGTCGAGAGTAGGCTTATCAGAGGGTAGTGTTAAGCATTTGTTGTACACACACAGGCAATAAATGTGGAACACATACTCAAAGACTTAACTCCAGAACAATATTTTTTATATAGAAAAATATATTTTCTTAATTTCTTTTTAGATCCACAAGTTCAAGATTTGAAGCAAATACATAACATGCAAGGTACTCCACACAGGTAAGTTAGGAACTTTGAATTAGAGCAATAACATATACAGTTTTTGTTAAAATGGCAATAAGCAATTTTAAAAGTATACACAGTGCAAAAATCAACAGTTCCTGGGGTAGGTAAGTATTGGTTAGTTTGTGAGGTAAGTAAGACACTTACAATTCTCAGTTCCAGGGCATAGGCAGCCCACCGTTGGGGGTTCAAGGCAACCCCAAAGTTACCACACCAGCAGCTCAGGGCCGGTCAGGTGCAGAGGTGAAAGAGGTGCCCAAAACACATAGGTGCCTATGGAGACAAGTGGTGCTCCGGTTCCAGTCTGCCAGCAGGTAAGTACCCACATCCTCGGGGGCAGACCAGGGGAGTTTTGTAGAGCACTGGGGAGGACACAAGTAGGCACACAAAACACACCCTCAGCGGCACAGGGGCGGCCGGGTGCAGTGTGTAAAGCAGGCGTCGGGTTTTGTATAGGAAACAATGGAGGGGCCCGGGGGTCACTCTAGCGGTGGAGGCAGGTATAGGGGGGCTTCTCGGGCCAGCCACCACCTGGGCTAGGCAGAGGCTCGCCTGGGGGCCACTCTTGCACTGAGGTTCGGTTCCTTCCGGTCCTGGGTGCTACTGGTGCAGTGCTTGGTCCAGGCGTCGGGTCCCTTGTTAGAGGCAGTCGTGGTCAGGGGAGCCTCTGGATTATCTCTGCAGGCGTCGCTGTGGGGATCCAGGGGGGTTGTCTCGGGCTACTCACGGGGTCGCAGTCGAATGGGAGTCCTCCCTGTGATGATTGTTCTCTGGATCTCGAGCCGGGGACGTCGGGTGCAGAGTGTGAAGTCTCACGCTCCTGGCGGGAAGAGTGAGGTCTTTGAAAGTTGTAGAAAAGTTGCAAGAATGTTGCTTTTTGTTGAGCAGAGCTGTTGCTCACGGGAGTTTCTTGGTCCTGGGGTTCAGGGCAGTCCTCTGAGGCTTCAGAGGTCGCTGGTCCCTGTTGGATGCATCGCTGTTGCAGTTTTTCGAGTCAGGAGACAGGCCGGTAGGGCTGGGGCCAAAGCAGTTGTCGTCTTCCGTCGTCTCTGCAGGCTTGCAGGTCAGCAGTCCTTCTTCTTAGTTCAGTTTGCAGGAATCTGATTTCCTGGGTTCTTGGGTGCCCCTAAATACTAAATTTAGGGATGTGTTTAGGTCTGGGGGGCAGTAGCCAATGGCTACTGTCCTTGAGGGTGGCTACACCCTCCTTGTGCCTCCTCCCTGAGGGGAGGGGGGCACATCCCTATTCCTATTGGGGGAATCCTCCAAAATCAAGATGGAGGATTTCTAAAGGCAGGGGTCACCTCAGCTCAGGACACCTTAGGGGCTGTCCTGACTGGTGGGTGACTCCCCTTTGTTTTTCTCATTATCTCCCCTGGACTTGCCGCTAAAAGTGGGGTCTGTGTCCAGGGAGCGGGCATCTCCACTAGCTGGAGTGCCCTGGGGCATTATAACACAAAGCCTAAGCCTTTGAGGCTCACTGCTAGGTGTTACAGTTCCTGCAGGGGGGGGGGGTGTGAAGCACCTCCACCCAGAGTAGGCTTTGTTTCTGGCCTCTGGGAGCACAAAGGCCCTTACCCCA
Organism: Pleurodeles waltl; assembly: GCF_031143425.1. Taxonomy (NCBI): domain Eukaryota; kingdom Metazoa; phylum Chordata; class Amphibia; order Caudata; family Salamandridae; genus Pleurodeles; species Pleurodeles waltl. Next base: position 1,216,890,914 of record NC_090440.1, read on the forward strand.
GGGGGTCAGAAACTTGTCTCTCAGCAGCAGGCTGGCACCGACCAGTCAGTCCTGCACTGAAGGATTGGGTAAAATACAGGGGGCATCTCTTAAGATGCCCTCTGTGTGCAATTTTTTAATAAATCCAACACTGGCATCAGTGTGGGTTTATTATTCTGAGAAGTTTGATACCAAACTTCCCAGTATTCAGTGTAGCCATTATGGAGATGTGGAGTTCGTTTTAACAAACTCCCAGGCCGTATACTTAATATGGCCACACTGTACTTACAATGTTTAAGAATAGACTTAGACACTGTAGGGGCATATTGCTCATGCAGCTATGCCCTCACCTGTGGTGTAGTGCACCCTGCCTTAGGGATGTAAGGCCTACTAGAGGGGTGACCTACCTATGCCACAGGCAGTATTTTGTGGGCATGGCATCCTGAGGAGGATGCCAGGCCGACTTTGCCTTTTTCTCCCCACCAACACACACAATATACAATGGCAGTGTGCATGTGTTAGGTGAGGGGTCCCTTAGGGTGGCACAACATATGCTGCAGCCCTTAGGGACCTTCCCTGGTCACAGGGCCCTTGGTACCACTGGTGCCTTTTACAAGGGACTTATCTGTGTGCCAGGGGTGTGTCAATTGTGGAAACAATGGTACATTTTAACTGAAAGAACACTGGTGCTCGGGCCTATTTAGCAGAGTCCCAGCACACTTCTAAGGCAAGTCAGCATCAATATCAGGCAAAAGGTGGGGGGTAACTGCAACAGGGAGCCATTTTCCTACACAAGCCCCCCCCAGCCCACAGGCCAGGAGACTCAGCCAAAGCTGGGAGAGTCTTCCTAGTCTGTCAGGCGAGGAAGAGTAAGGAAAACAGGCTGGTTTGTTGCAGGGCCTACTCTGCCTTACATCCTCCTGTTCAGGTCATTCCCTCTGGGGAACTGACCTACTTCCACAGTGATAGGACCTAATCTGAATTGCCTCTTGTCTGAGTTTTTAATGTCTTCACCCATTGTCTCTATTTTGGGGTAGAAGGTATCCACCTCTGCTAATCTTATCTTAGCCAGGGTCACCCCTAGCTTACCCAAAGAGGTTACCCAGAGCTGGATAAACCCCACCATGACCAACTGGGTCAGGGGGCCTAACTTGCTATTTGGCATGGGGTGAGACCACCATGCCAAGGATAGTGCAGCCATAAAGGCTAACACCCAGCAGAGGCCACTGACAGTTGTCAGTGCCCAGAACCACACCTTTAGCTCTTCACCTACAAGATAAGGGGCTAAGTTACAGGCGCCTTTGGGTTCAGGGTGCCTGTCTGCTGTGTTAGAGTTGGGGGTTACTACATCTTGTAGTAAACACCCTTCTCCCACTCTTTCTTCTGTTAACTGAGGAGTCACCCACTCAGGTTTAACAGTTGCCTGGCTAGCCAGGACTTCTTGTGGGTTAGGTTGGACTTTACCAGTGCCACTTTTGGAGTTCTCTCCTACTGGAGCAGAATCTCCTTGGCTTGTTGGAACCTTGGCTAAAGGTTGTCCACCTTTCCTACTCTGTTTTTTTTTTCTTTTTCTTCTGGGGCCTACTTGCAGTCACTGCAGGGACAGCACCTCCAGAATCCTTGGGAGAGGACTGGCACAGGACCAGTTCCTCTCTTGGGCTCTTACTAACTTCTGGGTAGTCATTTCCAAGGAGACAATCAAGGGGGAGGTCTGTACTGACTACCACCCTTCTTCAGCAAAAAGTCGCACCCACTTCTATGGGCACAAAAGCCACAGGCCTATCAGTGACCCTGTCTGGGCTAACTCTCTCTCTGGCAGTCTCACATGGGATGTACTGGTTTGAGAACACCAGCCTGTCATGCACAATAGTGTGACTGGCACAAGTGTCTCTCAGGGCAGTGGCTGGGATTCCATTCACCAGTAGGTGGTGAAAGTGTCTACTTCCCTCTGGAATCTCCAACTCACCTGTTGGGCCCTTTTTCCAGTGGGAGGCTATGAAGACCTCCTCATCTGAGGAGTTATCCTCAATGGCGACACCGGTCACCCCTGGGATTTTGCTAGGGGGTTTGTTTTTAGGACAAGAAGTGTCCTTGGTGTGGTGCCCTGTCAGTTTTGGCCCCATGCCTTAGTGGCATCCCAGTTCCTACCCTGGTACCCACCTTTGTTTTGGGTTGTGTCTTGGGGCCCACCCACCTGGTCTGGTTTTGGGGGGCCTACAGAAGACTCTTTTTTTATTTTTTTCTAGTGTCACCCACTTTCTCCTGGGGAGGCATTGTAACTCCTTTCTTTTGGTCACCCCCAGTGGAGGTTTTGGTTACCCTAGTCTTGACCCAGTGGTCTCCCTTCTTTTCCAATTCTTGGGGAGAAATTGGACCTAGGTCTGCCAGATACTGATGCAACTTTTCATTGAAAACTTTACCTAAAATGTGTTCTTTCATAAACAAATGATAAAGCCCAACATAGTCATGCACTTCATTTCCAGTTACCCAGCCATCCAGTGTTTTCACTGAGTAGTCTAAAAAATCAACCCAGGTATGGCTCGAGGTTTTCTGAGCCCCTCTGAACCTAATCCTGTACCTCCTCAGTTGAGAATACAAAGCCCTCAATCATGGTAGCCTTCATGAGGTCATAGGATTCTGCAACTTTATCACAGAGTGTGAGGAGTCTATCCCTACATTTCCCAAAGGAGAGCTCCCCAGTGAGATCAGTTTACTTTTCTGGTTGCACAAGCCCTCTAAAAAGATGTGAACCATTTGGTGAAGTCATCAGCATTTTCATATTTTGTTACAATCCTTTTGGAGATTTTTAGGATGTCAGTCTTTTCTCTGACCCTATTTAAGTTGCTGCCATCATTGATGGGAGCTAAACCCATCTCTTGTCTTTCCCTTTCTATGGCTAGGAGCTGCTTCTCCAAAGCCAATCTTTTGGCCATCCTGGCTAACAGGAGGTCATCTTCATTGAGGCTGCCCTCAATGCTTCCCGAGTTACTAGTCTCCCCTGTGGAAGAACCAGTTTCTCTGACTAACACTTGTGGAGTCAGGGTTTGAGGGACCCTGGTCTCCCTAATTAGGACAGGAGGGAGGGAGTCATCCTCCTGCTCACTAATTTCTCCCTCTGTAAGATTATCCTCAGAGGGGTGGTCCTTTGCAAACTCTGCCAAAAGCTCCTGGAGCTTTACTTTGGTAGGGTTGGACCCAGTCTTTATATTTTTTAGTTTACAGAGATTCCTTAACTCTGACATCCCTAGATGCAGGTAAGGGGTGAGGTTGAGTTTCACCACCATCTCATATGTGCTAGACATTATTTCTCTAAAAGTTATGATAACTTTTTAAGAATCTAAAAACTACTTCTAGAACTTAAATCCAAACTTGTACAAACGTTTAAACTCTAAAAGAAATGCTAACATGGACTTACACAAGGCCCTAGCAGGACTTTTAAAAAGTTAGAAAAATAGCTCAAATTTCAAAAATCAGTTTCTAATGACAATTTTGGGAATTTAGTTGTGTGATCAGGTATTGGCTGAGTAGTCCAGCAAATGCAAAGTCTTAGACCGCACCGCTGATCCACCAATGTAGGAAGTTGGCTCTGTATATACTATCTCAAAGTAAGAGATAGTGTGCACAGGGTCCAAGGGTTCACATTAGAGATAAAATAGTGGCAAAATTAGATAATTCTAATGCTCTATTTTTGTGGCAGTGTGGTCGAGCAGTAGGCTTATCAGAGGGTAGTGTTAAGCATGTGTTGTACACACACAGGCAATAAATGAGGAACACATACTCAAAGACTTCTGGCCAATAGTTTTTATATAGAAAAATATAATTTCTTAATTCAATTTTAGAACCACAAGTTCAAGATTTGAAGTAAATACATAAAATGCAAGGTACTCCACACAGGTAAATTAGGAACTTTGAATTAGTGCAATAACATATACAGTTTTTGTTAAAATGGCAATAAGCTATTTTAAAAGTAGACACTGTGCAAAAATCAACAGCTCCTGGGGGAGGTAAGTATTGGTTAGATTGTGAGGTAAGTAAGACACTTACAAGTCTCAGTTTCTGGGCATAGGCTTGTCAGAAAGCCTTTGATTCTCTGAAGGAAGCCATGTGCACAGCCCCCGTGCTCAAGGCCCCTGACTACTCCCAGGAATTTATTGTGCAGACAGATGCTACAGAGCATGGCATAGGGGCTGTTCTAGCACAGCTAAATGAGGAGGGCTCAGACCAACCGTTAGTCTTTATTAGCAGAAGACTATTATCACGGGAACAAAGGTGGAGTGCTATTGAGAGAGAAGCATTTGCTGTCGTCTGGCCACTGAAGAAGCTAAGACCCTACCTGTTTGGGACTCACTTCCGGGTTCAGACAGACCACAGGCCCCTCAGATGGCTCATGCAGATGAGGGGTGAAAATCCAAAACTCTTGAGGTGGTCCATTTCCCTACAGGGGATGGACTTTACGGTGGAGCATCGCCCAGGGGTTGACCACGCCAATGCTGATGGTCTCTCCAGATACTTACGCCTTAGCGATGAGAGCTCCCAGGAGGTCGGGTAGCTCTCCCCACTTTCAGCTGGGTGGACACATGTTAGACCTGACATGCCTTAGGGTGGTCACCCCTAACTTTTTGCCTGCCTCCCTCCACTTTTTGGACTCTGTTTTGCTGGCTTTTAGACTCTGCTAACCAGTGCTAAAGTGCATATGGTCTCTCCCTTTTAAACATGGTAACCTTGGATCATACCTGATTGGACTATTTAATTTACTTATAAGTCCCTAGTAATGTGCACTATATGTGCCTAGGGCCTGTAGATTAAATGCTACTAGTGGGCCTGCAGCACTGGTTGTGCCACCCACTTAAGTAGCCCCTTTACCTTGTCCCAGGGCTGCCATTGCAAGGCCTGTGTGTGCAGTTTCACTGTCACCTCGACTTGGCATTTAAGAGTACTTGCCAAGCCTAAACCTCCCCTTTCTCCACATGTAAGTCACCTCTAATGTGTGCCCTAGGTAACCCCTAGAGCAGGGTGCTGTGTGGGTGAAAGGCAGGACATGTACCTGTGTAGTTTACATGCCCTGGTAGTGTAAAACTCCTAAATTCATTTTTGCACTACTGTAAGGCCTGCTCCCTTAATAGGCTAACATTGGGGCCGCCCTCATACAGTATTGAAGTGGTAGCGGCTGATCTGAAAGGAGTAGGAAGGTCATATTTAGTATGGCCAGAATGGTAATACCAAACCCTGCTGACTGGTGAAGTTGGATTTGATATTACTATTCTAGAAATGCCACTTTTAGAAAGTGAGCATTTCTTTGCACTTAAATCGTTCTGTGCCTTACAATCCACGTCTGGCTGGGCTTGGTTGACAGCTCCTTGTGCATTCCCTCAGACACACCCCAAACACAGGGTACTCAGCCTCACTTTCATACATCTGCATTTTGAATGGGTCTTCTTGGGCTGGGAGGGTGGAGGGCCTGCTCTCACACAAAGGACTGCCACACCCCCTACTGGGACCCTGGCAGACAGGATTGAACTGAAAGGGAACCTGGTGCACTTCTTAGCCACTCTTTGAAGTCTCCCCCACTTCCAAGGCACACTTAGGTATAAAACAGGGCCTCTGCCCTACCTCATCAGACACTTGCTGGAGAAGAAACCAGAACCAGAACCTGCATCCTGCCAAGAAGAACTGCCTGGCTGCCCAAAGGACTAACCTGGCTGCTTTCTACAAAGGACTGCTGCCTTGCTGTTGCCCTGCTGCCTTGCTGAACTCTTGTCTGGCTGTAAAAGTGTTCTCCAAGGGCTTGGATAGAGCTTGCCTCCTGTTCCCTGAGGTCTCAGGACCAAAAAGACTTCTCTTTTTCATTTGGACTCTTCGTGCGCCAAACATTTCGACGCACAGCTTGCTCCGCAGCGAGAAAAACGCCACATACCGACGCTGATCGACGCGACGCCTTCGGGACGACCGGAACTTCGACGCACGGCCTTGCAAGGACAACGTCGCTCGACTTCCAGAGGAGAAATCGACGCAACGCCTGCCGTGAGAGCGAAACATCGAAGCACAGCCCAGCGGAACGACGCGCAGCCAGAAAACAAGCAGGAGAATCCACGCACAGACCCTGGGACATCTGGTAATCCTGCGACCCACAGAAAGAGAGATCCCCGCGTGAAAAATAATGACGCAAGTCCGTGTGTGCAGGGGAGAAATCAACGCACACACCATTTTTCCACGTATCTCTTCTTCTGCGGCCCTTTGCGGAGATTTTCCACTTTAAACCAGGTACTTTGTGCTTGAAAGAGACTTTGTTTGCTTTTTAAAGACTTAAGACACTTTATATCACTTTTCAGTGATATCTCTACAATTTCACATTGCATCTTTATTCGTTTTGACCTACAATTATCCAGATAAATATCATATATTTTTCTAAACACTGTGTGGTGTATTTTTGTGGTGCTATATGGTGTTATTGTATAATTTATTGCACAAATACTTTACACATTGCCTTCTAAGTTAAGCCTGACTGCTCGTGCCAAGTTACCAGAGGGTGGGCACAGGATAATTTTGGATTGTGTGTGACTTACCCTGACTAGAGTGAGGGTTCTTGCTTGGACAGAGGGTAACCTGACTGCCAACCAAAAACCCCCATTTCTAACACCAACGTTTTTAAAAAATATACAGGTTTGCCAGGTTTTCCTAGCTTCCAGCTGAGATAGAGCCCAATATCCAGAGCTAGGCTCATTGCAAAAAACAGGTACAGTTTCAGTGGAAAATGTTGTGTCCATGTTGTGTTTGGGGCTGTTTCCTGTCACAGGCACTAGGTCTACCCACACAATTGAGGTACCATTTTTATTGGAAGACCTGGGGGAATGCTGGGTGGAAGGAAGTTTGTGGCTTCCCTCCGATTCCAGAACTTTTCATCACAGCAATGTGGGGAAAATTTGTATCTTTAGACAAATTCTGAGGTTTTAAGGGATTCTGCGAAAAAATGTGGCGAGAGCTACACAAGCCACCCCATCCTAGATTTCCCTAGGTGTCCAGTTGTCATAAATGTACAGGTTTGCTAGGTTTCCTCAGGTGCCAACTGAGCTAGAGCCAAAAATTGGTGCAGTTCGGGTTGGACTGTTCCCATGAACAGGGTCAAGACTGATTTCAGTATGGCTGGGTCCACACAAGGGTGGCATGGTGAGCAAAAGAACAATAAGTTAAACCCAGATAGGTGACTGCAGGGTGATTGTTTGAAAAGTTTCAGCACTCCGTCCATCATCCTTTTGTGTTGCCAAAATCCACAGCCAGGCACATTGCAAAAAACTTTCAGCGGAAAAATGTGATGTGCCCATGTTGTGTTTTGGGCCGTTTCCTGTCGCAAGCCCTAGGCCTACCCACACAAGTCAAGTAAGGTACCATTTTTATCTGATGACTTGGGGGAACCCAGAATAGCAGAACAAGTGTTATTACCAATCCTCTTTCTCTGCATTTGCACCTTCCAAATGTAAAAATGTGTTTAAGAGAGAAGTCATTTTGAAAAATGCCCTCTAATTAACATGCTAGTATGGGTACCCACAGACTCAGAGATGTGCAAATAACCACTGCCCATTTCAGAAATACAGAAGTTTCCATCATACCTATTTTTTGCTCATTATATTGTCCCAAATGATTTGCAGTATACACGGTACACATCTCATTTATTTACTCTGGGTACCTCAGGTTCTTGGTGAACCTACAAGCCCTATATATCCCAGCAGCTAGAAAGGTCCAACGGATTTACAAATGAAAATGCAGACAGAAATGGCTTTTTTTTCAACTCAATTTCAATTTTTTTTTTTGTTTCAACTGTTACTTTCTATAGTAAAGCTTTGAAGGATTTACACAAATGAGCCCTTGCTGAATTTAGAATGTTGTCTACTTTTCAGGAATATACCGCTTCCTGGGGACCACCATTAGTTTCACACCCATTTCTACCACTAACTGGGAGGTGGTTGAAAACACAAAAGGGAGGATGAAGTATGTCCCAGTAAAATGTAAAAACTCTCTTGAAAAATGAGATTTTCTGATTCTATTCTGCCTGTTCCTGAAAGCTTGCAATGTGGTGATTTTAGCACCGCAAACCATTTGTTGATGCCATTTGTAGGAAAAAAAATACTTTCTTTTGCAGCTCTTTTTTCTCAGTCCCCTCCAGGGGAAACCACAAACCCCGGGTACCATTAGTATCCCAAGACTTTTGGAAATACTGGACACAAATGTGGCGTGAATAGCTTATGCTTCAGTTATGAGGGCCTAAGCGCGAACTACTCCAAATGGCAAAAAAGGCTGGAGGGGAGTCCTATCAGTGAAAAGGTTAAGTGGCAAAGTTGAACTAGCAGTGCAAACTGTTGTGAGGTTATTTTAGCGTTTCTATTTGGACACATTTATTTTATCTTGGGTCTGAGGACTGTGCCCTTTCACCAAGTTATTTGCAATTTTATTTCTGTTATTATTTTAGCAAAGGATTCAGTTTAGTGGTGATGTTTAATATTTTACGCAGAATTTTTATTCATTTCTCTGCTCGACATTTCATCCTGTGCTCACACCAAGGCTATACACCATAGTTTACCGAGTATTGCCGGTACAGAGGGTGCAATGTCTCCAGACACAGAAAAGATGCATTATTATGTCTTGGCAGTTCTCAAAACACCAACATATTTTATTATGAAACAACTTTCTGTTAGAAAATAAGACAGAGGGGACATTCCAGACAGCTGACCATATCATGATTCAATTCATTGCAGTCTCTGCTGAAACCTTATGCTTCCTCTTTTTGTCTACATGGGAGGGCTGCCAGCAGACTAACAGACCTCTTTATTACTTTTAACACAGGCATGGAGATTGGGCTTTCTTCCAGGGACTAGATGGGCGGATTAGGGCTAACACTGCTAATGTTCTCATGTAGAAACCTAGTAGTGTAGGTAGGGATAGTAGGAACACTATTATGACAATATGGTGGAACTCTTCCTGTACTGGTTCACCTTCCTGGTCACCGCTGTGACAGTGTTGTGTTTCATTATCCTCATAATCGCAATTCATGCATTTCTACAGAGAACACGGTTGTTACCATAAAAAACTATATTGAACCAAGAGCCTGCATCTGTTTGTCTTTGCAACACTTGTATATCTGAGAGAAGAGTATGATCTGTTCCACCAACACTTCTCTGAGGAGTCTGACGGGCATATTTACAAAGAACTGGCCCAGCACTGCGCTGCACCAAAATCGGCCGTGCTGCGTTGGCATCAGTTCTGAAATGCAGGGATGCGCCATATTTAACAAAATATGATGCATCCCTGTGTTTCTCTTTGCACCAGTGCTATATTAGCTGCTGAACACCAATGCAGCCACCCCTTCGTCATGGTGCAAGAATGGATGCATTGCAGGAGATATATTTTTTTTTTTTGCAGGAAGGAACACCTTCCTGCACAAAACAATCTTCAATGGCAATTTTGTCTTTCTATGTGTGCTGCAAAATGCAGCACACATAGAAAGAGCAAAGAAATGAGGAGAAATGAAAGCAGATCTCCTCATTGCGCCATGTGCCACCACTGTAGTGGTGTTAGATTCTGGTACTGCCTCAGGTTTGCGAAATCTCGTAAATCTGGGGAAGCATCGAAATACAATGGATGTTGCTGTGGAATGCCCACAACAACACCCATTGCACCCCCCTTCCAGGCAAAGTGCTGCCTGTGAAGGGGCAGTATTTACAAGAAGGTGTTAAGCCACAAAAAGTGGTTTAATGCTGCCTTATAAATCTGGTGCAGTGCACAACGCCACTGGAGTGTCACAAAAAGTGATACTCCGGTGGCACTAGGGGTTCGTAAATATGCCCCTGAGTCTCATGCGATAGACTACCACAAATTACCTTTACCTCTGGTACTGGGGGGGTGCTGCTAGCTAGCCGGAAGGATTAGGCTGACAGGTGTTACACAGCGTGGGAACAGATTCAGCTCCCATACTCGGTGGTACTGCCACCCAAAATCCAGCTCGTTACCACTGCAAGAGTCTGTGACATGGCACCTTCAATGTTGGTTAGGCACTGATTTTACGGATCTTCCAAGTATCTCTGTCTCATTTCATGTAAAGACACCCTAACTACCTTATACAGAGACATCCGTGGTATTAGGGAGTATATTTCTCAGCTAGATAGGTAGAACCTATTTGATGCTGTAGGTTGTTGAAGCTTGAATTCTTAAAAGGATTCCCCAATTGGTGTTTCTATCTCTGAACAATTCAATTCAATTTTTTCAAAAAATGGTGGCACAAAACTGGGCCTCACAGATGAGGGAGGAGAAGTTACATTTGTCGTTGAGGCTCACAATGCATACAGAACCAAATTTGTTTTATTGGGTCAATTTTCCAGGAGCGGATGGGAACACATTTTATTACTGCACTCCAGCAAATGCACCCTCAAAACACATACCAAATGCGTAGTTAAAAATACCACTATCTTATTGAGAACTCCAAAATTGGCTTGATGGTGCCCTACCCCACATTGCACCAAATGTTAGACTAGGTCATTCAAGTAATGACAGACCTACATGGCTAGAGTTGGCTATCTATACACTGCATCCTAAAATAAGTACAATGGTGGTAGCAGACGTATGCTGCTATACACTAATTTAGTAGAGATATATAGATGATTAATTCAATTTGTAATGCAGATTTTAAATACCAACCCAACAAGGGCTGTTCCAACGCAACCACATGTGGCCACAAGGGGCACTAATCATGCTACTGTGCATTCAATCATGAGTCAATCAATCAATCAATCAATCAGGAATTTCTAAAGCGCGGCTACTCACCGTGAGGGTCTCAGTGTGCTGGTGGAGGTGGGGAGGTGCTGAGGATCAGTCGAAGAGCCAGGTCTTGAGGTCCTTCCTGAACAGTGACAGTGACAGGGTGGGGGACTGCCTGAGGTGGATAGGGAGGGTGTTCCAGGTCTTGGCGGCAATGTGGGAGAAGGATCTTTCTCTGGCTGTGGTTTTTCGGATGCGGGCGACGTTGGCGAGGGCCTGGTCGGCGGAATACCCACATGAGATTCTATTATGGTTACCGCAAAAAATTAGCACTTTGGGACCCCAAGATAAACACAGAATTCTCACAATGTGCTTGCCATTCAGGATGGTCCCCTCAGTAGACAACTGTGCCACTCAGGGTGCAGTATTTACTGCACTCTACACTACTGCACAAGGTACACCAACAATTGCGAATCTTCCAGAAGTGTTAAAATAAATTCAAGATGAATATGGGACTGCCCCGGCCCTAGATTTGGGGATGCAATTAATGGGCGCTTTTGCTACAGTATCCTCAGTAATATTAAGTAACCTTAAAGGGAAAGCAGTAGCATTGGCAGTATGCCAGTGGCTCCAGGATGTTCCTGTATAGGATCAAGAGCTGTCAAAGATTTCTGTCAAAACTTAAAGCAGTATAGGTCGGGATAGTCAGGGAGCCAGACCCCAATTACAAGGTAAATCCAATGAGGATTCTACCAAGCAAGCAGCTGAAGGTTCTAAAAAATTCTGGGATAAACAAAAACAAAATAAAGTTAATGTAAAACAAAGAGGAGAACCTTCGTGGCCCAGAGACCCCAGAGAAGCAATAACATTTAAGAAATAGGGATAGTTTAAAAACTTTTGATAGATAGCTCATTATATTGACACACACCAATCTCATTCCTTTCAGGATTCACCGGATAAACACAATGAAAGAGGAGGGCATTCTGAACAACTAAACAAGTACGTAGAACCAAGAAAAGATTCACAACGCTCATCTGAACCTTCCATAAAAAAGGAAAAGAAACATCCCCAACAGAATGCATAGTTTAAAAAGGAAAAGGTGGCAGCAGTCTCAGCCAGAAATTCCATACATAATGACAGCCCTATTGATGAAAAGGTCACGGGCACTGACTCTGCAAGACAGCATGGTAGACGTCACAATAGTTCACCAAAATCTTCTAGAGCTGATGTTACAGCAACTAACACATTTTCAGAAGTCAAAACAGCAGACATGCGCGTTTCCCCACAGATAGGATTGTGGCATGTAGAGAGTAGGAGCTTATGTACCAGGCGCAGTCCCCATGCAGGCTTATAACTAAGTTGTATGTATGTATGCAGCTCGAAGCGGATGGGACGGATGCTACAGCCAGGGCCCACTGGGAGGTGGACTTGGATGAGCCATTTCAGATGATGAGTGGCAACGCTATTGCAAGCATATGGGGGTGCTGTCCCCCAATTACAGACTGCGCCTAATTCACTTCAATTTTCTACATCGATTATATTATACGCCCCTTATGCTGCAAAAAATGGGCCTCCCGACTGAGGCGCATTGTGAGAGATGCATGACCCCTGATGCAGACTTCATGCATCTGGCATGGAGCTGCCCAATGCTGCGTGCGTACTGGTCAGAGGTGCTGCGGGCGATTCAGGAGATGACTGAGACTCAGCTACTGCAAACCTCCAGGCTTGCCCTCTTGGGGTGTGTTGAAGGACTCCCAGCTGCGCACAGGAGATTAATTGGACTGCTGCTGCTGGCAAAGCGTAGGGTTGCGATGTGTTGGGGGAGGCGACAGAATCCCCGTTGTTTGGAATGGTTGCATAATGCTTCGTATTGTCAGGACCAATTAATGATTTACTGTGACCTAATATCAGAGGGATCTCGGCAATGAGATATATGGCCCCACTGCACTCCATTTTAGAGACTTGTTCGCCGACAACTTCACGACCTTAGCGCCCTCAGGACTTGCACAATAGCTTTACCCCCCTGCTGCACCCCTTCATCACTGGTTACATATGTAAGGCAGATCTGATGGCTACACTTTCCCTATCTTCTCTCATCTCTTCTGCTCTATCTTCTTCCTCTCCTCTCTTTCTATCTCTTTTCCTCTCTTCCTTGCACTCCCCTCTGTGGAGGTCGTCTGTATGTTGTTTCTTCTACACATCGGGGGGGTCACATTGATGCATTTCCGATAATAATTGTGATTTATGACGTTGATTGCCTCCTCAGTGCGTATGAGGCTGTTGGATGTAAGACTCTAATGTTACTTATTTTGTATTTGGTTATGATCCATGTTTATGACCTCTCCGATGTAGCTGTTTGATGTTGTTCTCTATAAATACCAAAATAAATAAATAAATAAAAATAGAAAAAAAAAGATTACTGATATTTTTGACCCAAAACTACAGACCCAAGAATTCCTCAAACATGAATTTGAATACCAAACATCAGCAAACATTTTGCCTATTGATCAATACCAAATGATCATTTACACTGATGGTTCAGCACAACCAGCAGTAGGCACCAAACAGCATTACTCTGCCGCTTGCAGAACTGCGAGCGGATGCATGAGGGATGGCAAGTTCTATCCTCAGAATAAATACACACAGACCGTAGGGGGCTGCACGGCACAATAGGGAGAGCTTAAGGCTCTAATGTTGGCACTGGAACATGCGGATCCAGAACTTTTTTTTAACACTTTTTGCGTGTGATTTGTATTATTGTGTACAGTCCCTTAATGACTACCTGCATTACTGGTGCCAGAATGGGTTCAAAGATTCAAAAGGAAACACCATGAAACACAGGCTTCTGTGAGGGAAAGTAGAAGATCTAAAAGAGATGCTACTAAATATCCATGTAGTATATACAATGGACCATCCACATATAGGAGTGCACGGTGCAGGAAACACATTGGCTGATGAAGCAGCCAAATAAGCAGTAGCCATAGTTTCTGTTGCTGTGGTTACTCATTCTAGGATGAGGTTGGATGACGAAACTCTGGCTGTTCTGAAAGCTTCAGCTAACAGCAAGCCCTTAAAAGAAGGCATACCACACCAAATATTCCTACCATCTGAGTGCCCAAAAGGTTGCCTTCATGATGACAGTACCAGGAGAGGGTGAGCATGTGATCCTCAACCAAGACCAGAGATTAGATCTAGTAAATGCTGCACATGAGGGGGCTGCTTCTGCCCATGTTGGTGTGGCGGCAGCCCCAATTTTATTACTGCAGAAATGCTATTGGTGGCCAGGTCATACAAACAGGCCAGACGGCATGTCCTTTGTTGTGACATCTGCCAACAAATAAAAGAATCCATTGCAAAATGCCCCCCACAGACACCCCTCCTAATTTCCAACAAACCACTATAATGTGTGCACCTGGACCATTGTGGTCCCCTAACACCTGATGGTGCATACAAATATATCTTAGTTGCTGTTGATTTGCAAGTCTTCATCGGGACATGCAGTTGCAGCATTCCATTAGGACCAGGCCCTGCCTTTGCTTCCAGGGAATTCAAGAACACCATGGAAACAATGGGTGTCCAACTCCATTTCTTGTCTCCCTATCATCCAGAGGGAAACACAGTAGTGGAGCAGAAAAAAACAAGACTTAAAACAATCTTTACCAGCAAGGGTATTAGGTTCAGGTCATAACTGGCTTAGCCCCCTATATGGAGTTCAGACAGCACTTAAAAATCTGCCCAGAAGGTCCTTGGAGGGCGCATCCCATATGGGTTCCTGTTCGGAAGATCTTGATGGTCCTGGTGCACTGGCAGCAGACACACCTTTTGACATAAATTAATGTGTCACTGTCTTTCAAGAATTACAACAGTTCAGTGATGAAAACTCATCTGCATGTGCCGCTACTTTGGGAATGAGGGATTTACCAACAACATCTACTGGCTGGATTTCGAAGGTTGGGGATCTAGTGCGAAAAAAAAGATTGCTGTGCAAAGATATATCCACTCTAACAGTAACTTGGCATCAAAAACCTCATAAACAGGTCTGCTATGCTGGCAAGGATAGTCTGAGTCACCAACAGAAACATCATTAAACACATTGAGTAAATACCAATTAAAATGGAAACAAGTAATATAATGGATAAAAGGCCTTTAGAGAGCAGTCTAAAATGATGCTTTGTTGAGCAATTAAAAATCTGACCAGCTGTTAAAGCACATAATTGTTCCTTAGTTTCATTGGAGCAATAATGTAATTTAAAATAGCTACACATACTACAGTGCTGGATACATTTTGCAGATATATAAGTCCTTCTTTGTGTGATACAAAATGTTTATTTAAAAGGATTGGGGAGAAAAAGAACAACAAGTTTCAAATTGTCTTTCTCGAATTCTGCTCAAACTGATGGAATCATTTACTACGAACCACCAAGGGACACATCTGCCAGTTCTGTTTCTCCAACGCTGGCTTCAGTCTTTGCATGCACTTCCTCTGGATATTTTGCCAAAATTTACAGTTCTTTTTCAAATTCTTCAGCAGCTTCATCTGCACCAGTATCAAGAGCACATAATCTATTCAATTGGCTTTAAAATAACTATCTGGTTAATCCTTGGAACTATCTATGGGTCCTGTTGATTGTTCTTGCCTTTCTTCTTTGGATTTGTTTTGTCATCATGTTCTTTCTGCTGATACCTGATCACTATCTTCCTGACCGCTCTGCTCTCTAACTAGTGGATGAGGTTTTGAAACCTTACCTATCTTCACATAAGGTCCGGAGGGATTTGTCCCTAGTGAACATTTCAGCTATTCCAATTCCTGATGGGATGGTTTGGGATAAAGTTCCATGTGATATATGAGGGCCAACAGAAATGATTCAAATTACATGTATATTCAAAATTTCAGTGAATGATGTAATAAGACCTGAGGTTATTTCTGATGACTGGGGTGTGAAAACAGTTAATTCTATGCTTTCTGAGCTTCAATACTAAACTGTGTTTGAAAGTGAAGATGTTTACCAAACAGTAGCATACTATGGGGAAATGTTATGTTGCCATCATTTCGGGCATCATTTTATACATAAAGCCAGCACCCCAAGAACTGTTTATAATTACACACAATGAGAACACTGTCTAGCTCTGCCAGTGAGGAGTTCTAAAACATATGCAGAAAAGTTTGCATATTTTACTGAGCATGTTCAAAATGCTCATTCTTAACATTTCAAACTGCCTCCTATGACACTGGCAAATGTCTTGTTAACCAACACCAAATTAACTTATTCAGATTCTTTTGTTTACCAGTTGGGCTATTGAAGGTGAGAGTGCGTAGTTTGAATATATATATATGCTAAACGTGAAATGCTTAATAATGCTGCACATAGAAAACGACAATAATTAGTGATTTGCTTAACGTGCATTTGAATTATGATTATGATAATATAAACTAATGACAATAATGAGTAAAATTAATCATGATATGATTAATCAAGCTTGTATTAGTATTTACGATATTGCATTGAAAAACCTATAGGCCTTAAATTAGCCTGAGTTGAAGATTTAGCTGTGTAGCTCTCATATTTTCTGTTTTCGAGTGTGCTGACTCGTAAAGGGCCATGACCCAGCATTTGTTCTTTTCCTTTGTTTCATGTATCCAATTTCATCCTGTTTCCCATCCGCATGCTAGCTGCCTTAGTATAAGTTTTATACAGATTTGAAACAAAAGTATACCAAAAGAATGTACAAGGACATTTGACCATGGATAAAGAAGCTCATGACCCGAGAGACGTGCCAAGATGATGACAAAACACCCCCGGATGTGCCACCTACGAAGACGTCAATTATGAAGACCAATCAAAGTGTTATAAATTATCGTGGGGCGACAATTTGGATTACTAATGTATAATTTGATAGGTTAAAGATAGTGGGGTATAGCGAATATCCAATAGAATTTTGGGGGAAGGTATTGTGAAAAAGGGATAAAAACTCACGACACAGAAGGGTTGTTAGAATTAAGTAGGGAATGATATCGATTGCATCCAGAAACTCTGTCACTCTGTTTGGTGATTGAGGACTTAATAAAATTATCTTTGCCCACAGACTGCCTTTTACATTTTCCTCCTTATGAGGGAAGTGTCCCCGTCCCTTAGACAAAATAGATTGACGGCGATCTAACTGATGTCCTGAAGACGAAGACTGATCCTATATGCTGAATTTATCCGAGGAGGGTAATTATGACAATGCTATTGTAATTTGTCTGTTTGCTTTTCCTTTCTAGGTACCAACTGCTGTATTTTTTAATAGAGACCTTAGTTTAGATGTTTTCTAAATTGGCGTTCTAAATTATTTTACATGAAGTCCAACATGCTGATGCTAATTAGTAGTTAGGCTAGGCGATCACCTTGACTGATACAAATAGACAAGACTGACATTGTGCTATGCTGAACTGAGACTTACATGATATTCTATATATTCTGGTCTATGTTTACCTTATGTTATGCCCTTATGTTTGTGATCTTTGCATTATTGAAGTCTTATAACAGCTGCCATATCCTGATTATGCTCCTTTGCTTCTTGGTTTTGAGATTGACACTTTTACTAGTAGATTGTAATCAATAGGGAATAAAATTCACAAAATTCTAACAAAGGTGTGGTTATTCATGGCTAAAAGGTCATGGTTGCGCCGACAGTTTAATTAATGTCTTTATCCAAAGTAAAGTATGTTGTGGTGATAAATATTGGTGATGTCATTGATATATTGCTTGACATATTGATCAGTTATCTTGTCCTGCGGTGTCTCACCACTGGGTCCAAAGATTCATTGGCCTAAAACGAGTCCTAATGTGTATAAAATTAACATAAAGGGATGCGTCAACAGTTCTGGTAGCAGAGCGATGGTTTGGCCCTTGGGGGCCCCAGGACGGAGAATTATTGTTTAATTTGTTTTTCTGTGATAATGCAAATTGGAGGTATGATGGGTTTCTAAGTTCACCATGACTTTCCCGGGATCTCGGAGCCTGCCTAAGTAAGTTGGGAATGTTCTCGGCGCCATAATGTATGTGGTTAGGGTTTTCGCGCTTGCTTAGCTTATGCATTTTGCAGGTGATTGTGAAGATTTGTGTGTATTAGGTCAAATTATGAGTTGTTTAGTAGGAGTGGGCGTACTCCGCAGTATGAGAGTAGGGAAGTTGGCGTACGTCATGTGAGTGTAGCGTTTAATGCCCAAAATTATCCACGTGGTTGGTTGTTTGTGTACGGACCTGTCGAGGTCTAAGACTCCGGAGTATGTTAACAAGTGTAGGAGACACTTGGATTTATGTTGTAATCTGTGCGGTTTAATAGGTCAATCGGGCGTGATTGACTAGTCGAGTTTGAGTCAAAACGTATGTGTGAAACCTTCGATGGAGATTTGGTGAGTTCTAAAGTGCACTAGAATAAGCCATTGACAAGTCGAGAGTAGAATTTGGGGGTCGAATTCTGCTTGCGTATGCGGGAATTGATAAGGAGAAAGTAGCGGCCGAGGCTTCAAGTGAAATCTCTGTAAAGTTCTGAAGCGAATGTGTTACCCTTCCTGTAGTAAACCGGCAGATTTGTGTTGTCATTTAAGGTGCTCGCAATAATTTGCATTAGTTTGTGTGAGTTCTTATGGGTTCAGTGAGGAGCGGACGAGCCGCAAGACTTTGTCAGCTGCAGTGTGGATGTGAGTGTGACGTCAGTGGTGCCGCGCTGAGATAAGTCAGTTGTCGAGAGGGGTCGCGCACGGATTGGCTGCCGTCCGTGAGAGGCAATAGATTGAGAAAGGCGGGTGAAGAGTGTCCTGGGAACTAAGTCACTCTGATTAAATACAAAACTAAGAGACAATCGCAAAAATGAATTTTGTTATAGCATTCAAAAGTGCTCTAAAAGGAGACGTGTATATTGTTGCAACTGATGGGGAGCCTACACCACCTGAGGGTACTCCAGCTTATATAGTCATGGAAGAGAAAGGTGTCGCGCCTTGTTTAGGGATGAAACAGTGGCGCAAATTAACAGAGAAGGAGGGATGTCTCGTGTTCCCAGAGCATGGGACGTTTAATCCAAAGGTACTGGAAAATTTGAGGTGGATGTTAAGTACACAGAAATCACCTCCGAGACCAGCTCAGTACGAGGCTTTGGCAATTTGGGACTTGATGGCTCTTAAACATAGACAAGAAAGGTTTCAGAGAAGACTGAGAAGGGCCGAAAAATCTTATGCAGAGGGTAGGTGGGATAATGAGAACAAAATGTGGAGACGGGGAATTGTAGATGGATTAAAATTGTTTCCAGCAATAGCACAGGGAGAAGAGACACAGGGAAAGAAAGCCTCTTGTAAAACAGATAAAGATTCGAACAAATCTAAAGAGAATAAAAGATCTTGGGAACAGGAAGATAATTCAGACGATGAGGAATTTATGGACAGATTATTACATGATCGTCCGCCACCATATGCGGTGAGCGACAGTGCTCCAAGTACTAGCTTGGATCCTGGGAACCAGACGCAAGAAAAGGGAGTTACTGATACGGTACAGACTAGTGATACGGCTTTGATACAGAATGGTGTCAGTGTACCCACTGCACCAGACATACCGATACAGTTGCAGCCTCCACCGCAGATACAGAGAATCTATCCAGACGTCCCAGTACTTGAGACGACTACAAATTTGATAGTGCCGCCAGACCCGATATACACGAAGCCAAAGTTAATACAGATTGAATCAACTCCAAAATTTGTGTCACAACCACAGCTGATACCAGGGTACAACCCTGTAGCCGGTCCACCATTAGTACCCGTCCCGGGTACATTGGAACAGACCTAGGGAGTTTCTGTTCCAAGACGTCTGGGTCCGGGTCAGACACCTGCCGCCATATCGTTACCCATTACTGTTGGTCCACCAGTGCCATTGTATGCACAGGGTAAAACAGGTGTGTGTGATCAGGGAGTGATGACTCAGGATGCGATAAGAGGAGGGTCTATGGGAACTCCACAGATAATGGCCCCCGGAGAACAAGTGATTGAACAGCCGAGGCCCTTAATGGACCTTAGTCCGGTGGGAGCACCCCTCGAAGCAATGCATCAAGCAGGTTTAGGAGTTTTAACTCCACAAACAATGAGTACGAATACCTCACATTGCCCAATGATGCATGCAGGGAACATCTTGTTGCAGGGTTTTACAGTCCAACAGTTAAATGAATGGTTAGCAAAGACTTATACTTTACAGAAGACTGCAGTGGTTACAGTCGAACCAGAGAAGGAAAAACAAGATGAATACCTGAACTTTGTAAGACTAGGGGCAGAAGCTGCTGAGTTAGTAGAAGGGACAATGGGAGTAAGTAGATTGGAGTCATACACGGAGGCAGAACTGAGATACTTATGACCCAAAATTACTAAAGAAGTAGATAAGGTGCATCAGAGATGATCAAATCTGGCAGATAAGTACAATATTGATATCGGAAACACTAAACATTTGAAAAGGAGTTATAGATTAGATTTTGACTCAAAAGATTTTGAGCACATGAGATCTGCAGGTATGAAGGCACATTTGAGAGAATTATTGCAAAGCGCACAAATTTAGGGGGCACTGGAGAAATGGGAAGGCCGATGGTCAAAGAAAAGAGATAAGGGAAAAGGCGACAGCCCAGGGTATAATCAAGCCAAGACCTCACCTGATTTGGAATCAGTAAAAATATTACCTATGAGAGATGGCTGGTGGTGTCCTAGTTCATGTGCCTTGGACCAGAGGAGACATTCTATCCTTTACTAACGATTATCCCAGATTGAGAGGGAAACCGATCGAGTGGTATCAGCAAACAGATAGATTTGTGAAACTTGCAAAGTGTCTCTGGGAAGACTTGAACACCCGAGATCATTGATCCGCCTGATTTGCGGCTCAAGTGCAAGAGAGGGGTAGATTGGCCGACAAAGGAGCCGGCAAGAGATAAAGTGACCGGGGCACCCTCTGAAGAGGTGATGAAGTATTATCATAAGGTAATTGAGTTTTTGAAACAAAAGGTGTCGCCGAAGGTGACTGATTGGCAGAAAATCGACCGGACCTCTCAAGAGGTTAAAGAGTCAATACATGCTTATTACGAGAGGCTGTTAAAGGCGTTTAAGCACTACAGTGGTACTGAGACTATTGAACCAAAGGATATGAACCATCTTGTGTTTAGATTTGTTGAAGGGTTGCGACCAGAGGTTAGCCAGATGATTAAGAATCATTTGATTTGTTGGCAAACTAAACCGATTGATGATGTGTTGCAGTATGCAAAGTACTGTAGTGATGAGATTGAGTTGAAGCAGAAAAAGTTGAAAGAAAAGGTGATGGTGATGCAGATAAGGGCTGCACAGGCTGGAATACAGGGAAATGGAGTTCAACAGATGATACAGCAGCAACCGCAAATGAATGGTGTGTTTCAGGCACAACCGAGAGGACGAGGCAGAGGGTTTGTAAACCGCGGTTCAGATTTGAATACGGTTGTAATTCAAAATGACATTCAAGGGGTGAAAAAGATGTCACCATGTCACGCGTGCGGGGGGCACTGGAAACCGGAGTGCCCGAATATGGTGCAGGAAGGTGCCGTTCAGCAAAGCACTAATGTTGGTACATTACAAAATTCACGAGGTCCAAAAATAAGACATCAGAACCCAAATTTTCAGAACAATCTGGTACAAATGCAAGGGGTACAGCCCATGCAGCAGATGCAAATGCCGCGTTTTCAGTCAATACAAATGCAACCAGTGCAGCAGGAGATTCCTATGGTGCCTAGACAGCAAATGCAGTTACCAATGGCTCCGATGGGACAGCAACAGGTGATGCTTCCTCAGCAGGTCACAGGCCATGTAACAAATCAAAATAACACTGTACAACAGTTCCCATTGCGAGGTGAAAATGGCATGAATGAGGACTGGTCAGATGATAGCTCAGACAGTGAGGAGTGCAGGCTTGCAGCATCCTTAGAGGTGGATCAGAGAGGCCCATATGTAGAAGGAAAGGTGATGGGTTATAAGGTTTCATTCCTAGTCGACACAGGAGCCACACGTTCTACAGTTAGAAGTGCAGAAGTTCCAAGATTGCCTCTTTCAGGACGTACTATAAGATTGGTTGGAGTAGCAAATCAGTATCTGACTAACTCGATTACAGATCCAGTGCAAGTTGAGATTGGCAACTTCCAGGGGCTACATAGATTTGTAGTATGTGACTCGAGTCCAGTATCCCTACTGGGAAGAGACTTACTTTGAAAGACAAAATGCTCAATTACCTGTTCCAATGACGGAATTGAAGTGCAGACAAATAGTGATGACGAGGGAGATGAAAGTCAGTTTCTAGAGGAAGAAACAGGAACAAATAAAGACTATCCTCTGATTACTTTATTCCCGATGCATACCTTGATTGACCTGCCTGTCGAACTACAAGGGACAGTAACAGAGAAAGTGTGGGACCTGACTGGGAAAGAAATAGGATTAATAAAAGGGGTAGAACCAGTCAAAGTCCAGATAAAACCGAATGCAGTGTTCCCTCAAGTGCCACAATACCACATGACCCAAGATGTTATTATCGAAGTGTCACAAATAATTGCAGACTTTCTCAGGCAGGGAGTTCTGAAAGAAGTCTTGAGCAGTCCATGTAACTCTCCCATAATGGGTTTAAAGAAGCCCTTTGGGAAAGTTCGAATTGTGCAAGATCTGAGGAAAATAAATGAAATTGTGATAAAATGTTGCCCTGTGGTGCCCAATCCAGCAGTAATAATGTTCCAGGTCCCCTGTGATGCTGAATGGTTTACCGTGATAGACCTATTACAAGCCTTCTTTTCAATACCCCTTCATGAGGACAGCCAATTTTTGTTCAGTTTAAAATTCCTGGATAAGGTGTACAGTTGGTGCAGAATTCCTCAAGGGTATTCTGAGTCACCGTCCATCTTCAATCAAATATTGAAGAAGGATTTGGAGCCACTGGTGCTGCCTTTTAATTCAACTCTTGTGCAGTACATTGACGACTTGCTAATTGCGTCCAAAACAAGGGACAGTTGTAAATACGATACCATTGCATTACTGAATCATCTGGGAAAGAATGGACACAAGGTGTCACCCAGAAAGCTACAATACTGTCAGAAGGAGGTGAAATACTTAGGACATTTGATTGAAAAGGGGTCCAGGAGAATATCAAAGGAAAGAATAACAGCAGTTTTGCAAATGAACCCCGCAACGACAAAAATAGATGTCAGGATGTTTTTGGGAATGGTGGGCTACTGTCGCTAGCGGATACCCAACTTCTCGATCATTTCGAAACCATTGATAAAACTGACAGGGAAAGAAATCAAGGATGAGCCATATACTATAACCTTGTCAAAAGAAGAGCTTGAGTCATTTATGGAGTTAAGAGAATGCATGTGCATGGCACCAGCATTAGGAATGCCAGACTACGAGAAACCTTTCCTGTTGTTTTGTCATGAATGTGATGCTTGTTCTTTGTCTGTCTTAACACAGGTCCACGGAGATGCAAATCGCCCTGTAGCATATTTTTCAGCTACCTTGGACCCTGTCGCAGCAGCCTTACCGGGTTGTCTGCGTGCAGTTGCAGCAGTTGGTCAGAGCCTTATACAATGTGAAGGCATAGTCATGGGATACCCTCTAACAGTAATGGTTCCACATTCAGTTGAAATTCTGTTGACTCGAACTAAGACTCAGCACATGACAAATGCACATCTCACTAGGTATGAGATGATCATACTGGGGTCACCGAATGTCACCCTCAAGCGCTGCAGTGTGTTGAACCCGGCAACTTTACTTCCTAATGAAAATACTGAAACCAAAAACGAGGAAGAATTTGAGCATGATTGTCTTGAGGTAACTGAGCTGTGTACCAAACCTCGCCCAGACATACAGGACACCCAGTTAAAAGAAAATGATTGCATTATGTTTGTTGATGGGTCCTGTCTAAGAGATTCTGCTGGAACACTGAGAGCTGGCTATGCGGTATGTACCATAGCTGGTATCGTTGAAGCTTCTTGGCTCAAAAAAGTTTTTTCTGTACAAGTGGCAGAATTGATTGCCCTTACTAAGGCATGCCACGCAGCTGTAAATTTGAAAGTCACTATCTATACTGACAGCAGATACGGATTTGTAATTGTACATGATTTTGGCCAACTTTGGTCGCAGAGAGGTTTTATGACCTCATCTGGTTCTCCTGTGAAAAATGGTGAACAAATAAAGGATTTGTTACATGCGATTTAGTTACCTCTTGAAATTGCCGTGGTGAAATGCAGTGCTCATATCAGATCACAAGACTTTGGGCCTGATTCTAACTTTGGAGGACGGTGTTAAACCGTCCCAAAAGTGGCAGATATACCACCTACCGTATTACGAGTTCCATAGGATATAATGGACTCGTAATACGGTAGGTGGTATATCCGCCACTTTTGGGATGGTTTAACACCGTCCTCCAAAGTTAGAATCAGGCCCTTTGTGTCCATGGGAAACAGCTATGCAGATCAAGTCGCAAGATTTTGCGCACTGAACTGTATATCGTTCAAGGAGCAATGGGAATTGTCACCACAAAATGAAAATGACACATGTTTGAATCTAGCATTGCGGGTGGTTGACACATTAGATGAGTTAAAAACATTACAAAGCCGTGCAAGCAAGGAATAGAAACACTCTTGGCTAAGAATGCAATGTGTACAGAGGGCTGATGATTTATGGGTCTCAGAGGAAGGGAAATTAGTTTTGCCAAACAGTCTTCTATCCCAATTTGCCAGACTCTATCATGGACAGGCTCACCTGAGAAGAGATGCCATGATCAGGTAATTCAAAATTGATTGGTTTAACCCAAAATTCAGACATGCCGCAGAAATTACTTATCACAGATGCATCATCTGTCAACAGATGAATGCTGGAAAAGGAACCGTGGTAACTTTGAGCCACATTGGGAGAGCTGGAGGTCCATTCAACAAGATGCAAATGGACTTCATTGAAATGCCTGTTTGTGGAGGATTGAAGTACGTGTTAGTGATTGTATGTGTTTTCAGTCATTGGATTGAGGCATATCCCACACGTAGAAATGACAGTCTTACAGTCGCAAAATTACTGCTTAGGGAATTGATACCAAGATTCGGGTTTCCGGTTTCTATAGAATCGGATAGGGGTAGACACTTCGACAATGAGGTGATTAAACTCCTGTGTGCCGCACTTAACATTGAACAAAAGCTGCATTGTAGCTACCGCCCGAAGTATCAGGACTAGTAGAGCAAATGAACGGTACTTTAAAATCGAGAATGGCAAAAATTTGAGCAGCAACTAACATGAAGTGGCCAGATGCCTTGCCTCTAGTGCTGATGTCAATGAGAAACACCAAAGACAAGAAAACAGGACTATCCCCCCATGAAATCCTCATGGGTAGAGCTATGAGATTACCAGCAGTACCTGCAAATGCGCTAGTGAATATTACAGATGATATGGTGTTGGATTACTGCAAGGGTTTGGCTGATGTGATTCGCTCTTTCTCTCACCAGGTGGAAGCTAACACATTGCCACCGATCGGCAATCCAGGCCACTCTCTACAAGTTGGTGACTGGGTGGTTATTAAGAAGCACGTGAGAAAATCGTGTCTAGAACCACGTTGGAAAGGGCCATATCAAGTAATCATGGCGACTACTACTGCTGTAAAGTGTGCCGGAGTTCCCAACTGGATACATGCCAGTCATACAAAAAGGGTAACGTGTCCTGTTGAAGAGGAACTTGAAGTTTCCGGCACAACAACTTCAGAAAAAGAAGTCTCAGGGCCAGAGAACAGTAAAGAAGGAACTGAGACTACCGGAGAGCCCCCTGAGAACAGCCTTGTCCCTCAAATAGTCAATGAGTTTGAGAGAGGTGACAGAGTGCCTATCTCAGTAGAGGCGGCAGGAGAATTAAATCAAGAACAAGTTCTCCCAGAAGTAGACAAGTAGACAAGCTCGAACCCGGCACAGAACCAGAAGAAAAAGAAGGAGAAATTGTAGAGAGAAATCAGAGCGTATCAGAGTCTCCCGAGCCAGCTGCAGGTCCATCAAGAGAAAGCACCATATCACAAGAGGAGGGTGCTATCCAGCGTCCTGGAAGGACACAACAAGAGAAAACACATAGAGGTGATAATTGGCCAGATAAACCACTCTTCAAGATAAGAGACGTATCAAATGACACAATAATAGAACAGAACAATACATCTCGAGTGGAAGATCTGAGCGAAGGAGAACAACAGGGTGAACAAAGGCTGAAAAGAAAAAGAATCGCAAACAGAAGATATACAGGTCCTGAATGGGTGTATGCTACAAAATCTGAATGGCAAGAAGAATTCCTAGCATTCTGCTTTGATCGAGAAGTACCAGGACAATACTACGGTACCTGAACGAATCTGAGCGAAGCTTGGTTAAAAATTCAGGAAAATTTTGAAACTGAAAAGAGACATTATAAATTACCGAAAGTGACACTAAAACTGGATTGACTTTAAACCTGACTACGACAAGCTGCTAACCTGATTTGACAAAAAGAGGTCCTGGAGTGAGTGAAGACGCTGTAATATACGCGGAAAAGCAGAAAGAAAAAAAAAAGAAAAAAAAAATCTTTATCCTCAAGTTGGTTGTTGATCTGCTGTCCGATTCTATACAAACATGGCTTACAATAGAAGTAATAGCAAGGGAAGTAGAGTGTGTGGTTGGCTAGGGCTTATAATACGTGTTGTGTGTGCAGTGATAATTGCGGGAGTGATTATAGGAATGCCATGGATAGAGAAAGAAACTATTAACGCTACTTCAAAACCTGAAACTACCACGCTAACACCATGGGAAAGATTTGAGCAGGATGCAAGACATATGCATGAGGGAACTAATGCAAAAGGGGAACTTTCTACTAATGTCTTCTATCGCTTACTAAATGAGTATGTGGAAACTATGGATGTGAAAAATTGTTATGTATGTACTAAAATTCCTTCATCTGTGCAGGAGAGAGTTACATACCATAGCCTCCCTCTTACTTATGGAATTAGTTGCAGCTTGCTACTAACAAGATTTTATAATCAAGAGCATGTGCAATATTTTTATTCAAACTTGGATGTTGTGTTTTTTTTTGTGCCTGTGATTGAATTTTTAAACAAGTTAGCTAAGGAACATGATATAAAAATAGTTAGGGGATTCTTTGAGCCGACGCCTACATTTGGAACTGCCTATGCACATTGAAATAATTTAACTTGCTTACTATCGCCTGTAGAGAAAAGCTTTTTAGATCACACTGATGATAGATGCAAAGCATTGAAAGAAAGATTAGAAAAAGGATTAGAGAAACGCACATACGCAAATGATTATGCTTACACTGCAATCAAGACACAAGGCAAATTAGCTATAGATGCATTACATGTAGGTAGGCTTTGTATATATAGGCCAAAATCTGAGCAGGACAATTTGTTTGTGGGAACGAGTGAGTGCAGGCATGTGTTTTTGTTTCAGAGTAAATGGACCTTTATGCTGAATGGACAAGATCCAGCGATCCCCGGGATCTATTACATCTGTGGGCTAAATACTTATTACCATCTCCCTAAGGGATGGTATGGGACATGTTATTTGGGAATAGTATTCCCAAAGATTTACCAAATTGATGACTTAAAACAGATACCTAAGACGTCTGAATTAAAACATCCCAGACAAAAACGAGAATCAGTGGCGGCTGTCATTGGTGACATATTTGGAGCCAGAATCCCACCAGTAGGGGTTATCTTGAATTCTATGAAGATTCAAAAGTTGTCTACTATAGTGGATAACATGTTAACACATTTTACAGGGGCTATACTCCTGATGGATACTGAACTTGCTGCAGAAAGAGCTATGACTCTTCAAAATAGGCTTGCTTTAGACATTCTTTTAGCTAAGAGTGGAGGAGTCTGCAAGATGCTCAATGAGCGTCATTGTTGTTCATTCATTCCAGATAACAGTAAAAAGATTAGAAGTATGCTTACTAACCTTACTAGAGATAGTACAGATTTGAAGGATTTGAAAGAACTTGGTGTTTGGGAGAAATTTGGAAAGGGAATTGCCTGGGTTGGAAGCTGGTTTACCAACATTTGGAATGGGGTACTTGCAAAAATTTTGATGAGTTTATTAATTGTTCTGGTCTGTCTATTAGGATTATGGGGGGCATGCAAAATTAATGACAAAATAAAGAGAAATTGGACTACAAGAACCAGGAGAAATTAAGAAAGTGAAAGAGAGAAAATGTTCAATGAAATATGGGAAAGTTCACATAAAGGGCAAGATGTTGAAATGTGTATTATGCGCAAGGTGAAAAATTAAAAATTAAAGGTCAAAGGGAAAGGTTTGTGTGATGATGAGCGTCATCAGAGGAGGGACTGAGAGAGCGTAGTTTGAATATATATATATGCTAAAGGTGAAATGCTTAATAATGCTGCACATAGAAAACGACAATAATTAGTGATTTGCTTAACGTGCATTTGAATTATGATTATGATAATATGAACTAATGACAATAATGAGTAAAATTATTCATGATATGATTAATCAAGCTTGTATTAGTATTTACGATATTGCATTGAAAAACCTATAGGCCTTAAATTAGCGTGAGTTGAAGATTTAGCTGTGTAGCTCTCATATTAAAGCATATTTTCTGTTTTCCAGTGTGCTGACTCATAAAGGGTCATGACCCAGCATTTGTTCTTTTCCTTCGTTTCATGTATCCAACTTCATCCTGTTTCCCATCCGCATGCTAGCTGCCTTAGTATAACTTTTATACAGATTTGAAACAAAAGTATACCAAAAGAATGTACAAGGACATTTGACCATGGATAAAGAAGCTCATGACCCGAGAGACGTGCCAAGATGATGACAAAACACCCCGGATGTGCCACCTACGAAGACGTCAATTATGAAGACCAATCAAAGTGTTATAAATTATCGTGGGGCGACAATTTGGATTACCTAATGTATAATTTGATAGGTTAAAGATAGTGGGGTATAGCGAATATCCAATATAATTTTGGGGGAAGGTATTGTGAAAAAGGGATAAAAACTCATGACACAGAAGGGTCGTTAGAATAGGTAGGGAATGATATCGATTGCATCCAGAAACTCTGTCACTCTGTTTGGTGATTGAGGACTTAATAAAATTATCTTTGCCCACAGACTGCCTTTCACATTTTCCTCCTTATGAGGGAAGTGTCCCCTGTCCCTTAGACGAAATAGATTGACGGCGATCTAACTGATGTCCTGAAGACGAAGACTGATCCTGTATGCTGAATTAATCCGAGGAGGGTAATTATGACAATGCTATTGTAATTTGTCTGTTTGCTTTTCCTTTCTAGGTACCAACTGCTGTATTTTTTAATAGAGACCTTAGTTTAGATGTTTTCTAAATTGGCGTTCTAAATTATTTTACATGAAGTCCAACATGCTGATGCTAATTAGTGGTTAGGCTAGGCGATCACCTTGACTGATACAAATAGACAAGACTGACATTGTGCTATGCTGAACTGAGACTTACATGATATTCTATGTATTCTGGTCTATGTTTACCTTATGTTATGCCCTTATGTTTGAGATCTTTGCATTATTGAAGTCTTATAACAGCTGCCATATCCTGATTATGATGCTTTGCTTCTTGGTTTTGAGATTGACACTTTTACTAGTATATTGTAATCAATAGGGAATAAAATTCACAAAATTCTAACAAAGGTGTGGTTATTCATGGCTGAAAGCTCATGGTTGCGCAGACAGTTTAATTAATGTCTTTATCCAAAGTAAAGTATGTTGTGGTGATAAATATTGGTGATGTCATTGATATATTGCTTGACATATTGATCAGTTATCTTGTCCTGCAGTGTCTCACCACTGGGTCCAAAGATTCATTGGCCTAAAACGAGTCCTAATGTGTATAAAATTAACATAAAGGGACGCGTCAACAAAGGCTATGAATTTTGGTTGAATTCAATTGGCCTAAAGTGTGTGTGAGGAACTAGAAATTGGCAAATACAGGGATGAGAAGCTTTGTTTAGAGCATGTCTTATTCTGTTGCAAATTATATTTTTAAATTACACAGTACAACAAACAAGTTATTGAGGCTTAACAAAGATTATGGAATTGAATGCGCCCAGTAAACCGTCACCTGCTAAATTTGAAACATTTTAAGATTTTAAATGCCACTGAAGAACAGCTTAATGGGTGGGTCCAAAATGGAACATTTAACTCAGCACTTTCAAGTCCAAACTGGTGGTTATTGTGGCCTAAGGACAGAAATGGTTGCCATTCGCATTTTGTAAATTCCACAGGGGTTTTAAAATGAATAGACCTGACTCTCATTTTGTCTTGAAACAACACTCTGACATCATTGCCACATA
Organism: Pleurodeles waltl; assembly: GCF_031143425.1. Taxonomy (NCBI): domain Eukaryota; kingdom Metazoa; phylum Chordata; class Amphibia; order Caudata; family Salamandridae; genus Pleurodeles; species Pleurodeles waltl. Next base: position 1,216,921,006 of record NC_090440.1, read on the forward strand.
CAGCATGGGCAAACTATGTCAACAATGGTTGATTCCACACTAGCAGCCGTTAAAGAACACTTCAGTCTCCTGACAGAAAACACAGACTTACAAGATTTATTGTTAGGTCTTAGAAAACCATGCACAAAGTGCTTCTTATATACAATATATAATGAGAGTTGGAAACTTTCACAAAACAAGCCACAGCCCGGTTGGGGCAAACACATCAGGTAAACATACAGAAAGCTCTAGCCATAGCTAATGGTATGAACTCTTTATGCAACCGCATCTACACCTTAAATAACATTGTCTCATCTGCAATTGACAATATACAAAATGATATGTCATTTTTAGGTTTCGTCTGCAAGCTTGATTGCATGCTACTTGCGAAATCTATTGTTAATTTAAAAAACAAAAAAACTTAAAAGGGGCTTAGGCCCAGCCCCTTACCTAACTGAACTTACCACTGGCTTAGTCAAACGTTGCTCTGATTTATGTGCTTCTGATTGGCCAGCACATTGCATGCACGTCATCCTACTTAACTTTCTGTTGTCTTCTTTGTCGTTCTTGCTGGGTTGCCTCTGGACCGAGTACTCCTTCCGGTCACCTCCCATTGGACACTGGCCACTGTCCATCTACTCTGGCTACCAAACTGAAGGTACTTCTTGTTTTATTTCCATGTTTTTATGTTAACTCTTGCTTTTTACTCGTAATGCATCTTCTACAGTTTGGTGTGCTGCACATGAGCGTCAGTTTCACTATACACAGGAAGATTAAGTGATGTGCCGGATGTTGAACCCACGCCGAGACTCGAATCTGGCTCTCCAGTCTGCTAATTGTAAACGCAAGCACCTACAGGGTTAGAGTCAGCTGCTCTCACTGTAATGCTACACCCTAAATAGATGGAGGGTACCAGGCAGAATCCACATCCACCTCAAGGGTGCCAGAAGAGCACTTTCTGATGGTGGGACTGCACAAATCCTAAAGGATAAAACAAAATGCATCATACTGCTAGGTAGGAGCTCGGGCACAGCACAATATCAGTACCTAGGAAGAAAACCAAACTTAGGGAACCAATGATCAGCTAGGCATATGCTGTTGAACAAATGCCAGTGAGTGTAAATGGCTCACTGGACTGCTAGTTGGAAACTAAAGCAGCTACCAGGTCACAGTTGGCAGCTCTGGTCTTGACGCCACACCCGAGTACAGCAAAGGTTGCAGGCACAATCCACAGGACAACTCGGCTCGTTATAGGTTCCAGGTTCCAACAGGACATCAGCTGAGCCAAAGCCAGTCTTCAGACTCGAACCTGGCTTGAGCTTTCAGTGGCCTGTCCACCTCTAGCACAATTGAGGCCATGCGATGGAGGCCTCGGGCTTCCCTGTTTTTGGAAGTCCAAAGTTCAGTACGTATTAGCTTTCCTAGCCAGTGCTAAACTTCTTTTTATATACACATTGTAAATAAATACATGATGATGCGGATGCCTATACATTTTCTACTCCCAATTTACGTTATATTTCCGATTTTAATGGAAAATATGTAACGTAATAATAAGCAATGTACGATCAGCATACCCTGCCCTTCCCGCAAGTTAAACATGATGGAAAGGCTTGAGAAAATTTCAGCAATGTTGATGCCCTGAAGCCAAGGCACTATCGGTCCTGTGGGGGAGGGGAGGAGGATCCTTCATTCAATGAACGGACATGCCATTGAGCGCCACATCAGAGTGTGCTAGGGTTCTCAAGTTCGCGGCCTGTCCCAGAGGGATGCGTTACCATTTTTTTCGGATGGTCCTGTGACAGAGACAACGAATCAAAGTAGAAAATTGTGTTAAAATAACAAAGAAAAGAGAGAACATGAAAAGCGAGACATTAAACCAAAGCAGAGCAGCCCTGACTTCCGAGACAAAAGGCCGACATAAATGATAAAATAAATAAATGAAAAACATTGGAGAAATGATATGCACACTATTTGTACGTGCATTGTGTGTCCTGAGAAAATGCTGCTTTCTATTTTGTGTCCGAACTGAGAACAGCCTTTGTTATTGCTGTTTACAATGTGTGTTCAATCACTTCAGTCTATATTCATATTCGATAATTTTTGTCATAAGAAAGGAAATAAGAAGCAACAGCAATGGTGAGATGAAAATAGGGATATAAGACAGATTTCATCAGCAGTTCTAGAGATCAGCTCCACTGATTGGAAATTTGTTAATTTTAGATAACTATGCACGTGTGTCTGTTCAAATTGTAAGCACAAACTAATGGCAGAACAGGCCCTTTAGTTTGCCTACAATCATCATTTCAACAGTTAATGTGACTATTTTAATCGGTATACCAGGGATTTCTATCAAAAGATCAGCAAGCCTCCACTGTTCCCAGAGTTCTTTGCGGCCAGCAGTTTAGGTACAGCCTGCTCCACCAAAACTAATTTTGACTAATGTTGTGATAGTAATGTTTGAATAAAATGCTGGTCCAATTTCCCAGTAGGAAAAAAATCAAGAGCCACCCATAATAGCCCTAAAGGGTAAATGGTTGGGGGAGAAGACTATAAGTGAGAACGTGTGCAACGTAAGGTTACTAGACAGTAGGACAACACAAAAGATGACAGGATTCTATTTCATTCTGGGCATTTATAGTGTGCATGATTGGCTATCCATAAGGCATCCCAGCTATTAAGACCACATAACGAGTTTATATTAGCAAATCCATAGAATTTTATACAACAAGCAAGATCTCAACCCTTTCCTGAACTTGGAATCATTTTCAACCCCTTGAATCTTAATAAACAGGGACTTCTAGAGTTCTGAGGCTTCGAAAAACAAACACTGGCAAAGCCAATAGGTTTCACCTTCGTCTTTTTTCTTTGCATTCTATCTTACTATCTAAATAGATTATAAATATTAGAAAAATGTTATAGTAATGTTTGTTTGAAACTTGATAAGTGGTTAATAATTGTTTATGTTGTGATGTATGAGGAAATAATAACCCCTTCGCTGCCAGGCCTTTTCCCCCTCCTGTGCCGAGCCTTTTTTTGGCTATTTGGGGCAGTTCGCGCTTAGGCCCTCATAACTTTTTGTTCACATAAGCTACCCACGCCAAATTTGCGTCCTTTTTTCCCAACATCCTAGGGATTCTAGAGGTACCCAGACTTTGTGGGTTCCCCTGAAGTAGACCAAGAAATTAGCCAAAATACAGTGAAAATTTAGTTTTTTTTAAAAAAATGGGGAAAAAGGGCTGCAGAAGGCAGCTCGTGATTTTTTTCCCTGAAAATGGCACCAACAAAGGGTTTGCAGTGGCAAGATCACCATCTTCCCAGCTTTCAGGAACAGACAGACTTGAATTGGAAAACCCAATTTTTTAATACAATTTTGACATTTTACTGGGACATACCCCCTTTTTACAATTTTTTGTGCTTTCAGCCTCCTTCCGGTTGTGACCAAAATGGGTGAGAAACCAATGCTGGATCCCAGACAGCTAAACATTTCTGAAAAGTAGACAAAATTCTGAGTTCAGCAAGGTGTCATTTGTGTAGATCCTACAAGTGTTTCCTACAGAAAATAACGGCTGAAATAAAAAAAATATTGAAATTGAGGTGAAAAAAACAGCAATTTTTCTCCACGTTTTACTCTGTAACTTTTTCCTGCAATGTCAGATTTTTTAAGGCAATATACCGTTACGTCAGCTGGACTCTTCTGGTTGCGGGGATATATAGGGCTTGTAGGTTCATCAAGAACTCTAGGTACCCAGAGCCAATAAATGATCTGCACCTTGCAATGGGTTTTTATTCTATACCAGGTATACAGCAATTCATTTGCTAAAATATAAAAAGTGAAAAATAGGTATCAAGAAAACCTTTGTATTTCCAAAATGGCCACAAGATAAGGTTTTGAGAAGCAGTGGTTATTTGCACATCTCTAAATTTCGGGGGCCCATACTAGCATGTGAATTACAGGGCATTTCTCAAATGGACGCCTTTTTTACACACTGCCTTACATTTGGAAGGAAAAAATGTAGACAAAGACGGGCAATAACACTTGTTTGCTATTCTGTGTTCCCCCAAGTCTCCCGATAAAAATGGTACCTCAATTGTGTGGGTAGGCCTAGAGCCCACAAAAGGAAATGGCTCAAAACACAACGTGGACACATCACATTTTTTCACAGAAAACAGAGGTGTTTTTTGCAAAGTGCCTACCTGTGGATTTTGGCCTCTAGATCAGCCAGCCCCAGGGGGGGCAGAAATGGCCTAAAATAAATTTGCCCCCCAGCCTCCCCGGGGAGCGACCCTTGCCTACGGGATCGCTCCCCCTGCTTGACATTGGTGCAAAAAAAAAGATCCCCGGTGCCTAGTTGTTTCTGCCTCCCTTGGGGGCAGATTTACCTAAAATCGGTCGATTTGCCCCCAAAGGGGGGCAGAAATGGTCTAAATACAATTTGCTCCCCAGGGGAGCGACCCTTGCCTAATGGGTCGCTCCCCATCTCTAAAAAAACTAACAAACCAAAAAAAAAAAAAAATTTTTTTTAGCCCTGGCGCCTAGAGCTTTCTGCCCCCAGGGGGGCAGAAATAGCCTAAAATAAATTTCCCCCCCCCAATCTCCCCCGGGGAGCGACCCTTGCCTACGGGGTCGCTCCCCTTGCGTGCCATTGGCGCAAAAAAAAAACCCCGGTGCCTAGTTGTTTCTGCCTCCCTTGGGGGCAGATTGACCTAAAATCGGCCGATCTGCCCCCAAAGGAGGCATAAGTGTCCTAAATACAATTTGCCCCTCCAGGGGAGTGACCCTTGCCTAAGGGGTCGCTCCCCATCTGTAAAATAACAACAACAACAAAAATCCCCGGTGCCTAGTGGTTTCTGCCCCCCCGGGGGCAGTTCGGCCTAATTAAAATAGGCTGATCTGCCCCCCAGGGGACCGGAAATGGCCTGAAATAAATACCCCCCCCCAGGGGAACGACCCTTGCCTAAGGGGTCACTCCCCTTGTGTAAAATTCGCGAAAAAAAAAAACTCCCTGGTGTCTAGTGGTTTCTGTCACCCTTGGGGGCAGATTGGCCTCATAAAAATAGGCCAATCTGCCCCCAAGGGGGGCAGAAATGGCCTAAATATAATTTGCCCCCTAGGGGGGCGACCCTTGCCTAAGGGGTCGCTCCCCACCTCAAAAAAAAAAAATCCCTGGTGCCTAGAGGTTTCTGCCCCCATCAGCCTAATTATAGGCCGAGCTGCACCCGGGGTGGGGTGGGCAGAAAAGGCCCTTAAAAAAAATGTACCCCCTGGGAGCAACCCTCGCCCAAGGGGTCGCTCCCCTTGCGTGAAATTCGCAAAAAAAAAAAAAAAAACTCCCTGGTGTCTAGTGCTTTCTGTCCCCCTTGGGGGCAGATTGGCCTCATAAAAATAGGCCAATCTGCCCCCAAGGGGGGCAGAAATGGCCTTAATATAATTTGACCCCTATGGGAGCGACCCATGCTTAAGGGGTCGCTCCCCACCTCAAAAATATAAAACAAAACAAAAACAAAAAAATACTCCCTGGTGCCTAGAGGTTTCTGCCGCCAGGGGTTGCAGAAAAGGCTTTAAAAAAAATGCCCCCCCCCGGAGTGACCCTTGCCCAAGGGGTCGCTCCCTCATGCCAATTTCATTTTTAAAAACACATCCCTGGTGTCTAGTGGGCATTTTGACAGCCGGATTGCTTGCAATCCGGCTGCCAAAACGCTGAGAGAGACTTCAAAGGGAAGGAAATATCTTTCCTTCCCTTTGAAGTCTCTCGACCTCCACCACGTGATCGGAAGAGAAATGCTTTTGCATTTCTCTTCCGGAGGCCTTGTGACAATCAGCGCGCTGATGTCACAGGGGGGTGGGGGGGTCGGGGTGGAAGGGGAAGGGCTTCCCCTTCCATCCCTGCCTTGGGGGGGTAGGGGGGATCCCCACAGAGGGAGCGCTAGCACTCCTTCTGGACTCTGTGCCCAGGACGTAATGGTTACGTCCTGGGACACGAGCACTGTGCCTCAGGACGTAACCATTACGTCCTGGGCACAGAAGGGGATAAACAGCAACATAAACAATTATTAATGGTTTATAAAATTTCAAACAAACATTATTAGAAAATGTTGTCTGATATTTATAATCGAGTAGTAAGATATAATGAAAAAGACAAAGGCAAAACCCATTGACTTTGCTAATGTTTGTTACACTATGGACAGAGCTTAGGACCATTATGCAGTTGCCTTTCACTGTGGTGGAAATAGCATCTACAGTTTGGTTAATACAGGGGGTAATTATTCTGCCCATCTCAACACTTCAGTTCACCTCATATTTAAAGCAAACTCCTGTAGGCAGATTTGAAAAGCTAGGAGACAGTTACAGCCATGAGGTGTGGGAGCGACACTTTGGGGGTCATTCTGACCCTGGCGGTAAAATCCACCAGGGCCAACGACCGCGGGAGCACCGCCAACAGGCTGGCGGTGCTCCCATGGGCATTCTGACCGCGGCGGTACAGCCGCGGTCAGAAACGGAAAACCGGCGGTGTACCGCCGGTTTCCCGCTGCCCTGGGGAATCCTCCAAGGCGGCGCAGCTTGCTGCGCCGCCATGGGGATTCCGACCCCCATACCGCCATCCTGTTCCTGGCGGTTTTGCCCGCCAGGAACAGAATGGCGGTATGGGGTGTCGTGGGGCCCCTGGGGGCCCCTGCAGTGCCCATGCCAATGGCATGGGCACTGCAGGGGCCCCCGTAACAGGGCCCCACAAAGATTTTTAGTGTCTGCCATGCAGACACTGAAAATCGAGACGGGTGCAACTGCACCCGTCGCACCCCTTCCACTCCGCCGGCTCCATTCGGAGCCGGCATCCTCATGGAAGGGTGTTTCCCGCTGGGCTGGCAGGCGGCCTTCTGGCGGTCGGCCGCCAGCCTAGCGGGAAACCCAGAATACCCGCGGCGGTCTTTTGACCGCGCAGCGGTATTCTGGCGGTCCCAGCCAGGCCGGCGGCTTCCGCCGCCGGCCGGGGTCAGAATGACCCCCTTTATGTATGTTTCAATGGCATGAAAGAAGTCTTTCTTAGGGACAGTGAATGCAAGACTTCTATGAGCCATTCAGTGATTTGCAAAGAGCTGTCCTTGCATAAAGCATGTAATGCTTCAGTTGCGGATTTAGCCAGTTATCTCAAGGGTGTTCCTTTCTCTTTGATTTATCCAGCAATCCAGGTGATCTCGAATGGGAGTTATTTGGTACTGAACTAAATAAATTGTTGTGGTTTGTGAGCCGGAGTTGCCTACATAATTTGGTCTCCCAAATTGCAACTTGTTGCGGAAACCTGCTTTTTACTTCCACACGAGTGATAAAAGTAGCAGAAATACTGCCTCATATTGGTACTTCAAATGTAAATTTTGACAAGCAGAGCTGACTGAAAGCTCTTTTGTTTCAAAAACACGTGGCCCTTACATCTGCCCGCGAGACCTATGCCAGTGGCAAGGTCATCTACAGAGATACATTCCCTTTTAAGTACTAACTTTCCACAACATTTCAGTGAACTCAAATATCACATTTTTAATGTGTTTACCACTTCTGGGTTGTACACTTCTTTAAGGCTGTCGGTTTTGTGTTTGTCACTACCTTACACTCAATATACACTCAATATTTACGAGTGTCTTTGGGGGATTCCCTAAAACTTTGCCACTAATTGGCAGTACTTTGCTATTGCTGTTTTTTCTTTGCAATGGCTGTCCCATCTCAGCAAGGAGGACTGAGGCACTTCTACCAGCCCAACTGTGCTGTGAACGCATGATGAAATATTTCAGAGCACCACTCCTGGAAGAACTGGAATTTAACTGGTCTGTGTCATTCAGGCCGGTTCTGAATTGCGTGTAGTCCATCTTTCGATGTTTGTGGTGCCCCATTGAATATGCACTGGAAGTGTGTCTTGCTATGCAATGCGTTCCTTCTTTGGATGTGGGTCTGTTAATGTTTTGGATGAGGGACTTGCATATTGTGATTGCAGTTGCTACAAGAGGATTCCTATGAGCCACACTTTGTGGATTCAGTGGCTCCTGGTGTTACAACACCTGGCACTGCACAGGATGCTACCGCCTTGGCTGGAGCTGTGGCTGAGGCAACAGAACATAAGTGCTCCCTCCCTTACCTTGTAAACAACTTGATTAGTTTGTCAGCTGCCAAAGTGGAGTTTCTCCTTAATTCTATTTCAATTGATGGCAATGGTGATTTTCTAAAAGATTGCAATTATTGCTGACATTCGGTTTTACTTTGATGGTTATTTTTTCTAACTTCTAAATTGACTGCTTTAAATTTGGCTTGCTTTTGGTCTATCCTGCTTGTAAACATGGACATTTTATCTCCATTTATTTACATTTAGCCTTAGCTTGCTTTTAATAAGATTTGTGGCAGACATAGTGATTTTAGCCATAGGGTATATTTTTATGGACCTTGGCACTCTCAACCTAACAATGGTGAAGGTGTTGTGAGGCTATTTTAGCATTTTTATTAAGGCAAATTTAGTTTAGATTGGGTGTGAGGCCTGTGTCCTTGCACCTAGTTACTTGCAATTTTATTTCTCTTATTATTTTAGCAAAGGCTTCATTTTAAGGTGATGTTTTATTATTTTATATCAGTTGCCCTTCCACGCAGAATTTTTATTAATTTCTCTGCACAACATTTTATCCCCTGCTCACTCCAAGGCTATACACAAACGTTTACCAGGTATTGCCGATCCAGAGAGAGCAGGGTCTATCCTATACAGACAAGATGCATTATCATGTCTGGGCAGTTATCAGAACACCAACCTGTTTCATTGCAAAACAACAGACTGTCGAAAAATAAGGCAGAGGGGACATTCCAGCCAGCTTTCCATCTCATGATGCACCTCGCTGCAGTCTTTGCTGAAACATTACTCTTCCTCTTTTTGCCTACGTGGAAGGACCGCCAGCAGACTAACAGACCTATTTGTTACTTCTAAGACAGGTAAGAGATTTGGGCTTCCTTTCCGAACTAATTAGGTGGATTAGGGCTAGCACTGCTAACCCTCTCATGCAGAAAACCTAGTAGTGTAAGTAGGGATATTAGGGATTTGTTGTGACAATATGGTGGGACTCTTCCTGTGTTTCACTTTTCTGGTCACTGCTGTGATAGAGTTGTGTTTCATTATCCTCATAATTGAAGTGTATGCCTTTTTGCATAATACGCAGTTGCTTCAATAAAATATATATTGAACCAGGATTCTGCTTCTGTTTTTTTCTTTGCATGTACAACACTTGTATGTCTGAAAGAAAGGGGTATTATCTGTTCTACCACAACATCCCTGAGAAGTCTTATTGCTGTTCGATAGGCTGCCACAAATGACCTTTACCTCTGGTACTAGTGAGGTCCTACTAACTAGCCAGAAGGGTTAGGCTGACAGTTGTTACATGCTGTGGGAATAGACTCAGTCCCCCATACTTGGTGGTGCTGCCCCCTAAAGTCGAGTGTTCTCAAAAGGTGGGGTGAACAGGCAAAAAAAAAAATCCTTACAAAAGGGTTACAAGGCAAGTCCTGAAAGTTGCAAATTCATGAGTATTACAGTGGAGAAGTGAAAATACCTCAATTCGGAAGGGGGCATATGTGTAGTGGATGTGGTGGAGACAGCACAGTGCAGTGTAACTCTCATGCATCTCCTTCACCAACTGCTGGAGACAAGAATTGAGGGAACGAATATGGCATAAGTGTGCTGTGGCATAGCAAAGATGTACCAGGACTTAATGTAAACAAGAACAATTGCTGGCCTCTGCACATTTTGATCTGTAAAGAAACATCCATACGTTTGATGCACTGGACTCATTACACCCCAAAGGCCCCTGCAGTCCTATTGGTAATGCTGATGGAGATGGTGCAGTTTTGGTGATTGTAATATTGATGGTGTGATAATTAACAAGCTATTCAGAGGCTATGTTATGTTTAGGCTCACAAAGAATGCTTTCTACAGTAAATAGGGCATTTTGCATGCATTGACTTCATAGGATAAAGAACTGAATGAGATAAAAAACTGTGATGGTTGAGTGAACTTGAGATGTAAAATAGTGCACTATTCATTTCAATGCAGGCTCTCCATATAAAGCAGAATAAAACACCAAACAGCCAACAAAATAACAATGAGAAAGAAATACCCCTTGGGGCTATCTATCTATTGGCAATGTCTCAGACCAATGTGTGACAAAAGCTGATCCAAATAAGGATAAATGGATGAGGAGGGCTGAAAGAAAGCTGTAATGGGCATATATACAAGCCCCTTTGCCACCATGTCCATTTTTTACGCTAATGTGGAGTTAAGGTGGCCTTTTATTTGCACCATATTTACAAAGTGGTGCGATGCGCCACTTTCTTGTATATATGCCCCTAAGAACATTGCACCCAAAAGTGCGAGCAGCTGCACTGTTGGCGCTGACCTAAACATATAAAAATTGATTGTGAAACACAACTCTTGAAAAAATGAAGTAACAGTATTAGAAATGGACTTTTAAAAAAACGATTGCTTAAAGTGAATTATGTAATGTATTATAAACGAAAATTCTTTGGGCAGTCTTTAAAGCCAAAAGACAGTGGAAAATGAACCATTAATAGTGGTCCCTAGAGCTTATCTGGAGGAACACAACTTTTTTTTTTTTTTTAGATATTTTTATATGCCTTTAAATTGAGACATAACATTTCCAAAACATTACACGTACGGGTCACAGTATAGTGTCTCTGGGAAAAAAGAAATATATATTCAACAATGAAGATAACTCTCCCTGCCCCCCTCCCCTTCCCCCAACTCCCTTTATGGCACCCTGTAGCTCTTTGATCAGCCCCACCAGCCTGTTCTTTACTTTTCATTCCCATATCCATAGTTGCGATCCCTCCATTGACAGCCCCTGGTCCTATTTCTCTCGAGGAACACAACTCTTGAGCTAAGCTGAGTGAAGGTAAAGTTTAGCTGGTTAGCTCCATCATCAAAGGTTGGTGTAACTGAACAAAGTCATCTTAGTACATGTTTGTCGTGTTGCTGGTCTGAATAAGAGATGGGGGCTGATTTTACCCTCCCTCAGATCTATGTTCACTAAATGAGATGTTATTCTGAAGACTTTTCCCTCTCAGGAGTAGTACTTTCAATACTGGTGTTCTTGGGGCTGGGGGAGAGCAGGGAACATAAAGACATAGGGTCTGATTTAGATATTGGCAGAGGAGTTACTCCTTCACAATCGTGATGGTTATCCCGTCCGCTGAAATCTACATTCCATAGGATATAACGGGATTTATATTTTGGCGGACGGGATATCAGTCACAGTTGTGGTGGGGTAAGCCCTCCCCAGTATCTAAATCAGGCCCCTAAAGAGGACAGAGTTGAAGACAACTTAACACCTCCATGTATCTGTGGGATGGGGCTTGAAAAAGCTACTGCCAACGGCATATTGGAATTAAGAATTTATGAAAAAAGTAATAATGCTGAGGGCAAAACATAGGTTATATGTTAGTATGATCTCAGCAGTTATTATTTAATGAAAGTAACTGAAAAGGAAAATAACAATAAATACATGTAAACTTTCTGGTTTATTGTGGGTAGCTGCGACAGTAAAATGAACAATACATTTTGAACTCTGCAGCAGTTATAAACATCATTACATATTTCTGCGTAGATCTACTTTCCATAGGAAGAATATGATAAAAATTAATGTTATGGGAGACTGGCATAATTATTAGGTTTAAGTAGAAATAATTATGGTTGTTGGGGCGTTGAATGAAATAATCATGACATGAAAATATTTTAAACATCAAGGAATTTCTTTGACCAGAAAATATATAGTGTGCATTGGTTAGGCACACCTTAGGCTAGGCTCTTCATTGAGTGTAGGAAGAACGTTAAGTGATCAGCTGTGTTTGCAATGTAGCACATAAAACATTGCAAAATTTAGCCTAGTTTTCTCAAATTTGTCAAGTGCAATGAGAGTTTTGCTGTGCTCATTACTCCAAAGTTGGTAACACATTTTCATAAAATTTTCAGAAACCCACTCACTTCTTTTCTAAGGGCCGGGCAAATTCACAGCGACGTGAGTGGGGCTACAACATGAGTGAGAGGACATTAGCTTACATACTCCAATCACATTCTACCACTTTGCTTCTATTGTAATATTGGTCCTTGTTTGTTTCAGGTCTGAAGATACACTGGATTAACAATCCAGCAGCAATTATGTTGGCTTTAGAAAGTGCAGACCTGTACGAACCACCTCATACCACCTTAAAGGGAAGAGCTGGTGGTTGGCACACTTTAAAATGTTATGCAATACAACAGTGTCTCAGGAGCATATTACGAGTGGCCCAGAGAATTATCACTGTGGGGGGAATTCCCTCGCCTAAGTTTCCTGATGTCTCTCAAGCTGGAATTATTAGGTTCAGAAACTCTGGACCTGATAATTCAAGGCCTGGAGGCACCAGGCTCAGACTTCTAAGTAGAGCTTTGGAAGCTGCAGGAAGCTGCTGCGCTCAGATCCAGCCTGCTAATTGCATTATGGGTGAACAGGAAATGCTCCCCAACCTGTAGCTTAAACTACTGGTAATGCGTAACTTTGGCTGTGCCATTATAAGACACAGGAAGGACAAAATAAATCAATCAACAATACATATATTGGGTACATTAAAGTTACTAATGTAAAGTAGAGCATCTAAATCATAATATTGAAGGTGCATTCACAATGGAAAATTAGTCATTCACAAACAAATGTGTGTCCTAATGTTGACTTTAACATGTTGGAAAGTAATAAGTATGCATATTTATATTCATGTACTGTGATTGAGGCATTATGTTGAACTTGCATATTATCATGTTTCATTCATAATCATGTTGCAATTATAGTTGAAGATGTATATTTAATTATGTTTCAAATGAGCATTGAAATGTTACATTAAGTTAGCATCCCCAAAGGCCTGAAATTTTGATTTTGTGTGTCTAACCTTCAACGTGGAGTTTTGCTCAAGCTGCAATATTCTTTATTTGTAGGCGCATTTGTTTGAGTCTACAGGTAATGAAAGGCTTACTATGTATCTAAGATAGTGGGGTACAGGAGGATACATTGGCAAGGACAAAGGAACATTAACAAACTGAGGAAAAAAGACTCCTGTTGTGTACCATGATCCCAAAGACACTCAAGGATGTCCTGATGCTCAGTTCGTGGGATGAGAGCTTGATGGAATTTGCCAATTTCAACCTTGCAAGGACGATGGAAAACTACAGGTGTTAATTACTGGTGGATTTCTCAAAGGTTCTGTAGGTTTTAATTAGTACTCACCTAGATAGATGAGGGTGGGTTATTCTTAGTCTCTGATGAGAGTAGTTTCCCTGGAGACCTAGAGGAGTACAGACCTCTCTGCTCTTTATTTCTTTGTGTGGCTTTAAGCTACGCAACACCTCTCTATAAGAATTTCTGCTGAGATTTCTGCTATGCTCCCACTTTCCTATATTTCCTGAAAGATAACTAGGATTTCCTTTAGCTTAGTTTAGGGAACATAGATTTGCTTACTTTTCTACAGTGATTAGGCAAGACTGCAACTTCTATACTGATCATCAAATCTTGTTCTTCAACTTTTGTATTGCTGCAGCTGAAATTATTGTATGTCATATGCTTCTATGATTTAATCTCATTCAATGATTTACTTCACTTTTGGTGATTCTGTTCTTACATAGCATGTTTTTGAGATTCATTGTCATATATTTGGCCCTTAATTTGTAATAAACCTTTGAACTTTTCACTCAATCTCAGTGATTTAATGTGTGACCAAACTGGCTACAGTGTTAAATGATTTGAAGTTTTGATTTAACTCACATTTTACCTCTTGCGATTCCTAAAAAGGTCTGTCGGAAGAAGAGTAGTTAGAATATGGGCCAAGAGCGTCATCACTACTCTCCTCTCTCACACCATGACCCTTTAAAAGTCCATGCACACATTCACTGTCTGTTCTAAGCAGGTGGTAATGACTGCATATTTGAACATGTTATTTCCCCATGAAGGAGTAACATATGCAGAACTTGGGCCAAATTCCCAGATTCACATGACAAGTGTGAATTAACAATTTATCTTACAGTGAGTCACGTAATGACATCTGTGGTGTGTTTCGAAGAGCTGATGGCCTGATGCTAGAATCAGTGCCTCTTTCACTTTTCACAACATGTATTTTTAACTTGCACTTGTTCAGCCATTAAAAAGAAGAATGCACAATGCGCAACCTTGACCCAGTAGCAGCAGTTGCGTGTGTTTATGTTGCATACTATAGGTTTGCCTGGTGCAATTCATGTGCATTATCTATTTCGAGCAGTTGGCAATGTTCAGATCTCTTATCATAGAGATAAAAATAAGTTTAATGCTAAATGGGTTTCTCAAGTCTATAACTTGCCCCTTCCTGATCTCCAATAGGATATCTCTTCAACTAATTGCCTCTCTCTTTCTTCTTTTGCTTCTAAACTTCAGAATTCACATATAAGCAATAAAAACACGAAGATCGTTCATTTGAGTTCATGTGCCTATGATGGTAGAAGAACCACTGGGGGAAGGGGCAAATTATTATCCATGGGAAAAGGACATTTTCCCCAATTGTCAAATCAAATGACAGCCCAATTATCTTTGGCTCCCGTGGTCAATGAAATTGGTAAAAATTACAGTGCGCTTTTCAGGGCACAGCGAGATGCCGCAAAGAGTTTCATTTTAATAAACATGAAAGCTGGACCCTGCAGAAAGCAGCGGTGCTAACGACGCGTTTACAGAGAGAAACACAATTTATGCTTAATGCTGATTACTTTCCAGAACAGATTAAACTTTTGGGAGGAGGTGGGCTACAGCTAAAGACAATTATTTCTCTCGTTCACTGCCTATGAAAGGGTTTAAAATAGTGCTTTGGCTATACAAATAATAAATACTACATTTCTGTGTTTTTCTACTTTTTGATGCTTTATTATTTTTTACATATAAAATCTAGTATTACTCTATCGCTAGATTTCTGTTGTGGCTTACTGTTTGCGCATTTATTCTTTTAACAGAAGAAGTCCCTGGAGATATGGGATTTTAAATGTCTGTAGTGGTAATATGCAAAACCAATTAAATATGTCACATGTTTTAGGTTGTGCCTGCATAGCATTTTCTCTATGCTTACGAAATCTCTTGTGAAGTAAAGAGAAATCCAAAGGGGGGACTTAGAAATTGCCATTAATTACATTCACTTACAACTGGTTGGCTCCCACATCACTCGTTTACTTGTTTGCTACTGATTAGTGCCTTCTCCTCACCTCCGGCTTCCTCCTGGGCTTCAGTTTTCTTGTCCTTACTGTTGAGCATGGACCAAGTACTGCTTCCTGTGGCCAGTGTCCTTCCCCTGGCTGCTAGCTCCTTTAGGTACTCTTTTTTACTTTTCAGCACTCCCTTCAGCCATCTTTATATTTAACCCACTCACTCCGCCTTTATGTCCCACCGTCCTCCCTCTTATTGCTTTATTTTTTTGCAGATTTTTATAGAGCTACCTCCACCCAAATGTATTGGAGCGCTCTGCATGAGCACCAATTATATTACACAAGGGCACATTCATTTTTAAATTTCTTTTTAGGCACAGAAAGATTAAGTGATTTGCCCAGAATGACAGGAGTCCACAGTCAGCAGCTCTCGCCATTATGCCACATTCTCTACCTCAGATGAGGGGAATGCTTGCCAACCCGTAACCTCCCTGTGCTGATTGAAGGCATATTGCACAGCAGCACAGGATGTGGTGCAACAATTCTTAAAGTGAATAAAAAAAGTGCTGTGAAGCGGTCAACGTTGGCCGCACCATAGCACTCTGTTATTTACTTTAAGCCTTGTTGCACAGCAGCTTGTGCTGCTTGGCAACACTTTTAGAAAACATTAAAAAAGCCAAATAGCTCATGTTGAACTACTTTGCTTTGTTAATATTTTTTTCAGATGTTGCACAGCAGCGCAGGGTGCTAAGCAACTTGGCTTAAAGTAAATAAAAAAAACACTATGACATAGTCAATGCTCGCTGTGCCATAGATCTTTGTTTTTATTTACTTTGAGTCATGTTTTACAGCAGCTCGCACTGTTGTGAAACATCTTTGAAAATCAAAGGCTTTGCCAATGCTTATTTTACTTGAGTTTAATTGAATTCTCATTTTTAGAATGATCATAATCCTTCCATGATGCATCTTCCCACTGTAGAAAGAGAAATACACCTCTGCATCATCATGAAATATTCAAGTAAGTGATGTATCCAAACACAATCAGCAGGATGAACTTGTGAAGGCTGTAATTGATTGGGTGAATTAGGTAGAGTGGGCATCTTGGAACAGCAGGGGAAAGTCTAGTTATAGCTCTGGAAATTGCTGAGGCCAGAAAAAGGTGAACTAGTGTCGGCATAGATTGTATCAAAATGAACATGTCAATTAATGAATATTCATTATCGGGCATGTTCACAATAGAAAATGATGATGTCTGTCAAAACAAGAGCAACAGAAGACTGAATAAAACGGACCTGAATAGTTGATGGTTTAAAGTATGTTAATTTCATGTGGATCTAGGGTGGGAATTAGAAAACATTTACTCTGGGGAACCCAAAAACTAGGGGTTAAGGTATGGCAGAGAAAAAGGGTGGAGACACAAGGGGCGAAGCTTGAAAAGCAGAGTCAGACAGACAATGTAGCATTTAACAAAATCTGTTGCAAAAAAATTTACAATAAGGATATATGTGAAAGTAAATCTGTTCCAACTTAATTAGAGCTAAAAAGCTGCATTTGAAAATATCCTGCAGAGTTAAGACACCTGCTGCAGATATTTTTGTGTGCCTAGCAATTTTGAGGAGATTATAATAGTGGCAAGAGAACTCTTGTGGTTAACGGAGTTCTTGAGAGTTCAGTGTTTTGTTCAGTCATAGTTTTGACTTATAAAGTAGCATAGAAGGTTAATATGCCTGCTGCAAAGCACATTCTGTAACATGTAGATCACAAATTTGTATTTTATAGTGATAGATAAGTGGGTTATTGTTTCTGACACTGCGATCAGTTTCTTACTTTCAGCTCATAAGGTGCAATCCTTCTAATATAGTACAGTGATGTATTTACCGGCATCAAGGAGATGTATGAAAACTGTGTGTCATGGGTTTTAGATACTTTTTTACTTTTAGAGTAACAACAGATTGTTTTCTTTCTCAATCTGTTGTAACTCTAAGACTGCAAAGAAGGATTCCTTTTGGAAGTCCTCTTTAAGGCAGACACCCACAATCACTGTGCTATGTGTATAACTTAATTTTGAATTTCTCTTGACCATTCATTCTTAACGTAAAATGTCTACAAGTACAGATAATGTGTGATCCCTACAACTTATATTCCTAATTGTCTTATATTACATTTCCTGGACATTTATTTACACACTTGTTGTATGATTTATTGTACCTTTGCCTGTGATGTAAAGCACTTTGACACCCAACACTGGGATGAGTAGCGCTATAAAAAATGATTCACTTATAAATCTTGCATTCTTACAGTGCTTGCACCTCTCTTACATGGGGGTTGAGAAAAATAAAAAACCTGCCTCCAAGCCATAGTTTCTCTAAAGTACTTGTGAAGTGATAAGCTGTGTGCTTTTGTTTCCTTGACATCGAGGTGTTAGTCTCCAAGGTAAGATGATAGTTGAACAAAAGAAGTGTAGATGAACCTTTGAATCAGGCCTTTGTTTTAGGCCCAGTTGAAAGTAAAAATAAGAATGCCCCCAGCTACGTGCAGGTTGCAGCTCTGAACAGAATGCAAACAATGTGCAGATGAGGCTGAATTATGTCAATTTGTCTTAAAATGTTATCAGGAAAAATTCAGCCAGTTTCCCCGGGGATCCTGTACAGAAATAGCTGCTCGAACCTGGTTCTGGCACATTGCCCCAACTTTGCAGCACTGCGTGGATCAAGAAAAATGTTCAAGTTCGAAGAACAATCAGCTGGATTTTTCTAACATGGATATCCTGTGTTCTGCATCTATGTTTCTTTTCAGTGATGTCTGACCTGATGTAAATGCAAGTTACTAAATTCTAGTTAGTAAACCTCACATAGCATCGGATGACCATCTCCAAATGACCCTCTATGCTTCATAGAAGAGTACTGAAAATGGTGATATCATTTTCTTCTGTTCAATAACACACAATTTATCCAAATGGGGATGCTAGGGCTTTAAATCAGTTCTTCTCATTCGAAAGTTAAGAATGTGAGCGTGAGCACAGGACTAATGACAATACAAAAGTTCCTTAAACAGGAGACGTTTTTACCTGTTTTGTGTTATGGTCAGAGGCTTCAGGGACAACCTCTTTTTAATAGTAAGCAGGTGTCCACATTTAGCTATAACAGTTATACTTTCGCTAAATCTTACTCCTGAGAGGCATCAAAGTAAGATCATACATTTTGTCCCATAGCCAGAAGTATTAAAATAAATAGACATATTCCAAGCACCTACACACTTACCATGGAAACCCAACTTTGTGAGTATCAATTTGAAGCTGTTGCTAAAATTGAACTCCCTTTTTAATTTGCAGTCTCTAGAGATCCTTAGATTTTTTGTGTACTACTGAGCAGCTTTATTCGGCTCTCATGCCAGATATGTTGGTGTAGGTAAGCTACACCCATTAGGCACGCTGATTCTCATAGTTATATAATCGTAAAAATGTGCCAAATGCCTCCATGCCTACATGAATAATCTCCTAATGATGTTTGCGACCGTGAAATAGGAACCACCAGGGGGCTAGACTAAATTGTTAAAGGCAGAGCTGTAAGAAGGAATTTATATCTTAAGAAAATAATGATCTTGGAACCTAGGAACACAACAGATTATGGGAAGATGACAACACATCGGTTCACACCATCCTGGCATTACTGAGAGCTGAAAATTCTTCATTAGATCTTTCACCTTACCCTAATAAAAGTCAATCATCCATCCAATGGCTTGCCTTCTACAGTGAGCAGGCCACCTCATATAGGTGGAGTGCCTCCTTATCCTCTGTGAACAGTGCATATAAAATACAATGCTTCCCTCCAGTACTTTTGAACCGAGACGTGTTGGGAAGCAGTTACTCAATCGTGAGGTTCTTGTCTGCAGTCGACTAAGCTTACATGAATTTAAACAACTTCGTCCAGGCACAAAACACTAATCCCCAAAGCTTCGGTCAGTGGCAGAAACAAAAGAATGTAAGCTACTTCTTCAAGAAAAGCTTGTAAAAAATACTTGCCTTGTATTTCTTTATCAAAAGTATTGCCCCTCCTCTGCAGTGAAATCAACGTCCGAGTTTCTGCTCACAATAAATCCAATCAGAAGACAATAATCTCAACCTTCACTTCCGCTTGAGCAGCACTAATGATCTGAAGGCATTGATCTCATAGCACTGCTAATGAGGTGATACATTTTTACGTTTCACATTAAGGAAACAGTAGTATAAAGATTCTAAAAAAAGAATAACTATTTAAATTTTAGTTAGCTATCTTAGTCTTAGACATGTGAATGGTTTCCAAGTGGCATCAGTGGCAAACAGAGGACACCTGGAGCCCAACTGGCATTTGCAGCCACTATATTGCACTCCCAGGGCTCTTATAGTTGCTTGTGTTGCCCCTTCCATAAGACGGCTGGTGCACATTTTGGTCTGGCGCAATCACAATGAAGCGTTCCCTCAGTTGCACGGAGCTGTGGCACCATACAAATGACGGAGCCATTTGCCTTTGTAACCCTACCGTTGTACAGATGTGGACACAGAGTCATAGATGATTTCAGGAGGTGCACTGGCTGTGGTGCACTGGCTGTGCACCATGGCCAGTGAGGACACCCCTAGCGAAGGTAATATGGAGTCAATGAAACCCCCTTAAAGCAATCCCCTCAGTGAAGAAGCCAAGTCGCCTTAAGTGAAACATGGGGCTGTAGTTTCAAACTACTGCTCTGTCTTTCACTAATGAAATCTCTCAGAGCAGACACAAAGTATCAGAGATTGCACCACCACTCAGGACAGGGCATTTTTCACTGTAAGGTTCATTGCCCAGGAATGCACCAGGCACACTGAGCTAAGGGTGCACAGCAGCACAAACCAAGACAGCGCAATTGGGGGCTTATTTACAAGACCCTTGCGCCGCCAGTCCATCACTTTTTATATGGGAAAACGTGATGCACCAGTGGCGCAAATGGCTTGGAAATAAACTCCATGATGTCTAATTCCAGCGCAGATGTACACCTGTGAAGTTGGATCTGTCTATAATGTCACTTGGAACACAGAGATCTAAACCTCCAGCTATTGACAGTTAGTCCCTTGATACTGATAGCTTCTTCCCTTGTTCAGCTGTTGAAGCAGAGTCCACCACCCCAATGGGTACTTTAAAAGTTAAGCATATCTGCTCCCATCCCTGTCTGGCAATTTTCCCTACGAATTGTATATATAATAACAAGTGACATTGTTCAATCCTCCCCCACCACCCATACAGTGCCCTCACATGCCCACATTCAGGAAAAAAACACCTTTCCCCGCGACCCCTGATGCTGATTGCGACCCCTGATGCTCACTTCCATTCTCCTGTACCTAATTATTTACAATCATAACACATACTTAGTGTCCTGCCAACTATCACACCACACTCAGTAACTTCCTTCTGAACACTGTATAAAAAATCAATTGTGCCAGTTTGCCACCTTCCCATATCACCTCTCCACTGAAAGCAGAGCACAGAGAGCCAGCACCACACTGAGACGCCGTCATTGTCTGCCTCAGCACTGGCTTTAGACGCCTGTAATAAGTAGGTCTTGTTCGGCAGTACAGGTCTCACCAGAACTCATGACCAACAGAAATAGAGCCTTTAAAAGCACTGCTGAGCGAGGGGATTGGACTCCACACAGATGTTAACATCCTTGACTCTAGCATTTGATTGGGGAGAAGTGGTGTACATCAACTGAAAAAAGAGCATTTGTACTACATGTTTACCTTTATAGAATGCATATGCTTAACACACCAGGATTGATTTGATTATAGAGTTAAGCCAATGATGTAGGCTAATGAGTTTACTACTTAGAGTTATGAAAACTGCAGTGGCCCTGGTATATTTCTTGTGTAAAGTGTATGTAAAAGCTAATATGCACTTTAGGGCAGATTGTTATTACACTCTGTTAATAGACAGATACTTTGCACAGGAAACTTGACATTACCGTAGTAGGCAGGGCTTTTGGTGTTCGGTTACTCCCTCTAACAAACCCTGGGAGTAAAACAGTCACACTACAATAATCACCGTTATGTCATCGCAGGAGAGATTGTATTTTGCTTTGCCAGATGTAATGTTACATAAATTAGCAATTTTATGGCTGTATGATTGATACTCGCGTTAAGGGAAAGAATATGATCAAGTCAGTAAGCCCAAGTTGGTTATGGTAACAAGCCAATCATAAAGACTGGAGATCAGATTTATTTATTGGGATAAGTTATGTTAGTGCCATTGGTCCAACCTGTTTATTAAGAAAGGTTAAGACAAAGCTATTAGGCTTGATTGAAAAGCACAAGTTAAAGCCAGTAGGCCTTTTTACCCCTTGGGTTCTGTGGACATAACAGTTACGTCATTGGAAGCACCATTCTGGTGCCGAGGACATAACCATTACGTTCTGCACCAGGCCCATGAAGGGAGCACTAGCGCTCCCCGTGGGCCTACCACCCCTCCCCCCTGGGCAGGGATGGAAGGGGAATCGCTTCCCCTTCAACCCTTCCCCCCACACAGTGATGTCTGATGATGTCAGCGCGCGATTGTGCGCTGACCTCATCAGAGCTCATCCCCATCGCAAATGGAAGAGAAATGCTTGCATTTCTCTTCCGATTGGGGGCTGGGGCAGACAGAGAGACATCAAAGGAAAGGCCTTTCCTTTCCTTTGATGACTCTTTGAGCATTTCTGCAGCCCGACTGTGAAGCAATCGGGCTGCAGAAATGCCCACTAGACACCAGGGATTTTGTGTTTATGTTTGTTTATAATTGTTTATGTATAAGGGGAGAGGCCGTTTCTGCCCCCCGGGGAGCATATCGGCCTATTTTAATTAGGCCGAGCTGCCCCCAGTGGGGGGGGGGGGGGGAGGGGCAGAACCCACTAGGCACCAGGGATAATTTTTTTGTTTGTTTTTTGCATGTGGGGAAACCCCCTTAGGCAAGGGTCTCTCCCATGGGGCAAACTGTTACTAGGCCATTTCTGCCCCCTTATTTTTCTTAGGCCAATCTGCCTCCAAGAAAGGCAATAGACACCAGGGATTTTTTTACGTCAGTTTCACGCAAGGGGAACGACCCTTTAGGCAAGTGTCGCTCCCCTGGGGGGCAAATTTATTTTAGGCCATTTCTGCCCCCCTTGTGGGCAGATTGGCCTATTTTAATTAGGCTGATCTGCCCCCAAGGGGGACAGAAACCACTAGACACCAGGGACTTTTTATTTTTTACAGATGGGGAGCGACTCCTTAGGCAAGGGTTGCTCGCCTGAGGGGCAAATGTATTTTAGGCCATTTCTGCCCCCCTTGGGGGCAGATCTGTCTATTTCTGTTAGGCCGATCTGCCCCCGGGGGGGGGGGTAGAAACCACTTAGGTACCAGGGAATGGTGTGTGTTTTGTTTGGTGGGGCAGCCCCTGGGGCAAGGGTCACTCCCCATGGGGGCACATTGCTGTTGGCCATTTCGGCCCCCCTTGGTGGCAGATCAGCATATTTTTGTAAGGCCCATCTGCCCCCAAGAGGGGCAGAAGGCACAGCAGAGACCAGAGAAGATTTTTTTTTCCAAAAAAAGAGGGTGGGAGTATGGTCATACGCCGACCCAAAATAAATGAGGGCAAAGTTGTTCTGCCCACCGGTGGGCAGATTGGGCAATTACCCCCAATCCACTCCCCGGCGAGGCAGAAAACCTTCCAGATGCCAGGGAATTAAAAAAAAAAAAAATAGTGGGATGGTGGCTAGCAACTAGTATGTGCATGGTTATGCCCCACCCCAACTGAAGGGGGTAACAGTCTTTCAGCTCTCCCCCAGCACACTAAAAGATCTTATTCCAACGGCAAGCAAGAGGACATTTTTTTATTTTGGGTTTTTGTTTTACGTTTGGTCCATGGGAGCGTGGCTAACTCTGAAAATTGTCCCACTTGGAATGGTGAGGGCTGTACTTTTTGGACTTTGGAACACTACCGTGTAGAACAATTTACGAGACCTAGACACATCTGAAAACTAAACATCTGGGTGAGTCCAGGGTGGTGTGCTTGACATGCACACTGCACTATTTTCTTACCCACAATGCCCTGCAAACCTCCAACTTTACTTGAAATTACACATTTTCCCCACATCTTTGTGATGGAACCTTCCAGAATCTGCAGGAATCCACAAAATTCCTTCCACCCAGCACTGTCGCATCTATACCAATAAAGATTCTGCCCCACTTGTCAACTTAAAAACATTTTTTTTCAAACTTCCCTTCTAGACCCGCTTTGGTACCCCCTCAATTTTGACATGTCTTTGCTCTTCCCTTTCCCAGGCACTTGGCCCATCTAAACAAGTGAGGTATCATTTTTATCGGGAGACTGGAGGTGAACACTGGGTGGTAGGAAAGTTGCACCAGTGGGGTGAGCCCACACAGAAATGTGTGATTTTGTAGCTACATTTGAGGTTTGCTGAGGATTCTGGGTAAGAAAATACTGGGGGATCCACGCAAGTCACACCTCCCTGAACTCCCTTGTGGTCTAGTTTTCAGAAATGTCTGGGTTTGATAGGTTTCCCTAGATGGCTGTTGAGCTCAGGACCAAAAACGCAGGTTCCCCCCTCCCCTGCAAAACCAGATAGTTTTGTATTTGATAATTTTGATGTGCCCACATAGTGTTTTGGGGCATTTCCTGTCCGAGCACTAGGCTTACCCACACAAGTGAGGTACCATTTTTATCAAGAGAACTCGGGGAATGCTGGGTGGAAGGAAGTTTGTGGCTCCCCTCAGATTCCAGAACTTTCCAGCACCAAAATGTGAGGAAAAAGTGTTTTTGACACATTTTGAGGTTTGCAAAGTATTCTGGGTAACATAACCTGGTGAGAGCAACGCAAGTTACCCTATCCTGGGTTCCCCTGGGTGTCTAGTTTTCAAAATTGCATAAGTTTGATAGGTTTTCCTAGGTGCCGGCTGAGCTGGAGACCAAAATTCACAGCTAGGCACTTTCCAAAAAACACGTCAGTTGACAATATAAAAATTTGATGTGTCCATGTTGCGTTTCCTGTCGCAGGCATTAGGCCTACCCACACAATAATCTGCCATAGCTGTAAAAAGATATCAACGAAAACGTGGATAGAAATAGCCATTTTTTAATCTAAATTTCAATATTGTTTTATTTGAGCTAATACTTTCTGTAGGAAAACCTTGAAGGATCTACACAAATGACCCTTGCTGAATTCAGAATTTATTCTACTTTTCAGAAATGTTTAGCTGTCTGGGATCCAGCACTGGTTTCACACCTATTTCTGGCGTTAAATGGAAGGAGGCTGAAAGCACAAAAAATTGTAAAAATTAGGTATGTCCCAGTAAAATGCCAACATTGTGTTGAAAATGTGGTTTTCTGATCAAGTCTGCCTGTTCCTGAAAGCTGGGAAGATGGTGATTGTAGCTCAGTAAACCCTTTGTTGATGCCATTTTCAGGGACAAAAAAAAGGCTTTCTTCTGCAGCACTTTTTTCCAGTTTTTTGCAAAAAACGAAATTTTAGCCTCCTCCAGGGGAACCCACAAACTCTAGGTACCCCTAGAATCCCCAGGGTGTTGGAAAAAAAGGATACAAATCTGGAATGTGTAGCTTATGTGGACAAAAAGCTATAAGGGCCTAAGTACAAATTGTCCCAAATAGTCAAAAAAATGCCTGGCACCTGACGGGAAAACGCCTGGCAGCGAAGGGTCAAGGTAGATCATTATAACACTGTTAAAGGCCGTAGAAAGTGATTATGTTAGACAGAATCTTCCAGAGTGCAATAGTAAGAAAGGGTATTGGTGTTAGGTAGGTCCTCTACAACTCCGTGGTTGGAAGGTTTGAAGATCTGCAATGTGGTAATCCTTGTTAGGCTCTTCTGAGAGTTGTGATATATTTAGTGATCCAAATTAAAACACTACATATTTATAATTTTAGTTGTGAATGCCTGAAGGTTGCAAGATGATCCACAATACAATAGTTCCAAATTAGTTATAATGACAAGCCAATGATAAAGGCTATAGGCTTGAGTGATTCTTGAGTGAGTGTTATCTTAGATACCATATGTTTACTTTGTTTCTTATGAAATGTTACAACAAAATAAATAAGTCTGACTGACTAAATACAATAGGCCCTTATGGGGGGATTAGGGAATTATTTTGGTGTTGATTACCTCCTGATAAACACAGGGATAGACGTTTTCACCGTAGAAATCCTTATTCAGCAGCATAGGAGAGGGTGCATATTGCTCTGTCAACTGTAATTTTGTACACATTTGTAATTGTATGGCTGTGTTCCTCTTGTTTGAATTGTGGGAAACATCATGTTCAATACAGTATCCCTAGGTTGCCTAGTGTGATAAGTCATTTATAAAGGCTCAAAGAAAGATTGGTACAATGGGACCTGTTAGGTCAGATGTAGTAAGTCTGGTCTGTGTATTATGAAAATTCATGACGTAGACTTGATGCATTTATTGTTAATTGACTTTTTAAAGCCAATA
Organism: Pleurodeles waltl; assembly: GCF_031143425.1. Lineage (NCBI taxonomy): Eukaryota > Metazoa > Chordata > Amphibia > Caudata > Salamandridae > Pleurodeles > Pleurodeles waltl. The sequence continues at coordinate 1,216,946,685 of NC_090440.1, forward strand.
GGCTTTAAAGGTAGATTGACATTACATTGCATTAAAACCTGTTACACTGAATCTCATAGATTATGGTAGTAAGTAGCTCTTCTGACAAAGCACGATGGTAGATTTCCACTGTGAGTATGCTTGTTTGGCACTCTCAGGAGGATTTATATATTGTTTTGTCAACTGTAATTGTGTAAATATTTGTAAATTTATGACTGTGTACATGATGGTTGGCTTGTGGGAAAGTTTACACTCAATATAGTAGGCCTGGTTGTGTTACCATGACAAGCCAAGCATGAAGCTTTGGGTCTGATTGCTTCATTGTGTACGGTCTTTTATGTGCCATATATCTAATCTGTAGACAATAAAACATTACAACAGAGGTAGTATACCTGTCTTTATTTATTATGAAAATCATATGTTGTTAGAGACAACTGTCAAGAATTCTGAGTCAACAGGAATTACATTTTGGTTCCAATGAGGAGTACTGTCACTGAAATAAGGAGAATCGGTATTTTGAGGATTTTATTGTAGTTCAGCTTATAACCTGTCACTTAGCTGCAGTTTTATGGAGTGGTGTGGAAATGGAGCTTGATATTACTGCCCCTTGTCTCTAGGTGCCTAAGAGGCAATATTTGCTGTAAACTTTCCAGGATGGGGCAATAACATATTTCTAAGGGAAACACTGTCTGTGCAAGACATACCTCTGTAAAAGTGGTAAGACATGAAGAAACATACTGAATTAGTAGTTAACAATTTCCTCTCACATATGAATCTGAATTGTAGATGCTGAAACGCGTCTTTCTGTCTTGGTGCAACTTTACAATGATTTAAAAAACATACTGCACTGCTGGTTTTGTCACAATTCATATAGACTGCTTTATAAAGGGGGTAATTTTACAATTACTGACAGTACATGCCTGTAATAAATAGAATCAAAATTGCAAGTATTAAGTATTTCATTATTTAAACGAAATCCACTAATTGGAGTAAAGTTGGAGGAGCAAAGACTACCAACCACCCAATAGGTGTTGCTAGGCTCCTGGAGGGCCCTGTCAACAATGCATGGGAATAGACATGGGCACACTAGAACCACCAGGGACACCCAACCGGAGCGACACACAAATATTGAGGGGACTCCAAAAACATTTTCTCAGCAGAACTGGACAAGATCCTCAATGCAGTCACCTCCTCTCAGGAGGTACGGGAGCACAAAAATGACCAGGTGTTCCTTGACTTGGGAAGTTATGACCACTGCAAACTCAGGGACAAAGATAATTGCAATAAGGTGAATCTGGAGGAGATAGGCCCAAGCAAAATGAAGATGCGGACCCAACTAGTCAAGCTCACTTGAGACGTGAGGGCCCTCATGTGCAAAGCAGGGGATGCAGAAGGGCACTCACCGAAAACACATAAGAATGGTTGGACTACCTGAGCAAAAGGAAGGGGAGGACATGCTATCATACCTAGAGGGCTGGCTATAAGCAGCCCAGCAGGGCCTATTGTCTTTTTTTGCACTCAAGCTTGCGCACACAGTACGAGTGTGTCCACTCAGCCTGAGGTGCAACCACACCCAGTGGTAGTTTGACTACTGCACTACCGCAACAGTGAATACATAATACAGCAACCCCCTCATGATGGCCACTTTCAAGTAGATAAAACCTCAGTGCCCATTTTCCCACATTACAATGGGCTTCCTACTTGGTGTTGAGAGGGAGCTCCATAAAGTTGGCCTAAAATAAGTGCTCCTTTTACCCTCTTGACTGAAGGTGATCATCAATGACAGTGCTTTGTTCTTCAGTGAGCCAGCGCCTGGACTGACTGGAAAAATAAAAAACTGGAACAGATGTGGATTGGAGGATCCACTCCACTTGAAAAGACACCACAGGCAGAGGACGAAGAAGCCCTCTAAAGCTCAAGTGGAACACAACCAAGCAGCACGGCTAGCTATGGTGGACATGTGGCGTGTAAGTACACTCTTCCTTCAGCAACTGCAACACAAAAACGCACTCAGAGAGCGAAGACATGATGGTCTTCCATGAGATACAGTGCATGGGAAACAGATAACGCCCTAAATAGCAGACAACTTGTAAAGCGGATCAGCGGAGAGGGGGTCCTGCAGGGAGGGATGCTTTGCCAGGACTCTTCCGAATGGTTGGAATTCCATAGGGGAGCCACATGCTGCACAGAAAGGAAGCTTAGCAGTGATGGACTTTCACTGTGGGGACCCGGAGCCCAGACTGTGCAGGAAAATCCTGAGATGCTACTATTTAGAGGGGCGGGCCGCAGGGAGGAGGACAGAGAGAGAGATTCAGTTGCCACCTCCTAGACCATTCCCCCATAAGCATGCTATAGGGGATTGGTTTTAACTCATGCTTGGTTTTGGTTTGATTGGATGAACAGCCATTGCCGCTCTGACCAGGGAACAGGAGTTGGGGAAAGTTATTGTTATTTACACATCCAGTCCTGTTAGCATGTGGTCAAGAATGGCTGCGCACAAGGGTTGCACATTAGGCGAGGGGGACACACTGATGGGGTAAGCGCGGAGAGAGTCCACCTACCAAGGGAGGGAGGAGACCTAACGGGAAATACAAACTTCCATGGAAGAATATGAATAGATGGTAGGGGGCGAGAACTGGTACACCTTCCTCAAATACAAGATGCACAGACTGGATTCCACCATCAAACATCCCAAACTACAAGCATTCTTGAAAAGCAGGGGCATAGAAGATGCCTTCCAGCAAGAGAAGCACTTGGTGGAGGGGGAGAAAATCAAATTGAAAAAGCAATGAAGAGGGCAGCTGCATGCCACAGACAACTTGCAGTTTGGGAGGGGGGGTGGTATGTGTGTGACCTGGATTCCTTTTGAGATCACCAGGATTAACAATGATAAGGAGGGCAGATATGTATTTGTGCAGGGGCAGCCAACCGAGTTATGACTGACACTGAGCAGCTCTTTTGCCCCATACACAGGGAAGGCCCAGTATCTAGACTGTTTTGCCCCCAAAAAATCCCTAAATGTGCAAACGTCAATGATCATGAGGGGGGGGGGATACATCTGCACGATAGACACGGACCTCAACAGATCGGTCCCACTGCTGGTAGGCTCCCTGAGCATACGCACTGCAGGTGAGTTTCGTGACTAGTTGCAACAATGGAATCTAGGTGACAGTTGGTGACTCAGGAACGGGTGGAGGGCGGAATACTCCTAATATTCTATGGTGGATGATCTGCATGTTCACATGGACCAGATAGTGGGTTCACTGAAAATAGAAAGCCACATCACACACATGGAATATTGGATCGCACACAGCCTAACCATAACCATTACTCCCATAACCCATTACTCACCACCTTGGGAGAACCAGTGCCCTCCATTTCCCCTGGAGACTCAGAGAAACCTATTTGCTGGAGCCTGAGTTCGAGGACCCATTAGAGGGCTCAATAGAGGATTATATACAGCATAATTGGCATACAGCTACACACATGAACATAGAGTGGTATGCCTTTAAGGCAGTAGAGCAGATCCACTGCATCGGACAGCCCGTAGGGGTCTGGAAGTCACTGGAGAGCAACTTGTGCCACTAAGAAAACAGCATCCAGTAACTGAAGAGGGAACATGTGTTTGACCCAGCAATTGACCCTCAATGATTGGAGGAGAGAGTGAAGCATGCCACCACATTGGAAAGATTGAGAGCGCTTGATAGGCAGGAATACCTGGACAATACACAAGCAGAGGGAGGGTGTGCATGCAGAATGCCCTTCTTATTGGTTCAACCAGCTGAGAAGAACCACCCTATTACATGTGTTGAAGGGCCGATGGGTGCACCAGTGCATGCCCAGCAGGAGATACACAGTGTTTACCCAACACTACTGGAGCAGTATGGTGACCCAGGTCCAGTCCCACCTGAAAGAATTTAGGTTTACTTTGACCGAGTGCTTCTTTTGCACCTGACATAGGCCAATGGAGAGGCACTGAGGGAACCACTAATATAATCTGTTGGAAATGGCCTTTCTGCAGGGTCACCCCCAAACTTTTTGCCTTCCTCCTTCTCTTTTCTGACCTCATTTTTGCTGGTTTTAGGATTCTGTGCACTTTACCACTGCTAATCAGTGCTAAAGTGCATATGCCCTCTCCTTAAAACATGGTGACATTGGCTCATACCCAATTGGCTTATTTAATTTAATTGCAATTAATTTAATTTACAAGCCCTGGGCACATGTAGTGCACTTGACAATGGACTCCATTGTCAAGTGCACTACATGTGCCCAGGGCTTGTAAATTAACTACTACTAGTGGGCTGCGCCACTGGTTGTGCCACCCACATATGTAGCCCCCTAACCATGCCTCAGGCCTGCCTCTGCAGTGCCTGTGTGTGCAGTTTCACTGCCACTTAGACTTGGCATTTAAAAGTACTGCCAAGCCTTAAACTCCCCTTTTTCTACATATAAATCACCCCTAAGGTAGGCCCTAGGTAGCACATAGGGCAGGGTGCTATGCAGTGCTTAATTTGTCAATAATAAGGTGCCAGTGCCCAAGGCCCTCCTCTAACACGCGGCTGCTGCAATTAAATGTGTGAATACAGAATACTCAGGCAGCGTAATCCTCAAGCCATCTCGGGCCTCTTCAATCCATATAAAGCCACTCCCTGCCCCTTCAGCTCACTCTTGCAGCTTTGTACTTTCTCTCTTTGTGATACTTTTTCGTTTTTCCCTCATCCGTCTTTCCCATATGCGTCTTTTGCATGCAGCAAATGCTTGAGGCAGAAGAATAAGCCCCGGCCCTCAAAAATAAGTGCCGGTGCTCAGCACCGGAAACAACAAGCACAAATTAAGCACAGGTGCTGTGTAGGTAAAAGGCAGGACATGATTCAAATACACAAATGGTTCCCCAACTACAAGATACTGAAGTGGGACAGGGGATAAACAAACAACAAACTGAATTAAATCAACCTTCAGAAAGGGGTTCCTAAGATACAGAATCCCAATAGCAAACAAATTGATAAATGTAAATTCGAAAAGAAAAAAAGAGTAGTAGCCAACAGACACAACCCCTACTAACCAAAACAGTGATTTTGTAACAACTTTTTATATTTATCACGTGATGTATTCATACATATCATTGTTCAGTCTACACAGATAATATCAAAATTATTCTATATATCCTGGGACACAATACACTAAAATAAAAAATCTACATTCACACAGTTTCAATCAAACGAATAAAAAAAGACAGACCGGACAAACGGTCCAAATCAAGAACAAAGAACACAAGTGGTGTTTCAACATTTAAACAGACTTCTCCCAAAAATCAGACTGCAATGAGACAAAATTTAGCAATAAAAATCCAAAAAGGCAAAATAATTACATATACGTTTTATAAAGTCCTCTGTTTTAGAAATAATGCCTATATTGCGGGAGCGTTTTCTTATTCATTGAAAAGATTATTATTGTCTGGTCCTAACTCCCAATGGGAGAAATAAAGGGGAGAAAAAGCATCCAATTAACCATCTTTGTCCATGCCAATGATATCTTTGTCCAGGTCAATGGTGCAGACGCACGTTTCGGTGAAGTGTAACCAGTAGGTGGTCACTCACCTTCTTCAGGGCACAAATGTTTCATATATATATATAACTTTCCCAGGAGAAATATTAGAAATCATCAACCACATACCTACAATGTAGAGAAAATCATCTGTATCTGTTGGCTTAAAAAGCATACAAATAAGAACAAGATAATATAAGGAAAAAAGAAAGAAACCGAGATGAATGGAGAGAAAGATAAGAAAGAAGAAAGAAAAAGACAATAAAAAAGAAAAAAAGAAAAAGACATTAGAAAATGTGTTGATTTATGACCATAACCAAGAATAGTGATAGAATTCATACAGAAAAAGAACATACACCAGAGGAACGTATTGCTAAGTTAGATTTATTGTTCCCATCATCTTTTATTGATCGCTGTGTGGTAACTTCCTTTATCACATTCCCAGAGAAGAGTTAATAATGATGTGTTTATAAGTCAACCCACACACTGTAGTGTTGTTAACTGACTCATTCCAGTACATTCATTACCATAGAGCACTTACTCATATCCAGATGGCTCTTAAAGCTCCAATACTATTAATACAGTAAGGAGTACCTTTTGTATGTTCCAAGAGTGGACCTCCTAGTGTCGACTGAAGGAAACCAAAACAGCAAAACACATACATTAGACTATGATGCAAGCGATTCTATTTGATCCTTACCTCATAGATGCTGATCCAAAACATTTGCATTAGGGAAATGGTCCCTTCTCATTGTCCTCATCATCCGCTCCAACAAACTTGAAGGTCTGCGGTAGAGGCAAGATTTGTCTCAAGCTGTGGAGGACGAAAGTTACCGGAGACAAAAGGGCTCGCAAGAAATTGCGTACCTGAAAATGGATTATGCAGTGGACACCAATGGAATCTAGCGTCAGAAAACGCCAAGGCCACAAGGGCTCATGATAAAAAGCCGACCCACAGGTGAAAAAGGCAAGACATGAACATGTGTGCTGTATATGTCCTGTAGTGTAAAACTCCTAAATACGTTTTACACTGCTGTAAGACCTGCTCCTTTCATAGGATAGCATTTGGGCTGCCCTCATATACTGTTTGAGTGGTAGATCCTGATCTGAAAGGAGTAGCTAGGTCATATTTAGTATGGCCAGAATAATTATACGAAATCCTGCTTAATGGTGAAGCTGTATTTTATATTACTATTTTAGAAATGCTGCTTTTAGAAAGTGAGCATTTCTCTACACCTAGTCCTTCGGTGCCTTCCAATCCACGTCTGGCTAGGTTTAGTTGACAGCTCCCTTGTGCATTCACTCAGACAACCCCAAACATAGGATGCTCAGTCACACTTGCATATATCTGCATATTGAATGGGTCTTCCTGGTCTGGGAGGGTGGAGGGCCCGAGACTTACATGTCAAAGGATAGTAGCCTGTCCTCACACAAAAGACTGCCACACCCCCTACTGGGACCCTGGCAGACAGGATGAAACTGAAAGGAGACCTTGTGCACTTCTAAGCCACTCTTTGAAGTCTCCCCCACTTCAAAGGCACATTTGGGTATTTAAACAAGCACTCTGCCCCTACCAACTCTGACACTTCTGAGGTAGACACTCTACTTCATCAAGACACTTCCTGGAGAAGAAACCCTGAACCAGAACCTGCAACCTGGCAAGGAGAACTGCCTAGCTGACCGAAGGACTCACCTGACTGCTTTCTCAGAATTGACTGCTACCTTGCTGTTGCCCTGCTGCCTTGCTGCTCTCTGGCTGGCTGAGAAGTGCTATCCAAGGGCTTGGATAGAGCTTGCCTCCTGTTCCCTGAAGTCTCAGGACCAAAAAGACGTCATTCCTGCAAGAAGAACTCCCTGTGCGGTGAAAATCGATGCACAGTCGACAGAAAACGATGCAAAGCCTGCATCGCAGTGAAAAATTCACCGCACGTTGAACCGGAACGACGCAGCCCGACTTCGCAAGGAGAAGATCGATGCAGCGCCAGCGTAGCAACCAGAAATTTCATGAACGGCCCACTGGATCGACACACAGTCGAACCAGAACAATGCATCCTGACGTCCTGAGAGGTATCGACGCAGCGCCTGCCGTGCAGTAGAAATTTACACGCAACGCCCACCGGATCGACGGAGTCCCTGTGACTTCGTCCTGTCAGCGCCAGATTTCAACTCATTGTCCCTGGGGCGTCTGAAAACCACACAACCCGGAGGGGATTCCAGTCTATGTGCCGGAAATTGACGCAAAGCCTGTCCTGCGTGAAAAATCGACATTGCATCACCTGTGTGTGCCAGAAAAATCGACGCACACCTCCCCATTTTCCCTGCATCTCCTCCTCTGCGGTCCCTTGAGGAGAATTTGAACGCAAACCAGGTACTTTGTGCTTGCGAAAGACATTTGTTGCTTTTAAGGGATTAAATACACTTTATATAATATTATTACAGTGACATTTCAACATATACTTATTGCATCTTAATCGTTTTGACCTACATCTTATCAGATAAAATATTATATATTTTTCTAAACAATGTGTGGTGTATTTTTTTTAGTGTACTGTGTTATTGCATGATTTATTGCACAAATACTTTACACATTGCCTTCTAAGTTAAGCCTGACTGCTCAGTGCCAAGCTACCAGAGGGTGGGCACAGGATAATTTGGATTGTGTGTAACTTACCCTGACTACTGTAGAGTGAGGGTCCTTGCTTGGACAGGGGGTAACCTGACTGCCAACCAAAGATCCCATTTCTAACATAATCCTAAATACGATCCGCCGTCAAGGAGCTAGCAAGAGAAAAGTCACTGGGGACAGATGGCCTGCCCACTGAATTCTACAAGACCTGTGCACCTGTCCTGGCCCCTAAACTGGTGGAACTTTATGTGAAGGCGCTGGACCGTGGATCCCTTCCCAATCACCACTATAGGGGCCTTCATTGTGTCAGTACCTATGTCAGTGGGTGCTGCTCGCGACTTAGTGTCCTAGAGTCCACTCTCCATGTTGAAGACCAATGACAATATTCTGAACAATGTATTGGCCACCCACCTATTGCCCCATGTGTACCACCTAGTATATTCGGACCAAAATAGGTTCATCCCGAAGTGCAATACCTCCTATAACATCAGGAGACTAAACCAGACTCCTTATACCTGGACGTGATTGTGCTAAAGGCGCAGTGGGTATACTTGAGGGCCGTCATGCGTAGGATGAATAAATGGGTTGCAATGCTATATTCGAGAGTGCTGGCAAGGGTTCAGACAAGCGGACAGATAATTTATAGCCGATATGGGGACCAGATAGGGGTGCCCCCTCTCGTTGCAACTGTTCACGGTGGCAGTGGAGCCTTTTGCTGCTATACTCCTGACTGAGGCGCCAAGGTCTCCTGCTTAGGGAGGGGGAGCACACTGTCTCCCTGTACACAGATGGTATGTAGCTTTACCTCAGAGAGGCAAGCCGGGGTATCATGAGGCATTGATCATTTGGATGAGGTGGGGGACCACAGGTCTGTGCACAAAATGGCAGAAAACCTGTGCCTTTCTGGTTGGTCAGGACCATTGGGTGCCCCCAGGGGCACTAAACCACATGGGGAACAGGTGGGAGCCAGGTGTACTTAAGTATCTGGGAGTGAGGGTCTACCACACAGACCAGAATGTCTTGGTGGTCTTGAGGACACTACTTTGCAGCGTGACATTCTGGTGTTCTATGAGGATCTCCATCATGGCCAAAATTGCCCTGACTAAAATGATCATCATACCCAGTGTTCTCCACTTCTTCACAAACCTCCCAACCTAGGTGCCACAGAAATGGTTCAAATCACTCAATATGCTTCTCTGCCCATCCTAGTGCACCTGAGGCAAAGTGGTGGCCTTGGTGTGTCCGATCTCAAACTGTACTTTCTCGCTGGGAAACTGCGGTGCTCGGCTACCCGCTAGCAGGGTAAAACATCCAGGAAATGCCCGAATTTGGTGAACCATCCAGAGAGAGAGAGAGCCTTTGTGGCACTCCTGTTGGGGAGGGAAGCTTATCTCCACCGGGAATCCTAAGATCTTGACAATCGGTCTACGATGTTGGAAATGAGTGTTGTGCAGGACTGGGGGAGACCTGTGAAATTCTCAAGCACTGTCCCTGGTGGGACTAGAAGGAGGATACCTCACTGCTGGGTGCATCAGGAACTGGATTGTGGTTGGGATTGAAACTGATGGGCGAAACAGGGCCTGAACTCAAGATAATGACAAGTTGCAGAAACTGCTCAATTCTCAGGGATGAACACAGGTTTATCTCCTGGTTGTACAAGACACTATTAACTGTGCCACCAAACGACCTCTTGGGTGTCTGACATTGGTGGGAGGACACCTTGGGTAGGTCCCTTAGGACAAGCTGTGGGCGCAGACACTAGGGAACATGTGTATAAGTTCAACTACCTCCACATAACATATCTCACACCTCATCAACTAAATGTGATCATGCAGACACAAACACATAGCTGTCCCAAGTGTTCCCTACCCAATGCTCACTTTCTACACGTGGAATAGGGCTGCCTGGTGATGGCTTGCTCCTGGCTGTGTGTCATAGCTGAGCTTGAGCGGATACTCAATCAGAGCAACATGTATATGTGTGATTTGCCTGCTAGTATTCTAGTATAGACACAAAAAGCAGGAAATAGGTTTGCTGACCTGGCCCTCAGTGTAGCCCGCAGAGACTATGGGGGTCATTTTGACCCTGGTGGTACGAGACCGCTAGGGCTATAATGACAGAAGCACCGCCAACAGGGTGGAGGTGCTTCCAGACGTATTACGACCGCGGCGCACCGCCGGCGGTATTCCGCCACTTTTGCCCCGGCGGTGATAATCTGCCTGGGCAGCACTGCTTGCAGCGCTGCCCAGGGGATTACGAGTCCCCGACCGCAAGCCTTTTTCTGGCGGTTTGCATCGCCAGGAAAAGGCTGGCAGAACGGGGAGTCGTGGGGCCCCTGGGGGGCCCTGCACTGCCCATGCCACTGGCATGGGCAGTGCAATGGCCCCCTGACAGGGGCCCCATGCAGCTTTTCACTGTCTGCTATGCAGACAGTGAAAAGCACGACGGGTGCAACTGCACCCGTCGCACGGCCACAACACCGCCGGCTCCATTTAGAGCCGGCTCCTATGTTGCGGCCGTGCGGCCCGCTGGGCTGGCCCAGCGGGGATCTCCAAATGGCCGCGGCGGGGGTGCGGCCGCATTGGTGGCCGCACGGCGGTCAGATCTTGGCGGGTGGCAAGGTCGTAATGACCCCCATAGTGTGGCAATGAAAGTTCCCCAAGGGGCCACCACACGTGAGATGGAAGAGGGAGGTGGAGACCTGGGCAACTGCAGAGGGAGCAGCTCTCCAGACAAAGGAAGCTTTGTGGGGACAGTATAGAGACCCCTAGCAGAGCAACGGATGGATGTACTCACAACATTTATAGACCTAGCAACTGGAGGAAGCTAACCCCTCTGCCCCCTCTCCAACGTGAGGAGCACACATGGTGGGCAAGACGAACCATACTAAACCAGGCCATTAGCGGTAAGCAACCCAATGCAGCCACAACAACACTCCTACCATACGTCAGGCACATGCTCACGCCACATGGAGACTATGGTCTAGGACAGCCACAATAGATCCTCAACGTATATGTAAAGGACTGGATTGTTGAACCGTTTTTTGTACTGTTTCACTATACAATTCTCCTCTGTACATCCAGAGGATCAGTGAAGCTAAAGATTGACAGCTGCTACCGTGTGTTTTGTGTGCTTGGTACTCTGGAACACACATAGGATTCTGACTGAGCTATGTATGCTTTACTTTTTTTAACAAAAAAAAAACATAATAAAAATATTTTAAAAACTTGGGATGAAGTTGTAGAAACTTTGTTTGATAAAGAGAAAACAAATAGCAAACCACTCATTAAGTCAATATTAAAGGCACAAGTTAAAATAAAATCAATTTAGCCAGACCCTTTCTACAAAGCTACAACTGAGGGGAAATTACAGGCAAAGAGAATTTACAGGAAGAGCCCCGAAGAGAAACAACAGGGCGCTACGCACTATAACCGTGAACAAATATGATAATATTAAAGTATGAAACAATTCAATAGCCAAAATAGGAAGCTGTTACTAAAGCACGGGAACAAAGCAAAGCAAATATTCGGCGAGCAAATAAATGTATCTCCTTTGACACGCAATTAGCAGATTGAAGCGGTAAACAATGCAAATAAATACCAAATCGTTATCTCAGGATGCCAACCCGGAAGCAGAGAAGTGGGATTTGGAACCAAGCTCATTTTGCTCAAATACATTCCTGAGCCAGAAAACGTATCTGAAGAACTATTTATAATGGGACTGAGAGATATTTTGATTTCACATGAGCAACCAGAGGGTTTCTTATTATAAATGAAATGGTAGAAAAGTAGCTCACTTGCAGCTTAGTTCTTGCACCCTGACAATGATGCTCAATAGAAATATATTTGTTGCTGTTCAGTAGTAATATATTCATTTCAGACTGTTTGTTTTAATTTGTTTTCATTCTCTGCAGGCAGAACACTCAGCTTTGAGATTCTGGACATAGCCGGCAAACGTTCAGTGTGCTTATGCGTTATATTTCGCGGTTTTCAGCGTGCATTTGCATCGCCAGGAAAAGGCTGGCAGAACGGGGAGTCGTGGGGCCCCTGGGGGGCCCTGCACTGCCCATGCCACTGGCATGGGCAGTGCAATGGCCCCCTGACAGGGGCCCCATGCAGCTTTTCACTGTCTGCTATGCAGACAGTGAAAAGCACGACGGGTGCAACTGCACCCGTCGCACGGCCACAACACCGCCGGCTCCATTTAGAGCCGGCTCCTATGTTGCGGCCGTGCGGCCCGCTGGGCTGGCCCAGCGGGGATCTCCAAATGGCCGCGGCGGGGGTGCGGCCGCATTGGTGGCCGCACGGCGGTCAGATCTTGGCGGGTGGCAAGGTCGTAATGACCCCCATAGTGTGGCAATGAAAGTTCCCCAAGGGGCCACCACACGTGAGATGGAAGAGGGAGGTGGAGACCTGGGCAACTGCAGAGGGAGCAGCTCTCCAGACAAAGGAAGCTTTGTGGGGACAGTATAGAGACCCCTAGCAGAGCAACGGATGGATGTACTCACAACATTTATAGACCTAGCAACTGGAGGAAGCTAACCCCTCTGCCCCCTCTCCAACGTGAGGAGCACACATGGTGGGCAAGACGAACCATACTAAACCAGGCCATTAGCGGTAAGCAACCCAATGCAGCCACAACAACACTCCTACCATACGTCAGGCACATGCTCACGCCACATGGAGACTATGGTCTAGGACAGCCACAATAGATCCTCAACGTATATGTAAAGGACTGGATTGTTGAACCGTTTTTTGTACTGTTTCACTATACAATTCTCCTCTGTACATCCAGAGGATCAGTGAAGCTAAAGATTGACAGCTGCTACCGTGTGTTTTGTGTGCTTGGTACTCTGGAACACACATAGGATTCTGACTGAGCTATGTATGCTTTACTTTTTTTAACAAAAAAAAAACATAATAAAAATATTTTAAAAACTTGGGATGAAGTTGTAGAAACTTTGTTTGATAAAGAGAAAACAAATAGCAAACCACTCATTAAGTCAATATTAAAGGCACAAGTTAAAATAAAATCAATTTAGCCAGACCCTTTCTACAAAGCTACAACTGAGGGGAAATTACAGGCAAAGAGAATTTACAGGAAGAGCCCCGAAGAGAAACAACAGGGCGCTACGCACTATAACCGTGAACAAATATGATAATATTAAAGTATGAAACAATTCAATAGCCAAAATAGGAAGCTGTTACTAAAGCACGGGAACAAAGCAAAGCAAATATTCGGCGAGCAAATAAATGTATCTCCTTTGACACGCAATTAGCAGATTGAAGCGGTAAACAATGCAAATAAATACCAAATCGTTATCTCAGGATGCCAACCCGGAAGCAGAGAAGTGGGATTTGGAACCAAGCTCATTTTGCTCAAATACATTCCTGAGCCAGAAAACGTATCTGAAGAACTATTTATAATGGGACTGAGAGATATTTTGATTTCACATGAGCAACCAGAGGGTTTCTTATTATAAATGAAATGGTAGAAAAGTAGCTCACTTGCAGCTTAGTTCTTGCACCCTGACAATGATGCTCAATAGAAATATATTTGTTGCTGTTCAGTAGTAATATATTCATTTCAGACTGTTTGTTTTAATTTGTTTTCATTCTCTGCAGGCAGAACACTCAGCTTTGAGATTCTGGACATAGCCGGCAAACGTTCAGTGTGCTTATGCGTTATATTTCGCGGTTTTCAGCGTGCATTATGTGTGCCACTTTGAGTGACACTTCAACGCAAGTAGAACAAAGCAGCAATGTTCACGCTATGATGCAAATATCTAATTTAGGGGCTTATTTATAGTCCCCTAGCACCACCTTGCGCCACATTAATGTAATTTATTTTGACGTTAACGTGGCCCAATGAGGCCAAAAGCCCTGCACCATATTTACAGAGTGGGGCAATGCATGCATTGCCCCACTCTGTAACCCTTTACGCTACATTATGCTTGCGCCAGGCATAATGTATGCACGGGGGCGTTCCCCCGTTATGGGAGCCGGAAAAATGATGCGAGGAAATCTATGAAATTTCCTTGCCCCATTTATTATGGCACTTATAACACCTGCTCAAGGCGTTCCAAGGGGGCTTCCATTCTGTAGAATGGGCCCCTATGTACTCGCAGGAGTAGCGCTAATATTTTGGCGCTACTCCTGCAGAGTATATCAATAGCGTCACAAAAAAATTACACTATTGCCCCCTACCCTGCACCATGGTGTGCCGTATTTTAAATACGGCAAACACATGAAAATACTGCGCACCCATGGTGCAGTCGGCGCAGCGCCACTTTTCATAAATCTGCCCCTTAATGTGCCTTTCATGGAATAGAATAGTCTAGACACCAACTTAAAAGAGTCATGATGTTTACCCCGCAGCCTGGATACAGGAATGTACAAAAGATATTTCCAGGCTACATGCCAGCCTGCTTGAAGGATGCAAATAGAGAGGCGCTCCAGCGTCTTGCACCCCTTTAAAAACACCTCCCATCTGATTTAAGCCATCAAGCTTCTACACAAAGCCCAATAAGCTGTAGACATTGAATAAGTGCTCATCACTTGTTTCAAGTCCTTGCTCTGGCCTTAGTCCCTCAACAGTCTCCTCTTTGCTGGGAAGGGCCTGGGGTGGACAAGGGGTTGCAAACCACAGATTTTAAACTGGTTTCTGGGAGCCTGTTTAACTTTCGGTTGATTTCAGTAACAACATGCGACTTCATTAAGTCTTAAGAGCTAGTGAGGCCAGTGTTAAGGCAAGCGTAGGTCGAGCAATGGGTAGCATCTGTTCCCACTGTTTGCCCTCTATGGGGTTGAGCTTCAGCCAGTTGAGGCCCATCCATTCAGCAAAAGTCCTTGTTAGATACCAATAAGAGATGAAATATGTTTTTAGTATTTTTTGCATATGGACAGGAAGCTCTAAAGAAACAAAATCACACTATCAGAGGGAGAAGATAAATGTTAAACAAGTATAGTCACAGTATGTAATTTTCACCTACATATCCAGTGATGTAGAAGATTTTAGTACTGTCCCTAAAGTCACATTGATCATCTGAATGTGACAATCTATGTATTATGTTAATCAAAGTCATGATAGTTTTATTGTAAAGTGGTGTACTGACAAGCCATATTAATGTGCATTCACTAGAGGCCATTAGTTGAAAGTGATGTGGTATAGCATCTTAACTTCATGGTTAAAGAATTTCTTTGCCTATAAGTCATGATGTGAATTATGAGTCTGCGCTAAAACGATAAACGTTTCCATGAGAACAGTGTTTTAAAAGTAATGTGCAATTGTAGAGAATGTAGTTCTGCTCTATACATACATGAATGGGTTAACAGAGTCATTTAGTTTTGAACGTACTGGAACATGAACACTGACAACAGATGATTAATATTGAATTTATGGTTGATAATGTTAAGTGTATATTAGGTGCATAATAAGTATGCTGTTTTTTATTAATTTGATTAGCCCAAGTGAGGCCTGCAAGGCCCTGATTTGTGACTAAGCAAAAAACGTTTAGTCATTCTTGCTATCATAAACTTCCCTTTCAGACATTGTTTTATTAGAATGTTAGCTTGGTAATAGAGACACTATTGTTTTACACATAGTGAATTCGGAAACCCATCCCTGAACACAGTACATGCAAGAACTGTGAAATTGGCACTATATACAAATGTTTCAATTTGTGTGGATAAGCTAAGGTGGAAGACGCTTCACATGAAGAACCTGGGAATATTCACCAATGTTTCTGTCTGGGTCGCATGACTGTTTGCCATTGGTCAATCTCAACTTTTACGTCACATGGAGTGATGCATGGAC
The DNA here is from genome assembly GCF_031143425.1 of Pleurodeles waltl. Lineage (NCBI taxonomy): Eukaryota > Metazoa > Chordata > Amphibia > Caudata > Salamandridae > Pleurodeles > Pleurodeles waltl. The sequence goes on from NC_090440.1 coordinate 1,216,962,649, forward strand.
AAATCATCTTGCCCTATTCATTTTAATAAACTGTTCCGCAGATGGATTTGCACCATTTCTTCTTCTTTCAGAAACTTTGCCACCCCATCTTGTTTCTGAACCTCTTGGAGACTGAGAGGTAAAGTCCTCTATATCTTTGCCTATTTTAAATGCTTTGCTGAGACTTAGAGAAGTTTCCCTTGGCCCAAGAAGACTCTTTATTGAGCTTCTGAAATGCTGATGCCTTCCTTTTTTGCCTACTTTTTGCCAACCTTAGATAGTAACTTATTTCCCTAGGTCTCCTTTTTCTAAATTATTTTTGTCCTTTTTGTGCTTTTTACCTTTTTGCCCACATGTCTGTTCCAGCACATGCTAAATGGAATTGCTCATTCTAATGGTTTCCTCTTGCTCAGGTACTTAGGATTCAGGATTAGAAATGCTAAATGATTAATAGGATTCGACAACACGTGTTTCCCCCTTTCCAAATGTTCCTGTTGCTGCTTTGTGTGGCATTAATAGAATGCTTAGTCTTTCTGACGTTAGTTCATCTGAACTTCTTTAGGAGGTCTGGACAACCTATTACATTTTTGTACCTTTACAGTCTTGTCTTGAGAATTGTCTTTGTCACCCTGAATCTTAATCTGCAATAAACACCCTTGGACTTTATTTTAGCCTGGATTATTCTTTGTGTGACTAAATGAGTCATGCTGTCCTTTAACTTGATTGCTGTGAAATTTGATAACCTCATTTTCACTTCTTGTTCTGGGTGAAAAGATCCATCGACCCCTTCCAAGCATAATCCTGTGAAGAAATATGCTACAACACGGGTGTAGGAAGTTGGCTCTGTATGTGCTATTTCAAAGTAAGGAATAGCATGCACAGAGTCCAAGGGTTCCCCTTAGAGGTAAAATAGTGGTAAAAAGAGATAATACTAATGCTCTATTTTGTGGTAGTGTGGTCGAGCAGTAGGCTTATCCAAGGAGTAGTGTTAAGCATTTGTTGTACATACACATAGACAATAAATGAGGTACACACACTCAGAGACAAATCCAGCCAATAGGTTTTGTTATAGAAAAATATCTTTTCTTAGTTTATTTTAAGAACCACAGGTTCAAATTTAACATGTAATATCTTGTTTGAAAGGTATTGCAGGTAAGTACATTAGGAACTTTGAATCATTTCAATTGCATGTATACTTTTCAAGTTATTCGCAAATAGCTACTTTAAAAGTGGACACAGTGCAATTTTCACAGTTCCTGGGGGAGGTAAGTTTTTGTTAGTTTTACCAGGTAAGTAAGACACTTACAGGGTTCAGTTCTTGGTCCAAGGTAGCCCACCGTTGGGGGTTCAGAGCAACCCCAAAGTCACCACACCAGCAGCTCAGGGCCGGTCAGGTGCAGAGTTCAAAGTGGTGCCCAAAACGCATAGGCTATAATGGAGAGAAGGGGGTGCCCCGGTTCCGGTCTGCTTGCAGGTAAGTACCCGCGTCTTCGGAGGGCAGACCAGGGGGGTTTTGTAGGGCACCGGGGGGGAAACAAGCCCACACAGAAATTTCACCCTCAGCGGCGCGGGGGCGGCCGGGTGCAGTGTTAGAACAAGCGTCGGGTTCGCAATGTAAGTCAATGAGAGATCAAGGGATCTCTTCAGCGCTGCAGGCAGGCAAGGGGGGGCTTCCTCGGGGAAACCTCCACTTGGGCGAGGGAGAGGGACTCCTGGGGGTCACTCCTGCAGTGAAAGTCCGGTCCTTCAGGTCCTGGGGGCTGCGGGTGCAGGGTCTTTTCCAGGCGTCGGGACTTAGGTTTCAGAGAGTCGCGGTCAGGGGAAGCCTCGGGATTCCCTCTGCAGGCGGCGCTGTGGGGGCTCAGGGGGGACAGGTTTTGGTACTCACAGTCGTAGAGTAGTCCGGGGGTCCTCCCTGAGGTGTTGGTTCTCCACCAGCCGAGTCGGGGTCGCCGGGTGCAGTGTTGCAAGTCTCACGCTTCTTGCGGGGAGATTGCAGGGTTCTTTAAAGCTGCTTCTTGAAACAAAGTTGCAGTCTTTTTGGAGCAGGTCCGCTGTCCTCGGGAGTTTCTTGTCGTCGTCGAAGCAGGGCAGTCCTCAGAGGATGCAGAGGTCGCTGGTCCCTTTGGAAAGCGTCGCTGGAGCAGAGTTCTTTGGAAGGCAGGAGACAGGCCGGTGAGTTTCTGGAGCCAAGGCAGTTGTTGTCTTCTGGTCTTCCTCTGCAGGGGTTTTCAGCTGGGCAGTCCTTCTTCTTGTTGTTGCAGGAATCTAATTTTCTAGGGTTCAGGGTAGCCCTTAAATACTAAATTTAAGGGCGTGTTTAGGTCTGGGGGGTTAGTAGCCAATGGCTACTAGCCCTGAGGGTGGGTACACCCTCTTTGTGCCTCCTCCCAAGGGGAGGGGGTCACAATCCTAACCCTATTGGGGGAATCCTCCATCTGCAAGATGGAGGATTTCTAAAAGTTAGAGTCACCTCAGCTCAGGACACCTTAGGGGCTGTCCTGACTGGCCAGTGACTCCTCCTTGTTGCTTTCTTTGTTCCCTCCAGCCTTGCCGCCAAAAGTGGGGGCCGTGGCCGGAGGGGGCGGGCAACTCCACTAAGCTGGAGTGCCCTGCTGGGCTGTGACAAAGGGGTGAGCCTTTGAGGCTCACCGCCAGGTGTTACAGCTCCTGCCTGGGGGAGGTGTTAGCATCTCCACCCAGTGCAGGCTTTGTTACTGGCCTCAGAGTGACAAAGGCACTCTCCCCATGGGGCCAGCAACATGTCTCTAGTGTGGCAGGCTGCTGGAACTAGTCAGCCTACACAGACAGTCGGTTAAGTTTCAGGGGGCACCTCTAAGGTGCCCTCTGGGGTGTATTTTGCAATAAAATGTACACTGGCATCAGTGTGCATTTATTGTGCTGAGAAGTTTGATACCAAACTTCCCAGTTTTCAGTGTAGCCATTATGGTGCTGTGGAGTTCGTGTTTGACAAACTCCCAGACCATATACTCTTATGGCTACCCTGCACTTACAATGTCTAAGGTTTTGTTTAGACACTGTAGGGGTACCATGCTCATGCACTGGTACCCTCACCTATGGTATAGTGCACCCTGCCTTAGGGCTGTAAGGCCTGCTAGAGGGGTGACTGACCTATACTTGCATAGGCAGTGAGAGGCTGGCATGGCACCCTGAGGGGAGTGCCATGTCGACTTACTCGTTTTGTTCTCACTAGCACACACAAGCTGGCAAGCAGTGTGTCTGTGCTGAGTGAGAGGTCTCCAGGGTGGCATAAGACATGCTGCAGCCCTTAGAGACCTTCCTTGGCATCAGGGCCCTTGGTACTAGAAGTACCAGTTACAAGGGACTTATCTGGATGCCAGGGTCTGCCAATTGTGGATACAAAAGTACAGGTTAGGGAAAGAACACTGGTGCTGGGGCCTGGTTAGCAGGCCTCAGCACACTTTCAATTGTAAACATAGCATCAGCAAAGGCAAAAAGTCAGGGGGCAACCATGCCAAGGAGGCATTTCCTTACAACGGGCAACACCTTTTTGAAGAAAAGGACAGTTTGAGCAGATGCTAGTTGGGCGTCAGCAGTGCAAGGTGCCCTCTTATGCACAGAACAGGTGCAGAACACAAGTGCAACCTTCCCTCAACACACACAAACACACAAACACATGTAATTTAAGCACCAGTCTTTCAAACTTCCCTAACACAGAGCTGGTACAGCCTCAATAGTAGTGCAAGCATTTCTTAAACAGAATTGCTTACATGAAAAACACCCAGATGAGCAGGAAATTAGAATACTTAGGGCCAGATGTAGCAAAAATCCAAATTGGGACTTGCAATTTGCGAGTCCCTGCGACTCGCAAATTGCAAGTCGCAATTTGGTATGCAGAAAGGTGTCTCAGACACCTTCTGCAAATCGCAATGGGGTCGCAAAGACCCACCTCATTAATATTAATGAGGTGGTTCGCAGTTTGCGACCCCATTGCGAGTATGGGCACTCACGGGGATCGTGGCCTGCTGGAGACAGCAGACCACCATGTCCGTGACTGCTTTTTAATAAAGCAGTTTTTTTTTTTCTAAGTGCAGCCCGATTTCCTTAAAGGAAAACGAGCTGCACTTTGAAAAAAAAAACGAAACCTTTAGTTTCGGATTTTTTCAGGGCAGGTAGTGGTCCATTAGACCACTGCCTGCTCTGAATAAATATTTTTTTTTCCAGTCACAAAGGGGAAGGGGTCCCATGGGGACCCCTTCCCGTTTGCGACTGGGTTACCATCCACTTCAAGTGGATGGTAACTGCGATTCCATGGAATTGAATTGCATTGCGAGTCGCAAATAGGAAGGGAACACCCCTTCCTATTTGCGAGTCGGAAAGTATGTCATTAACTTCACTTTGCGTAGTTATGCTTTGCTAGTGGTAAAAATGTACTGTGAAAGGTGCAATTTGTGTTTACTGCAAAGGCAGAGGAACAGAATGCAATTGGCTGCTGTTCGTGGTGCTCTTGTTTAGGTGGATCTTTGTGCCAAAAATTGATGTAAGGATATATTTGTGCTAAAATACAGAGCAACATGGCAGATTTGCATTTTGTTCAATAATGTGTAATTTGCCATCATTTTACATAATTTACAGGTGTGAAAGCTAATATCTGACTTAAGTTTTAAAATATTTTTACAAGCACTGCTTTGTAGGAAACACAAAATAAAAGTAAAGACATGATATATTTGACACCGCAATTGCTGTCCGCTAACATTCTTTGTTAGAAAAGCAGGTCATTTGTTGCTCCTCTAAGTTATGGTTTGCCTGGACATAATGCTCCGTGCTCTGAGCTTTCCTTTTATAAATCATCATTAGATTTATTACCCCAATTTTAATTTGTTACATGAATGTTAAACAAGACTGCAGCTCTCAGATTCAGCTTTAATTTGTGAAAGGAAAGTCTGGCACTGTCGACAAGTTGGCCCACTGGCATGCTAGTACATGATCTCAAAATATGTGACGTACACACTACTGGAGAAAACAAAGCCTCCTCTCTGCAAATTATGAAGACCTTTGTGTGATTGCTCTAAAATGATCCTGTCAGTTAGTTGTGACCATATTCAAGCCTTCTGTTGTGCTTCTCAGAAGGGAAATACATGCCTTTGGGTTTCGTCTGTACAGCGTTTGTGGTGTGCTTGCAAAATCTCTTGTAATCAAAAAAAGCCTAAAATGGGTTTAGAGCCTCCCCGTACTTACTTTACTTATCATTGGTTGGCTCTGATGTCACTCTTGTTTCCTTGCTTCTTTTTGGTCACAGCCTCCTCCTTGCCTGGCATCCTCCTGGGGTGTCTCTTTGTGTCCCTGCCGTGGAGCATGGACCAAGTAGTTTCCTGTCTATGGCCAGTGTCCTTCCACTAGCCGCAGGCTCCTGCAGGTACTCTTTCTTTAATTTTGCACATGAGCTCTTATAGAGTGCATGTCTGCAGTCCTCACCCCAGGCCCATTCCCCTCCCACCCTGTCTGAAGTCCCTCACTACCCCACCCTCCTGTTAACTGTCACCCTCCCGACCCCACAACAAACAAAACAGAGGCTGCAACATGAAAACTGCCCCCATCTTTGATATTCACCAATGCCTGACTTGGAGGAACTTAAGGGCTCACCTACAGGTTGTGAGAAGATAACCTCTACCCATCCGTAAAGTTTACGATAGCAGTATTTATTCACATATATTGGCAAATGCTAAAGGAGACAACACATCTGTTGTGCTCAAGTCGGTTTGAAGGAGATCTTTCTTATGTAGTTCAGGTCTCTGATCTTGAAGCCGATCCACTGAAGAATTGATCTGAGATACCTGCTGTAGGCAAGTCACACTCCAGTCTGAGAAGGCTTCTGTGGCTCCAATAAAATCGAGTACCAACTTCTACATTTTGCACATCATTGCTTATAGATGTTCTCTGTGTCCTCACACTAAAAATAAGGGCTAGGATGCCTCGCTTCATAATTACCGTCCATCTTACATTTCTGGGAGCTTCTGCAGCATGTATTGGGATTGGTTTCACTGTTATGTTGATTCTGCCTTCCAGATTGGAGATTTCTTATCATGTGGTATTATTAGGCTATTTGATATTCTATAAGTTGACACATTCTTTCTTATATTCGAGTTGGTTTACTTTTGTTTTTTAATTGTTTTCTGGTAGTTATTGATCTGTTCCTCTCATTGGTCATAAATGTGCTTTTCCATTTGATTGGATAAGTTTGTCTGAATTAGTAGAGCGAGGTGCTTGTTTAGTTGCTATGCTGGTTCTCTGGTTTCCTTTGTTTGGAAAGCTATATTTCTTCACAGTGGAACATTGTTTACTATTGGTCACAGTTGTGTTTCTTCTTGTGATTGGAAAATATTATTTTTGGGTGGCAGTAAGCATTTCTGAATGTTTGTGCCTTTTTATTTCCTTTCTCATTGGAAGGCTTCCTAGCCCTTAGTGATGGTTGTGTCTGGCAGACTGAGCTTTTTACAGAAGGTAAGCATAAATGTGAGCATTTAGAACTACTTGTCAGCTGTCTTATTGCGCCATCAGTCTTAGCCACATCAACATGTTGAACACATAGGGGCCTGCTTCTAGAAACTGATAGGGAATCCCCCATCCTGACTTGCTCCTGGGGTATATGGAGCGAGGAACTACCCATTTAGAGGAGTGTGTGTCCATCCTCACATGAAATGCCTGAGACACACAGTAGTGTAGCTCATAACAAGCTCAAAGGTGCAGCATCTACAGCACAGGTTTCAACCATGGAATCACCCTCCAAACATCTGCAAATAACTGCCAGGCTCACATACCAACACCCTAAGCATAATAACATTGTCTCCACCTCACTCATACCCAGCTTCTGCAAGCGAACATTCTAAACAACAACATGTTCCCTCTACCTCATTCATACTCAGCTCTTGCAAACCATCACTCTGCGTCACATCCAGCTTACCCACACCAGTGTTGAAAACATTCAGAAATGCCAACACTTCTTTGGGGGAGGTCACTCAACTTCTTTAAGAGGTAAAAAATCCATTTTAAATATCTCCTGCCTAAAATAAGCCACACCTAAATGCAAGTTAATCAAAATAGCATGACACAATCTATGCTGGCTGTATCACAATGCTTTTTTATACACCAACATTCTCCTCCCACTGTTCACTGTCCCACACTCCTCCACCCTCCTCTCTCATGTTGATTGCTGCAGACCAGCTTTTTTTAACACATGTTGCACAGCAGCATGGGCTGCTGTGCAACCTGGCTTGAAGAGAAAAAAGGCTATGATGCTTGCAATGCTGGCCACCCTTTAGCATCTCTTTTTTTCCTTTAAGCCATGTTAAAAAAGAAAAAACATAGACAACGCCAATAGATCTTGCTTAGGCGAAACCTATTGACTTTGCTAATGCTTGTTTTAAATAAGAATTCATGTTCTGACCATTTCCTTTATGCTTTCTTTCTGCAATTAAAGTGCTAGTTGTGGTGGAAATGTTGTTTGTTGAAGTAACCATATTCTGAACTTTATTTGCTTACATTGTTGACTGGGAAATATGCCAGGATTGTACCTTGTTCTGACTTTAACATAACATAATATGTGTATTTGTAAAGTGCACATTCACCCAGAAGGGTGTTTTGGTGCTGAAAAACATCATTATTCTTACCCAACTCAATAGTACTCATTTTATCAGCCTCAGAAGGATGCAAGGCTGAGTAGACCTGCTGAGAGTTGAACCTGTGACTATGAAGTTGAACACAGGCCCCTGCAGTGGACACATTAGTCCACTAAGCCACCAGACCTGGCTCCCCCAAGCAAACCTGATAGGGTGCATCACTGTTACACCCAGTAGAGCTTTGGTAAGACATTTGTTCTAAAATTGGAAGACGTTATCACCCTGAATTCCACTTCTGAACAGTTCTGGAAGATGTGAGGAACTTGGAGAACTACAATTAAGTGTGGATGGGACCCTAAATCCTAAACAGGTTTTGGCTCACCAGTATTTTTATCACTACAGTTGCACTAGTGATAAAATGCGATCCAATTTTAGAAATTACTATCCCCAATTCTGTGTGCCATAGGTATGCATATGCTGCATGAAAAGGTATCACAGTGGTCTGGTGCTGAGCTGTGAAGTATTTGCTCTGAGATCAGTAGCTCTGGAAGAGATTAGACTGGATTGTAGCAGTGCCTTTGAGATGATGGCTCTCACTGGCATTCTGAGGAGAGGCAGCTCTGCACTGCTGTGTGAGCCGGAAGTACTCACAACCAGCAAACACTTGTGAATTTCTCAACATGGACAGCCTGAGCAGTGTGCATGTATGAAACACAACTGACCTCAATGCAGTTCTGCCAACCCCATTACAGTGCCAGCAAATATAGGAGCAGCAGCATAGCAAAGCTACTGCACCCCTGGACTAATGACATGGATAGGTGCAAGAGCATGTGAGGCAGCTAAGAAATCTTGCAATGACTCGTACAGTGGGACAGGGGGCAGTACAGAGTCTTTAGCACCACAGGAAATCTTTGAAACAGCTTATTTCTGTGATATATTTTGGACAATGCAGGGATGTGGAGATTTACCTTAACAACGTTAGTTTAATCTGAGGCACTTGGCAGAGCAGGCTGGAAACACTCCTGGCAACAAGTACCCTTCCGGCAAGGCAGCATGGCTGTGATGGGGGAATGAAGTGGAGAGCGGCATTGAACTTGTTCCTCACTGTGGGGCAAACAGTGAAATGCTGTGGGACATCGTTTTGGTTGGTTGCAGACCGCATGGCGGAGCAAAAAGCAACTGTACAACAAGGAGATATCTCTGAAGCACACCTCAAATGGCTGCTAATGGAAAAAATCTTACCTTCCTAGTAAGACAGAAGGGACAGCAATCACTTGCTACATGAATAAGAAGCAAATGTATTGTGACGGAGTCAGACACAGATGCCTTATTTACAGTAATGGTGGTGCTTCTCTCTAATGGACCTATCCTGATAGTCAATAAAAAGAGTTGTACCACCTATCAGCGAACAGGCGGGTTCTGATAAACACATTAATCAATATGCTGCTCTTAACAGAAGGGCGCACACACATGACTTTGGTCGCCTATTTTACTAAGCACAAGCATGTGCTAGGTTTTACCTGCACTGCAGTGAAAGTGAGTGTTCGAATTCCAATATGGCAATGCATGCACATTACCTGACTAATCAAGGATCAAAGTCTGTAGCTAGGTGACTACAAAATCAGGAGTCCTAAATTACCAAAGTTCCTTCACAAGTCAGAAAAGTCTTCCTGACCCACAAAGTGTCTTTATTATTATTATTATTATTATTATTGGAATTTATAGAGCGCATGGCTGCCCGAAGGCTTCCCAGCGCTAATGCAGGACTGTAAAACAGGCAAAGAAAACTATAGAGGGAACAGTAAAGTCTTCAAATTTTCACGAAAGGAAAGTTCAGAGTTCTCTAAGCGAAGTTCTAGTGGGAGGTAATTCCATAGATTGGCTGCTTTAAAGGCAAAGGAACTACCTCCCCATCTTGCTTTCTTGACACAACAAATATTAATTAAAGAGGAAGATGAGGATCCAAGTGATCTCTGAGGAATATAGGGGGTTATGATCTGCTTAAGAAAAGCTGGACCCTTTTTCTGACGTGCCCGATGAACAAGACACATGGCTTTAAAATTGACACGTTGTTCGATAGGAAGCCAATGGAGAGAGGCCAGGGCTGCTTTGGCAGATTGATGCCTGGGAATGTCCAGCATTAGGCGGGCAGTAGCATTTTGTAAAACCTGCAATCTCTTTAACACATAGGATGGAGAATTCATAAATAGAATATTCCCATAATCTAGACGTGACAATATGAGAGCCTGGACAATAAGGGGGTCATACCGCCCAAACACCGCCCCGAGGTCAGATGACCGCGGGGGGCATTCCGACTTTCGCGCTGGGCCGGCGGGCGATCTGCAAAAGGTCGCCCGCCGGCCCAGCGGGAAAGCCCCAGCAAAGATGAAGCCGGCTCCGAATGGAGCAGGCGGATTTGCTGAGGTGCGACGGGTGCAGTGGCACCCGTCGCGATTTTCAGTGTCTGCCAAGCAGACACTGAAAATCTTGCTGGGGCCCTGTTAGGGGGCCCCTGCACTGCCCATGCCAGTGGCATGGGCAGTGCAGGGGCCCCCAGGGGCCCCACCACTCCCGTTCCCGCCAGCCTCTTCCTGGCGGTGTAAACCGCCAGGAACAGGCTGGCGGGAAGGGGGGCAGCGCCGCCAACGAGGATTCCTTTGGCCAGGGGAAAACCGGTGGGAAACCCCCGGTTTCCCTTTTCTGACCGCGGCTTTACTGCCGCGGTCAGAATTGGCCAGAAAGCACCGCCAGCCTGTTGGCAGTGCTTCCGTGGTCGTTGGCCCTGGCGGTCAATGACCGCCAGGGTCAGAATGACCCCCTAAGTCTTTTGGCCAGGAAAAGACGGAAAGTAAAGATTTTCTTGAAAGTTCTTAAAAGCCTAAAACAGGTAGCTGCAAGTTTTTTCGAGTGGCATTCCATTGTGAGACGTAGTCCAGCCAAAAGCCTAGACTTTTTATATTGTCTTTAGGCGGTGGGAGGTCTTTAAGTTCTACTGGGACTAAAGCAGGAGATTTGAGGAGGGATAAATTCCCTGCCAACATAACCTCTGTTTTCTCATCATTAAGCTTCAACTTACTGTCCGCCATCCATCTAGCAATGTCAGACAGACAGGATGATAAAGTGGCTTGTTCTGACTTGGTATTAGTGAAAACAGAGAACACCAGTTGGGTTTCATCAGCGTAGGACACAAGAGATAAACTGTGGGGAGAAAAGATGTTATAAAAGTATGTCTGATCAAGTACTTGAAAAGTCCTCTGACACAGATAAGAGGAAAGCCATTTAAAAATGGTACCCTATATTCCCAATTTAGAAATTCTGTGAAGTAAGATCTTATGATCCTTAGTATCAAAAGCGGTGCTCAGGTCAAGTAGAATAATTGCTGCAGATCCACCTCCATCAAGACGTTGTCGAGTGTCTTCAGTAACAGCCAGCAGGGCAGTTTCCGTGCTGTGTTGTGGTCTGAATCCCATTTGGGTGTTATGAAGAAGGTTATGTTCCTCTAGGAAGCCTGATACTTGAATTTTAATGTGTTTCTCGATTATTTGTGTTTCTCGATTATTTTTCCTGCTAGAGGGAGAAGAGCAATTGGTCTGAAATTACTTAGTAGTGTTGAGTTGAGATTGTTTTTTTTTTTAATAGGGGCTTGACAACAGCATGTTTCCAGTGTTGCGGTAGATGCCCACGATAAAGAGAGTCATTAAGAACATTGGTTAGTACAGACAATATAACATCCAATCCTAAGGCTAGAATGGATGGAGGGGGCGGGTCCAAGGGAGATCCAGATTTTATAGAGCGAAGATAATTATCTACTAAGTCTTCCCTCAGAGGCTGAAAAACTGAGAGTAAGGCTCTAACAGTCTGAGAATCAACAAGAGGGGTTCACTTAGCATCACACAAGTAAGTGCTAGGAAAAGTATCCTGAATATCAGAAATTTTCTTTGGGAAGAAAGAGGCTAACTAATTACTGCGTTCCTCAGAGCCTTTTGTTACATTACTAGATGAGGGAGACTGTGTCATTTCCTTCAAAATTTGAAAGATCTCTCTAGGGGAATGGGAAGACTGTTCCATCCTAGAGGTGTAATATGATGCCTGCGCAACTGTAATTTCTGTATGAAAGGATCTGATTGCATTCCTGTAATCCATTTTAGAGACACTGTCATAAGTCTTCCTCCACTTTCTCTCCATCCGCTTACAATCTTGTTTTAGATGCCGCAGATGAGGAGAGAACCAGAGTGATTTCTTTTGGCGGACAGTCCTGTAAATAGTCTTAGTTGGTAGAGTAATGTCTAGGGACTTAGAAATCCACATATGAAAACTGTCCGCTGTATAAAGCTCAGAAAAAGAGGTGGAGTAACGTAGATTCTCTACAGTGTCCCTCCAATCCCTACTGTTCAACTTTGACCCCAGCATACAGTTAACTTACAAGGGGTTTGGTGTACTGGAGGAGAACATTTGGGAAGTGTAAGTGTGACTAAAAAATGATCAGACCAAATCAAGGGAAGAGGGGCCTGGGCCGATAATTTGGGAGATTACTAAAGACCAAATCAATGGTATGGCCTCTGAGATGAGTGGGGCCAGTTATCAATTGTGTTAGATCTAGAGCTGCTAAATCCATAAGTAAAGTTTTGGGAGAAATGTTGTGTGCCTCATCTACATGAATATTAAGATCGCCTAGAATAGTAAAGTTGGAATTTCTGCAGGCAAGGTCTTCTACAAAATCTGGTAAGGCCTGCAGAAACCTCCCATAAGGGCCTGGAGGACGGTAAATCAAAATACCAGAGAAAGTAAAAGTTGCGTTGATTGCCAGGAAAAGGACAGACTTTCACAATCAGGTAATAAAAGGGAATGAATAAGACAGTGGATTGAGTTTTTGTAAATTATGGCAATCCCCCCTTCCCTGGTGTGGGGTCTATCTAGATGGTGTGTTAAATAGCCTTGGGGCAAGGCCATAACTACATCAGGAGTAGAATCCTCAGACAACCATGTTTCTGTTAAAAACAAAACCTGTGGGGAATGCTCGCTTAACAGTGAGTGGCCATGTAGCTTGTGGGCAGGCAGAGAACGACAGTTCAGTAGCAACAATTTACTGGCCTGCTCTGCATCCTTTTTCGAATGCTGCGAGAATGTGCTGAGGGGTCAGTTGACAGATGCTACAGCAACTAAAAGAGAATTAGAGGTGGATAAATGTTGACAGAAATTCTCTGTATGGTTATTAAGTGATAAAAGAAGTTGTCTTGGATAAACTAACCTTTCCGGGGATGCATGCGTATCATTTATGGCCCCTGGACCCGGCAGGACGTGGACTGGTGCAGACCGGCTTGCCTTTGGCGCGCCAGCAGCGCGTCCGCTTCATACCACTCTTTTAATGGGCCTGGGAAGCGGACGATTAAACAACTAGACTGCCTCACAAAATAGAGGCTCTATTCGGAACCGCTGAGTGAAGTAAGAATGGCCGGCAAAGAAGCAGCACACGGAATTTAGCAGAGCAATGGTGTTAAATAAGGAATAAAAACTAGAAATCTCTAAAAACCACCGGATGCCACTGAACACGGACACCTGAGTCAATAAAAATACTTGCGCTGGGTCACATAATATAAAAGAATTACTAAAACTGTAATGAGCAGAAACGCGCTAGAGACACACTGTGAATAAAAAGGGTAAACAATTCACCAACTTTAGCAACCCAAATATGAATTGTAAAGAGGATGTGGCATGAATGAGTGTCTCCACCCTTTTTGTGTGTAGCAATACCATGTATCAATGATTGGAGAATGTATTTATGGTCACAAACGTTTAGATGGATACTCATTGGCAAAGTAGAAGCTGTCTTCATACGACAGGTTGCACTTCATGAGTGGTGGAAGGCAACCAATGAGTGGGGGGAGGGGGTGGCATGAGAGCAGATAGCGGTTAGGCTCTCATAAAGTAGTTTCCTGCATGTCCCAATATTTTTTGTAAAATCAGCCCATGTGCGTGCATTAGCCACTGTCTGCCTTAAAAAATGCCTTAAAACATGCAGGCGTGCATGTAATGTAAATGGCAGAAATGGAGCCCCGCTGGTTCTGGCAAACCTTCATTCCAGCATTCACAGTAATTTGTAGGGGTCACAAAATGCAGCAGGATGTTTTTTGACCTCCTGAGAATGTACATTTTGTGATTTGACCAATTAGTAAATCAGTTGCATCTCAAAATTAACCTCGGGTTGCAAACCATTATGTGTGAAAAAAACATTGACAGTTTTCTGTCCAGGGCTTTGTACATCAGAGCCTACGTTCTATCTTTCCTTTTACAAGCGTGACATCAGTGGGCCTCTGGTGATGGTGATGAGATACTGTGGAAAGATGCTGCAGTGAACATACAATTGCTTCAGGAGCAGGAAGGGGGCTTAGGAAGAGTGCTACTGCATAGCATTGGCAGCTGCTGCCTATCTAAAGTGGCGGGGGAGGGGTGTTAGGGGAATAATAACAAACAAACCCTTACCTACCCCTCCCGGTGCCGCTGCCAGCTGCCTCAGTGCTTCTCTCCTCCGAGTCACTGAGGCACAAAATCACAGGCTCCCAATCCATACCCTGCTCTCATGCTAAATCAAGCATGAGAGCAGTGCCAGGATTAGTCTGAAAGGGCTGATCTGACTCTCACTCAGGCACAGGAAGCCTGTGCCATTTCTCCACCCAACTGTGCAATACAGCTGGATTGGAGAAATGTAAGTGCACATTTATTGTGGCCATCCGAAGATGGCCGGCCAAACCGACATGCGCCCCTTGCAATGCCCGCCACTCCTCCTCTCTGTTATGGCCCAGCCCATCCCCACCCTAGATTCCATGGCTGTCAGAGAGATAGAGATAAAGAAAATGATAATAAAATTGTTTTATCATCACTTTATTTTTCACTGCCTGACTCTGAGTTGGGGGGTGATGCTCCTCTGCTATTACAGAGGAGCTTTGTCAAAAGTCCTAAAGAGTAGCAATGCTTGTAGAACAGTTGAGGATAACCCAGATGGCTGTCACTCTCATTGGAAAGCACATTTTCGTGAGAACATGAATTCTTGCAAGTTTGTGAATGCGCATGTGACTCACATGTCAGGCAAAAACTAATGAGTGGGAAAACTGCATTTATCTCATACTTCATAACCCAGAGGTCATCCGGAGGGCTGGAGGCACTGGGGTTAGTGGATCATGGTGCAGCCTGGAGCATAGACGCTGGTGGGAACTGGATGAGGGACGGGGACAAAAATGCAGACAGCAGTTGGGGGTGCAGGTTATATGTAAATTGGTTGCAGGTTTGTGAAGTGTAACCAGAGCAAGGTCCTGACAGTGCTTGGAGTGACTTTTTAGCCTGTTCTTCGATATCACAGTAGAATGAAAACAGTGTATATAGACCTTTAGCAAATTCAGTTCTCGTTGCACTACAGCAATAAGGATGTTAAAACCTAATAAAGATCTTGGATCTTTTACCATCTCTGCAAAAATATAAAGAACGGAGACATGCAGAGCTTGACTTGCAGCAAAAATATTGGAAAACTTGGGCATATATCCTAGTGTGCATGCTAAACATGCCTAGTACCTCTCTAAAACAATAATTGAAAGTAAGAGACATACTATGAAATACTCCACTCACAAATGACACACTGACCTACTTCAACTTACGAAAGGGGCTCTTCCCCGTAGACTAACAATGGAGGATCTTCAACTCACAAATATTTTTCAGGTGTTTGGTCTTTCGCGTGCCCATAATAACCATAAAAGTCTAGCTGCCTTTTACAGTTCGATTGCCAATGCTCCCTGTTTTAAAAAAAATATTTTCCATGATGTATGTGAGAAAAAGTTCATCGCAATGTGTTTATATAAAAAAGCTATGTCCAATTGCTCATTAAATTATGTTCAGTTACTCTCTACCTCACGCTTACTTGCTTTTTGATACATTTGTCCTGAATCTAGTGGATGATTCGGAAAGCAATGGACCCCTGTTTGAACCCATTGGCCATCTTAGTGTGCTTTGGGTAATTGTTTGAACTACCCAGCGGAACGTGTGCCCAATATTCCTAATGTAATGAGGTGACCATCTGCAATGTATGGGGCGAAATTCTTATCCTGAAAAGCTCAGCCAGAGCTCGGTCAATTTTATCAAAAGCAATCGAGAAAACGATACAAGCCATGAATGACCTTTGATTTTTTTTACCGTTAGTACACTTCGATTAAGAAGTTGGAGTGCTTAAAAAGCTTTGGCCTAGGCCAAAGTCACCTAAATCTGTCATTTTGGTATAATTCCATTCTGCTCTACAAACCCCTTTAGAATAAACAACAAATATTTAGCAAAATGCACAGCAGATCTCTCCATGGAACAACACTAGCCAGGCAGAAAAACTTTCTATATAAAAGAAGATCACACCCATGCAAAAAGGATCGTTTGACATCGAAACTCAACATAGTCCCCTCCTTACCCTCACATTAAGCTTTGCTTTTACCTGCACCCCTCTGCAAGCTTGTATATATTTCAAATGTAAAACAATATTGACACGGAAGACACAAGCCAGCTGACCCGGCTAGACTAAAAAAATTAGATCCAAACTCCATTTAATTTACCCATGTCAGTCATTTACTTATGCCAGTCATACTTCTAATTGAGAAGTCACTGACAACCTCCTCACACATACATCGAGTCTCAGATCTAGCTACCACTATACATTCAACACACATTCCATGCACATGGCTGAACTGAGTAAAAAACGCCTGCCACTATTCCCGAATCTCCAACTGACCCATTTGGATCTTTAACTAACCTAAGCACAGTAAACATATTCCCAACCTTCCTCCTGATGTTGTCTGCTCTCATCCCATGCAGTCCAACCATCAATTCAAAGCTTTTTTCTTAAATCAGAGACCTCAACTTTGAACTAAACAGTTCCTGTCTAAAGCAAATATGCAAGAAGGAAGGACTGGATACAAATGATACCGCAAATAAAGGTCACTATCAATAGGCCCATATTTAGTATAGCTAATTGAAAAAGCAGCCTTCACACAAATCTCTGACTTCCTTGAACAAGACTCCCACTCCTCTGTCAGACTGGGCCAATCAACAAACGCTGCTTTCTGGAGTTGTCATTCAGAGAAGCCAAAATAGGAGTTGTCCCAGACAGCAAATGACACCTGTTAGCAACTATTGTTTCAGATTAAAGGGCCTCTTACTAGAGATAAAAGCAGAGTTAAAAGAGAGTAGTGGGATAATAGGAAGGACTAGAATCAGTAGATCTGAAAGAAAATTAACGTGTATAGACATATACAAAAGGTTTATTTTCACGGCTTACAGGTCAGTGGAGAGCTGGTTATAATTGAACAAAATAAGAACTACAAAATCTGTGCCATGCTGCTAACTTAGCCAAAAAATTTGAAGCAGGGTAAAGTCTCCTTTCACCATCTTGATTCTGTTTACCATTAAATGTGCGACACTGCTAATGATGAAAGCGGAGGTTGTCTGGAAAGAAATTCTCAAAGCTAGGGAGGATTCATTCCTATGTATACTAGAAAGAGTAAGGGTTTCTGGGACGTATAGGACGTATTGGGTTTGCATGGTGGAGTGAGGATGTTGCTCTCAAATTGTCAGGGTAGCAAGAGATCAATTGCTTTGTCTTTCACTTTCATGTACAGGGTGCCAGTCTCACTAGGTTTTGAGCCATGACCTGAATAGGGCTCCTCTTACAGTATCCTGTCCGCCTTTGGAAGCCTTCTGGATCTTGAGAGGAATGGGAGGGGTGAACCACTGGTTCAAATGTTTGCTTTCCTGTTGTGTAGCAGGTGTAGGCGGTTCCAATATTATCCTATTTCGTGGGTGTATTTGATCAGAAATAAGTAGTATCCTTGCTTTTAAAAAGAGTGCATGGCTACTTCTCATGTCACCAGTTCCAAGTCTTGTCCTTTTGCGATCCTTCTACACATCGAACACCATTTCTGTAAGCATGTGTTGAAATACAGATTATTGGGCCTCCTCTGATGAACCCCTCTTTTTGGTATGCATACACCGAGTATCCTACTGCCTTTCTGGCCAGGCTGGTGCTGTGTAGCTCCTTATATATTTATTCCTTATTACAGTTGCACATTTATCTTTCACAAACCCTTACTGAGCCAACTGCCAGGTACTGCATCCCATAACATGACAACCACACCTTGTGATAATCATGCACATTATGAAAACAATCGCCACTTATGCTTAAATCAAAACAATAACATTCCAGCCACACACTCTGTCTGATGTAGCTTGTGATCTGTGTGAGTATCTGCTTCATTCCCGACCTAGGGATAGTAAGAGCTATACAAAATGCTACTATACAATACAACCAACACCAATTGCAATCTGAGGTGACTACAAGAAGCCTAGATTCCAAAGGCATGGCTTTCTTCCTCGTAATCAACCTGTCATCAGCGTGAAACACTTTATCATCCACTGTTCCAGGCACTGATTGACTCAGGATGCCAAGGCACCATTTTTAAGAGGATTAAGATGGGCCTCGCAGAAAGAGTAGTCATCACATACCCCCTATTCTGTCTGTCATCATTTACTTATCAAGCAGCTGTCTCCCAAAGCTAAAAGATCAGCCCTTTGCTTTTAATTTTTGCCTGTTCCCTTTTACACATAGAAAATTAGATCTAGACACGTATCTATTGTTCTAAGAACACAAATTTTAAGTCTTATGTATTAAGAGGTTTAGCGGCCATTCAGTTTTATTCATAATAAGTTTTAATATTTTAAGTACTAAAAAGAAATCGGATTTACTTCGATGCACAGTATCTTTAATGTGATTAGTTAATTTGCTGTGTATTTTATGATTGTTTCGTTAATTGTTAATATTGTTAATATATATATATATATATATATATATATATATATATATATATATATATATATATAACCAAAGGTTATGGGGCGTTATAGTTAGGCTCACATTTTAAACTTACAAAACCATAGAAATTCAACAGTTACAGTTACCTCAAGTAACTAAGTAACTATAACTCATGCCCTAAGATAACTATAACTCGCACTCCCACCATGCACAGTTCTTTCATCAAAAATGTTATTGCAAATATTGCATGATATTATCATTGATGTTATCAGAGATGTCATGAGTGCTGTAATTTGGGGGTTAATTAGCAGTGCATGTTATATTTACCCTAGGGCACAAGTTATAGTTACTTGCGGTAACTCAAACTATGGGGGTTATTACAACTTTGGAGGAGGTGTTAATCCTTCCCAAAAGTGACGGTAAAGTGACGGATATACCACAAGCCATATTACGAGTTCCATAGGATATAATGGACTCGTAATACGTCTGGTGGTATATCCATCACTTTACCGTCACTTTTGGGACGGATTAACCCCTCCTCCAAAGTTGTAATAACCCCCTATAACTGGTGAATTTCTATGGTTTATTTAAAATGTGAGCCTAACAATAACACCCTGTAACCTTTGGGGTTTTAACTTCATTTCTATGTTTTTTTAAACATTCTATTTCCTAGCTATTAGGTCCCTATCATTTTTGGGTTTTTTTCAGTGAAATCAAACAAAATTTAACATTTAGGCGGTCATTCTGACCGCGGCGGTCGGCGGTCGCCGCCCGCCAAGCGGTTCCCGCCGAAAGCCCGCTCCGCGATCAAAAGACATGAGCCATGAGGCCAGCCCCCTATAAGCACCCAATCTTGCACTATGCACGACCTTCACCCATGCACAGCAGAGGTTGTTGGATTCAAGTCAAAGATTAAGGGGCATATTTATACTCCGTTTGCGCCAAATTTGCGTTGTTTTTTTCGACGCAAATTCGACGCAAAACTAACTCCATATTTATACTTTGGCGTTAGACGCGTCTAGCGCCAAAGTTCATGGAGTTAGCGTCATTTTTTTGCGTGAACACCTTCCTTGCGTTAATGATATGCAAGGTAGGCGTTCCCGTCTAAAAAAATGACTCCTAGGCATGTGCGTGGTATTTATACTCCCGGGCAAAAATGACGCCCGGGAGTGGGCGGGGCAAAAAAAACGCATTTGCGCCGGATTTTAACGCCTGGGTCAGGGCAGGCGTTAAGGGACCTGTGGGCTCAGAATGAGCCCAGAGGTGCCCTCCCCTGCCCCCAGGGACACCCCCTGCCACCCTTGCCCACCCCAGGAGGACACCCAAGGATGGAGGGACCCACCCCGGGACATTAAGGTAAGTTCAGGTAAGTTTTTTTTTTTTTTTTTTGTGGCATGGGGGGCCTGAATTGTGCCCCCCTACATGCCACTATGCCCAATGACCATGCCCAGGGGACATAAGTCCCCTGGGCATGGCCATTGGGCAAGGGGGCATGACTCCTGTCTTTGCTAAGACAGGAGTCATGTTAATGGGGGTTGGGCGTCGTAAAAAAATGGCGCAAATCGGGTTAAGGCGATTTTTTTGCCTCAGCCTGACTTGCCCCATTTTTGGACGCCCAAACGCCATTTTCCCCTACGCCGGCGCTGCCTGGTGTACGTCGTTTTTTTTCACGCACACCAGGCAGCGCCGGCCGGCTAACGCCATTCAATAAATACGGCGCCCGCATGGCTCTTCAGAATGGCGTTAGACGGCCTAAATCTTTTGACGCAAAACTGCGTTAGCGCAGTTTTGCGTCGAAAAGTATAAATATGGCCCCAAATGTTACATTTATGACCCCTAAGGTCTGCACTCGTTTTACATTACTTTTTCATGCTGAATATTTCCAAACGGAACATTAATTAATACTTTTGAATACAACAAGTGGCTTTTTTTTCCTGGACACTAATATAAGTAACTGTATTATGAAATAGCTATTGCAGCCCTACATAATTTACTGAGAAGGGTAGGAAAGCGTGAGGGGGGAAGCAAGCTGAAGGCAGCAGTATGCAGCTGTCACACATTCGCACAATCAATTATCAAATAAATAAAAGCATCAATAAAAAAAGACACAGAGGGACGGGGAGCAAAGAACAAATAGGAAGGGCGAGTCGTGGTTGTGGATGGATGGAGGAGAGGGAGGGAAGACAGCCATGTACTCCCATGGAGAGCTGAAAGAAAAAACATGAAAAGTTGTTCCTTCATGTCAGACGTGGAATGATACAACTCATCAAATCAAAGGAATCTTAAGGAAGCTATGGTCCAGTAGTGAGACAAGAACAAGAATAGGGACAAAAGCCATCAAATCACAAGCTGGGAACTGAGAAAGACAGGAAAGCCATCATGTTCAACAGGCTGACCCAAAGTCAGAAAAAAGTAAGCATTCTGCTAATGCTAGGTTGGATGGAGTTCTGTTCTCTCACACAGGCTGCCATCACAGCATTTGTAAATGGCTGCGAAGTGTTACAATGTAACTTCCATCCAATACATATTAATGAGGAGGGGGAATTATACATTTTACATCTTATTTGTGACTGATATTCCATCCATAAAATAGAATAAGGTCATAATACAATGGACAGGATATACAACATGTTTGTGAGGGAGGATTCCCCTCTTCCGACTTCTAAATCAGGCCCTTAGTTTTTGCTGCTAGAATGTGTACCCTACTCCTACTCTCAGGGTAAGTTCCTCCTGAATTTCCCTAAGCTACACATATGTAACAAACCATTTCTAGGGTCATTATTTAATAAATATACAATACAGTGTTTGAAAAGAAAACATATCACTAGTAGTTCAGAGTCATTCAGCTTTTCCAGTTATTGTTTAAATTCGGCCTTATAGGCCCAAGCTTTGAGCATAGATTAAACAAAAGGTAAAAAACTATAACTAACCCTTTTGAGCAGCTAGATGCTCAATAACGTTCTCATGACTCAATAATGCCAGCTATGCCACCCACAGATTCTAATCCAGCATTTCTTTTCTCCAGCGCCAACTGGGCATGATTCATGTCAATAAATTATTTCCAGCATCTTTCTTGAGCACAACTGGGGATAGAGTAAGATGCTGAAAGTTGGAGTCAGAGGACGAGCGTGAGGGGATGAACACTGTAATCCTCACTCTCCATTCAACTCCTCTTCAACCCATTTATCTCACCCTACATATCCATCTCTGCTTGCTCAATCGTGTCTTCTCTCACCAACTCTTGCCTCCTTCATTCACTGTCCTCCAGTTCATACATCTCCCTGGTCCGTTCTCTTAGCCCCACTCTCTGACAGTTCCCTTACCCCTGTCCATTCATCCAGAATGCCGTCCGATCAAGCACATTACTTTGCCTTTGTATCCCTCTCACATCCTCTTAAGCATGCTCCTTGAAATCAATTATTCCTGCCCAACTTTCAATAAGAGGATTTGTTAAGACCCACCTTTCATCTATTTTATAAACTGTATAAAATAAATTAACAAATGACTAAATAGAGCAGAACTTGTTTACTATTAGTAGATGCACATGGTTGCAGATTGGATTCAGTACGGACTGCATTGTCATGCTTAAATGTTTCAAGGTTCCCTTAAAAGATGCTGGCTCTTTGATCTGTCGAAATTCAGTAATGGCAAAAGCTTCACAAGTTGAACACAAGTAACACTCTCAATGTAGTGCAGACACTATATCAACTTGACATTGTCTGTTTGTAAGTGCCTCATGCAGGGGCATAATGGAGGCCACCCTGCAGCCCCAGTGCACAGCCTGTCATAAATTATGCAATTTCAAAGGTTATCAGTGATGTTGTAAGTGCCGTCATTAAAGTCTGCAATATGTAAGTGCATAAGCAGTGCATGGCAAGGGTGCGAGTTATAGTTACTTGAGGGCTCGAGTTATAATTAATCCAGTTAACTATTACTGGTGAATTTCAGTGTTTTTTAGTTTAAAATATTATGAGAAACTGACATAGTTACGTAAGTACAACCTCACTTTAACCTTCAGTTTTTCAGGTAATTTCTAAGGTTTTTTTTAACTACCTAACTATAACTCACTTTAACCTTTGGTTGTTCCAATGAGTTTCTAGTTTCTTTTTATTGTAAGTCACTCTCAATAAATAAAAGGCTGAACTATTGGTTTTTGCAAGATGGCATTGCAAACTCTGTCAATAAATATTTAAATAAAGTATTTGTATTCAAAATAATATTCAGCAGGTGTTATAATATTTCTTGTATGCTCCTCTAGCCACATAATTCAGCCATAACACCAACCACAAGGGCTCCCTGTATTCCCAAGCTGAAGAGCAAAAGATACAGCTCTGGAAATGCTTAGAGAAATCCTAAAATGTTCCTGATGTTCATGTTGTATAGACCACAGGAAATATAGGGTTAATTATTAAGTATTTCTAGGGGGGGTTGCTGCACTTCCTGCAGCCCCACTATACCTTTGTAACAGCATGGTGGTGCCTCTGGCCAGACTGGGGTACCCAAAGGAGGAACATTTATGCAAAGTTACCTTTGAAGGGCATTACGTTGCGCTCCAGTCTGGTAGCAGTGAATGAGCGGCTCTGTCTGCTTATGTTTTATTTGTTATTTGCCTTTTTTTATTATTTGTATTATTAGAGAGTGTCCCTGTCTACGAGTATGAGCAAGTGCCGCGCTATTTTTTTATGGGGGGGGGGGGGGGGTGCCCTGGTCACACTTGGGCATCCACATCTGTGAATTATGTTGGCGGCCTTGGGGGGAGCCTCAAGGCCCCTGTGGGCTCCCTAGCCAGCACCCATTTTGGGTGTTGGTGGGAGCTAACCACTTTTTTGTTGATTGATGCTCAAGTCCCACCCGGGGCACGAACATACATAAAATACATTGGGGGCCACATGGTAAGCCCCGAGAACCGCTTGGCCCCTCCCAGCTCCCCAGCCAGCACACATTCTGGAGGCTTACAAAAGCCAGTAATAACTATGCTCCTACCCTGCAAATGAAGATTTTGACTCTGCTCCTGCAGCAAGGGCAAACATTCTACTCTGCTCGCACTTGGATACAGCAAAGAAAATAAAATGCTTGCACCTGCCCAGAGACAGCACTAATGCTCTGCTGGAGGTGGGAGCGAGAGTTAAAGCACAGCAAAATGAGGTCCCCCAGGCTGTCCAGTGGCATATTGGGGCCCATGCCAACCTCCCTAAAAAACAAATCATCCCCAGGGAATGCAGTCACCATGGCTGTGCTATGGCTGGGGGAGAGGGGGGT
The DNA here is from genome assembly GCF_031143425.1 of Pleurodeles waltl. Taxonomy (NCBI): domain Eukaryota; kingdom Metazoa; phylum Chordata; class Amphibia; order Caudata; family Salamandridae; genus Pleurodeles; species Pleurodeles waltl. The sequence continues at coordinate 1,216,986,319 of NC_090440.1, forward strand.
CACTGCCTGCTCCCCAACTGAATTGCCATTGGCCCCGGTGGATAGGGTCCCTGTGGGCCTTCTAATGGCTCAGGAAAGGGACCTAATGCACCCCTCCCCTTTTAAATTGCCATTAGGGCAAGAAGATTGGGTGCCCAGGGCTTTCACAAAGCTGGGAAGGGGGAGTGTGTTGGGGGGGGGTTCATATACGCCACCCTCCACAAAAATATATAAAAAATAAAACAAACAATTAGTGAGCACTTCAGCCAGGACCACCCTGGAGGGCTTAAAAATAAAAGTGTGGAAGGCCGATTTTACAAATAAATGTTGGACCCATGCTTGCAATAAAAAATCTTTTTAGGCTATAGGGTGGAACCCACCATCAGGCCTAAGAGGGGAGGGTTGGAGGCCCCCACCAGTCCTAGGTGGCATGTATTCCTTCCTTACCCCTGCTATACTTTTTATATCTTTTTTTAAGGGCAGGGACTGAGTACCCATGTCCAAAAATGGTTGTTGCCACATCTTTGTTGACGTGTTGGCAGCCCATCTCTTTTCATCTGTTAGATCAACAGATCCTCCACTAAGTGAAATATATCAATATTTTGAACCTTGATTTCTCAAAAAACAACTGAACCAATTTACACCAAATCACAAAGAGCAAGCTTTCTGGATAAAGATTTACCTTTCTGCCAAATTTGTTGTAATGGAAATTATTTTACACTCAAAGAAATTGTGACCTGGTTTTAGCTTGTTGAGCACTACTCAGTGAGTTCATTTCTAAAGGAAATGATTTAAGTTTTATTATTTAGATGCCACAGTTTTGTCATGAATACAGAATGCTAGTGCTCTTGTTGAACAAAACACTGAGTGATGCTGTGATAGAGCACTGGGGAATAAACTGACAGGCTGTTGCTCCTGTTGGAAGTACATGTTTTACTCAGAATATTAAAATTTGCTCTAACATGGCTGATGAAGATATTGTGAAATTATAGAAAAGTGCTCTCATGTTAGTTTCTATAGCCCCTTCAATAACCTCTATGGGACAATCATGAGCAAAAAAAGTTTTCCTTCAAACATGGTTCATGAAATCCCAGCAGAAGGTCAGCAGTTTTCACTGCATAGAATAGAACACACCACAGTTCCTAAAATTATTATGATACCACCAATGATTTATAATGTGACAAAAGTTGGTTAGCACCCTTTATACTGTATGTGCTCCTTTTTCTGTCAAAACCAGGCATAAACTAAAATGCTTTTCAAAAAGAACAATGTCTCTGAGCCCTGTAACAGCTGTCACAAAATGTTGTCCATTTTGTGGACCTCCATCCAATAGGCTTTGGGACCCCCATACACATGGCCCTTCAAGTCAGGGTGTTCTCACTTTGCCCCCTTATATTTGAAAAAAAATGTTTCAGGATGCAGGGACCATGTCCCTAACTCCTGACATGGCTGCCACAACATGTTGTTCAGGTTGCAGACAGCCAATTAGGATTGACCAGCAAGCTTCATATTGTCCAATAAGACCATATCTGGACATCAGCAGTGCAGGTATATCTAATTTCTTTTTAACCCCTTTAGGACCACACCCACCACCTCTATAAATGCATTTTCTCAAAAACAGTTGGACAAATTTACATCAAATAATGAAAAGCACGCTTTCTTAACAAAGTTCAAACTTTCTGTCAGATTTGGTGTAATTCCGGCCAGCCGTTTTTTCATGTATCGCTTTCCAAAATTTCCAATGAGAGTGAGCATGGGAAATCAATGCTTCAGGATTCCCTCTCAATCCCCCATTTCTGTGGCCCCCACTAGACAGATTGCAACAAAACTTTCAAGGAAGAAGTGGAGGTGTGAAGCCTGTTTTGTTTAAAAAAAAAAAAAAGTTATAAGGACATGAATCAAATGGCGCCAACGTTATAAAAAACGCACGTTATTAATTTTGCACAAAGAAGAAGCAAAGATGGAACTGGCAAACAGTACAGAAGCTTGCCAGTACCAGAGCTCACTAGTTTAGGCAATTATAGAGAGTATCTTTTTATTACCTAGACAACAATGTTGAACCTGCCGCACTTAAAGAGAGCGATTTTATTACGCAAGATATATATGCATAGACAGCCTCTCCTTCCGCACAGGGACGCGGGTTAGACTACAGAACAACATGGGCAACTCTGTAAATCAACAAGGCAAAGAATGCTGGTTAAGGGGAAAAATAAGCTTGCTTGAATTAAAACAAGGCCAAAAAATGTTCATCCGATGAAAAGTTGTTGCTTATAAAATAAAAGAAGCTCTTTAAGTGCTCCCTTCCAAGCCGGGCACCCTAGAGCTGAAGCTGAAAATACATTAGCTTTTAATGAAGTGCGACTTTCATCCTGCCGGAGCCACCTCATTTAGCGCAATTGTTTCTGAGCCATTACGGAAAGACAATTACAAGAAAGCGGTGAAAGTAATTGGAAATACTGGCAGGAGTTCGGCAAGATGATAATAAATAAAAATATTCAATCTAATAAGCTTCCATGAGGGGGTGGGCTGAAGAGAATCAACACAATTAGAACTGAAACTTAGCACAGAATAACAGCCTGCAACGTGGCGAGCGCTCCACTCACCACAGAGGGAGGGAGGGCCTGTGGAAAGAATAATTTCTCGGACTGACAACAGCATTGTAGGACGGACCTGTTTCAGGAAAATCTATTTTTAGTAATGGTCAGTTAGTAGTGTATACTGTTTATTCCATCATTTTAATTACTGGGGGTTGAGGGCATACTTGATTTTTTCCAGACTAGAGCAAGCACCAAGTGCACACGCAGTCACTTAGAGGTTAGCAGGAACACTTTGTTGAGAAATTATGAAAGAACACTTTAGTTTAGTTAAATACTGAAAACCATTTTTTACCAATTTTTAGGTCAAAGCCTGCTAAACAATGCAGCAGTCTGGTTGCAAAGACATCTTGGAAATATGCAGAGGCGGCCCCTCCGCTATGGCGGAGGACCGTCGGCCCACTGGTGAAAGCAGAAAAATAAAGGGATACTGAAAGTATTTTATTATCCTTTTACTGTTCCGCTTTCATAGAGTGGGGCCAGCCTCCTCCACGCCAACAAGTGGAGGAGGTGTGGTGGTGCGCCTTTAAGTGTGCATGTCAGTTTGGCCGGCCGGCTGAGGTCGGCCAAACTGACATGCGCACTCAGAACTCTCCACCCACAGCTGGGTGGATACCAAGTGCAGTGTCCCACTTCCTCCCTGGGCGGCATTCCTGCTCACTCAGGCAAATCCCGGCACTTCTTTCATGCTGTGTAACAGCATGAGAGAAGAGGCGGGATTGCTTGGGGAGGAACGAAGAAGACGAGAGCAGTAGGTAAGTTTATTTATGTTTTTTATTGCCCCTCTGTGCCTCCAGCTCCATGCGCTGCCCTCAAACCTCCCACTCTGTGCACTGCCCCCTGCCCCTCACCCCTTCCTGCCACCAACCGCTACTGTGAATATGCCGAATGTTTAACTAGGAATGCAGTCTACTCATTGCTTACCTTTGGCTTTTTGTTTTATCATTCACATTTGCTTGTTTTCAAATTGCTGACTTTATTTGTTTTAGCACATCCATCTTATCTTTGTTCCTGCTTGGAGCATACCATGCTTACCACCTCTCTGATTGCCTCCTTTTACTCTTCCGTGAGTGACTGTTTTTCGAGGACTATTTATTCTTTTTCATATAGCAGTCCATCAAATTGAATGTGTTATCCTGCTGTCCACTCTATGTATGACACTCCAATTTACCCCACCTCACTCTACCCTGCTCCAATTTATAGCACTTCCCTTAGTGCCACTCCACTTTATGCTATTCTACTGTATGCCACTCCACTCTATGCCACTTCACTGTTCGCTAATCCACTTTCTGCCACTCCAGTCTACAACACTCCACTATACACTAGTCCCCTCTAAGCCAATGTACTCCATACCATTCCAATGTATGCAACTCCAATTTACGCTGCTCAATAATATATTATTTCACTCTGCCCTATTCTACTGTATGCCATTCTAATATATGCCACTACATTGTATGCAACTCAACTGCATGTTATTCCACTGTACGGTATTCCCCTCTATGGCAGTGCACTGTACTGCACTCCAATCTATGCTATTCCACTATATACCACTCCACTCTTTGCCAATCACGATACGCCATTCCACTTTATGCCACTCTACTGTACGCTAGCCCACTGTAGCCCAATCCACTATATACTATTCCACTCTACTCCACTGTACGCCAATCCAGTCAATTACTTTCCACTATATATAACTTCATTGTATGCTACTCTACTCTACACCACTCCAGTGTAGGCCACTCCACTGTATACTATTCCATTGGACACCACTCCTCTCTTCAACACCCACTCTCCACTATTACAATGTATGCTCCTCCACTGTATGCTGCTCCACTCAAATGCAGTATATGCCACTACATTCTACAACATTATATGCCACTCCACTCTAGCACACTGTATGGCAGTCTAGTACACTGTACTCCGCGCTGCAACAGTTTCACACACTGTGCAACTGTCCATTGTACGACACGCCACTCCACTCTATAATATTTTACTCTACTGTATGCTACGTCACTACAGTGTTCCACACTCCAATACACTGTACAAGATGGCAATATGACACTTTATTCCATTCTACACTACACCACTCCACTTGACTACACTGTATGACAGTTTAGTGCACTGGACACCAGCTAAGCTGGCAATGCACCGATATCTGTAGTCGTGAGGCAGGCAACTGTGTCGATTTTACAGCCGTGAGGCAGGTGCTGCATCAACTGTTCTGCCGCTTGACTCCAATGCGTGGATTTTCACTCCGGTTCTGCCAGTCTTTCCTTCCAGGGGCCCAGGGACTGGATGTGGAATCATGTGGCAAGTCAGGGGATCTCAGCAAGAGAGCTCAGGTGCTGGCAGATTAAGGTGGTCATTACAACCCTGGCGGACGGTGTTAAAGCAGCGGTAAGACCGCCAACAGGCCGGCGGTAAAAAAATTGCAATTACGACCGTGGCGGAAACCTCCAACAAAGACAGCCACTTTAACACTCTGACCGCCACGGCGGTACAAACAAACAGCGCTGCGGTCACCGGCAACAGACAGGCGGGAGACAATGTACCACCCACACTATTATGACAGGCCAATCCACCACCTTTTCCGGGGCGGATTCACCACGGATAAAAACACGGCGGAAACAGGAATTTCGAAGGGAAAAAGCTCACCTCTACACAGTCCACGAGGAACGAGGACACCATGGAACCGGAACTCCAAATCCTACATGCAATAGTCTTCCTGCTCCTCTACCAGGAGCACGAACGCCGGCGGCGAAGACCACGGTGAGTACTGCACCTACGACACAGGGGAGGGGGGAGGCAAAAAACAGGGATACACACACGCAACACCCCCACCCCCACCCCCGCTCACCCACTACAACACACACACTAATGCATATCAATACATCACAGTTACACCCCCCCAACCCCACCAGAAGAATGCAAAGACCAAAGAAAATGAGTGTAACCATTGGAATATATTAAAAACAAGTAGGCAGAAACATATATATATATATACACCATGTACCAAATAAATACCAGGCATAGTAGTCCAGGTACTGCACAAAGAAAGTCTGTGGAACACTGGGACCACATGGTATGGGCGAGGCCCACACAAGATCCCCAACCATGACGGAGAGAACACTGCAGGGGCATCAGATACCAAGAAAACAGGCACCTCAGGGGGAGGGAAAGGGGGGGCACCTCAGCCGCTTGAGTGCACAACGCCAAATCCACAAGGGGGCCACATGCCCACTGTTCAATCCTGAGGAGTGCAAAGCCACAGTCTCTCAAGTCTCTACAGTGGGTGGCTTGCCCACTGTTCAATCCTGGGGAGTGCAAAGCCACAGTCTCTCAAGTCTCTACAGTGGGTGGTTTGCCCACTGTTCAATCCTGGGGAGTGCAAAGCCACAGTCTCTCAAGTCTCTACAGTGGGTGGGTTGCCCACTGTTCAATCCTGGGGAGTGCAAAGCCACAGTCTCTCAAGTGGATAACAGTCTCCACTGCTTCTGGAGGGGGCATGGTGCCCAGAGTGCTTCATCCTGTTAAGGACAGAGGTAGTGGATGGATCTCTCCACTGGTTCTGGAGGGGGACTGGTGCCCAGAGTGCTTCATCCTGTTAAGGACAGAGGTAGTGGATGGATCTCTCCACTGGTTCTGGAGGGGGACTGGTGCCCAGAGTGCTTTATGCTGTGAAGGACAGAGGTAGTGGATGGATCTCTCCACTGGTTCTGGAGGGGGACTGGTGCCCAGAGTGCTTTATCCTGTGAAGGACAGAGATAGTGGATGGATCTCTCCACTGGTTCTGGAGGGGGACTGGTGCCCAGAGTGCATCACTCACCCGTGACGGACCCAGTTGCATCAGTGCCCCTGCTGCTCATGGACTAGCGGTGCTTGAGTTGGCGGTGCCCTGTTCAGCGGTGCTTGAGTTGGCGGTGCCCTGTTCAGCGGTGCTTGAGTTGGCAGTGCCCTGTTCAGCGGTGCTTGAGTTGGTGGTGCCCTGTTCAGCGGGGCTTTCGCTAGCAGTCCTTCATGGCCCAGCGGGGCTTTTGCTGGCGGTCCTTCATGGCCCAGCGGGGCTTTTGCTGGCGGTCCTTCATAGCCCATAAGGGCTTTTGCTGGCGGTCCTTCATGGCCCAGAGGGGCTGGTGCTGGCGGTGGCCTCCTGGGCAGCTGGGTTGGTGCTGGCCTCCTGGGCAGCTGAGCTGGGGCTGGCAGTGGCCTCCTTGGCAGCTGGGCCGGGGCTGGCGGTGGCCTCCTGGGCAGTTGAGCTGGGGCTGGCGGTGGCCTCCTGGGCAGCTGTGCTGGGCTGGCGGTGGCCTCCTGGGCAGCTGTGCTGGGGGTGGCCTCCTGGGCAGCTGGGCTGGGGCTTGCGGTGGTCTCCTGGGCAGCTGGGCTGGGGCTGGCGGTGGCCTCCTGGGCAGCTGGGCTGGGGATGGCGGTGGCCTCCTGGGCAGCTGTGCTGTGCTGGGGGTGGCCTCCTGGGCAGCTGGGCTGGGGCTGGCGGTGGCCTCCTGGGCAGCTGGGCTGGCGGTGGCCTCCTGGGCAGCTGGGCTGGGGATGGCGGTGGCCTCCTGGGCAGCTGGGCTGGGGATGGCGGTGGCCTCCTGGGCAGCTGGGCTGGGGCTGGCGGTGGCCTCCTGGCCAGCTGGGCTGTGGCTGGCAGTGGCCTCCTGGGCAGCTGGGCTGGTACTAGCGGTGGCCTCCTGGCCAGCGGGGATGATGGTGGTCTTCTCCGCCGTGCAGCTCTTCCCAGACTTGCCGGGTTTCTTGTGGCCCTTCCCCACCTTGGAAGGTGTCACAGCTGACTCCACACTCCCACCGGGACCCCTGGGAGCAGCTTTGGTGGCTGGAGTCTTCCCCCTCTCCTGCCGGGCACTGGCCAACTTCTGATGCTTCACAGGTGGGGGACTGTCTGTGCTGTGGCTCCGTGCCACACTGGCTGTCCTGGTGGCCGGAGCACTCCACATACCGGTGACTACAGGCACCACTGGTGCTAGAGATGTTTTGGCTGAGGTGCTACTTCGGGTTCTACGAGATGGATGGGGTGGCGGATGTGTGGGAAAAAGGTCAAGGCTGGACAGGAAATGTTTTTGGGACACACTGGGACGGGTAGCTGGAGGGGGTTTGGGAGTGGAGGAAGAGGTTGTGGTAGTAGGAGGTGTTCGTTGGGTGACTTTGGGTGAAGGTGCATGCGCTGGAGGCAGTCGTTAGGTGGATGGCTGTTGGGTGGGTGTGTGCCTGCATTTGTGTATCTTGGGAGGGGGCGTCACAGACACACTGGGAGAGGACACAGGGGACGTGTGAATGGTAGTGGGGGTGGTGACTGCACGTGAGCGGGGTGTGCTGGTGGGTGTGCTGGTTAGGGACGTAGTGGCTGTAGAGGTAGTGCATGCAGGTGTGAGTGTAGACGAGACTGGGAGGGAGGAGGGAGACGACGACGAGGGGGACACAGTGGAGGCAGTGGATGTTGGTGTGTCTGCATGTGTGTGTTGCTTGCGTGAGTGCCTGTGGGATGTGTGGTGCTTATGTTTGCCAGAGCTTCCTTTGTGTGTTGAGGTGTGTGCAGGTTGGTCTGATGGTGTGCTTGGGATAGGCAGAGGTACACGGGATTGGGTCTGGGTGGAGGAAGTTGGAGGGGGGAGGCTAGAGACGGGGACAATGGCTGCCATCAGTGCTGAGGCCAGAGTTTGAAAAGCTTGGCGAAGGGCTGCCTGACCAGAATGAATGGCCGCCAGGAATGCATTAGTTTTTTGCAACTGCCTTTCTACACCCTGGATGGCATTCAAAATGGTAGACTGCCCAACAGTGAGGGACCTGAGGAGGTCAATGGCCTCCTCACTGAGGGCAGCAGGGGTGACTGGGGCAGGGCCTGAGGTGCCTGGGGGGAAGGTGATGCCCACCCTCCTGGCGTGGCGAAGGCTGAGGGGCTGCTGGGAGGGCAGTGCTGGTAGGGGGGGGTGGCAGCTGTACCTGTAGATGCGGGGGGAACAGATGTTGCCGCCACCACAAGGGAGCTCCCATCAGAGGATGAGTCCATGTCGCTGGTGTCAGCTCCTGTCCCCACCGTGGAGCTCCCCTCGCACTCCGTCCTACTGGTTAATTTTGAGTCCGTAGTCTTGCCCTCCAGGGCCATGTGGGATGCAGCTCCCTCGTGCTCCGGTGCCACTGCTCCTCTGCCCGATGATGCTAATGCACACAAGAACAGGGAGACCACAAAAAGGGGGGGGGCGACAGAAGAAAGACATGTTGAGTGCATGGATTACCACTACCGTTGGCAGACACGACAGACACAGAAGCCCCCTGCACTACGCCGCGCTCTTGGCGTCCACTGTTCAATTCCTGGGAAATGGTCTACAAGGCTATGGACGACATCTGCACACATAGATGACACAAGGGCATGACTAGGTGTAGTTGTCACTCTACAGAGGTGGGGTGGGGTGCCACATGGCCTGCCTTACAGAGGGGCCTTGCCTACGGAACTCGCCCTGGCCTAGGGAAACCCACAGCCCTCCTCCCCCACCCAGACAACTCCACTGCGTTCAAAGTCAGCAGAATGAGAGTGTACTCACCCCCTTGTGTCTGCTGTGATGCCCTCAGGCACCCATCCAACTCCAGGTAGGCCACCGCCAGGATCCTGAACACAGGGGGGTCATGGTGCGACGGGCACCCCTGCCACATTGGGAGACCATCCCCAGCTGAGCCTCCGCCGTCTTCTTGCTCCAGCGGCGAATGTCCTCCCATCTTTTCCGGCAGTGGGTGCTCCGTCTGTGGTAGACCCCCAGAGTCCGGACGTCCTTGGCGATGGCACGCCAAATATCTTTCTTCTGGTGGGCGCTGACCTACATGAAATGTACAGGGGAAGAAGAGAAGTAATTACCAACTGCACCGTCAAAGTGATTGGCCCCCATCCCTACCCTGGCCATGTGGCACATGCATTCACCGTCTTTCATGCACGCAGCACTCTGCCCCCTTCCTTCTTACATCCAGCCTTCTCCACACAGGCATAGCCCATACAACATGCTCCCTGTGTACATACCTGTTTGTCTGGAGGACCGTAGAGTAGCGTGTACTGGGGGAGGACCCCATCCACAAGCTTCTCCAACTCCTCCGATGTGAAGGCAGGGGCCCTTTCCCCAGATGCACGAGCCATTGTCTCCTCCAGACCGAGGTCACAGCAGCACTTGCAGTGTAGGTCCTCTCCTGTCGAAGATCAGGTATTGAGTGATTGAACAGATAGAAAATGGCGGTCATATCCCCGGCGGTGCGTACCGTCACCGTCGGTGTACATCATCATTGGCTCCTGGGACCCATAGGGTCAAATGTTAACCAATGCAGCATTGTGCCGCGGTCTTTGACCGCCTACCGCAACGGTGTACAACGCCAGCGCAGTTACCTCACATCCCATTGTCCCACTTTACAGGTCAGGCAGCCGCCATTTCAGGGGCCCAGATGGCTTCATTTTCAACTGCGTCACACATACCTAGCCGTAGACTCAACACATATACAGGCCACCTTTTGTGTATGGTTGGTGTTCTGGGTAAACTCTGGGTACGTACCTCTGAGTTGTTTGACTCTGTGCTCGCTGTTGTCCTTCATAGGCACCGTCCACTGGGACATGTGAGGAGATTGCGGCATCCTCCGGTGTACCGACCGTTGGTAGACCTGTCGACAATGGAGGAGTGACATTTGATAATCACCTACAGGGTTGACCGTGCCACAATCCAGGAACTGTGTGCCCAGTTGGAGCCAGACCTGATGTCAGCAATCCGCCATCCCACAGGAATCCCCCCCCAAGTGCAGGTGCTTTCAGTGCTCCATTTCCTTGCAAGTGGCTCTTTTCAAACAACTGTGGCCATGGCATCAGGGATGTCCCAGCCTATGTTTTCCAACGTATTGTCCAGAGTGTTGTCTGCCCTTCTGAAACACATGCAGAGCTACATCGTTTTCCCTCAGGTGGAGGATTTTCCTACAGTGAAAGGTGATTTCTATGCCCTGGGACATATCCCCAACTTCATAGGTGCCATTGATGGGACCCATGTGGCTTTAGTCCCCCCCTCACAGGACTGAACAGGTGTACAGAAACCGGAGAGTTATCATTCTATGAATGTACAGATGGTATGTTTGACAGACCAGTACATCTCCCATGTGAATGCCATGTTCCCTGGCTCAGTGCATGACGCCTACATCCTGCGGAATAGCAGCATCCCTTATATGATGGGGCAACTCCAGAGGCACCGTGTGTGGCTATTAGGTGAGCACCTGGAAGCTAGTCAGTGGGAATGGTTGTCTGGGTCTGGGGTACCTCAAGGTTAGCATGTGTCTAACAGTTGCCCCTCGCCATTTGCAGGTGACTCTGGTTACCCCAACCTGTCATGGCTACTGACCCCAGTGAGGAATCCCAGGACAAGGGCAGAGGAACGCTACAATGAGGCCCATGGGTGAACTAGGAGGGTGATCGAGCGGACCTTCGGCCTCCTGAAGGCCAGGTTCAGGTGCCTCCATATGACAGGTAGATCCCTATTCTACTCACCAAAGAAGATGTGCCAGATCATCGTGGCCTGCTGTATGCTTCACAACTTGGCTTTGCGACGCCAAGAGCCTTTTCTGCAGGAGGATGATCCAGATGGCGGTGTTGTTGCAGCTGTGGAGCCTGTGGAGAGTGATGAGGAGGAAGCAGAGGAAGAAGACACGCAGAACAGGGACTCAGTTATCCTGCAATATTTCCAGTGAGACACAGGTAGGAATACAAACCTGCCTACTACATGTACTTTGACACTACTACCTCTCTCCTGTCTGTTGTTTTCACCCAGTGTATGGTCACTGAGTTGTCACTTTCCCTTACGATTTCACAGATGTGGGTCCCACTGTGTGACATCTGCTTAGATTCCTCATGGACTAGAGCTGTGTGACATAGGTATGTTGACATTACTATTTAAAAAACATTTTGTCACTGTAATTACTAATACACTATTTCGAAATCACAGACAGACTCCAGATCATTTTGTGCTTTAGGTGTGTTTATTTAAATGCTCAATATTGGAGGGGGTAGTGAAATGGTAAGGGGTGATGGTGGAGGAATGTCCATGGCAGAGTCCAGTCTATTAGTCTCACAGGTGCATTGCCCATATGGGCATAGGAAGTGGAGCTGGGGCAGTTTAATTATGGACAGGGTGACAAAGTGGGACAGTAGGATGACAATCAGGGTGGTCTCATTTCTTGGCGGGGGTCTTGGCATTCTGCTCTGTCTTTGTCCTGGATCTCAGGGACCGTTTGCGGGGTAGTTCTCTCTCTGCAGGGGGTGGGGTGCTGGTGTGGTGGTCCTGTGGCGGGGCGTCCTGTCCACTAACGCCGGCGGAGGTGGTGGGCAGTTCATCTTCCATGCTAGTGTCAGGGGCCCCTTGTAGTGCCACAGTGTCCCTCCTGGTGTTGAGTACTTCCTTCAGCACCCCTACGATGGTGCCCAGGGTGGAGCTGATGGTTCTGAGTTCCTCCCTGAAGCCCATATGCTGTTCCTCCTGCATGCGCTGGGTCTCCTGAAACTTGGCCAGTACCGTTGCCATCGTCTCCTGGGAGTGGTGGTAGGCTCCCATGATGGAGGAGAGGGCCTTGCGGAGAGTGGGTTCCCTTGGCCTGTCCGCCCCCTGCCACACAGCAGCCCTCCCAGTTCCCCTGTGTTCCTGGGCCTCCGTCCCCTGGACCGTGTGCCCACTACCACTGCCCCCAGGTCCCCTTGTTGTTGTTGGGGTGGTGGGTTATCCTGGGTTCCCTGTAGTGGCCCACTGGGTGGGTGCTGTGCTGGTGTTTCCAGAGGGGGGAAGGTCTGTGGTGGCCTGTGCCTGTGTGAGGGGAACCGACTGTCCAGAGGACCCCGATGGTCCGGCTGGTCATCTAGATCCAGTTGGACAGAGGTGCTGTCATCACTGTGGGCCTCTTCTGTTGGTGGTGTGGACATGCGTGGACCCTCCTGTCCGGTGATGTTGGGTGGGGGTCCTGCAGGGGTATAAAAGGATGTTTATTAAATCTGTGTGTGTAATGATGTGCAATGTGTGGGTGACCGTGTACCCCAGTGCTGTGCTAGCATTCCTGTGTGGGACCTTGTGTGTTGATGGTTTAGGGGGGTGTATGGGTATGTGCAGTGGGCATGCTTTGGTGATGGGTGTCCATGCTTTGTTGTTGCATGCAGGGCTTGGTGTTGGGATGTGTGGTTTGTGATGTTGGGACATATGTGAGGAGTTGGGGTGCTGGGGGTGAGGGTGAGGGTGGGGGTATGTGATAGCATGCAGGCAGGGTGGGGGATGTAATAGTAAAGCTTTGTCTTACCAGAGTCCATTCCTCCACCTACTCCTGCGAGGCCCTCAGGATGCAGAATCGCCAAGACCTGCTCCTCCCATGTTGTTAGTTGTGGGGGAGGAGGTGGGGGTCCGCCGCCAGTCCGCTGAACCGCCAGGCAGTGTCTTGAGTCCACGGAACGCACCTTCCCCCGTAGGTCGTTCCACCTCTTACTGATGTCCTCCTGATTTCTTGGGTGTTGTCCCACTGCGTTGACCCTGTCCACTATTCTTCGCCATAGCTCCATCTTACTAGCTATGGAGGTGTGCTGCACCAGTGCTCCGAATAGCTGTGGCTCTACCCGGACAATTTCCTCCACCATGACCCTGAGCTCCTCCTCCGAGAACCTGGGGTGTCTTTGCCGTGCCATGAGGTGGTGTAGGTGATGTGTGGGGTGGAGTGTTTGGTGATAAGTGTGGTGATATGTAGTGGTGTGTTGTGTGAGGTGCGTGGAAGTTGTGTGGGTGATGGTGTTGTGTGCCTGTGGATGTTGTTGTTCTTGCTGGTGGTGTCTCTCTCTGGCCTTCTTTCTGAATTTTTGGTCGTAGGGGTTTGTGGGTGTGTGTTTTATATTGTATTGGGTGTGTGGGAGTGGTGTGCGTATGTGTATCAGGTGTGTGTATTTTGAATTGTCCAATGTGGTTGTGTTTTGTAAGTGTGTATATTTTGAGCGCAGCGGTGTGTACCGCCAATGGAATACCGTGGTTGAAAGACCGCCACGTGGATTCGTGTGTCGTGATAGTGTGGGCGTATTTCTGTTGGTGTGACGGTGTCGGTTTTGTTTTTGCCAGTTTATCACTGACCTTTGGTGTGGCGGACTTGTGTGGGTGTCTGACTTTTGGCGGATTCCGAGATATGGGTCATAATAGCTGTGGCGGAATTCCGCGGCCACGGCAGTGTCACACTATTTGCTACAGCCCATGAGATTAAACGAAACATTGCCATGAAGCAATTGTAGCTGTTAACTGAGAACACCATTGGTTTTGTATGTTTAAAAAGTTCTAAAGCGCATTCTTCCGAGGCTTTGGGTTCACAATATTGAGCCACCTGGATGAGAGTATGCCACTGTGTAGTTACAGCTCAGGACAACCTTACATTGTAAAGAAATACAGTGCCCATTGATTTCCCATCAAAAACAAAAAAAAATCTCATTTAGGCTTGGTATTTCAAGTTTTGTGCGAATCCATTCACATAGGGAAAAATATAGGGGATTGTAAAAAATCAATGTTTTACATTTCAACTCCAATATTAAACATTGGTCTACTACAGCAAAAACTGCTGAATGGAACTACACTACACTTGCATAAAACTAGAACTTTACTTGGTTTGGTGAAAGCTCGTTCAACAGTTGCAAACCACGTCATGAGTAGTAAGAGCTATATATATACAATCACAATGCAATCACAATACAAAGAAGTTCATGTTTATGACATAAACATTTTTATAATAATAAATAAGAGGAGTTCACACTACATCTTTAAATTACCACACAAAGAAAAATTAAGAGATCATAGTAATTCATAAATTTGCAGATTTGCAATTTGAATGCAATATTTTGACCTCACAATATTTATTCCAATAAATAACGACACCTAAAAGCAAAATGTAATTAACAACACACGCTCAAAACGAATTCATGATATTGCTTATAGTCATCTCTTTCAAAGTCGTATGGGTAGTTATGTAAATTTCTCTATAAGATGATGTACATTTGTAATTGCACCTGTTTCATTAAAGGTGAGGTCATGAGCATTACATTTGGGTACAACTTATTTGTTCGTCTGTTTATTGTAGGAGGAGTAGATTGTGCTGCTAGTCATAACTGGCAACTTCAGTGTTTTTTTATTTTAATTCATAACCCTTAACTATATTTTTGTATGTGATATATATATATATATATAAAAATATAAAGGCCAGTTGAAGGCTCCAGCTGAAACGCATTGCCAGACTTGCACTGTTGCACTGTTGGCACTATGGACAAGATAATGGCAAAATAAAAGTGTGTGCCTTAACTGACCTGGCTGTGTTTCTTCAAGCTGCCCTTGAACATGAACAATTGGACATCCTTGTGGGATGGGTGGTGTGGAGGAAGAGTTTCTGTATCAGCAGAATGCCTTTCTCAATGTTCTTAGATTAAAACAGCAAAGGCAAAAAGGCTTCATTTAAAAAGTTCACACATGTCAATCCTATTGGAGATTTGGGGCCAAATGTACGTACCATTTTGCACGTCGCAAATGACAAATCAGGCCATTTGCAACATGTAAAAAGCAAAAAAGCACTTTGACATGTACCAAACTATTTTTGCGATTCGGTAAACTATTTACCGAATCGCAAAAAGGGATTGCGAGTCGCAATTAGGAAGGGGTGTTTCCTTCCTAATTGCGACTCGCAGTCCCATGTATGATTGTTTTGTGACTGCGAATGCGGTCGCAAAACATTTGCAGTTAGCACCAGTATCACACTGGTGCTAACCCATTCGCAAACGGGAAGGGGTCCCCATGTGAATGTCAGTAAAAACATTTTTTCACCACTGTCTGTCTCCAGCAGGCCACCATCCCTGTGAGGCCTGCCATTCCCAAGGGGGTCGCAAATTGCAACCTACCTCATGAATAATCATGAGGTAGGCATTTGCGACCCCTTTGTGAGTCACAAATGCTGTCATTGACATAATACAACATTCGGTTTTGCGACTTGCAATTTGCGAGTCGCACAAAAAAAGTTTGATGCATGTAGCACTAAATCACTGGCAATGAAAAAGTACTAACATACTAGCCAATTGTATCCTTTATAAGCATGCCTGATGTCTAAAACACCACTCGCTATGCCACTGTATACAGGTTTGCTTCAGTTGCTAGTAAGATTATCACACATCTTTAAACTTGAATAGTTCACGACATCAGGTCAACGGTCAGTATCCACTGCAGCGGTGGTTCAGGCAGACCTTAATTATTAGTTTCACAAAGTTTCACCATCGTGAATGTAAAAGCAAAGCGGGCACTCATGGGGAATCCATAAATCTTTACTTCATTCTCCACGCTCACACACATTTTGGCAGAATTCCTTTCTCAGGCAAAAAGCTCTATTTAAAAGGTTCACACACGTCGTTTCTATTGGAGGATTAAATCTGTGGCACTGAAAAAGAACTAACATCCTCTTATCTGCATGATATTGAATGGCTGCCATGTTAAGATGGTAATTCCCCTTATGTCTCTGAATATCAGAATCAGTACTTTCGGGTTATTAATTAATTTAATTGCTTCAATGCCTCATACTCCATTTCTCCCCAATGGGCGCAAAGTAGCCAAATACTATATCATATTAGGCAGCAGCCAATATTCTTATTTTTGATAGTGGACACCCTGGGACATAGCAGGAGCCAGTCCTAGGGGTTGCGGTCCCCAGGGCTATTACTGGCTCCACGAGGCGGGGCCACGTGGCCTCACTCCAATATTTAAACAGCCTCGGGAGGTTGTGGTCCCTGGGGCCTGGGGTCCGCAATAGCTTCATTATTTCAATTCAACCCCAGGGAGGTGGCGCTCCCCGAGGCTGCTTTTCAATTCAACCCCAGGGAGGTGGCGCTCCCCGAGGCTGCTGAGGGGCTACAGACCCTCCAGATATAATTATAACAGCCCCAGATAGGTGGCAGTTCTTGGGGCACGGGTGGTCCACAGGGCTCCCCATATTATAGCTAACACATTTGGCTCCTGGGAGGTGATGGTCCCTGGGATGCAGGGGGACAAACTGCCCCGCCTGCATACTATTTAATTTATCCCCGGGGAGGTGGCAGTCCCCAGGGTATAACTGAGCCTAGGAGGGGGGAGCCCATGCACCCCTCTTCTCTATTTTGGTAATGCCTCCGGATTTGACCCACCTGGGGGCTTCACTTAAACAAGCTTAGGATAGTGCAATTGTTTTAAACTTTTTTGTCAACTTGAGTTTGTGGCAAACATTTTAGAAAAAAATGCTTTTGTGCCCTAGTGGGATCCCTCTGGAACCCTGTTAGAAATGGGGTCTTTGGTTGGCAGTCAGGTTACCCCCTGTCCAAGCAAGGACCCTCACTCTAGTTAGGGTAAAGGAGAATCACCCTCAGCTAACCCCTGCTTACCCCCTTGGTAGCTTGGGACGGGCAGTAGGCTTAACTTCAGAGAGCTAGGTGTAAAGTATTTGTACCAACACACACAGTAACTTAATGAAAACACTACAAAATAACACAACACAGGTTTAGAAAAATAAGATATATTTATCTAAACAAAACAAAAATCCACAATCCACAAGTCAAGTTATAACTAATAATGCAAATAGTCTTCACGTAATTTTAAACACACACTAACACTGTTGGCGTGAAAATGTACCTTGGGCGCGTCAAAAATAACCCCGCTCGGGCGAGTGTGCGTCGAAAAGGGCTTGCGAGCAAGACCTTGCATTGTTTCTCCTTTCGTCGGGTCGGTGTGCATTGTTTTTTCTCTCCGCAGGAGAGCAATGCGTCGATCCGGTCAGCACTCTCAGGTCCGGGCAGGCCTTGCGTCGTTTTTACACGCCCACCGGTGTTTGCGTCAGAAATCCAGGCGCATGATGATCCGAAAACCACACAGCGTGGGTTACTATCTCACCAGCCTCCGTCAGCGATGCTGAGTGTCGTTTCTTCAGCCCCGGGCGTCGCTATTCAAGTCACATTGCAGGCGAGCGTTGATTTTCAGCCGCAGACCAGAATCCCAGGAACTGGATGGGCACCACTTGGCAGAGTAGGAATCTCTCCAGAGACTCCAGGTGCTGGCAGAGAGAAGTCTTTGCTGTCCCTGAGACTTCAAGCAACAGGGGGCAAGCTCTAAATGAATCCCTTGGCGAGTTCTTCACAAGAAGGAAGGCAACACAAAGTCCAGTCTTTGTTCTCTAGCACAGGGAGAAGCAGCAACTGCAGGAGGGCTCCACAAAGCACAGTCACAGGCAGGGCAGCTCTTCTTCCTCAGCTCTTCAGCTCTTCTCCAGGCAGAGGTTGCTCTTGGTTTCCAGAAGTGTTCAAAAGTCTGTGGTTTCGGGTGCCCTTCTTATACACATTTTCTCTTTTGAAGTAGGCCTACTTCAAAGCAAAGTCTCTCTTGATTGTGAAATCCTGCCTTGCCCAGGCCAGGCCCCAGACACTCACCAGGGGATTGGAGACTGCATTGTGTGAGGGCAGACATAGCCCTTTCAGGTGTGAGTGACCACTCCTCCCCTCCCTCCTAGCACAGGTGGCTCATCAGGAAATGCAGACTACACCCCAGCTCAATTTGTGTCACTGTCTAGTGAGAGGTGCAACCAGCCCAACTGTCAAACTGACCCAGACAGGGAATCCACAAACAAGCAGAGTCACAGAAATGGTATAAGAAAGAAAATGCTCACTTTCTAAAAGTGGCATTTTCAAACGCACAATCTCAAAATCAACTTTACTAAAAGATGTATTTTTAAATTGTGATCTCAGAGACCCCAAACTCCACATTTCTATCCGCCCCCAAAGGGAATCTACACTTTAATCATATTTAAAGGTAGCCCCTATGTTAACCTATGAGAGGGACAGGCCTTGCAACAGTGAAAAATGAATTTAGCAGTATTTCACTGTCAGGACATATAAAACACATTACTGTGGGGGTCATTCCGACCCTGGCGGTAAAACCAGCCAGGGCCGTGAACGACGGAAAGCACTGCCAACAGGCTGGCGGTGCTTTCCTGCCCATTCTGACCGCGGCGGTACCGCCGCGGTCAGAAAAGGGGATCCGGCGGTTTCCCGCCGGATTTCCCCTGGCTGGGCAAATCCTCCATGGCGGCGCTGCAAGCAGCGCCGCCATGGGGATTCCGACCCCCTTCCCGCCAGCCTGTTTCTGGCGGTTTTTACCGCCAGGAACAGGATAGCGGGAAAGGGTGTCGTGGGGCCCCCTAACAGCGCCCGCCACCCGCCGGGGTCGGAATGACCCCCTATATGTCCTACCATAACCATAAAATGCACCCTGCCCTTGGGGCTACCTAGGGCCTACCGTAGGGGTGCCTTACATGTAAGAAAAGGGAAGGTTTAGGCCTGGCAAGTGGGTACACTTGCCAAGTCGAATTTACAGTTAACATTGCACACACAGACACTGCAGTGGCAGGTATGAGACATGGTTACAGAGCTACTTATGTGGGTGGCACAACTAGTGCTGCAGGCCCACTAGTAGCATTTAGTTAACTGGCCCTGGGCACCTCTAGTGCACTCTACTAGGGACTTACTAGTAAATCAAACATACCAATCATGGATGAACCAATTACATATACATTTTGTAAAGGAGCACTTGCACTTTAGCACTGGTTAGCAGTGGTAAAGTGCCCAGAGTAATAAAAACAGCAACAACAGAGTCCAGCACACATCAACAACCTGGGAAACAGAGGCAAAAAGTTAAGGGAGACCACGCCAAGGATGAAAAGTCTAACAAACACCATCACCAAAGCTGAGGGGTCAAGGTGTCCCTACCCTGACCCCTTTTCTCTCTTTTCAGTGACTCAGCTGAAGACAAATCCCAAGATGGCTGCCAACACTTCCTGGTTGAAGTTCTGGCAGCCAATCAGAGCTCAGCATATCTCTGCATGAGCCTGTTATTATTTGAGAAGTTGTCATGGAGGAAAAGTGGCCCTAGATACATAAATATGGATTTCCTTACATTCCTCAACAATTATTTAACGGATTTACACCAAAAAACAAAAAGCACAATCTGTGAAACAAAATCTACCTTTCTGCCAAATTTGGTGTAATTCTGTCCATTGGTTTGTGCTGTACCTGTGTTCAAAACTCTTATGGAATTAACATTGGAAATGCACTTTATTTGCCCCCACCCTTTTTCTCGCCCCCCGCTTAACGGATCATCCCAATACTTTCCATGCGCAACAAAAATCATTGGCACACATTTTTGGGAAACTTTTGTGAATATTAGTCAAAGAGCTCCAAAAATATAGGCAAGTCGAAAAATGTTTTTTCTAACTATAACTACCTACTATATATATCTATTGCCAGTAGGTCATATATATATATATATATATTTTTTTTTTAAACACTTCCAAAGTTTGGCGGTCGCGGTGCACTTTATCGCCGGTGGTACTGTCACGCTGCCTTGCCACTGCTGCGTTACATTCCCACTTTCTTTTTATTATAGATAAGAGGACAGTACTACAAATGGCAAGCTTATACTCTTTTAATACGCAAACACCACAGAATGAATTTTGGCACCTCAGTGCCTTTGTCAACCTTGACAGCCCAGGGGGACCACCACCTCCCCAGGGCATTCATCATATCGTGTGCAGGGGGCTGCATGCCCCCCCACAGCCCCAGGGACCACCACCTCCTGGGGCATTTTCCATTGGAGGAGGGCCACACCCCCCACCTCGAGAAGCCAGTGATGGCCCTGGGGACCACCAACCCCCCTGTGCCGGCTCCTGCTATGTTCTGGGGTGAGAACATAGCAGATAAAAACATTGCTCCAGGGAGCTGCTACTTAAACCAGCTCCTTGGTTGACGGAGAAATGCCAACTCCCACAGGAAGCGGGAGCCAGGTGGTACCAGAGGGTGGCCTTGAGCCTCTCCCCCGAGGTCCCAGAAAGCCCGAAAGGGCTACAAATGAGACAAACTGCACCCTAGGTGTCAAGGTTTTATATTGCTAATGTGTGATATTTCCTAATTTCAGTGTAATTATGAGTGCCATTCAACAACTATGTGTAACACGTTCTCATGAGCAAAATAAAGCGATAAAGACGAGCGAGACTTCTAAATATAAGAAATTACACCCACTTGACCAATGAGAAAGTCTAAGAACATCTTAAAACCGCTGCAAAGTCCCAGAAATAGAAGGACACTAACCTAGTTTCCCGTTTACTTAGGCTCATGATCATGATGCACTAAAAGTAAATTAGCTATGGATTGGAGAAGGTGCTACTGGCAATTATTGGTCTGTAGCAAGTAGCGCAATGAGAAGGTATTGGATTTGTTTTGCCACCCATGTACTATAGCACTACAGTCAGCAGGTGTTAAGCCACCCCATCTATTTGGCCCCAATACTCTTACCAGCAGCTCCAACATAGTTCTTCCGGAATACCCTTCAGGCCTGGTTGGGTAACAGTAACTCTTCTCATGTGCGTATGTAAGCTTGCCCGTGTGCCAGGAGCACTTTTAGGCTGTTTTGTTCAATGGAGCTGGATGCCACTTAGTTTCACTGTCTGGCAGCTAACTGAAAAGACTAGTGCCATTCACAACAAGACAGGGAATTGTCCCATTTAGCTTTCTCGTCATCTTGTTTGTGTGACAAATTACCAATCATGCATTAATGTGGGAACTTAACTTAAATTCTGTTACCCTAATGTGACATGAGTAATGGTTGGCAGGACTGAGGCACAAACAAAGGGCAAGAAACAGAAAGAAATAGGACAGAGAGGCACAAACTGAGAGCAAAAAAATGCACAGAAAAATGACTGAAAGGCACAAACAGAGGGCAAGAAAATGGACAGAAAGGCATAAACAAAGGACAAAAATGAGCAGAAAGGCACAAAGAGGGCAAACAATGAGCAGAAAGGCAGAAACAGAGGGTAGGAAACGAGCATAATATGACCAGAAAGGCACAAACAGAGGGAAGAAAAGGGCAGAAAGACACAAACAGAGAACAAGAAACAAGCAGAAATCAGGCAATGAGGCATAAACAGAGGTCAAGAAATAGGCAGAATGGCACAGAGGGCCAGAGATGAGCAGAAAGGCACAGACAGAGGACAAGAAGAAGCAGAAAAAGAAGGCAAGACACAGGCAGAGATGGAAAAACAGAAGGCATAAAATGAGCAGAAAGGCAGAAACAGAGGGCAAGATTACAGGGTGATTACAGAGGGTTGGTTGCAGAGCCTGGCTGCGGGCCAAGCTCTGCGACTCACCCCTGCTGCACACAGCCAAAGGCCGTGCTCGGCATAGGGTAGGTTGATTATAGGGGGATGGCCGAAGGAATTGCTCCCCATGCCAATGGAGTCAAGCTACCATGGCTGATGAAGGGTGATACCCTGAAACCGGTCCTAGGGTGCTTGTTTCCAGTCCAGAGAAGACCTGGCTTGGCAGTTCGGGCTGAACTGTTCCCATGGGGAACAGGGTCAAGACTGATTTGCACATGGCTGAGTCCAAACTGGAATGGCATGGGTGGCAAAAAACTATGGATTTAGGCCTAGATCTCTGTACTGGGGGTGAATGTTTGACATTGTTCAGCATTCCGTCCATCACTTGTTCTTTTTGCCAACCCATGCCACGCACGGCCAAAGGTGGTTGAATTAACATATAGGCCCTCATTCCGACCCTGGCGGTTTCAAACCGCCAGGGCCGGGTTACACGGAAGCACCGCCAACAGGCTGGCGGTGCTTCCTGGGCTATTCTGACCGCGGCGGTAAAGCCGCGGTCAGAAAAGGGGATCCGGTGGATTCCCGCCGGATTACCCCTGGCCCAGGGAATCCTCCATGGCGGCCCTGCTTGCAGCGCCGCCATGGGGATTCCAACCCCCTTCCCGCCATCCTGTTCCTGGTGGTAAAACCCGCCAGGAACAGGATGGCTGGAACGGGTGTCGTGGGGCCCCTGGGGGCCCCTGCACTGCCCATGCCACTGGCATGGGCAGTGCAGGGGTCCCCTAACAGGGCCCCACAAAGATTTTCACTGTCTGCTTAGCAGACAGTGAAAATCGCGACGGGTGCTACTGCACCCGTCGCACCCCTGCAAATCCGCCGGCTCCATTCGGAGCCGGCTTCCTCTTTGCAGGGGCTTTCCCGCTGGGCCGGTGGGCGATCTTTTGGAGATCGCCCGCCGGCCCAGCGGGAAAGTTAAAATGACCCCCGCGGTCATTTGACCGCGGTGCGGTCTTTGGGCGGTTTCCGCCCGCCGGTCGGAATGACCCCCATAGTTATTAAAATATAAATTATATATATATATATATATATATATGTTACAACCACTATATATGGATTGATGGGAGATAACTGACCCTCACAGGGCAGTCTCTGCGTGTGGGAACAGACACCAACTACAAAGTCATCCAACTTCTCTCCTCCTGCTCTGGAAAGAAAAATGCTGGGTTCTAGGGTTTTGTAACATAAAGTAACATTTTTTACAGTAATTAAAAATGCCAAATCCAACACGCATGGCTTGGGGTTGACAGCAAGACCTGGCCTGCGCCCAACACCCTGTGGAAGGCCAGTCATGCTTTCGCTCATGTGCAGTATGGGGTTAGCCACAGAACCTAGACCACGGCTGGGCCCTGCACTCAACCCCAAAAAGAGAGGTTCCCCCACCCACATGGGAGCCAGCATCATCCCATCATCCCTTCTGCTCCTGAGAGACTCTCGTAGGATCACAGCAACCCATGTTTTTTTTTTTTATTCGGCTCTAGAGGTGTTGAGCTTCTTAATTTCCAGTACAGGGGTCCCCGGGCCTTCTAATCGTGGCCACAACATTTCTCTTCATGTAGCAGCTAGAAAATCAGACCACAAGCTCCCAAGAGACTTGTAGCAGTTAGGCGGCCAAATTGTAAAGATGCCTCCTCTGCCAATCAAATTGCTTTATTATTTGAAGTTGCATATCCATGGATCTTCAGCTGGAATCCCTTCAACACAACCTTCCAAATATTCATACATTTTGAACCATAATTTCTCAAACAGTATGGAATGGCTTTACACCAAGTCTCAAAAAAAGAAACTCTTTCTCTGTAAAGAACTATCTTTCTGCCACATCTGGTGTAATTCCGGTGTGCCATTTTGGTGGTAGCAGTGTTTAAAACTCCCTATGGAGACTGTATGGAGAAAATGTGTTTTGGGAACCCCCCCTTTTTTTCACAGCTCCACATCTAAAACTTTCCAGGACGCTGCTGAGGTGGATGAACTTTTATTTTCTAAAGTTTTAGGAAGATTTAATTCCTGTTGGACCTAGGTCCTGACTATCCCTACAAAGTGGTATCTACCACTGAAAGCTAAAGATTAAGTTGTGGTTCAGCGAACTGACAAAAAAATCTTGAGATTCGACAGTTATGGTACACAACATACAATGCACAGCTTTCATGTTGCCTTTTTTATCACATTATCAGCAGTGGTGTGATACGCATGGTGGGAGTTAAGAGTTATGGAGTGCATTGTGGTTTGCATTGAAGGATGAGCTAAAAACATGGTTCACCATGAGAAAACTGAACCTGCTAAACGTCTACTAAATTTTGTGTGGATTCATCAAATGGTGCCAAATTATTAGTGAATTAACGTTTCTCTGACCCACCCCTTTAAATATGCTTACCCTTGATGGACCTGCATACAATTGACAACACCAGGAGTAAGCTAAATATGCTAAAATTATAGCCAAATTAATAATGTATTAAATCCCTTCATTTCATTTAATGTGCCCTCTCTATTGGATCTGCTGGAAATCTGTAGTACCTGCACTGGAAGCAACTTGCTAACTACTTGCCATACTGCATGCTGAGCCATCAGACCGTTCCAAAATTATTATCAAATGAACACCCACGCTTCACACACGGAACACCTCTCTGCCGCAGAGTAATGCAAGGCAGCAATTTATCAAGCAATGAAGAGCCACTAAAGGGGGCCTTAAGTGGCTTGATAAATCTCACAGAAGTGTTACAACACACTTGCGGGCTGCAAGGCCGAGACAAAACCTTGATACATAGGGCCTAAGTTGGTATCCTTAGCTTGATTCATGGTACCAACACAAGTACAAAAAAATCTGAATACAGTATGGATGATTCATAGCCTAGAGTCTAGCATATAACTTCATCGACGTCTATGGCCTTGTTGCCTTGTTGCATCTAGCCAGCATCTGAAGTGGTGATTAGTGAGTTCTCCAGATTCCTTGAAGCTGTGTCCACGTTGATTACAACTGCAGATCTGGTTATTGGAGTTTTGAAAATAATTTTCTCAGTGTATGGAAAACTATGTGCATTAAATCTTATAATTAGCTTTTCTTACTGGCAAGGATTTCTTAGATTTTCCTGAGAGCACAGAGTTTGAACATTGCATAATGACACCCCTGTAGACTTAAGCAATGGCCTAGCTGAGTAGTTTTTAGGATAATTAAAAATGATAATGTTGCTAAGAGGATCAAAGAGCCTGTTTCAGGTGTACTTTGTTAGACTCTGAGGCACTATAAGGACAACCTCAACAGTACCATTTGAAGGTCTCCACCTGATTTACTATTAGGGAGAAAGATACATTCCCAACTTCCTCAGAACAAACCTGTCAACCCACCAGGTTACAGAGAGATCCATAGCATGGGTTAAATAAAAATGAAGGTACATGCTGACAGGTAGTGAAGAAAAAAATTATTTTATCTTTGTCAAGAGCACGTGGGATTATCCAAGTCAAAAGGCTAGCAAAAGTATGACCCAACATTTGCCGCCTCACCCATATATCATAATTGTCATGAAAAGATGCATCATTTTTGTGGAGATGGACGACCACTGTTGATAAGAAACAATTTCTATTTCTCAGGACCGATATGTTGGTTCATCGAAACAGGATAGAATGGACACTTATTTGGAATATCTTCCAGAAGAAAACACCTACCTGTATAGGATTTCCAGCTTGACTATCACAAAATGTCTAAACCTGGACGAATCTTCCTTCTCCATATCACCTCCACATCCTAAATGCTCCTGTTTCTGGATATGTTTGAAAACTGCCAGCAGATCACTCACAGCATTACATTTGGCCCTTTGACAGTCTTATTAAAGTCATGTTCTGAACTACTGTAGGTTGTGGACAAGCAAGAGGAATATGTAGGGCCAGATTTATGGCCATCACACAAAACAACAAAGCATGCAGATTTGCAGTGCTGCGCTGCATGAGAGAGAGGGAGGAGGAAAGCTCCATTCTCCTCCCCTCTCCCAAGCACTGGCACACAATCAGGCGACTGAGCACTACGCACACGTCTTTGCACCATAGTGCAACTGTGTCTATGTGACTCTAGCTTAGGTTTTGTACTGGAAGGATACCCTTCCAGTACAAAATACTATAGTTAGACAAACTTTAACACTTGCCCCACTCTGCAATGTGCTGTGCAGTACAATACACATGCAATGTCAGAAAAGAAAGAAGAAACAAAATTATTTCCCCTTTTAATGCTTTCTTCAAAATGGCATTATTTTTTGGCGCAAAGCCCTGTTTACTATTGTTCACAGATTGGGTTTTGTGTTAAAAAGCATGGGTGATAACATGGGAACACCCATGTACCACCATGTAACAACCCTTCTGATTCAGAGTAACATAAAACAGCGCTCTGTGCTGCTTTGTGTTACTTTTAGCCTACTTTCAAGTGTAAAACAAGTTGTGCAGTAGAAATAAATCCAACAAAAAACGTTTCATGCAGGTTAGCATCACTTTTGTGACACAAACTCACAGCAAAAGGATTGTAAATCTGGGCCGTAGTGTCAATTGTGAGAAGTGACGAGTAAGTGTAGACACTGAACCTCCTCGGACCACAGGTCAAAAGAGCAGGGGATCCAATGTAGGGACATGTGAAATTCTATTTGGAATTCTAGCGGTGTGTTCAGTTTTAAAGATTTTTTTGTTCAACCTTTACAAATAATTTGGAAATCTTTGAACCTTCACAAAAAATACTAAGGGCCTCAAATCGAGGCTGGTGTTCCAAGGACTGCCAGCCTTGTGGTGATGGTCGGACCGCTCCAACTGTGGTAGTATGACCGCAACATTACAACACTGGCAGACGGACCTGCCAGGAAATCGCTGTCCCTCTCAGGAACATGCTTCCAGACTGGGTGACAGTAGTTGGAGTTGTACTTAGCAGCAGTGGCGATGAACTCAGCAATTCAGCTTTCTGCCAGCCTTTCCACTGCAAGGACCCCGCCATGGCAAGGCTGGTGGAAAGACAGTACTGGGGGCCGCAGGGAGGGCCTGCACCTCCCATGCCCATGGCATGGGCAATGCATGGTCCACCCTGCCCAGCATCATCGGAATGTTCACTGTGTACTTTGCAGACAGTGCACATTCCGATGCTGCTGGGGGAGGGGAGTCCCCTTGTGCGAGGACATTGGCCTCGGCTCCATGTGGAGCCA
The DNA here is from genome assembly GCF_031143425.1 of Pleurodeles waltl. NCBI lineage: Eukaryota > Metazoa > Chordata > Amphibia > Caudata > Salamandridae > Pleurodeles > Pleurodeles waltl. The sequence continues at coordinate 1,217,013,293 of NC_090440.1, forward strand.
AGACCAATGCCGCCGCACAGTTTCCACAGGACTGATCGAAAGAAACCTTGGTTTTCAACGATCAGCCCATTGGAAACCTTGTAATGGGTCTGGTGGGGAGACCGGCAGCTCCGCGGCGGTCTCTTTACTGTGAGTCTGGCGGTCGGCTTGTCCGACCGTCACACTTGTAATGAGGCCCTAAGTTTTTCTCTTTGCTGCATTTGCATGAAATCTGTGCCTTTTACGAAAATGTGTGTTGCAAATATTCTAATTCAACACTTACAAAACCAGTAATGCAAAATGTATGCATCACAAAAGACAGCTAGTGCTATCCTCCTGCGAAATAGCATCCTGCATGGAAAAACAACAAAATGTCAGAGAGAACGTACAAATATATTTTCTAGTTTGGCTGGGTTTGGTGAGAGAGAAAAAAAATCGTAAAGCGCAGTTTTTTTTTTATAGTACTGAAAGGATGAATAAATGAAAATAAACCAAGAAATGGCACAAGTGGACTAAATTGGAAACTTTGAAATATTTTACTAGAGAGAAAAGAACCTCCTACTACAGCACGTCCTCTGCCATACAATTAGTCATATTGCCACGCAGAAAATGTAACACTAAGACAAGGAGATAAAGCACAAACAGCACCAGCATTGGTTGAAGATAATTTCTGCAATTTTAGAATTTCGTAAGCACTGCGAGTTTCTATCGTTTCAATACATCTCGGAGCCATGGAAGATGGTTGTATCATTGCTTGCACCACTCCCAGATCGGGGTACCAGAATGATATTTAATGTAAAAACGCGAGTTACAGAAGGAAACAGACTGTATATGTCCACAATCAGTACTTAGCAAAACAAGCATTGGCAAAGCCAAAAGGTTTCACCTTTGTTTTTGTTTTTTGCATTCCATATTACTACCTTACTGGATCATAAATATTAGAAAAATGTTATAATAATGTTTGTTTTAAATTTGATAAACCGTTGATAGCTGTTTATGTTGCAATTTATGATGAATTAATAAACAACAAGATAAACAACTATGAATGGTATACTTAACCCATCCGTAGCTACTTCACCCGTCTGCATACCCACCTCCTTGCGCTCTATGGGCCATATTTATACTTTTTGGCGCAAAGCTGCGCCGGCTAACGCCATTTCGATGCGCCGTGTGGGCGTCAAATTTATACTTTGACGCACGGCGGTGCAACCAACAGGTGGGAGTCATTATTTCGTGACGCACACAGCGGTGTCAAGTCGTAAAGAAAACCAACGTTTACGTGACGCACAACACTGTGGGGCGATTTACGACAGCGCAACCCGGAAAGCGCTGTTTTTTTTTACGCTTTAGCGTCAAATTTACCAGCGAACACTGTCCTTTCAGCAGAGGAGAGCCAAAATGGATCCCAGATGCCACTACAGACCCCAGGAAGATGACAGCAGACCAGGAACCAGCCAGGAGGACCCATACCGGAACCAGGACATTTTCAGAAAAAAAAGAAAGTGTCGCTTCAGTGCAGAGGAGCAGGAAATCCTGGTTAAAGAGGTGACGGAACACCAGCACCAATTGTTCATCACCTCTAAATTGCCAATCAGTAGGAGAGAGGCCATATGGCAAAAAATTGTGGACAAGATCAACAGTCTGGCTGAATAACGCAAAACAGTCACCGAGTGTAAGAAACGCTGGCATGACTGCAAACGTAGGACAAAAGAAAAAATGGCCAGGAAGGCAGCACTGCAGACTGGAGGGGGGAGTCGAGCACACCAGGAGGCCCTGGACCACATGGAGGAGATGGTCGCAGCCGTCATCCCTGAGGAGATCGGCACAGGGATTCAAGGCTAGGACAGCGCAGACTATCACGACACAAAGCACATGCAGGGTAAGTTGCATGGGGAATTAAAATGCACTAATGTTAACGGCAAGCGGGGGGCGGGTATACCTACTACACAATGCATGTAAGTCAGCATATTTATGAAGTGGCATGGGTAAAGGGGCACGGCAGGGGGGCATGGCCAGCACAGACTGAAGCTGGGGCACGACAAAATACAGCACCAACAACAGTCCCATGGGGCCATACTGTCATGACAACAATAGAGCCAAGGGAAAGCAGCGACAGGTGGGAAGGCCACTACGTCAAACTCACATCCAGGCACTCGTCTGTCAAAATGTATCCTACATCAACTAGGTCCCTATCAGTAATCCAGTAGCCAAAACAACAACTGCAATGTAACTGCAACAACAGTTGACAATAACACCTCTGATCTCTGTGCAGTTATAGTAGCAAATGGCAGGAACCTCCCCATGGAACATACATACCTAACTTAGGGGGTGAGGATGACATCTGCAACTATTTATAGAAATAAGACAAAGGCACCAGTACACTCAAATGCCAATGCCCATACTTGACACATACATAAGCCAAAGTAAACAGCAATAGGAGCCACACAGCACTAAGGACACACACATGCTGCATACGTCAGGGTCCCTCACGTGCCTGGCTAACAAGGCAACATCACTAATGTCATACTGCTCAGACAACAACATTGAGGAGGGGACACATGCAACTGGTCACTGAAACACACCTGCACAGTCGGACAACCAAATAGGACTTTGATACGATAAACAGGGCAAACCAATTAAACATACATTACCCAACATCATCTCGAAACATCAAGAATGTTTACATCCATACCACATCCTAACATTGCCATGCATAGGATATGCCACATTACATGTACATTTCGGTCAATGTGAATTAAAAGTGTTTGGGGCAGGTCCTGAGAGGCAAGTGTGCTGCCAGGGCATTCACAACACCCACAGCCAGTCAAAGTGTAGTGTGGTAAGTTGTACGTATACTTTGCGCATTAGCTTCAGCCTTTAGGCCTTTGTGCACCTTGCCCTGAATGTACTTTTACTCATTTGCTTACATCTAAGAGCCTCTGAGCACTTTGCACTAAATGCTTTTTATTAGGCTTCGTATCAGTTAATTTTGAAAATATCCAGTTCTACGGTGTTGTTTTTTAGGCAAATCACACTGTTTTGCCTACTTCAGCACTGGAGTTCGCCAGAACATATTCACTCTGTGCCCCAGTCAAGGATACAGTCTGGTACATTGCCGATAGACGTGGTAGGGGTTAAGATTTGGCAGTCCTGCGTAGGGACACTTTGTCATCACGATGACATGTTACTTATAAAATCACTTCCTTGTCCCAAGACACGCAAGAGGGAGTTTCCGAACAGAGAACCACAACTAGACGCTGCCTGCCTTGCTGCAGATGCTGAACCAGATCACAGGCCATTGCTCTGATATGAGGGCTGATGTCTCCCCAGTGATTCAGACAGGCAAGCTCGAAGCTTAACATGCTGTGCTCTAAATAGAACAAGCAGAGGGAGAGTAGAAACAGTTAGGCACCATGATGGCTTTGTTCAAATGTTTAACTCTCCTGCTGACTATTTCAATTCTACCATGTAGTATTGTTTGGCTTATTGTGGCTCACACCTAAATATCTACAAGTCAGTTGTTCAATGAAATCATCATATAAAACAAATACTGTCTTTGTCATTTGTGTATGAGATCATACTGGAAAAGAGAGAATTGGTTTGGATCTGAGTGACCACGACTTCCCTGAGAAGTTCCAAAGATGTCATGCGCTCGGATGTCTAATCATTTCTTTGCCGTGGGAGACATGAGGCACTGCTAGTTAGCCAGAGCAAAAAGAAAGAATCAGGGTGACAGAGTTATTTACAAGTGGGTCAGACTCAGCCCCCCACACCATTAGCTATCCTGCTGCCTAGAAAGCCAGTAATCTCATGTAGGATAATGAGAGCCCACGCAACAAAATGTCTCTCCATAAGAATAGATATACACGGAGGGACGAGTAGGACAAAAAGAGGGCTATTCCTAAATTGGTACAAAGCAACACCTAGAGGCAATTAGGCAGACAAGTCTGATAAATCTATATCATAAATGTGACACACAGGTGGGCCATAGGCCTATAACAATGCCCATATGAAGGACAGCAGATACCAAGACAAAAACAGAGCACAAAGTTAAGGCATCCAAAGGCTTGCATCTGATTGCAAAATTGTCACAACACAGACACACTAATTGTACCCTGTTTCATTGCAGAGGAACATGGATCTCCTGCCGATATGCCTGTCCCTGATTTCCCTGATGACATGGATGACGAGCCCATAAACATTCCACAGGAGACCATCCAAAAGGTCCTTGAAAGCCTCCAAACCCCACCTTCAGTCACAAGGAGGAGCACAGAAGAAGCAGCCACCACAGTAGAACCACCTGCCACCCCAATTGTAAGACCTGCCAGCTCCAACACAGCTGAGGACTCTGACGACACTGGCACCAGCTTTGAAAGAACCGTAGTTGGTGTACAGCTGGAGCTGGCCAAGGACAACATAGCTGACTTCATGTGATGTGAAGGCACCACACATTTATAGCATCATCTTGGGTATACAATTTTCTGTCTAGCTATGGCGTCAACATATGTAGGTATGTTGTTTCTACATGACTTTCTCACTGGCCAATATGACCTGTAGGTTTAAGATAGAGGCATTAACGTGTTGCTTGTCTGACACAAAGGCAACACTACATTACATACAGCTATAGAAATCCGGTATGTGTTGAAAACATGAGCCATCTGACTGCTAGCATTGGTCTTCCTACACATTGTGCAACAAATACACATTAGGTTTCCCTAGCATTATACACAGTCAGCTACTTATCTAGCAGATTGGGTAACAATCATCACATGTCCCCACACAGATTTCATTTATTCACATGTAATTGATTTGTACTCACCAACATGGCCACCAATCCTGATTCCCAGGTGGTCCAGCAGGTCCTGCTCCCTGGATATGAGATCAGCCCAGCGGTGCTTCAGTTGATGCTCATTCCTCAAGCTCCCGTACACCCGGACCAGGTGATGGCGCATCTTCCCCCAGCGGACTTTCCGTGCCTCCGTGTGATACCCCTGTATCACACGGCCCCCAGCCTCCAGCATGAGTGGGAGGAAATGGCAAACGAGCCAAATGAATCCCCCCAATTCCTCCTCACCCATCCTGGCAAGCCGAGGCCTACCTGACATATTTACTAATTTAAAGTAGAAAAATGAGATAGACAAGTAAAAGTGGGAAATGGGGAAAGGTAGAGTAGTGAAGGAAAAATAAAACTTAAGAAAAATAGCCCAACTAACCCCAAAGTTAAACTACCCACAACAGACTCCCACAGACAATACAAACAAAAACAGGATTGGACAAAAGTACACTAAACAGACTAAGACAATATTAGACAACAAGACTATGATCACAAAAAGACAAAATACAAGGTACACAGGACACAAAAGCAGTTAAACACAGGACTACACTTTTGACACAACCACACAGTCTAGATAAATCTGAGACTGCAAAGTGAAAGGGAAAGTTAACTCACAGTACAGAGTTTGTAAACAGGATATCCTATTACATCACTTCCTGCATAAAATAGCCGCCGTTTTTATTTTCCCATTATGCGTCATATTTTCACGCATACACATTGTGCGTCATATTTTTTGACGCATAACATTGCACATAATGCAGAGTCAAAATTAATTTCTCCATTGTTCCCTTACATTAGTGTGAGGCTGAGTTTACAGTTCTAGTGTAGAATTAATAAATTAATAAGGTACATGACATGTCCACCATATTGTCCATGTTGCGTCAAATTTCCACGCATACAGCATGGGCGTCATAATTTTTTCAAGTACAGGAGTGCACAGGATGCAGAGTCAAATATATATTTTCAAATATGTTTCTCCTATTTTGCCATGAAATCATAATTTTTCATATCATATTTTTTGACTCTGCATTCTGTGCACTCCTGTACATGAAAAAATTATGACACCCATGCTGTATGCGTGGAAATTTGACGCTACATGGACAATATGGTGGACATGTAATGTAGCTTATTAATTTATGAATTTTCATATCATATTTTTTGACTCTGCATTCTGTGCACTCCTGTACGTGAAAAAATTATGACGCCCATGCTGTATGCGTCGAAATTTGACGCTACATGGACAATATGGTGGACATTTCATGTACCTTATTAATTTATGAATTTTCATATCATATTTTTTGACTCTGCATTCTGTGCACTCCTGTACGTGAAAAAATTATGACGCCCATGCTGTATGCGTGGAAATTTGACGCTATATGGACAATATGTTGGACATTTCATGTACCTTATTAATTTATGAATTTTCATATCATATTTTTTGACTCTGCATTCTGTGCACTCCTGTACGTGAAAAAATTATGACGCCCATGCTGTATGCGTGAAAGTTGGACGCTACATGGACAATATGTTGGACATTTCATGTACCTTATTAATTTATGAATTTTCATATCATATTTTTTGACTCTGCATTCTGTGCACTCCTGTACGTGAAAAAATTATGAGGCCCATGCTGTATGCGTCGAAATTTGACGCTACATGGACAATATGGTGGACATTTCATGTACCTTATTAATTTATGAATTTTCATATCATATTTTTTGACTCTGCATTCTGTGCACTCCTGTACGTGAAAAAATGATGACGCCCATGCTGTATGCGTGGAAATTTGACGCTATATGGACAATATGTTGGACATTTCATGTACCTTATTAATTTATGAATTTTCATATCATATTTTTTGACTCTGCATTCTGTGCACTCCTGTACGTGAAAAAATTATGACGCCCATGCTGTATGCGTGAAAGTTGGACGCTACATGGACAATATGTTGGACATTTCATGTACCTTATTAATTTATGAATTTTCATATCATATTTTTTGACTCTGCATTCTGTGCACTCCTGTACGTGAAAAAATTATGACGCCCATGCTGTATGCGTGGAAATTTGACGCATTATTAAATGATGTCTTCATTTTTTAAATTTGGGAAAGGAAATTTGTCATGGCCAAACGGTGCTATGTGATATACATTTGTGGTTAGCTATGACACATGTCCCTTATTGGATGTATAGAAGGCATTCACACTGTAATTATTATGATACCTTCCAAAAATGTATTAACCGTATTAGAACACATATTTTGGTTAATTGCTGATGTCTATTTTGAAATGATGAATGGGATACAATGATGTATTCCTTCTCTAAAATGTGCCCACAATTATCATGGTAATGGATTTATCTATATTCCAAACAGGGAGTGCAATAGTCACTTACATTTTTTATGGGGCTAACCATGTCCTATTATGATTTTGTGTATCTGATTTGTGTTTGACTTTTGACATGTAGGCCACACATGCGCCTTATGCATGTGTTTAGTTCACAAGTACATGATTCTTGTATATTTGGGGGGCGGTAGAGGTGGACTTAGGACCCCAGCACCCTAGGCATTGCCCTTCCAGATTTGCTGATTTATCCATGGCTTTCATTTATTCTGTTATGCAAAACCTGCAGCAGCAGGCTAATGTAAGGGCATAGGGTATGAATCACTGTTAGCCATTCATTCATCTCATTTGCCCATTTGACGTTTGCACTATTGTTGATTTGGAGCAATCTGACATACCATTTTGCAATGACTATGTTAGCAAAATCTCAGCGTTCCTCATGTGCTGATGACAAATAGGTTGTTGATGTATGTGGCCCTTTATGCATTACCTGGTTTAGTGGCATGTTAAATTTTGCCTGCTAGGTTCGAACTGGGACACTACTGTGATGGGCAGCTTGCAAATATTTGGTTGATTGGATGACATATGTTTATATGTGTGTGCGAATGTGGATCCACTATCACCTGTCTGGGTGTATGTTGTCACTGTAACTTCAAGGTCTCCTCATGAGTTAGTGGCAGCTAATGTTGTTCCAATTGGGTATTGTTTATATCAAAAACTTGAGGGAACCCATTGAGGACATGGTCACGTACACATGGATGGTCCCACCCTGTCACTGAACACATGTAATGAGACTATTTGCAAGTCTCAAATTTTTTTGGTCTGAGTGAGAGACTGTCTCAGGTGTCTGGATCAGGCATGTGTAATTGGCACATTTGTACTCCTGTTGGCCTCGGTGGATGGTAATGTATCATGTAACATCCTACCCTCTGTGCAGACATTTGTGATGTTTTCTTTTTTGTGTGATGAGTGTTATGTCATTATTGCTCAATGAGACGACATCCTTCTTCAGCAATTTCAAACTAAAGGTGGTCAGAAATGAATAGGCCAAAGCATGATGTGGTGTTTGTTATCTGTGTTTATTTACAATAGTGCAATAATTGTTGATAGAAGAATTATGAAAAAATATTATTGACAAGCTGTTGGCGCCTACGCACTCCTGCTGCCGTGTTTTGTTGTTCCCCCTCCTGTTGCAGGCTAGCATCCTCCTCTTCGTCATCTTCAGGCATGTCTGGGTTTGGTTCAAGGAGGGGAATGTTCCTTTTTACAGAAATGTTGTGCAATATGGCACAAGTGAGTATGATCTTACAGACCATCTCTGGGGAATAGAGTAGGCTACCGCCAGTGATGTCAAGGCAGTGGAACCTTGACTTTAGGATCCCAAAGGTCCGCTCAACAATGCTGCGTGTCCTCTTATGGGCGTCGTTGTATGCCCGCTCTGCAGCAGTAGTGGGGTTCCCAAATGGTGTCATTAACCAAGGCTGGATGCCATACCCCTGATCAGCTGAAATGGAAACACAGAATGGGATCAATTGGATGTATAAAGCACTCTTGTACAGACCTTTGATTGCAGTAGTTGTCTTGTGTTGTCTGTGACTCTTTTGTGTACTAATGTGACAACCTATACTTGTAGGGTAAAAGTTTTGCATTGGGTTTTTTCCTTGGCTGAGCAAGTGTTTGTTAGCTAGCCCTTTGTCAGCAGTCTGTATTTTTTTTTTAATAACAGTGTGCCCTCCCTTGCATTGTGACTTGTGATACAGGTGTCCGTGTGTCTTCACTGGGGGTGAGATGATAGTTCAATGCAGAGTTAAAGCATGAAAGTGTAGTTGAAACGTTCATATGAAAGTACCCTGGACATCCCATACCTTAAGACTTATGCAATGTGTTAATGTACAGGTTATTGTGACACTTCCAATTTGCAAGGTGACATTTAGGCAACCACACTCATTAATGTCTTCACATTAAGCTGTGGAGTACATTCCAATGTGCGACAGGTTCAATGGTGACTTCTGACACATGGCTAGTGATGTGAGTACCTCAGTGTGTTCCTGGCTAGGTGTTGCTAATGTGGTGTATGTGTTGTTTGTCCTAGAGGGTTGCTGTGCAGTGTGTATATGAGTTAGATTTTTGTCCTTACCAACAAGTAGTCCATTGCCATACCGTCCATCCTGGAAGTGTGGGTTGATGGTGCTGTGACGGAAGATGAATGCGTCATGTACACTCCCAGGATATTTAGCCACGATGTTGCTGATCAATCCCTGGTGATCGTCTATGGCCTGCACGTTGATTGAATGTGTGTGCTTCCTGTTGCGGTAGAGGTGTTCAGTCGCAGCAGGTGGCACAAGGCGTACGTGTGTGCAGTCGATTGCACCAAGGACGTGTGGGAAGCCACTGATGGCGTAGAACCCCTGTTTAGTTTCCTGCTGCTTCTGCAGTGTGTTAGGGAAGCAGATGTGGCGGGGTGTCAGGCGAATGATGGCATCCAGTACTTTTGGCAGGAATGCAGAGAATGATGGTTGGGATATTCCACCAACCAGGGCACCAGTTGTCTGAAACGAGCCACTTGCCAGCTGGTGAAGTACGGCAAGCAGCTTTGTTTCTGTTGGTATGGTGCGGGGTGTCACCAAAGTGGGGGCCAACTGCTGTTCGATATTTCTTAGCAGCTGCTGAATGGCCTGCCAGTTCAACCGGTACCTCCGGATGATGTTGTGTTCCCTGAGGCCATGCAGGGTTGTTGTTGGGTGGAATATCCTCTCCTGCCTTCTGCGCTGTCTTTGGGGTCCCTGCTGTTGTTGTAGTGGCTGCTGTTGTTGCTGCAGGGCTCTGCGTCTACGTGCACGTTGAAGCAAAATCACCTCCATGTCTCCCTGTTGCTGCTCTGCTGCTCTGCTGCTCTGCTGTTTGTTCTGTGTGTTCTGATTAAATACAGGTGTGTTTGCCCCATTTTAACGCCTGCCCTGACCCAGGCGTTAAATTTTGACGCACATCGGGTTTTGCGCCATTTTTTTGCTCCGCTTACCGGCCGGGAGTCGTTTTTGCCCGGAAGCATAAATACGACGCGCGGCCGTGTGCGTCGTTTTTTGGACGGGAACGCCTACCCTGCATGTCATTAACGCAGGGCGGGGTGCCGCTTCCAGAAAACGGCGCACACTGCGGATTTTTCTTGTGCGCGGCCTCGGGCGTCAGGGTTTAAATATGGGGCAACGTTTGCGCTGATTGTGCGTCAAAATTTTTGACGCACATTCGGCGCAAACGGAGTATAAATATGCCCCTATGTTTCCTTCTTTATATAGTCTTCTCTCTTAGCCTAACTCTGAAACCCTACCTATTTTCTTTATCAGCCTCGTCCCTTTCTCCCTCTATGTATGTTTCCTTCTGGCAACCTAATCGGTCTCATTTTATCTTACTTTTCTCCCCGCCTCACCTATCTCTCAACTGCATCTCTATCTTTAGCTTTCATCTCCCTCTTTTTTACCGCTCTTGCTATAGTGATCACTTTACCCCTCTGTCTTACTCCTGTCCCTCATCTCCTCCCATTTCTCTTACTCAGCAAAGATGAAGGTAACAGTCTAGCTACAGAAGAGGAGGCACAGAAAAAGAAAAGGAGCTATTGAGTGTAAGGGAAACAAGGAAAAACATAGTTTCACCTACAGAAATGGTGAAAATCCCCAGAGCAGTGCTTTGTTTTATGCAGTTGCAGCAAGAATACCAGTGGGGGAGGGGGACTGGTGATTACAAATATTCAGCAACTAAAGATACCATTTCAAGAGCTGTCTGTGTATGTCTTGTATTATTATTATCATTATGATGATGATGTATTAGTCCACCAACATTTATCAAGCCACCCTTGAAATGTCTTTCCTACAGTGGGAGGAGCAAGTTGGTTAGGCTATAAATATCTCATAAAATGGTGTTGCAAGTCGAAAATCAATCTTGAGTGAATCACAAACAAGTATTTGAAATGCAATGGGCCTTGCGTTTGCTCGAGTTAAAGTTATTAGTGTTGTAAATTCCTAACTGGACTTTTCTTGCCACACAAATTGAAAACGAAAAGTAAAACAGTTGATTTAAGCAAGTCAATTCAAAGTGCCAATGCCGCCATGAGCATGAGCGAAAAGGAGACACACAAAAGAAAAAAGAAGTTTGCCCGCAGTCAAACATATCAACAAACGTGCAATTATCCATGTAACAGGGTCGGTCCCCAAGGCAGTAACAAAACCGCCTCAAAGCGGGCTAAACGTAAAGCATTTACCAATGTCATCAAAAGATTTTTGAAAGGCAAGCCCACGAACGAATGAAAGTGATGGGCGTGAGGTCGGCGTGGTTAAAAGCCCACATAGATACCAACACATCGGAAAAGCAGCGCTTTGCTCACCCTAAAAATGGCATCAAGAAATGTTTTTCAAGCTTTCCTCTGGTGTTATTTGGCTGATAAACACCAGGCAGCTAGACCTTTCAGCTGTCTTTTCATGCCCCTTTTTCTGAAAGTTTAACATATAATTCAATATTGTTAAACATCAGAAGGACTTGAATTAGCTAAAAATAGGTAATAAATTCAATGATGTTCCAAACACTGGAATCCAAAATATATCTTGCCCATCGCACCAAAAACCTTAAGAGGACATTGGATCAGCACCTCCTGATTGTTTTGTCATCTTCTCCCATAATCCTGATCTCTCAAGCTCTCTGTATGGTCACTGCTTGGATCTATGAAGGTAGCAGTAAATTGGATATTTTTTATTCTTGCACATATAAATAGTGTACCCTAAAATGTTCTTTCTTCCCCTACCCTCTAACAACCAGATATTTGGTGTTCCTTCCCATACATTTTACAGCATTCACATCTAGACCTTTAAAGGTGTAACTTAACATATAGCCATGAATAGTCGCTAAATTACACTTGAAGAGTTGTTTACCACATTTTATGGTGATTAACCTGACTACTCCACTGCTACACTTCCTGATGCCCCTACAAGTGCAATTTAGGAGAAAGCAAGTGTAAATTACACATTAATAATCCACTGTTTTACAGACGTTGCCGTACTTACATACACACAGTGATTAGAACGCGAGGGTACCTTACATTACTTTACCTGTCGAAACAAGTCATAAGTCTTGAAACTATGTAGCAATTTGGGTTATCTGTGCGACATCAACAGGAGTCCTTTAAACGTGGGCACACACAAAGTTTGTCTCTGCCCCACTGTAGCTGTTGCGAGGCTCCCTGAATGGCTTCCTACTGCACCGTCATAAACCCTTGGGATGTCTGGCATATTGCTTTTCTGTTTGTTGGCTTTGATAAAGGGACAGACAAGTTCGTGACCACTGTAGGATGAGTGTGGCTATGTTTTGACACTCAATAAAGCTCTGAAGTATGTTCACTGACAGAGAGATTCACAAAATGTTCCTGTGACTTACTTTTTAAATATTTCTGGCTTACTCCCTAATTGAGCTAGTCAGCCAGGAGTACTAAAAGAGTAAGCTACACCGAATCATAACAAAATCTTGTGAAGCAGCCCTACATACTCTGGTCTTCTGTCAGAATTTCGAGAAAACAGACATCGTGTGGACAGAATATCGTAACACAAATATCGAGGACAAAAATATTGAGAAGGTAAGTGTAACAAGGTAAGTATAGATTTACTATCCTTAACTACACATCTGAGTAACTTGAAAATCTATCCATATATACATATATATTCATGGCACATATATGCGCAGTTACGTGTAGTAAAAATGTGCTTACCCATAGAAACTTACCTTCACGAAATACCTACGGTTTCTTTCTATGCATGGTGTACTTCAGCTTATATATTTACGGTCACGATCTGCCTTTTTAAACCAGAAACACAGTATTTCTTTATGGGCGGAACTTAAGGTAATTTAATTGCTGGTGACTGGTTTTCTTATAATGTCCACTTTAATTACGCATATCAGGTGAGATGTGGACTACTATCCAAGGAGAATGATCTTGGTCTCACAGTCTTTATAATCTAGCATGTATTTTCTTCATCACGCTAATTACACTCAACACACCACAATTGTCTGCTGTGTAAACAACATGTTTTTCCTACATAATGCCCAATCTGTTATTTTTCCTATATATGTTTTAAACACAAGAACACTAAATACATAATTAAAAATGGAATACTCAACAGTAGCATTCGTAATTAGTGACGCTTTTACGGTGATTAATATAACACTCGTAGCGAAGGCGTCAAGAGCCCTTCAAAGTTCACTACCATCTCTAACATATAGGGCTCAAAATAGGAGAGAGAAGAAAAGCACATCATGCAGAAGTATGAAAGACGCCTGTATTGGATGGGAGAAGGACTACTGAGATGATTTAGAGTGTGGTACCTTCATCCCTGCTGATGCATCATAGTTCAGACCTACAAATGCTGGCAGTTCTAGGATGGGTCGGTTTATGCCAAACATCATCTACTGGAAGTAAAAAAAAAAAAAGAGCTCCATGAAGAGTCACAGCAGGATGCGAGAGGCTTCCGAATGTATGTTTTTTTTAATATAGCGCAAACTCGACCAGAGGATGCTGGAGCTTTACATGAGCACCAATGACATTGCACAAGGGCATGATCATTGTTTGTAGGTAGAGGGAGATTAAGGGCCTGCTTTAGAGTTTGGTGGATAGCCATCACGTTTGTGTCAGAGTAACCCCAGCCACCAAACTCTAAATCAGGCCCTAAGTGATTTGCCCAGAGTCACAGGATATTGAGCTGACACAGTGTAGGAAAGTACCATCTTGCCTGTCATGTTACCCCCCATTTTTACTTGTGTGTCAGTTTGTTTTTGCCTGTCTCACTGGGATCCTGCTAGCCAGGACCCCAGTGCTCATAAGTTTGTGGCCTGTATGTGTTCCCTGTGTGGTGCCTAACTGTGTCACTGAGGTTCTGCTAACCAGAACCTCAGTGCTTATGCTCTCTCCGCTTTTAAAATTGTCATTGCAGGCTAGTGACCATTTTCACGAATTCGGATTGGCACACTGGAACACCCTTATAATTCCATAGTATATGGTACCTAGGTACCCAGGGTATTGGGGTTCCAGGAGATCCCTAAGGCCTGCAGCATTTTTTTTGCCACCATTAGGGAGCTCAGACAATTCTTTTTTTTTTTTATAAACATTTTTATTGAGTTTGTATAGTAACACAAACAAGCCCAACAGGTCACAGTGGTAGTGCGCAAACCAAGCATTACACCAGATTAAAGAATATAACAGAAACATATGATCAAGAAATGTCATCGAGGATTAGGGCACTGTACTTAATAGGTAGATATTACCCTGTACCCGCGGTTTCTTCTCCCCAGGTCCCCATCCATTTCCCCCAAACCTTATCATGTTTATTGGGACAGCCCCTTGCCTCATATACCAGCTGTTCCTGTTGTGCACACCAGTCAACTCCTCTGATCAGACAATTCTTACACAGGACTGCCACTGCAGCCTGAGTGAAATAACATCCATGTTATTTCACAGCCATTTTACACTGCACTTAAGTAATTTATAAGTCACCTATATGTCTAACCCTCACCTAGTGAAGGTTAGGTGCAAAGTTACTAAGTGTGAGGGCACCCAGGCACTAGCCAAGGTGCCCCCACATTGTTCAGGGCAATTTCCCCAGGCTTTGTGAGGGCGGGAACACCATTACACATGTGCACTACATATAGGTCAATACCTATATGTAGCTTCACAATGGTAACTCCGAATATGGCCATGTAACATGTCGAAGATCATGGAATTGTCCCCCCATGACAAATTTGGTATTGGGGTGCCAATCCCATGCATCCCCGGGGCTCCAGCATGGACCCTGGGTACTGCCAAACTAGCTCTCTGGGGTTTTCACTGCAACTACCGCTGCTGCCAACCTCAGACAGGTTTCTGCCCTCCTGGGGTCTGGGCAGCCCAGTCCGAGGAAGGCAGAACAAAGAATTTCCTCTGAGAGACGGTGTTACACTCTCTCCTTTTGGAAATAGGTGTTAAGGGCTGGGGAGGAGTAGCCTTCCCCAGCCTCTGGAAATGCTTTGAAGGGCACAGATGCTGCCCTCCTTGCATAAGCCAGTCAACATTGGTTCAGAGATGCCCCTGCTCTGGCACGAAACTGGACAAAGGAAAGGGAGGTGACCAATCCCCTGTCCATCACCACCCCAGGGGTGGTGCCCAGAGATCCTCCAGTGTGTCCCAGACCTCTGCCATCTTGAATGCAGAGGTGTGAGGGCACAATGGAGGCCTCTGAGTGGCCAGTGCCAGCAGGTGACGTCACAGACCCCTCCTGATAGGTTCTTATCTGGTTAGGGGGCCAATCCTCCTCTGAGGGCTATGTAGGGTCTCTCCTTTGGGTTTCTCTTCAGATAACGAATGCAAGAGCTCACCAGAGTTCCTCTGCATCTCTCTCTTTGACTTCTGCCAAGGATCGACCGCTGACTGCTCCAGAAGGCCTGCAAAACTGTAACAAAGCAGCAAGACGACTACCAGCAACATTATAGCGCCTAATCCTGCCGGCTTTCTCGACTGTTTCCTGGTGGTGCATGCTCTGAGGGCTGTCTGCCATCACCCTTCACTGGAAGCCAAGAAGAAATCTCCCATGGGTCGACTGACTCTTCCCCCTGCTAACGCAGGCACCAAACGTCTGCTTCACAGGTCCTCTGGGTCCCCTCTCATCTCGACGAGAGTGGTCCCTGCAACACAGGAGCTGGATCCAAGTGACCCCGACAGTCCAGTGGTCCTTCTGTCCAAATTTGGTGAAGTTAAGTCTTTGCCTCCCCATGCCAGACAGTAATCCTGCGTGAACTGCAGCTGTTAGGGCTTCTGTGCACTTTTGCAAGGAATCCTTCGTGCACAGCATAGCCCAGGTCCCCAGCACTCTGTCCTGCATTGCTCAACTCGCTGAGTTAACCACCAACTTCGTGGGACCCTCCTTTGTAGTGTTGAGACGACTGCTGTGCTCAGATTTCTTGAACGCCTGTTGAAGTGCTTTTGCGGGTGCTGCCTGCTTCTGCCTGGGCTCTCTGTGCTGCTGAGCGCCCCCCCCCGTTTCCTCCTCCAAGGGGCGACCTCCTGGTCCTTCCAGGGCCCAGGCAGCAACCATTTTCTTCAAATGCGACCTTTGCAGCTAGCAAGGTTTGTTTGCGGTCTTTCTGCGTGGAAACAACTCTGCATCCTCCAGCACTCTGTGGCACATCTTCTGTGCAAAGGAGAAGTTCCTGGCATCTTCCGTTGTTGCAGAATCTTCAGCTTCTTCCACCCGGAGGCATCCATTTTGCACCTTCATCCAGGGTTTAGTGGGCTCCTGCCCCCCTGGACACTTTCGTGACTCTTGGACTTGGTCCCCTTCCTTTACAAGTCCTCAGGTCCAGGAATCCATCTTTAGTGCTTTGCAGTCAGTTGTTGTCTTTGCAGAATCTCCTATCACGACTTTAGTGTGTTTCTGGGGAAGTAGGGTAACTTCACTCCTACTTTTCAATGTCTTGGGGTGGGTATTTTGGACACCCTTAGTGTTTTCTTACACTCCCAGAGACCCTCTACACACAGTGGTTCGCATTCCACTTTCTTAGTATATGGTTTGTGTTGCCCCTAGGCCTATTGCATCCTATTGTATTCTACAGTGTTTGCACTACTTTTCTGTTTACTTACCTGATTTCGGTTTGTGTGTATATTTTGTGTATATTATTTACCTCCTAGGGGAGTATATCCTCTGAGATATTTCTGACACATTGTCACTAAAATAAAGTACCTTTATTTTTTAGTAACACTGAGTATTGTGTTTCTTATAATATAGTGCTAAGTGATATAAGTGGTATAGTAGGAGCTTTGCATGTCTCCTAGTTCAGCCTAAGCTGCTCTGCTATAGCTACCTCTATCAGCCTAAGCTGCTAGAACACTACTAATCTACTAATAAGGGATAACTGGACCTGGCACAAGGTGTAAGTACCATCAGGTACCCACTATAAGCCAGGCCAGTCTCCTACACACAGACTCCAGCCTGGTTGCCCATCTCCAAAGGCAGCAGCTCTGGCTGTTACCCCACAAGATAGCAGAGAGAAAACAAAGGACGCATGGGGAAAAGAAAGACGTGTGATCCATGTATCAGAGAAACACTTCTTAAGAGCAGGGCAAGGATAAAGATTGTTGTTGCCCTTTCATTGCTTGACATTTCCCCTTAACCTAAAGATGGGACACGTGACCCTGGTGTTCTGTCTTACGGATTCTGGGTAGTGGCAGGCAATGCATGAATTATGACGTCTTCTCAGGAAGTGCACATCAGCATAAGCCTGAAATAAATGCCTGTTCATGTTTCAAACCAACGGTCAGTGTGACTGCTAAATGAGCAACTAAGGTCTCATGTTTCACTGATTCATGGAAAGGACGGGCGTCAGTTCTTACACACATTTTGATTCTTCTATTTAACAATGTATTACTGACACAGTTACTACATCAAAAATCACGTCTTCCAAGAGTGACTGCTACAGGTGTTCTTCTAATTCATTCAGTTAAATTAAGAGAAATTTGCATTCTCCAATATTTAAAAAAAAGTGCAAGGGTGCATAAGTGATGCAGCTTAGGTGGTTAATGACTCCAATGCAGAGAACACTTTGTTTTACTTCATGTATTTTTAAGCGTGTATTTTTTTAATACTAAATTTTGTAACTGCTAGCATAGTCTCTTTTTAATTCATTTCTCTATTTAACTGAATAACATACATTAAGGGTCCAATTAGAAGTTGTACTGTACTGGTGGTTCACATACACCATTGCAGGAATTAACATTCCCAGCAGCAATTCCACCCACTGTGCGACTACAAGTTTTTAGTTCCGGAATGAGTGTTAATATGCAAGTGCAAAAATTACTAGGTTCTTTCCCCTTGTTTGGTCTCGATCACAGGCCCAGTTCTGCAGAGATAGTCCTACTTTAAGTGAAGTGGCACTACCAGTAGGACACTTGCCTATCCGTCCTTATCAGTGCTTAATTTGTAAATAAAAAGGTGCCGGTGCCCAAAGACCTCCTCTTAAAAACGCGACTGCTGCAATTAAATCTGCGAACACGGAATACTGAGGCACCGTAATCCTGAAGCCATCTTGGTCCTCTTCAATCCATTTAAAGCCACTCACTGCCCCTTCAGCTCACCCCTGCAGCTTCCTACTTTCTCTCATTGTGACGCTTTTTTGTTTTTCTCTTCCCTCGTCTTTCCCAAGTGTGTCTTTTGCTCGCAGCAAATGCTTGAGGCAGAAGACTAAGCGCCAGACCCTCAAAAATAAGTGCCGGTGCTCAGCACCGGAAACAACAAGTACAAATTAAGCACTGGTCCTTATACCTGCTCAACTTACAATCAGACAGGGTGATATCCAAGCAACTCATAATCAGCCAGACATGCTTTAAATGCAGCATTTAGCTGGTTATTAGGTGCAACTGTGGTGTCAAAAACACCTATATATATATATATATATAGTTTTATATAATATAATATAATGTACACATTTCTGCTTTACCACCTACCTAATTATGCATATCATTTTCCAAGTGAGATTTCTTAGTCTGGGCAGGTGAAAAAGTGAGAAATGCATGTAATAGACTATCATTCAAGTGCTCACTTTATGTGATCTGGCCCCAAATGTCTAAAATTTTGCTATCTTTATCAGTCCGATTATATAAACTGTGACTAGCCTTTCTTGTTTTAGTTTTACACCAATAATAACTGATAAAACCCCATTGAAAGATACAATCACAGACTAAAATTCAATTTCATGAAAGAAAAATGAGAGAGAATGAGTCATTTTTATCTCTTCCTGAAGAAGCCAGCACAATGCAAATTTATTGTGCAGGATATTAACAAGAAATATTAGTCTAAAATTATACTCCTTGATTTTTTTGTTTAGGGATGTTTCTTCTTCCTTTTGTTTCTTCCAGTATTGTGTGCCTGAAATAAAGGTGCAGAGTTTGGAAGTGTATTTCAAGTCTAATCAAATTATTTTAAACATAGTAGAGAATCCGGAAATAATAAAATCACATCTGATCTTTTGCCAGTGCTTTAATTCTTTTACTGTTTAGTGAAATGGCTGGCTCATAAGATGCTTGATCAATATGCACATCACATATCACATTTTCCGACAGAATGGATAAAACCCTTTGATATGTTATGTTTAGGGGTGGACGGAACTCATGGAGTTTCACTCCGAGAATGCTGCAGAGTTACAGAAAAACTCAGCGAGAATCTGCAGAATTCCACCAAAGGGTGAAAAATTTGAATCTTGCGCTGCTTGCACTGCAATTTTGTGCCAGTAGCGCAAAAAATTGCTGAAAATCAGAGTGAATGGCACGATGCATTGTGCAAGAGTGCACAGCTATTAGAGCTGATTTAAAAGTCCACTCCAGAGGCATCAAATTTACTTGAATTTCAGTACTCTGATCACGACTGCTCGTGAATGCTTGTGAATGACAGCAACTGCCCGCATGAAAAAATCCTGCTAAAAAATGTCAATTTTCACTCGTGCTTACCAGGTCACATATTCTGGAGCCTTGCTAGAGAAAAATTCCACCACCTAGTGATTGGTGGTATTTGGCCAGAACTCCGCGTTAAAGAATGATAAAGAGTGATGCAGAGTGGCTACAATTCTTTCAATTCCTTAGGAAGGACAGTAGATTCTGCCCTCCCCTGGTTATGTTGTGTGTAGTTGTAAAGTACAAGTAGGTGTGTTCCTAGTCCACCTTTGGAAGGTTGGTTAGGTGAAAAGCAAGTTCTTCAGCTTCTTGTGGAATTCAAGAGAGGAGGATGGCTCTTATGTGGAGTGGGAGGCCGTCCCATGTTTTAAGATTGATGTATGTGAATGTGCGTCCTCCTGACCAGGTTTTTTCTATGAGTGGGGTGTGTGCAAGTAGGAGTCCGGTTGCGCAGGTGTATAGGTGGTTGGTGGAAGGAAATGAGACTGTTCAGGCAAGTGGGGCGTGAGTTATGTAGTGCCTTGAATATGTGTGTGTGAGGAGTTTGCATTGAGCACATTTGTGTATCAGGAGAAAGTGTAGTGTCCTGAGGCGTGAGTGATGTGAGCTCTTTGTGGGAGGTTAGGTATGTGTCTGGCTGCCAAGTTCTGGATGGTATGTAGTCTTCTAGTGAGTTGCTTGGTCATCCCGATGTAGCAGGTGTTCCCATAGTGTTGCTTGGGAGTCATTTGAAAATCTTCATCAGCATCTTTAGAGCGAAGAAGCAGGATGCAGGACAGCATTAACTAGCGCTATCATCTCCAGTTTGCTGTCAATGATTAGTCTGAGGTCCCTGGTGTAGGTTTTGGGTGTGGATTCAAGCTCAGTTGGCCACCAGTTGGAGCCCCCTGGTGAGTTGTTCTTGCCAAGGTTCATTATTCTGCCTTGTCAGTCTTGAGTTTGGGACAGTTGACTTTCATTCACCTAGGAAGTTTGCTTGGGGGTCTAGCCCAAGAGGAAGAGTATGAGTTGGATGTCACTGGCATAGGAAAGAATGTTGATGTTGCAGGTGCAGGTGACATTGGCCAGAGGGATCATGTATTCATTGAAGAGGGTGGGGCTGAGCCATGAACCTTGAGGCACTCCGTAGATGAGTTTGCAGGCTTCTGAGGAGTAAGGTGCCAGGCTGACAGCTTCTGTTCTACCCATCAAGAAAGTGCAGATCCACCTGGGAGTGGGTCCTTTTATGCCAATCTCATGTAGGCACCTGAGAAGGATAGGGTGTGAGACTGTGACAAATGCTGCAGAGAGGTCCGGGAGAATGAGGGCTGCCATGTTTCTTCAGTCAAGGATCCTGCAGAGGTTGTCTGTGGCGATAATGAGTGCCGTTACTGTACTGAGGTTGGGCCTGAATCTGGACGTGTGGTGTCGAGGAGATGGTGGGTGCTGAGGCCGTTAGTGAGGCATTGGTTGTTTAGTTTCTTTAAGACCACGGCTGGGTATGGTAGGAGGGAGATGAGCCTGTAGTTGGAAAGCATTGCTGAGTTAGTGGATGGTTCCTTTGGTAAGGGCACAACAGTGGCATGTTTTCAGGTGTCCGGGAATGTGACTGAGTTGATGGAGGTGTTGAGAATGAGTGTTAGTGCTTCGCTGACTGGTAAGAGTCGTTTAGTGAAGGCATGATGGAGGAAAGGGTAAGATGGAGCCACCGAGCAGATCCTCTTAATGGAAGCAGCAATTTCAATGGTGGTGACGGCAAGTCACAAGGTCACACTTCGTTCACCTGCCATGATGCAGGTTGAGTTGCAACAGGGATGAGGTCCAGCTGAGGGTCCAAGTTGATGTATATGGAGGTGATTTTGTTACAGAAGAATTCCGACAGCTTTTTGCAAAGGTATTATGAGGGAGTGATGTTGCTGGAGGCAGAGGGAGATGCAATGAAACTTTGATGATAGTGAAGATTTCCTTGTTGCTATTGATGCAATCTGCAAGAGATGTGCACTTGGTGTCCGTGATCTGATGATAGTAGCATCTTAGAGCTGATTTGAAGATGCTTTTATCTGTGGTGTCTTGACTTGTTCTCCATTTGTGCTCCAATTGTGCTCAAATTGCTTGCAGTGGCGTTTCGTCAGCCAGGAACATTCTTGGAACTGGAAATTGGACACAGAATGCTGATGAAT